>NW_026706829.1:0-1382419 GCF_024137745.1 Phymastichus coffea | reverse complement strand
CTTTACCCCCGGATATTTAGGGCGCCAGACCGCCGTCTAATCAAGGCGATCGTCGAGGGTAGGGCCTATCAGTCGTCGCGTATCCCGGTTTGCTTTCACGGCGACTGCGCCGGATGGGCAAACGGGTGAGTGCTCGCGATCTCCTCTTCTCCAGGCCTCGGTGTCCAACAATTCGTTTCCTCTTTGTCTCCTCGCTTATGATATGCCGGCAGCTCAGATGACGACTCCTTATTTCAGGTTAAAAGTCTGTTCGAATTCGCGCGTATGTTACCTGTCGTGGTACCCGAAAATATAACGAATCAGCGTTACCCGATTATAACCGCTCGCAGCTGAAAATAATCAGCATGTAAATAAGGCAGGGTGACAAAAGTAAAATTTATATAAACAACAAGTGATCACTTTTATTGACTTATTTTATAATGCATAAGCAGATGGTCGGATTAATTAGGGTCAGTATGATTCTGTACAATTATGTGAAATGACAAGGACACGAAATAATCGAAACTAATATTCTTCTGGTTGGTCTTTAATTGACGAAAATGGCGGAAGAGTCAGCGCAAATAATTAATTCACGGATTTCATTTCGTCCACTTCCAATATTCGCAATAAATTACTATTTTGGTGAAAGGTCAGCGTGAATACTTTAAATTACGGGTTTTAATCCGTCTACTCCCAATATTTGCAATAAATTACTATTTTGACGAAAGATCAGCGCGAATAATTTAACCATTAGTTTTCTTTGTCTGATCCTAACACTCACGTTCGATTCTGCGAAATGACGGACAGGTCAGCGTGACTAATAGGATCAATGATGTTATTCGACTAAGCCTACATCCACAATAACTAATATTTTAGCGAAAGGTCACCGCGAATTAACTAATCACTGTTTTTCTTTCGTCTGATCCTAACACTCGCAATAGCTAATAATTTGGAGTTAATCTTGACGAAAGGTCAGCACGAATAGCTAAATCTAGACTTTTAATTCGCATACTCCCAATATCCGCGATAAATTACAACTAGCGAAAGGTCAGCGCGAATCAACTGATCACTGGTTTTTTTCGTCCGATCTTAACACTCACCTTCGATTCTACGAAATGGCGGAAAGGTCAGCGCGAATTAGTAGGCACCGGTATCGACGGATCCACGCGATGCGACAACCTACTACACCGAAAATTCCACTCCCGCACTCCGCGATTAATACTAATAAGTGGCACTTTGCCTACTTACGGTTTTCCTTGCTGAGATTCGGCGAACGAAATTAGCTCGAGAGAACAGTGGTAAGCGCAATTAATCCTGCGAGACAAAAGTATCGGACACCAGCACTCCTTCTGGCTCGAAGAACAAGGGCAAAATGGATGAGAATCGGCTTTTCGCGGTCAAAGATCGTTTTTCTTCTCCTCTTTCCGAGAAGAAATGTTATTATTGGTCGGTATGCTAATTCGGATATCGGTAACGCCCTCCGAATATTTTATCAATGGTCCGTATGTAAATTAGAAGGATACAGCGCTCTCCTTAACTCTCCTACTTTCGTCGTTATTTACCCTCTCTCACCCCCCACTAAGATAGCTATCATTAATTGATGGGAAAGATCTACCCCTAATCTTATCTATTTTTCTATCCGGACGGAAATCAAATTTTATTTTAATTCGCTTATTGGTCGTGACGTCACCAGCGAGTTTCGTCAGAGGTTCGAATTCTGTCGGTTAATTTTTAGATTAAATTTAACGAGGTATTTGTCGCTCGCTATTATAATGGGGGGTGTGTCGGTCGCATGCGAATTTTTAATAATTCGGTATTTCTTTCATGTTCATTTTCTAATTATAATTTTAATTTTAGTTCGTTGTGAATAAATAAATAATGTACGTCGTCTCAATAGTAGCGCCCCCATATTCGCATTTACATATTTATTCTATTTATCATTTCATATAATCTGTCTCGCTCGCTCTTGTTTAGTCTATTTCGCTCGCTCTGTCTCGCTTTGTCTCAGTAGGTCTCGCTCGCTCATGCTCAATTCATCTCGGCGCTTCAAAATGGCCGCTCGGTCTCTCGCGAGAACACCTCGTGTTCCCGTAACGGTCGTTGAAGCGCCTCCTGGGGTGCTCCCGTGTCGGTCAAGTGACGTGTTCCCGGGTGTATATGTGTGGTCACCGTTGTAAGTGCGTGTGGCGCTCAGGATGTCGCCGATGGTGTTCGGCAGCCCAACACAGCTGATCGCCGGCTGCCACTTCATCGGCGATTTTCTGCTCGCCCCAGGTGTGTCAGTGCTCTTTGAGTGTTGATGTTGGTGCCTGAGAGTGTAACGGATCTGCATGTGTCATCAACATGCATTTCCGTTGCATTTCCCAGTGAAGTTTTCCGTTTTTCTTTTCCCAGTCGGCAACACGTGGTCGTGAGTGAGTGTGTGCGTGCGCTCTCTTATTTCGTGGTGCGCTCCTTTTTTTTTTCCTTGCTTTTGAGTGTCTGTCGGATCGCGTTCGTCGAGCTTATTTCGTCAATATCTCCGGTTGTGGTATTCGGGCATGAAAAGGGTTAATTGTTTGTTTTAGTTCGCGTTGGTTTACATGTTATGCAACTGGTTACGGGGCGGCAAGGAACAAGAATGGCTTTCCTGAGGTGTTGCAGATAACGCAACTATCAGGAAAAGCCTTGTAATGTACCGCATTACACGCTTCATACGTTATTTTACTAATAGATTTGGTAATAGAGTGGACAGGTTTGATCCCAACTATTCAGTGGCTGCTGAATCATTTAACATCTGCTCTATATCTTCTTAAATTATTATTATATTATTAAATATAATCTGTATTATTTATTTATAAGGTTTGTCACTGGCTTATTGATTCCTGCTATTTAACGAGTCGTATTTTTTATTCCGTTCCCTTTCCTCTTCTTCGCAATTATGTTAAAATATTTTACATACACTTCCGTAAAGGTGGATTGAGTCATCTTTCTGCTATTGATAAGTCATGTGAAATCATAAATAGCCTTGAATTTCCAATAGATATTCATTATATTTCTATGGGAAATTTAAAGACCATTGTAAAACCGTAGATATTATCTTATAATTAGTCATTATTGGCTACCCTAATTAATTAATTGTTTAATTTTATTATATTTCTATTTATTTATTCTATTATGAATTTTTATTCTTACACTGTACGAGTAATTGTAATACTCGTATATTGTCAGAAACGTTTGTTTCTTTTCGTGTATAAGTTTAATTTTAATATTATTATTGTTCATATTATGTATTCTATGTTTTGTAATGTATTTACTTTTTTAGCTGGGAGTATTCTCCTGTAAAACCAATAAAAAAAACTTATACTCAGAATCAGTGTCAACAAGAAAATGATATCGTATACTTGTTCCCATGTATGAATTTGAAAAAAAATAGTTGGCAAAATTTGACTAGGGCGTCTTTCGAGTGTGTTAAAATTTTCACGGAGAATCACGGCCCGGCCGTTGCTCTCCGTCGAGCTCTCGCCAATGCCCGTGCGCCTTGCGAAGCTGAGAGTGTGTGCCGGTTGAGCACACTCTCATCGTTTTAATTTTCTGTTTTCGAAGTGCGACAGCAGCGACGGCGTGCTAGAGGGAGAGACGAAAAATTGGGCAGCGAGAGAGAGAAAGAGAGACGGAAGATAGAAGAGAGAAGAAGAGAGAGAGAGACAGACGCTGTCAGAATTGCGCGCGCATTCGCTATTAGAGAGAGAGGAAAGAAAATCGGCAGTTGAAGAAAAGCATTTGGATTGACCGCCGCGTGTACGAAGTATTTTCTAATATATTTGTTGGTCGACGATTCCCGCGCTCCCGCCGAGAACAATGAAAAAGGATACGTGTCCGGTGCACTGGAGTGAACATTGTTTTCTCTGTTACTGAAGAAGTGGAACCGCGAGTGCGGTGAGGCCGGCACCGATGCACGTGTGATAACCGGTGAGGTGACGCGGTTTGTGCGCGCGTGCGGCCATTTTGGTGTGGTGAGTCATAGGATAATCAACGATCACAACATAATAAACAATCATTCACTTAATAACAACAACAATAGACATCACAACACACACACGCGCGCGCAATAACGGACACTGTGATCAATAGATGCACTTAGAAACAATTAACAACATTAACAGCCATATCAATAACAATAATCAATAGAAATAACAGTAATGATCTTAATAATGACTAACAAAAATAACAGCACTAATCTCAACAATAGGAACAACAGAAACAAGGAGATAAACCAAGATTGGGAAAGGATGATTGAAGGACAGCGAAACAAGAGTAAACAGCGCGGAGCAGGTCGGTGCCGTGATATCTCTCTCTTTCTCTCTCTTTCTCTGTCTCTCTGTTCTATGTGCCGGTTGAGTTATTCGCAGCTCGACAGCCTTGCCGGCTACGGAACCGAAAGATTTAATTTGTCACGGATAAGTGTTGTTTTTCTTTTCTGTGTGTACTTTTCACGGTTATTATCGAATCAGTAAACGACGGATCGGTGAGCAGATCTGCAGCCGAACCGTTGGGCATTGCGCGAAATTTTGTTATACAGCGTCGTTGTTATTAGATTTAGTTTATTGATGTATAATATGATATATCGTCACATAAATCGCTCCTGATCCCGCATTAACTTTTTCGTGTGCGTTTAATGCGTTTGCTTGACGCATTATTCGGTCGTGTGAACGTCTTTTGCTTCCCGAATCCCCTCCTTTTTAATTAAATAATTTTGTACGGATAGTCGCGAGCTACCCGGACGGGAACGGCTGGATATCTCGGTTACAAAATTATTAATTTTTTTTATATTAGTTGCACAAAATTGTTAATTATTAATTTTTTTAAATGAAATTGTATATGGATCAACTTTAAATTTTTCTTTCATTAAAATCAATAATAGCTTTATTTTTGGTGAAGTAATTTGAGCCAAGAACCGTGTCAGTAGATATTGGAAAATCACCATTAACAATTCATAATTTTGTAGGTCTATCAAAAATTTTCAAAGTAGCAGTTCTAATAGTTTTATAGGGGTCTAGATCTATACCTCTTAAGGTAAATCTTTTTGTTGCCATTAGTAAACAGGCCGACAAAATTTGATGAAAGTCCAGACCCAAAGACCAGACATGCTGTACCCAAAGGAATTTGATGCGCTGAATCCGAATCTGGCCTCAAAATTGCTCCATCACCCTAGGTTCCCGAGCGATCCTAACCTAAAAGTGCAAAAAACACTGTTTTTTGCGGTTTTTGAGGTTACGTAGTATCATAAATAAATTTTTTTCCAAAAACGGACGACAGCATACTGCACTCAGCGTATTAGGCTAAGTAATATGAAGCGATTAGAAACCCTTAAATCAGAGAGAGACAGAGTGTAAGGAACGAGAGAGGGACACAAAAATGCAGAGACGAATTGTGAGAGCGAGACCCGGCAGTTAGTAGTGAGCGCCCGAGTAAGTAGGCTGCAATTCTTTCGCTACGATATAATAATTAAATTTGTTGGAATTATTAACTTTATAAGAGAGTTTGGCTAAATTGAAGTTCAGTTTTATTGATGTTTCTATTTACTAGAATATCAAAGTTTGAATATATAGAAGATCAATTTAATTGAAGTTTGTGTTTATTAAAAGATTAAAGTCTAAATTTATCGAAGATCAATTTGATTGAAAATATTAAAAAGGCGCTGAGTGCGATTATTTGAAGCTGTAAAATCAGAAATCTCTCTTTCTCTCTCTCTCTCGCTCTCTCTCTCTCTCTCTCGCTCTCTCTCTCTCTATCAACCCAACTTCCCTCTTACCTCATAGCCCACTTCTCTGACCCCATACACTCTCATCAATCAAGATCAAATCGTAATCCTCCCTCTATATTCTCCTATCCTGCTCCCCGCACTGAGTCTTGGAATAACTCTTTTACAATATCCGGTTCCCGCCTCCTTAACAACCTTAGTGTAACTGTCCTATCATTCGGCAGGTTGAATGAATTCAAACACTGGCTGAGATCTCTACTATTCATACTTGAGCTTTCCCCTTGGAGGTCTGTAGTAATTTTCGAAGATCTTACACCCGTTGAAGCCCTATCAAACCTTCCCTCTCCTATCTTACCATTTCATGCGTCCCAATTTTCATCCACCAATGAATATCTCCAAGTCAGAGGTCGATACCTTAATCTTCATATTCTTCATCCCTCCACTATCCCGGCCGTAACTCATTCTAAACTATAATTATACATAAGTAAATTTGTAACTCAAGCGCACTTTTACACACGTTATTGTACACCTTTGTAATCTACGGAATATATTCAACCTAGTTCTTAATATTCGCATGTAAGTTTGTTAACTATAATAACTATTTTAAGTCATCTTTATGTAATAATTTACATGGTACTTTTTTACCATGTATCTTGCCTTTCGCCTAACTTCGTATACTGCTTGCATCACATATGCAAGCCACTGTAAACATAATGTACATCGTTAACCCCATACAGGGTTCTACCCAAAGGAGCAATAAAGTTCAACTCAACTCAACTCAACTCTCTCTCTCTCTCTCTCTCTCTCTCTCTCTCTCTCTCTCTCTCTCTCCCTCCCTCCCTCCCTCCCTCCCTCCCTCCCTCCTGATATCTAAGAACCGCCCGAGTCAATGGCCGCTCGGCTGTTAGAAAGGCCTAAATACGGGGCAAGTTCGCCTTTCGCGAATTGCCACCTATCACCAATATAAATTTAACACTTTTTTAAGCTCAAAAGGTTGCAAATTACTTTGCACATAGGAGAAAATACAATATAAACCAATTATAATTATACAAATAAGAAAATTAACAAAGTTTACGGAGCTTTCTTAAAATTTCCATTTATAATGAATTTATAGCTATTAAGTGACTCCATAAATTTCTCTTTAAAATTTACAATTTCTTGTCTTTTTTCTTTATCAAATTTTAACATAAACAAATTATAATGTTTCTTGGAAGGATGTTTCTTTTTAGGAACGCGATTTACAGATTTTTTTGGAATTCTAAAACTGGTATAAATGTTTGGATAACAGTCATTGACATGCTTCCATGTTTACAAACGTTCTTTTCAATAAATGTCTCCTTCTCGAGAGTAAGGAATAAGGGAGACAAAATTTCCGGTAATGCTAATGGGGGTTGAAAGGGTGAAGAACAATTTGAGGGCGGCAATAGCTAATCTCATGATGCTTTTTCTAAAGACGCTGCAGAATACACTTTTCTCTTGTGCTTTTTCCAGCACAGATGGAGCTACTCATGTCAAAACAAATACAAAATTTGATGTTATTACTTAAATTATAACGTGCAAGACTTTACAATTTTTGTATACTTAAAAATACTATTAAACATTTTAAATTGAACTTTGAAACCTAAAATATAAAGGTTTCTTAAAGCAAGGACTTAATCGAAATCGGCTTATAACTGTTTATTATATATATATATATACAGGGTGTAACAAAAGTAACGATATACCCAAAAAATTTTCCATCTTAAGATATTTTTATAAATACTGAAGGTTACTCTTGTAGTAAAATTTAACGAGGGATCCAATGGTGACCTTGGATTAGACCCTGAGCTTGACCTTCAAGGTCATTTCAAGGTCTACTTTCTTTTTTCAAATGGGAACCCCTATTTTTGAATAGGGCGAATTTCGGCAACCGAAAAAGTGGATTGATTAGAATTAGAATTTAGATACTCAAAATGGCGAATACTAAATTGCGGCCGTGAACATCTGATTTCATCAAACAATGCTGAAATCAAGTTAGAAAGTCATACTCAAGAGTTTTTAAGTTTACTGAAAATGAATAATTCTCAGAATTTTGATATTCAAAAACAGATAATATTCAACTGAGGATGGATAGGGTTTGGGAGGTTTAGGAGCTCGTGGTTAGGGAATTATTCATTTATTGAAAATAAAATGTAAATCTAAGCTTTTGAATGCTATCATGATTTACTAATCAACTTATTTTTCGCACACAAGTAATACTAAATTCGGGGTGGACAGGGTTTCTTAATTTTACTTAAATTTTTTGGTAAAATCTAGGGAATATACTCGCTATTTTGAATCCGCTTTCTGATATTCCATTCATTTTCAAAGTCCAATAGTTTATTCATTTTCAGCCACCTCAAAAATTTCCGAGAATGAATTTCCAAAATGATTTGAGCATTTTTTAATTAAATCAGATGTTCACGCCCGCAATTTAGTATTCGTCATTTTGAGTATATAATTCTGATAATAGATTCATTTCCTACAACCTCAAATTTTCAGTAAAATAAAATTGTTAAGTTTCTTATTGTACCTAGTTTTTGTACTTACCCTTAATTTTTAATAAAAAATGGCTTATGTTCGTTTAAGTGAACAAGAGCGGACATCTATTCTGATGATGCGCGGATGGGGTGATGGGGAAAGATCTCAAAATCAAGTACAACAGCTTTTCAATGAAACTTTTCGCATAAATGCTACACCCATTTCTAAGATAACTGTATCAAGTTAATAAAAAAAAACTCACTAACACAGGGAGTGTTAAAGATCTACCTAGAACAGGTAGGCCGTGATCGACAACCAACGAACAAACGCCTCTTGATACTGCGTTTTCTTTTCTGGAAGATCCCCATCTTTCTACTCGTCGAGCAGGATTGCAGCATGGCGTAAGTCATATGTCTGTGCAAAGAACTTTAGAATCAATACCTTTTTATCCTTATAAAATTCACTTAGTACAACAACTAAATGAAGACAATCCTGATCGGCGTATGAAATTTTGCGAAGAAATGATGATGAATATTGATAATCATAATGATTTTCTTTATAATATTGTTTTTTCGGATGAATTGGATTGGATGATGGAAGCACATACGCAATATCCTCATAAACTAAATAGTAGGGCCGGTATTTTAAATAATAGATTAATTGGTCCTTTTTTTATTGATGGCAATCTAAATGCTGCAAGTTATGAAACAATGTTACGAAATGAAATATTACCAGAAATTAGACGAATATCAGGTGAAAATTTTGAGAACATTTAGTTTCAACAAGATGGCGCTCCGGCCTATTTTAGAAGAGACGTTGTAAGATTCTTGAATGAAACATTTCCTAATAGATAGATTGGCCTAATAGAGTGACCACCGCGTTCACCAGATTTAGCTTTTCTCGATTACTTCTTTTAGGGATATTTGAAAGAAAGAGTTAACAGAACTCAACCAAGAATCTTAGAAGAATTGAGGCAGAGAATTATTCAAGAAGCAGCATTTTTTGAAGGCGGTGGATCACTTTTATGATAGGATAGCTTTCTGCCAAACAGCTGAAGGTAATGTTTTCGAACATATACTCTAATGAGAATGCACTATTTTAACATGAGAGGCAAAGGGACACAACATTAAATAATGATGAAATATTATTATTGAAATAATGAAATATTTCGCTATTCATCTATTTATACTCATCTATTATATCTACTCATCTATTGTATCTACTTATATATTGTATCAACTACTATACCATTGTATCTACTAACGCTTTTGAAGAATAAAATTGTTAAAATAATGATGTTACATTTTTATTTATTTTATCCTTAGTTTTAGCATAAGACATTATTTTTTTCATTTAAATCACGTGCATTAAAATACTTATTGTTTCTTACAACTTCTTGTTTAAACGTAGAATGATATTTTTTTTAATTTTTAATATCGTTCTTCGATTTATTTCATTCGTCATTAAAATCAAATATGACCTTGAAATGATCCTCAGGGGTTACTTTGACCGAAGGTCAAATTCATATCTGAACGTAAAATTATTCGCTCTTCCCATTTCTGAAATAAAAACTAGGAGTTCCCATTTGAAAAACAAAGTTGACCTTGATATGACCTTGAAGGTCAAGCTCAAGGTCATATCCAAGATCACCTTTGGATTCCTCGTTGAATTTTACTATAAGAATGACCTTCAGTATTTATAAAAATATTGTAATCTGGAAATTTTTTTGGGTGTATCCTTACTTTTGTTACACCCTGTGTATATATATATATTGTGACGAGGATATATATATTGTGGCGGGTCACCGACGGACAACGGTCCGTGCGGTGACCCGCACGGACCGTTGCCCTCGTCTCCGGGAGCATCCCGACCTGGTCAACGAGAGGCTGGACTGGGAGGCGCGCAGATGCCCCAAGCCGGACGAAGAAGGCCGGGAAGTAACCCGGTGACCCTCCTGGTGAAAGGTCCCTGCCCCCGTGGGCAGGGCCGATCCCAGATTGTTTACAATAAAAGAAAAACACAACGTAGAACATGACCTTTTTATTGACCTTTATCCTTTTAACCTCGACGAGAATGGCGATAACGATTCTATTGTCAAGGACCCCCTAAGTCCAGACTGGAAGGGGGTTGTGACGGTAAACGTCTTGTTAGCGCTATCGCCTCAACCATGCAGCTGCCTGTGAGGGTAGCACCTACTGGTTACGGAAAAATAGAAAAAGAGAACCCGGTATGAGACGGGACGGAACGCGCGCGAATATAAAAGAACCAGTCGAGGATTAGGAATCTAAGCATCTAGCCGCAGTAATAACCAGAGTTTTTCCAAAGTTTCCGAGCGCTGAAGTGAGCCAGCTGAATAAGAGGGACATTTACACCAGCTGTACTTTCGTCGTTACTGTTGTGAGAGTGTGTGCGAGTGTGTGTGGGTGCAGCGTTTCGCCATCGAGGGCGAAACCGTGTGCGAACTGACATCCCGGAGGCTGATACACGAACTTGCTCCCTCTCTTGCTAATTGTACGACCGGTAATAAGGTAAGCTGACCAGCTTAGTATCGCGACTTTTTATATGACGGCGCGGATCGAATTATTAATCCCTCGGTAAAGATCGACAGCATGCATGTATTAACTCTGCGAACGAAGAGCTGCGACAGCTTCGGCACTGTTATTGACGCGCGCGCGCTTCGTAAAGACAAATACGCGGGTCAAGTATACTGTAGAGAATAAGTAAATAAACTAACTTGTATGTGAAACAGATTATGATTTCGCTGTTGTCATTTCTAACCAATAGCAAGTTGCTTGACTGACTCTCGTCCCCTCCTGCTCCCCAATTAAAACGGAATTTACACCTCGTTACATGGCGCCCAACGTAAAAGAACCTACGGCGTTAATGATTGTTCAAAACGCCGGTTCTAAACATTGACCTTGCGCTCAGTCAACTAGCGACTCAGATGGGAATCAAAGTGTTGTTGTGCAATTTGAGTAAATACCACGTAGTAAACATCGCTTCTCTAAAAGTTAGCTTGCGAAGGCCCACCGCGACGATAATTTGTAACCAGTCGTTGTAAGCGCGTGCGAGTGCGACCGAATGACTCATAGCAAACCACAGCGTAAACACCAATAGGTTTTAAAAGTTGCCGCAAATCAATAATATTGTACCCGTTGGCCCGAGGAAATACTAACACCGGCAATAAAAGAAACTAAAAAAACTCAAATTAATAGTTTTCTTTTGTAACGTTTTGTCTTAACGTAAATGTATTTTTCGAATATTGCTAACCGCGATTATTGATGATTACGCATAGATACGCTCGCTATATTAATTTAGATACTAACCAACACAGCCGCAATAACAAACAGTTAGTGCGCCTGATAGGCAGAATTATTGTATAGCGAGCAAAGAGTCTTTTGGCTAGCGCAATATTAAATAACCTTTCTTGAGCCTTTCGTCGGCTGGTAAAATCCAAATTTCTGTTTGTTCGTTTATAAAACATCAAATATAGTACTCGCACTCGCATTGTCGCACTCGCAAGAAAGAAATTGAAGACTGGGTATTGAAGCTCCAAGACGACGAAATAAACGAATACCTCGAAAACTTGGAGCTCCAGAAAAACGAGAATAAGCTCTCGAGAGCTGGGTTACTACAAAATTGGTTGCTAGACGACTACTCTGCAGTAGATTTCGTAGAAGTCGACAACCAACACAGTAAACCATCAAGAAGGGCAGCCCTACGCTCAGAGCTTATCACATCCATCTGCGCGGAACACACAGCATCTAAAGAAGAAAAACACCAGTTAGTCCAGCTAATGCAAGGTGGAGAGGTTATATCGCGGATCCAGGAAACAGCGATAAACGTCACAAACGTACTGAACAATGGCGGAAATACTAGCAGTAATAAAAATATTACCATAACGGCCAATGATGGTAGCCAGTTCCACCTCCCGCCTGCATTCGCTGTGATGATACGAGACCTCATTTTCCGCTCAGAGAGAATGAGAAGAAGTTCAAGCTGCTAAACTCGTTAAGAGTAAACGTATCAAGTCTAACAAAGGTATTAGACAAAATATACAACAATTCCAGCAATGTCAATAGCCAACTGGACGACTTATCGGCCAGAATGAGCGCATTGGAAAAATGCCGAAAACAGGAATGTACAGCAAGATGAAGCTAACCATTCTAGTGAAATGCGGCAACAAGAAAACACGCGCAGGAGCGGTGCATTCCAAGATACCTTCACCTACCATTACGACACCAGGTTACCTCAAAGTACTCCAGCTGGACTCAGACAGAGGCCCACGGGGGCCACCGGCAGGACCCCCCGCCGGACGTTCCTTTCGGAGAGGGTGGACAACATCAACTTAGTGGAGTTAATGCTGAAGTGGATAACCATCCGCCGAGCACGTGGTCATCTCAGCAGACAACAAACCCTTGGTCGACTACAAGGGATGTTGGTCGCATTGTCCGAGGATGGAAACTGAAGTTTTAAGGACAGGGCAACGCGAATATTGACACCTTCCTGTCTAGGCTGGACAACTTGAGGAATGGCGCGGGACTCATAGAAGACAAAATGCTCCTAACGGTATCAGAGCTACTCGTCGGTCCCGTCCTTACCTGGTACGAGGCGATGAATGAGGAATGCCTCTCCTACGCCGAATTCGAAATGGACGCACGGGAATGGTTTGGGACCAGCGTGCAACAGCAACAGTCTCTGATGAGGGAAGTCCAGAGCCGATATCAGGGCCCTGATGAACGCGTTAACGTTTACATCGCCAACATGATGTGCCTGATGAAGCGCCCACAGATGACGCCTAAATAACAGCTGGACCTGCTGAACGCTAACCTCTTCCCGGACATTCAGGGCCAAGTGCATAGGTCCAAAGTGAGTTCTATACGAACACTGAACGCGCTAGCCACGGCGGCACAAAATAACTTGCACCAAAGAAGGGCGGAACGGGTGGTACCTGATCCACAGTCAACTCTATACCCGGAGTTAGCGTACCACCGATGGAAACAAGGGCCGCAAGGGCAAAGTGGCAGCGATGTCCAGCGATAAGCCGGAGGTCAACGACAGGTTAGATCGTATGGAGAAAGTGCTTGAGAAGGTAACGCACCAGGTCGGATGAAACTAGAGGTAGCTAGTTTAGAGGCCAGTCCGAGATTAGCTACTATCGGACTAGCCAAAGTAACAGCCTCTCAACAGGCGATATTGCAGAGGACCATCGGCGAGGCCTTATCGCAGGCCCCCGTGGGACTGGGATGTGCGGCGGGCATTGAACACGAGATTCGAGTCGGTGATACGAAACCGATCAAGCAGCGCTACTATCCAATGTCACACAAGGTCGAGCAAGACATGCATAGATTGGTAAGGGAAATGTTAGACCAAGAGGTGATTGAGAAGGCGGATAGCGGCTGGTCGAGCCCAGTGGTTATGATACGCAAGAAGGATTCCTCGTATCGATTTTGTATGGACATCAGAAAGGTCAACAAGGTAACCGAGCCAAACGCGTATCCCCTACCATTTATGCATGATATATTGAGGCGCTTACGAAACGCACACTATATCTCCACATTCGACCTCAGTAGCACGTTTCACATACCACTCAAACCCGAATCTCGACCTATCACTGCCTTTACCGTGCCCGGATTAGGGCATTTCCAGTTCATACGAATGCCATTCAGTCTCTTGTATCCCGGCACCACCTTCTAACGGTTAATAGATAGCGTGATCGGACCTGAGCTTGGCGATTTCGTCTTCGCCTATTTTAACGATATCATCGTAGTATCGTCCAAATTCGAAGATCACCTACAACATCTTAAAACCGTGTTGGGTAGGCTATGTCGAGCCGGACTCTCGATTAATCGAGAGAAGAGTGTCTGCTGCAAGCCGGAGGCCAAATATCTGGGTTTGTTGATTAACCGCGAGGGTATCAGACCCGACCCTGAAAAGGTGCGCTCTATCGTGGAGTACCCCCAACCAGGAAACGTGTGACAGCTGCGTACCTTCCTGGGGGTTGCTTCATGGTATCGCCGATTTTTGAGTGACTTCGCCACACATGCTCAGCCGTTAACGAAATTGACGGGGAAAAAATGCGAATATATATGGGGACAAGATCAAGAACAAGCCTTCGCCAAACTTAAGGAACTCATGATATCCGCACCATGCCTCGGGTTACCGGAACCCGATGGACAATATGTGTTGGAAACAGACGCTAGCGCTACGAGAATCTGCGTCGTCCTAATTCAAAGAGTATGAGACGAAGACCGAATCATCGAGTACGCTAGCAGAGTCCTTAACCCGGCGGAGCAAAAATACTCCGCCACGGAGCGCGAATGCTTGGCGGTCGTATGGGCTATACAGAAGTTCCGCCCATATACGAGTATAGAGGCATATCGATTCAAGGTAGTAATGGACCATAACAGCCTGAAATGGTTGTACAATCTGAAGAAATCCATAGGACGTTTAGCCCGATGGGCCTTGCAACTCCAAGGCCATACTTTCGAGATAGAGTATCGAAAGGGAGCTGACAACGTGTTGCCCGATGTGTTATCATGCGCGTTCGAGCCCGCGAAGGCTGAGGTTAGCGCAATGGAATAGCCGAAAAGAGGGGATAACGCCTGGTACTCGGAACAGTTCCGACGCGTCGAGGACAACCCAGAAGACTACCCGGACTGGAAAATAGTTGGCAAAGTGATGTATCCCCAAAAGCCAAGTGATGACTACCAAGATGAATACGGGTACGAGAACACTTGGAAGCTTGTCGTGCCACCGGAAGACCGAAAAGCGGTTCTGTTTGAGAACCACGACATTGAGACCGCGGAACATTTGAGACGCGAGAAGACTTTCGCCCGCGTCGCCCAATCCTACTATTTGTCAGGGATGTACGCGGACGTTAAAGGTTACGTCCAAAAGTGTCAAGTTTGTCAGCAGTGTTAGGTCGAACAGCGACTGCCAAGCGGACTCATGAGGGATCGGATGTTGTCCATACCTTGGCAAGTAGTAGCGGGCGACATCGCCGGACCCTTTCCAAGAAACCCTCGAGGGCACGAATACGTATTAGTGTTCATCGACTTATTCAAGCGATGGGTCAAGTGCATACCTATACGTAGTGCCAATGGTAAGACGATCGCGAAGGAACTCCGGGAACGACTGATCCTGTGCTTCGGCGCACCTAAGGTCTTCCTGTCCGATAATGGCACCAACTTCCGTAACCAGCTTGTAGACGGATACCTGAGAGATCAGACGATAAACAGGACCTTTACGCCGACCTATACCCCACATGCTAACCCCACCGAAAGAGTTAACAGAACTCTGAAGACGACGATAACCTCGTACCTGCGCGGGAATCACAAAGAATGTGACCGAGTCTTACCTGAACTTGCGTTCGCGTTAGACACTGCCATCCACAGTTCCACGGGAACCACCCCTGCCATGCTCAACTACGGTAGGCAACCGGAAGCCCCGAACACCCTTCGTAGATAAATGGACGAGCTCGCGGCCCGAGAGGAAGGTTTGCTTCGAATCGAACAGTGGAACGAGCATATAAAGAATAACCGGTTCGTTATTCAAGAAGATCGAGAAATCGCTTCGGACGAGTCCCTTAGGCAGGCGAAATATTATAACGCCAAGCACAGGGCCCCCGGATTTAAAGAAGGGGACTGGGTATGGAATAGAAATCGCGTACTATTCAAAATTCGTGGGTCCCTTCATAGTCACGAAGGTGCTCGGGATCAACTCGTACCGCCTTGCCGACCAGCAGGAAGAGCTCACGGAATTTGTTCACGCCAAAGACCTCAAACCCTACTATGGACAGAAGGATACCTTGCCAGAAGATGAAACCCGACAGCAAGATGATGATGATACCCCTACCACCGAGGGAACCGAGGCGATGAATATCCCACCTACGGCGAGCGATGCGACACCACGCGAAAACGGACGCGCCGTTACTACGGATGACACACTCTAAAACGATAACGCGACAAGTTTGAGCCACCCTCGCCACGCCCCTTCTAACCCCCACGATAAGACCGTGATAATAACCCCGTCAAATAATGTGGTAAAACGCCCACGAGGAAGACCTCGCAAAAACACGCTAACCATCCGAACCCTGTCGTGTCAACAAAATCCACATTATTTTTAAAAAATCATCAAAGATAGATAGATAGTAGACCACTGAAAATACCGACCGTGGATGCATGAGGCCCTGCAAACGAAGGACCTGGCAGACCGACGCAAAGGACCCCACCTTCGATCCCAGCGACGAAGGTCCTGGACAGCCGAACAGGCGCCCACCTTCTATACCCGAGGAAAGGGTTATCGGTATTGATGCGTAAAACTGTTACAGGATGAAGATCTCGTTCGAGCAAATTGAGCAGGCGGCGGCCGCCCTCATTGGGTTGGACTTGGGCCCCGCCGTCGAGGAAGTCGTTCACGCTGCTCTACACCTCCTCAGTGAAAAGAGAGAGGAGGAGGAACAAGCACGGGTACAAGCTCACTAGAGCTCGTGATCCGTATTGATAGAGGAGCTCCCCGAGGAAGAGATCATCACCAGTCCGTCGTCAGCACTAGGTATCGCGCGCAAAGAGACCGCACCGCTACCCGGACCACTAGCGGGAGCCATCCCAATGAGGGCCCCGCGAACATCAGCGGGTACGCAGACAGAGAGCGCCCCCATCAGCGCGACCTGGCAAATTCACCAGCCAGGCATCTTCGCCTGGTAAACGAACCTGGGAGGAAATCGTGAAGGGCTTGAGGGAGGTCGAGCAAGGCTGGACCACCCTCAACGCTCTCCAACGGGCCGTATACGCGGAGTTCGATGCGTATACGGCCGGGGGACACTGCTCCAGTGACATCGAACATTGGAGCAAGGTGGTGCCGCCGGCGCCAGTTCGCGCAAGCACTTAATGAGGTGCAACGCCGTCACCGGCAGGTCGTCGAGGGCCCGGTTGTTGGCACACCTGATGTCACCACCCAGCCTCCACCCACCCAAGTGCGACCATCGGCTCCAGAGGTCGGACCAGCAGCCGCGGCATACCAGAACCAGCGGACGTGCGAGGTGAACCTGGTGGTGAACGTTAATAGCAGCAGCGGGGGTCAAGCAACCGGACCCATCCACATCAACCTTGTGGTGAGGTCCACGGATGAGGACCCCACGGTCGAAAGACCGTTGTGGTCCGCCCCGAATCGACGCGATGGGTTGCCGCTAACCCCCAGGGAACGAATCCTCCCTCGCGGCACCTTGTCCGGCGCCCAGTGGAAGGGATGCAATGTATGCCATTACCCCGGGGTGACCCGCACGGACCGTTGCCCTCGTCTCCGGGAGCATCCCGACCTGGTCAACGAGAGGCTGGACTGGGAGGCGCGCAGATGCCCCAAGCCGGACGAAGAAGGCCGGGAAGTAACCCGGTGACCCTCCTGGTGAAAGGTCCCTGCCCCCGTGGGCAGGGCCGATCCCAGATTGTTTACAATAAAAGAAAAACACAACGTAGAACATGACCTTTTTATTGACCTTTATCCTTTTAACCTCGACGAGAATGGCGATAACGATTCTATTGTCAAGGACCCCCTAAGTCCAGACTGGAAGGGGGTTGTGACGGTAAACGTCTTGTTAGCGCTATCGCCTCAACCATGCGGCTGCCTGTGAGGGTAGCACCTACTGGTTACGGAAAAATAGAAAAAGGGAACCCGGTATGAGACGGGACGGAACGCGCGCGAATATAAAAGAACCAGTCGAGGATTAGGAATCTAAGCATCTAGCCGCAGTAATAACCAGAGTTTTTCCAAAGTTTCCGAGCGCTGAAGTGAGCCAGCTGAATAAGAGGGACATTTACACCAGCTGTACTTTCGTCGTTACTGTTGTGAGAGTGTGTGCGAGTGTGTGTGGGTGCAGCGTATCGCCATCGAGGGCGAAACCGTGTGCGAACTGACATCCCGGAGGCTGATACACGAACTTGCTCCCTCTCTTCTTAATTGTACGACCGGTAATAAGGTAAGCTGGCCAGCTTAGTATCGCGACTTTTTATATGACGGCGCGGATCGAATTATTAATCCCTTGTACTCGGTAAAGATCGACAGCATACATTTATGAACTCTGCGAACGAAGAGCTGCGATAGCTCCGGTTGCACTGCATGTTATTGACGCGCGCGCGCTTCGTAAACACAAACATGCGAGCAAAGTATACTGTAGAGAATAGGTAAATAAACTAACTCGTATGCGATACAGATTATGATTTCGCTGTTGTCATTTCTAACTAATAGCAAGTTGGTTGACTGACTCCCGTCCCCTCCTGCTCCCCAATTAAAACGGAATTTACACCCCCTTACAATATATATGGGTGATTCCAGGAGTTTTATAAAATTGGCTGCGCACGGGGTTCAGCCGATCTTCTCGGCGATTTTTTCTATGATAGAGTATGTCAAAAGAAGCCTTTTGGCTATCTCAGATTTTCGTTAAAATATATATATGTCCATATATATTTTTTCAAAGTCAGAAAATCTGCCTGTTTTTGGCTATTTTTGAAAAATCGTAGCTCCGCGAGTTTTCAATATTTTTCAACGTGCGACGTTTCATTTGATTTGTCTACTTTTATACTTTCAAGAGAAAAATTGCTCATTTATAAAAAGTGACAGCTACCGGGTGTACTCTGACGATATTCGTACGCTTTTTAGGGTCAATTTGATGCTCATATTCTGAGTACTGTAACTTGGTCAATTTTTAATATTTTTGAACCAACCGCGTGCCATTTTTTTTATCTTTTTAAGACCTTTCATTTAAGATCCAGCGCATCTCAATCGATGCTATAGAACCAGAGATATAGCCGATAAAAGTTGGCCGTTTTTTCAAAAATAGACATTTTCAAAGGCGAAAAAAACAAAACGCATTGAATTTTTTTTCTACTTTGAGGCGATTTTAGTTAGCTTAAATTGAGTAGAATATGCTCTGAAATTTTCACGACATGACCCTTTTTCATTTTCAAATAAAACGATTTCAAAAATTGACGATTTCGATTTTTTCAAAAAATGGTCCTTTTCAAACGGCTATATCTCTAGTTTTAATGCGTCCATTGAGATGCGCCGGGTCTCCAATTACAGGTCTTAAAAAGATAAAAAAATGACACGCGGTTGGTACTCAAAAATATTGAAAATTGGCCAAGTTACAGTGCTCGGAATATGAGCATCAAATTGATCCTAAAAGCGTACCAATATCGTCAGAGTACACCCGGTAGCTGTCACTTTTTATAAATGAACAATTTTTTTTGAAAGTATAAAAGTAGACGAATCAAATGAGACATCGCACGTTGAAAAATATTGAAAACTCGCGGAGCTACGATTATTCAAAAATAGCCAAAAACAGGCAGATTTTCAGACTTTGAAAAAATATATATGGACATATATATATTTTAACGAAAATCTGAGATAGCCAAAAGGCTTCTTTTGACATACTCTATCATAGAAAAAATCGTCGAGAAGATCGGCTGACCCCCCACGCAGCCAATTTTAAAAAACTGCTGGAATCACCCATATCTATAACATTATAATAAATATAATTCATTTATTAATTACATTAATATTCGTAGTAAAAATACATATTAATAAAAAAATAATTTTACGAAAAATTAATTAATGAACAAATCATTATAAAACTAATGCATTACTGTGTATAATATAATCATATATCATATATCATGAATTTATTTACCAACACCTTTGAATATTTCAATTTAATAAAATGTTGGATCTTTATTAGGTATTTGCTGAATAACTCAAATTATGACAGGTATTAATATCAGAATATTACAGATATTACAGAATTAATATCTTTTATATGCATCTAAATATTTTTTTTAATATATTCCTCTAAATACATTTTTCAGTATATTTACTTTATTAACGGACGATTTGTACATATTCCATACTTTATACTAAACTTTAAATTAAAAATATTTACTATTAAATTCTGTTGTAATGGGGAAGGTTATCTGAAAAAATGGGAAATTTATTTAAGAACAAACTCTCACGATGCAGAGCTAACCGACGCTCTCTTAAACACGTACTATTGTATGTGTATCCACCTTTACATCAGATGATTTCGTTTAAGTGTCTTCTTTCCAACAGAGTTGAACTCACCTTAAGTCACTTGACTTGTGAAACTCGATGTATCTTCGGTGTGAGTGACTTTACGCCTAATCTGCTTAGTCCCCTAGATAAAATTGGATTAAAACCTAATCCTTTACAAATCGCTTAAGGTAATAGGAAATTAAATGACGTAATCGGCGAATGAAATTAGCTAACTTTAATTAGTAAAAAAACTAGTCTTTTATGGGCCGAAAGACTAACGCACGCGAACAGGATTTTACAATGAATATTATTCGGTGAGAGAGGGAGAGAGAGAGAGAGAGAGAGAGAGAGAAAATATTCAAAATTTACCGCGAACTAACGCTCGGCACGAATACAAAAAATCGCTATCACGATTGTAAAAATACCGAATGTATTTTGTCACGTAATAATGACGGGAGGTGCACCTACCCGGCGGTGCAATTACGGTGATCAGCCGTAATTGTTGATGAAATATATCAACTGCCGCTTCCCTCCTATTTATCAGCTGCGCTGCCTCACTCTGCCTTTAATCTGCTGCAATACTGCTTCTGCACTGCTGCTACTTGCTGCTGCAATACCGTCGTTACACTCACGCATGTAATTGTCCCAGAAAATCTTTAATAACGGCGAAAAACGGTGCAAAACAATATCGACGGTAAACTCGCGTAAACAGCTGAGGCGTAACTATTTATTCAAATGATCGCGCGCCCTCTCTCTCTCTTAATTGTTCGTACTAACGCGCGAAAAGCAGAATCGCGAACGGATCGATTAATTGAATCGACTACCGTTGCAGTAAATCTTCTCATGGATTATCAATTATAAGATAAGTTCCTTTAATTAGTTTAAAATACCGCTACAATTTTTAATATAATAATTAGTGTAATATTATAATTATTTATTAATAATTTATTATGTTATATTTTATTATATTTTTAAATTGTATCTTTAAAAAAAGTTAAATAATATTATATAATATATTTTAACGGGGTGTGAATCCGTTTTGATTTCTTTGTCCCGTCTAATGCGCAGTCGTACCTGAATGCGCGCGACGAGATTGAAATAATCAATTTTTGTTAACTAACTGAGGAGTGGGGAAGGACAGGGTATCAGTCAACCAACTTACTAATAGCCAAAGACAACAGTATATTAATGTTTCAATCATGCACAGACTAGTTTATTTGTTATGTAATCTACAACGCATTTGGCCCGCGCATTCACGTTTATATGATGTGTGCGACAATCTTACGCACCGTCATTTCCTTTAAAGTAGCTCGATCGAGTTATTCGCTTGCATACTCGTTCGCTACCGATTTCTCTAGATTTGCAGACTTGAGGTAGAACTAAAATGTTATGCGCGGTCGCTTATCGAAAACCATAACACGAAGCTGGCCAGCTTACCTTATGCGATTAGTCGCGCTGTCAAGGGAAGCAGTTCAACGTCGTCTTTTAGCGCATGGCTCAGATTGCCACTTTTCCAATTATAAACGAGGCTCTCTTTGTCGTCTTGCTGCTTCCGTCGGACAGATCCAGCGGCCTCGTGGTTGGCCTCCGATGGCGTCTCGGCTAACCACTCGAAATCACAGCAACAACAAAAACTATTGGCCGCTTAATGTTCACGCTCCTTGCGACGTTCACACGCACGCACGCCGTTGCCGATGCTAGAGGCACTCCTAGACTCTCACACGTTGTACGTTGTTGATAAAGTCTGCGGTATTTCTCGACTTTGCGTTATTCCTCGACTCCTGCACGCTGTTACCGGTATCAAAGGCGCTCTCCCACTAGTCTTTTTTTCTTCCCGCGCATTCCTTCCCATTTCGGACCGAGTTCCTGTTTTCGACTTCCCCGGGCCGGTAGGTGCTGCCCTCGCAGGTAGACACGCGATCGAGATGGTATATATATATTATTCTACATAATGCATGTACAGATTGAACCTCCAATGGATATATTGTTAAACAAAAAGGCACTTCCTGATTTTAAGAAGATATTTGAGTTTGAGAAAGAAAGATACTTACCCTTTAACGGATATTTAGCTCAGAAATGAATAAAAATTGAATTTAAAGGGCTACGAATGAAATAGAAATAGATCTCGAAAACCCAAATGAAGAAGATATAAAAAATGTGTCTGCAAATAATAAAAATCTACTCGTTAATATTCAAATAGTACAAATATATTATAATCTTGTTGCAGCTCGGCGCATAGAAATTACAATAAACATGACGGACGAATACTCAATAACACTAAATCTAGAGGATGTAGTAAATTATTTTCCATAGTATGGTGGTGGAAATATGTCAAATGCTGAATATATAAAAAATTAAGAACAATAGAAAACCTTATTAATGAAGATTGCATAAATCTGACAAACTTTTGCAAAGTAATAATGAAAAATAAAAGGGTAAGAGCTTCAGAAAAAAGGAATATATAAGCCATAGATAAACAATAGAGCTTTGTATTCAATTAAAGACAGTATCCATGAATTTTATACTAAAGTTTACAATATAATTAAAAAAATGATTGAGTGGTATAATACACCAATCGATTGCGGAAGTCAGTGCTAAGAAGTAAAGAAATAAACAGAAAATAAACCAATCTGTTAAAGAAAAGAAATAGTATCGATATTCAACTACATAAAGATGTAGAAAAAGTTTATAAAAAAGAAGTTAGACCGGATATAAAATATTAATTAAAAGGTGAAAACATATTTTAACAGTTTAAAAATCAAAAACGATATAAATAAGAAAATCTTTGGGAAAAAGTATCACTAATAATACAGGTACAGACCATGAAAGAACATTTAAGGAATCGAAGAAAATTGTTCCATGTCAAATATCTAGAGATCATCAACATCAAACACTAATTAGCCGTTCAGCTGTATGCACGTTCTGTTAAAGAATGATCATTTTTTAAATAATTACAAGAATCTGGTTGATAAAATAAATCTAATATGCTAAATTTACAATCAACAGGTTCATTTAATAAGTGCGTGCTAATCAAATAAAAGAAGGAATATACATTATAAATATTGCCAGGATCTTGGACACGAAGTAGATGAATCTTCGGACATACGAGGTCTGTTCGGGAAGTATCGGGCCTACGTTTATATCTTCGCGCCATAGTGTTCGAGCGACCTCTACCGGACAGAAACGTCAACAGTAAGACCTCACGAATCTATTGGTTACTTACTGATACCTGCTGGACGTATAGTTCATGCGCAGCGTGTCTTTGTTTACAGTGCCTTTTTCGCGTTCGTCGGATTTTGATATTGTCAAAAATGACTGAAAAAAGATCAACGAATTTGCATCAAATTTTGCTTTCAACTCGGAAAAACGAGTTCGGAAACTATTGAAATGATGCAAAAGGCCTTCGAAAGCGAGTGTATGAGCAAAACACGAATAAAAGAGTGGTATAAACGGTTCAAGGATGGTCCCACTTCTGTCGATAGTGATTCTCGTTCCGGCCGACCTTCGACGACAAAAACCGCAGATAATATTGAGCGGGTGCGACTTACAATCGAACAAGATCGTCGTAAGACTGTGCGAGAACTAGAAGAAGTCCTTGGGATACCAAAAACTATCATTTCAGAAATTTTAACCGAAAATTTAGGAATGAAACGCGTGTGTGCGAAATTCATCCCAAAATTGCTCACAGCAGAGCAGAAGAATATTCCCTTAGAAATCGCTCTAGATAATCTGGAAATGGTCAATAATGATGATAATGTGCTTAGAAAAGTTATTACAGGTGATGAATCATGGGTTTATGGTTATGATCCTAAAACAAAACAATAATCTTCACAGTGGAAGCATTCTGAATCGCCAAGACCAAAAAAAGCACGTCAAAGTCGGAGCAATGTTAAGTCAATGTTGATTGTTTTTTTCGATTGTGAAGGTGTTGTACATCACGAATATGCACCAACAGGTCAGATAATTAATAAAGAATACTACGTTTAAATTTTGAAACGTTTGCGTCATGCAGTAAGAACAGCCGCACTTTTGGGAAAGTGGTGACTGGCTTCTCCATCACGATAATGCGCCAGCGCATTCATCCAATCTTGTGCAGCAGTTTTTGAGCAAATACAATATCGCATTGCTTCGACAACCTCCATATAGTCCCGACATAGCCCCTTGTGACTTTGTGGCCGTTTCCAAAACTAAAGCCCCTTGTGGCTGTTTCCAAAACTAAAAAAACCACTGAAAGGACACCGATTCGATGACAAAACGGTTGAAAATAATGCGATGGGTGTACTTAAGGCTATCCCTAAAAATGAGTTCCAGGACTGTTTTGGAAAGTGGAAACATCGATGGATCCGTATTATACAATCAAGTGGGGATTACTTTGAAGGATGCCACCCACCAGATGATAAAGAATAACGCTAGCACGAAAATATAAAGGTAGGCCCGATACTTTCCGGACAGACCTCGTAGACGAATATATAGAATGCTATAAATTTAAGGAAATTCCATCACATGCATGAACAAGACTGCTGCATAATCGGAGAAATACGAGAACTATTATAACAGTAATTATATTTTACAGACTATTCAGACGTAGTCTGTAACAACTGCAATAAATCATATGATGAAGTATTGTAAAATAGGTGTAAGACAATTTTTCGCCTATGTATCAGATTGAGTCATAAGTAACTTTCGATTCTATATGAGATATTTATTTTTCTCTCATTAAATTAAAAAATTACAATAATTTATTACGCATTTACCACCGTTATCTATAATATATTGAACTGGGAGTAGTTTTCGACGGTTTACGTGATCTGCTCTTCAGAATTGAAAGTTCTAATGCAAAAAATGTTGTAAGGAACAGAAAAACTGGTAGTCTGTCGGACAAGATTTGAGGAATAAGGAGAAAGTGGTAAAATAAACCATCCAAACTTTTTCCTTGAAGACCTTCACGCCAACACCCCCTTATTAACACCTTTCAAATACCTTTGAATAATCCCTCAATAACCCCGAAACAGTGCAATTCAATTTTGCATAATAAGAACAACGTTATTTTTCATTCCCCTTTTTCAGTATAGTTAGAAATTTTAGCACTACAACTGTCAATCGAATCATCGAAGTAGTGACTAATTTCAACGTTTCCATTGGCAATCAAATGTAGTATTCTTGGGAGTCCTTTTCAGAATAGTCAGGAGTTTCTTCTATTCTCGACTGACATTTCGAGTGCGCTCTCTCTTGACAGTCCTTTTCAGTATAGTTGAGAGACTCAGAGTTTCGACTGGCAATCGAGTGTAGTATTCTTGGCAGCCATGAGGATTCAGGATAGTCAAGAGTTTCTTTTCATTCTTAGTTCTACTTATATTGATCAATTTTTTTCTGGATATTTACTTTCTTCCATACGAAGTTTCCTGTCACTGCTTATTATTTTTGAGTTATCCAAATCAATTTCTATAATGTCTCATCGAAATTGTAAAAATTATCCTGATAAGTTTTGTTACATTTGTGGATTATATACTATCTCCAAACAAAGTAGACACATTACAGATTCTACGGAAGATGCATACAAGAATTATTTCGGTTATTTCATTGTGAATCAAGACATATCATGAGTACCAAAGAAAATTTGTGATTCTTATCGTTTAATATTAACTGCGTGGAATAAAGATGATTCTAACTCACAAAAATTTTCTTTCAGTTCCCTCACTATCAGGTGTGAGCCTTGCAGTCATGATGACTGTTAGTTTCGTTTGATTGATCTGTCATATTTTTGTTTGTTTGATTGATCATATTTTATGCCAATGTCTCTTTCATTACCAAACCAGTTTTACGGGAATCAACTCTAACTATGAGAGATCATTGCCCCTGGAGGAAAAAGTATTTTCTTCTAGATCTTCCAAGAACTCGGAGTAAATGAGAAACATTATTGAGAAAGAAGATGAACAAGCAGATGAAAGTGTATATTTCGCTACCGATGAATTTCCTCAATCGTTCACGCAAGCTCTTATGAATAATTTGGTCAAAGATTTAGATCTGCTCAAGAATAGATCTAAACTTCTAGGTTATAGATTAAAACAGTTGAATCTACTGTCTCTAGGAAAAACTTTTTCTTGATATATTGAATTCTTCGCAAAGGAAGATTCATTAATCTACTGTCATAACGTGAATCCTATGATGATGACATTAGACTCAATCTATAACTCTTCTGAATGGCGTCTCTTCATTGATTCTATCAAAAGAAGCTTGAAATCTACTCTCCTCAATAATGGCAACGAATATGCTTCGATTCCTGTTGCTCATTCAGTGTATTTAAAAATCTTATAACAATATGCAAGTAGTCTTAGAAAAAATCAAATATGACCAACATAAATGCCTATTATGCGGTGATTTAAACGTAATAACTATACTTCTTGAACAACAGTTAGGGTAGACAAAATTTCTCTGCGATACGAGGGTGGTCCAATAAGTACTTAGCCTCACCGCCCGATGGCTCCACTCTCGCAAAAGAAATATTCTATCACGTAGTACAACCTTCTCGATGGTTACTGTCAAGATTTCAGCAGGATCGGAGTTGTAGTTTATTTTTGAGAGCGTGTGAAAGCAAGTGTGTCCGTTGATTTTTGAAAAATGGAAAAAGAGCAGTATCGGTCGGTGATTCGATTTTTGTTTTTGGAAGGAAAATCGCGCAGCGAAATCAAAAAGCGCTTGGATGCTGTATACGGTGACTCTTCTTCTTCGATGGCGACCGTCAAAAATTGGTTTAACGAGTTTCAACGTGGTCGCACGTCGATTTTTGAAGAGCCACGTCCAGGTGCTCCGAAAACGGCTACCGCGGAGGATAACGTGAGAAAAATTCACGATCTCGTATTGGCAGATCGATGATTGAAGGTGCGCGAGATAGCTAGGATCGTAGGCATCTCAAAAGATCGCGTGGGTCATGTCCTGCATGAAATTTTGGGCATGAGAAAGCTGTCGGCGCGATGGGTGCCGCGTTTGCTCACTCCGGACAACAAGCGCAACCGTGAGACAACTTCAGAGTAATGTTTGACGCTGTTTAAGCGCAATCTGAAGGAGTTTCTACGTCGTTTCGTGACAGTCGACGAAACATGGATCCACTGATATACACCAGAGACCAAGGAACAGTCGAAACAGTGGACTTTACCCAGCGAAAGTGCTCCGAAGAAGGCGAAGACTGCCCCATCGGCCGGAAAGGTGATGGCCACCGTTTTCTGAGATTCACAAGGTGTGATCTACATCGACTACCTGGAGAGGGACAAAACGGTCACAGGGCTGTACTATGCCGAATTATTAGGCCGATTCGACGTCGAATTGCAGAAAAAACGGCGCCATTTGGGGAAGAAAAAAGTGCTCTTCCACCATGACAACGCACTGGCTCATACCTCCGCCGTCGCCATGGCCAAATTGGTCGAATTAGGCTACGAACTGCTGCTCCATCCACCGTATTCTCCAGATTTCGCTCCATGCGACTTCTTTTTGTTTCCAAACTTGAAAAAGTCACTCGCCAGGCAGAAATTTGAGTCGAATGAGGAGGTAATCGCTGCCACGGAAGCCTACTTTTCAGACCTCGAGGAAACGTATTTTTCAGACGGGTTAAAGAAGTTGTAGTATCGCTAGGCCAAGTGTATCGAACTAAAACGAGACTATGTTGAAAAATAAAACGCCACTTTTTCAAAATTTTCGTTTGTCTTTTGTAGGTTAAGTACTTATCGGACTACCCTCGTATTTGTTTGTAGGATAGTAAAGCTACTGTATATCATTGAAAAAAGTCTGAATGGCCATTACGTGAGTCTCTTGATCCAAAATCACTCAATGATTTAGAGAATCCGCTTTGTGATCCAAAAGAGATGCTTTTACCTCCTCTGCATATTAAATTAAGATTGATAAAGCAATTCATTAAAGCGCTCGATCAAAATGGAATATGCTTTAAGTATCTACTGGATCAATTCCCAGGTTGATCTGATGCAAAAGAAAGAAAGTAGTTTTCACAGCTCTTGACATAAGAAAATTGGTGAAATCGAAAGATTTTGAACCGACAATGACGAAAATAGAGCATACGACATGGATCATTTGAAGGCAGTTATAGAAGAATTTTTCGGTAATAAAAAAGTAGAAAACTATCAAAGAGTAATTAGCAATATACTTACTAGTTACAAACAAATAGGGTACAATATAAGCTTAAAGGTATACTTCTCGAAGTCACATTTATATTCTTTCCCTCGAAATCATGGAAACCTGAGCGAAGAGCAAGGCAATATGTTTTACCAATATACCCACGAAATGGAAAGAAAATATCAAAGACGATGGAAACATGTTAGTAGATTATTGCTGGAATTTGACACACGAAGATAATGGAATACAGCATAAAAGAAAATCAGGAAGCATAATCCTAGATATCAAGAGAAAACGATTTCACAAATCTAGTGATTCATGAGAAAACTAAGCAATTACTATCTTACAGAGTACAAAATTTAAGAGTAATGTAAATCGCGTACAAAAGTTTTTGGAGTTAATCAGAAGTATTCAAGGGGTATACGAGTGGAGTTAATCAGGGGGAATATGACTGCATTTCTCCAGTAGAGTATACGAGTGTAGTTAAACAGTGATTTAACCGTTACATGACCTTAAACCTGACGTGATAGAGTTCAACCAACCTCAGACTTGAAATCAGAGTATATATTAACTGTATATTATACATGTCAAACTGTATATTACACATAAGAGAAATGCTTCAAATAAAGAATCAATTTAGGAAATTTCAAACCTCTTTCTAAAGCAAATGCTTAAAAATAGATACAAGGATAATTCCACACGAGATGTAACATATAATCGAACAATTACTGTACATAACGTGACTTGTTGAATATTTCTTGTCGTATCTAATAACCATTGTAAAATAAAATGATTGGTTATTGAAGTTAACAATTCACTCTTAATGTATGACCTATATTTTTCGACTTTAGAGCTTGTTGTTCGAAAACAGTATCACACTACTCGAACTGTGTTTTTCTTCGAAAAATTTTATGATGGGTTTGCGATTGGTTGAACCATTCAAATTCAGGGGCCTCAATAATATCCTTTAGCTGTTTATTCGTAAATTACATCATGTAGAACCTTTTCTAGTTCCTTATTTAGGCGGAGACAAACGAAAAGAACCGTTCATTAATGGAGATTGTATTATCACGTAGTTGCGCTTTGCGTCTTCTCATTTGTTCAAATACCCGTCAGAAATCTTATATGTTCGTTTTCAGCCTACGGTTATCTAGGAAGTTGGTTTTATTGCATTCTTCGGTCGGTCAATTTACGAGTCGCTCTTATTTATTGATTTGAGTGGCAGAGGTTGTAAATTCTAGTCGTGTATTCATTGAAATTATAAGTTGTATAAATATATACAATTTAGAACGAATTTTATGTGCCAATGTATATTTTGGCCTACGTTCTTAGCCTTTAATTATTATGAGTTTTTTATGCAAATTTTATGTTAAAAGTCTATACACGTAAGTTGTAGTCTGCTGCTCCCACTTCAAAATCGTCGATTAAGTATTTTTTACAATCGACGTAGAAGTTGTTTAATATATTTAGTCGGGTCATCCTGAGTGAAACAATCCGAATCTGAATAACGATATGTTTCAAGCTATTTTGCTATTATATTATCCAATAAATCATCGAGAAGATCGTAGGGTTAATAATATTAGGACTCGAAAAGTAATAGCATAACTAAAATGTATTGGCTATTAAAAACGTTGGGTAACTAAATAAATTAAGCTGATATTCTTACTGTTTTTGTACTTGTAGAATTATTGGTGTTGTATAATGAGATTCATGTGAAATAAAAACAATAAATAGATATTAATTCAATATAAGTTTTTCAATTCCGTCTATAAAAGAGAGACTGAACTCAGAGCGCGGCCATGTTGCTTCGTTCGTGATTTTCATTGATCATTAAAGTTTCGCCATATTGCTGACGTTAAAATTTCATTGGCTGTGTGGCGTACAAGCAGAATGAATTTTGTAGTATATATTGATATCGAATATATAGTTTATGGCGTTTTTCATAATGTAGTTTTTCAGTTTTCATTTTTTCTGGCACATACTAGACTATACGCAATTACTCTCGCAACAAAGAAAATTGTCTTAGAAATTTTCTTTATATTTTATATCAGAAAAAAAATGCTCAGTGCTGCGGATTTCGCCTCTAAAGAGGTAACTGATAATTTTTAAATCGGTGAAAATACGATATAAGTTATAATTCATTTGTTTAAGCTATAAAAAATGACTGATCGTGTGTATACATAGTTCGATAATGGCATTTGATTTCTCTTTTAATAATAGCATTGGCTATGTTATTCATTATAATAACAATCTCCATCCATCCAGTAAGTCGAAATTCAAGAAATTTGTTGTGATCACCGATTCTGGATGCAAGGTTCAACTAATAGTTTGGAATCACAATACAAAAGTAGTTGATTGTATTCAAGAATTAGGAAAAAGCATTTTATTAATTTAATATTAATCAAAAACGATGTCGTTACATTTTGTTTTTATCAAATTAAACGATATACAATAATGTTGTTATACTATCATAATAGTTGATAGATTGTCTACGTTAGTTCATTATAATGGTGCGCAGTAAAATCAAAACAGTACAATAACGGAAATGTAAATATCGAATTATTGCTCAATCAAAATTCAACTGTTGATGTTTATAAGATTCATCGATGAACTGATATCAGGAATACAAATAGTGAAGATGTGACAATAATAGACGCTTACGACAAAGTTGGCATTATTGAAGTAGAATTTTGTTATATAAATTAGCTTATTACTCATCTAATCATTTTTGAATTGATTTTGTAACTGTATGTACATATGTGACAGGGCTACAGGGTATTCGCTGACCCTGTGTGCGGCACTCTCCTCACAAGAACGCAGCGACCGAGTAACTTATTATTAAATATTGAAAAAGTAAAGAATATGAAAAATAAGAAAATGGCTTGCGTCAAAAAATGAAAAAAGAACATTTGTTCCAGATCTTAGTTTTCACTTTATTTTTGTATTTTCTACCAAAAAAGAAACAACTTTTGTCTTTGACGTTTTTTTTATTCAATGCATAGCAATCGAGATATGAGCTGGTGAAAAAAAAACGATTTTTTTTATAAAAAAAGCTATATCTCTGTATAAAAAAATTAGAAATGAGTTCTATCGTTCTTATTTTAAAGAAGAACATTCCACCTTTTAATTTTGCTTGGATTTTTAATGATCTGTTAATTTGCGAAGCAAATAAATAAATTTGTATATGGGCAAAAAAAAGAAATTTTTTATGTTCATTTTTTAAGCATAAAACCTTAATTCTAGTACAAACAACATTATCTTCACGTTACTTAAAGCTTTTGCTCTTACCTTCAAAATAGCGTCAAGTTTTTTATTCTACGACTCTTTTTCGCTGAGATATAAAACTTTAAAGTTTAGCAAATTTCGCCTTAGAGTGGGCAAAAGTACATGTTGGGTACTGTAAATGTACATGTTTCCGGCAAATGATTTTCTTTACCTGATTTTTAAACAATGATTGAATGTACAAAACCGCGTTTTTCGCGTATAAAGCTTACAGTTTTAGAGTAAAGCGTATACTTCAATAGAGAAAATTATAAATAATTAAATTACCTTTAAAACCAGCCATCAATCATGTTAATCGGACCATATAGAGCCAAGAAAAAGTTAAAAAACTGAAAAAGAGGCGAAAAAAAGTTTTGAAGATTAAGAGCTCATATTCGGGCTTTCGTAAATTTATACTCGTATTTTATATTCGATAACTGCGCAATATGTGTCTAATAGAATAATAAGCTTCTGATTTATAAAGTAGTTAACAAAGTCGCTTTTTTTCAAATCAAATTGCAAAATTCTTTCTTGCTCATTGCAATTTAGTTATTTGAAATTTGAAAACAACCATTTGAAAGTTCAATTCTTCTTCTACAAATTTCCTATTGAGACCTATGGTCTATTTTGAGTTGAACTAGCTGAAAATTAAATCAAAGATCGAGCGCAATCCGTCCGCGCGATAAAGTAAGCGAGCGGTCGTGGTACTCAACAAGTTGAGAGGAGGAATATATATAAAAACAAGGTAAAGGTATCACAGAATGGCAATCTCGAAAGAAATGTAGAAAAAGTAAAAAATAAATTACTTCATTAAAAAAAATTGTAAAAACTATTACAAAAAGTACTGTCCCTAGGAACCGTTCGCTTTTGGTTATCCGCTCTGCTATAAAGGGTGCTAAAGAAGTGGTAAAAAAGTTCGGAGGTAGAAGTAAAATACATATACATATTTTACTAATTTCAAGAGCTGTGGTTGGAGCTCTTACTTTTTTAATTCCATTATTTGCCGTTTTGACCGCCGCTAGTGTGCCACTCGCTGGAGATACTGCGTCCAAAATACCCACACGCACCGGTGTCAGGTATCCTTCGGGACACGGCTGGGCACGACCCAACCACAACACTTTAATTCTCGTCCGCGCACCGGGCGTGTCACCGAAACCGAAACGTTGGCGAGGTCGCGGGGACAACTCCGGAAAATAGTTGACTTCGGTTTAATCCGCGCGCGTGACTTTCTGTGTTAAAGCCCAGCAGAGACTCTCTAAATTTTTACAGTGATCCACAACTAGAGCGATCTCTTTTTTTCTATCTCTCTCTCTCTCTTCCTTCCTCTTTCGCGCCATCTCGATCGCTCCAACCGTCAGCTCAGTCCGTACACAGCACCTTGAAAACAAAATCTAAGCATGAATGTTCGTGCCACACGCACACACTATCAGCTTGGCGTGTCGCGCGGTCATTGGCGAGAGCTAATCGGACGAAATCGGCCTAGCCGAGATTCTCAGTTACACGCGATAGATTGTACGAAACAAAACGAATCTAGTGAAAGTGCGCCTAAGGACGCACGCTTTGAGGTTGTAACAAGAGAAGGTTGTTCCTGATAATACTGCCGCCTATCGTTTAATTCTATATGATCGAATTATACAGTATAATCCAATCAGTGGTGACATCAAGAAATTAGTTTAAGATTCTACTATTATAAATTTATATAACACTGTTATATAATACTGTAAAAAAATAAATAAATAAATATTAATGATAGTGTGAAAAAAATTTTTAATCAAATTATTTTTTTTTAATCAAATTATTGCTGAATAAATGTTTTGAAATTTAAATATATAAGTTTTGTTTATTGCAATTTAATCCCACAAAAATTTTTTAGAAAGTTTTTTTATTATATTTTTTATTGCATTTTTATTACACTTAATTAAACTTCTTTATTATATTTTTTTATTACATATAATGAGCTAGCAGTATACAATCCTGAGCTAAGGTAGCAGTAGCACCTTAAAGGTATTGGTGGTCGCCCGGAAAATCATATACCTTCTGCGAGAGAGACAGAGAGAGACAGAGAGTAGCATCCTCCTTCCATTTTCTATAACTATAACTACACACTAGGTTTACAGGACCTGCTATACTATGCACTATTCGTGCTACCCTTTCTGTGCTATTAGATGCATAGCTAATATACCTAAATCAGAAAGAAAGAGAGAAAAGACCTAGCACGCGTTCGGGACGTATGCCAAATACATAATATATATACACGCTGAAAACTGTACTCGTATAAGCTACACGTCGCAATGACTTCAGTGGTAGAGCGCCGACCTGTTGATCCAGAGATTGTGGGTTCGATTCATTGATGCGTCCGTTCATTTTTTTAAAGTAGCTCAGCCAAATACTCGTACGTGACGAAGCGTTTTTTCTACAGGGTGTCCCATTTTAAAGGAACCACCCCGAAATTTTCGACGATTAGCGTTGTACAAAAAAATTGTTCAGACAATAGTTGTTTGGGACAATGGAGATAACCTTTCTATGAAATCCGATTTGACCTTGAGATTCATTTTCAAAGTCATTTGTAGGTCAAAGTCATTTTTTGAATAGGAACCCATATTTTTCATCCCGGATTCGGAAAGAGCGGAAAATTCTACGTTTAGATAACGTATTATGTGTGGGGTGCGGTTAACACCCCCCCCCCCTCCACCTCGCCTAAGGTTATGTAGGAGTCAAATTTATGATTTTCTTCATCTATGCACAGGGATGATCGGGCAAGGGTAAGGTTAATTGTAATAACCCAATAACTCGATAACCCAAATAACCCAATAACCCAATAACCCGATAACCCCAATAATTCAATAACAACAGTGTCCTTGAGCTTAAACTTCAGGTTGACTTTCAAAGTCGACTTCACATATTCAAAGCCTAATATTAAGCCTGTATTAACCTCACCCTTGCCCCGGTGGGATGGGGGGGTGAACCGTTCCCCCAATATAATACTTTATCTAATCGTAGAATTTCCCACTCTTTTCGAATCCGGGATGTAAAATGGGGGTCCTTATTCAAAATATCTCTTGGTTATTGGGGTTATTGGGGTTATCGAGTTATTGGGTATTGGAGTTATTGGGTTATTACAATTAACCTTACCCTTGCCCAATCATCCCTGTGCATAGATGAAGAAAATCATAAATTTGACCCCTACACGATCTTAGGCAGGGGGGGGGTTAACCGCACCCCACACATAATACGTTATCTAAACGTAGAATTTTCCGCTCTTTCCGAATCCGGGATCAAAAATATAGGTTCCTATTCTAAAAATGACTGACCTTCAAATGACCTTGAAAATAAATCTCAAGGTCAAATCGGAGTTCACAGAAAGGTTGCCCCCATTGTCTCAAACAACTGTTGTCTGAACAATTTTTTTGTACAACGCCAACCGTCGAAAATTTCGGGGTGGTTCCTTTAAAATGGGACACCCTGTATATTAATTATTTAATTGAACAATAAAAATAATTTATAATAAAATTAATCTGTTTATAAATTAATTAATTCTACTAATCGAAAATCTAGGTACCAATCTGTTCTGAAAGATACAAATACGCTTAAGCATAGGACCCTAGTCCCTAGATCCTCGTCACAAAAATGTTCTGAAATATACACTAAAAAAACTCTTCAACTCACAAGTAGCGTTAGCTCTTTAGGACTTTTCCTATTTGCTACATAATATAGACCACGCTACGTATACACAACTATATATATGGCTATACTGCGTCCTCCTCTTCTCTTCAACTAGCTCAATAAGATCTAGCATAATATAGACTAACGCCACGCTTTATGCTGACTCAATAGGACGCCCCCGTATACTACAACAAGGAGAATGCCAACTTGGTGGGTCACGGATTTTGATGAAACTTTGTACACACCTTTTTTAGTCGGAAATATTGGATAAATGTCTCTCAGTTTCTCTGAATAGGCTTTTCTTTACCAATTATCCATATATGGGTAATTCTAGGCTATTTCGATTGACTTGTAACCCTTAGGTTACGGATTTTTTTTAATTTGGCACAATTGTTGTACACATAAAACTGAGATTTTTCCCAAATTTTGGAGACGATACATTAATTATATCAAAAGTTATTAACAACACAGGCCGACAAAAAATTTTACCAAGAACCCGAGTATAGTTTTCCGAAGGTTTTTTGCGCGCTGAATCCGAATCCGAGGTCAGAATTACTCTCCGGTTTTCGAGATATCCTAACCTTAAAGTACAAAAAACGCGATTTTTGCCTATATTTGAGGTTATGTAGCAAAGAAAAGAAATTTTTTTTCAAAAAACTGTATACATCAAATTAAAGTATGAGTTTTCTTCTTCCAAATGCCGTTGAGTATGCTCGGATATCTTTTTTTTTCACGAAGTTACACAAATTTGAAATAAAAAGCACTTGGCTAACTTGCTCTACCCAGCGTCATGTGGGTGTGCCTGCTTAGGGGTTGGGAGGGCTGGAGGAGGTATTTGGGGATGAGGCCTATCTAGATCATATTAGTACGCATACCTGTGATTAGAAAATGAGTTTTTTTATCAAAAAGCAGTTAATTAAACTTGCTCTACCCAGGGATATGTGGGTGAGCCTGTTTAGGGGTTGGCAGGGGTGGTTTCTACCCGTAAGAGAGCATTTTGTAAATAGAAGCACGATGCTCACAATATTTTTTAGTGTTTTGTCATATTTCCAAGTTTGGTTTAAATTGGTGAGTGGCTCTTTAATATGGTTACTAGTTAGATAGCTTGGGCTGAATGATGTGGTGCTTTTTAAATTCATAAAATTTGAAATTTTCAAATTTGTGTAACTTCGTGAAAAAAAAAGATATCCGAGCATACTCAACGGCATTTGAAAGAAGAAAACTCATACTTTAATTTGATGTATACAGTTTTTTCAAAAAAATTTCTTTTCTTTGCTACATAACCTCAAATATAGGCAAAAATCGCGTTTTTTGCACTTAAGGTTAGGATATCTCGAAAACCGGAGTCACCAGAGTAATTCTGACCTCGGATTCGGATTCAGCGCGCAAAAAACCTTCGGAAAACTATATTCGGGTTCTTGGTAAAATATTTTTGTCAAATTCTGTCGGCCTGTGCAATTAAAGAAAAATGATAAAAAATTTTCAAACAGCTATATTATAAAAACTAATAAAGATATCGAAGTCGGATTTTTTTCAAAATACTTATAATGCCTTAAAATTTCGAAATAATTACAACAATAAACAATAAAAATTTTTTTTCGAAAGTTATTAACTTTTTGTTTAAACAATTGCTAATATCTCGAAAAATATATTTTTTTTTGAATAATTCTTGCTCCTACGTATTCCTGAGGATTTTTGCTATCGAAAACAATCATAAAATTCAAGGGCCCGACATATCGGAAAGCGTAGCCCTAATCAAAAGAAGACGCCTCGGCGTAAGGCTGCGGTAGCGCTCCAGCGGACTGAAAAAAAAACTTGAAAAAATAAAAATTCGTTTCGGCCGTTATGTTCACTTTATCAATTTTTTTCTCGAAATCTATGGACTTTAGAAAAAAATTCATAAGAACAAAAATGTCTTAGAATCACTCGAGAAACATCCTAAAATTTTTTCAGAATTTTTGGAGACATTTTTGAAAATTCCATTTCCCAAGTTTCCCGAAAAATCAAAAATTGTCTCAAAAAATTCTGAAATATTTGAGAATGTTCCTCGAGCGATTCTAAGGCATTTTTGTTTTTATGAATTTTTTTCTAAAGACCATAGATTTTGAGAAAAAAGTTGATGAAGATTGAAAAAAAAAATTCGTTTTTTCCGTCATTTTGTAAAGAAGCGATGGTTCAAGGTAAACAAAAAAATTTCCTGTTAAACTTCAAATCCCATGATCACCTTTGATCACGGTCGCAAGGTGATATCTTCACCGTAACACTTCGAAAAAAAATCCTAAAAATTTTTTTTTTCGAAAATTTAGGTGTTTTTTATGTTTCAATCGAGCATATGTTTCCTGTGAGTTTTATCATGATTCTGGCAACGGATTCTGAAAGAGCATGCAATTTTACATCAGAATATGTGGTTCAAAAATTTTTTCAACGCCAATTACATAGGAAAAAATCACTTTGAAAACGTGCAAGAAATTTTGACATTTTGGACGTTAATGGGTTAAAGCTAAAGTACCTTTCGACCGTGAGTCCGCTGGAACGCTACCGCAGCCTTACGCCGAGGCGTCTTCTTTTGATTAGGGCTACGCTTTCCGATATGTCGGGCCCTTGAATTTTATGATAGATTTCGATAGCAAAAATCCTCAGGAATACGTAGGAGCAAGAATTTTTCAAAAAAAAAAAATATACTTTTCGAGATATTAGCAATCGTTTAAACAAAAAGTTAATAACTTTCGAAAAAAAATTTTTATTGTTTATTGTTGTAATTATTTCGAAAGTTCAAGGTATTATAAGTAATTTGGAAAAAATCCGATTCGGTATCTTTATTAGTTTTTTAGATTAAAGCTAAAGTACCTTTCGACCATGAGTCCGCTGGAGCGCTACCGCAGCCTTACGCCGAGGCGTCTTCTTTTGATTAGGGCTACGCTTTCCGATATGTCGGGCCCTTGAATTTTATGATTGATTTCGATAGCAAAAATCCTCAGGAATACGTAGGAGCAAGAATTTTTCAAAAAAAAAAAATATACATTTCGAGATATTAGCAATCGTTTAAACAAAAAGTTAATAACTTTCGAAAAAAAATTTTTATTGTTTATTGTTGTAATTATTTCGAAAGTTCAAGGTATTATAAGTAATTTGGAAAAAATCCGATTCGGTATCTTTATTAGTTTTTTAGATTAAAGCTAAAGTACCTTTCGACCATGAGTCCGCTGGAGCGCTACCGCAGCCTTACGCCGAGGCGTCTTCTTTTGATTAGGGCTACGCTTTCCGATATGTCGGGCCCTTGAATTTTATGATTGATTTCGATAGCAAAAATCCTCAGGAATACGTAGGAGCAAGAATTTTTCAAAAAAAAAAAAATATACATTTCGAGATATTAGCAATCGTTTAAACAAAAAGTTAATAACTTTCGAAAAAAAATTTTTATTGTTTATTGTTGTAATTATTTCGAAAGTTCAAGGTATTATAAGTAATTTGGAAAAAATCCGATTCGGTATCTTTATTAGTTTTTTAGATTAAAGCTAAAGTACCTTTCGACCATGAGTCCGCTGGAGCGCTACCGCAGCCTTACGCCGAGGCGTCTTCTTTTGATTAGGGCTACGCTTTCCGATATGTCGGGCCCTTGAATTTTATGATTGATTTCGATAGCAAAAATCCTCAGGAATACGTAGGAGCAAGAATTTTTCAAAAAAAAAAAATATACATTTCGAGATATTAGCAATCGTTTAAACAAAAAGTTAATAACTTTCGAAAAAAAATTTTTATTGTTTATTGTTGTAATTATTTCGAAAGTTCAAGGTATTATAAGTAATTTGGAAAAAATCCGATTCGGTATCTTTATTAGTTTTTTAGATTAAAGCTAAAGTACCTTTCGACCGTGAGTCCGCTGGAGCGCTACCGCAACCTTACGCCGAGGCATCTTCTTTTGATTAGGGCTACGCTTTCCGATATGTCGGGCCCTTGAATTTTATGATTGATTTCGATAGCAAAAATCCTCAGGAATACGTAGGAGCAAGAATTATTCAAAAAAAAATATACTTTTCGAGATATTAGCAATTGTTTAAACAAAAAGTTAATAACATTCGAAAAAAAATTTTTATTGTTTATTGTTGTAACTATTTCGAAATTTTAAGGCATTATAAGTATTTTGAAAAAAATCCGACTTCGATATCTTTATTAGTTTTTAAAATATAGCTGTTTGAAAATTTTTTATCATTTATCTTTAATTGTTAATAACTTTTGATATAATTAATGTATCGTCTCCAAAATTTGGGAAGAATCTCAGTTTTATGTGTACAACAATTGTGCCAAATTAAAAAAAAATCCGTAACCTAAGGGTTACAAGTCAATCGAAATAGCCTAGAATTACCCATATATGCATTTTTCTCTCTTTGGTCGACGTAGCGGATACTATGTTATTTTTAAGGACTACAAAAAGTTATTTCCAAATGTGTGATATATATTTTCGATGTATTTTTTTACGTAGAATACAATGGTGCTATCAGATTTATCATAAAATATATTCTGTCAAGCGCTAGAAGCAAAAAACTACAAAAGAACCACTAAAAACCACTAAGAAATTCAGTTTTTGGCTTTTAGCGCTTGACAGGGTAAATTTTATGATAAATCTAATAACGCCATTATTCGACATAAAAAAATACTTCGATAACATATATCATACTTTTGGAAATAACTTTTTGTAGAACTTAAAAAAATACTCGACGTCTCTTGGCCGTTATCGACGAACATCGAAGACATTGATTTTACGCCAATCTTTCACAACTCAAAATTTTGTTCAAAACTTGTAATACGTGTTTTCAATGTTTGTTTCTATATAACTTAACTAAGAATAGGAAAAAAGTATGGAAGCTTTAGCGTTGAAAAGAATTTTCAAAACCGTTCAAATTACACAGGTCTGCAAAAAAAAAGTTTTGAGTTATCGCAAGAACGCTATTCATGTCTTCCGAAGGTTTTTGATGCGCTAAACACGAATCAAGCATCAGAAATGCTCTATCACGTCACGTTTTCAAGATATTCCAACCTAAAAGTGCGAAAAACACGTATTTTCGCTGTTATAGAAGCTATATTACACCGCAAAACATTTTTTTTTGCTAAAAACGAATCTAACCGTCTCAAAGTACCGCTTCTGCCCTTTTCAACGCATTTTTCAAATTTAACAAAGCTTTTTTTTTCGCGGAGATATCATCGAATGAAGTTCACCACTGTAACGATTTCATAACAACAGTACCAACAATACAAATATGACAGCCCCAGGAAAAAAAGTCATATGTGAACAAAAGTGCAAAAGGTAATACCATTACATTTATGTTTTTGGGGTCGCTGAATCCGAATCCACGATTCATTTGACCCGATTAGCTCAGGGGTCAAAGTTAGATCAAGATCAAATCAAGATTATCCCATTAATCTTGGTCCAGGTACTGTTTCTATAGGTTTTTGAGGTCGCTGAATTCGAATCTGGGGTGCGTTTGACCCTGTCGGCTCAGAGTCAAGGTTAGGTCAAGGTAAAATCCAAAAAATTGCATTGAATGAACCCGAATTTAAGGTTTATCTGACCAATAACCGCCTAATATTTCTATGGCAATGTTAGCAACCCCCTAATAACCCTCTAATAACCCCCCCCCTAATATAAACTATTCTATAAACATCCTAATAACGCAATGGCAATCCTATCAACCTCCAATAATGCAATGGCAGTGCCATTAACCCCTAATAACCTCCTAATAACCGCATTAATAAGAACTATGCTATGAACCCCTTAATAACCGCATTAATAAGAACTATGCTATGAACCCCCTAATAGCGCGATGGCAATCCTATCAACCCCTTAATAGTACAAAGGCAAACGTCACTCCTTTCGATCAAGCGGGATTTTCACAACAGGATAGTTGTGAGTCTGGTTTCTGTTGATCATACGCACTTCTTTTCAACGGTCCTTTTCAGGATAGTTAAGAATTCTGCTTTGGTCCACCTTACGCGCATCTTTTCAACAGTCCTTTTCAGGATAGTTGAAGGATTCGGCGTACTTCTTGCTTTCGAGCGGCATTTTCTCGACAGTCCCTTTCAGGATAGTTAAGAATCCCAGTTGAAGTTTCTAGTAATCTTCATCGTCCTCGTGTTCCTGAGATCTATTTTATAATGTCCCCCCGGAGTTGCGTGAACGGTCCTAACAAGTTCTGCAACGTATGTGGACTTTATGCTACTAAAAACCAAAAGAGAAACATTACGCCTTTAATCGAAACTGCTTACAAAAAATATTTCGGCTATTTTATCGTGAATGTAGACAAATCTTGGGTGCTAAACACAATTTGTGTAAGTTGCCATACAATATTAAGTCGTTGGAATAAAGACGACTCTTCGCAAAAATTGCCTTTCAGTTCTCCGATGATCTGGCGTGAGCCACGTGATCATAATGACTATTACTTTTGTTCTATTGACCTGAAAGGTTTCAATAGTAAGAATAAATCTGCAATTTTGTATCCTAATGTCTCATCTGTTACTAAACCAGTTCTACGGGGGACTCTTGTCTCTGAGAAATCATCACCCCTAAAGAAAGCAGAATGTTTACTTACTACTTCCAGGAGCCCAGACGAAATAAATTATATCGAGGTGGACGATGAAGATCCGCAGTCAGATGATAGTGCACATTTCGATACAACCGAAAGTCCTCAATTGTTTACACAAGCTCTTCTAAATAATTTGGTTAAAGATTTGGACCTGCCAAAAAATATGAATCTTTTGGCTCCAAAAACAATTTTTTCTTGGTACAGAAACAGAGAGCAAGAATATGTCAGATATTTCGCAGAGAAAGATGGATTGACTTACTGTCATGACGTGACTGGCTTAATGACAAAATTAGGCTTGATATACGTCGCTACTGAATGGCGTCTCTTCATCGATTCTTCTAAAAGAAGTTTGAAGGCTGTTCTCCTTCACAATGGAAATAAATATGCTTCGATTCCACTCGCCCATTCAGTGTATCTAAAAGAATCTTACGAGAATATGCAGATAGTTCTTGAGAAAATTAAATATGAAGATTATAAATGGCTCGTATGTGGTGATTTGAAAATAATAACTATACTTCTTGGACAGTAGTCGGGGTATACCAAATACCTATGTTACATTTGTTTGTGGGATAGTAGAGCTACTACACGTCTCTGAAGCCAGGATCACACTATGTCCTCAAAAAACACTTGTGTGATCCAAAAAAAAAATACTTTTACCTCCCCTCCACATAAAATTAGGATTGATTAAGCAATTCATCAAAGCCCTTGATCAGAATGGAAAATACTTCCACTACTTATTAGATAAATTCCTAGGATTATCTGATGCAAAAATAAAGGAAGGTATTTTCACAGGTCCGGATAGAAGAAAGATGATGAAATCGGCTGACTTTCATCAAACGAGGCCAAGAAAAGAGAAGGCTACATGGGTGAATTTTGCAGCGTTTGTAGAAGGATTTTTGGGAAATAGAAAAGTAGAAAATTATCACGTAGTCGTTCAAAATATGCTTACCAGTTTCAAAGACTTGGGTTATAACAGGAGTTTAAAAGTACACTTCCTGAATTCTCATTTAGATTCTTTTCCTGAGAATCTTGGAGCCCTAAGTGAGGAGCAAGGAAAAAGATTCCACCAAGACATCCAAGAGATGGAAAGAAGGTATCAAGGTAGATGGAATGTTAATATGTTAGCTAACTACTGCTGGGCTCTTAAACGTGAAGATGATGGCCTACAGCATAAGAGAAAGTCAGGAACCAGAAGCCTAGACGAAAAAAGGAAACGATTCCACAAATCAGAAAATTGATAACATTGAAGCATCTGACATAATGTGGTTAATAGCATTGCTATTGGGTAATTAGGGGGTTGCTAGCATTCTCATTGCGTTATTAGGGGCTTATTAGCTTAGTTCATATTCGAGGGTTATTAGGGGGAAGTATATAGGGGGGGGCTATTAGGGGGTTGATAGGATTGCCATTGAGTCATTAGGGGCAGTTTAGCATTGCTATTACGCTATTAAGAGGTACATAGAACCGTTTATATTAGGGGGGTTATTAGGGGGTTACTAGGGGGGATAGCACTGTCATTGTGTCATTAGGGGGTTATTAGCATAGTTCTTATTAGGGGGTTATTAGGGGGTGAGTTATTAAAGGGTTGATAGGATTACCATTGGGTTTTTAAAGGGTTCATAGCATAGTTTATATTAGGGGATTATCAGAGGTTTATTAGGAGGTTGATAGCACTGTCAATACGTTATTGGGGGTTTATAGCATCGTAATTGTGTTATTAGGGGGTTCATAGCATAGTTTATATTAGGGGGGTTATTAGAGGGTTATTCGGGGGTTGCTAACATTGCCATAGAAATATTAAGCGGTTATTGGTGAGATAAACCTTAAATTTGGATTCATTGAATACATTTTTTGGATTTTACCTTGACCTAACTTTGACTTTGAGCCGACCAGGTCCAACGTACCGCAGATTCGAGTTCAGCGACCACGAAAACCCAGAGAAACAGTACCTGGACCAAGATTAATGGGATAATCTTGATTTGACCTTGATCTGAATTTGACCCCTGAGCTAATCGGGTCAAATGAATCATGGATTTGGATTCAGCGACCCCAAAAACATAAATGTAATGTTATTACCTTTTGCACTTTTGTTCACATATGACATTTTCGTGGGGCTGTCATATTTGTATTGTTGATACTGTTGTTATGAAATCGCTAAAGTGGTGAACTTCATTCGATGATATGTCCGTGAAAAAAAAAGATTTGTTAAATTTGAAAAATGCGTTGGAAAGGGCAGAAGCAATATTTTAAGATGGTCGGATTAGTTTTCAATAAAAAAAATTTTTTGCGGTGTAATATAGCTTCGAAAACAGCACAAATACGTGTTTTTCGCACTTTCAGGTTAGAATATCCCGAAAATGTAACGTGATAGAGCATGCCAGGTTCGTGTTCAGCGCATCAAAAACCTTCGGAATATGTTGCTCATGTTCGTGCGATATAAATCATGTTGACCTGTGTTATTATTAAAATACGTTGTTTACACTTCACAATGTAAATTATTCCAATTAATTAAAAATGAGGGTTTCTTCACGTTAGATAAACTAAGAAATAAAACACTGTTTCAATTCAATTATTTACAATTTATGTATATTTTTATTCTGAAAATCGGTTTTTTCAGATTTGAAAGATATTGAATAGAACGCGAGATGTACTGATATAACAAACATCGGAAAATGTGCTTGATGAACGGCTTGAGTGGCCAACGCAATAATTGAATTAAAATCACCATGCCTCACGTTCTATTGAATATTTTTCAAATCTGTTGCTGTTTCCAAAATATTAAAGTATAAATAAGCTTTTATGTTTACTTAAATAATTAAATTGTTGATAACTAGTTACCTGTCCTTTTTGTTAACAAGCTCCTCTCAAGATTTGTGTTGAGCAAGTCAAAATATCTAAAAGCACACTTGGACTGTATTTTGTAGCCCTATCTGTCACTGTCACGAACGAAACCCGCACTGAATTCTACACTACTCTTTTTGCAAGTTAAAATATGATAAAAACCAAAAAACTTCTCAATAACTAAATTTTACTAAATTTTACAATAACTAAATTTTTAAATTTTAAAAAACAACAAATGCACTTTTCTTCCAATTCTTTCAAACATGTTCCACGTATTCTGTTTTTTTCAATTAATTTGTACCTTTTCTTAGGTTGAATATCGAACCGTCGGGTTCATGTCAGATTCCTTTCTTGTCCACCAGACCGGTATCGTTGAATCGCCAATACAAGTGAAATCAACCGTAACTGTTATTATTTTGAATGTTTGAAATTCTTTGATACTAATTGTGAGTGATTATTAATTATTATTATTCCGTCAATTATATAATAGAAAAAACCAAAAGTTATCAAATGTAAATTTGGTATGGTTTCTATAATAAATTCAATATGTAACTAATAGTAACGGAAAAGTGATACTCGAAGATTATTTTGCGCTTTGTGAAAGGTTTTTCAAAGATTTTTGACTCAAACAAATTACAGTATGTATTATAAATTGTTATTATATATCTAATATTAAAAAGTTGATAGATTTATTTAATTTTTATTTGTTTCTATTTTACTATTCCATCAGGATTCCATACAACGATTATAATTAATCAATACAAAAATATTGAATCAAACTCGAAACTTTCCAATCAGTATTTACAATTTTGCCTGGAAAATTAAAAATATGAATTTGATAGAGTTCTCACAAGACCCATCAGAACAAGCTTGCAAAACTGGTAATGATATGGCAGTAGTTCTATGCGATTATTTTGAGACATCGACTTTAAAACAGGAATTGATATTAGATGAAATTGACGAACTATATACAGATGCTGAATATGTAAATTTAATCAATACCAATCAATGTTCACCAGAAGAATTTTATATATTGGAAAATTTAGAAAGTCAAGAAAAAGGTGGGTTGCATTACAAAAATCAAGTCTTCATAACAATTGATATCATTTGCAAAACCCACCAAATAATTATTCATACACTAAACAATTTTTGGATAAATTTATATATTAGCTTTTGTACGTTTCTAGATAACTTTCTTGACAGTCAAGGGAGTGATTATTAACCTGAAATCAAAAAAATAAAGAAAGATTATTCAGCTGTTCCATTGTAAATTAAAATAAAATGTGTAAATTTAGCTAAAGAACATCCTGGTTGGTCGCTTACCACTCTGCAACAAAAAGGATCTAATTTTTTGACTAGATTAGACGTACTAAAGAGATGGGAAAAAGATATTCAAAAAGGAGGTACTCAATTTGATAAACAGGAATTCATAAACAAATGAACATATGATAGATTTTTAGATGCCAGAGAAAGAAAACTATCTGTGAGTACTCGGAACTTACAAGAATAGGCATTGCAAGGTGCTATGCAATTTAATCAAAAAGACTGCCAATTCAGTGCTTCTTTATCGTGAGTAAACAGATTTAAAAAACATTACTGAATAAAGCAAAGGAAAGTTACGAGATATGTAAAACCTACAGAAAATATGTCAATTACAGAAATATTTTCAATATCTGAAAAATTTCAAGATGAGTGTTACAATACAATAAAAAGTATGAATAAAAGCTATGTTTTCAACACAGATCAAATGGGTTGCGAATACAGACCAAATGTAAATGGGGCGTTGGAAATCGCTGGTACAAAAACTATAGAAGCATACCTTGGTGATTACAATAAAGTGACCCATATCAATACAGTTCAATATAAAATTAGTGCTGCAGGTAAACTTGTACCAAAAGTTTTCATATGTTTGCAAGAGGTTAATGGTGTGTTTGGTCCAAAAATTGCCAAAGATATAGAGGCAATATCGAAACAATTTCCAAACATTTTTATAACTTGCTCGAAATCTGGGAAATTGTCATCGGCCTTGTTTCATTCATATACTCTTAATATTATGTTGCCACATGTAGAGTACAATCCATTTTTACTTCTTTTGGATAGCTGGGGTGGACAAAAAAATACAAATTTATATGAAAAATTTGTTGACGAGCACGGTAATCAAAGTTGTACAGTTGAAGTTATTCCTCCTGGCCGCACAGCTTATGCTCAACCTTTGGATGTTTATTTTCATAGACAAGCAAAAATTTTAATTAAAGAAATTTACAATTCAACACACCTTAAACAAAGAGAAGATCAATTAACGTCAAGATATGATGTTGTAAAAATACAATCACTTGTATACAATCAATTATTAGCTCCAATATTTAAAGAAATGATAACATATGCCTGGTACTCTTCAAAAATGTTGGATGATCGTGACGTTTTTATGAATGTTAGACAAGTTTGTTTCCCATTTGAACAAGGTAAAGGTAAATGTAAATGCATGATTACAATTTTCGTTAAATGCTTATGGTGTAGAAAACCGCTTTGTTTTGATTGTTATTACATTAAATATCATTCTAACGATTATGGAAAATTTTTAAAACTTGGTTACAACCACAATACATAAATCAATTTTGTAATTTATTCTATATGCTAATTTCTGTACTGTTTAAACACCATCTAATTAAAAAAAGGTTGTCACAAGTTTGCTTAATTTTAATATCTATCAATGAAAAAAATTTCCAAATCTTCAGTTATTGGATTATCACGTCTGAAATTTTATATATATATTTTGACGGTAAACGTCTTATTAGCGCTGACAGCCTGCGGGGGCAGCACCTATCGGTTGGGGAAAGATGTGACGAGGGAATTCGGCACGAGACGAGACGGAACACGCACGTATGAAAATGAACCAGTTGAAGATTAGAACCCGCACACTCAGCTGCTGCTAGTGACAATTAGAGATTTTCCCGAGTTTTCTTGGAGTGCTAAGACAAGTCAACTGATAACGATCGACACTATAGGAATAAGAGGGAATAAACGATCTCGAATATGATATTAATTGTAACTTTGATGTTATTATTTCGCGCTAGTAGAAAGTTGGTTGACTGACACCCGTTCCCTCCTGCTCTCCGATTTTCGAATTTGAACGTTTAGGTAATCCCGCGCGCTCTTCGATGCGATCGCGCGCTTAATTAAATAGACGGATATCTACCCCGTTACTATATATATATATATATATATATATATATATATATATATATATATATATATATATATGTGTGTGTGTTGAAAAAATGTATAACAGGAGCTATAAGAGTATACACTAAGTCGCTTAAGAGTATACACTAACTTTGTATGAGTATATTAACTTTTGTCATTGGCCAAAGAAGCTAACATACTTATAAATAACTTCTAAAATTAAAACTAAGAATGAAAATCATCGACAATAGGCCAAACAATTTGTTATATGATATAATGTATATATGAAATCATTTTCAGAGACCTTATAGAATTTGTTTTGTCTAGCTTTCTATAAGATTTTCAATAGAATGATTAAGTGGTAACTCTTTCTACGACATAATTAGGTATGGTACAAAATCTTAAACATAATTTATTACTCCTATTTAATTGTTTTTCACATTAAAAAGAAAAGTGCATAAATATCTTATTAACCATTATAATTAAAGCGAATTATAGTAAAATAATGAAATTAGTATAATTATGATACTCACACTTTAACTACATCGCCTTCTTTCAAAACTAAATCAATTTCACTTGCGGTCGGTGAAAAATGACAAATGCAATTATTGACTGATAAACACGTGGGAAAAGCAATACCTTTTTTCATATCTTTCTCTTTTTTAAAAACTTTATTCGTCTCATCTAATAACAATTTGTCGCCAAATTCACATATTTCCGAGACAGAATTGCCAGAAATGCATTTATCTAAAATTTGTTTTAAAACGCCTAGAACAAAATTAATTAAATACATAAAATTTTTAATAGAATTTCAAAGTAAAATTATGATAAATGATTAATCGTATATTGAAAGTGTACGTCGTGACGTAGGGTCTACGAAAGGGAGAGAGACAAAAACACATTCTCATTCACTTTCTGCTTAACGCTGATTGCGAAAGCAACGTTTTGTTTTTAAGACATCTAATTAAGAGTTTTTTAGTTGTGACTTAGCAGTGTGCGTAGTATTTCTTTAGTTTATATTATATAGAATTTCACCGCCCTCATTTCCAGGGCAGAATCTCTACATTATCGTATTTGTAGATGATTACACCAGATATGCAAAGGTATACAGTACAAAGAATAAACATGAATCAGGTAAATGCCTAAAAAGCTACCTTGAACATGTCAGAAATGAACTTGGACGGAATGAAAAAGTTTGCTTCATAAAAACAGATAACGGAACAGAGTTTACAGGTGTCGAGTTCGCAGAAATAATGAAGAATGAAAACATCACAGGAGAATTCGTACCTCCATACACTCCAGAGCTGAACGGAACTGCAGAAAGATTTAATAAGACAATTCAGAAACTGATAAGAGCAATACTGATTGACTCAGGAATACCTTCAAACATGTGGGTTCTTGCTGTAGAATCAGCAGTTCACACGTATAACAGAACACCACACAAAGTCAACAACTTTAGAACTCCTTTATCGATACTCAATCTAAACAGGAAGAGTCATATAGATGCACTAAAAAGATTTGGTTGTATCGCATACGTAAAAATTCCAAATCCAGAGACTAAGTTTTCAGAGAGAGCAATTAAGACGATTCTAGTAGGACACACACCTACAGGATACCTTCTATGGCATCCGCAAACACAGAGATTCATCAACTCCAGACATGTGAAGTTTAATGAAAAATTAACTTATAAAGAAGTAATGGGCAAGAAAGAAACCAAACCTACAGATCTAAGATTTGAAGAGTTTAGAGAAGAAAATACGGATGTAAGTGATGTCAAAGAGTCAACTAATTCAGAGTTGAACGAAAAGAACAATGAAAAAAAAACCAGAAGAAAAGATCAAAAGAGGAAGAAAAAGGAAAAACGCTTCGAATCACAGTGATACAGATAAATGTCCACCAGAAATAAGGAAAGGACCAAAGAGAAAAGCGAAAGAAAATCCAACAAGAAATCCAGACTTTGTATATAAAGTACAAATTAATACAGAAACTCCCAAAGTTCAAAAGAAAGATGAACAAGCATATGTGTGTCTAGCGCAAACATACAAAGATCCGTCAAGCTTTAAAGAAGCATTGAGTATACCAGAAAAATGGGATTGGATACAAGCCATGAATGAAGAATTAAATTCTATGATAGAAAAGGAAGTATGGGAAATAACTGATTACCCCGCCTCAACTTCAGAAGTATCCAAACTCAACTTAATAGATTTAAAATGGATATACAAAAAGAAAATTTCAGATGGAAAAATTAAGAATAAAGCGAGACTGGTCATAAGAGGCTTTAAGGATAAGAATGAATACGAATTAAGAGAAACCTATGCACCAGTATCTCGCATAGCTATCATCAGATCTGCACTTGCCATAATAAATCAAGAAGATTTAGATGCAGTGCAACTTGATGTGAAAGTGGCTTTCTTGAATAGTACACTAGATGAAGAAATCTACATGAAAATTCCAGAAGGCTTGAACATTCCAGAAGAACTAAAGGACAGAAAAATCTGCAAGCTTAAGAAAACACTGTATAGACTGAAAATCAGTCCAAAGAAATGGAATGACAAATTTACTGATGAAGATAAGAAATTAGGTCTAGAGAGAGACATCAATGAAGCATGCCTATTTACGTGGAGAAAGGAAGGAAAAATGATTATACTTGTACTCTATGTCGATGACATAATCCTAGCAGGTAATAATCAAGAAAAGCTACAGAAAATAAAATCCAGACTGTGTGAAGCATTTCAGATGACAGACATGGGAGAACCAAACATGTACTTAGGAATGAAAATTCAGGAGACAGATTAAATAAAGTCATGACCCTAACTCAGACAGATTATACAGGGTGTCCAAAAAGTAACGATACACCTGAGAAATTTTCTAAGCCGGTTATTTTTTTAACCGGGTGAAGGTTGTTCTTGAAGTAACTTTTTACGAGGAATTCGATGGTAACCTTGGATTTGACCTTGAACCTCATTTTCAAGGTTATTTTGAGGTCAACCTCATTTTTTTAAATGGAAACCCCTATTTTTTATGGCAGAATCGGAAAGAGCGGAAAATTTTACGTCCAGATATGTATTGAGGTATGAGGTTGAGGTAACTCCTAGAGGTCAACTGGAGATCAAAGTATGAATTCTTAAAAATCTCGCGAATTCAGTGATTAAACAAAACAAACAAAAGGATAACCCCAGGTAACTTTCAACGGTACTCTTTAATTTGTCCTTGGACCTCATTTTCAAGGTTATTTTGAAGTCAACCTCATTTTTTTTAATGGATACCATTATTTTTTATGGCGGAATCGAAAAAAGTGAAGACTCTCACGTATGGATGAGTTGAGGTTTGAGGTTAATGTGACCTCTAGGGGTCAGATGAAGGTCAAACTGTGGCTTTGTAATAGTACCGGGATTTTAGTGGTACAAGGAAGGAAATAAAGGTCATGGAAACCCCCATTTTCGACAGCGGCAATCGAAAGAGCGGAAAATTTCACATCCAAATATCTACTTAGATCATAAGTCAAGGGCGAACTTAAAGTTTAAGGTCAGTCGAAGGTCATCTAAACTTAAAGACGCCCTAAAATTTTTTAAAGTTTTTTTTTATAATGGAGAAGGGTATTTATTTAGTAATTGCCCATCGGAGATCCGTGACCTTGAATTTAACCTTCAACCTCATTATCAAGGTTTTTTCAAGATCAATTTTTTTTACTTTTAGCATTACCCAGGAACAACGACGTGGACGTAGTAAAATCTGTCCCTTTGGGGTGCTTTATTTTCGTGAGTTCCCCTCGCCTCTCACGATCGGGGTGCTTGATTGAAGGATCGGGTATACAACTAAACCCCAAAACTTGGACGAATTACGTCAAAGGATCATAGACGAATCAGCTCTCATTCCCACTGAAATGATCCAAAATGCTATTGATGCTTTTTACCACCGATTAACTTACTGTCCAGAAGTGAACGGTGAACAATTCGAGCACTTAAAATAAGATGTGCTGATGTAAGATAAATCATACGTGAGAGGCCAGGGGAACTCAGGAAAATCAAGCACCTCGATCGTGAGAGGCGAGGGGAACTCACGAAAATCAAGCACCCCGATCGTGAGAGGCGAGGGGAACTCACGAAAATAAAGCACCCCAAGGGGACAGATTTTACTACGTCCACGTCGTTGTTCCTGGGTAACGCTAAAAGTAAAAAAAATTGATCTTGAAAAAACCTTTATAATGAGGTTGAAGGTTAAATTCAAGGTTACGGATCTCCGATGGGCAATTACTAAATAAATACCCTTCTCCATTATGAAAAAAACTTTAAAAAATTTTAGTGCGTCTTTAAGTTTGGATGACCTTCGACTGACCTTAAACTTTAAGTTCGCCCTTGACTTATGATCTAAGTAGATATTTGGATGTGAAATTTTCCGCTCTTTCGATTGCCGCTGTTGAAAATGGGGGTTTCCATGACCTTTATTTGCTTCCTTGTACCACTAAAATCCCGGTACTATTACAAAGCCACAGTTTGACCTTCATCTGACCCCTAGAGGTCACATTAACCTCAAATCTCAACTCATCCATACGTGAGAGTCTTCACTTTTTTCGATTCCGCCATAAAAAATAGGGGTATCCATTAAAAAAAATGAGGTTGACCTCAAAATAACCTTGAAAATGAGGTTCAAGGACAAATTAAAGAGCACCGTTGAAAGTTACCTGGGGTTATCCTTTTGTTTGTTTTGTTTAACCACTGAATTCGCGAGATATTTAAGAATTCATACTTTGACCTCCAGTTGACCTCTAGGAGTTACCTCAACCTCATACCTCAATACATATCTGGACGTAAAATTTTTCGCTCTTTCCGATTCCGCCATAAAAAATAGGGGTTTCCATTTGAAAAAATGAGGTTGACCTCAAAATAACCTTGAAAATGAGATTCAAGGTCAAATCCAAGGTTACCATCGGATTCCTCGTAAAAAGTTACTTCAAGAATAACCTTCACCCGGTTAAAAAAATAACCGGCTTAGAAAATTTCTCAGGTGTATCGTTACTTTTTGGACCACCAATCTTTAGATACCTGCAGAAAACTAAAGAAGTAGTAAACATACAGAAGAGTAGCTAACATACAGAAGAGGAGGAGACAAATTAGAGGCATTTACAGATTCAAACTTCAGAGATCAAACAGACTCTACCTCCACAGGTGGATACATAATCAAATTGTATGGTAATACAGTAGCGTGGAGAAGCTACAAATAAAATTATGTATCACTTTCCACCAGTCAAGCAGAATATCTGACGATGAGTGAAGAATTTCAAGAAATAATATCACTTGACAAAGCCATAAGAGACATGACAGGAAAAACATATTTTCTAGCCACCATCTTTGATGATGAAGTTTCAGAAATTTAGAGAAAATTGAAGATAAAAGAACAGACCGGAAGCAAGATTCACATGGCAGTAACTCACGGAAATTATGTTAAGAAGTGTGCCTTAGAAAACAGAATAGTGGTCAAATGGGTAGAAAGTAAAGAGAACATAGCTGACATTATGACGAAACCTCTACTAGCACCACAACACATATACTTAAGAGACAAAATAATTAATTCAGAGTATACACAAATAAGTTAATAAAATTTTATATGTATCTATTTTACAGAATTCCCTAACGAGGAAAATCCAGAGTGAGGCTCACGACGGGAGGGAGTGAAAGTATACGTCGTGACCGCCACTGGAGGCGCCACCTTCCAACGGCTCGGATTGGCGCGGCTCGAAAGGGAGAGAGAGTAAAGCTCTCATTCACCCTCTGCTTAACGCTGATTGCGAAAGCAACGTTTTGTTTTTGAGACATCTAATTAAGAGTTTTTCAGTTGTAACTTAGCAGTGTGCGCAGTATTTCTTTAGTTTATATTTTATATAAAGAGTTAATAAAGAGCTCAGTTAATTTAAGAGTAACTAAACTTGTGTTTATTAATTATATTTATAAGTGCCTACATAAATAAAGCTACTTACTCTAACATGTATTTTATAAAATGGTAAATAGAGAAGATGAATTTTAGTCTCTCATTTTACATTTCACATTTATTTATAACATAAGTGTAAACCTATTGAGGGAAGAGTTCATTAAATTTGATAAAAAGAGAAATTTGACTATACCTAAAAATACAATACTTTTATCTAAATATCTTTACTAGCATACATGAAAAGCACCCAGTTTACACTTGAAATACTGAGATATAATTTTTGTATCAATACACACTGTATATACGAGAAGTGATCCAGCTTAAATAACGCACGCTGATTATTTAACTAGATAAAATCACACAAAAAAATGTTTCAAATGAAAATTATATGATTCAGACGGGATTAACTAATAATGACTTCATACTTAACATGGAACTTAATTTTCAAAGTCATTTCAAGGTAATCTTTATTCCATTAAATAAGAACGCATATTTTAGATTGTTCTTTAGCGATAGTATGTAGGAGGATAGTGTACGGTCGAAAGTATAAATGGACCTCTTTTGTCTTTCAACTGTAACATTAGTAGCTTGTAGGTATTCGTGTTTGTGAGATTCGTTTACCCGATATTTTATGGTTATTAAAAATACCATAAAACACCAGCACCAAAAAAATCATTTCTCTAATATTTTAACGCGGCATATATACTCCCATTTAATTTGACCTGCTGATCACGAATCCGCGGTATGTTTGATCCTAGCACGTCTGAGTCAAGGGCATTTGAAGGTCCAATTTAAAAAAATATCATTTGAGTAGAATAAATTGTAAACAAACTGACATGTGACGATGACTTAATTATTGTAGGTGTGTTCTGTTAATTGTAACACTTATTTTTAGAAAAAATTGACTTTACCACGCCTTTTTAAACATTAAACTTAACAGAAGTTATAATCTATACTATGCAATGATTGAAGTCGATTATATATTTACAGAATATATCGGTAACTAAGAAGTTCACAAAAACCTTATTGTTATCTCCTTATTGATAATCAATTGATAATAAACTTATTGATAATCGATTGTTAATAAAATTATTGTTAAGGTACCCAAAAAAAAGAATTAGTCTATCTTTATTAGGAGCCGTGATAAATTTTTTTTTAATACAGATTACTCGGCTCCTAATCAACTTTCCTTATCCGATTTATTTTTATTATAATCAGCAATAATTTAACTATTTGCTGATTATTTTTAAAAGTTTTGTGTCATCTATAACTTGATTTAAATAGTGGCAATAGCGAGATATTTAATGAGTACAACGTTGTGAGTGAAAATGGATCTTAATTGCCTCAGCGCTACCATTCCGTTCAGCTTGAACTTTCGAAAATTCATACTAAATGGGATCCTATCAAGGAGAGAACAATTTGATGATTATAGCATGATTGTTTTGCAGAAAATAGTTATTAGATTGTGTATCTTGTGATCCTTGCCACGGTGGCATGAGTCTTCGAGCAATATGTCATTTAAGCCTCGCTCCCTTCTATAAAAAATGTAGTTGTATATTATTTTACCTTCAACCAAATAATCAAAACTTCTATTATAGAAAATTAAAGATTTTTAAAGATAATTTTCGAAAATTTTTCAAGCATTTCTTTGCCGATATATTTTTCAGTCACCACGTACATTACATAAACACGCACAAACATACTGTCTCTTGGCTCTCAGAAACCGTCAAACTATTCAGCAAAAATAAAATCGGTGCTAGCATTATTAAGTCAGGGGATTGAAACAGATTCCAGAGTTGCTGAGAGCCATATGTAATTCTATCAGTTTCTGTTGGAGCAAATTGGAGCAAATACAGGATATATGGATAAGATACTGTGGACTAACGAGTCAAGTTATGGATGATGTCCAAATACCACAAAGAGCATTAGTGGGATTATGAAAATCCTTTTATAATCCAGAAAGATAAATATTGTGTGGCTTAAGTGGAACAATTTTTCCAAAATTAAAAAAAATTTGGTTATTGATATTTTAAAATCGTGTAATATTGAAATATAGTATATAAATTATTCGACACTTTTTACAAAATTTTTATAATTTAGGTTATTAAGTTATGAGATTTTAAAATCATCAAGAAAAAAAACAAAAATCTATACAATCTACAAAACTTTGATTCGTTAGGTTATTAATTTATAAGGTTGGGTGATTGCATTTTTTAAATAACATTTTAGAAAATATGAAAAATTCTACTTATTCTACAAAACTTTAATATTTTAGATTATTGCTTAGAAGGTTAGGATTGGGTTACTGATATTTTGGAATTATATAATATCGATAAATATAGAAAAATCGAAAAAAGTGTGTTTAAGGGCGTATACATTTGCACCATCAGTTAAATCGACCTGAAAATATTGTTAAGATTAAGTATGTGTGATGAAATTATTTCTCAATGAAACGCATTTATATTTGCTTTTATATGTGTTCGTACGATTTTGCGTATGATGACAAAACCAAACAGTAATTTTTTATTATTTCATTAACTATAATCGGAATAGAATAGCAATCTGAAGGCTTTTGTAATTTGGAGATGAAAAGAAAATAGTTACCGACAGATTTATTTCTTTTGTATTTTTGTTTTTCGTTCCGAATAAATCGTTAAAAGTCGATTCTTTTTTCAATGCACGTATTGAAAAATTAGATAGTGCACGTCACTATCTAATGTACGTATTGAACGTATAAAAAAATAATAGGGAATAATGTTAATTATTTATTTGATTTTAACAATATCGGATCACATTGGTTTGGTACATTCGATAAAGAAAAGTTTGTAGGAAAATTTAAGACTGAAACAGCTTTCAGCATGAAATTTGTTCGTTAATAATCAAGAATGATTTTTACAAAATTTCAGACCGTTCAAAAAAAAAATTATTGAAAATGAGCATTTATACAAAATCCGCGCGCTGGCGGCAACAATGAAATGATGCTTACGTGACTGCTAGCGTAGCACGATGCTGCGCGCGAGACCGCGCGTTTGCGGTAAAAACGCTCTATTTCAGTGATTATTTATTGAATCGATTTGAAACTTAGCAAAAATCCTCCTAAATTGTTAATGAATAAACATCTTGCTGAAATCCTGCATACATTTCATCGTTGAGTATACTAAAAACATATGACTCGAAATTGCTTCCTTCGAACTAAATAAATAATTAACATTTTTCCGCAATGATTATTGTATCGGTTTGATACGTTAGTCAAATCATTACATGCGTTTGGAAAAAAAAATCTATCGATTTAGATAATATTTGACGATGGTAGAGTGAGTTATTTAAGAAAAAAGTATAAAATTTACAATTCATGTTTTTTAACTTTTTAATTCAATTTTAATTCTTTACTCGTAAACTTGATAAATTACTAAAAAATAAAAACTGTAAAAATGATATTATATTATCATTCCGAGCATGAAGGCAAATTGTATATTTTATTTTTTTGGCTTTTCAACATTTGAAAATACATTATAAACGCACAACAATTACGCATACTAAATGAATATAGATTCACATTTTAATTCTTTGGCACGGGAATCTCATGACACGCATGATGGTTGAGCATCGATTTTGTTCAGCTGTGACGCGTACATATTAACTCTTTTCGCCACTCCCCGCTCGCCTCCAAGTGCACGAGCTGATTGGTCGATCTTTCAAGCTAATTACTTAATTATCAAACAAAAATAGAATAATTGTATCGTAAATAACTTTTCAAGACGAATCCGGCAATACCAATTTCCTTTAATGTTTTTGAATCACCCTGTTTATATCTGTGCCTAAATACGTACGTATATACAGAAATTTATAGCTTCCCTCCATTAATGCTTCGAATTGCATCACGTAGCCTCGTGATTTTTATAGGTCAAAATAATTAATATTCCACCGCTGTAGATCTAATTTACCAATTCGTAATTAAAATCATATTACACCCCATATTTTCTAATATTTAGCGTTATTATTTAGAATATTCGTATACGCAGACGGAATACTCAACAAGAACAGCTCGAAGTAGCTATCTGTATATACACGGGGAGTTAAGAATTGCTCATTACTAAAAATATCCCGCAAAATTCCGTTACTTTACATAACGTCGTGAAGTGTGCACTAGCTCTATATCTTTTTTCGTTATTTGATTGAATTAGCATTAAACAGATCAATTAAAAACAGATATAAGTGAACTTGTCAATAACTTTGATTACGTCAATAAATGTCCAGTAACCTCATCTATAATTCATGTCGCCGATGGTGGATTTTTACTGCATCAAAGTTCTTAGTCAGTTAATGAAACGTACATCATATTTTTAATAAATATATTAACTACGTTTTCTTTCTATGTACTCTAAAGTTTATTCATAATTTATATACATCTATAAAGACGATAGGTAAATTTCATTGCTCTACAGATATCTTTACATGAATTTAGCAAAGTACTTCAGTAAGCATTCTATCTTGGTTTTGAAATTTGTAGATACTTATGTGGTTGTTATCTTGAAGTTTGATTATGCTTACATTATTTTATATTTCTTGAGTCTAATGTTCGAAATTGTTTCTAAGAGAAGTTTGCTGATAAGTTTGTTTCAATGGTTTTGTAGTCTTATATTATATTGTTATGTGTAGTTTTTGTTATTTGTTTGTATGTCGTTATTTGTAATATTATATTATGTTGTCCGTATGAGATATTCTGAGGACCTATAAGGCACGAGACGTAATCCTTATGTTTACTCTCCTTTTGGTTTACGCTTTCGTGTGTGAACCAGGGTGAGTTTTAATTATAAAATAAAGATCTTGGCACATGCTTCTATTATTCTTTATCCACAATTATATGTATATCTGGCACGTGCCGATATAAAACATCAGGACTTAGAATTGCAACTCCTATTTGAATGCTACTCTGTTTCTTTGTAATTATGCCTCATGTTGACCAAACAATATCAGAACTAAACAGAACAACCCGACCCGGGAGTCTAGCGAACCTAGCGCAAACCGATAATCAGGCTTGGAAGTAGCCAAAACTATTAAAATAGTCTGTACGTATGACCATTAAGGGGAAAAAGGGAAACATATATTTAAGAGTTAAGGAGAATTAAAAGGTAAATGTTTATGGTTATGCCCAAATGCTTATGCCCATAACTTAAAAGGTTATGGGCCGAGGCCGCGTTTCGCGAGTACTGGTGTGAGCTTCTTTTGTGTAGTATTAATATAAATGGCTAAGAACACTGAGATGGAGTCAATTTCGAAAATTGAAAAACTGAGAGATAAAGATGACTGGAGTCGATAGCTTTTTGTGGTGCACACGTATCTTGAGGATGACGATGACCAATTGGCGGTTTGTGAAGGCGATCTAGTGATACTCGATCCGCGGAAGCCACTGATACGTAGCAAGCAACGTTTAATGCTGCTGTAGCCAAGTTCAAAAAGATGGCCAAGGCTGCACGGAAGTTAATTGTCTGAACAGTTGAGAAAAGACCGTTGGATCTCCTGATGAATTATACAAATGCTCGGCAGATGTGGATCAAGTTGAATGCAGTATACGAGATGAAGTCGGATGAAAACCTGTCATTGCTGCAAAAGAAATTCTTCGTATTCAAATGGGATAAAAGTGAAAGCACCGTGGCAAACCTTTCCAAGATAGAAAATCTTGTAGTTAGGATGAAAAATCCTGGTGGTGAAATATCGGGGTCAACGGTGTTAACCCGGATTTTATGTTGCCTTCCAAAAGAATTCAATCACTTTCACAGTGCGTGGGACTCCGAAACAAAAGAGAAGAAAATTCTAGAAAATCTAACCGCAAGATTGATAACAGAAGAGTCAAGAGTAGATAACTACGGAGAGAATTCAGATGATCAAGCGATCGCATTGGTTTCCAAGCAAACCAAGAGCTTGAGTTTCTCAAAAACGAACAGCAAAAAAGGCAATCAAAACAAACACAAGTATGGGAATTTAAGATGTGGTAACTGTTACAAGTGTCACTCTTCGAATCACTATTTACGCGACTGTCCAAAGAGACTTCAAGGAAATAATACAGTGGTGAAATCAATAACAAACAACTGTGAGGAGAAGATCGCCCTTGCCGGTTTTAAGCATGAGCAGAAGAAGACGGCCATGTGGATACTCGATTCCGGGAGCACGATCACATGACCTGGCGACGAGACTACATTTCGAGCTACACCGAATATGAGGAGCGAGTTCCTGTAATTTTTGGAGATGGAAGCATGCAGTCTGCGTATGAGTATGGGAATATAAACATAGAAACACTCGTTGCGGATAAGCGCGTAAGCTATGTGTTATATGATGTTTTATTTATACCTACGCTACATGTCAATTTGCTTTCATTAAAGGCTTGTTGTAAAAAGGGTATTGACCTTGAAGTTACAAATAACGGAAAAGTCTGTACCTTGCTTAAAAATAATGTAGTCATCGTGACTTGTTCCGAAGTGGGTAATCTGTATAAAGTCAATTTAGAAGTAGTAATGCCTGAAAGGTTGAGCTTTACCGGTAGTAGAGAAAACATGCAACTCTGGCATGAAAGAATATGTCATCAAAACAAACGACGTGTACGCAAAATTCTGAAAACTGTCGATATCAACCTAAATCTTGATAATTAATTTTGTTGTGACGGTTGCGCCCGTGGTAAATCTCACCGAAATCCTTTTCATTGTAGGCTAGATCGGGCTAAAGAATCGAGACAAATCTTGCATGTCGATGTATGTGGGCCGATGGTGGTAGAATCAATAGGCAAAAATAGGTACTTCTACTTATTAAAAACGACTACTCGAGTTTCCGGAAAATTTATTGTTTGCGCCAAAAGTCAAAAGCTTCTGGATGCTTATAAAGGTTTTGTATAGAAATAAAAAATCAGTTCGACAATGATGTAAAGGAAATTGTAAGCGATGGTGGCAAAGAGTTTGTCAACGATGTAAATCAAAAGTTTTTTGAAAGTAGAGGCATAAAACGTACAGTAACTATACCACACACTCCACAGCAAAACGGTATAGTGGAACGCGAGAACCGAACAATTGTCGAAGCTGTTCGATCAATGTTGTACTCAAATACAGAACTGCCGCGCTTCTTGTGGGCTGAGGCCGCTAACCCTGCTGTTTATGTTTTGAACAAAACGGGTCCGACTAAAATTCTAAGAAAAACTCCATACGAATTATGGACGGGTGAATCGGCATGTATTGATCATTTAAAAGTCTTTAGCACCGAATGTTTTGTTCATATTCCAAAAGAAAAGAGAAGGAAATTAGATAGGAAATTCATGAAGGGTATTTTCGTTGGGTACGTTGAAAACTATAGAGGATACCGTGTATATGTACTGGAGTTGCATGACGTCATTATTAGCCGTGATGTTATATTCAAATCGGAGCGATTGGCTCATAACATCGCCGAATTAGAAATTTAAAACGGTAAACAAAAACTTTCAGTAGTCAACGAAAATGGAAACAAAACTTTCGATAGCCAAGAAACTGACCTTACCGATGATGAATCTCCGGAATTGACTGTCGGAGCCCGGTAACAGAGTAGTTCAGATGAAGGTGACAATAGTACCTCAAATAACGTACGGGAGAAACGCGTACGTCGGTAAACAGATTTCTACGGGTGCGTTCGTTCTCATTTTTCAAAGATAGTACCGAAAAATTATGAAGCAGCAATAAATTCAAGCGACAATGAGAATTGAAAACTGACCATGGAGGACGAGATGCAGTCTCTCCTCGAGCATGGCACCTGGGTACTTATAGAAAAGCCAGTCAACGGCAAAATTGTTGGAAATAAATGAGTCTACTCATATAAACCGAACGGTGACGGAAGCTTACGCTTCAAAGCCAGGCTAGTCGGTCGGAGTTTTTCATAGATAGAAGGAGTAGATTTTAATGAAACTGTTAGCTCTGTGGCTCGTTTTGATTCATTTAGAATTCTTATTTCTCTTTTTTTTATTTATTAGAGCATTTTCAACCCAAAAGAAGGGTTATAATGCTGAATCTTATTTCTCTTTCTTCGCGTGAAGGATTGCTTCTAGGACAGTTTAACGTAAAAACTGACCATTTACATGGTAAATTGAAAGAAACGATCTTTATAAAACAACCGGACGGTTTCAATGACGGTATCGGACGTATAAGTAGATTACAAAAAAGCATATACGGACTAAAACAAGCGGCTCGGTGCTGGTTTGAGGTTTTTGAAGATTTTCTGGTCGATTATGGCTTTGAGAAAAATGAATCTGATCCCTGTTTCTATACATATATTCAAGGCAATTTAAAATTACTCTTGTTGATTTATGTTGATGACGGACTTCTTGCTGCCACACATGATCATCTGATAGATGCTTTTTTCGAAAAATTGAAGGAAAAATTCAAGGTTACTTTTACTACAAACGTAAAGAAATTTCTTGATGTGGAAATTCTAAAATTCAAAGATGGATCGACGTTTATAAGTCAAGAGAATTATATTAACGACATTGTACGGGATTTTAATATGACAAATGCGAACCAAATTAGTACGCCAATTGAAACATGCTAACAATCAAATGATTTTAGTGAAAGAGCCTATAATGTTCCATATCGTGAGGCTGTAGGCAAACTTATATTTTTAAAGATCAGTAGCCAGATATTTCTTTCGCTACAAGCATTGTATCGCGTTACTTACAAGGGAACCACCCCAACCCGGCTCACCGATTTGAATGATTTTGGGATATGTTGTAGTACTTGAAAACAAATTAGATACGTGTTTTTTTATCGGCCCATAAGGGCTTTTACGGGGTGAAATCCACCCTGAAAATCAACCCCTAAAATCAGTTTTTTTAATATTTCTCAGCATCAAATGAATATTTTTCAATAAACTCAACGTTAAAAGATTTCTTATAAAAAGGCGCTTTGAAGGACATAACATTTATTCCGAAGGGTTGCAACTCCCTTTTTAATAAGGGTAATTACACTATTTTTTGTACTGTTTTACGACATGTAATATAGTAAATCAGCTCGAGTGATTTAAAAATCGCACTGATAATGGGAAAATACCAAAATTAAATTGACGTGTTTCCGGATTTAAAAAAAAAAATATTTAAGGGGTGTTTCACCCCCTAGAAACTACCCCCGTCAAACGATCAGCAGGTTAATCCATCTAACCCTGGGATAAACAAGTTTAGTCGTTTGTTATTTCTTGAAAAAATTTAATTCTATGCATGAGCGAGCTATCTCAACTAACCAACCTGCCTCTAACCCACCAAACCCCCATAAACCACCCTTACCGAACCACATGCAGGCTAACCTACCTAATCCTGGGAGAAGCAACTTTAGTCGTTTGTTATTTCTTGAAATAATTGAATTTTACACCATAAGCGAGTTATCCCAGCTGTATAACATACCTCTTATCCACCTACTCCTAACCTATTCAACCCCTACCCTTATAAACCACTGTTACTGAAACACAAGCAGGCTAAATCTCCTAACCCTGGGAAACACGAGTTAAGTCGTTTGTTATTTCCTGAAATAATTTAATCCTATGCCTGAGTGAGCTACCTCAACTAACCAACCTGCCTCTAACCCACCATACCCCCATAAACCACCCTTACCCAACCAAATGTAGGCTAATAGACCTAACATTGGGAGAATTGAGTTTATCAGATTCTTTTTCTTAAAATAAGTGATTTCTACACCGTACGTGGGGTATCCCATTTTTTTTTGATAAAATATATCTGTAGCTCAAACATAATTTATGACAAATAAAAATATGTTTAATACATTTTATTTTAATAGTACCAAAATGGCGAGAAATATCTCTTAAAAATAAACACGAAAATAACACGAGGTCTAATCATCATTTATAGATCTATACATATATATTAATATTCGTATGTAGATACATAAATATATTTACGTAAGAGCCATCGTACGCGATACTATATATATTTTGATTTTTCATAATAATTTTCATCTTTATCTTTTTTTCATTTATTGGTAAATTAAAATGTATCGTTCAACGAATTCCTTACACAAATGATAATCTTCGAAAAAGTGTTTGAAACATAATGATCTTTTACACCAACCACACCGTATTACAGCAACATTTTTACATGAGTTAATATTACTTATAATATTAATATTACTTACATTTAATTTACAGCATTTAATATTATTTATACTTCGCAATGTATATTGCAAGAATCTCCAAAACTAAAATCAACAGGGTTATCAGTTTTATCTGGTTTTTCAGTAATGTAACCGCTTTTATATCAAGCGTATTTAAAAATATTTGTATATCTTGGTGAAGAAAGCTGGTTATGGACAAGAGACTGCATTTTTATGATGTTATTTCTTAAATGTAGATTCATTTCATAGTAGTTTTTCCAGATACGAAATCCATAAACATCGAGTGGTTGGATCTTTCCTGTCATTCCTGTGGGAATTTTTTTTATATTAACAATTTTGTTTATCGGCATCGTTTCCCTTAAGCTTTATCGCAATATCCACTCCAAGAGTCGAGTAAAAGTACAGATTAAGGTCCAACATTTGGGTAAAAAACTTCTTTCAACCAAATTTTAAAATGATCTAAAATAAACAAATGTCAAAATTTTTTTATGTCATTGCATTATAATAAACAAAAATATACTATCTTGTCGTTATTTTCCAGATTTAGATGCTTCCACATGCACATTTTCTAGTCTAAATAATGAAGATTCCACTATGAGACTTTTTTCTTTTATACTATAAAAAGTGGTGATAAAAGTTTCCCGGTTGCTGATATAGTTGGCCGAATTGTATAACTGTGCGTTGTCGATGAAACCGACTGTACCAGACATTGCATCTGCTTTTCTCCTTCAACTGCTAATGTTCTTCCCGAGTGCATTTCTAATTGGAAACCACTCTGATCTGAATTATAAAAGTTTGCAATGCCGATTTCTGGTATACATGATTTAACATCAGCTACAAAAGCATCAGCATTAGTTTGTAGTTCTTCTTTACTTTCTAATGTATTTTTGGTAATAAATTTATTTATTTTTCTAGATACTATTCTATGAGCTTTTTTAAATTTTAGTAACCAATTTTGAGAAGCCTTAAATCTTATATCTTCATGGCCAACAATGTTTTGAGCTTGCAATGCCCATTTCGGTATATCTCGATCATGTACTATCGTACCAGCTGCAATAGCGGCTTTTAAATTATCAAACGTGTATTGGCAAATTTGCGCAATTTTTTCTCGGTAAGTTCCATTTTTATTAATTGTTTTCGCCCAACGTTTAAGTTGACTTATAGATGAAACTTTTTTGAATCTATGTTGTACATTATCCAGTTTCAAGTTTTTGTTTTTTCCGCTCCTCCAAAATTCTATGGCTCTTTGTTTATAATCAAATGTGATTTCTTCATCATCATTTGTGCACTGATTTGTTGGTGCAAAATCAGGATCAGGAAAGTGATGTTGAACTTCATCTTGGATTATTTCATCATCAGTATCTTTATAATCTTCATGAAAATCTAACGTCTCTTCAGCAATCATATCAATATAATTAAACTCATACACGGCATCTATTAATATTTCTTTCATCTTTTCTAAAAATTTAATTTCTTTGAAATTAACCTCGCTATCTGGTATTTGTAAACTTTGAAAATATGCTAATAATAAATTGACTACGTTCAAAGGATTGATCTTCATGTTTTAATCTAAAACAAAATGAAGATATAAATACTCTTTTTTGCAGTTGAATAATTTTACAAAAGACAAAAGAAAACCTAGTCTACTTGACATTCATTCATTTATTAATTTTTTTTTTTTTTATATGGTCGAAAACTTTTTTTCTTACTTTCTTCCCAGCTATCTTTATCGGTAAAGATGATTATCTTTAAGATGATTATCTTTAAGATGACTATAATATTTTCCCTTTCTCTCTCTCTCTCTATTCTCATACGTACCCTTGATATTCTCATACGTACGTACCCTTGATATTGTCATACGTATATATTTCTCTCTCTCTCTCTACTTAATAAAAGTGATACCAGTGGCAGTGACCAGTGATAAAAAAAGTGACAGCAAGATAAAGTGATTTAGTGGTAATAACTGATTTATTGATTTAGTGATTGGCAAGGTCTGCAAGGTATTTAGTGATTTAGTGATTGTTGTTGGCAAGGTCTGCAAGGTATGTAAAATAATAAAATAAATAATCTTTTGCGAACATTGGCCAAACTCTCTTATAATAGAGAACATATTACCAATATATTTTTAAAAGCAATTACAGCTTTCTTGTCATTCTACCAGCCCATCAAAAAAATTTTTTAAGTAGCTTTAGTAATCTGTAAAAGCTTTTAAAAATATATTTGTAGTATGTTGTCTATGTCTATTCTCATAAATTGCTGGAAGCATAAAATGCCAATGGCCAATGCTAATTTGATGAGATTGTTTCATAACAAAATCTTGCTTTGAGCCTTATTCCATCAAATTAACATCGGCTAAACTCTTTTTTATGCTTCCAGCAATTTATAAAAATAGAGAACATACTATGAATATATATTTTTAAAAGCAATGACAGCTTTCTTGTCAGTCTACCAGCCCATCAAAAAAATTTTTTAAGTAGCTTTAGTAATCTGTAATAGCTTTTAAAAATATATTTGTAGTATGTTGTCTATGTCTATTCTCATAAATTGCTGGAAGCATAAAATGCCAATGGCCAATGGTAATTTGATGAGATTGTTTCATAACAAAATCTTGCTTTGAGCCTTATTCCATCAAATTAACATCGGCTAAACTCTTTTTTATGCTTCTAGCAATTTATGAAAATAGAGAACATACTACCAATATATTTTTAAAAGCAATTACAACTTTCTTGTCAGTCTACCTGCCCATCAAAAAGATTTTTTAAGTAGCTTTAGTAATCTGTAATAGCTTTTAAAAATATATTTGTAGTATGTTGTCTATGTCTATTCTCATAAATTGCTGGAAGCATAAAATGCCAATGGCCAATGCTAATTTGATGAGATTGTTTCATAACAAAATCTTGCTTTGAGTCTTATTCCATCAAATTAACATCGGCTAAACTCTTTTTTATGCTTCCAGCAATTTATAAAAATAGAGAACATACTATGAATATATATTTTTAAAAGCAATTACAGCTTTTTTGTCAGTCTACCTGCCCATCAAAAAGATTTTTTAAGTAGCTTTAGTAATCTGTAATAGCTTTTAAAAATATATTTGTAGTATGTTGTCTATGTCTATTCTCATAAATTGGTGGAAGCATAAAATGCCAATGGCCAATGCTAATTTGATGAGATTGTTTCATAACAAAATCTTGCTTTGAGCCTTATTCCATCAAATTAACATCGGCTAAACTCTTTTTTATGCTTCCAGCAATTTATAAAAATAGAGAACATACTATGAATATATATTTTTAAAAGCAATGACAGCTTTCTTGTCAGTCTACCTGCCCATCAAAAAGATTTTTTAAGTAGCTTTAGTAATCTGTAATAGCTTTTAAAAATATATTTGTAGTATGTTGTCTATGTCTATTCTCATAAATTGCTGGAAGCATAAAATGCCAATGGCCAATGCTAATTTGATGAGATTGTTTCATAACAAAATCTTGCTTTGAGTCTTATTCCATCAAATTAACATCGACTAAACTCTTTTTTATGCTTCCAGCAATTTATAAAAATAGAGAACATACTATGAATATATATTTTTAAAAGCAATGACAGCTTTCTTGTCAGTCTACCTGCCCATCAAAAAGATTTTTTAAGTAGCTTTAGTAATCTGTAATAGCTTTAAAATATATTTGTAGTATGTTGTCTATGTCTATTCTCATAAATTGCTGGAAGCATAAAATGCCAATGGCCAATGCTAATTTGATGAGATTGTTTCATAACAAAATCTTGCTTTGAGTCTTATTCCATCAAATTAACATCGGCTAAACTCTTTTTTATGCTTTCAGCAATTTATAAAAATAGAGAACATACTATGAATATATATTTTTAAAAGCAATTACAGCTTTCTTGTCAGTCTACCTGCCCATCAAAAAGATTTTTTAAGTAGCTTTAGTAATCTGTAATAGCTTTTAAAAATATATTTGTAGTATGTTGTCTATGTCTATTCTCATAAATTGTTGGAAGCATAAAATGCCAATGGCCAATGCTAATTTGATATTTTTAGTATGTTGTCTATGTCTATTCTCATAAATTGCTGGAAGTATAAAATGCCAATGGCCAATGCTAATTTGATGAGATTGTTTCATAACAAAATCTTGCTTTGAGTCTTATTCCATCAAATTAACATCGGCTAAACTCTTTTTTATGCTTCCAGCAATTTATAAAAATAGAGAACATTCTATGAATATATATTTTTAAAAGCAATGACAGCTTTCTTGTCAATCTACCTGCCCATCAAAAAGATTTTTTAAGTAGCTTTAGTAATCTGTAATAGCTTTTAAAAATATATTTGTAGTATGTTGTCTATGTCTATTCTCATAAATTGCTGGAAGCATAAAATGCCAATGGCCAATGCTAATTTGATGAGATTGTTTCATAACAAAATCTTGCTTTGAGCCTTATTCCATCAAATGAACATCGGCTAAACTCTTTTTTATGCTTCTAGCAATTTATGAAAATAGAGAACATACTACCAATGTATTTTTATATTTTTAAAAGCAATTACAGGATACTAAAGCTGTGTAAATAATTTGAGCCTTAATTTCCAAATGTGATATTCAATAATATATAATTTATTTTCAACTTACATTTCTAGTTTATTACATTTCTAGTTTATAGTTTTTAAAAGTTAGGTTTATTTATTTTCTGTTAATTTTGTAATATTTTCTTCTAGTTTGTTTTTCACCAGCTGCAGCATTAGCCATGGCTACAGTGTATGCTGCAACGTTTCTTACTGTAGCTGAAGATCCTTGGGCATAACGTTGCCTAAAAAATTTTCTTTGATGTACAATCAATTGGCTAATAATAGGAAAGTAAGTAAAATGAAGAAGAATATAATATACACAATAATTATTAATAAATAAATATTTATTATTACATTTTTTTCAGATTTCATTACATTCAACTATCTGTGCTTGTTTGCGCTTGTATCCAGCGCCTGTTTGCGCTTATTACCAGCGCCTGTTTGCGCTTATTACCAGCGCCTGTCTGCGCTTGTATCCAGCGCCTATTTGCGCTTGTATCCAGCGCCTGTCTGCGCTTGTATCCAGCGCCTATTTGCGCTTATTACCAGCGCCTATATTCAAATTAGATAAATAAAAAGTAATTTGAATAAAATTATAGTAACAAATATAAAATAGTTTATTATTATATTGAATCCCTTCCATTTTATTATATAAAATTGACTTATTATTTTTAGTATGGGTGATCAAAATAAATATAATAATTTTAAGTACACATTGAGTACTTCTGATAAAAAATTAATTGTCGATGGTATAAAGTTAACCAATGTCCATATTAACATGTTCCATCACATATTACATTCTCGTAAAATGCTTCCATTAGTCAAACCTAGAAGTATTTCGTTTACTCCATAAAAACACTTTTTACAAAAGTAAAAGTTTGCATGAATGCTTTTTTAACTTCCTTGCCATTTTTATCGCTAAAACCTTGCTACTTCGTCCACAGTTATTTTAATTTATAAAAATGATACGAGCGCTATATATTACTTGCTCATACACGTACAGACAGATTTTTGTATCCTATACTAAAAATTATCCATTTTTCACATATTACTCTGTTTAGATCTTAACTCAATAATAGAATTTTCTTATTCGTCTTTAAACTTTTGAAAGTACTGAAATCAATATAAATAAAGTACGGATGCCATTTATAAGTGTAACATCTTAAGGACCAAAAGAATCGATAAAATACTAAAAACTCGATGATTTTATATGTCTAGTTCTCTATGTCTAAACATCATTGTTAACAATGACTGAAACATGTTCAGTATCTATCTTTAAATAATGAATCATTTTTATGTATTTAAATTGATATATTAGATACACTACGTCTCGATCAACCTTAGTTATTGAAAATTTCAACGTATAAATAATGCGTGACTATTTGTTATGTAGCAGCTGAAATGAATCAATAGCATCCGTGCCATTTTCAAATAGATTTCATTTCTTTCAAAAATTTAAAAACGATCCCAATAAAAAAATAAGGTTGATCGAGACGTAGTGTATCTAATATATCAATTTAAATACATAAAAATGATTCATTATTTAAAGATAGATACTGAACATGTTTCAGTCATTGTTAACAATGATGTTTAGACATAGAGAACTAGACATATAAAATCATCGAGTTTTTAGTATTTTATCGATTCTTTTGGTCCTTAAGATGTTACACTTATAAATGGCATCCGTGCTTTATTTATATTGATTTCAGTACTTTCAAAAGTTTAAAGACGAATAAGAAAATTCTATTATTGAGTTAAGATCTAAACAGAGTAATATGTGAAAAATGGATAATTTTTAGTATAGGATACAAAAATCTGTCTGTACGTGTATGAGCAAGTAATATATAGCGCTCGTATCATTTTTATAAATTAAAATAACTGTGGACGAAGTAGCAAGGTTTTAGCGATAAAAATGGCAAGGAAGTTAAAAAAGCATTCATGCAAACTTTTACTTTTGTAAAAAGTGTTTTTATGGAGTAAACGAAATACTTCTAGGTTTGATTAATGGAAGCATTTTACGAGAATGTAATATGTGATGGAACATGTTAATATGGACATTGGTTAATAAAAGAGTAATAATAATAGTTATTATTTTTTAAACCTAAAGTTAATTCGCAATAAAGAAAAATAACAAGTAATAACAGTTAAAAATTATTAATTTCAAAAGTGGAAGTTTAATATAGTTATTATTTCTTTTTTAATCATTTACAATTTGTCAATGAGAAAAGAAATTATAACAAAAAATTGACTATATTAATAGTTATAAATAGTTATTATAGTCTCAATTCCTTTACTTATAAACTGTTTACTTTTATCAATTTTCACTTGTGGTTTAGTTTACTTTTTGTTGGTAATTTACTTTGCTGTACACTTTATCTTATTTACAATTTTGTCATATCAATGGCTCGAAGAAGATAAGTTATATCAAATCTACGCCCCTTACGATAATAAGACATCCGATACATATTTCATTATTCATAGTAGTTGAAGAAAAGTCAAGTATTTAAAAAGTTAAAGTTTTTTTATAGTGCTGGATTTATAAATAACCTTATTTCTATATTTACATACAAATTTCCCGAACACAAAAATATAGTACATAACAAGAAGAAAAGTTTTTTTCTACTACGTAAGTATTTACGTCACTTATCATACATAATTTTATTCAAATATTTTGATTTATAAACATTTGAAATATAACTGTTAAAAACGTGTGATCGAATTCTATCTATAGACTAGGTTTTCTTTTGTCTTTTGTAAAATTATTCAACTGCAAAAAAGAGTATTTATATCTTCATTTTGTTTTAGATTAAAACATGAAGATCAATCCTTTGAACGTAGTCAATTTATTATTAGCATATTTTCAAAGTTTACAAATACCAGATAGCGAGGTTAATTTCAAAGAAATTAAATTTTTAGAAAAGATGAAAGAAATATTAATAGATGCCGTGTATGAGTTTAATTATATTGATATGATTGCTGAAGAGACGTTAGATTTTCATGAAGATTATAAAGATACTGATGATGAAATAATCCAAGATGAAGTTCAACATCACTTTCCTGATCCTGATTTTGCACCAACAAATCAGTGCACAAATGATGATGAAGAAATCACATTTGATTATAAACAAAGAGCCATAGAATTTTGGAGGAGCGGAAAAAACAAAAACTTGAAACTGGATAATGTACAACATAGATTCAAAAAAGTTTCATCTATAAGTCAACTTAAACGTTGGGCGAAAACAATTAATAAAAATGGAACTTACCGAGAAAAAATTGCGCAAATTTGCCAATACACGTTTGATAATTTAAAAGCCGCTATTGCAGCTGGTACGATAGTACATGATCGAGATATACCGAAATGGGCATTGCAAGCTCAAAACATTGTTGGCCATGAAGATATAAGATTTAAGGCTTCTCAAAATTGGTTACTAAAATTTAAAAAAGCTCATAGAATAGTATCTAGAAAAATAAATAAATTTATTACCAAAAATACATTAGAAAGTAAAGAAGAACTACAAACTAATGCTGATGCTTTTGTAGCTGATGTTAAATCATGTATACCAGAAATCGGCATTGCAAACTTTTATAATTCAGATCAGAGTGGTTTCCAATTAGAAATGCACTCGGGAAGAACATTAGCAGTTGAAGGAGAAAAGCAGATGCAATGTCTGGTACAGTCGGTTTCATCGACAACGCACAGTTATACAATTCGGCCAACTATATCAGCAACCGGGAAACTTTTATCACCACTTTTTATAGTATAAAAGAAAAAAGTCTCATAGTGGAATCTTCATTATTTAGACTAGAAAATGTGCATGTGGAAGCATCTAAATCTGGAAAATAACGACAAGATAGTATATTTTTGTTTATTATAATGCAATGACATAAAAAAATTTTGACATTTGTTTATTTTAGATCATTTTAAAATTTGGTTGAAAGAAGTTTTTTACCCAAATGTTGGACCTTAATCTGTACTTTTACTCGACTCTTGGAGTGGATATTGCGATAAAGCTTAAGGGAAACGATGCCGATAAACAAAATTGTTAATATAAAAAAAATTCCCACAGGAATGACAGGAAAGATCCAACCACTCGATGTTTATGGATTTCGTATCTGGAAAAACTACTATGAAATGAATCTACATTTAAGAAATAACATCATAAAAATGCAGTCTCTTGTCCATAACCAGCTTTCTTCACCAAGATATACAAATATTTTTAAATACGCTTGATATAAAAGCGGTTACATTACTGAAAAACCAGATAAAACTGATAACCCTGTTGATTTTAGTTTTGGAGATTCTTGCAATATACATTGCGAAGTATAAATAATATTAAATGCTGTAAATTAAATGTAAGTAATATTAATATTATAAGTAATATTAACTCATGTAAAAATGTTGCTGTAATACGGTGTGGTTGGTGTAAAAGATCATTATGTTTCAAACACTTTTTCGATGATTATCATTTGTGTAAGGAATTCGTTGAACGATACATTTTAATTTACCAATAAATGAAAAAAAGATAAAGATGAAAATTATTATGAAAAATCAAAATATATATAGTATCGCGTACGATGGCTCTTACGTAAATATATTTATGTATCTACATACGAATATTAATATATATGTATAGATCTATAAATGATGATTAGACCTCGTGTTATTTTCGTGTTTATTTTTAAGAGATATTTCTCGCCATTTTGGTACTATTAAAATAAAATGTATTAAACATATTTTTATTTGTCATAAATTATGTTTGAGCTACAGATATATTTTATCAAAAAAAAATGGGATACCCCACGTACGGTGTAGAAATCACTTATTTTAAGAAAAAGAATCTGATAAACTCAATTCTCCCAATGTTAGGTCTATTAGCCTACATTTGGTTGGGTAAGGGTGGTTTATGGGGGTATGGTGGGTTAGAGGCAGGTTGGTTAGTTGAGGTAGCTCACTCAGGCATAGGATTAAATTATTTCAGGAAATAACAAACGACTTAACTCGTGTTTCCCAGGGTTAGGAGATTTAGCCTGCTTGTGTTTCAGTAACAGTGGTTTATAAGGGTAGGGGTTGAATAGGTTAGGAGTAGGTGGATAAGAGGTATGTTATACAGCTGGGATAACTCGCTTATGGTGTAAAATTCAATTATTTCAAGAAATAACAAACGACTAAAGTTGCTTCTCCCAGGATTAGGTAGGTTAGCCTGCATGTGGTTCGGTAAGGGTGGTTTATGGGGGTTTGGTGGGTTAGAGGCAGGTTGGTTAGTTGAGATAGCTCGCTCATGCATAGAATTAAATTTTTTCAAGAAATAACAAACGACTAAACTTGTTTATCCCAGGGTTAGATGGATTAACCTGCTGATCGTTTGACGGGGGTAGTTTCTAGGGGGTGAAACACCCCTTAAATATTTTTTTTTTTAAATCCGGAAACACGTCAATTTAATTTTGGTATTTTCCCATTATCAGTGCGATTTTTAAATCACTCGAGCTGATTTACTATATTACATGTCGTAAAACAGTACAAAAAATAGTGTAATTACCCTTATTAAAAAGGGAGTTGCAACCCTTCGGAATAAATGTTATGTCCTTCAAAGCGCCTTTTTATAAGAAATCTTTTAACGTTGAGTTTATTGAAAAATATTCATTTGATGCTGAGAAATATTAAAAAAACTGATTTTAGGGGTTGATTTTCAGGGTGGATTTCACCCCGTAAAAGCCCTTATGGGCCGATAAAAAAACACGTGTCTAATTTTTTTTCAAGTACTACAACATATCCCAAAATCATTCAAATCGGTGAGGTCGGGTTGGGGTGGTTCCCTTGTTAGAAGAACCTAGCGAAGGTCATCAGTTGCTTGTAAAAAGAATAATACAGTATTTGAAAGGGACAGCCGATTAAGTACTGTATTACGGGAAGGAAGGTAATTTAATAGCTTACAGTGACGCCGACTTTGATAGCGACGAGCAAACACGGAGATCAGTTTCAGGTTCCATCTGCTTACTTGCAGGGGCTGCTATAGTTTGGAAGAACAAGCGCCAATCATGTGTTTCTTTGTCGACTACGGAGTCTGAGTACATAAGTGCAGCAAGTGTTGAGAAAGATAATGTATGGATAAGGCGTTTCTTGACAAACTGTAATCCTACCTATGCGAATGACTTATATTATGTAAATAGTACAAACGACAGTAACCGGAATGGACCTCGCAAAACTATGTTGTTCATAGATAACCAAAGTGCGATAAGATTGCTAAAAAATCCAGAGTTTCACGAAAGAACGAAACATGTAGATATTAAATACTAGTATATAAGAGATTTATAGAAAAACAATGTAATTGATTTGACTATGTACGAACCGACAATCAGATTGCCGATGTCCTAACGGAAGCACTGGCAAACCACGATTTATGTACTTAATCTCTTAACTCGGTGTTGTATCGAAAAGCCGTTATGATAGCCAAAATATATATTTTCTTTTAGGGAGAGTATTAAAATAGTCTGTATGTATGATCATTAAGGGGAAAAAGGAAAATATATATTTAAGAATTAAGGAGAAAAAAAAGGTAAATATCCATGTATCTTATGTGTGAGTTGGCGATCAAGGAGAGCGAAAGTACCGCCACCATCATGTTTTCTCTTTACGTGGCATGCATGCTCGCTACGAGTTGAGTCGAGCCTATGATCTTGAGCCGGTCGGAGCACTATCGGCTCTCACTACGAATGAGTACAAAGAGTGGTCTATATATATATATATATATATATATATATATATATATATATATACACATATATACATATATATATATCTTTTCTCGGTCATCCACAAGTGTATTTCAACAACCTCTCAATCAATCGAACCCATCTTCCTTGTCCTTGGTTCTATCTTTTCACGAAGGTAGACCATTAACCAATTATTTTTCTTTAAAAAAAAAACGAAAGAAGGGTTTAATAAATTTTTGAAGTTTCGACTTACTTGGTATTAATGGATATAGGAGGGTCGTTTAATAAGTCCGTGATTTTAAATAAAAAAATACTATTTATTAAAATAATTCCAATTTATTTTTCAACGTAGGTCTCTTTCCACTCTGTAAATTTAATATAGCGGTACTCAAGCTTTTTTATGCCCTCTGGAAAGTAATTTTTATCAAACTCCTCAAAATGATCATTTGTCGCACCAATTACCTTTTCATTGGATGAAAATCTTTTACCCTTAAGGAAAATTTTCATGTTAAAAAACAAAAAATAATTGGAAGGGGCCAAATTTGGAAAATAAAGTAGATGAGGAAGTATTTCGTAGCGTGAATCAAATAATTTGGGTGTTGCAATGGATCTCACGTGAACTGGTGCATTGTCGTGGTGGAAATGAACTCTGTTTTTAGTCAAATGGGACCGCTTTTCCTTTAGTATGGCATCAAATAGGTATAATAATGAGGCATAATAATCTCCTATAATTTTAAGTGGTATAATATTAATATTATACCACTTGAGTCCTAAAAAATTGTAGCTATGACTTTTCCGGCTGATTGTAATGTCTTCGCTTTTTTGACGTAGATTCACCTTGCCCAATTCATATTTTGACTGATGTTTTGTTTCCGGCGTATAATAATGAATCCACATTTCATCAACAGTAACGTTGCGTCGCAAAAACTCCTAAGAATTACGTTGAAATATGCTCATACATTTCTAAGACGTAACCACACGAGCTTGCTTGTTATCAGCTATGAGAAAGTGCGGAACCCATCTTGCAGACAACTTTCTCATGCCCAAACTTTCATGTAGAATGTTCCATGTGCATCCTACTATAATGTATAAGAGCTTCACGCACTTTCAATCGACGATCAGCTAGTACAATATGAACTTTATCGATCATGTCTAGAGATCACCTCTTTAACACGGCCTGGATGCTCAGCGTCACTTATGCTTTTAAACCATTAACGCGCAAAATCGCATTTTTGTGCAAACAATTTCAAGCGCCCGACTCATACAGAAAAAGACGGTTTCTTTTTCCCAAAATACCACCTAGGAGGTTTTCGAGGGTGCTCTTTCAGAATCTGGTACCAGTTTTATGTTAAATTGTCAACAACCCTATTTATTTTGCGTTTTAATAAAAAAAAGACCCATTTTTTCCGGTTTTTTAAAATTTTTTCTCGATTATTTTCCTGTTGCGGCGTTCAAATCAATATTTTATCGACAGAAATCGCGGTCCCGATGTTTGAGCTTTCAGACACCGCCCGGGGAAATTTTTTTTTCTTCCAGCATTTTTACAAAATGGCGGTTTTTTATGGCAGTGCTCTATGAAAGTTTATAATTTTTTTACTCCAAAAGTATCAACTTTACAAAAAAAGTTAGTACTATAAAAAATACTTTTAATTATTCAAAGAATACGTGTGAATTTTTTCAGAGCTGATTAAAAAAATTTTGGATTTTTTTATTTTGACCATATTTTGAAAAATAAAAAATTTACGTAAAAATTCTGGAAAAAATCCTATGAGTTTTCTGACTAATTTTAAGCATATTTTGTAGAATAAATTTTTTTTGTTTGGTTCATTTTTTTCAATAAAAAAAATTCTAAAATTTTTTCCATACTTTCATACATGTTATTCGAAATCACTTTTTTCCAAAATATCTGATGGTTTTATTATATCAGATTGAAAAATACCAACTGGCTTTTGTTAAAATACATAAATGATGCTTGTAATGTAAAGAAAAATCTCAGTAAGTCATTCATATTATTAAGCCTTTTTTGGAGTAGATTGCGGAGAGGTAAATACATTGATGGATTATAACTGATATTATCGGACTGAAAAGAATTGTCCAATATTTTACTTTTTAGTTTTTGATTAATTTGAAAGGTATAGCTGAAGAAAATTACAATGTCTAAAAGGAAAAGTGGTAATGTAAAAAAAAGACGTCGCCAACCTGAAATACAGGTTACAGAATGTGATGAATATTACGATGTCTCTGTAATACCAGACACCGAAGAATCTAGAGATTCTGACGATTCTACTGAGTCGCATAGCGATTCTGGAAGTAATGATGAAAGCGATTCTGCGGAAACAATAGAGCTTGGCTCTTTGGAAACTTTTAGAACAGCTATAGAATCCTACATTAGTTCTCAAACAAAGTTAGAGAACAATCATATCTATGATTGGGTTGAAGGCGAAATTGAGTACAATGAAAGTTTAGAAAATGAAATATTATTAAAAGAGTGTGGTCGCAAAAAAATTTGAATAGTTAATTGACAGAAATTTTTGAGTTTCTTTTTCACTTGAAATTAAAAAACATATCATTGATTGTACAAAAGCAAATGGCTATGAAATTTCTTCGGAAGACTTGGATAAATTTATTGGAATAATAATTTTCAGTTGCTTCGATAAGAAATTATCTCAAAGAGATTATTTGTCAAAAGATGAGTTTTTGAGATCAGATATAGTGACATCATGTATGGGCACCAAAAAGTTTGAAATGATCAAATCTAAATTAAAACTCCATCATCCCGATTATGAAAATAAAGAAGACAAAGTTTGGCGGGTCAGAGCTTTTATAAATATTATGAGGGAAAATATTATGCAATTTAGGATTTTCTCTACAGCGTTATCAATAGATGAAATGATGATAAAATATTATGGACGATGTTCTTTGAAACAATTCATCAAATCAAAACCAATTAGATTGGGAATAAAAATGTGGGGTCTTGCTAGCGCTAACGGATTTTTATTCGATTTTGATATATACTGTGGAAAAAATGGCAAAAGCAATATTTTACCTAAAATTTCTCTTGGTAGTCGTGTCGTAATTCAAACATTGGAACAATTTTTGTCTCGAACTACACCACGTAATATGCAAAAATACCATTTATATTTTGACAACTTATTTTGTTCTGCAAATTTTTTGGTTCATTTAAGAAAACTAGGATTGCGATGTACTGGAACAGTTAGACAGGACAGAGTACCTGTAAAGCATAACATAGATAAAAAGAAAGATGAACGTGGAAATTATGAAGTAAAGCATGATAAGAACAGCGGTATCAATTATATCACAGTGATGGATTCTAAGCCAGTCTCAGTATTGTCTACTACAGCTGGTGTAAATCCCACTAGTTCTATTGAAAGGTACAATAAAACTGAGAAAATAAAAAAAAACTTGATTCACCAAGAGCATTTTGTGCATACAATAGTTATATGGGTGAAATAGATATTCACGACCAACATTGTAATAAAGTTCTACCTCTTTTCAGATCAAAAAAGTGGACTTGGGTAATTTTTCTTAAATGCATCCAAATGGCAATTACAAATGCTACAGTTTTATTGATACTGCAATTGAAAATAAAAGTAAAAAAATTGGAACAATGGATCTTATCTTAGCTGTTGCTAAGAGTTATCTGAAGGAAAAATGTTCAAAAAAAAATCTTCACATTGCAGAACAAAGTCCCCATCAAAAGAATTGCTCTAATCAAAGTTGACCTCTCTAAGGACCAGAGATATTTGCAAAGAGTGCAAATTATATTTCTGCAAAAATTGTTTAGAATCGGTTCTTATCAAAAAGTAATACATATAGTATTATTGCAAAAATATCTACAATTACAAAAAAAAATTAAAAAAAAAGAAAATTGAAATATAAAATTAAAAAAAAATTAAAAAATATTTTAAAAAATAATAATAAAAAATATTTAAAATTACAGTTTTAGAGATAAAAACTTTTATTAGGATTATGAAAGAACGAGAAAACATTATTTTTCTCAGTTCTTTGTCATAAGTTAATTCGCTGGATTTTTTTCAGAATTTTTACGTAAATTTTTTATTTTTCAAAATATGGTCAAAATAAAAAAAGCCAAATTTTTTTTAATCAGCTGTGAAAAAATTCACATTTCACCAAAAGTATCAACTTTTTTTCTAAAGTTGATACTTTTGGAGTAAAAAAATATAAACTTTCATAGAGCAGAGCCATAAAAAACCGCCATTTTGTAAAAATGCTGGAAGAAAAAAAATTTCCCCGGGCGGTTTCTAAACGCTTAAACATCGGGACCGCGATTTCTGTTGATAGAATATTGATTTGAATGCCGCAACAGGAAAAGAATCGAGAAAAAATAAAAAAAAAACCGGAAAAAATAGGTCTTTTTTTATTAACGCAAAATAAATAGGGTTGTTGACAATTTAACATAAAACTGCTACCAGATTCTGAAAGAGCACTCTTGAAAATCCCTTAGATGGTATTTTGGGAAAAAGAAACCGTCTTTTTCTGAATGAGTCGGGCGCTTGAAATTGTGTGCACAAAAATGCAATTGTGCGCGTTAATGGGTTAAGGCCACAACGAAATTCAGTGTAACAGACGCATTGTATTAGAGTAGAGGCAATGACCTATCGAACGTTTCGCACTTAGAAAATAGAGAATCTCGCTATGACGTCACGCACGAAAAGTCAAATTAGATAAACACAATAGGTGAAAGACCGCTCAAGATTCCGTCAATCTCCAAATTAATATACAAACTAAGGAGAAATTATATCTTACGCAAACGAATTTCAATCTACTAAACGAATAACATACTTAATGCTAATTTACCTAAATTGTAATTAAAGTGAATTTGAACGTTGATAACAGTTTAACTCTACAGTTATCAACAAAACTAGATATTAAGTCGATAGACATCTTACATGAACTAAAAAGCCATGAACTTTAAGAAATGTAATTAAACAAATTCATGAAGCTATCATGAGCATTAGTAAATAATACAAATAACTTGACAAACAGCTAAGGTTGATTTAATTGACGTTGATTGACAACATTTGCTACATACGTCAATTGAATAATAATATATAATCAATATATAAGTCAATTGAAAATAAGTAGATATCTATAAAACACTTATAAGTCAATGACTACCCAGTTTAATAAATAGTTGGCTGTATCGAAACTGATAAAATTCTATCAATTAAAGCGAAATACGTGGAAAATTGCAAGAGTGTATAGGTAAAACAGCGCTCTCGAATTTTCGATGTGCGAAAGCAAAGATACTTGTACCTGAAGTAGTGGGGTAAGATTCGCAATCCACTACTATGTATAAATAGTTCGGCATATGTCGCTTGGATCAGCATTGATCTGAGCACCACGCAGGCAGTTGGATTGATTTTGAAAAAATGACTGGCAACAGTTTTTATGTAATAATTCTGTTTCTCTGTTTGTTAGTTCAGAACCTTACCCTTCAACTTAGTTTGGATCATCTCCGGATAATTACGTATTTCTATCCGAGAGACAGTATCCTTCTAAGATTATTTTGAAACCATTATATTCTTATAATTATCAAGTGTGGAGAGTAACCTTTTATTAATGTCCCGATGCCTGTGGTCTATTTTCCCATGGTGAGGATAGAAATAATTGGTCACACGGCCCATTGTAACTAGCTATTGTTCCGAAATATTATTTTGGAGCAACTACTAGTTGCTTTTCACTATTCACAAAATCATCATCACATTCGCATGTTGTAACGGGGTGTGAATCCGTTTTAATTTCTTTGTCTCGCAGTCGTACCGGAATGCGCGCGACGAAATCGAAATAATCAATTTTTGTTAACTAACCGAGGAGTGGGGAAGGACAGATATCAGTCAACCAACTTACTAATAGTAAAAGACAACAGTAGTTGATGTTTTAATCATGCACAGACTAGTTTATTTATTATGTAATCTACAACGCATCTGATCCGCTCATTTATGTTTATACGATATACGCGACAATCTTACGCACCGTCATTTCGTTTAAAGTAGCTCAATCGAGTTATTCGCTTGCATGCTCGCTCGCTACCGATTTCTCTAGATTTGCAGACGTGAGGAGAGAGCTAAGATGTTAAGCTCGGTTGCTCATCGAAAACCATAACGCGAAGCTAGCCAGCTTATCTTATGCGATTAGTCGCGCTGTCAAGAAGAGCAGTTCAACGTCGTCTTTTAGCGCGTGGCTCAGGTTGCCACTTTTCCAAATTATAAACGAGGCTCTCTTTGTCGCCTGGCTGCTTCCGTCGGACAGATCCAGCGGCCTCGTGGCTGGCTTTCGATGGCGTCTCGGCTAACCACTCGAAATCACAGCAACAAAAACTATTGGCCGCCTAATGTTCACGCTCATTGCGACGTTCACACGCACGCACGCCGTTGCCTCCTAGACACTCCTAGACTCTCACACGTTGTACGTTGTTGATAAAGTCTGCGTTATTTCTCGACTCCGGCTTATCTGGTAGTCCTTTTCAGGGCAACAGTCAAGTTATCTGAGCGGATTCCTACAAGCTACCGAGGTATAGTTGGTCCTGCTGTTCTTTTGGGGATAGTAGACCTGACATTCTCACGACTCCTTCCGTTCGGGTTCCGGCTTGTCTGGTAGTCCTTTTCAGGACAACAGTCAAGTCATTTGAGCGGACTTCTGCAAGTTACCGTGATATAGTTGGTCCTGCTGTTCTTTTGGGGATAGTAGACCTGACGTTCTCACGACTCCTTCCGTTCCGATTCCGGCTTGTCTGGTAGTCCTTTTCAGGGCAACAGTCAAGTTATCTGAGCGGATTTCTACAAGCTACCGTGGTATAGTTGGTCCTGCTGTTCTTTTGGGTATAGTGGACCTGACGATATTACGGTTATTTGTAAGTTTCTTTTTTTCCCTACCAGTAATCATATAATAGTTTTAAAAAAATGCGGTGCTATGTATATAATAGAGAGTTCAACCCACGGGTTTTGGCATTCATGAATGGTGACGACAATGCTAATAAACGTCAAATAGCTATTATTAGACGAGATGAGCTTGACCATCCTCCAGAAGTTCTAGATCAGAATTCAAGGATCTGCATCAATTGTAATCGCATGATCATTGAAGAAATGAATATGATGGATGCTGATCCTGGATCTTTGCGACTGAATGTTGTCACGCAAACAGCATCTCAGACTTGTATCATTTGTAATAACCCAAATAAGATTCATAGATTATTATTAGATTGTCGGATTTAGGTATTTATAAAACGCAATATTTATATACCAGATAACGTGCGCAGTTGTGCGCATCACCTTGATAATGATGGCTTATTTTTCAATATTCTTTTGTTAGGTTTACAGTTCATCAACAGACCTTACATTATCAGAGGGCAGCAGTTACAAGTCTTTCTTCAAGGACTTAGGAACGTCGCACTTGATAGAGGAACAGGTATAGACTACGATAAGTTGACTGATGAGGAGTTTGAGTGTTTGTCCCCAATCAATAAACAACAGTTTAAAGAACTCCTAACTTACTGTGATCCTGTGGTTCAAAATGGAAAGTTGAGGCACGTCGGCAGGACAGATTTATTGATATTCTTATGCAAAATGAGGCAAGGCCTGAGCGATGAGTTTTTGAACGTCATTTTCAACCAATCAAGAAGGCAAAATGTTAGTTCTATCATTGATTATGTCAGGTCCTCGTTGCTACTAAGATTTGTTCAAGAAAATATCGGGCCTGGATCTATAACTAGGGAGCAATTCGTACATCAACATATAACAGAGTTTGCAAATGAGCTCTACAACCCTGAACCTGCAGAAAGAAGAGCAATAGCCGTGATTGACAGTACGTATGCCTACATTCATAAAAGCTCAAATTTCCGCGTGTTACGACAGTCATACTCTCTTCACAAAAACCGTCACCTTTTGAAACCAACCCTAGTAGTAGCGCCGGATGGTTATATCCTAACCATTTTCGGTCCATATTTTTCAGATGCTCGAAATAACGATGCCGAAATTCTTCGCGAAGAGTTCGAGAGAGATGCTGATGCTTTGGCAAACTGGTTCCAAAATGGTGACATTGTTTTAGTGGACAGGGGCTATCGCGATGCTGTACCTTTATTGCAACGTCTCGGTATTTAACACAGAATGCCTGCTCTATTGCAATACGGGCAAAGACAGCTTACTACTGTAGATGCAAATGGGCGGTTGCGATCACGACGCTTTCAGGAAGCTCGATTATAATCCGCTTAGCAAAAACATAGATGATGCACATAGTGCACCATATGGCCAGCCGCGAGGCTGGCCAGGTCACCTCGTGCAAAAATCTTTTGTCAAAGCGGCGGACAGTAATTGTCTTTCTCAACAGAGAACGGAGACGCCTCAAACAAACAATTCGTTGTTTTGGGAGAGGACGTCGAAAACTTCTCTCTTTTGTGTACGGGCATATACAAATGCTGAAGTACAAAATGCATCACCGATTGCCCTCGACAAGCAACTAATGCTAGTCGACCCGAAGTGAATGCAATGTATATTTGAACGAAGACTTGCAATCACAAGTGCGGATGTGTGTACCTTCACGCGATGGGACTGAAAACCCTGTCTCTGTAAAGAAACAGTAGGCAAAACACACAACGCTTGCCCCCAGGGCAATAGGCCAACCGGCCAAACAAAAGAAACAACACGGACCATGACAACACGTGGTGAGGTTCGGCCTGTAAACGCCCAAACATTCAACGCGGAGTCTACCACACCCCAAGAGCTCAACTCGAGCCCAGAAAAGCCAAAATCCGGGAGTCACTTGAGGGGAAACCTCTTAGGATTGTGGTACCGCGCGCCCTCTTAGAGGACGGGAGACCGCTCCGGGAGCTAGTTGCAGAGGACCAATGGTCCCGGCAATCTGAATTTAATTCGGGTAGATAAGAAATTACTTCCTATCGACTGGCAATCGGTAGGTGCCACTACTGTGGGTAAAGAGTCGCGGCCGTGGTCATAGTAGCCACCCAAAGTTCTTTGCCTCGAGCTCCTGGAGTAAGGCCCGACACCTTTGTGCGAGAGAACAGTCCATTGGGCCGAGTAACTCTCGATGACTAGAACGCACTACGGATGCCGAAACCCTTAGGAAAAATATTTCCACAGAAGGGCAGCATCCTTCCTGCTAAGGAATTGATTAAGCCCTAATAGCTAAAACAATTTTACATTTGAAAGCGAAATTAGTGGCTGTCAGCTCCCTTTGAAAGCGAAAACCATGCACTAAACGTCCATCAGATCCAGTGCTGCTAATGGTGAACACAGGATAAGATGATAGAAAAGGCGGAAACCCGACATGCTCACTCAAATGCTACGTTGGTTGCAATTCGTCAAATACCTAACCCTGACTTGACCAAAACGAGGTTTGATTAATATCAAACCCAGCGTGAAAGATAAACACGCTGGTACACTCGTAAGTAGTTTTAAGTTATATTATAATCAAATTAGTTCTTAAGCAGTAATATAAGCAGTAGTGTAGTAAATAGTATTAAGAAAGTTACCAATCAAAGATCAATTAAAACTAAAAATAAGAAAGAATTAAAAATTAAAAATTAAAAATTATAAAGGCCATAGACGACTTTGTATGGGGCTCTGGGCCCAAAATCGATTTCAAAACTGAATAGCGGATCATATTTGGGATGCTAACAGATGACTTTTCACCGGGTTATAGCTCCCGAAATGCACTTGGGGCAAAATGGGACACAAAAAACCGCTAAAAATCGTGATTTTTGACTTTTTTCACGTTTTGGCCTCGTAACTCAGACGCAAATCAATATTTTTCAACGTACTTGTTTTAGTTTTACTGGTGAGAAAATTTACTAACAAATACATTTGTTTTTATTTTTTTTCTGAGGCTTTGGAGCTCGCTAGAGCGCTTTTTCGGACAAAAAAAAGCACTTTTTTTCATTTTTTTTATCTTTTTCTCCATTTTTGACCGGGAAGTCGGCCCGTCGCTAACTTTAGACCTATTCCATTCGATTCCTCGGAAAAAAATACAAAAGAATCATGCTTAAGAAGTTAAAAAGACGTGGTGCAATTTTGCCAGTGAACCAAAGCTCAACGCACAATCATTGTAACCATGGTTTCCCCATGCAATAGTTCTCCGCATTGATTGCTATACCGCCACGGGCGCACACAGAAGGGATATCTGTATTTCCGAACATATATCTTTATGTATTTTGATTCGCTGAATCTGAATTTCAAGTCAAAATGATGCGAAAACCCCTGGAAATCTCAGAAAAATAAAAAAATAGCCAAAATCGCAAAAAATTGGAAAAAATGATGTTGACGAGTGTGAGAACATTCCATAACATTTTTGTATTTTTGATTCATATTGGGTATGTTTCTTACGTATTTTGATGCGCTGAATCCAAATCTGCAATTATATATAATATTATATGATTAAAAAAATAGTATCGTACATTTATTTTACAGCCACTTTGGAAACTTGAATTTGACAATGGGTCTTGAAATTGGATCAATATATACAGTTTTTCATTCATTTTCAATACAAAACCATTTCTTCTAATCATAAAATATATTTTATAATTATGCAATTTCTGCGGCTCTACCTAGATTTAAGAATATTATAACTTGGTGTTGGAAAAGGTACAAAATGAAAAGATAAATATGTTAACTCTCAGAGTATTACAAGAATTAAAAATATACAATTGCCGAAAATCGAAAAATCTTTATATAGAAACAGTGGCTACATTAAAGTCTTGAAGATTTTTAACCGTCTTCCACGTGAACTCAAGTTATTGAACTGTAATAATAAAACTTTGAAGAAGAAGTTAAAAAATTGGATTGTTGGAAACATTTAACATTCAATATTACCACAGTGAATATTAAAATACATATTTCATGATCAGCATAAATCAAATATAGTTTAGTTTCTCTAGTACGTAAGTTAGTTTTAAGATACCAATCCTGCGAACAGGTGATTATATCACCTCTGCAGGCTGTACAGTGTAATTTGTATGTATGCTTTTTACAACTGTAATGCATTTGGTTTTGAATAAATAAATAAAAATAAATAAAAATTAAAACATTGTCAAATTCAAGTTTCCAAAGTGGCTGTAAAATAAATGTACGATACTATTTTTTTAATCATATAATATTATATATAATTGCAGATTTGGATTCAGCGCATCAAAATACGTAAGAAACATACCCAATATGAATCAAAAATACAAAAATGTTATGGAATGTTCTCACACTCGTCAACATCATTTTTTCCAATTTTTTGCGATTTTGGCTATTTTTTTATTTTTCTGAGATTTCCAGGGGTTTTCGCATCATTTTGACTTGAAATTCAGATTCAGCGAATCAAAATACATAAAGATATATGTTCGGAAATACAGATATCCCTTCTGTGTGCGCCCGTGGCGGTATAGCAATCAATGCGGAGAACTATTGCATGGGGAAACCACGGTTACAATGATTGTGCGTTGAGCTTTGGTTCACTGGCAAAATTGCACCACGTCTTTTTAACTTCTTAAGCATGATTCTTTTGTATTTTTTTCCGAGGAATCGAATGGAATAGGTCTAAAGTTAGCGACGGGCCGACTTCCCGGTCAAAAATGGAGAAAAAGATAAAAAAAATGAAAAAAAAGTGCTTTTTTTTGTCCGAAAAAGCGCTCTAGCGAGCTCCAAAGCCTCAGAAAAAAAATAAAAACAAATGTATTTGTTAGTAAATTTTCTCACCAGTAAAACTAAAACAAGTACGTTGAAAAATATTGATTTGCGTCTGAGTTACGAGGCCAAAACGTGAAAAAAGTCAAAAATCACGATTTTTAGCGGTTTTTTGTGTCCCATTTTGCCCCAAGTGCATTTCGGGAGCTATAACCCGGTGAAAAGTCATCTTTTAGCATCCCAAATATGATCCGCTATTCAGTTTTGAAATCGGTTTCTGGGCCCAGAGCCCCATACAAAGTCGTCTATAGCCTTTAAACCTATAGATTTAAAATCTTTAAATCAAATCAAAAGAAATAAAATAAAATAAAACAAAATCAAAATAAATAATCTAATAACAGATTAAAAGCTAGGAAAATAACTAGCTAAATCAATTGTAAATAAAAGAGCCATGAGAAACCATGGAGAAACCCGACAAGGTAATTAACGAAGCTCATGTCAACACACACACAAGTACTCACTGCTCGCACTCGAATGCCACTCGCTTAATTGAACGCGCACGTTAACGCCAGAACTAAAATTGAAAGCTACCCTCCAGAATCGCCAGCAGCGATTTCAAAGGATGAAATATATAACTAGACATTGCGTTGTACCTTGAAAGTGATATGGTCAACCATTCTAGGTATAATAAGGCGAGGAAACGTAAGCAGGAGGCAACCGTTGAGAAACCAGAGCACTGCTCCAATACTCCGGCGTCAACTCAGTTTCCTTCGCAACCAAGCAATCTTGACGAAAGCAAAGACGATTGCCCACCAGTTAAGAGGTTTAAATTGAACGCACAACAAAACCCTGAACTGGGCCCGAAACTGAGGATCATACAATTGAACCTCAACAAAAGGCAAGTAGCCAACGATGAGCTGGGAGAAATCATGACAGACAGAAATCTTGACATACAGGTGGCACTGGTGCAAGAACCATATCACTGGAATAACGCGATTTCAGGTATGGGCAGCATCGCAGCTATTCATGGAGCCAAAAAAGGCGAAAAGATCCAAGTTGCGATACTTTACAACCCAGGAAAGGGAGATCCATTATAAGTATATATGTATGAATATATGCATATATTACATTCAATCAGAACAATACTTGTTTACCTAGCTATACAGCACATGCGCGAAAGGGGTTGACTTTGAGGGGCTGTAGCTCGAGAAAAAATGGATTTCATGGTTTGGACCCATGAGAACTTTTGTTCTACGTGCCAAGAACTATCATTTCCCAAAGTTTCAGAAAATTTAACCGAAAGCCATTTCCCATAAGGATTCTGCGGGGTCCTTTATCAGGCTAAATATTCATAATTATACGACACTACATTACATGAACAATTTTGTAAACTTAATTTTAATAAACTTGAATTAGAAGCGAAGAAAAAATAATATTTAGATAAATCTTTTTGCAGACGCATTAAACCTTCTTTTCATCAAAATGATGGTCTTTGCTTTTATAACAGCTTTACAAAGTCTGGGCAGTCTTTTGATCAGTTTCTCCAAGGTCATTGATGAAATCTGCTACAATTCTGCTTGTACTATTTCCTATAGATCTTTCGCAGAAGTTGGATTTTTTTTTCTCACGGCTCTATCTAGTTCTTCCCACAAAAACTCACGAAAAAAATATGTAAGACTTTACGTATATCATAAAAGTTGCTAAAATTTCTTTGATTAATATCTGTTTCAATATATTTTTCATTTGCTGTAAAAGCTTTATAAATTTCCGTAATAGTTGTAATCTTAACTATTGATTTTCTAATAGGTTCTTTTTCAATTTTAATATTATTTGATAGTTTTTTAGATAGTGTTTTTTTAAATGTATTCACGTTGTCTTCATTTATGCAATTTATTATAACTATATCTTTATTTTTATTGCAACGGTAGTCGATTCAATTAATCGATCCGTTCGCGATTATGTAACTCGCGCGTTAGTTCGAACAATTAAGAGAGAGAGGGAGCGCGCGAGCATTTGAATTAAGCAGTTACGTCTCAGCTGTTCTCACGATAATACCGCTGAGTTTATTTTGCACTGCGTTTCGCCGAAAAATAAGTTTTCTGAGACAATGTTACGTGCGTGGGTGCAACAAAGTTATTGCACCAAGCAGCAGCAGATTGGCAGCAGCAAAGTTATAGCTGATAGGAGAGCGAGGCAGCGCAGCTGATTAAGTGGAGGAACAGCGGCACTTGATTTACAACAATTACAGCTGATCACCGTAATTACACCGCAGGGTAGGTGCACCTCCCGTTATTATTTCGTAACAAAATACATTCGGTAAATTGTCAACCGCGATATCGTATATTTTTGTATTCGCGCCGAGCATTAGTTTCCGGTAAATTTCGAATCTTCTCTCTCTCTCTCTCTCTCTCTCTCTCTCTCTCTCTCTCTCTCTCTCTCTCTCTCTCTCACCGAATAATAATTCATTGTAAATCCTGTTCGCGTGCGTTAGTCTTTCAGCCCATAAAAGACTGTAGTTTTTTTTACTAATTAAAGTTAGTTAATTTCAATCGCCGATTACGTCATTTAATTTCCTATTAACTTAAGCGATTTGTAAAGGATTAGGTTTTAATCCGATTTTATCTAGGGGATTAAGGGGATTAGGCGTAAAGTCACTTACACCGAAGATACATCGAGTGTCACAAGTCAAGTGACTTAAGGTGAGCTTAACTCCGTTGGAAAAAAGACACTTAAACGAAATCATCTAATGTAAAGGTGGATACACGTACAACTATACGTGTTTAATGGAGCGGCCGTTAGCTCTGCATCGTGGGAGTTTGTGCTTAAATAAATTTTCAATTTTGATAGATAATCACCCCCGTTACATTATTTATATGTAATTTTTTAGTTTTCAGGGTTTTATCCTTGGTCAAATAATGGGTTCCAACGTTTTCAATATTAGTATTGTGGTTATTATTTGTTTTGTTAACTATTAATCTTGGTACTCTTTTTGCAGTAGGTTTGGATATTATGGCAACCTCGGCAAATGAATAATTGAATGGTGTTGTAATTAGATTTCTTGTTCTATTGCCTTGCCTGATGCTGACTCCTTTAATTCTACCAGAATAAGCTCCTCCCCATGCAATAATTCCGTAAAATGCAATGCTATTGAATAGGGCGTAATAGATCATACTGAGCACTTCCATGCTCATTATTCTCGATAATTTGTAAAAGATAAAGGTTGAATACTTGGTTCTTTTGTATAAATTTTGTAAGGTCCCATGTCATATTGTTATAAAAAGTTAAACCTAAGTACTTTATGTAGTCTTGTCTGTGAATTGTTTTACGTTGTATAGAAATATTCAAGTTTTTGTATGTGCTATTACAGTTCTTTTCAAATTGAAGATATGCTGTTTTATCAATATTTAATGATAGTCCATTTAAGGCTAACCAGTCACCTACATTTTGTAATTGATTATTCATCTTTCTTTGAACTTCTATTCAACTCCTACCAGATGCGATGACTGCTGTATCATCTGCAAAAGATAGGATAGAATTTTCTGACATATTCGAAAAAATATCATTTATGTAGAGTAGGAAAAGCAGGGATCCTAGGATCGTTGCTTGTGGTACTTCCATGTATATTGTTTCAGGTTTACTAATGTAGTTATTTACTTTCACAATTTGTTTTCTGTTTGTTAGGTAACTTTTGATAAGATTATAAGCTTTTCCTCGTATTCGGTAGCAGTATAATTTATTTAGCAGTATAGTGTGATCTACTGTATCAAAAGCTTTTGCTCAGTCAAGGAAGGTGATAATGATAGAATCTTCTTCATTGAGTTGATTGTATATTATATTCGTTATATGGTAGAGTGCATCTTTTGTACTTTTATTTTTCTGGAAACCATATTGCTCGTTAGAAATTACATTGCAATCATTTACAAAACTAGTTATTCTTTCGTGTATCAGTTTTTCAAAAACTTTAGCTAAGTTCGATATAAGTGATATAGGCCTGTAATTTGTTGGTAAATGGTTTTCTTTGACTTTATGAATAGGAATTATCTCCACTTCTTTAAATGCATCTGACAATTTTTCTTTGTCAGTGCTAGTGTTTATTATGTGGACTAGGGGTGCTGAGATGAAACTTGTTAAAGTTTTAATTACTTTTGAGTTTGTTCCGACAACACAACCTTTTTTGTTTTTCATTTTATAGATTGATTCTTGTAATTCATATGGGGATTCCAGCAGATTTTTAAAATTGGCTGCACAGGGGGGTCAGCCGATCTTCTCGGCGATTTTTTCTATGATAGAGTATGTCAAAAGAAGCCTTTTGGCTATAAAAATCGTAGCTCCGCGAGTTTTCAATATTTTTCAACGTGCGACATCTCATTTGATTCGTCTACTTTTATACTTTCAAGAAAAAAATTGGGTGAACTCTGACGATATTGGTACGCTTTTAGGGTCAATTTGATGCTCATATTCCGAGCACTGTAACTTGGCCAATTTTCAATATTTTTGAACCAACCGCGTGTCATTTTTTTTGTCTTTTTAAAACCTATAATTGGAGACCCAGCGCATCTCAATGGACGCATTAAAACTAGAGATATAGCCGATTGAAAATGACCATTTTTTGAAAAAATCGAAATCGCCAATTTTTGAAATCGTTTTATTTGAAGGGTCATATCGTGAAAATTTTAGAGCATGTTCTACTCGATTTGAGCTAACTAAAACCGCCTCAAAGTAGAAAAAAAATTGAATGCGTTTTTTTTTTTCGCCTTTGAAAATGTCTATTTTTGAAAAAACGGCCAACTTTTATCGGCTATATCTCTGGTTCTAATGCATCGATTGAGATACGCTGTATCTTTAATGAAAGGTCTTAAAAAGACAAAAAAATTGACACGCGGCTGGTTCAAAAATATTAAAAATTGACCAAGTTACAGTGCTCAGAATATGAGCATCAAATTGACCCTAAAAAGCGTACGAATATCGTCAGAGTACACCCGGTATCTGTCACTTTTTATAAATGAACAATTTTTCTCTTGAAAGTATAAAAGTAGACGAATCAAATGAAACGTCGCACGTTGAAAAATATTGAAAACTCGCGGGGCTACGATTTTTCAAAAATAGTCAAAAACAGGCAGATTTTCAGACTTTGAAAAAATATATATGGACATATATATATTTTAACGAAAATCTGGGATAGCCAAAAGGCTTCTTTTGACATACTCTATCATAGAAAAAATCGCCGAGAAGATCGGCTGACCCCCCTGCGCAGCCAATTTTAAAAAACTGTTGGAATCACCCATATATATTTTCGTCTTCAAAAATATAGTTTGAAACGAGCCGGCTCGTTACAGGAAAAAATCCGCTGAATATAGGGCCAGCGCGTGCCATGCGCGGGCCAGCTGCGCAGAAAAACCGTGCGCGAGCGGAGAGTAGAGAGAGAGGACGGTGAAGGGTGGGGGTAGTGAGGAGAGACATTCACGTGTACCGGCTTGCCGAACGGAAGATACAAAGGAAGGTCACTGCTCATTAGACGATAAAGGAAAAAAGTGGAATCGAAGAGCAATACCGAAGCAAGTACGCCAAGAGTGAGTGTCGTCGCCCAGGTGACACCGGATTTGAAGAGTGTCGAGAGGACCAAGAGGAGGAATCGCCTCCCGGGCAACGAGAACCATCACGTGAGCTCGGAAACTGAAGAATCGGCGGTTAAAATCTCTTGCGCGGAAATTACAGAGAGAAGAAGTGAGTAACCTCCCTGACACGTAATTAACTGCGAAAAGGTCGCGTTAGATTAGGCGTGCGAGAGTAGGTTCGTATATCTCTCTCTCTCTCTTACGGCAAAACACCGCGCGTGGTAAATGCGCGACTGAGCAGTGCGTCATTCGAAAAAGCTCTCGGCCTTTTTCTTTATGGAATGTGTATCGACTGTTAAGTAAATAAAAGGTGTCTATAGTTGATCGGCTGCCTTGTTTATTGACGCGGGCAGAAGCCCACGTGCCTCCACTGCCCAGCCACCCGAACCCACCGACTTCCCCGCGTGAGCAGTGCACCGAACGCTCATTCGCCAAGCAGCCGGGAGGTAAGTCTTCCCCCGATGAAGCGGCGGTTAGCTTCGCAAGGAGGAAGCGACGGTGAATGATCTTTGTTAACGGATACAGATTTATTTTCTCGGATAAATCACAACCGTTACAGTGGCGCCCAACTTAAAGTGACTAGGCACAGGAGTACAAGGCCTCCTACGAGAGCGTCAAGGGCGCGCGTGTTTTCTAGCTGTGTTTTGATTCTGAGAGAGAGAGCCGCGGCGACCGACACGTGTACACGTGAGTGCGAGTGGTAAACACCGCGAGGTAGGCGAAGCGTTGTTCGTCACGCATACTCTGGCCTAGGCATTTTGAATTTTGTAAAACTCTTGTAAGGCCGAGAGTAATACTAACAACGTGATAGCCAAGGCCAGAGACGAACAGCAGTCGGTGAGACAAAAGCCGCGCGCGACAGGCGAAACGTAAATACTGCCGCGCGCACAAATAGTCAACAAGTGCCCATTTACAGATTTGACTTTAAGAAGTACAGGGCTACTTACGTTTTTTTTTCATGCTACATTAAGAAAACGAATTAAAAAGTAATATCTTTTTTTTTCTATAAATTTTGTTTTGATTGCATATAGCAAATCTCTATATTTTGTTTTCTTTCTTTCGTCTCCAAAACGCCTCAATTAAACCGACTGCTAAGAAGCGACGAACAATAGCGAAGAGGGCGCGCCCAACAAAAATTAACACAGCTTTGCTAACAAACAGTTAGCAAAGCTGATAGGTAGAATTACTGTTTTTGCGTAGTAAGGGCGCGCCAAAACAATCTCGCGGGATAAAGCCAACAATTTGATTACGGCTAAATAAAATCAAAATAAAACCGGTGGCAATAAGACCGTTTGTTTTTTTTTTAATTGATTTTTCAAAAAAAATACAAACACTCGTACTCACGCTCTTGGGGACTAGCCACTGTTTAAACAAAATGAGCGTGCATAAACAATGGCTAAGTCAACAAACCAAACGCTGTTATTCGACTTGGACACCACGGAGGATGAAATACAAACATGGGTAAGCGAGTTCGATGACAAACGTCTAAAAGAGACACTATCCGAACTAGAGCTGCGAAGCGGCGGCGACAGAGCCGCGCAAGCTAACAGATTGCAGAAGTGGCTACTCGGCAATTACTCCGAGGCAGATTTCGACCAGACAAGGGCAGTTGACAAGACAACAGACCCAATTAGAAGAACAGATCTGCGCCAGTCATTTATATCCGAAGAATGCAAAACTCTTGAAGATGCAGCGGACCTGGACAGCCATCCGCTATACAGACTGCTGACGGACGATGAAATCAAGACAAAAATGAACTTGACAGTCGGCAAGACCCTATCAAAGGAAGCAAAGAAGAACTCTAAGGATGATGGTAAAACGATCCACCAAGACTCTATGGAAGACATAGAGGAGGAGATGCCCACGTTAAAGGATGCAAAGGGCAACCCAATAACAGTGCCACCAGAGATAGCCAAGGTAATGACGGAATGGATAAAACGCCTCACGAAGATCGAAAGGGCAATGACGAGAGAACGAGAGTACGTCCTGTCAATTGCGCAAATGGCACAAACAATTTGCGCAACACAGGCAACAGAAACCTCTCGTCTATCCAAAGCACTACACCGCATAGGAGTACTAGAAAATGAGATGTACGAATTACAAGAGAGCAACACGTGCACAACAGAAACCAAAGAAGAAAAACAGCCAAGCAAATCAGTGAATTTTCAAGACACACTGACGTTCCACTACGACACGGTGGTACCAGGCAGCACGCCAAAAAGGCCACAGCCGCCCGTAGGGGCCCGGTGGCCTGCAGACGACCCCCCCGCACAGCCCTTAGGAGAGGGCAGACAGCAAAATTTCACAGCGAATTCTTCTGTAGGCGCCTACTCAAGACCAACAAGTTATTCAACGCAGAATTACCCATCAGGGCTGTCGACCACCAGAGATATCGGCAAGATCGTCAGAGGCTGGCGCGTGAAGTTCTCCGGCGGAGAAGAGCAAAGCGTCGACTTATTCTTAGAGAAGCTAGAGGCGCAAAGAATAGCGGCTGGACTATCCCAGGAAGAGATGTTGTTGGGGCTACCAGACGTGTTAACTGGAGTAGCCCATACATGGTACATCAACAACTACAAGGATTGGATCGGTTACCAGGAGTTCGTACAGGATGCGAGAGAATGGTTCGGCACGAGCATCCAGCAACAACAGAGGCTGAAGAGGGAGGCTCAAGCCAGATACCAAGGCGAGCAGGAGCCGGTGAAGGTTTACCTGACCAAGCTACAGGCCATGGTAAACAAGATACAGCCTCCGATGCCTAGTATAGAAGTGCTGGAGCTGATGTACTCGAACCTGCTTCCTGAAATAAAGACGAACGTCAAGCGAAGAGACGCGACGTCGGTAAGAGAGCTGTGTCGGCTGGCAACGGAGGCACAAAATGACATTGCCCAAGCACGACAGAGGAGAATATTGCTAGAGCCGAAGGCGGCGCTATTCCCAGAGTGGGCATATCAACCCGCACAAGCTGGGGCGGCGGCGAGTGTTCGCAAGCCTAGGGTATCGGCGATAGCAGCCGACGATGATGAAGTCGAGGAAGATGACGCAGAGATCGAAATCGCGGCGCTGAACGAGAAGCAGCCTTCACCGACGGCAATGCAACGTCTGGAGACGATGATCGCGGACATGATAGACCGCAAGCTACCTAAGCCCTCACCTGGCGAGAAGCCCAATGGGGCGGACGGCGGAAACGGCCAAAGGCAGAGGCCGAGAACGCCCAGGCGCGACGTAGATTATACGAAGCCCCTCGCTTGTTCCAAATGTGGGAAACTGGGCTTCAGCGTCCGATATTGCCCCGACTGCAAAGGAGCAACGCCATCGGGAAACGACAAAGGAAGCAACTAGACGGGGTCATAGTTGCTTCGAGTAGTAAAGAGATCCCTCACTCTGGGCGGCAGCGCGACGAGATTCCGCGCGAGTCGCCCCCGATATCGACTAGCTCCGCCATAGATGAAAGGGAGCATACAGAGAAAGTATCAAGAGTGAGAGGCAATGGTGATAATGAGATCCAGCCATTACGAGTAGAGGAACGTGCGACCGAGAGTCAAGATACCAACCCGTCAAGCGGGATCGAAGGAGCTACTTCCTCCCCCAGGACCCGACGTGCGATACAGGAAGATCCTCAGAACATGGCAGGGAAGGGCAGCCGAAGATCGTCGGACGACACAGAGGCGTTGACCAGCGGGGTGTTGGCCAACACTAGTCCAGACGACGACGAAGGGCAGGCTTCCGCAGCCATAGGATCGACCGACGGGAAGCACAAAGGCAGTCAGCGAGGAAGAGCTTATGCACCCGAAGATGAGACGAGATGGTACGTGCCCATTGATATTGCAGATTACCGAATCAGAGCTTTGTACGATTCAGGTGCATCTTGTACAACAATGGGTACGTTAGGGATCATGATTGCTGCTCAACTGGGGTTAGAGCTACAGGCGCGCAACGCAGGTACTTGCCGCCTGCCGGATGGCTCAACCGTGGCAGTATTAGGTCATGTTCGCATGCCCTGGACCGTAGGTGGAGTAACAAGGGACATCAGAGTGGCTATAATCCCAGATCTGAAGGACGAATGCTACGTCGGTGTCAACTTCATCAAGGCATTTAAGATAATGGTGGACCCAGAGGAGGACGTGCTATTCATGAAGGATGAAGAAGTCAGAGTCCCATTAACATTAGCAAGTTTGGAGGGCCAGATTCGCACAGCCGCGGTGGGCATCGCGGAAGCAACGGATGCCCAGCGCGAGGAAATTAAAGAAATGGTCTCGAAGATAATGCCGGACCGAAAAGTTCTAGGTTGTATCACCGGCGCAGAACACGTGATTAACGTCGGGGATACTAAACCGATCAAGCAAAGGTATTACCCACTATCACCAAAGGTAGAACAAGAAATGCACCGACTGGTGAAGGAAATGTTGATCGCGGGGGTGATCGAGCCGTCCAAGAGTGGATGGTCCAGCCCTGTAGTGATGGTCAAGAAGTCGGACGGTTCGTGGCGATTTTGCGTAGATATGCGTCAAGTGAACGCAGTAACGGAGCCCGATGCCTACCCGATCCCCTTTATGTAAGACATACTGCGGCGATTGAGAAACGCAAGGTTTATCTCGACGCTGGACCTCAACTCGGCCTACCACCAGATCAACTTGAGAGAGGAGAGTCGACCATTGACGGCCTTTACGGTGCCAGGGATGAGCCACTTCCAGTTTGTCAGGATGCCTTTCGGCTTGTCCTACGCCGGGGCCACCTTCCAACGAGCCATCGACTCAGTAATAGGTCCGGAGATGGCCACCTTTGCCTTTGTGTACCTCGATGATATCATCGTAGTGTCGGCTACGTTTGAGGAACACAAAGAACACCTCAAACGAGTATTAGAGGCCTTAAGGAGCGCTGGGATTTCCGTGAACTTGGAAAAAAGTGCCTTTTGCAAGGCGGAAGTACGGTATTTGGGCGTGTTGGTGAACCGGGACGGCGTCAGACCTGACCCGGAGAAAACGCGCCCTATATTGGAGTTCCCAGCACCCAGGAATGTCAAGAAGCTGCGTAGTTTCATGGGCATGGCCTCGTGGTACCGACGCTTCATCGATGATTTCGCGACAGTAGCGGAGCCATTGAATAAGTTGTTGCGCAAGTCAACACCATATGAATGGGGCCCAGATCAGGAAAGAGCCTTCTCCGAATTAAAGAACCTCATGGTGTCCGCCCCGATATTGCAGCCCCCAGATCCGAACGGAGAATTCGTGTTACACACCGACGCCAGTGATACGGGCATCGGCGCCGTCCTGACCCAGATCGTCGACGGGCAAGAGCGGGTGATTGAGTTTGCTAGTCGCACCCTCACCCGAGCCGAACGTAATTTCTCGGTGTCTGAACGGGAATGTCTCGGGGTGGTATGGGCCATTGAGAAATTCCGGCAGTATGTGGAAGGCTATCATTTCAAAGTGATAACTGACCATAGTTGCTTGAAGTGGCTGCGGAATATGAAGAATCCCACGAGCCGCCTAGCAAGATGGGCCCTGAAGTTGAAGGGGTATATTTTCGACGTGGAACATCGGAAAGGGCCCCTGCACCACGTGCCCGACTGTCTGTCGCGAATGTATGAACCAGAGGAGGAGGAAGAAACGATGATCAGCGCGGTGTCATGGTCCGAAGAGGTAAAGGATGAATGGCTGCTGGCTAAGAAGCGAGAAATACTGGATAAGCCGGAAGCGCATCCGACATGGAAGGTCGTGGGCGGTAATGTCTACACTTACCGCCCAGGCGGATCCCTTGGAGAACTGATCGACGACGCTGATGACTGGAAGATAGTGGTACCCAAGGAACATCGAAGGAAAGTGTTAGAGGAATGTCACGACGCCCCCACAGCCGGCCATCTCGGGCGTGATAAAACGATCGCCAGAGTAAGGAGGTTGTACTACTGGCCTACGCTGATCGATGACACATCGCGTCATGTGCGTAACTGCGTGATATGTCAGCAGTGTAAGGTCGAACAACGCTCACCGTATGGGCTGATGGGGAGGCGACAAGTTAGCAAGCCGTGGCAAATCGTCGCCGGAGATATCTCCGGACCTTTTCCCCGCAGTGCGAAGGGCTATGAGTATATCTTAGTCTTCGTCGATCTATTCACAAGGTGGGTCGAGTGTATCCCTATTCGGAAGGCTATTGCCAAGACAATCGTGCGAGAATTTCACGAGAGGATCTTGGCTCGCTTCGGAGCGCCAGAGATATTCCTCTCGGACAATGGCACCGAGTTCAAGAATAAGTTAGTCGATGAGTATCTGCGCGAACAAGGGATTCAGCACGATCTGACGCCCGTGTTTGCCCACGAGCCAACCCGACCGAAAGATATAACAGGACCCTGAAGACGATGATAAGGTCATTCATCGAAGACGACCATAAGAATTGGGACGATAAGATAAGTGAACTGATGTTCGCTCTTAACACCGCGATACACAGCACAACCAAGGTGAGCCCTGCCATGCTCAACTATGGGCGGCAACCTTTACCGCCCGCCACCCTTCGGCGAGAACAGGAGCAGTTGAGCCAGCGGCGGCTCGAGGATCAGGCTCGTTGTGAATGGGCTGACCACATGGGCCTGCTGCCCGGGTTGCTAGAGACAGCAGCCGAGAACTCGCAACGAGAGCAGGCCCGACAGGCCAGATCGTATGACACGAAGCGTCGAAAAACCCCGTTCGAAGTAGGAGATTGGGTATGGCGAGTCAATCGAGTGCTGTCATCGGCCGCTAAGGGAATCACGGCGAAGCTGGCCCCGCCATATGCGGGACCATACGTCGTTTCCGAGAAGTTAGGAACGAACACCTTCCGCTTAGCAAACCATCAAGAGGAGTTGGAAGGGGCGGTACACGCGGAAGACCTCAAGCCTTTCCACCAAGGCTCCGAAGACGACCAGGAGGAAGAAGAACAACCACCGATGGAAAACGTGGCGAAGAGCGACCCGCCCCAGGCGTGCGAGCGGCCGAGCGACGGCAACGAAGGCGAAGATGCGACGGTCGCAGGCGCGGGCCTGCCCGATGGTGGAGAAAACCATCCGACACGCGCGGACAGGGAGGCCTCACCCCCACGACGCGGGCGAGGGCGACCTTGCAAAATAACGCTGCCAGGAGCAACCGCCAAACCCAGCGCCCGAGGGAGAGGCCGGCCAAAGAAATCGGTAACGACGGTGCGTCGAGAGATAGGTCACGTTGCGAAGCGAGTCGACCTCGACGCGAATGCTGCGACGCGCGCAAGGGGACGACCCCGAAAATCATAACTATTCTGCGAGCGAGCATTTCATATCATTCCATTCCCCTCCTCACCCTTCATCACCATCATTTCACCATGTTACAGTATGGAACAGATCATCAAGGACACCGTGCAGTATTTCATGAGGATGATCGCCATGTTCGACATCCCCGAAGACGTCAAGGAGCTGCTCGACGTCGCGGTCATCGCCCTGGGACGACGCCTCGCCGAAGCCGCGGAAGCCCACGGTCAAAAGAACCGGGAGCACGAGCTCAGCGCGGCCCTTCAAGAGCTGGCAGACACCCTGATGGACCAAAAGATAAGGAGAACCATCAGGGACTGCCTTGGGCACGCGGGGGCGAAATTCCTCGTGGAGGTCCAGCGTGCCCAGAGGGACGGCCGTCTCAAAAGCGAGCTCCGTTACGTCCCGGCTACCCTGACCGAGGTAGAAGAGGTGCCGGCAGACTGGTCGGTGAGGGCAACCGCGTCCTTCGGAGGCCCTCCCCCTTCAATGAGGACAACGGGGGACGAATTGTTTGGGCACTTCTTACCCATGGGCTCTGGGCGGCCCATCACCAACCGGGACCGCCCCTCGTCCCAGTTCCGGGACATCGGAACTAACACGGGGGTGCCCAGAAGATGGAACGTGGGCGTGCAGGTCGGAGGAGCCGCCGGCTCCCGAACCCGGAATTCGGCCGTCAACACTGACAGGACCAGCGTACCCCAGAGGATCGAGGTGGCCACCAACACCGTGGAGGCGATGACAATCAACGCCGCCACCATGACTGACCCAGTCGGTTTTGGGTCCCGCGGAAGAGGAGAAGAGACCGCACCAGCCGAACTCACGGAATCCGCTCCATCCAGATCCGCGCACACCTTAGCGGAAACGCCCTGGCCATCACGACGATACCCGTTATTGGCCCGCCCCTACAACAGGGATGACTGGCCAACAACGTGCCTGGAGTGGCCGCAAGAATATCCGGCCGAGGCGAAAGAGCGCTCCCTGGCATTCGCGCTGAGCGAAGTCGGCAGCGCATGGAATTTCGTACGCCTGGTCACCCTCGGTGTACTCGCCCGGTTCGGGAATTTCATCCGAGGCCCCGGAACCGAGAGATTCGCAGAAGAGTGGCTGGAGAAGTGTGCGCGTTGGCAGGCCTACGTGGGAGCCGTCCGCCACGCGCGCGAGTCACGAGTGCCCCCATACCATCCGACGGCCGACTCACACTTCCCTACAGCCGAGCCGCCAGAGGCAGAAGAGGGCGCGAGACAGCCTCCACCGCTCGCGCCCAGATACCGGGGAGAAAGACTCTTCCAGTCGTCCTCCGCAACCAACGTCCCGGTCGAGGCAACGTCGTCGGGAGCCCACAGCACAATAAACGTGGCTGTGAACAAGAACGGCGGTATTGGCCCCTCTGGGCAGTGCGGTTCCGCACCGCCCCGAGACTTCAAAGTCAAGCGGTCCAGGAGAAACTACGACCCGGCTCGCCAGCCCAACCCCAACGAACGGGACCCACGCGGGGTAAGAGGCGGCGAGTCACGATCGGCGGTCGAGGGATGCGCAGTGTGTGAGTACCCAGGCGTCACGAGATCTAGCCGGTGCCCAAGGATACGGGACCATCGGCAATATAGAGAGTGACGTAAAAATAAAAACGTGAATGAAACCAGCATTTGTCCCTCATTTATCCCTCCACCCATCCACTCCTTACTTTCATCAAGCGATTTTCCCCTTTTCGCGTGCCATGCGCGGGCCAGCTGCGCAGAAAAAACCGTGCGCGAGCGGAGAGTAGAGAGAGAGGACGGTGAGGGGTGGGGGTAGTGAGGAGAGACATTCACGTGTGAACCGGCTTGCCGAACGGAAGATACAAAGGAAGGTCACTGCTCATTAGACGATAAAGGAAAAAAGTGGAATCGAAGAGCAATACCGAAGCAAGTACGCCAAGAGTGAGTGTCGTCGCCCAGGTGACACCGGATTTGAAGAGTGTCGAGAGGACCAAGAGGAGGAAACGCCTCCCGGGCAACGAGAACCATCACGTGAGCTCGGAACCTGAAGAATCGGCGGTTAAAATCTCTTGCGCGGAAATTACAGAGAGAAGAAGTGAGTAACCTCCCTGACACGTAATTAACTGCGAAAAGGTCGCGTTAGATTAGGCGTGCGAGAGTAGGTCCGTATATCCCTCTCTCGGCAACCTTGCGTGCGCTATACTGCAAGCCTTCTTTGTGATTATTATTTGCACTACGGATGAAGGCTTGATTAAATAAATCGCTGTTTTCCACATCACAACGACGGTAGATTTTAGGTTTGCCACGTCAGCGCTAGTTTATATCCTCAGTGATTGAGCGGCCACGCATGCGCTGACTACTGCGCACATCGCTACGAGTCTGCAGTGCGCTGTCACCGTCTTTGGTGGGAAGTCACTAACAATTTGAAAGTTTCGTGGATTCAAACTAGTTTCTAAGTGATATGATGCGTAGTTTAGTTGCGTAGTGTTTAGTGCGAAAAATTTAAGTGCGGGTGAGCTAAATTCTTCTCCTATTTTTGGCCGTGGCATAACGTATTGGTGGTCTGCTGTGGACTGAAATTAGTTTAAAACCAAAATTGTAAATAGCGTTAAATTGATTGAAAATAGGGTAAAATTAGGTTGTAAATAGTCTGTAAATATAGTGTAATTAGATAGCTTATTATGGGACCTGCAAAAAATTTGCGTAGCTGTTCCCACTGTAAGCAGCGTGTAAATTATAGCGCAGATAGAGTGGTTTGCTCCACGTGTCAGCGGATTTGCCACCGAAAGTGCTTAACCAAATTGCTTGAGAGTGCAAAAACTGCGGATTGCTGCAGGCAAAAACTGTCTTCAGCACTACTCTCGGATGGAGATCTGCTTAGAGCTCCCATCCTGCCGCGAGCATTGGACCAGGCTGAGGCGCGTGCGCGGAAGGTCTCCGAGGCCAGGGGCCTCGATTTGGATAAGTCTATTGCGCTGTCTCTGTATGGCGTTTGAGAGCGAGGACAAAATCCCGGAAAATTGGGGCACGTTGCAACAGCACGAGCGGGATGCTATTTTGTTTGGTAAGGTGCTTGGCAATCAGCGTATGATAAGCCAGGTATTGGCCAGACAGAGTGAGCTATATCAGGCGCAAGCTGAGCAGTTGGCAAAAATCGAAGCCCTTGAGATTGCTGCTCGAGTCCAGGCGGACGAGACTGACCAGTTGAAGGAGCTAAGGAGCCATGGTACTCCCCTTGCAGAGGTTAAAATTAATGGCATACCGGCTGATTTTCCTGGCAGCGAGCTGGATGTCGCAGTTAAAATACTAGACATTCTCAAGCTTCAAAACCTTACCAACGATATCCTCTCAGCACGATTTGTTAATTTTAAAAATCAAGCTAACGAGCCGAATAACCAGCCGCAAAAGTCAGCGAAAGTGACTAATAAAAAGTCAATTATTGTAAAATTTAAGTCTTGTCAAATTAGAGAGCACGTTCTCGTAAACAAACGAGCGCATGGAAATATTAGCCTGAATGACCTTGGATTGGGATCGGATAAAGATTTTGTAACGCTCTACGAAATGCTCCCCAAGATGATATATGAGCTTAAAATGCTTGCGAAGGACAGAGCTTCTAAGGCAGGCTATAAACACGTTTGGGCCAAAGATGCAGTTGTTTTTGTGCGCAAATCGGACAAGTCCGAAACTATTACTATCTCTTCTGAGGAAGACCTTAGGCAGATAGAGTGACAACTAATGGATCCATGTGTTAAGCCAAAACCTGTGAGCGGCAATAATATTAGGTTTGCTCACGCAAATGTTAACTCCCTTAGAGCGCATGTCGATGAGGTCTAAGAATTGGTTGCCGAAAAGAAAATTGATGTATTTGCAATATGTGAGACCTGGCTTAATCCAGATATTCAGGATAATGAAACTTTGGGACAAAATCCCAGTTCAGATCAGGTCGAAACCGACTGTTGACTCCTTTAAGGTTGCTTACTTTAATCATCTTTTCAATAAAAATAGTATTTTCGAGGAGGAAACCTTGGTGACAGCATGAATTTCAAATACATTTCCGCCTGCAGTTCATGAGATCTGACTTAATTAATTAATTATTAATTAAAACATAATTAATAATGAATTGTATTTGTTATATTAATTGTTATTATATACTTGCGCGCCTAATCCGAATATTCACGAGAGGTTGTTTCTTTTTCTTTAAGTGTTAAACTTTCAAAAACTTTCTAATATTTAATGATCTATTACGTAAGATTATATAGCTTAATTATTAGGTTTATTTGTAATACGATCGATGTACTTACAATTATTTACCTTGTTCTATATCTAGACTAATTATTTTATTTTTATCTATTTGCTATGTTCAAATTATATATTTTATATCTATATATTGTTAATACTCAAATTCAATATTGTACAGTGCTATATGGCCCAAATAGGCCTTAGCATAAATAAAGCAAATTTCAATCAAAAAAATCTCTCTCTTACAGCAAAACACCGCGCGTGGTAAATGCGCGACTGAGCAGTGCGTCATTCGAAAAAACTCTCGGCCTTTTTCTTTATGGAATGTGTATCGACTGTTAAGTAAATAAAAGGTGTCTATAGTTGATCGGCTGCCTTGTTTATTGACGCGGGCAGAAGCCCACGTGCCTCCACTGCCCAGCCACCCGAACCCACCGACTTCCCCGCGTGAGCAGTGCACCGAACGCTCATTCGCCAAGCAGCCGGGAGGTAAGTCTTCCCCCGATGAAGCGGCGGTTAGCTTCGCAACGAGGAAGCGACGGTGAATGATCTTTGTTAACGGATACAAATTTATTTTCTCGGATAAATCACAACCGTTACAAGTTTTTTTGTTTATCTCTGGCATTTCTATGTTTTTGTTGTTGGGCATATTACTTAAGTCTTTTCCCACGTTATGGAAGAATTCGTTCATTTTATCGGCTATTTTTTGTATGTCCGTAATTTTAATATTGTTCTCAGTAATGATATCGATATTATTAGTTTTATTATAGTGTTTTTCCCTAATTTGTTATTTAGTATTGTCCATAGATTTCTAGGGTTGTTGGTATTGAGTTTAATTTTTATTCTGTCAAAGTTTTTCTTAGCTTTATTCATTACCTGGTATAACGTTTTAACATAATTCTTATAATTTTCTTTTTTTACTAGGTTATTGGGATCTTTATTTCCAGATGTCATAGAATTTTTCTTTTCTTTTACACGAATGAATGTTGCCTTAGTTATCCAGGCATTTCTTGATTGGTTACTATTATAATTATTTTTGATACTGTAATTTGCTGCATTTATACATAATTGAATATTTCTTAATAGTTTCGTAATAGCTTGATTATAATCTGCTATAGTTATTATTTCTGACTAATTTATTGTTTTTGTAAAATTTATTAATTTGTGAAAATTTATTTTTGGATTGTTATTAATCTGCTTTATATTTTTTTTAATGGAATTTAATGTCATTATAATTGGATAATGATCATTAAAAGGTACATTAAGTAGATAAGTATTGTATTTAAAATTTTCTAGTTTTATGAAAAAATTGTCTATTTATAAGCCCTTTTTATTATCATCTATAGAAGGTCGGGTTATGGAGTTGTATCCTGGGCAGTAACCATTTTCTAGTAAAAGTTGTAGAAATTCTTGATCTAGTAATTTTTGACTTAGTGTGTCACAATTAAAATCGCCAATTAATCTACAATTTTTCTTATTTTTATGTATTAGCAAAAAGTTTTTTATGCTTGCTAGAAATTCTGTTTTGTATATGTGGTGTGATCTGTAGATAGTTAATAATACTAGTTCTTGTTTATTTTTGAGCTTAATTGTAGTATTTACAATTTTTAGCTTATTGATTTGAATGTTTTCAGTAGTTTCCGTAATTACATTGTTTATATAGATTACAACACCATCTGAGTTATTCAATTTACTATTATTATAGTGCATAACATAACCATTTATATTGAAAAACTGATGATAATCAAGATTCTGTGATTCTGTGCATACTGTAATATTCGATTTTTTTCTAAGCTATTAAAAGTTAATAGTTTATTGTAATTAGCATTTAAGCTATGTATATTTACCCAAAGTATTACATCATTTTCTGTTTTTAACAATTTATTTAGAGTGGCTGTGCTGTTGGCATTTATTTCGTTCGTAATAATTACATTGTCCGACTCCATTATTTCGTTTTAATTATTTTATTGTTACCTGTTGGGCTTCGTGTAGATAAAGAGGCGATTGTCACACAGCTGTTAATTCTAAATCGTTACTTCGCGTTGTGAATTATTGCGCTCTACTTTACCAAAAAACCTTTGATAATCAAATAGCATTAGGTAATCTGGCACTTCTATGAATTTTTTAATTTTCTTTTTAAGAATCTCACAGTTTTTGCTGTCATTCGCACAGTGAGTAACATCACAATTACTTTTAAATTTGATATTGTAAAAAGTGCAATTCGGGTATTTGGGTGTGTCACAACTGCACTTATCTGCTGAGTGTTTGCCAGCGCATTTCATACACGTGTAGAGTTTAAGCCTCTCGTGTCGGCTACAGGAAAAACTCTTACGCAAGCTATCGAGGAACTTATTTTATTTAGATGGGAGATCCCGAGTTACTTAGTCACGGATAATGAAAGGAATTTTTGTAGAAACGAATTTCCATCGACGTTAGACGAGTAAAAAATCGTACAGATACTCTATCCGCCATACCATTAACAGGCGAACTTCGCCGAACGAGCGATCAAGACGCTAAGCTGATGGCGGCGATTTTCGTAGATCAGGACCACAAAAATTGGGATAAATATTTGCACGAATTTAGACAAGCAATGAACACGACGATTCAGGTGATTACGGAAGTCTCACCGGCGTTTTTAAACTTCGGACGTGAGCCGTAGCAAGCGAAGAGTCTGCGACGCGAAATGGAAGCGCGAGCGCCGATCATCCGCTCGTTAATTAAAGATTGGAGTGAGCGAATGGCGAGGCTTGATGCGCTGCGCGATTTAGTTATCAAGCATATTGAGGAAGCGCAGACCCGGCAAAAGAAACACTATGATAAGAAACAGCGTAAAGCGGAATATTCGGTCGGGGACTTGGTTCTGAGACGTACGCATACGTTATCAAGTGCGAGCGCGGGTAGAAATGCCAAATTGGATTCGAGGTTCATTGGCCCGTATAAGATCTTGCGTATAGTTTCGCCAGGAGTTTACATTTTAACCACGGATAATAAGAAGCAATTGCCAATGGCTCACGTGTCCGAACTTAAAAGGTACATACCTCCGCGAAATGCGAGTGCAGGCAGCCGGAGGTAAATGTTACTGTGTGGTGTGATTGTTGTGTGCGTGTGTGTTAGTAGCCGAAGACAGGACCACTGATGACGCAACCATTATGGTAACACGAGATACGGTTATGTATGGGTTATACACGAGATATGGATTATGGTTACGCGATTAATGAATTATTTACTAATTGTATATGGAATTTTTATTACAGACGACACAGCGATGCATACGCTAGAGCTGTAGCGCAGGAATCAGGAGAGACAGCTCGGCCAGAGATCGTGTCGGTAGATGATAGGGAAGCCGCGAACGAGGACATGACGAGGCGGAATGAGGGCGAAGTCGCCGAATTCCTGCCCGACGTGGGGGCCGAGGTAGACTTCGTCGTGGATACGCGAATCGCGGTGAGGCCGATGAAACCGGACAGCGTTGTCTGTCCACCGGGTCGAAGTGCCGGTGAGAAACGCGGAGCGTACGCTGGATTCCCGCCTTAATATGGTAAAGCCGACGGTGAGACGTGGGTTTAATAACGAAGTTGCAATGGCGGAACCGCAAGGCCAGATCCTGCCAGTGGATGCGCGACCACTCACCACGGAGGCGAGTTCGCCAAGTGTGTGGGAGGGTCGCGAGACGATTTCGACGCTGGTACTCGCAGAGATTCTCGGGAACAGTGAGTTGAGCTGCGCGGACGAATTGGGTTGGTGGTGGACGAGCTCATAACGCCGGTGGACCTGCTACCGCAGCGTCCACTACGGTTCGGGGTGTCAGAGGACCCGTCCACATCAGATCGCCCGGATTCGGGGGTTCGGATGCCGCCGAGCACAGCGACTCGCGCTGGTTCGGGTGTCGCGTCGCCGTCGGAATACTTGCAGGAGCTCGAAAAAAAGTAGCGGAAGAATGCTATGGCACCTCCAAGAAGCGACGCCGTAATAGAAAGACGCCGGATTTCGGGGGTTATGAACCCAGGTTCTTGACTGTCGCGTTAGCAGCTCGTAGCACCTCTATAGGGAAGGATGCAACTTGGGAGTTGCCGGTGCAGCGCCGGGGGTTTCAAAACCTGTCTCCGATATCGGAGGTATCGGATGAGCAGAGCGCGTCGGGTTCAGTCTCCGGTTCGCTGAATGGGGATGGCGGGACGGCCGCGGAAAGTGCAGTGTTGGTAGATTCGCAGGTCACAGAACAAGCACTGGCCCCGGGACCTTCGGAGGTGGTGGCCGAGCGACCGGCTAAGCCATATAACGTAGGAGAGGGTAAAGACAGGTATCGCGTGTTTCCCGATGGAACACGCGTGCCTGCTCCGCGAGCAGGAGTAAGGGTGTACCGTCGCCGCGAAATGCGCGAGGCGAGGGAAGCCGAGGCAGCAGCGACGAGATCGCAGCTGCGGCCTCAAAACGCCGATCGCCGCACAATTGAGCCGGCGCAACAGAAGCGTCAGGTTGAGGGCGACGTACGAGGACGCGATCCTGTCGCGGCAATCCTGGCTGAGTTGGCGAGACTCACACCATCCCAGCGCAAAGAAGTTGCGAGGGCGGAACGCCAGGCGCGAGAGCTCGCCGCCTGGGCGCTAACCCGTAACGTAACTCAGGAAGATGCGCAGGGCTGCTAAGGTACCAGCATAGATGACACATAATTATATTTATTTTTTTTTAATTATTTTGATTTTACTTTATTTTAGTATTCGCGATTGTGTTGTATTTAGTTTATTTTCTTTTCATTTTTTTTTATTTAGAGGCGACATCAGCAAACCGTTGTTTATTTTATTTTATTTTTTATGTTTATTAGTGTTATTTGTGTTTATATATGTTTTTTATTTGAAACCTCGGCCTTGTGTCCGGGCGAAGGGAGTTGCGTGGGGTAACCTTCGGGTGCCTCCGGCTCCCGCGGCTCAGCGGGAAGCTGTGACAGGGCTGATAGCGATGTTCGCTAGCCCTGTGCGTGGTACTCTCCTCGCAGGGAGGTAGCGGCCGAGCGTGGCTATGATTGACATAGCATTCACGCGCTCGTGTCGTGTCAGGGCCTGGAGAGGGGAGAGCGCGGCCAGCGAGAGAAGAAGAGCGTGAGAGAGAGTGAGAGAAGAAGAGGAATTAGCGAAAACGCGGAAAGCGCGGCTCGCGCCGCGAGAATTAGGAAAGCGGAGAGAAGTATTGGGAGCAGTTGAGGAGTGACCGTACGCTAATCAGGTCACGGCGAGTAGTGAGTTTGGACGGTGCGCCGACGGAGAGCAAACTAAGATCGAGTGAGGGAGTCTCTTGTGGCGAATCTTCGGCTAATTGGACCAGACCCCACAGCGAATACAATTCGACATTTGAGAAGCTGATCCCGGCCACCAGCCACTAACAAGCCGCCGCCGGTGATCCAGCGATCTCCACTGCCTGCTGGACTGCGGTTTCGCAGACACCGACTCACCACCAGCGAACCACGGGAGGAGCTACCCGGTGGGTTCGATTCTGCTTTTGTTCCGCGATCTCTCTCTCTCACGTACCAGCTCTCGCCCGGCGCAACGCCGCGAACTGAATTGTCACGTTTGACAGTTGAGCGAATCCGCTCCTAAAATATTATAGACTCGTCGCGCATGGTAGCCGAGCGAATACGCTCATAATCGCCGCCTACTGTCGCGTTTCATGGATTGAGCGAGCGCACTCACCATCGTAATTTGTGAGAATCCGTAGATGTAATTTTTCGTTGGCGTAAATAAAGGGATCGCCTTTTTGTATTTATTTCGACTTCTTCTATTCATCTCTCCCGTTATCACGGTAGATTCGCGCCCGTGGAAGTCAGCGCCGGCTTCCTTCACCGGAATAGAATCCTTTAATAAATCGCAGGGGGCACAGCAGTGGCGCATTTGACTGTGTCTTTAAGAATATTTATTCCCCTTTGCAGGTTGTTCATTGCAACCGACATGTCTGGATCTCTCTTAGGGCCGATTTCCTCAGCTCGACGGGACGTTCCTATGGACGTTCATTATTATCACCTTGTTAACTCTACTTCAAAGAAATCCACGGCCCAGCTGCATAAAATCAGCATATACGGGATGGCAACAACCGCCGCATACACGGATCTTCGACACCGTATTACGACGGGTTGCTTGCGGAGTACGTGGACCTGGTTGAGTCTTCGCAGAAGAGCACATCTTAGAGCGACGATTGTCCCACAAGCGTCTAGTTGTATCTAAGGTTACGATCGAGTGTCTCCTTTAGCAACGTATAATTTGGTCTTCCAGGACTCTCTTGTAGGCAAGCCCCTTTCAACTAGGCGCGAAGATCACCGGCGGATGTCGAACGACCGGAAACTTTCGCAAGAATGAGCAAGAGAACTAAGCACACCAACCAACATGTATATACGTATTATATGAACCAATGAGAAGACTGAATTTAAAATAAATAATTCAAATTAGATCGTTACTACCTACAGAAAGCCTGTTATTCATCCATTAAAGCCCAAGCTAAAACTGACTAAAATAGCTTCAAACGAACTGTTGGAAGTAGGGTATACTGAAAAAAAACAGTATTTTTGTTTGCCATTTGCAATTATTTATAAAAAATTATTTAAACAAACTGCAAAAAAAAATCTTTATTTTGAAAAAGTAATTGCGCCAATCGATTCTATGGGAAAAAATTTAGACGGAAGCCTACATAACATTTTTCTGTCAGTCAATTTGTTAGTGTAAATCGGCAATAAATAATCGCAGGCTAGGCAGCAAAATTTCTGCTCGACAGCATCAAAATAATTATTAGAAATGGAACATATTGGAAAAAAAATTAATTTGTATCTTTTACCATTTGTAATTGTTTATACAAAATTATTCAAACCAATTGCAAAAAAAAGTCATTGTTTTGAAAAAGTAATTGTGCTAATCTATTCTACGAGAAAAATTATAACGAAAACTTATGTAACAATTTTTTGTCAGTTCGCAATTTATTAGCGTAAATCGGCAATAACATTTTGAATTCACAAAACTTCGATTCCACAGGTCAGTTCTAACAAATACTAGAATCTGACGGTTAGTTGAAAATGTTGTAATAGAGTCGGCTTGCAACGCCGAATCACCTATCGCTATTACCAATTATTTAGAAGGGGGAGGGCAAGGAAGGCGGTATATCGCTCCTGACAAGGTAAAGAGAAAGGTGGGCGCAATAATCATTCCTCGTATCTTAATAAATTCCTTTATTACATCATGCTACCCTGAGCATACAGTTCGGACATTCAAACGCGCGTCTTATTATCTACACTACAATCTACGATCGCTAAAAGAGATGGCCGGCACGTTAGCGCCTTGCCATCTCGATACCGACTCGATATAATCCAACCTAGGCTAATAACCGAACCAGCCGCGCCGACCCGTGAGAGCCTGGCGCAGCGCACAAGCCGTGAGTAGCCTTAGAGTGAGAATTAGATAGAGAGAGAGATTAGAAATTGACCTGACGATTGACGATCTTCGATGCAGGGCCTCGCCGAAGATGGTGATGGCGTCCGATTGCAGGCAAATCTGTCCGTAGTTGGGAGAACTCGACGAAAGATGGGCTGGATCCGTAGCCGATACTAATGTCGTCTCGGTTCCCTCTTATCTTTTGCGGTTGACTGCAGGGGGTCAGCACACCTCTCTCTGCTAATGGCCACTTTCTACTGCCCGTCGCGAGTACGCTTCCGAGTGCGTGAGAGACTGCTTCTCACGCTCTCCCCACTCTCTTGCCTAATCGGCGGCACGCGGCACCGTCAAGTGCGGCTAGTGTCACGCGCCTGCCTGCACTAATCGTATTCTTTCTTTCTCTCTTATCTCTCTCTTTCTCTCACTCTCTCTCTTTCTCTCCTACAAGAGCGCATAGTAACAGGCGCTCTTGTCGACCAATGACACTGCCTCTCTCTATCCTTCTTCTTCTTGCTCGTTGCGGTGGCGATGCTGAAAACATACAGGCAGGCATCAGGCACGTGAATTATGTGCTATAGGTCTGCCATGAATCCACGCCGATGGTAGGGAGAGATGGGGAACACACGGTGCAGGTCGAATCCACCGGCACCGTTACAATGTTCTGTTATAAAAATATGGAAAAATATAGTATAACTTTGTATAAAAGATACAAAAAAGAACACAAACACCACCAAATAAAAATTCAATGCTACATCAGATTATCTAGAAATAAAAGATAGGTGAAAAACTTCACTTTGTCTTGCCGACACTTGTTTATTGCCGATTTACATTAATAAATTGTGGACTAACAGAAAAATGTTATACAGGTTTTCGTTATAATTTTTTTCGTAGAATCGATTGGTGTACTTAATTTTCTAAACTGACAACTTTTTTGCAATTTGTTTAAATAATTTTTTATAAACAATTGCAATTATCAAAGGGAAAAAAGGGTATTTTTTTCCATTATGCTCCGTTTCTAAAAATTAGTTTGATGCGATCTTACACAGTTTTAGCCTTGGTCTTTAATGGGTTAAGTCCCAAAGGCTAACGAGGACATCACCAAGACAGTAGTAATTACTCCATTTGGTCTGCATGAGTTTCGTTGAATATCGCTTGGGCTACGAAATGCGTTCTAGATTTTCCAGCATTTTATGAACTCACTGCTGCGGGACCTCTTGCTCGTGAAGAACTATTTCGACGATCTCTTTATCCGATTTATTTCGCACAACGAGTAACGTTCATCTTCTACGAGTATTTAACCATCTACGGGAGGTTAGATTATTATACAAATTAGCTAAATGTCAACTTAGCCACCTCAGCATCACCTTCTGAACAAAAAATCACGACCGTCCACGAATTTTGTCAAACCTACGACACTTTAAGCCTCACAGTGCTTCCTGGGCGTCGTTAACTTTTACCACAGAAATATGCCGCATGCCACCCGCATTCAGGGTTCACTAAATGTGCTTCTAGGAGATTTTTCCAAAAGTAATTGCCGCCGGTTGTCGTGTAATACCCAAGCAGACGAAACATCAACAATACTCATCGTAGTTTAACTGCCGTTGTGGAAACTACATTTCTGGCATCGACTACACCATCATCAGCCGACTACGGATGCATCGAACTTGGCGATCGGAGCCGCTCTCCAGCAGTACGTCAACGGTGAATAGCAATCCATCAGATTATTTTCGGACGCTCTTTTCGGATGCCCACAAAAGTGCGGTACAATACCTACGATCAAGAATTCCGCACGGTCTTCAAGGAAATTCAGCATTATCAGCGTTTTGAAAGAACATCGGGTTAGCGTGCTAATGGATCACTGACCGCTGATTTTTGGGACAGAAACGTCAACTGAACTTCCTACTGCTATTCATTATTCATTTCCAACACGTAAGTGGACAGGACAACGTCGTCGCAGACGCAATGTTCAGAACACAAGAGAATGTGGTAGCCGATCCATTGAAAGCCTATCGGCGTTCACACCATCAAATGTAGCTCCAGACCCGTTCATTCCGCTGTGCTCGACAACCCTTCTGACCGATCACAGACATCCTCCCCGACACCGTCATTTTTGCCACTATCGTCGCAGTCAATTGCCTCATCATGCCTATTGCTGCTACGATCTCCATGACCCATATCGAAATCAGACATCACGCTACCACCATTGCCAATGTCTATCGGCCTTATGTCATGCCCATCAAAAAAAACTCGCACGATATATATCCAACATGTTACACTGAAGCGTCACGTTCTACTAGCCTCTAGCTGGTGGTTCAGAAGGGGGAGCAGATATGACAGGTGGGTCTCGCACCAGGTGCTGACACCTTTCGATTAACGGAAACATTAGCGTAGCTTCTAGTAGAATGTCGGGTAAACATCCTCGACTTACGGTGCTAAGCAGAGCACGTGCTCTCTGCATCTAAATTACCAGATAAGTGACTTCTTGCTACCTCAATCACTGTACTTTTCATTTTTGAACTTGGACCCACTCAAACATCAGAAGTCTATCTTGAAGAAGAGTTAGAACTCAAACCGCAACCATATTAGCTTTTACCAGTGGCTATATTGAAGAAGTCGTGATTAAACTTGTGATTGGCTATTGAATGAGTATTTGAGCATTTTAAGCAAAAAAATATCTATTGTAATATTCATTTGTCAACAATTATTGGATCATATCTTTTTTTGCGTAACATTAAGTTTCACGCATGCTAACATAAATGAATTATAATTCCTAAAGATTTTTTTCAATATATATAATAATAATGATTATGAATTTCTAATTTATAAAATATTTTAATTATTTTTAATTTCAAATTTTTAAGTAGCTAATGTAAAAATTTCCAGACCCATCCACAATAGTAAACAAATAAATTTAAAAAAAGTAAATTATACAATATAATAACTCCTGTGACTGAAGGAGTTAAGCAGAATAACTTAAAAGTGGAAAAAAAATTAATTTATTTCACAGATAATATGGATTATAATCTTGACAAGAAACAAATTGATATTTTTTGGGAAAAAATATTTATAACTGACTTATTTTTTATAAATTCATAATACAGCCAATATTATTCATTGCTTTTTTATATTGTAAACAAAACAAGCTCTATATATATTATATTTTAAAAAACAACATTTTAAAACATAATTCAATCAATTGTTTTCAATTATTCATTTGAGCAGCTCATCAAAATGTACTTAACGATAGAAGACAGAACAAACTCATTTGTTTACAAACACATAATTAAAGTAAATAATCCTGTACCTAAAAATTGATATTTTATAAGCAGTTATTTAATATTAGGATTATCAATAGGCGATATGTTCTATTATATTTAGTTCAATTATGACATTTATGGTAAAGTAAATAAGAAAAAAGTTATTTCACTTGAGTAATAAATAATTATTGCAATTTGAAGTAAAATTCTATTAATCCTGCTACCTAAAGGCTCAACAACTATAAATTTTTATAATTTTATTTCAATACATCATTAATATGGATTTAAAAGTATGAATGAATATTTATAATATTGATTATATAATCTTAAAATAGGTACTGCAATTTTACCAAAATTCCAATCATATTGTAATAGCATTAATATTTTAATTGCACCAAAAATATAAAATCAATCCTAAAAAATAGCAACATAGATAATTTAAAAAAATATAAATTACATTTATTATTAAGTTCCTCCAAAAACTTTTCTTACTTATAGTAAAGTATTATAAAAACTGCCGTTATATATTCAAAAAGAACCATAATTATAGTATTGATATTTATTAAAAATGTCCATTCTTATGAATGCTAGTTACTATTAGATAAAATCTCGATTATATGATTGAATTTGTTATTTTATAGATATGCAATTAACCAAGTAAATTATAGTTTCTTAACTCCTACATATATATCAATAATTTTCCTTTTTCTGATAAAAATTGTTAAACAAATATTTGGAGATTAGTAAACTTGATAAAAATTGACTTTTATATTCAAAATAAAACAAAATGAATAAAGAAGAAACCACTTTATATTAAAAAGAAGGTAAAATATTAAATGTTTATTCAAATGAAATTAAAAAAGAAATATCAGCTTGACATTCAAATATGTTTTAAAATTTTTTCAAAGGTGTTTCAAATACAAGTAGAGAGACACGGGATAGAAACTATTTAAAACGTAGTGATAAAGTTGAATAAATTGTAAAGACTAGTTTTCGAGATATAATTTGTAAATCCTAGCTATATTCTTACGATTAACTATTTCTCCAGCCATTTTATATTTTGTAACAACTAAATCCTCTGCTATGGTTTTCTCATCATCTTTTTCAGCCATTTTTTATTCACACGTGCCCAAACTATTTTTAGTTTTAATTCTAATTTAAAATTTAAAGTCAAAATTATAAAAAAATACAAACATGTGCAATATAATTAGATTAATTTTTTAAATTCTAATATAGTGATTCTCGTATACTACAGTACTACTATTATAATTATTAAATATAGCATTAAAGTATTGTTTGTAGAATCGTCAAATCGAGTAAAATATAGATGTGGAACTTAACTTTAAAATATTAAAATTATAAAATATTATCAAATTTTATATAGCATAGGATTGTTTATTAATTACTTATTACAAAATTCAAAATAGATTGTTTGTGCAATATATCGTTTTCTTAATATAAATATTAATATTATAATGCAATAATTTGTACACTGAGGTTACTGAAGTTTCGGTAAACTCCTGTTTATCGCCTCCCCCCTTGCCCCAGCCGGCAAAGTGTAATGGACAGTGAAAATAAAAAATACTTACTTTTTCAAAATTATTAATATTTATGTTAAAAACAACAATCTAATTTTATTGTATGTTCTATCTAAATAGATTATTGGGTTATTTGAAAAGAACATACAAAAAATATAGATTGTTGTTTTGGACATATACATTAATAATTTTGAAAAAGTAAGAGGGGTGTAATTAAAACGAGCAAGGGTACAGTTTTTTTGCCTTGTTTCTTTGCAAAAATATTAAGTATTACTAAAAATATCGCAATTGCAAAAAACGAAAAAATTATCATAGTTTTTATTTTTTTTGGGACAACTGAAGGGGTTTAATTAAAATAATGAGTATTTTTGGAGAGTTGAATTAGAGATATTTCGAATGAGATTTTTTTTTTACTGTCGATTACACTTTGTCGGCTGGGGTAAGGGACGTCTGAATATCCCACAGGAGTCCAAACAGCCCTCTCGGACAAACAACGACGAGAACCGAGCATTCCATCAGAAAACGAAATTTCTATGTACGTAGTATTTCTACATCTTTTTCATATCTAGCAAAACGAGGGGCGGAAGATGATCAGCCGAGTTCAACGAATGAGGAGTAGGAGAGAGCCTAGTAAGAGGTGGAGACAGAAGGCACGGTTCAGGCGAAGGATGAATGACTCACAGCAGGTAGTTGCATTTGCATATTTTGAGATGTTTGTGTTTTCTTTTCTCGAAGCCCAAATGGATATTTTAGTTCAACGCCTGGATTGACGCCCACTATTCTCATATATTTTGGATCGCTAAATTCGAATCCACAATTAGATGTTGCTAAAATTGCGAGGAAATTTGTTTAAAATGCATTTGTTTAAAGAAACCATCAAAAAATAAAATCTTTTCCCCGCCAGCCATTTTTTCATATTAGGGAACAAATAGTAGTCCGACAGAGCCAAGTCTGGAGAATAGGGGGATGTGAAACGAGTTGGAACCCTATCTCCAACAGTTTTGCGGCCATAACTGCTGAGGCGTGAGCTGGAGCATTGTCGTGGTGGAAGAGGACTTTTTTGTGGGCCAATCGTGGACGTTTCTCTAGCAACTTGGTTTTCAAACGATCCAATAACGATGAATAATATTCGCCTGTAATGGTTTTACCCTTTTCCAGATAGTCGATGAAGATTATTCCTTGCGAATCCCAAAAGACAGTCGCCGTAACCTTCCCGGCCGAAGGAATTGTCTTCGCCTTTTTCGGAGCAGATTGCCCCTTGGTAACGCACTGTTTAGACTGTTCTTTGGTCTCAGGAGTGTAGTGATGTATCCATGTTTCATCTACAGTGATGAAACGACGCTTAAAGTCTTGCGGATTTTGCTGGAACAGTTGCAAACCATTCTTGCAACACTTCACACGATCTCTTTTTTGGTCAATCGTGAGCAATCGCGGCACCCATCTAGCGGATAGCTTTTTCATGTCCAAATGTTAGTGCAAAATATTATGTAGCCGTTTGCTCGAGATGCCTACAGTACTAGCAATCTCACGCACCTTCACTATTCCGTCAGCCATCACCATATCATGGATTTTATCAATGATTTCTGAAGTGGTAATCTCAACAGGGCGTCCAGAATGTTCAGCGTCTTTTGTGTTCATATGGCCACTCCGAAAATTTTGAAACCACTTATAAACCATTCTAATCGAAGGTACACAATCACCATAATGTTTATCAAGCTTCTGTTTAATCTCCTAAGGCGTTTTGCCTTTGAAAAAGTAATGTTTAATCAATACACGAAATTCTTTTTCGTCCATTTTTTTGCAACTACTCGATTTCTTTGATTGAAACGAATGTAAAACGCAAAGTAATTGGCCGATCTGGCTGAAACTTGGTGTGTGCTCTTCCAAGATATGCCACTAACTAAAAATAACTTTGATACGCACTAGTAGCGCCATCTCTCTGACTTTGCACGGACATTTCAAACGACCCTCGTACTAACAGAATTTATTGGCTTGAGGAGTAAAATGTACTGTACTCGTGTAAATGGTGTTGATGCTTCAAAAAAAGTCAATGGTGTGAAGGCTTCTGTTGTCAAGAAAACTATTGACTTTGATCATTATTTGGACTGTTTGCAAAATTTATGTATTCATAAAAGAGAGCAATGTATGATCAGATCTAAATTGCACCATGTTGAAACTATTCGACAGAGAAAGATTGCATTGAGTCCTTATGATGACAAGAGACATCTAATTCCTTAGAGTACTGAAACATTAGCACATGGACATTACAAAATTGAATAAGTTGTATATTTATATTTTTAAAACATAGAACAGATATATAATTAGACTCAATCAGTGTTATTTAATTTTAGAGAAAAACCATACAAGTCTGTACGTTTTCAAGAAAAAATTCAAATACATCAGATGATTACGTGGGCAGATGCACATCGAACTGCTCGACAAGGAGAATGGATGCGGATGGCTTGCGATAGAGAACATTTTAAAATGAGAATTCATCGTTTGAGTGAAATCATTACACCAATACCATTACAGAAATGTAAGGAATTTGAAATAAAGAAACATCAAATATATATTTTATAATATTTTATTCATTTACTATTCACATATCATCTTTATGAACATAGCTATTATGAGATTCATCAAATCCCAACCATTTAACATAATAATGATCACCACATTTTCTTACAACTTTTTCTATCAAATAAATATCTGGATATTTTGTCCTAAGTAATTCTTCTTCATAAAATCCGCCAGCAATAGGTTTGTCTTGATAATCTTTCAAACGATAGGTGAATGGAACGGTTTTCATAACTCTATCAATTGTGAAAATTTCTGTTGACCAATTGGGCGTATAACCTTTCTCAAAAATCTCCTTACTTTTGCTGACTCGTACTTTATCACCAACTTTGAATTTTGCATGTTTTGTTAGAGGTCGATGTTTTTTCAAAGACAATCGATTCAATATATCTGGTACTTTGGCTGCAGTCACTTCACTGGGCTTCATTCCAATTTTTCGATGTTTAGAATTATTGTATTGTGAAACTAGATAAGGTAGTATATCCAACCACTTATAATTACCATTTAGCGAGAACTTTTTCCACATCTTATTTTTTAGAGTTTTATTAAATCGTTCACAAATCGACGCTTTTAATTTACTGTATGTAGAGTATATATGGATGTTATGTTTGGTCATTAAACTTTTGAAATCTTTATTATAAAATTCACGACCTCTGTCGAGACATATCTTCTTTGGCACTCGTCCTTTCACAAATATAGATTCCATAGCCTTTGGAACATCTTTTCCAGTTTTTTGTTTGACTGCAACACACCAAGTATACTTAGAAAAGCTGTCAATAGCACACAAGATGTACTTATAACTTTTATTCTCTCGTTCATATGGTATCATTTCAACAAGATCGATTTGATGATGATTTACGTAGATAATTACGATGAGCTGGCTTATAAAGCTCCTCGACGACTGCTTTACGTTTGTTCTCCATTTTTCTTCAAACTCAAAAGTTCTTGTTCAATAGCACTTAATCTCGAATTCAGTGTTGAAATATTCTTGTTGATACTTATCAGTTTTTGTTCAATGTCATTTATAATGATGAAAAATTTTTTCCGACTCGTCACTGACAACTTTTCATAAAAATTTCACATTGACAGCGTCCAAGTCTGTAGCATCAGCAACTACCCAAAGTCTTTTATTTTCTATATGAAACTGACCTAAGCCAAGTGGACCGCGAGTGATATCTGTGGACAATGATTTCAAATGATGTCCAAAAAGATCAATGCTCATCACGATAATGAGCTTAAAACTTAAGCTAACTAACACTACTAATATATTATTTCAGCCTCTCTCAATTCTTCGATTATAGACTGAATTTCATTCACATGATTTTGATTACCAGCTGATGTTTCAGCAATTAATAATCTAAGACGTTCTACAAGCTCATTGGGATCATTCCAATATACATAATCAGTATGAATATCAAGTCGTACAATTTTGTACGGTGACTTCAAAGAAAATCCTCGGCCAGATGATGAGTTAACTGGTGTGTCTTCAATCAACTTAGAAATAATATCTCTGAATTTATCACTTGTTTGATAACGTATATCCTCTTCAGGTTTATAATACTTTTTATGCGCATACGTTTTCTTTATAATACCACTATAGGTGTCTAATTCATCTTCAGTTATAATGGAAGTATCAGGTTTTTTCTTGAACAATAGTTCAATCAATCCAGAACTTTTTTCATAAGTATCTCTGCTTATGACAATTGTATCACCTTCCAAAATTCAATGGTCTATCACCTAACATAAAAGAACCATCTTTCCATTTACGTACTCCATAGATCGTATCCAATGATGTTACTTGATTCCTTTGCAACATTGATAAATACTTGTTAAGTGAATTACTTTCAGATGTGTGAAATTCAACAATATCATCATTTTCCTGAAGTTCATAAGCATTCGATGCTTCATCCAATCCACCATCTTCATCTGATAACTTTTTTAGAGGTTATTTTTTTTTCTTTTCAAACAATTGTTCTACATCATAACTAATTTTTCATCGTCATCTTCTTTTTCTTCTTTTTAAGTTGCAACAGTTTTTATTTTTCGATTTTTTCTACTGAGTAAGTTTTGTTCCATCAACCAACTTTTCAAGTGATTCAATCATAGGCATGAAAGTTTCTTTAACAAATTTTTCAGTTTCTAATCTATCTGGCTTCAATAAATTATATTTCTGTTGTATTGCTTCACGAGCTTCTCCCACCTGACGAAGATCACCAATCTGTTGACTTAAATCAATCATGTTGTCTACTTGCAATCCAGTTGATCACTACGAGTTTTATGTTGAGTTATTTGCATTTATAATAAACTTATCAAAACCTCTTCTAAATCTATCAGCATCTATTTTTCGATCTTTGTCTATCACAAGAAAGCAATAATCTTCTTTCCAACATGAAGAACAAATATCTTTGAATCTTTGATATGACATATCAGTATTTACATGATCGTTATAGATGTGTCTTAAATTCATATCATCTTGTCGAAAAACTATTAAAAAATTCACGTTGTCTCTCACTAAGTGTTTATGTACTTGAGCATATGACTGACACAATTAAAAACAATCAACGTTTCTATGTCTTCCCATACAGTAAAATCCTTTCAGATTATCTTGTTTCTCACATGCAATATCATCAAAAATTATGATAGAGTTTGGTCGTGCTTCCTCTGGCGACACAACACGATCATGCTTGCTGAAAGATAAGTATTCAACACCTTTGATGGGTTCAAGAAGTTGCTCAAGAAATTTATATTTTAGTTGGTTCAGTGACGTAGAATATTGTAACGGGGTGAATGCTCCGTTTTTATTCCGATAATTCGTTCGACGCGCAATCGTACCGAAATGCGCGCGGTGATATCAAAATATTCAAATTCGTTAATCGGAGAGCAGGAGGGGACGGGAGTCAGTCAACCAACTTACTACTAGCAAGAAATGATAACAGTAAAATCATCGTTTAAATTACATGCGAGTTAATTTATTTCTCTATGCTCTACAAAATACTTGGCCCGCGTGTTTATATTTACGTAGCGCGCGTGCGATAATAACATGCAGTGCCGGAGCGTTCGCAGTTCTTTGTTCGCAGAGTTAGCACATGCACGCTACCGATTCTTACAGAGTACGAGGGATTAGTAATTAGTTCCGCACAGTCATATAAAAAGTCGCGATACTAAGCTGGCCAGCTTACCTTATTATCGGTCGCACTATTAGAAGGGGGGAGAATCAAGTTCGTATGTCCGCCTCCGAGATATCAGTCTTTTTGAATAATGTGACTCGCACTCTCGGTTTCGCCCTCGATAGCGAAACATTGCACCCACACACACTCGCACACACTCGTAACAGTAGCGACGAAAGTACAACTTTCGGTTGACGTCTGGATAATTCAGCTGGCTCGCTTCAGCACTCGGAAAACTCGGGAAAACTTCAAAGAGTCAAAATTTATCACGGGAAGCTTCAGAGACTGCTCCTTTATATCCATTTTACATCAAACTCTGAATTAAAACTGATAAATTTTACTATAAAAGAGTTTATATATATAAGTTTTGTGCATTCATTATCAAACTCTCAAATAATGCTCGTCCATGAGAGAAAAAAGAAGAGGAAATCGGGTAGAGGGCTAGTGAACAACTTGATAAATAACTTACCTTTTGAAGTTCATATACCTGGTTATCAGTATTGTCGACCTGGAACAAAGCTATATAAACGATTGGTTCGCAGAGACCCTGGCATTAATCCTTTAGACACTGCATGTAAAGATCACGACATTGCCTACTCTAAAAATAAAGATATTCAAGCACGCAACGCTGCATACAAAGTATTAGCTAATAAAGCTTGGCAACGTGTACGTAGTTCTGACGCTACTTAAGGTGAAAAAGCTGCAGCATACGCTGTTACAAATATCATGAAAGCAAAATCAACTTTTGGAATGGGGCTCGGCAAGAAGTATCTCAAGAAAAGGAAGATTTCGAAAAAACGTTCCAAGAAGAGAAAGACTTTAAGTATGAAAAGATTAATCAGTATGACGAAGAAATCCATAACTCCTTCTAATGACTCAAAAATTGTTATTAAAAGTGCTTTGAACGCAGCACGTAAAAATATGAAAAGTGTTGGTCGAAAGAAAAATATAAATTTACCACGAATACTTCCAATCCCAAAAGTAGGAGGTTTTCTAGCTGCACTCATTCCGGTTTTTGCAGGTCTCAGCGCTCTTGGATCTTTAGCAGGCGGTGCAGCGGGGATAGCTCAGGCTGTTAAACGAGCGAGTTCTGCCAAAAAACAATTAGAAGAACAGAAGAGACACAACCAACATGTTGAAGCTTTAGCTATTGGTAAAGATCTATATTTGAGACCATATAAAGAAGGTTTTGGTATAGCCTTCAATACAACAAGTAAAGTCAAGAAGACTAAGAAAAAAATTTGAAGTAAAACTACCTCATCGTCCTCGAATAAAGAAATATGCTCGCGAATAGCAAATTGCGAACTTTCGTGGTGTTTTTATGAGGAACTCTCTGCCAACACGTCCACGATTCAACGAGTGTGCTGTTGTAAATCTTGATGATAGTTCAGGACCTGGTACGCATTGGGTAGCATATCGAAAAAGTGGCAAAAATGTTTATTACTTTGATAGTTTTGGTGATTTAAAACCACCTCTAGATCTTATGAAATATTTCAAAGTTGATCAAATCAAATACAATTATAAAAAATATCAAAATTATAATACTTATACTTGTGGTCATTTACGAGTATGTTTGAAATTTGTATGTGATTTGCTAGAGTATCATGACAATTACCATTTGTATAAATACTGAGAATTGTGAATAAATAATTCAGTTTTGAACGATCACTCAACATGGTTGAATCATTACCTGAATTTTTCTGGTAGATCATCTATACTAGAAACATACTATTTTCCACCGATAGAACTGGATAGAGATAAAACTTATGTTCTTGGTTTGGTAGAATTACTTACATTCAATTCGATACCAAATGTTGATGTTGGACACAATAAGTTCAAAGTTGGTGACATTGAAATTCAACTACCAACAGGCAGTTATGAAATTGGTGACAGAGATAAATATTTGAAAGGTTACTTGAAGTCAACAGGGATCAAACTTGAAATAAAGCCCAAACAACAATACTTTATGCAGTGAAATAACTTGTAATACACCAATCGATTTTCAATCAAATAACTCTATTGGACGTATGTTAGGTATCACCAAACGGTTGTTGCCCGTAGATACGAGGTCTGTCCGAAAAGTATCGGGCCTATCTTTATATTTTCGTGCTAGCGTTATTCTTTATCATCTGGTGGGTGGCATCCTTCAAAGTAATCCCCACTTGACTGAATAACACGGTTCCATCGATGTTTCCACTTATCAAAACAGTCCTGGAACTCACTTTTAGGGATAGCCTTAAGTACACTCATCGCATTATTTTCAACCGTTTTGTCATCGAATCGGTGTCCTTTCAGTGGTTTTTTTAGTTTTGGAAACAGCCACAAGGGGCTTTAGTTTTGGAAACGGCCACAAAGTCACAAGGGGCTATGTCGGGACTATATGGAGGTTGTCGAAGCAATGCGATATTGTATTTGCTCAAACACTGCTGCACAAGATTGTATGAAAGCGCTGGCGCATTATCGTGATGGAGAAGCCAGTCACCACTTTCCCAAAAGTGCGGCTGTTTTCTTCTTACTGCATCACGCAAACGTTTCAAAATTTGAACGTATTATTCATTATAGATTGTCTGACCTGTTGATGCATATTCGTGATGTACAACACCTTCACAATCAAGAAAAACAATCAACATTGACTTAACATTGCTCCGACTTTGACGTGCTTTTTTTGGTCTTGGCGATTCAGAATGCTTCCACTGTGAAGATTGTTGTTTTATTTCAGGATCATAACCATAAACCCATGATTCATCACCTGTAATAACTTTTCTAAGCACATTATCATCATTATTGACCATTTTCAGAGTGTCCACAGGGATTTCTAAGCGAATGTTCTTCTGCTCTGCTGTGAGCAATTTTGGGATGAATTTCGCACACACGCGTTTCATTCCTAAATTTTCGGTTAAAATTTCTGAAATGATAGTTTTTGGTATCCCAAGGTCTTCTTCTAGTTCTCGCACAGTCATACGACGATCTTGTTCGATTGTAAGTCGCACCCGCTCAATATTATCTGCGGTTTTTGTCGTCGAAGGTCGGCCGGAACGAGAATCACTATCGACAGAAGTGCGACCATCCTTGAACAGTTTATACCACTATTTTATTCGTGTTTTGCTCATACACTCGCTTCCGAAAGCCTTTTGCATCATTTCAATAGTTTCCGAACTCGTTTTTCCGAGTTGAAAGCAAAATTTGATGCAAATTCGTTGATCTTGTTTTTCAGTCATTTTTGACAATATCAAAATCAGTGTCAGTAAGTAACCAATAGATTCGTGAGGCTTTACTGCTGACGTTCCTGTCCGGTAGAGGTCGCTCGAACACTATGGCGCGAAGATATAAACGTAGGCCCGATACTTTCCGGACAGACCTCGTATAAATAATGTCTCTGACATGCCTGTTGCCATTCTCAAAGTGAACGCTCTACGCGTCGAATGTAACATAACATCTGGAGCATATGTCAATTAAAATAAGGGACATATCATTCACGAATTCTTTCCAACTGTACCACCAGGATATAAAATCATTGAAGTTCCTAAACAGATCATATATTTGCCTGTAACTGTCAAAGTTATCGATCATTTACAGCTACATCTAATTGATCAAGATGGAAATTCATACTTTCGTGGTGAAACAATCACGATCCGTTTACACATAAAGAGTTTTATGATGGGAATAGCTTATAATCATAAAGTAGGCAACGGCTATATAACAACTCCATCATGCGCTCAGAAAGTCAGTCATCAATGGATAGCCAAAAGTCTAACACGACGCAACAATCAGTTCCTGAAAAATCTCGGTCTGAACGTTGTCGGAAGCGCCGCAATAAAAAGAAGAAGAAACGTGAAAAATTTGAAAAATAAACTTGTATATTTGTGTGTTTTTATCATCTCAAAGATGGAAGAAATACTTAGTGTGCAAGCACCTGTCATTTTTGATGAATCCATAGCTCACTATGAATTTCATGCACATCAACCTTATAATTCACAAACATTCAATAATAGCGATGAAATTCGCATATTGATACAACATCAAGATTTATGTCTTTTACCATCAAAAAGTTCTCTACATATCGTTGGAAAAATAAGAAGACAAGATGGTACTTTTGTTACTCAAACAAAGTTCGTCAATGATGCTATATGTCACCTATTCGAAGATATCCGATATGAAATTAATGCCATTAAGATAGACAAATGTAAAAATGTTGGACTAACAAGTACGATGAAAGGTTTGGTTTCATTGAATCAAAATCGAAGTCGATTTCTAGAGAATCCTGGCTGGCTTGATATTGAAGCAACTAAGAAGATAACTGACAACAATGGTAACTTTGATGTGTCAATACCTCTTTCAATGATTTTAGGATTTACTGAAGACTATCACAAAATTGTTGTGAATGTAAAGAATGAAATTATTCTTACTCGATCAAGAGATAATTTAAACGCAGTCATGAAAGATACTGTAAAAATTGATAATGTTGATACATACGAGGGTGGTCCGATAAGTACTTAGCCTCACGGCCCGATGGCACCACTCTCGCAAAAGAAATATTCTATCACGTAGTACAACCTTCTCGATGGTTACTGTCAAAATTTCAGCCGGATAGGAGTTGTAGTTTATTTTTGAGAGCGTGTGAAAGCAAGTGTGTCCGTTGATTTTTGAAAAATGGACAAAGAGCAGTATCGGTCGGTGATTCGATTCTTGTTTTTGTAAGGGAAATCGCGCAGCGAAATCAAAAAGCGCTTGGATACTGTGTACGGTGTCTCTTCTCCTTCGATGGCGACCGTCAAAAATTGGTTTAACGAGTTTCAACATGGTCGCACGTCGATTTTAGAAGAGCCACGTCCAGGTGCTCCGAAAACGGCTACCACGGAGGATAACGTGACAAAAATTTACGATCTCGTATTGGCAGATCGACGATTGAAGGTGCGCAAAATAGCTAAGATCGTAGGCATCTCAAAAGACCGCGTGGGTCATGTCCTGCATGGAATTTCGGGCACGAGAAAGCTGTCGGCGCGATGGGTGCCGCGTTTGCTCACTCCGGACAACAAGCGCAAACGTGAGACAAATTCAGAGCAATGTCTGACGCTGTTTAAGCGCAATCCGAAGGAGTTTCTGCGTCGTTTCGTGACAGTCGACAAAACATGGATCCACTGGTATACACCAGAAACCAAGGAACAGTCGAAACAGTGGACTTTACCCGGCGAAAGTGCTCCGAAGAAGGCGAAGACTGCCCTATCGGCCGGACAGGTGATGGCCACCGTTTTCTGGGATTCACAAGGTGTGATCTACATTGACTACCTGGAGAGGGGTAAAACGGTCACGCGGCTGTACCTGCTGAATTATTGGGCCGATTCGACGTCGAATTGCAGAAAAAAAGGCCCCATTTGGCGAAGAAAAAAGTGCTCTTCCATGGAATCGGACAAATAAATAAAATAATTAGTTCTAAAGTATCAACATATTATTGAGACAACAATTTATTGACATGTTTGCGCATGCGTCTTAGATGTGGCAACGTCGCAGCTGTATAAACCGTGGTAAATTTGAATCATTTGCATTTTAATATAGTAAATAATGGAGTATATTCAGTTTTATGATACAAATTGGTGAGGTAAGAAATTGTAAAAGAAAAGAATTGAATTAAATAACAAATTTTTATTACTTTTACTTTAATATTACAATACATAACCATCTTTTTTCTTATACAAAATATCACAAAAGTAAATTAAAATTTCTTCAATTTATCGTTATTATTTCTTTAAAGCTGCAGCAATACTTGTAATAATTTTTTTACTTTTGGTAACGTTTTCACCTAATAATACACTTAATCCTTCATAACCGTTAGTTTCATATGTCTTTTCTAATAAATTTCTATCTATGCCTGATTTAGCTATCTTGCTCATGATACATTTAGAAATAGGCAATCCTGACAGAGTTTTTTTCAAAATTTGTATTTTTTTTTCATTTTCTTTTTTGTTTATAAATGAGTCAACCGTTCGACAGGTTTCATAAATAATAGATTTATCGCCATTACGTAATTTTCCTAATAATTTTTCTACTAATTGTTGTACATTTATCACATCATTAAGAGCATTGTGCGAAATTTTAATATCCTTTTTATATAAATATTCTTTGGCTAATTTTTCTTGCTTGAAACTTAATTTAGATTTGACTCTCGCCGGTAGCAATAATTTAAAAATAGGTAAGCTATCACAGAAACCTTTAACAAACATCATCATTTCTGTCAAAAGACCTGAAGTTTTTGCACAGTTAATGAGCTTCTGTGCGTCAAACCTAAAAATATATAAATATTACAGTAAATATTGTGTGTAAAATTTTTCTACATAAATATGTTTATGATAAAGTTACCTGAATCCATTGTGTGCAAGTAAAATGCATGGTTTTCCTTGACGTTTCAAAAAATAAAGGAAGCTTAAAAAACCATCTCGTTGAGAAGAAGTTATTACTTCTTGATCAAAATAATACATTTTATCATCACATATTTTGATACCATTTACTTCTGAAGCTTCGAAAGTCATATTTCCTTTAGGCATCATATACACTTCAAATTCAGCATCGCCGCTTATTGCTCCAATCTATAAATACGCGAACATGATTTTATTATTAAACGCAAAATGAAATTCATTCAATTAAGTATAAAACCAAATTTTTGTTACCTGAACAATTTCAGCTGCTGCATGACGGCCAGTTGTTTCTAAATCGAAAATAATTATTGCACAATCTTTAAAGTCAACGTCATCTATAAATAAGAAAATAAATATGAAAATGAATAGAATCAATTTATAATTGTAAAAGTAATAAAAATATTTATACCTCTCATTATTGATGTTTCATCGATTAAATCTGAGGTATTCAGATATCCTGAACCAGACTCATACGACAAGCCTTCTTTGTTCTCTATTACACTATTCTTGGCTGATCTCTCTCTCTTCAGTTCAAGTCGTCTTTTTTTTGCTGGAACAGTACTATTTCTCGATCGAATTTCAGATTCATGCAATTGTTTCTTTTTCCGATAGTTTGATATATGTTTACCAGGAGATAAATTCAAAATTTTATTAACTTCAACTGGAAATTCGTAGCCAATATTTTTTTGACATACTGCTAATGCAACGCGATAGCAGTGACTTTCTGATCCTCCATAAAATCTAGATTTTGGATGCTTCGAACAAACAATATTATTAAACGATTCGTTTACTTGACTTGAAGCACATGGAGCAATTTGGGAAGAGCTGTTTATGAAAGGTTGAATGATCTTCTCTAATTTTTCTCTTAAAGCATTATTTGATAGAGGTTCACCATTTTTAAAATAAGTGTAAGTAGATGATTCATCTTTTTTATTACAAAATGATCCACAATTGTCATGCTCACCAAACCCATGAGGTATGATATTTTCTAATGATTTTTTCACTTTATCTGCGTTACCTTGATTTTGCTTAATAGCAAGAGCGAAAGACTTTGAAAAATACTCTGTAAGAGTTGGGTTTAATTTTATATCATACAACTTACTGTTAAAAGTTTTTTTAACATGATTGTAATCCGACCATTTAGTAATAGCATAAGGCGACAGTCTTCTTAAAGCTGCAACAGCAGATGAATCATCGTCTCCAATCACTGTTTTAATTCTACATTTATTATTCACCAAATTATCATTTTTTAAAATCAATTCTACTGCCATATCTGCTTCCATAGATTTTGATGATCCAGTATGATTTTTTTTACATATGTGGTTTGTATTTTTTTTTTGTTTGCAATTTCTACAGTACAATTCTCGATAAGCAAATCCCATAGCTTTTTTGGAAAAATAGCCGTGCAATGACGAATGACCTACATACTCAATTGCATTTTTAAAAAATTTTATTAGAAAAAAAAAATAAATAGAAAACATCTTTCTTATATATAAATACCACTCAAACTATTGTGTTGGCGTCCTTTTTTGGTCCAAGCTGCATCGAATGATCTAGTCAAATCTGTGACATTGTTGTTGTTAACTGTACTTTCATTATTATTGCTGTTGAAAAAAAATTACAATAATTTTATGAAAAAAATTATTTCACTGTTACTTGTGAAAAATCGTTTATTTATTCACATCAGTATTACATGAGTTGAGAATCATAATATTAATTTAATAATAAAAACAAAATATTTGTATAAAAGTTTACAGAAATAAGCTTAACTTAATTTCATTGTAAATAGAAAAAATATATGTATATCAGTGTATAAATATATCTATATCTAATTGTAAATAAATGTAAATATATCTAAATCTAATTGTAAATATAATTATAAATTAATTAAATTTTATGTAAATGTATAATATTAATACAATGAAATATTGATAATAATAAAATTATACATTGTCGTAAATGGATGTATAAATATATATAAATGTAAATATGTGTAAATAATTCTTCTGTAAATCTTAACTGTAGTACTCGTAAAACATTCATGATTGAATCTAAAGATTGTAGCTTACTGATAATAACATTCCAGCAGTATAAATAAATTACACAATTATTTTTCGAAGCTTATACATGTAAATTTTTATACAGCATTTTTTTTTTTAAATATTAAATAAGTAGTATATATCACTGTTTTTTTTTTGTAACTTACTTTTCTTCATGTTGGAGTGTTAATCTTTTCTCTTCTTGGATAGCTTTGATGCATGACTCATTAGCAACTTTATCTATAGCTGGGCCCACTACTCGTTCATAACGTTTGAGAGAATTCTTGTTGACTGGTGGTACGTTCAGCGCAGACAACATTGTATTCACTCCACTTTCTCCTTCGCCGCTATCTAACATACCTGTACAGTATAATTGTTATTACATTTATTTGTATAGAAATATAATTAATTTAAATAGTAAAAATTTTCTCATTACCCATAGCTAATTTCAAGTTGGAGTCATAATAATATTTACAACTTTTAGAACTGGTTTCTACACACTGTATGGCTTTACAGGAAAAGCACTGAATGAATAGCTGGCTCGCTAGACCTTTTTTCTTTTCCTCCACCAGATGTGCTAGACTTATGGGAACTTTACATGATTTACACCATAAATCCTTTGCTAACTTATCCATTTCCACTATCCTACGTCCATGGTAAGAAACATATCTAACTACCTGACATTGGTTGTCCCTGTTATCAGTCATCTGTAAACAAATATTTTCATAATCAATAGTTATTTTACACTAATCTATAACACATACTAAATATAGAATAAAACAATTTTCATTCAATATAATAATATATTATTATATACTACTGTATACTATAGTACATAATAATTAATAACAACTGCACATGAATTACTATTTACTAACCTCAATAACTTGTGTTTTGTTTAGAGGCCTTCCTTGTTTACCTCGTGTACTTTCAATCAATTTCGATATCTTCTCTTTTTCAGTTTTTTTAATAAATTTTCCCTTTTTTTTGCCAATTGTTGCACGCACATTATACATTTTTATAAAAAATAAGAGTAAACAAACACAACATACATCTAAGCCGTCAGAACAATATCTCGATAAAAACACCGAACACGTGCTCTGTAGCTCTGTAACATATATTGCGACGTTGCCAAATTACGTACTCACTGACGTATACAAAATAAGAATCTTTTTTAGAGGAAATAAAAAATTTTTGCTTTTTACTTTATTTTCAATGCTTTACTAATTAATGTGATCGAATATTCAAAAAATAGTTTTAAAATAAAAATAAACCCAAAAAGTTACACAAATATGTATGTTTGCTGAAGGGGCCTCTCACTAGATACGTCACCACACTGGTGAGCTACCTTAAGCGCAATCCGAAGGAGTTTCTGCGTCGTTTCGTGACAGTCGACAAAACATGGATCCACTGGTATACACCAGAAACCAAGGAACAGTCGAAACAGTGGACTTTACCCGGCGAAAGTGCTCCGAAGAAGGCGAAGACTGCCCCATCGGCCGGACAGGTGATGGCCACCGTTTTCTGGGATTCACAAGGTGGGATCTACATTGACTACCTGGAGAGGGGTAAAACGGTCACACGGCTGTACCTGCTGAATTATTGGGCCGATTCGACGTCGAATTGCAGAAAAAAAGGCCCCATTTGGCGAAGAAAAAAGTACTCTTCCATGGCAACGCACCGGCTCACACCTCCGCCGTCGCCATGGCCAAATTGGTCGAATTAGGCTACGAACTGCTGCCCCATCCACCGTATTCTCCAGATTTAGACCCGTGCGACTTCTTTTTGTTTCCAAACTTGAAAAAGTCACTCGCCGGGTAGAAATTTGAGTCGAATGAGTAGGTAATCGCTGCCACGGAAGCCTACTTTTCAGACCTCGAGGAAACGTATTTTTCAGACGGGTTAAAGAAGTTGGAGCATCGCTGGGCCAAGTGTATCGAACTAAAAGGAGACTATGTTAAAAAATAAAACACCACTTTTCCAAAATTTTCGTTTTACTTTTGTAGGCTAAGTACTTATCGGACCACCCTGGTAGTAAGAGGTGGAGAGAGAAAGCACGGCTCAGGCGAAGGATGAATGACTCAGAGCAGGTAGTTGCGTTTGCATATTTTGAGATGTTTGTGTTTTATTTTCTCGAAGCCCAAATGGATATTTTAGTTCAATGCCTGGATTGACTCCCACTATTCTCATGTATTTTGAATCGCTGAATTCGAATCCACAATTATATGTTGCTAAAATTGCGAGGAAATTTGTTTAAAATGCATTTGTTTAAACAAACCATCAAAAAAGAGTTTATCTGCAATGAATCGGTAACTGCCGGCTGGGGGAATGGGGTCTGCACGTCTGTACACAGTCAGTTGCAAACGATTCCAGTCAAGCAGTTCGATAAACATCTGTCGATAAAGCAGCTCACAGATCGCCAATATGAGGATTTATAACATTACCGATCGTCGGTAGAGTAGGCATCAAAAAATCGCATGGTAAGTAGCTCAGGATCCCCTTAGCCCCTACTACTGGCTTATTTTAAGACGAAAATATCTTTAGCAACTTTTTCATAAAATAGATATTTCAAAAGCTATAAATTTTTCAAGGTCGAATGTTTAACATTTTTCGTTAACTTTGAGCGTTAATAATTTCTGGTCAAATCATATATCAATATTTCTAAAAGTAAAAAATACCCGCTTATTCGATAAGTCATTCTCTACAAGTTGATCTAATTGAAAATTAAGAAGACAGCTTGTGTTAAATGGATAAAATTCGTAGCATTGTAATAAACGCTTTAATAAAGATATCGAAATAAAACTTTTTTCATCAAAGTGCTTGATGTGAGCTTTCATTTTATCTGTTGCAAGCTCCAAAATTATGATTAGTAGCGTCAGGAAGTTCCGTTGACTGCCACGCTTTTCTGAACGTTGGAGTGAACGTTGCTTTATGTTGATTGATTGTGATTAAGTAGAAAGTGTAGGTCTGTGTAAGTATACAAGTTTTTTTATCATCAACTTTCGGAGTTGAGTTTATTAAATAAACAGAGATATAATTTACATGAACAAAAATCTATTATTATCATAAATTATAGACAACTAAACAATCATTGAGGTTGAGCATGATGATTATATGCTTACAATGATTATACATGTACATATGATTATTTGTTTTTTTCTTTCCGTTGTCAAACTGTTGATTTGCAGAAGACGAGAGTACTCCACATTTGGATAGCGGTCCATATTATTTGAATGTTTGTTGCTGAATGATCTGATGATGCTCAAACTGCGCTACTTATAGCTGACAACTGCATTTGTCATAATTTCGAAAGAGTAAGAAGGATAGTTACGTTCAAATTTTTCCATCATAGTCATCAGAGGTTCTTGTACTTTTTCTTCAAACTATTTCTGATAGGTTTGAGTTGAATAAAGAGGAATAGTTTCCACTTTGAACAGCTTGACTTTTATTTTTTTTGGAAATTGATTGCTAATTTGTTTTTGATACACAGCTGTAAAAACAATGTCTACTTCCTTTAGAAATGACTTTTTGAGCAAATTACATACCGTGGCTTCAACACATTCAGCCATATATTTGAAAAAAACCTTGTTTATTGAATAATGAATATTCGTCAATATTTCTGTAGCTAATTTACTTTGAATAGCACTTGGAATATCATCTAGTTTAAAATCATGAATATAACCATTTCCATGACCAATAGTCTTCTGGTAATCTTTCATATACCAAAGACCTTTCAACAAGGCTATGGAGTATTGGATTCTTCTGCAATCTTTCTCCGAATATTCATAATAATAAGCATCTGTTATCAATTCGACACCTTCGTCATAACAATACTTTAAGGAATCCATCTCTTCCTGAATCGTAGGATCTGTACCATCAAACAGAAATAATATGTGCATTCAAGCTGGCTAATACCTTAGCTTGAATGAAATCAATAAATTGTGTCATGATTGAGCTGGTGTTGCTACAGAAGGCAAACGAGCCGTGGTACAGATACAGAAAGTGAATAAGGTGTGGTTCATGAGCCAAGCTTCTTTACACAAGCTGCAAGCACATAATGGTGGGAGTAACTGACTTTGCTTCAACTTGTCAATGTCTGAATATACCCCTAGAAATTTCATATCAAGTTCCATTCGATTAATATCGATCATTGAATTCATTTCTTTTAATTCAGCTTTTAACTTTAATATAGTATCTTTAATATTTTTTAGTTCGACTAACAGATTCTCATGTAAATTTTTCAAGTTTGATTCGTCAGATCTACCAAGTTTGCGTTCAAACACAACAATGCTCATCGTTGAAATGAATGAAAAAGACTGAAGTATTTATTCGACTTGGGTTTTATTTATGCAATGTTCTGTTACATTGATAAAAACTTTATGGTTTTACAAATTCAAGTAAATATCCGCCAAGATATCTCAATCCAAGTGCTTTTTTTTCAAGTTCTTCAATTAGAGTTACACTGCCCGTCAATCACTTTTGCCATGCTTACCTCAAAATTAGGCAAACTTGAAAGTTTTGTATCTCGGTCGGAAATCATCGTATCACAAAAAACAGCAGGGCATTTTAAAGGTAATTGCAAAAGCTTGCATTTAAGACGTGCAAAGACTTAAAAATGAAAATATGTGTTTTTTACAGTAAAAAAACGATTACAAATATTTCAATTTTTTTAACCTCGACTTAAATCAATGCCAATTTAGAACCAGGAGGTGGAGGGCAAATCGACCGAAGGGGTTCGGAGGGTAATGTTTTTCCCTTCAAATTAGCCCCCACCCGTGGGATTCTATCCGATGTTTTTTAACCGAGTTACGGCGTTTTTTGTAAAAAAATAACCTTTTTTTTCAATCCTCAATAATTTCGACTTGCGTACGTTTTGGAAAAAAATGCCAAGGAGAAAAAAGTTTCATTTTGTGCCCAAGAATACGAAAATAAAGTCAAAAGAAAGAAATAGAGAAAAAATTTTTTTTCGGTTTTTTAGAGCATTAAAAAAATAAAGGAATTCAACTTTTTTTTTACGCTTCGTTTTAAAATGTCTAGGGACGTAGTAAATCACAAAAAACTAAAACTAAGCGTAAAAAAAAAAGTTATATTCCTTTATTTTTTTAATGCGCTAAAAAACCGAAAAAAAATTTTTTCTCTATTTCTTTATTTTAACTTTATTTTCGTATTCTGGGCACAAAATGAAACTTTTTTCTTTTTGGCATTTTTTTCCAAAACGTACGCAAGTCGAAGTAATTGAGGATTGAAAAAAAAGGTTATTTTTTTACAAAAAACGCCGTAACTCGGTTAAAAAACATCGGATAGAATCCCGCGGGGGGGGGGGGGGCTAACTTGAAGGGAAAAACATTACCCTCCGAACCCCTTCGGTCGATTTGCCCTCCACCGTCTGGTTCTAAATTGGCATTGATTTAAGTCGAGGTTAAAAAAATTGAAATTTTTGTAATCGTTTTTTTACTGTAAAAAACACATATTTTCATTTTTAAGTCTCTGCACGTCTTAAATGCAAGCTTTTGCAATTACCTTTAAAATGCCCTGCGGTTTTTTGTGATACGATGATTTCCGACCGAGATACAATACTTTCAAATTTGCCTACTTTTGAGGTAAGCATGGCAAAAGTGATTGACGGGCAGTGTACGTATTCAGAAAAAGTATATACGATATAGCTATTATACGATTTATACAAGTTTGGTTACATGACCACTTATAGGATTATACTTAACTATACGATCGTGTAAAATCAAACAATATGTAGCTGTTTCCGAGGGCACATCATTTTTGGTTTGAAACTCAAGACGTACATCGACAGCAGCTTGTTTCAAAGATTCATTTTGCTTTGAACAATCTATCATTATTATTGGTGCATGTGTGATAAATTGTTTTCGATCTAAAAGTGGATTGAACATACAGTCTCTATTGTAATATTTTAATTGGAATTGAGCATATATATTATATAAGACAGAGTATTGATTGTTACTTATATCAAGATTCAAATTTCTATATGGATATTGCTGAGAATTCAGAAAAAGTTTAACATTGGTTACATTCCAATGATCAAATCCGCTAGGATTTTTAGTTTTATCAGACTTGCGTTTTGTTTGAAAACCTAATACAATATATCTTGGTTTTTCCAATTGATTGGATGTTTTTACAGTCCAAAGATGTTTTGATGTTTGTGGTAATGCTGAATACTCATAAAGATCCCACGAACGAAAACTCATAGAAATAGGTGCATTTTTCTGAATGAAATTGAACAACTGTATTTTACGCCTATCGGACATAATTACATACGGCATTAACCATTCAATCCTATTTTAAGAGGCTCATACGAGGGTGGTCCGATAAGTACTTAGCCTACAAAAGAAAAACGAAAATTTTGGAAAAGAGGCGTTTTATTTTTTAACATAATCTTCTTTTAGTTCGATACACTTGGCCCAGCGATGCTCCAACTTCTTTAACCAGTCTAAAAAATACGTTTCCTCGAGGTCTGAAAGGTAGGCTTCCGTGGCAGCGATTACCTCCTCATTTGAATCAAATTTCTGCCCGGCGAGTGACTTTTTCATGTGTGGAAACAAAAAGAAGTCGCACGGGTCTAAATCTGGAGAATACGGTGGATGGGGCAGCAGTTCGTAGCCTAATTCGACCAATTTGGCCATGGCGACGGCGGAGGTGTGAGCCGGTGCGTTGTCATGGAAGAGCACTTTTTTCTTCGCCAAATGGGGCCTTTTTTTCTGCAATTCGACGTCGAATCGGCCCAATAATTCAGCAGGTACAGCCGCGTGACCGTTTTACCCCTCTCCAGGTAGTCAATGTAGATCACACCTTGTGAATCCCAGAAAACGGTGGCCATCACCTGTCCGGCCGATAGGGCAGTCTTCGCCTTCTTCGGAGCACTTTCGCCGGGTAAAGTCCACTGTTTCGACTGTTCCTTGGTTTCTGGTGTATACCAGTGGATCCATGTTTTGTCGACTGTCACGAAACGACGCAGAAACTCCTTCGGATTGCGCTTAAACAGCGTCAGACATTGCTCTGAATTTGTCTCACGTTTGCGCTTGTTGTCCGGAGTGAGCAAACGCGGCACCCATCGCGCCGACAGCTTTCTCGTGCCCGAAATTCCATGCAGGACATGACCCACGCGGTCTTTTGAGATGCCTACGATCTTAGCTATTTTGCGCACCTTCAATCGTCGATCTGCCAATACGAGATCGTAAATTTTTGTCACGTTATCCTCCGTGGTAGCCGTTTTCGGAGCACCTGGACGTGGCTCTTCTAAAATCGACGTGCGACCATGTTGAAACTCGTTAAACCAATTTTTGACGGTCGCCATCGAAGGAGAAGAGACACCGTACACAGTATCCAAGCGCTTTTTGATTTCGCTGCGCGATTTCCCTTACAAAAACAAGAATCGAATCACCGACCGATACTGCTCTTTGTCCATTTTTCAAAAATCAACGGACACACTTGCTTTCACACGCTCTCAAAAATAAACTACAACTCCTATCCGGCTGAAATTTTGACAGTAACCATCGAGAAGGTTGTACTACGTGATAGAATATTTCTTTTGCGAGAGTGGTGCCATCGGGCCGTGAGGCTAAGTACTTATCGGACCACCCTCGTATGTATCAACATTATCAATTTTTACAGTATCTTTCATGACTGCGTTTAAATTATCTCTTGATCGAGTAAGAATAATTTCATTCTTTACATTCACAACAATTTTGTGATAGTCTTCAGTAAATCCTAAAATCATTGAAAGAGGTATTGACACATCAAAGTTACCATTGTTGTCAGTTATCTTCTTAGTTGCTTCAATATCAAGCCAGCCAGGATTCTCTAGAAATCGACTTCGATTTTGATTCAATGAAACCAAACCTTTCATCGTACTTGTTAGTCCAACATTTTTACATTTGTCTATCTTAATGGCATTAATTTCATATCGGATATCTTCGAATAGGTGACATATAGCATCATTGACGAACTTTGTTTGAGTAACAAAAGTACCATCTTGTCTTCTTATTTTTCCAACGATATGTAGAGAACTTTTTGATGGTAAAAGACATAAATCTTGATGTTGTATCAATATGCGAATTTCATCGCTATTATTGAATGTTTGTGAATTATAAGGTTGATGTGCATGAAATTCATAGTGAGCTATGGATTCATCAAAAATGACAGGTGCTTGCACACTAAGTATTTCTTCCATCTTTGAGATGATAAAAACACACAAATATACAAGTTTATTTTTCAAATTTTTCACGTTTCTTCTTCTTTTTATTGCGGCGCTTCCGACAACGTTCAGACCGAGATTTTTCAGGAACTGATTGTTGCGTCGTGTTAGACTTTTGGCTATCCATTGATGACTGACTTTCTGAGCGCATGATGGAGTTGTTATATAGCCGTTGCCTACTTTATGATTATAAGCTATTCCCATCATAAAACTCTTTATGTGTAAACGGATCGTGATTGTTTCACCACGAAAGTATGAATTTCCATCTTGATCAATTAGATGTAGCTGTAAATGATCGATAACTTTGACAGTTACAGGCAAATATATGATCTGTTTAGGAACTTCAATGATTTTATATCCTGGTGGTACAGTTGGAAAGAATTCGTGAATGATATGTCCCTTATTTTAATTGACATATGCTCCAGATGTTATGTTACATTCGACGCGTAGAGCGTTCACTTTGAGAATGGCAACAGGCATGTCAGAGACATTATTTATACGAGGTCTGTCCGGAAAGTATCGGGCCTACGTTTATATCTTCGCGCCATAGTGTTCGAGCGACCTCTACCGGACAGGAACGTCAGCAGTAAAGCCTCACGAATCTATTGGTTACTTACTGACACTGATTTTGATATTGTCAAAAATGACTGAAAAACAAGATCAACGAATTTGCATCAAATTTTGCTTTCAACTCGGAAAAACGAGTTCGGAAACTATTGAAATGATGCAAAAGGCTTTCGGAAGCGAGTGTATGAGCAAAACACGAATAAAATAGTGGTATAAACTGTTCAAGGATGGTCGCACTTCTGTCGATAGTGATTCTCGTTCCGGCCGACCTTCGACGACAAAAACCGCAGATAATATTGAGCGGGTGCGACTTACAATCGAACAAGATCGTCGTATGACTGTGCGAGAACTAGAAGAAGACCTTGGGATACCAAAAACTATCATTTCAGAAATTTTAACCGAAAATTTAGGAATGAAACGCGTGTGTGCGAAATTCATCCCAAAATTGCTCACAGCAGAGCAGAAGAACATTCGCTTAGAAATCCCTGTGGACACTCTGAAAATGGTCAATAATGATGATAATGTGCTTAGAAAAGTTATTACAGGTGATGAATCATGGGTTTATGGTTATGATCCTGAAATAAAACAACAATCTTCACAGTGGAAGCATTCTGAATCGCCAAGACCAAAAAAAGCACGTCAAAGTCGGAGCAATGTTAAGTCAATGTTGATTGTTTTTTTTGATTGTGAAGGTGTTGTACATCACGAATATGCATCAACAGGTCAGACAATCTATAATGAATAATACGTTCAAATTTTGAAACGTTTGCGTGATGCAGTAAGAAGAAAACAGCCGCACTTTTGGGAAAGTGGTGACTGGCTTCTCCATCACGATAATGCGCCAGCGCTTTCATACAATCTTGTGCAGCAGTGTTTGAGCAAATACAATATCGCATTGCTTCGACAACCTCCATATAGTCCCGACATAGCCCCTTGTGACTTTGTGGCCGTTTCCAAAACTAAAGCCCCTTGTGGCTGTTTCCAAAACTAAAAAAACCACTGAAAGGACACCGATTCGATGACAAAACGGTTGAAAATAATGCGATGAGTGTACTTAAGGCTATCCCTAAAAGTGAGTTCCAGGACTGTTTTGATAAGTGGAAACATCGATGGAACCGTGTTATTCAGTCAAGTGGGGATTACTTTGAAGGATGCCACCCACCAGATGATAAAGAATAACGCTAGCACGAAAATATAAAGATAGGCCCGATACTTTTCGGACAGACCTCGTATCTACGGGCAACAACCGTTTGGTGATACCTAACATACGTCCAATAGAGTTATTTGATTGAAAATCGATTGGTGTATTACAAGTTATTTCACTGCATAAAGTATTGTTGTTTGGGCTTTATTTCAAGTTTGATCCCTGTTGACTTCAAGTAACCTTTCAAATATTTATCTCTGTCACCAATTTCATAACTGCCTGTTGGTAGTTGAATTTCAATGTCACCAACTTTGAACTTATTGTGTCCAACATCAACATTTGGTATCGAATTGAATGTAAGTAATTCTACCAAACCAAGAACATAAGTTTTATCTCTATCCAGTTCTATCGGTGGAAAATAGTATGTTTCTAGTATAGATGATCTACCAGAAAAATTCAGGTAATGATTCAACCATGTTGAGTGATCGTTCAAAACTGAATTATTTATTCACAATTCTCAGTATTTATACAAATGGTAATTGTCATGATACTCTAGCAAATCACATACAAATTTCAAACATACTCGTAAATGACCACAAGTATAAGTATTATAATTTTGATATTTTTTATAATTGTATTTGATTTGATCAACTTTGAAATATTTCATAAGATCTAGAGGTGGTTTTAAATCACCAAAACTATCAAAGTAATAAACATTTTTGCCACTTTTTCGATATGCTACCCAATGCGTACCAGGTCCTGAACTATCATCAAGATTTACAACAGCACACTCGTTGAATCGTGGACGTGTTGGCAGAGAGTTCCTCATAAAAACACCACGAAAGTTCGCAATTTGCTATTCGCGAGCATATTTCTTTATTCGAGGACGATGAGGTAGTTTTACTTCAAATTTTTTTCTTAGTCTTCTTGACTTTACTTGTTGTATTGAAGGCTATACCAAAACCTTCTTTATATGGTCTCAAATATAGATCTTTACCAATAGCTAAAGCTTCAACATGTTGGTTGTGTCTCTTCTGTTCTTCTAATTGTTTTTTGGCAGAACTCGCTCGTTTAACAGCCTGAGCTATCCCCGCTGCACCGCCTGCTAAAGATCCAAGAGCGCTGAGACCTGCAAAAACCGGAATGAGTGCAGCTAGAAAACCTCCTACTTTTGGGATTGGAAGTATTCGTGGTAAATTTATATTTTTCTTTCGACCAACACTTTTCATATTTTTACGTGCTGCGTTCAAAGCACTTTTAATAACAATTTTTGAGTCATTAGAAGGAGTTATGGATTTCTTCGTCATACTGATTAATAAACTACAACTCCTATCCGGCTGAAATTTTGACAGTAATCATCGAGAAGGTTGTACTACATGATAGAATATTTCTTTTGCGAGAGTGGCGCCATCGGACGGTGAGGCTAAGTACTTATCGGACCACCCTCGTAAATCGGATTCGGTTTCCAGAGTTTGCATGCGCATGCCAGAAGTTACAGATACAGAGTTAATTTTTTTTGAGTTCTCGGAAAAGTCGTTAACAGACAGGTTTACAGATTATCGGATTCTGATTTCTTTTGTGTTTCTCGGATTTTTTTTTTCAGACTACTACATAATCGATCGTTGATATTCCTCTCACTCCTATACGAGGTGTGTTCAAAAAGTAAGGTGACTTTTCAAATTTCACGGGCAACGTACTTTCGATTATCGATTTTTTTGTTTTGTTATGTTGGTACACTCTTCCCGAACATCTGTACCAAGTTTCAAGTGTATAGCATTTTTTGTTTGGTTGTGAGAGGCGTAAAGGTTATAAGTGTTTTGCGTGTTCGGCGATTTCTTACTATCGAAAAATATGGATCAAAGGATTTGCATCAAATTTTGTGTAAAATATAAAATAAAGTGCTCCGAAACACTTGAAATGTTGACGGTAGCATACGGTGAAACTGTTCTGAGTAAAAAAAATGTTTACAAGTGGTACAAACTCTTCTAAGATGGCCGGGAAGATGCCAATGACGAGCCTCGCTCTGGACGCCCAAGCACGTCAACAACTGATGAAAACGTTCAAGCAATGAAGAAAATTATTCTGGAAAATCGTCGAATCACTATCAGAGAAGTTGCTGAGGATGTTGATATATCGCTTGGCTCGTGCCATGAAATTTTTTCTAACGTTTTGGGCATGAAACGTGTGTTAGCGAAGTTTGTTCCGAAATTTCTAAATTTTGACCAAAAGAACCGTCGCATGAGCATCGCGCAAGAACTGTTGAATGACGTCAACGATGACCCAGATTTACTCAAAAGGGTCATAACTGGTGACGAATCATGGGTATATGGTTATGATATCGAAACCATAGTCGAATCGTCCCAATGGAAGAGCCCAGATGAGCCAAGACCGAAAACAGCACGCCAAGTTCGATCAAATGTCAAAGTTTTGCTCACTGTTTTCTTCGATTACCATGGCGTGGTGCATCAGGATTTCTTACCATATGGACGTACGGTCAATAAACATTATTATCTTGAAGTTATGCGCCGTTTGCGAGAAGCAATACGAAGAAAACGCCCAGAATTGTGGAAAAACAATCCATGGCTTTAGCATCACGATAATGCCCCTGCTCACTCATCTTTGCTTGTGAGAGATTGTTTGGCCAAAAACAACACCACAATTATGCCTCAGCCACCATATTCACCGGATTTGACCCCATGTGACTTTTTCTTGTTCCCAAAACTAAAGAGACCTAAGAAAGGACGGAGATTTGTAACGATTCAAGAGATCAAGACTGCATCGCTGGAAAAGCTCAAGTCTATACCGAAAAGTGCTTATGAGAAGTGCTTTGAGGATTGGAAAAACCGTTGGCATAAGTGTATTGTATCTGAGGGGGATTACTTTGAAAGGGACAACATAAATATTGATAAATAAATAAATATTTTTTCTTAAAAATACAAAGTCACCTTACTTTTTGAATACACCTCGTATATGTTATTTCTCCCACTTCTTCTCCTTCTTTTCTCCCATTCGTTATCACTAAACCCATTTCTCCTAGTCATTTTAACATTTCTTCTGCCTCTGTGTTTAACACTTTATCCTTGGCCTTTATTTCTTCTAGGTTTTTTTCTGTCTTCCATTCTCTCCCTTCATTTCCTGTTCTTGCGTTGAAGTCTCCTCCTATAATTATTGTTTTTCCTCTGCTCTCCTCTATCTCTTCACTTAGGTATTCATAGTTTTCCTTTTTCTCATGTTGCATATACACCGTTGCTATCATGTATTTCCTCCCTCCGATCTTTATTTCTCTTGCTATTACCTCACTTGTCCTTTCTTTCTTCCATTCAACCTTATTCATCCCTTTCCTCTCTCTTACCGCCATTATTCCTCTACTTATTTCTCTCTCCCTGCTTCCTTCCCTTCTTGAGTCTCTATTCTATGTTATACCCTTTCAGTTGCTTCTCCACCCCAGTTTTTGCCCCTTGCCTCTTCACCCAGGTTTCGGTTAACCCTATTATATGAAATTCCTTAACATATTCCCAGTCGTCTTCCACCATGCTCCTAATCACTGCCACGTTCCAGAATAGTATTTTTACTGCTAGGCTTTCGCCTCAAGCGGAGCCCATTCTTCTTGAAGAGCGGCCCAATAACGTTCTTCGGGAGTTGGCTTAGCCGTGGGCTCCTCTTCTGAATCTTCCAGCTAAGTTTGCAGCATCTCGCGGATATGGGCCAACTGGTCAATAACGTCCGGCTTCTGGGTGCTCGAGCTCGGCGCTGGTTCTTCAGCTGCGGCGATGGCCCGTTGGCCAACAGGTATCGCGATCCTTACCGTGGCATTAAGTCGACCGGTCAGCTCGAATAGATCTTCGAGTGTCACCCTGGTATCCAATGGTGTCTGGGGCCCAAGAGCATTCAATAACCCTGCCACGAAGGACTGGACCTTCTCGTGGTTCCCCTCCTACAGGAGGACTGATTTCTTGGGGGTCATGGCTATAATGCTGCTGAAGAAAACAACAAAAACGTCAGAGGATCCAGATATGTATATACGGCGGCAAGCAAGCATGCGACAGTGGCAAAGCAAAATAAGCGAAGCAAAACAAAATAAAGTAGAAGACAAGCGGTTGAAGAGGTTAGTCGTGCTCGCAGGATTAGTTTTTGGAGTGCAAACGTCGCGGCGACGCGATAACTATCGTTGACACGACTTTCTTGGAGCTGCGAGGTCGACCTAGTCTTCTCGGTGCTGTTGTCATATGTGTTTTATTAGCGTCGGCTGGGCTCGAAGCACGGTCATGGGAAATCGCGGGTTCTGCGTCGTATTCAGGTACCATTGCGTCATGAATCTCGTCCTTAGTAGGAGAATTGTCGTCTCCTGCTTCGTCGGGAAACTGTTCCTCGGCGTAGCAAGGTTTGAGATCGCATACGGCGGCTTTACCCACATCAACTCCTTCTTCACTTTAAAGTTGGTACGTGTTGGCACCCAGTCGTGAAGTTACGAGAAAGGTCCAGCATACTTCAGGCTTAACTTAGCCGCGACGGCTTGTGCTGTAGAAGACAGCACGCAATTCCGAACCCAGACCTTACCTCCGACGTTATAACGAACATCACGGTTCTTCGTATTATAATAATTTTCTTGCCTTGCTTGTGGGGCTTGGGAGTTTTGATGGGCTTTAGCCCTAAATTCTTCGAGCTTTTGCATACGACAACGCCACTCGTCAAGAGCGTCTGACTCGAGTTGATCAGTGACAGCACGTTCTTCAACCCGACGCACTGAATGAGGTGGTTCGGGATTGCGTCCATAGTTGGGGAAGACTGGGCTACTTTTCGTAGCTTCGTGTATGGCTGTGTTATAGGCGAAGGTAAATTCGGCTACATGCATATCCCAAGTATTTTTACTTATGGGTTATTTCAAATTATTATTGACCCGTTCCTCGATAAATACGGCGATCATAGTTTTGATCGTCCGATTTACTCGCTCCATAGGATTGCTTTTAGGCGAATAAGGAGCGCAAGTCGCATGCAAAACTCGCTGTGCTTCGAGGAAGTCTTCCACTAACCAATTCTTAAAAGGCGTACCATTGTCGGACAAAAACACATCCGGTACCCCGAAGCGTAGAAATATCCGTTCGTTTAGCGCGCGCTTAATGGTTTTGGCATTTGCCTTACGAACAGGTATGCACTCGATCCATCGAGTAAACAAGTCCAAGAATATGAGTAAGTGTTCGTATCCCTGGGTTGATTTCGAAAACGGACCCATAGTATCTCCGGACACAATTTCCCATGGGCGCTATACAATTCGCTTGTCCATTAATCCGGCAGGGGCCTTCTACTCTACTTTAACCTGCTAGCAGACTTGATAATGGCGTACATAGTGGGCAACATCTTTATAAATCTTGGGCCAGTAATAGCGCAGAGCAGCACGCTCGTGCGTCTTATAGCGGCCTAGATGGCCTGCTGTCGGCTCTTCATGACATTCAGATAGAATCTGCGCACGCTGCATGCGTGGCACGACGAGTTTCCATGCGTCGTCATCGCATCCCAGTAAATTGTCGACTACGGGATTAGGTCGGTAAATGTATAGACGACCTCCTACTACTTTCCAGTAGGGGTGAGCTCGTGGGTCGTCTAGGACTTATAGAACCTTGCGGAGATACCAAGGATCTTTAATATCCTTGTCTACGCTCAATATGGCTATGGTTTCAGGCTGATCCTCTTCAGTTTCAAACATGCGCGAAAGCGCGTCTGGTACGACGTTGTCCTTGCCCTTCCTATGCAAGATATCAAAATCATAGGATTGCAGTTGGAGAGACCAACGAACTAACTTTCCGTTATGTGTTGCAGATTTTTCAGCCATACAAGTCTATGATGGTCAGTGATTACCGTGAAGTGGTAACCTTCTATGTATGGTCGGATTTTTTCACAGACCATATAACGGCTAAGCACTCTTGCTCGGTCACCGAAAGCCGACGTTCAGCTGGAGTCAAAATGCGGCTCGCGTAACACAGCACTTGTTCTTCGCCTTCCACGCGTTGGAGCAGGATGTTACCAAGGCCAATGTCGCTCGTATCGCAATCGACAGTAAACGGGGCGTTAAAGTCCGGCCTAACCAAAACTGGAGCAGTGGCCAGCAGAGCCTTTATTTGCTCAAAAGCAGGCCGTTGCTCTTCGCCCCACTCGTACATCGCATCTTTACGAGTAAGAGTAGTAAGTGGAGCCACTATAGAAGCGAAGTCTCTAACGAACTTTCAGTACCATGAGGCCATGCCTAGAAACCTACGCAAGTGCTTGAGGTTTGCTGGCGCCGGATATTCAGGAATTGGCCTCACTTTATCTGGATCCCTATGGATCCCTTCCTGATTAACCAAGACGCCCAAGTAGCGCACCTCTGGCATACAGATGCGAAATTTGAGGCGATTCTCTATCAGTTGTGCTTCGCCAATGCGCCTAAGGACGAATTTGAGCCACTTGACATGGTCGCCGAAGGTTCCTGTGGCAATGATCAAGTCATCTAGATACGCGAAAGCAAAAGGCTCCATTTCGGATGTGACTATCTTGTCAATCAACATGTGAAATGTAGCGGAAGCTCCTGCAAGTCCGAAAGGCATCCGAATGAATTCAAATAAACCCATTTCTGGTACAGTGAATGCAGTAATCGGAATGGCTCTCTCCGTAAGAGGAACCTGCCAAAAGGCGCCAGACAGATCTAGCGCGCTAAAATAGCGGACGTGCTGAATTTTGAGCGAAATTACATCCATATAGGGTAATGGAGAAGCGCAAACACGCGTCAACGCATTCACTTTCCGAAAATCGATGCAAAAGCGATACGAGCTATCTGATTTTCGAGTCACTATGACTGGACTCGATCATTCGCTGGTGGATCTGCGGATTACTCCCATGCGAAGCATCTTATGCACCCGCTCGTACATTTCCAACTCAACTTTATGTGAGATTGGATAATATTTTTGTTTGACGGGACGAGCATTACCGACGTCGATGTCATGTTGGATCCAATCCGTATAGCCTAGCTATACGGATAGCTTTCCTCATCTGATTCCGGTAGGAGAGTGTACATAAGCAGCTTTCATTCCTGACGTTCGCTGTCTGTAACCTCCTGGGTACCAAACGAGGCGAATGACATCATCTTCTCCGTTCGCATTGAAGAGAGTATAACCGGAATGATGTTCTTACTGCCTTCGACTTTCAACGTGTTAGCTTTCACGTTAAGATTTTCCGAAAAGGTTCGTATAAAGTCGCCGCCTAAAGTGCAGTCAGTATCTGCATCCTTCAGATTGAGCGCATCCACATCGTGCCTAACTCCTCCTATTTCAAAGGGCAACTTAACATTACCTAGGATGGGCACGTGGTGACCATCGACTGCTCTTGCTCCTGACTCAGAGTAAGGTGACACCCTTAAGTTGCAGGCTGCCGCTATATTTACTCCGATGGGACCAAGAACGGTTCGTGATGCTCCCGTATCATATAAAGCATTAAACGAGAAGGGGCCGACATGTACGTTCAGCCACCAACGCGGGTGCTCTTCGACGAATGCGCTTGATGCGGTACCTCCATCGCATACTAAGCGCGGCGATCGAGTGCCTCGTAGCTAGCATCGAGTCAACTGTCACACTCAGCGCTGCATGCGCAACTCTCACAGCGCTAATAGTCTCCAAGGTCCCGTGATTTAAGAGCTGCGTCGTAAGGACATCCTCTACGCGCTGCCCAATTCGTTTTCCGACTTAGTAGTCTTGGAGCATTCAGGGCAGAGGGTCCTGGTGTAATCAGGCCAGCTACAGTCCCAACATAGGACTTTGCCTACGTCCGGGCCAGGCTCCTTGTCCTTATTCTTGTCGGACTTCGGAGTAATCACCCGGGCGCTATTTGCTCCTCGGCCCCCCTTCGGCTTGCCTCGGCACCTCTATCATTGTTAGACCAGCGCGAGGTTCGCGAGACTGCTCTTGAGTCGCCGCTGCTGACTGCATCATGCGCCGACCGGGTCGTCCGGCCTCTGCCGCCTTCAACGGGGGGCAAACTCTTAACTTTGACGGCTGTCAGGTCCTTCCATTTCTTGTCGAAGAAAATCTGGAAGGCTTTCTCTAGTGCAGCTTCGTCGGCGGGAATCGACCTTTCTGTCACTGATGCTACCGCCATCTTGGGCTTCACAGCCTTATCTTTAGGCCTGTAGGCAGCTTCGGGTAGCATACTCTGCTCTAAAGTAGGTGGAGGCTTCCACTGCTCGTCAGACTCGTAGAACTCGATTTCCAGGGCCTTCTCAAGCAACTGCTGAAGCGTGGTAAAGGTATCCTGGTCCTTCTTCAGCCTCTTCTTGAATTTAGGTAGCATATTGTCAATGGCTAAGATTACTTGGTCGCGCGTATTCCAGGGTGTTTCAAAGCGACTAAAAATGGTATTGAAAGCTGAGAAGTAGTAGCGTATCGATTCATGTGCACCCTGGGTGCGAAGGAGTGTCTCCACTGACAAGTTCCTTTTAAACTTGGGCGACTTGCTATATGCTCCTAACGCTACTTTCTTAAATTCCGTATAGGTTCTCCAGGCCAGGCTGACCATCCTTTACCAGAGCAGGGCCGGTTTCTTAAATAAAGACGAGAGTCAATCTAAAAGCTCGTCTTCTGCGACGCGATCTAACCGACAGTTTTCCTCCATTTGCTCGAGGAACTCCTCGATGTTCATAGAGGATTCACCCGAGAATTGGATTTTCTATTTTCTAATAGTCTTTCCTAGATGTTTGCTAGAAAAGCTGAGGCCAGAAGCATCAAAATGATTGCGCATATCGGGCTACAAGTTCGTTCCGCTATGCCCGAAGGGCGCGCCGGTTTGCGCTGTCCGTCTTGGCGTAGCACCCTCAGCCAACGACGGCGGAACAAAGGTGGCATTAGCAGGGGCCCCCCTTCCCCAGACTAAGCTTAATGCTGGGTCAGGAACCGGTGCGAGGGTTGGCGTATCATGCGCACACCGCAATGACAAAATCACTACCCTCCTTCCCCAGCCGGAGCTTACGGGGGTTGCTGGCGCAGATCGTAGTGGCGTAAATGGAGCCGATTGCTTTTCAGAAGTTATTGTCGGTTTAGTTGTAGAGTGGAGAAGACGCGCGTGAGGATTTAAATTACTTTGCGATCGCGTACACGATAAGTCGAAGCATTATCGTCTTCGATTAAATCATACGTGTTTTGGAATTGTACTGTTTTAGCAGTATGCGTCGCATTAAGCTTACGTTGAACTTCTGCTGTTTGTTTTTGAGCATTAGCTACCACGTTTTGCATCTATCTTTGCAAGTCCTTATTAACGCATTTTAATTCGTTGAAATTTTGCGTAAGCCGGTCATTTTCCGATGAAATCGTCGCAATATAATTTCTTAAATCCGTGTTAATTGTTATTAATTCACGTTCTAACAATATAGCTCTCCTGAGCTCGACGGCTGCTGCTTCTGGTACGAGCTGTATTGTGCTATTCGGAAACACGCATCGACTTAAGGGGACCTTTCAATGTGACGGGTTGAAAAAATCGATTTTTTGTTGTTGCATTTTTCGATAGTATTTACCTTCAGAATTGATGTCCCACAGTCGGTTTGGTCGAATTCTACCTTATTGACCGATTTTACTGCTTCAAAAGTGAGAGCGTACCCCGCTCGCTACCTGCGTGCGTTTTTCTCAAAACCACTTTTTTGTAACTGGCGTGCACGATAACTCAAGAACGGTTGATCGTATCGACTTGAATCTGTTTGGAAAATGTTCAGAATTATAAAATGTAGGGAATGAACCTGTAACTAAATGTTTGCTTGAACCTAACCAAAGTTACACACGATTAATCGTACAAAAAAAAAAGACCTTTTTTTCCACTTTTGCGAGAAACGCCGCCATTTTGTTTTCTATAAAATAATTATTCAGAGGTTCATTACCTTCAATTTACATAACAATTTAAAAACCTTTTTGAAATTTCTGTTTCAGATAACCAGAACAGCCAGAATCATGCACGCCAACGAACAACTTTTTTTTCCATGTTGCCTAATTATTTTATAAATAAATAAATAAACATTTTATCAAACTAAAAAAATTTTTTTTTGTTTTTTTGAATCATATCTTTGAGGGAAAAAAGGTTCATTTGATTATATGCAGTAGTTGCTGAGAAAAAAATTCTTGAAAAATCGATTTTTTTTGGGCTGTCACATTGATAGGTCCCCTTAATTTGTTCGACGAATTATCTGTTGATAATTTTATTGTCTCCGAAGACTGCTGAACGCTTGTGTGCAACGTTGTTGCCGTATACGTCGGAGCGGCAGAGGTAACCAAAGTTGCGCTTGTATGCGTAATATTTATGTTGTAATTGTGCGCGGGTGTAAAATTAGAGATCGGCGGTAATGAAAAACTATTGAGGGTATATGTCGTAGCGGTCGTTAACGTTGGAAGATCGCTGTGTTATTCTAGTTGCATATATACTGGTTCGTATTGTGTCGCGATTGGTGATGTGTCCGCAAGCGTTGTAAGCGACATATCTGCTGCATTCTGTGTAAAGCTAGGTGAACTAGTTAAAAATCTTGAAATGTCGCTTTCTGCGTTAATCTCTGCATCATTTGCCATATCTGCTATCAACGCGAGAATAAAGTCATCGCGCAGTTCTGCCGGTAGAATATTCGAACGAATTAGTGTCTCGCATAAGTCGTTTCTTCTGTTTATCGTTCCGTTGCTCTCCGGGTTCGCGGTTATTACAAAGTCCGCTGCGGTGTAATCACCTTGAGGTTGTTTGTATAATCCATTCGCGCGCTCATACATCGAACCTTCAACGAGCAGTTCTAATTTTCGTAGAACTGTATCGAGTTCGTTGCTCGGTAGGTCCTTAATCCAGTCCGAAATTCGCTTTTCTACGCTTTCTTTAAAAATCGATAATTCGTCAAAATCGCCTACACTAGTTGCCATTTTAATACTCAAATAAAATTATTTTTATAATAATAATGAAGCTTTACGCGCGAGATTAAATATTAAATGCTGAGTGTAATTTAAAATAAACGAAAGAAATAAATAAGATTACTTAAGTGTATGACGAATTATCGCGTTTTATTACAATATTTGAGACAAAGTAGTAACAAAATAAACAAAAGATTTGTGTAAAATATATAATATAGATATATATTAAATAATACAAATGCGATATAATTCGAGCATGCGAGAGAATAAACAAAAGAAAGAGACCAGAAACAATAATACTGTTATGAACACACTAGCAGATGCTTACTATCGCTTATATGGGATGTAAACAGCGAAGAACTTTTAGTTTTATCGCAACAGTTGTTTATTTAGCAATGGACTTTAGCGAAACGTAGGCCTTGAATATGCCTAAAACAAATAAACTAAATAGTATGAATATACGTATATATTAATACATGTATATACATATACGTGCCTTCCTTCGTCTTCAACGTTTTAATAAAGGAAAAATATCGGCGGAAATAAATAGCGTTGCGTCTATTATATTAGTTCGCTGCAATGCTGAATTGAGAAGCTGTGGAATTTGTTCTTTGTTTACTTCACGTGTGCACTTGAGCTCACGAGGTAAACACTGGCCTCGACGCGCGCTCGTTTCCTAGAATCAGCTCGAACTCAAATTTTCGGCCGACGCTTAAGCGAAGGTTGTTTGTGTTATTCGACACTTGTAGTCTAACCAACGAGTCTATGCCTCGACGATGGCTTACGTCCTCTTAAACGTTGGGCGCCAAATTATGTAACGGGGAACAGTCCCGTTAGCATAAAAATTGATATGTGAAGATTCGCGGATAACGCAAATAATAAATCCGGGCACGGTTAGGCAGGAACAGCTCGGCTCGTCAGGTATTGTCGGGGCGTCGTAGCTCCAGTGCCAGGTCGCGGCATAAGACTCACACGCCTAAACGCGAGATTAAAAGGTCGAGGAGTTAGTCGGAAGGACGGAATAAAGCGAACGCGCGTTGGTAAAACAAATATATTATTTATTAGAACGACAAACAAATATTAACAAAAATAATATAAGAGCGGCGAAGCAAAGGAGAGAGAGAAAGCAAAAAGATGAATTTGGAGAGAGAGTGAGGTACGCAGCAGTACTTACAAGAAGCTGTCCCCTGGAGGTCGGCTCGCAACAGGCGCTCGGATTACAATTGTAATTAAATAACGAGCCTGAATAGGCTGGCGCCGGTGACAGGAGCCCGTCACTCACACACTCCACACTCTCGCGATTATTCAGCTCGAAAACTCTCACACGGCACACTCTAATTCACGCTGTCCAGGATTCACAATCTCAAAGCGCGGGTAACGTGTTGGTAGCGAAAAACGTGCGTTCTCGTTGAAGTTCGATAGCCGAATCTCTCGCGCCAAGAGATTCAAGCGCCCTCCTCGCGGTCTGCACGTTCGATAGTCGAACAATCTCTCTCTCTCTCTCTCTCTCTCTCTCTCTCTCTCTCTCTCTCTCTGTTACCTAACTTGCTTCAGCCTACTGAAATTAAAATGACATTATATACATTTGACTTATATTAATAAATTAAAATATGGGAGAGGGACATAACGAGTATCATTCACACTCGTTATACTTAATAGGGTAGGTTTAAGATTTCGGAGTTATAGATTTGTGAGTTTGTGAATTTAGGCTTTGAGATTTGGAATTCATTGGTTAAGTGTTTCTGAGTACTGTCTTCGGAATTAGTGAGTTTGAAGTTTGAAGTTTATGGGATTAAAGTTTGAGCGTATGTGGTTTTATGAATTTAAGATTAGAGGTTTGTAATTCATGAGTGTGGAGATTGTGGTGAATATGTTTGGGGTTTGTGAGCTTGGGGTTTCTTGACTTGGAGTTTATAATCTTAAAAATTTGAGGTTTGTAGGTATGGAATTTATGGACTTGGGTTGGTAGGCTTGAGATTTGTAGGCTTGCCATTTCTAATTTCGAAATTTGGGGTTTTGGAACTTGTCGGTATGAAGTTTGTGGGCTTAGGATTTATGAACTTGGTGTTTGTGGATACAAATATATTTTAAAAATATAGTTTTACCCCTATAAAATATAAAGTGTGCAACCCTTCATATTCGAAACCAATATAATTTTGTTGTTTGTTTTCTGAAAATTTTTTCTATTTTATTTTATTAAAAAATGTCAAATCAAAACCGAAGTTACTGAAAAAAATGTGATCTTGAAGGTAATTTACGGGGGTGGTTTTTGTCCACTAGAAGTTAAAATTAACCGAAAAAATACGTATCACCTATTTTTCAATGCACCATATGATACCACAATTTTATAAAAACCGAGGATCATTTATTGTGTTATTTATCTATATTGCTTTATAATAGGGTTTAGGGGTAGTTCACCCCCGTAACAAAAGATTATGTGGAAACACCGAAATACGTTATCTTTTTTTTTGTCATTTTGTATTTGAAAAGCATTTTTTTCTATTTTTGTAACAGTTCTGTAAAATTTTACACGAAAAAAATACTAGAAAAATACACCCCTATTAAATCTAAGAGTTGCAATCCTTATTATCAAAACCTATATGGTTTTGTTGCGGTTTTCATGGCAATTCTTTTCCATTTTGTTTTATTAAAAAATATTGAACAGAACTGAAGATATTGAAAAAAAATGTGATTTTGAGGTTGACTTTCGGGTGTGGTTTTCATGCGCTTAAAGTGGATATCCGCCGATAAAAAAATACGTGTCTTTTATTTTTTGATACACTATAACATATCTCAGTATTATTGAAATCGGAGAGGGACACCTGGGGTACTTTCCTTGTTAGAGCAACTACTATCGCTGATGCGTTGGCTAGACATTTAATATGCCCATTCGGTGCCCCGAAAGCAATATTGTCAGATCGCAGGATCTAGTCTTACGCTTGATAGAGCTAAAGATAGCGGCGGGTGAAAATCAAATCCGTGAAAGGAAAAGTCTAAAGACCGATACGACAAACACGCTAGACCCTTTAAAGGGAAAGTTGGCGGTTATGCCTGGGTATTAAATGAACCTCGGGTAGGAAAAGCCGATAGCTATTATAAAAAACCCTTAAAAATTGTCGAAATTTTAAATCATAAAAACGTCTTGTTAGAATTACCCAATGGAAAAATAATACGCAAGCATATGGATAAACTTAAGCTTCAGGCGTAACTATATAAATTCAAATATTCATATATCTTATCTATTCTATACTTTTCATCTATACTATTTATTTGGTTCTGTTCTTTCAGGTAGTATTCTTCTTTTTCATTTAATATGTATCTGATCCTACTTTCTATTCGCTCCGTATTCGCCCCGTCTGTTATGGACCCCCGAGCTTATACTATAGAAAAGCTAGACAGCAATCCAGGAATATACTATGAAAGAATAGATCCAATGAGAATAAAGAGGGCAGACTGGAAACTATACATATCTATCGATACCAACTCATTCCTGGCAAAGATGACTACTATAATTGACCTTCTCTTGCTATTACGAAATTGGCATCTCAATGAGGAAACTTGCAATAATATAATTGGCAAAGATCATGTTGACCTGAAGACAATTGCTCTTGAATAAATACAAACAAACATTAAAAGAGCTATCAAGAACATGGGACACATTCAACCCCCCGATGTTCAAGGACCTAAAAATATCAGGTCAAAGAGATTGGTACCTTTTGGAGGCATAGGAAGTCTAAGTTATAGTTTATTTGGATTGGTAATTATTGACGAGACTGGTAAAATAGAAGCCAATATAAATCAACTGTATGCAGACCAAAAGGATATTATTAAACTTTTCAATGATAGGACTCATATAATCACTTCGGGAATGGAAAAACTATAAAATGATGGACGTTCACGTGGACAGAATTTACAAATTATGCATTCAAATGCGACAAAAATTCGATCAAATTGGAAAATGAGAATGTTCGACTGGAATACATGATTTCAGTACAATCGTTTGGAAGAATGCTAGAGGCAAAACTGGACCATTACATCAAAAGTTCGGAAAGACTACTTAAAATTATTCATGCGTTAAAAAAAGGCAAAGTACATCCGGACCTTATAGACTCTAACATTTTGCATCAAATAGCGAACGATATAAAATTTATTGTAAGAGACCTTGATTTTCCGATTCCAACTGAACACCTCAGAATCGAGGAAATCATTAAAATTTCGAGCACTGATGCAATCCAGCGAAAAGGGAAGACGTACATTGTCGTCCATTTACCTCTAGTCGACAGAAATGACTATAATCTATACCGCCTGCACTCAGTATTGATACCACAATTACCGAGATCAACTGAAAAATCAGCATATATAAGATACAGATATCCGTACTTGGCATTAAGTTCGGATCAAAAACAATATACGAGGTGTGTTCAAAAAGTAAGGTGACTTTTCAAATTTCACGGGCAACGTACTTTCGATTATTGATTTTTTTGTTTTGTTATGTTGGTACACTCTTCTCGAACATCTGTACCAAGTTTCAAGTGTATAGCATTTTTTGTTTGGTTGTGAGAGGCGTAAAGGTTATAAGTGTTTTGCGTGTTCGGCGATTTCTTACTATCGAAAAATATGGATCAAAGGATTTGCATCAAATTTTGTGTAAAATATAAAATAAAGTGCTCCGAAACACTTGAAATGTTGACGGTAGCATACGGTGAAACTGTTCTGAGTAAAAAAAATGTTTACAAGTGGTACAAACTCTTCTAAGATGGCCGGGAAGATGCCAATGACGAGCCTCGCTCTGGACGCCCAAGCACGTCAACAACTGATGAAAACGTTCAAGCAATGAAGAAAATTATTCTGGAAAATCGTCGAATCACTATCAGAGAAGTTGCTGAGGATGTTGGTATATCGCTTGGCTCGTGCCATGAAATTTTTTCTAACGTTTTGGGCGTGAGACGTGTGTCAGCGAAGTTTGTTCCGAAATTGCTAAATTTTGACCAAAAGAACCGTCGCATGAGCATCGCTCAAGAACTGTTGAATGACGTCAACGACGACCCAGATTTACTCAAAAGGGTCATAACTGGTGACGAATCATGGGTATATGGTTATGATATCGAAACCAAAGTCCAATCGTCCCAATGGAAGAGTCCAGATGAGCCAAGACCGAATAAAGCACGCCAAGTTCGATCAAATGTCAAAGTTTTACTCGCTGTTTTCTTCGATTACCATGGCGTGGTACATCAGGAGTTCTTACCATATGGATGTACGGTCAATAAACAGTATTATCTTGAAGTTATGCACCGTTTACGAGAAGAAATACGAAGAAAACGCCCAGAATTGTGGAAAAACAATTCATGGCTTTTGCATCACGATAATGCCCCTGCTCGCTCATCTTTGCTTGTGAAAGATTTTTTGGCCAAAAACAACACCACAATCATGCCTCAGCCACCATATTCACCGGATTTGGCCCCATGTGACTTTTTCTTGTTCCCAAAACTAAAGAGACCTATGAAAGGACGGAGATTTGCAACGATTGAAGAGATCAAGACTGCATCGCTGGAAGAGCTCAAGGCTATACCGAAAAATGCTTATGAGAAGTGCTTTGAGGATTGGAAAAACCGTTGGTATAAGTGTATTTTATCTGAGGGGGATTACTTTGAAGGGGACAACATAAATATTGATAAATAAATAAATATTTTTTCTTAAAAATACAAAGTCACCTTACTTTTTGAACATACCTCGTATACAGATGAATCACCATTCGTTACAAAGTTATGTGCCAACACACTATACCTTCATTTGTCCAGTAAGAGGATATCTTTTAGATATTAATTTAAATAGAAACTATGAATTAGGGATGTTATTGCAGCCATCTAGTCATGTACTATACCATTGCGACATAGTATTAAAAAAACAACGTATAACTGATTGGAATTATATAACAATGGATGGTTCATGGATATTCTCAGCTTATCGACAAGATACGGTTCGAATCGTTTGCCCGAATTGAATGGACCAAATAACCAAAATACAAGGGGTAGGAATACTTAAAATTGCCCCGGGTGCATCGGATATATAAGGATGCAATTTTGCTAACAGAAGCGAGCAAAGATAATACGAATGTTTGCCTATACCAACTAAACTTAATCCTCAATCTGACAAACCTCTACCCGACGTTAACCTATTTATCTGAAACAGATATAAAACTAGAAGAATGGACTCACAAACTGAAACTTGGACCAGTCAAGAAAAGACATTAAACGATATTATGGAAAAGACAGAAATGATATGAAAACATAAGAAAATCACGACGTCCCAATCAGACTATTATGGACTAATTTATGGAGGATTCAGCATTAATATCATAATCATAATAATTATCAGTATAATTTATAAATACTGCGTCACAGGCAAGAGAGCCTTGACTAATGCCACAACACTAGAATTATCTCACATGCATACACCAAAGTCGTCTCAACACAATTGATCGGACCTCCGACACAGATCAGTTTTTCCTAGCCTTGGACTGACCACAAATAAACAAACACCCACCCGGATGTCCGAAGAACAATCTACTAAACAAATTCAAACTGAAACTTTCCATATTCAAACTTCAAAAAAACCGAAATTTTCCGCGACTAAACCTAATCCGTTGATAAGATCTGAGAATTCTTCGGGTTTACAGACCCAGACAGCGGAGTCTGTATGAAAATTAACCAATAATTTATTGATTATTTGTTTTAGTACTTAATATCATCATGAGTGACGTTTCTGAGCATTTGATCATAGATCCAAGATGCATCAAGATACGATACTTCAGACATTTAGCCGCTGAGCGAGCTTTTGACACGATTAGAAAATATCAGACCCATACAGGAATTACATTTGTTGCGAAATCTTACTCATAATAGTACAAGAATAATTCTATGTAAATTTGCTAAGATTAAACATGCAATTGAAGCAAGGATGTGACGGTAAACGTCATATTAGCGCTAATAGCCTAACCTAGTGGCTGCCCGCGGGGGCAGCACCTACCGGGAGACGAAAAACGTAATAAGGGAATTCGGAACGCGACGAGGTGGAACGCGCGCGATTGAAAATGAACCAGTATGGGACTAGCTACCGATACGAAGGCCGCAAAAATCGAGGCTCGTAACCTGATCGCCTGAACGCACCGCAGAAATCGAGTGATTGTTGTCGCCGAGTTATCCAGAGAATGCTGACCAGAGCCTGCAAACACGGTGTCCTCCTGTGACGAATCGATAAGATGAGTCAAATGATCTCGCTCAAAGAGGCGGCCGATGGCTCGCTCGACGCGGTCTGCGAGCAACTTCACGCTGAAACTCGCTCGCGAGTTGCTCGCAATATAGACCAACAGAGACTCCGTTTCCCGCCGCCGAAGCAGCAACAGCTCCAGAGGGCTCCGTACTGTTTTCTATAATAGAAGAAGACGGCTAGTTCTTGAGTGGGAGTTTTGCAGCATTCTTTGGAACAAGAAGACGATTGAAAGGTGTGACAATATCATCATCGAAGAAGAATTTCCTGACTATTACTGCTGGCGTGGATTCAACGAATATTAGATAAGTAACCTGATCTACGTTAGACTGCCTGAGAATTTTAACTGTAACTTCGAACCATTTGAATTTAAATATTGAATTGGAAACGAAAGGGCCGTTCGCGCAAAGACAGTAAATTGCAATATGAAATAACGAATGGAATTTGTAATTTAGATCATGTAATTAGTGATGGAATTTTATGATTGCATCGCGTATTTTATATAGTTTTATAAAATATTAACTCAACGAGAATTGGAATTACTAACATTTTGTTGTAATATAATTAGCATAACGAACTAGTGAATTTTGTAATGAATGACGTATTGAATTAGTTTGTGAATAGTATGGGAGTGACTAGTGTGAGTGTGGCGGAATGAATGTGTGAGGATGGAATGAATGATTTGTGAAGATTATTTTAACATTGAAATAAGAAATAACGAAAATGTAAAGTAATGGGTGCGCGCCGAATATAATATCACTATATATATATATGAATGGCAATTCAATTGATGAGATTAATGATCATTGTAAAATTGGAAAAATGGGATTGAATACTAATCTTGTAACGGATTTAATTTAAATTATGTTCTATTGCTCAATTGGTGAATAAATACTGAGATGTTCAGTGTTGAGATTTGACATTGAATTTAGAGTTTCTTGCATTCTTAGTCTTAAGTATGTGACCACTAATTTGAATATACTAACATTTAAATATAATATTTACATTGGCGCCCAGCTAAAAGGTAAACTCATGTAATCCATGTTTACTTACTGATGAGCAATGAGCATGGCGTGTACGTAACAAGGTCGGGTAGACAATCGAAACAAAGGAATATTGATCTTAGTTTCGCGAATAAGCGAATAAAAGTGAAAAGTAATAATAGGGCTAATACAATGGTTTTGCATCATGATGACGAGGTGATAAACCAACAAGGACAATCTGATGACTTGGAAACGCTAAGGCAGCTAACAGTGGAACAGGCGCAAAGGATGGCTAATATACAAGGCGAATTGGAGAGAGTGCGTTTAGAGCTGGCAAATCAACCGAAGATTGAAGATCTTAAGAAACAACTAGTCGAAAGGGAACAACAAATTCAACGTCTTCAGGCTGCGCAGCGGCCAGAGAACGCCAATAAAAGCGATGAGAGCGATCATCTTCGGGAGCTGCAGCAGCGACTCACGGCGCGGGATACGGAGTTGATACAATTGCGGGATGCGTGCGGAGCGGTTGAAGATCGCCCGGATGGTCCGTCTCAGCGGCTGAATCAAGTTCCTGCACAGCGTGATTACACAGCGGAGATATGTGCGATTATGGGTAATGTAACAAGCATGCAAATTGATATTAAATTGCCGGAGTTTCATGATGAAAATTCAGCTAATCCTTTAGAGTTCTTGGATGATTTTGAGGGGTTCTGTTTAGCAAAGAATATTGATAGAGATAGTAAATTAAAATTATTAAATATAGCATTACAAGGTAGAGCAAAATTATGGTACGGTTTGCAAGGAGATTTGAGGGATTTTGATGATTTTAAAAATAGGTTCCAAAGTGAGTTCTATGGTACAACAGCACAATTTAACTTTAAAGATAAATGGTTGAGTAAAAGATTTAATAGCAGAGAGGATAAAAGTTTACAGAGTTATTATTATAAGCAGCTAAAACAAGCTAGCTACTTAAGGCCAATATTAAACCAATACGAGAAGAACTTTTCAATTATGAAACAATTTCCAATGTCAGTAAGAGATAGATTGGCATTAATTGATTACAGTAATTCTAATGATATAATTAAGATAATAGTAAATTTAGACAATTTATATAATGAAAAGATAAGAAAATATGAGAAAGGTCAGAATTATTCTGGTTATGACAAGCAAGAAAAGGTACAAATTAATCAATTCAAATTGCAAAACAAATATTCAAATTTTAATCACAGAGGTAGAGGAAATTATAGAAAACCGTGGAATAATGGAAGGGGACAAAGCAGATACAATCAAAATCGTTGGAATCAAAATTTTCCAAATAACAATTATGCAAACCAAAATTATTCAAATCACAATTTTTGTCAAGGTTATACTCAACAAATATCAAATAATCAAAATTCTCAGGCACACAGTAATTTGAACGCAACTAGAGAAACCCCTGCTTTAACTCCGGATATACGTTTTCCTCCTCCAGCAATAAATAATGGTAATCCGATATCCAATGAAAATTCGCAAAATCAGACTAATCATTTAAACGACAAATCGGCGCGTTGAGTTGTGGTCCGTCGGCGCGTCAATATCACAATGATATAGTTACAGAATTAAATAGAGATATTCATAGTCAGGACCAGGAAAATAAAGCTGATACAATGGAAAAAGTTCCACTGTCTCCACACTTACTTTGTACAGTATGTGATAGAAGAGTTTTGTCACTTATAGATACAGGTAGCCAAATTAGTGCAATATCAGAAGATTTTTACAATGAATTAAAATATTCACAGGTTTTATTAGAATTACCAGTAGCTAATATGATGGTTTCAGTAGCAATTGGTAAAAAATCAACAAAGATAAAGAAACAAGTATTTTTGCAAATTAGTATTGATGGAGAAAAATTTGAGTTTATTTTCTTTATAGTACCTTTATTGGCGAGTAAAATGATTCTCGGAAATGATTTTAATTTAAAAGTAGGTTTAATAATTAATTATTGGAGCAGAACTATACAGATAAAAAATAGAATAGTATCGCAATCATCAACGTTGTTTGAGATAAGTGCGTCAGAGGGGTTGATTTTAATAAAAAATAATGATCAAACATGCATATATATAGTAAAATTAGAAGAAAAGGAGAAATTTAATAAAAATGTTAGAAAAATGATTGAAGTAGAATTAAAAAACCCTCAAGAAAAAGAAATAATAAAGAATAATATAAAAAAATATCAAATGTGTAGTATAGATATAATTAAACAAATAAATGATCAAGTAATAGAGGGTATAGAAAACGATGAAATGAAAGAATATTTAAATGAAACGGATAAATTAATAATGAATGCATGTAAAGTAGAAAATAAAAAAGAATCAACGTTCTCGGATCAACTTGAATCAATCGCGGAAAACCTGTCAATGATTGATGAAAAGCAAAAATACATAATGATTACAATGTTAAAGCAATTTGAAAATTTATTTTTAGATAAACCGGGTTGTGTAAAAAATTATACGCATAAACTTCGTTTAAAAAAACAAAATCCAATAATTAATCAAACTTATCCAGTGCCATATGCTATGAGAGATGAAGTTGAAGAGTGCATAAAGAGGATGCTTGAAGCTAAAATAATCGAACCTGCGATAAGTCCGTATTGTAATCCGTTGCGTGTTATACGTAAAGAGGATAAAACGATTAGAATATGTCTTGATGCGAGAAATTTGAATAAATTCATTGAAGACGACCATGAGTCACCACCGATTGTCGCGGATATTGTGCAGAATTTTTATAAGTGTAAATTTTTTTCAAAGATTGACATGTTGATGGGATATTGGCAGATAGTTTTGGATGAGGAGTCCCGTCCTTTAACAGCATTTGTTTTTAAAGGGAGGATGTATCAATTTATTCGCGTACCGTTTGGAATAAAAACAGCTGGAAGTGGTTTTATTCGAGCTTTTACAATAGCATTATTAAGCGAAACAAAAATAATAGATATTTTTAAAATTTATCCAGAATTTGAAGATGTAAATGAGGAGAGTGTAAATGAGGTTGCTAAATCAATACCAATAAATGTTCACAAAGAAACAGCAACGTACGTGGATGATTGTGCAGTAGCAACTCCGACATTTAAACGACATATCCAAGTTTTACAAATAATTTTTTCAAAATTGATGGCCAATGGATTCACTATTAACATAAAAAAATGTCAATTTTTAGTAAAGGAAATAATATTTTTAGGTTTTGTCTTGTCATATCAGGGAATTCGTCCTGATCCAAGCCGCATAGAAGTGATTAGGAATTTTGAAGAACCAAAAAATAAAACTCAATTGCAAAGTATACTCGGAGTTTGTAATTATTATCGTCGTTTCGTGATAAAACATAATAGTTTCGTTACGCCGTTTAGAGATTTGTTAAAAAACGATGCGAAGTGGCTATGGACCGAGAAACATGCGCAGGCATTTAACGCACTTAAACATAATTTTATTGATGCTGTTTGCTTGAGTCATGTGATACCGGATACTCCGTTTAGAGTCCAAACTGATGGTAGTGTTCAGGGTATCGCGGGAATTTTATATCAGATTGATGGGAATGGTGATTATTGTATAATTTCTTTAGCGAGCAGATGTTTAACAGAAGTTGAATCAAGGTATACAACCACGGAAATAGAGTTGTTGGGAATTGTTTATTCTGTTGCTAAGTTTAGGGATTATTTGGTGGGCCGGAAGTTTGAGATTGTTACGGATCATAAAGCTCTTACGTTTTTGAATTCTACAAATTTTCACACTTCTCGGCTCATAAGAATGGCCCTGTACTTGCAGCAGTATTCATTTACAGCGGTACATTGTCGTGGAGTAGATAACTTGGTCGCGGATTTTTTTAGCAGAAATCCTGAGAGTAAATTCAAAGAACAAATACAATCACCGATCAGCATATCATCTTTATATAAATATTCTCTTTCACAAAACAAAAAACATGAGTCAGTTGCTTTGTTGATTATGGCAATGAGTGAGGAAGATGCGACGTTAAAAATAATAATGAAAAATATAGGTAAAAAACAAAGAGATGATTCAGGTTGTGCAAAGTTTTTTAAACAATTAAAGAATAATAACAAACAAAATAATAATTTACAATTATATAATGAAGTATTATTTATAAAAGAGTTAAAGAGCGAAATATGGCGTATAATCATACCGGCGGAAATAAAAGTGGAAATAATAAAGTTAACACATGCGAAGTTGGGACACCCAGGTGTGTTTAAAACACTTTCGTATTTGAAGCAATATTATTATTGGAGGACAATGAGTAGAGACGTCAAGGCGTACATAAAGAAGTGTGATCTTTGCCAGCGTGTAAAGTACTTGTCGATCGCGATGGAGGGACCATATCAATTAGTTGATTCAGTAAAGCCGTCAGATTTAGTGACGGTAGATTTCTATGGTCCTCTCCCTCGCGGTCGAGGGGGAGTGGAGTATGTGTTTGTGATATTGGATGCGTTTTCTAAGTTAGTTCGTCTTTATCCGATGAGAAGGGCTACTACAGACGCAGCATTAAAAAGAATTACTGATGACTATATTCCTGATTGCGGAATATTTAAAAGAATATTGAGTGACAATGGTAGTCAGTTTACTTCTCAGAAATGGAAGATCGAGTTGGAGAAATTGGGCATAAAAGTAGTGTATAGTTCGGTTAGACATCCACAATCTAATCCTACCGAGCGAGTAATGAGAGAGATTGGTAGATTATTTAGAACTTACTGTGAAAAGAAACATACCGCATGGCCATTGTACTTAAAAAAAATTCAAGACATGTTAAATATCACAACACATTATAGTACAGGTTGTGTACCTCATGAACTGCATTTTGGAAAACCTATTAAAGACGAGATATTAAGGATTTTGAGATTTCCTGAATCAAAAATAATAGATAAAGAATTTTTAATAGTTTTTGCTAGAAAAAATATTGAAAGAAGTTTTACAACGCGTATTAGGGGTCAAAAGCCTTCAAAGGTTGTAATTAAAGAGGGAGACTTAGTGTTATTGAGAGTGAAGCATTTATCCAATGCACTAGACAAGGTGACAAAAAAGTTCTTCCATTTGTTTGAGGGACCTTTTAGAATCTCCAAGGACTTAGGACAGAATGCATTTGTATTGGTTGATCCTAATGACGATAATATTGTAGTTGGTACCTATAATCGTACAAATTTGCGCAAATATAATATTTAACAAGAATGAGAATTTGAGTATGATAATATTGATATTCTGTGCAAAATGTATGAGAAATGTTATGAAATAATGTTCAGTGTGTGAGTGAAATGAGAAGAATGAATAAAATGCGTTGAACAATAGTGAAAATGAAGATGAATGTTTAAAGAGATGGATGGTATGAGAGAAATGATTGTGTGAGAATGAAAGTATGTGTGTCGTAACGTAGAGTAAGTTTAGGATAAGTTTGTATTTATATTAGCGTTGAATGAATAATTGACGAGAATCTTTGCGAATGAAAGAACATTGTAATTATGTATGAAATTTAAGATAAGTTATAACTAAAAAAATAATGAATGTATAGAGGTGCACCGAAAGAATCGATTCGAATTAATGGAGAAAGTAACCGGTTATGTAAGATAATGTAAATAGATGGATTGAAGGGTTTTAAGCGGTGTTAAGTATGAGTGAGAGGTGCAATGGCGCTTTCGTTTCAAATTTGTTGTGGACTTGTATTTCATGAGGGCGGATTGTGTTTTTGGCGTAGAATTCTTCTCCACCAAAAAAGGGGGAGTATGTGACGAATCGATAAGATGAGTCAAATGATCTCGCTCAAAGAGGCGGCCGATGGCTCGCTCGACGCGGTCTGCGAGCAACTTCACGCTGAAACTCGCTCGCGAGTTGCTCGCAATATAGACCAACAGAGACTCCGTTTCCCGCCGCCGAAGCAGCAACAGCTCCAGAGGGCTCCGTACTGTTTTCTATAATAGAAGAAGACGGCTAGTTCTTGAGTGGGAGTTTTGCAGCATTCTTTGGAACAAGAAGACGATTGAAAGGTGTGACAATATCATCATCGAAGAAGAATTTCCTGACTATTACTGCTGGCGTGGATTCAACGAATATTAGATAAGTAACCTGATCTACGTTAGACTGCCTGAGAATTTTAACTGTAACTTCGAACCATTTGAATTTAAATATTGAATTGGAAACGAAAGGGCCGTTCGCGCAAAGACAGTAAATTGCAATATGAAATAACGAATGGAATTTGTAATTTAGATCATGTAATTAGTGATGGAATTTTATGATTGCATCGCGTATTTTATATAGTTTTATAAAATATTAACTCAACGAGAATTGGAATTACTAACATTTTGTTGTAATATAATTAGCATAACGAACTAGTGAATTTTGTAATGAATGACGTATTGAATTAGTTTGTGAATAGTATGGGAGTGACTAGTGTGAGTGTGGCGGAATGAATGTGTGAGGATGGAATGAATGATTTGTGAAGATTATTTTAACATTGAAATAAGAAATAACGAAAATGTAAAGTAATGGGTGCGCGCCGAATATAATATCACTATATATATATATGAATGGCAATTCAATTGATGAGATTAATGATCATTGTAAAATTGGAAAAATGGGATTGAATACTAATCTTGTAACGGATTTAATTTAAATTATGTTCTATTGCTCAATTGGTGAATAAATACTGAGATGTTCAGTGTTGAGATTTGACATTGAATTTAGAGTTTCTTGCATTCTTAGTCTTAAGTATGTGACCACTAATTTGAATATACTAACATTTAAATATAATATTTACACTCCCCTGCCACCACGAGTGTGTGTGAAGTGTTTCGCCATCGAGGATGAAACCATGCGCGCGCAAGTTCGCGACCCAAAAGAAAGGGAGAACAAAAGACATTATCCGAACGCGCTGTGTGTGCTAAGTTTCGTTCGCTGCCGAACACTCGTCATTAAGGTAAGCTGGCCAGCTTAATTTCGCGACCGCGATTGCATGCCTGATAACCAATTTTCTGTACTCGAAGCGAAGCGTGCATGTAATAGCTCTGCTAACAAAGAGCGGCGAGCGATCCGACACTGTATGTCATTGTCGTGCGAGCGCGGTATGTAAACATAAACAGGCGAGCCGAATGTAATGTAACATTCAGAAGTAATAAAGAGTTTTCGTCTGTGATATTAACCAGTACTTTTGACGTGTTTATTTCGTATTCGTAGTTAGTTGGTTGACTGACACCTGTTCCCTCTTGCTCTCCGACTTCCGTATTGAACATAGGTAATTACGTGCGTTTTTCAATACGATTACGCGGATAAAATTAATTAAACGGTAACAACCCCGTTCCAAGGAAAATAATAATCTGGAACCTGAATATAAAAGACCGGATCCACATCGAGAACAAAAAATACAAGACCCACGAAGAAAACCAGATTATTTTGTCGACTTTCCTAGACGATCGAAGAAAACTATAGATAAATATCTTTTTTCCAACATTTTGTACAATTTGGACCATTATTGTATCGTAAAGTGGTGCGAGACAACAAAGGAGCTCTCGCTATTAGATATGCTCAATATTACAAAGCTGCTGACGAGGCAAAGGCTTTAATGGAATATGATCCTGTCTACGACGCTAGGTATGCTGAGATACGGAAAAGAAGATGGAATCAAAGTAACGAAATGAGACATCACTGGCTTTGCGACAAATGGATAGATGCATCAATCTACGAGGACCATAATACTACCTGTAGGTGGCAACACCAGTAGAAACTCAGGGAAGGAAAGATCAAAAGACAATACCCTAAGTCGGAAGTAAGGAAAGTAAATAATGCGAATTTGACCAAAACAAACCGGCTTAGCACGAAAATAGACAAAAATGCTTCTACGGACCTTGTCACGCTCACGAAAAATAAGCTACTGGACCCTATTCCTAATGCACGGGCGACCTTACGAAAAACACAACAAGTTAACTTCATAGAAGACGATGTAATAACAGGAATCGACCTTGAAGATAGAAGATATTTAGAATCAGCTGTATAGTTTATAAGTTATAAGATGGGGAAGAATTATTGACATTGGACCTTTTAATTGTATTTTTATGATTTTTTTTTTATTTTGTGATTTTCGTATCACTTATTATTTATATTATAGTTTGCACTCTCGTGCTCTGTTGCGTTAATGAGTAAGAATTTGTTTCGTTTTCAAAATGCTTCTAATTATTATTATGATATAAAATAATAAATAATATATATGATTATAAAAGTGAGATTTCCATGAAAAGATAGACTTTACCCCAGTTTCTTATGGTGCGAAGTGTTCTATGAGTCGAGCACAAATTACAATAGGAAAAGAGAGGATTCGCTCAGTTAATCACTATGAGAGAAAGAACTTAGGTATTAGATAAGTTTATTCAATCTCATGTGCTCACTTTGCAAGGCTAGGAGTGAATGCTAGCCTGCGCAAAAATCAGTGTATTTATATACAGATTTTTCCGCCTATTTTCGCAGAACAGCTCTCTTCGGGTTGTTTACGCAATTGTGAGAAATAATTTTTCCAAATTTACAAGAGAATAAACAGTAATAATAAAATTTTAAAACTGGAACGGGGCGGTTATCTAACAAAATGATAAATTTATTAATGCACGAACTTCCACGATGCAGAGCTAATCGCCGTTCCGTTAAACACGTATAGTTATACGTGTCTTCGCCTTTACGTTTGATACTTTCGTTTCAATGTCTTCTTTCCTACAGAGTTGAACTTACCTTAAGTCACTTGACGTGATACTCGATCTATGTTAGGTGTGAGTGACCTAATGCTTAATCCGACTAATCCCCTAGACGAAATCGGATTAAAACTTAATCCATTATAGATTATTAAACTGTTAGGAAACGAAATAACGTAAACGACGAATAAAATTAATCATGTTTAATTCATAAAAACTGCAGTCTTTTACAGGTCGGAAGATTAATGCACGCGAATAGGATTTACAATTATTGATAATAATTCGGTGAGAGAGAGAGAGAGAGAAAGAGAGAGAAAGAGAATTCGAACTTTTGCCGCAAAAACTAACGCTCGGCACGAATATAAAAAAAAACGCTCGCGATAGACAAAATACTTTCGAAAGTATTTTGTCGCACAATAATAGGGAGGTAGGTGCACCTGCGGTGCAATTACGGTGATTAGCCGTAATTGTTGAATCAGCAAAATCAACTGTTGGTGCTCCTCGGATTCAAATCAGCAGCGCTGCCTCCTTCACAAATCTGCTGCTGCTTTACATGCTGCTGCTGTAAATGCTGATGCTGTGGTGTTTCCTCGCTACACTCGCACGTATTGAAAATCCCTGAAAACTTTATAACAAACGACGAAACACTGTGCAAAATAACTGGCGGTACTACACATGTAATAGCTGAGGCTTAACTGCCTATTTTCAAATTCTCGCCCACCCTCTCTCTCTCTCTTAGTCGTTCAAACTAGCATCGCGAGTGTACGAATCGCGAACGGATCGATTAATCGAATCGACTACCTTAGCAAAACATGTAAACTTTACAAAATCAGATGTTGATCATTTTATTATAATTTACAATAATCACAAAAAGTATCGTCAAAAGTTATTAACTAATAATGTTAATAAATATGATAACGCAATATTTACAATAAAACAATAATAAAATTTGACACAGATTAATATAGTTTATCACTAATAAGTAATTTCTTAAAAGAAATACTCAAATTAGTTAATAACATTTAAATTATAATAAATTTTCGTATTTGTAACGGTTTTTTCTAAAATTTTATAATGTAATTACTAGATTAATTAATCAAGATTAATAAATTATAAAGTTGTCATTATTATGTACAAAATTAATGCTTTCGATCTATATATAATTATATTTTTAAATAAATTATTAATTATTTATTTATTGATAACAGTAATAATTAAACTGTTATCAATGAAACCACTTCTTACTCATGTTTATAAGATATTCATAATGAATTTAGATTATTCGCATTATTCTGATAATTAATATTTACAATATAATAAACAAATTAACTTTGCATATTAAAATTCAATATAATTTAATAATTAAACGTAATTAAAATTATTATAATCTAAATCTATGCCCTAAAATCTATATAAAAAATGCATTGTTTCATCAAAATTACTCATACTCTGATAAACTTAGTTATAGATTTTAGTTTTGTAGGAAAAATTTCAGCCTTCTTAGTTTGGCACTCACTTCTAACTGTCGGGTCTCGCTCTCACAATTCGTCTGTACTTTTTCGTTTTCCTCTCTCATTTCTTACACTCTGTCTCTCTCTGAGTCACACATTTATAATCGCTTCATGTTTTATAAGGAGCCTGACGTCACATATATATAGATATAAATATAATAGTTTTTGTTATTTCATTAAAAACTTAAATCTAACGCTCGGCGTGAATACAAAAAATTACGCTTGCGATAGACAAAATACTTTCAAAAGTATTTTGTCGCGCAATAATAAAGGGAGGTGCACCTACACTCCCGCCCAATAATCTTTGCCCACCTAAGAACAAAACGACTATAACTTTGAAACTCTATATCTCGGCTGGAAATACACCTACAGAGCTCTGCGGGGGCTCATTTGAAAGGGTTTTTCGAGCACTTTTTATTGGTGTATATTAAAATCATGCTTAGATATTTTCCTTGTAGATAGGGCGGCGAATATCAAAACAAAAATTACGTAATTTTTGCTTTTTCTTTAACCGCTTGCCATTTCGAGAAAAAAAATCGTAGAAAAATTCTAAACATAGCATTTTTTAGCTCTTTTTCTGCACTATCCAAAACACTGATTCAAAAATAATTTTCGACTAAATTCAGCGATTATATGAGCATTTCATTCAAAAACAGCATCTATATTCATTGCTCTGTATCTCGGAAAATTCGAATTGTAGAAAAAAATTTTCTGGAAAGAAAATGCTCCATTTTGTAAGTAGAATACGTGAACGAAATTTCATAATCATATGAAAACATTTTTTTTTCAGTCGTAATATCAAGTAGTCTAATTTTTTCAATATTTCACTTTGGAATAATAAAACAGATCATTTATACTCGAAGCTATTCTATTAATTGTAGACAAATTTTAATTATATGCAAATCTCGATCAACGAAAAATCTAAGTAGAAAAAATAATCTAATTTACCAAAACTGACATAACTAATGATTAGTGAAAAAAATTTTTTTTTAATGTTGTTCTAATCTTCTAAAAAATTGTTTACCATAGTAACATATTATTGAAGTATGACACCAAGAGATTTTAGTAAACGTTATCAAGTTATTGGATTTCACATAAATGGTAAAAGCAATCGTCAGATTGCTAGTATTCTCAATATTCCTCGTCGAACCGTAGACTACAATGTAAATAAATTTAAAAGTAGCGGCAGTGTTGAAGACAAGAAGCGCTCTGGTAGACCGCGGAAACGATTGCTTTTACCATTTATGTGAAATCCAATAACTTGATAACGTTTACTAAAATCTCTCGGTGCCATACTTCAATAATATGTTACTATGGTAAACAATTTTTTAGAAGATTAGAACAACATTAAAAAAAAATTTTTTTCACTAATCATTAGTTATGTCAGTTATGGTAGATTAGATTAATTTTTCCATTTAGATTTTTCGTTGATCGAGATTTACATACAATTAAAATTTGTCTACAATTAATAGAATAGCTTCGAGTATAAATGATCTGTTTTATTATTCCAAAGTGAAATATTGAAAAAATTAGACTACTTGATATTACGACTAAAAAAAAATGTTTTCATATGATTATGAAATTTCGTTCACGTATTCTACTTACAAAATAGAGCATTTTCTTTCCAGAAAATTTTTTTCTACAATTCGAATTTTCCGAGATACAGAGCAATGAATATAGATGCTGTTTTTGAATGAAATGCTCATATAATCGCTGAATTTAGTCGAAAATTATTTTTGAATCAGTGTTTTGGATAGTGCAGAAAAAGAGCTAAAAAATGCTATGTTTAGAATTTTTCTACGATTTTTTTTCTCGAAATGGCAAGCGATTAAAGAAAAAGCAAAAATTTGGTAATTTTTGTTTTGATATTCGCCGCCCTATCTGCAAGGGAAATATCTAAGCATGATTTTAATATACACCATTGAAAAGTGCTCGAAAATCCCTTTCAAATGAGCCCCCGCAGAGCTCTGTAGGTGTATTTCCAGCCGAGATATGGAGTTTCAAAGTTATAGTCGTTTTGTTCTCAGGTGGGCAAAGATTATTGGGCGGGAGTGTACCTTGCGGTGCAATTACGGTGATCAGCCGTAATTGGTGAAGCGAAATTTAACGGTGTCCCTCAAATCAGCTGCGCTGCCACGCTTACTAATCTATTGCTGCTTGAAATGCTACTGCTGCTGTAAATGCTGCTGTTGCTGCTTAGCTTTCTCGCTGCACTCGCACGTATGTAACAATCCAGGAAAACTTTATAAATCAACGACGAAACAATGTGCAAATTATATGGCGGTACTGTTTCAAAAGCAGCTGAGGCTTAACGCGTCCTCTCTGTCTCTCTCTTAGTCGTTCGAACTAACATCGCGAGTAAACGAATCACGAACGGATCGATTAATCGAATGGACTACCGTTGCATATATATAAATCAGAATTAAAATTAAAAAGTAATATAAAAAAAATAAAACTAGATAATAAATTAAAAAGAGCAATAAAAATTTAAAAAAAGTTGAGTGTAAATCCTATTGTAGCCTCCGCTTAGCATATTCTAGGATCGTGACGTATTTCACCAGCTAAAAACGAGGGTAAAAGTATTATTTTTATTTTCAAAAGTACGTATTCTTGCATCATTTTTTCCGTAGAAGCGATTAGCGCTATTATTTTTCCATTATAGTATATTTCGCGAAAATTGTTTAAACAATTATTGTTTAAACAAATGGAAAACTAACTTTTATCACTGTTTTTATTATCTTTTGTACATATCGTCTAATCACAGTGGCTACTTCCGAGCCATATGTTCTGGCTTTGGCTTGGGCATTAATGAATTTCAAGAAATTTTTATCTTTAACCAGAAAATATTTTTAAACATATTTTACGACGTTTCCGTAATCTTCGTAAGAGTTTTAATTTAAGTCTTTGAACATATCTTATTGTAGATACATATAATAGGATTAATATCAATAGCTGAATGGTTGGAAGAGGATTTAAATGAGCACGTTTTTTTCACTTTTCTTTACTTTTATTTGAATCTATTCACTTCCGATAACTTATATGTATTATATTAATATTCTGTCAAAAATTTAGTTATAGCATATTCGTTAACTCTTTTAATTTTTTTAAATCTGATATAACAATACGTTAATCAAAATTTTTTAATTCATGCATTTTTGATTTTTTCTAGACTTTGTGATATTGCAACGATTGCCGAAAATCGTTAGGCCTCGTGTGGACTGTCGAGCGTGGCTAAGTGTAATAGCCATGATCGGCTTAGGTTAGAGAGAGAGAGGGCGCGTTAGGGGCAATGACCGGGAGGGGAGAGCTAGCGAGCAAGTATGACTGTGTTCTTCAGTCCGGCGACATCGCAGTTTTTTCCATCCGAAGCAACAACGTGTTTTTCCATTCGAGTGATATACAGGGAGATTGAATAGCTAATTTGTGAGTGGTGAGAAGAGCGTGCACACTGTGCAACGTGTGCAGCATCGGCAGCAGCAACCACAACCTCGCTAGCATCCACTGTGCAGCGTAACATCGGCAGCGAGAGGCGGTTGCAGAGGCAACGCGTTTTTAGCGTAATCGGATACGGTTGGCCACCGTATCTTCGTCAGATCAGCGGTAAGTGCGCTGCACTCTGTAATTCGTTTAGCGTGCGATCTCGCGCAGCGTGCGCGGTGAGTTTTTTAGGTAGCGTGTGTGCGACTAATCCGCGACGTTCGCGAAAACATCTCTCTCTCTCCCCACTCGATTTATTTTGTTGATACAGCGTGCGTTCTGACTCTCGGCAAATCGTCCTTTGTATAGGATTAATCTCGTCCAAATAAAGTGGTTGAATATTAATAAAAGACGATCTTATTATTTCGTCTCACCTTGTCCGGTGTCGGTGTTTATGTTTACATTTTGATTCGAACGCGCCCGTAGTCCAACACAGATCGCGAACGCAATAGAAGGAGCTGTTCGTCAACCGAGTTGTCTGCAGTGGTCGACGGAGCGCTGGTAAGCAAGCGCATCAACGCCTCTTGCGGAGAGTTCGCACATCGAAGTTAGATCGCTGAGAGGACTCGGCGCATGCGTACACCGGAGCAAGGTGAGTTAGTGTGCTCGAAGCATACAGCTAACAGAGCACCGTTTGGCCGTATCGATAATTACAACTGCCCGGGATTTGCGACTAAACGGTAGCGTGTTACAATATGTAATAGTCACATTATGTATGCAGATAGAAATTTACAACCGGAATACACTCTCAAAATTTTGATTGCGACTTGTAGAACAGTTAGTAGCAAATAAATTTATTTATACCTAAAGGTAGAAAAAGAAAAGCTTCTTCTACGAACACGGAAAAGCCTCATATAGCGTCTGAGGAAGAACCTACAACATACAGATATGCGTCCGGCGTACGAATGAGCGGGGGAGAAGTGGCTGAGTCGCGTCTAGACGGAGCGTTCCAATATACCCGACAACGGTGTGCGTGAGGTCTCTGGTGAATTATGCAGCGCGCGCGTGAGCAGCTGGCTTTCATACCGGAAGAGTGAGAGTATGAGAGTGTGTATTTATTTATATTGTGAGAAGATGAAGGTGAGAGCGAGTGAAGGGGGTGATTTGAGAGAGTTGATTGGAAGTTATAATGGATTTTTTGAGATATTTCTTCGTAAGTGAGAGAGTTATGTAAATCACGATAATTAGAATAATGAGATTTAGATTTTTCTATTTCTTTGTATTCTGTTTTAATTCCTTGTATAGATTTGTTTTTTCTTATGGAGATAGAAAGTATTTTTTATTCAAAAGATCTGGCGGGACACTTTTTATCAGTGGAAAGATGATTTTGATGATAGTTAAGGCAGGAGGGGTTATTTTTTTTGACATTGTCTTGGCAGGTATCAGAGGAATGATTGTTTCCGCAATATAGGCATCTAGGATTATTTGATTTGCAGATAGCTTTAGTGTGGCCATATCGATAGCAGTTTGTGCAGAGCCTTATGTTAGGAATATATGTTTCAATGTTAAGTTTAACTTGTAACGGAGAATCTCGGTTAGACCGATTTCGTCCGTCTGGCTCTCGCAAATGTCCGTACGCCGCGTCAAGCTGTGAGTATGTGCGTGTGGTACACACACTCATGCTTGGATATTTGTTTACGAGGTGCTGAACACGGGCTGAGCTGACGACTGGAGCGATGGAGATGGCGCAGAAGAAGAGAAAGAGAGAGAGAGAGAGAGAGAGAGAGAGAGAGAGCGGATTGAACCGGAGGTCACGTTTTTTCCCAAGTTTGCCCCACGACCTCGTCGAAGTTTGTTCGCTTTCGGAGACACGCCCGGTGCACGGACAAGTATTAGAGTGTGAGGTTGGATTGCGCGCAGCCGTGTCCTGAAGGATACCCGGCACCGGTGCGTGTGGGGAACCGGCGAGGTGCGCGGCTGCGTGCACAAACAGTTTGGACGTTGCTGCAGTACCGAGCAACGGAAAGGCGGCGGACACAACGACAATAGCAATCATCGAACGAAACAGCGGATTGAGGCAGTAGTATTATGGAGCGAGCGAGAGGACGAGCAAGAAGATAAATAGCTACGACAACAAACACCAGCGAGACGGTCAGCGAGAAGGAGCACACCAGTGACGTCACACTGCAGAGCGTTCCAGCCGTCGGAGAGGCTGAAGGTCGAGGTCGGTGCCGTGTTTTTCTCTTGTTTCTCTCTCTCTCTCTCGTCCATGTTTGGGCGCCAGTTTATGGGTGGTAGCACGGCAGACCTGCTGGCTACCCGGTCGATGAATTAACGGCGGAAAGTGTTTTGTCGGGCATTTGTTGAAATATTTTGTCTTAGACAGGGAATCGGCAGGCTGATCAGCCACCGATTCACTTTTGCGTTCAGATTTATTATTGTGCCACTTGTAGTGTTTAAGCACGAGATCGCCGTCTTGTAGCCTATTGTTGACGATTAAAGGATTAGTGTATTAATCCGCTGTTGTGTTTATTCGCTGCTGTATCACTTCTCATCCCGATTTCGAATCTGTGCGTTTAACGTGGTTTTGCTCGACGCGTTATTTAGTCGTGGGAACGTCTTTTGCTTCTCGAATCCCCGAATAAATAATTTATCCGGACGGCCGCGAGCTACCCAGACGGGAACGGCCGCTAATTCTCCGTTTCAAACTCTAAATAAATAGATGAAGTGTGGAAGTATACGTGCTTTAAAGGTGATTTGGACGGTTTCGGTAGGAAGGTATGTGGGTATGTGGGTTGATTTAGATTTTTTTCATCTAATGTTTTTCTGTTAAATCTACGTATTTTTATGGGGTGAGTACCTTTAAAGTGTATAGTGATATCTATGTTTTGAAGAATCTCTTCTTCGGTTAAATTTGTGGATATACCTTTGAGTAGGTCGTTTTTATAAATGAAGGAGCGGGGGACTATTGTTTCCAAATTATTTTTTTTTAAGATTTTAATATCATTTTTTAGGAGTTTATTTGCAATTTTCCTTTCGTGGGTAATAATGATAAATCTATTTTTGCCTGAAGATTTAATTTCATCGAAGGCATTGTCTAGGAATAGGGGGATGAGTTTACTAGCTAATTGGACTGATTTAATGGTATTGTCGTTATGTTGTGGTGATTGGAGGATGATTTTATATCGGGGAGGAATGTCGCTAGTGTATTCAGAAATTTTCGGTAGTTCTATTCTATGAGATAAATTGAGTTGGGAGGGAGGGTTATTGGGTGACTTGTCAATGTGTGAGAGTTTGTGTCTGTTTATGTTATCTGGGAGTCGGTAAGTAGGTGTGCGGGGTCTTTTTTTGTGTTTTTGTTTTTCTGTTGTGTTTGAGGAGGAGGACGGTTGGATAAGTGACATTTCGGTGTTATCAATAATTGGTTGAGTATGTGAATTCGGAGAGGAGTGTAAATTTATGTCAGGGGGATCCATATCATTAGGGTCGTCCATGTTGGGACTGCGTAAGAGTAGGTCCCGGACGGCGAGCTTCTTGAACAACTCAGATTATAGGTTAGCTCAGAGATATTTAAATTATAATTTATTTACAAAGTATAGATTGGTTTTAGAGATGTTTCCCAATAACACAAAAACGTTTTTTGGAAAACTTTCAAACGTTGATGACTTTTAGTGAAAAAAACGTTATTAAAATGTTTTTAAAACATAATATATGTCCGCGAGTAATACATTTTGAATACGTTTTATAAACGTTTTAAAAACGTTTTTTATAAAAATTTATACAGTACGAGGGTGGTCCGATAAGTACGTAGCCTCACCGCCCGATGGCGCCACTCTCGCAAAAGAAATATTCTATCACGTAGTACAACCTTCTCGATGGTTACTGTCAAAATTTCAGCTGGATCGAAGTTGTAGTTTATTTTTGAGAGCGTGTGAAAGCAAGTGTGTCCGTTGATTTTTGTCAAGAGTTCATTCAAAAATGCTTACCATACCAATTGAGAAAATTAAATAGGCATAATGTCAAACAAAAAATGATCATAACCGATACCCCGCCAGTTCCCTTTTTGAAAGTCAGCATAGACGTAGTAGGCCCACTCGAGCCTACCAAAACGGCAAACGCTTACTTACTTACCTGCATGTGCACGTTTACCAAATACGCCATAGCGGCACCCATGCCAGACCAAACAGCTACTACTGTAGCTGATAACCTTATTAAAAAACTAATATGTACCTTTGGAGCACCTAACGTCATAGTAAGTGACAGAGGCACTAACTTCACTTCAAAACTAATGAAACGTATTGCAGCTCGCTTCAAAATTAAGCATATTACTACAACGGCTTATCACCCGCAGGCTAACAATGTTGAACGAATTCATTTATCGTTAATTGAATATCTAAAAATGTTCACTTCCAAGACCAAAAATTGGGACGAGTATGTCGAACTTGCTATATTTAATTATAATACAAGCTGGCACAGCAGCCACCAGTTCTCACCATGGGAACTACTGTTCGCTCGCAAGCCACGCCTACCAAGCACGGAGCCCCTGCTAGAGCAAGATTTACTACCTACCTACGAAGGCTACGTGGAAAATTTGGTTAAACAGTTACACAATATACATGAAATAGCTAGAGAAAAATTAATAACATATAAAGAAAAAACTAAAATGCAATATGATAAAAAAACAAATCCTAGCAAATTCAGAGTCGGTCAATGGGTTTTTCTAAAAAGCGGCCCAAAGCCTCATAAACTCATAGGCAGTCACTTTGCCGGTCCCTACTTGGTCCTGGAAGTGGGAGAAAAAGAAAATATTAAAATAAAAATAAACGAAAAAGAAACTGGAACGGTCCACGCCAATCGTTTAAAGAAATCGTACATCGAAACAAGTAGTAATTGAAAATTATGTTTCAGATGAAAGCAGTAATTCTCAGCATCTTTGTTCAACTATACTTCAAAATAGTCACTCCTTTCATAGCCTATGATTGTTTTCAACGTTTTACTAACTTCACTACCTTCTCTCTTGTAGATATTGCTGAATGCGACATTCCTAATCCGATAATCAATTCTACTGTAACTGAAATATCCCTCCTCCAACTTAATGATTTTACAACTGTAAAAGTTCGTTATTGCAAAATAGAGGTCAAACGATCAGCCAAGACATGCGGCGCGCTCTCTCACGAATGGTCCCCCTCTGTTTCCGAAATAGAATATATTAAGGAAGTAACACGATAAGAATGCGTTAAAATGCACTCTTATCGAATAATGACGATCGGCGATAATCTAGTACAAAACTTAATGATAAATCAAACAACCGTACACCCGATAGAATTGGCAGGATACATTGCCCCAGACGGCACTTGCACTAACGCAGGAAGTTTCTCCGACCCTTACGGCACATTCAGCAATGTACACGTTACTGGCTATGTTAAAGTATCACTCGAAGAAAGATTTAACTCTGTAACACTGGCAACAAATAAAATCAAACTCGAGTCCGGAACTTCTTGTCAATTTACTGAAGAACGTTGCATTGATAGCATATTCGGATACGCATTCTGGGACGGAACCGAGTCTCAGGCGTGCCAAGCCAGCAAGTATACTAATCTATATTCAGGACCCGTCACTAAAGTAACAGAGATCGGCAATGAACGAAGACCACTTTACGTATTAGATTCTGAGGATATATCTTTTGCCTTCAATGACCTCGGTAAAATGATACAATGCGGTTTCGAAATTATTAAAACAGAACACCCGAGATTATTCATATTAGAAAATCGGCTCGGTGAACATTTCATTTCTAACAAAGTTAAAAATATGCACGATCTAGATCTTTTCACTTATGTAAATTCAAAAATATTATTTGTTGAAAAACATGTCAAAAATCATTTGCAAAAATTATACCATGACGTATTACTACAGCAATGCGAATTAGAAAGAAAAGTTATTACGAATGCGTTAAATATTGCCACTTTATCCCCGGACCTTTTAGCATATTATTTAATGAGAGAACCCGGATACATGGCCATGCTGGCGGGTGAAGTAGTACACATTATTAAATGCGTACCTGCAGAAGTCAAAGCTAGAAAGGCCGAAACATGCTACCAAGAATTACCGGTCACGCGCGGTGAGACTCCGATGTTTATCACATCTCGCACGCATATAATAAAACAATACGGAACCAAAACCGCTTGCGATACTAAAATGTCGGTAATGTATAAGTTCGGTGACTCATGGGTAAAGGTTATTCCGGATGTCACTAGTCAAGAAAACCCACACATAATCAAACCACAGGCCAAGCAAAATTGGGAATATAATAGCCCCATAAACACGGCAACAAGCGGAATTTACACATATAACGACATCGAACACCTTCGCACGTTTATAATGTTCCCTACAGAACGGAACGCGGTTCTTAATCAAATCGCGCTCGGTTTTGCTGGAAAATCCAATCTAGCCCCGGGAATATCCATAGCTAAACTACTCGACGAAGATACCCTGAATCGTATTGCGAATTCCACGTGGGAATCGCTATGGAGTCGATTCATTACATTCGGATCAGCGAGTGCCGCTGTTTTGGCCATCCTTATGATCTTTAGAGCAATTAAGTTTGTCCTTGATACCATTATACACGGTTATGCCCTTCATTCCCTCTATAGCTTTAGCATACACCTACTTGGCGCATTCTGGAATTCTTTGACTAACTTACTACTTTACCTAGCTAGGAAACCTGAAAGAGAAACAAACCCAGACAAATTAAACAAGGAAGCCCCGTCGGCAATACAGCCTGAAGAGCGAACTACTATCTTTAAAATCGAACGTGACGATCAATTGACCCAGAAACCAAGCTACACACAGAGACAGATATATCCAGTATTATCAGAACCAGAAATTCCACCGTTAATCAACAGAACATAAGCGTCAACAATAGCTATATGTCTGAAAACATGGATCACAGAGCCAAAAGAAAACTACTAGAAGACTTAATAATAGAAAAAAAGAGATTAAGTATATCAACTCAAATGCAAGACGAAACCGCAATAGAATTCGGACACAGAATAAATACATATTTACAAAAATACATTGGCATGGGAAAGGCCGCGCAAATGTTTTTATTCGAGGTTACAGAAAACGAAACTCAGAGAGAAAAAATTAGCTATTTATATTTTTATTAAAGGCCTCAAACATGAAATCAGACGTTACGTTTGTCCTTTTACCTTTTACAACAAATTACAAGACGCACGCTTACACGCCGTACAAATAGAAAAAAATCTAATAGACATCAATCGCATCAAAAGAAATTCGATCCGCCCCATATCGGAGTCTTTTAGAAAATAACAACACTGAACATTACACAACAAACAACTGTTTTGCATTATTTTCTTTTTTAGGATACCGACAAGTAACTACAAGACATTGCAGTAGCCACCAGGTGCTAAACACCAAAAGACCTCACCCATTACCAATCTCCTTCCGTAAAATCCCACAAAAATGTACAAAAGTAACACTAATGAACAATCCCGCCCCCCCAACAAAATACCTCGTACTGAAAACACGTTGCATAACAAATCAAACTTAATTGAAGCAGAGGTTACTTATTACGTAAATAGTAACTTTTCACCTACCTGCACAAGTTGTCATTACACCCTACCCATACAACAACAATTATCATATAACCTTGTCTATGTTAAAATCATCGGTCCTCACAGACCACCATACGCCATACGATGCATTAAATGCACAGACTGCATACATCATGTCGTTCTACACTATCCCAACCTAGAGTTACCTATAGACTCAATTCCTAAAACACCCGGCATTAACAGCCTTTTACCTTTCCGAACAAAAAACATCCGCTTTTTAAAACAATTTCATGAACACTACTCTAACTGCTTACAAATAGCCATGACATATATAGCAGAGATAAGAGATATCTTTGAGAAACACACTGACCAAAACACACCTACACAAACACATTACACCGCTAGTAATCATCGCGACATCCAAGATAAAAATACAATGCTCAGCGAACTAGTCAAACCCAGTACCGCTTACCCTTCCGACTCATCCCCACGAGTAGCACCGCTCCTGCTCCGTAGAAACTATAACACCTCCCCAACCACACTAATAAACATCTTTGACCAAATAGACAATTGGGAATGGATGGAGCTTTTTAACAAAATCGCTGTCAACGCTAGACAGAAATTTAAAAAAAAAAAAAAAAAAACAACTCTTCCAGCTAACACCAGCAAAATGCCCCTACCCAGAGTACTTTTCATCAGTCTACTAACTACCGTTATATACCAAAATCAGCCAACTACAGAGCAATATGATAGTCAGCCTGGAATCGCTTTTGAAAAAGGACCTACCATACGACTTATTCAAGAAAAATGGAATATTATCACCGCTCTCGACATCAACTTAGTGCTTAACTCTCATTACAATTTCACCTAAACACTGGAAAAAATATCTACAGCCTGCAACACAATCGATATAAACGATTTCATCAAAAATTCTATATACACAGCCTACGAAGAAACAAAAAAATTCCAACACATCAACGAAGCAGTCAGCACCTCTCTCAACGCGTACGCTTTTGACACACCCAACGGGGGGCGGGATGCGCTAGCATCGCTGGACAGCCTCTTACTCGAACATGCCGATAAGGCCCTTGAAGATGTCTTGTATATGCGCGAGAGTAATTTGACCGAACAAATAGGCGAGTATGACTTATCTTATATTACTGAAAATAATTTACAATCAGAGACAAATCTTTTGCTTTTTAGAAAATCTCGCGCAGATTTCATTACTAGCGCAATGAGCCCAGTATATAATTCTACACACATTAGCCTTATCTTAGCCAAAATTAACGACATTTTACATAAGTTTACTTACATATCAACCGAAGTACGTCAACTCCTGCAAAACAAACAATTTTCTTTCAATCTGCAATTTTTGCTAAACGCGATAAAAACTATCAAGGCAATTACTAATTCAAAGTTGTCAGTACATATGTCAAAAATCAATATCATAACTCTACAACAAATTGCAGAAGTTAACGTAGTCTACTTTCGTAAGAGCATCATTGTCGAAGTAGTTTTTCCCCTTGTCGCAAGCAGCAATACACAGACTTTCAAATTATATTCGCTGCCAGTATTTCAGTATCCTAACAAAACTAACCAAATCGCTAAGTTCATTAGACCACAAAGTGATTACCTGACTGTGACAGAGGGAGAAGCTACCCATGCCTTTGTAAGCAGGAATTTGATTGATAACGAGTGTAAACGTATTTTTTCCTTCTATCTGTGCCCGCGCCCGATTATACGCAAGCCAAACAATAATTCCTGCGAGTTTAACCTGTTAACATCACCGGAAGAGTCAAATCTTGTGTTTTGCCAGCTTGAAACTAGCTCCGAAACTGACTATTATCTTATATCGACGTTACAAAATAATGTTTTGCTATACTCAGTGAATCTCAATACTTCCTTTGATATTAATTGTAACGGCGTAGTACAACCCTTTCCTTTGAATGGTACCGGATTAATACAGATTCCCCAGCCGTGCGAACGTAGAACAAGCCATCATATTTATTTAGGGGCTGAGAAAAAACTAAAGGCGGAAAATTTTGTAATTCCGAAAATCTCTTTGATAACTACAGACAAAATAGTAATGAAAAGCCCAAACACAAATAGTAGTCAGAACAGATACGAGCACTCGGACCGAGCGAAATTATTGCACGTATATTTAACTTTAGGTGTAACCATTGTAATCGTTGTTGTATCCGTAATCGCAGTAAGTTGCATACTTTGGGCATATAGAGTGTGCAGTAACAAAGACCGCGGCTTCGAAAATATACCAATGCAAGAAATTAATTCACCCCTAACTCCTCAAAAAAGAATGATCTGCAAATCTGCACAGACATTACTTGACGGAAAATATTTTAGGCTACCAATCAACTACGACACTCCTCACTCCCCACCCGTGGCCGTGCAAGTGGTCCCACTTCAAAAATCCGAAACGACAGACACTCCTCCAACTCTTCCCACTCTCTAAAATAAAAAAGGTATAAAAACGCTAATATACCCCCCTGTCGTATCAGACACTCCATAAAACTAGCACGATGAAACGCACGGCAACTACCACACTCGGCCCGCCATGCAAGAGGGTTAATCGATCCTGGACGAGGGAACAGATATGCAACAGTCGGACGTCGGCAGCAACAATGGGACGACTATATGCAAGATGGGAGAACCGGAAGGCCCAGACGAGCATGCAGCATCCCGAACTGCCGCTATTAGACGATGATGGAGGCTGGAACTACCACGAGCTGACCCAGTATATTTTCCAGGAGGCTCATCACGGATACCTGCACTTAAGGTTCCTCTTCGAGGAAACCTATGGAGGAGAGGGATTCGGACGAGCACCTTTTAATCCATGCAGTGTGTGCGGGCAAGATACCGCACATTGGCAGGGATGCTTCTTCTGCCGAGCAAGCATCGCAGCCGGTTCGAAGGATCAACAACTAGCCATGGAGGCCGAATGTGTCCGCCCGGAGCATTTTATGCTCAGTAATGCCCCCTGTGCCAAATGCATTGGCAAGGAGTTTTAATGTAGGTTCCAGAGGAGCTTGCAGATTCATCGTTTGTAGTTGCTGTAATCCTATCCCCAGTCCTTCCTATTCTTAGAATAATAATGATAGTTACAAAAAAAAACAACAATATTAAAAAAAAAAAAAAAAAAAAAACATAAAAAAATATTAATAAATATATATATATGTAAAGTATATATAACAAAATACAAAAAAACACAAAGATATATATATGCATGTAAAATATATATAACAAAACGCAAAAAAAACACACACATACAAAAATAATATACATGTGTAAAACACCAAAAAATCTTGACAAATATGTAGAATGATAAGACATAAAAAAAAACAAAAAGTATACTCATACCAAAAATTGCAGTAGCGTTCGGAGAACGCTAGTCCCTTGCTCTATCAGCAAAGGACTCCGAGGGGTGGGCATGTCACGTCGATACGAAAGAAAAAGTACGTGACAAATTATAAGTTATGGTAACAAACCGGGTATCGATACCCTGCTATAAAAGTTCCATTGAAAACCATTGAAGAATTTCTGAATGGTTTTCAATCTTCGATCTGAACACTCCAAATGACCATTGAATATGATTCCTCATCCAACAAGAAATGTCAAGATATTAAATACTATTGGTTCCAATAATATAGATTACTATTGATTCCTAATCGAGATTAATCATTATCAATAGAAAAATATACTATTAAAGTAATGGTTTTCAATAGGATTCAATGAAATTTCTCATGTATGTTACCCAATCGATTTCAATGGTAAAATTCGTGGTCAAATCGAAGATTTGAAACCATTCGAATGCGATAATCAATTTGATTGAATTGATATCAATGGTTTGTTATTGCAACATTCAAGTCTCGTATCGTTGAATAATTTTCAATAGTTTTGAATATGAAAGTCCTAACATTTCAATAATATGCAATAGAAAATATCAATCTAATTGAATGGGTATTAATGGTCTTTTATCGCATGATCAACTTTTTTTCTGACGTTGAATAATTTTGAATAGTTTTTAATATGAAGATCACATCAATCCATTTATTTACAATTGAAAAAAAATTGAATAACCATTAAAAATTATATTCGAATATGTTTTTACTTAAAAACTATTAAAATTGATAAAAGTCTATTCAATCAAATCATATACGGAGTTTTTTCATTCATGACCTATATAAAATTATAATATCCAAAGCATAAGATACGATTCTTCAATTATAGTATCGAACAACTATTCAAATTTATAAAAAATCATTCAATTATGGAAATTTTTTCTTTCATCATCTAATGAAAAATTATAGAATAAAATTATATTTGATAAGTTTGTAGAATGAAGGATTATTCAAAACTATACAAACAACTTCTCAATAGAATACGATTGAGTTTTACTTGCATTTACCAATCATTAGATTTCATTAAAAAATATTCAATTGAAAATATTTGAAATTTTTTTTGTTTGCCTTTCATAAGAAATTATAGAATACTATACCTCATTGAATGCGATTGGGTTATTTTTATATTGACCAATCATTAAGATTAAAAAAAAAACTATTAAATGAAATATTGCTAAAGTTACAGTATTGCTTTTGCTCATATTGGCATATATGGAAAACCATTCTATAAAATATTATTGACCAACCGTGTAATTGGATAAAAATTAATATCCATATAATATGATTCAATAAAATATGATTGGACAATTATTGTATCGAAAAATTATTAAAATTCATAGAAAGATATACAATAAAATATCATTGATTAATTATTTTATTGAACTGTGATTGATATTCATTCAATGCAATTGGATAGATTATCATTGAAACCATTCCTATACAAAGTATTATTCAGAAAGATTGAATTCTATTAAATTTAATGGTAAGTTTTACTATTAGTTATGCTTACCATGAAGTATTATTGAAAATCATTCAGTTTCAATCGTCATCGGAACATTGAACCATTCAGTTCATTGATTACCATTGAATATGAATGATTCCGAATAGGAATGAATGGAACTTTTTTAGCAGGGTAATTTAGTTTTCTATTATACCAACCCTCCCGGGAAGATTTGTAAATCTATCTAGCGGGATAGATTAGTCTAAGCACGTTTCCATAATATTTCCGCGAATATTACTCACCGCATATTAAATTAGCGAAAACACAGGAAGGGGCATCTCAGCCTACGGTATAAAAAGGCTGGATTGGAATTCGCACACGCAGTATACAGTATACAGTACGTAGTACACAGTTGACTATTCAGCAGTTTGGTAGTTTCGCAAAGTTATTTTTTAAGTCTAACTATCCGGCTACTTAGAACCGGGATTATACTCTGTTAAGTACTATAATTAACTTTAAACAATAAATCTTAAATCAAGCGCAAATACCTGAGACTGTTCGTAAAAAACCTCTTCTGAAATCCATTCCTAATAAGGTAAGAAACTATTTTATCTGCTTAAAACGCCCTACGTATAATAAAGGCGCTATCCCTTTAACCAACCTCTGCTTAACTCCTAACTAAGATCCAACCTTTACCAACGCGACATTACTTGAATATATTATTACGTCTGGCTGTAACATCTCCTCGCCTAGACATAACATTTTTATCTAACCAATAGATTTTGGTTTAAATCAATGTAGTGAAATGAAATCTGAAGATGTGATGACTCGTGGCCAACGTACACGTTTTTTTTTGCAACAATGTTCCATTCGAGGTGCATGCACGAAACAATGTCATAATAACCTTTTTAAATACGAAAGAGTATTATTTTATTTTAATTAATTAATTGATGAACTTTTTAATAATTTTATGTTGGGTGCCAATAATGCGTGAGACGCACTAACGACTGGTATATCGTAAAAAATTATTTTCACGATATAAACCACTATATTTGGAAAATCAAATTTAGGTGCTAGCGTCAGCATCTTTTATTGTTTTTATCTGTTTTCTGCATAAAGAAAATGAGCATAATTGACGCACAAACGACATGTGATAAATTAATATCTGCCCAATCGAATGGTGTAATTAGTTTATGGATTTGTTGAATATTTGAATTGTTTGATGCTAACTTTTAAGACCTAGGATATAGGCCTCAAATGAACCTGCATTGTAAGTGGTTAATATAATCATGCAGTAATTAAATTTCAAATAAATATTTAAATATCTATATTAAAGAGTAAGATAACTTAATATCAAACACAGTACTATTATTTAATTAACTAACATTTCAAATAACTATAACATATTTAGATTATTGCTTCCTTAAGTACAGTTTAATTATATTAATATATAATTTATAATTTATTATTCTGCACTGTCTTAACAGGATGGTGGATTCCCTTGAAATGACAGTAGAACCCAGTGACTCTCAAAGTTCTAACACTATAGATTTTCATCATTTTGTCAACTATTTACAAAAATCTATATGTGTCTTACATCCAGAAGAAGAAGAAGTTCCATCAGCTTTTCTACAAGTTCTTGATGATAAAATCTATCAAGATTGCATTCGAAAATTTATAAATGATCCTCAAGTTTGGGCTCTATGTATTCAAAGAATATCTAGTAAAGGTAATATTTTATATCTAATGTTAAACTGTGAAATCAAATTTTGATAATGTTCGAAAAAATAATTTTTGATTATAATTAAAAATTATATTAAATTCATATATTATGAAATAATTTACATTAATTAAAGAATATTTGTATAATTCTTAAATGTTTCTAGGCAAACAAATAATATATATTAATATTACAGTGACTAGATTAGTTAAATTTTATCAATATCAATGATTAGATTAGTTATTTCAATAATATACATTTTTTTTTCTGTTCAAAATTTTACCAAAGCATTATTTATTATTTCAGTCATTTGGTGTTATACATTAAAAATTGAAAATTCTTTTGTATTCAATTATATGTGAAATGGACGTAAAATATTTTATTTTGGAAGTCTCAAAAGTAGCCTTCTTTTATAATACTTTGCTTTTCATATTTTATTTTGTACATATAAAATTCAAAACTCATTTTCTTAAATAAGTAAGCAATTATGATAATACTTGATCATAATATCACAAAATCAATGAATGAAGTTTTAATTATTTAAAGATTTGTTAGAAAGTCTTCAAAACATTTCAAAATATAGCAAAAAATATAAAAAACAGTAATTTGATATAATCATACTATATATTTTTTATGATATAAATAATAGACTATGTTAGATATTCTACAATCCTACTCTATTCTCTATTTAAAAAAAATAATCAGTTGCAAATAGAAAACCCATATTCTATTACATTTAACAAAAAGCTTTATAGTTTCATTTCAAGTTCCATGACTTAAATAGGAAGGAGTTGTATGAAATATATTTCTAGGATCATGATTTTAATTCCAAATGGTTCATAACCATGATATGTTGTAGTATTTTGTCATAGTAACCTTAAAAAAGTATATTAAAGCATATTAACCTTCTTGTGATTGTGTTTCCATATTTCACGATGCATGATTTAATAAAGGTAAAAACTAAATATTTTATGAATTTTCTTACCTTTCATTAATTCTGTTGTTGAGATTCAGTTAAATGATATGAAAGATATTTACAATTTTTCTGCTATTAGTAAATAACAAACATTGGTCTTAAATTTTTCCCAGATCATCTAGGTTTGTTAATGCAGAACATAATATCTACTCTAATATATATAACTATCTCTAAACAATATCTACAATTTCTTTTCACTAGAAATCAATATGTGCACTTTCTAAATTGTACACTTATATTTCTTATACTTTGAATGATGCGATGTTGTATAGAAAACTTGGAACTTGGAAACAATTGCAATAAATGATGTTTTATTAAGCTCTCAACATTAATTTTTTTTAATTTTATTCATCATTTCTAAACAATTCTTTGTAAATATAATTTTTTAATTTTAATTGACATATTGCATTACCAAGATATATATTTTAATAGAGTCTTATGATTTGGCTAGAAAAAATACGACATATGATTGTCCATAACTGGAAACATACTTACAAAAATCAATAACTACCTTTTGGAAAGTTTGGTGATCTTTGTTAATAGTCATAGCAAATGCTAGTTTAACTGGGGATTATTGTTGTTTTAAAAGCAAATAGACAGTTGTTTTGATAAATTCAAATTCATCTCATTGAAAAATACAATTTAACCAGTTTGATCATAAATTACAATTTTGCATTTTAATAAGTGAATCATCAATATTTGGTCAGTTCTGTTACAGTGCCTTGATTAATATTTACATTATTTTACAATGAATGTTGTAAGGGGATAAGGATGGTGGGCACAATGAACTGAAGTATTCATTGCATCTAATTCACCATTACTATTATTTATTATACTATCATTACAATATATAAATGTTCATTCGCATTATTGAGTAAGTCAGTAATTTGTTAATTAATATTGTCTACTTTTTCATTCTTAACTGGTAAGATTGCACAATTACTCATTTGATTAAATTTCTTTTTGCATTTGAGTTCGCTAAAAATACTATCAACAATGCTTATAGTAAAAACATATATTCCCATTCCTGAACATTAGGAAATACCTAATATTCAGGATTATTTATGTTATCTTTTCTCTCATTCAATATACCATTTCCAACATCTACTAAAAAATTAGAAAATTCCATTTCGTTTGTAAAGCGTCCATATCAATAATTAATTTATATTTTTATTATTTTATCTATAATGGAGTATATTTTGTAAATAGATTTAGAATTTCATTTTAAGTTCCTCTTACTTTAATAAGTATTTAATTGGTAAAATTTGTTAAAAACACTCCTAAAATCATTATTTTTTCACCAGATGGTAAATTGTTTCCATGACATGTTGCAATATCTTATTTGTGATATTTAATGCATGTCTAGGTACTATTGCAGCTTCATCCTAAATAAATACTTGTATTTTCCTTAATTGATTGATTTTGTTATGTTATACTTTGATATTTGAATTATAATTTTTAAACATTAGAACAGGTAAATCAAAAACTTTATTAACTGTTTTCCCATTTGAAAGTAGAGTTGTGGTATAACCAGTAAAAGCCATTATGTACGAGGTGTGTTCAAAAAGTAAGGTGACTTTTCAAATTTCACGGGCAACGTACTTTCGATTATTGATTTTTTTGTTTTGTTATGTTGGTACACTCTTCTCGAACATCTGTACCAAGTTTCAAGTGTATAGCATTTTTTGTTTGGTTGTGAGAGGCGTAAAGGTTATAAGTGTTTTGCGTGTTCGGCGATTTCTTACTATCGAAAAATATGGATCAAAGGATTTGCATCAAATTTTGTGTAAAATATAAAATAAAGTGCTCCGAAACACTTGAAATGTTGACGGTAGCATACGGTGAAACTGTTCTGAGTAAAAAAAATGTTTACAAGTGGTACAAACTCTTCTAAGATGGCCGGGAAGATGCCAATGACGAGCCTCGCTCTGGACGCCCAAGCACGTCAACAACTGATGAAAACGTTCAAGCAATGAAGAAAATTATTCTGGAAAATCGTCGAATCACTATCAGAGAAGTTGCTGAGGATGTTGGTATATCGCTTGGCTCGTGCCATGAAATTTTTTCTAACGTTTTGGGCGTGAGACGTGTGTCAGCGAAGTTTGTTCCGAAATTGCTAAATTTTGACCAAAAGAACCGTCGCATGAGCATCGCTCAAGAACTGTTGAATGACGTCAACGACGACCCAGATTTACTCAAAAGGGTCATAACTGGTGACGAATCATGGGTATATGGTTATGATATCGAAACCAAAGTCCAATCGTCCCAATGGAAGAGTCCAGATGAGCCAAGACCGAATAAAGCACGCCAAGTTCGATCAAATGTCAAAGTTTTACTCACTGTTTTCTTCGATTACCATGGCGTGGTACATCAGGACTTCTTACCATATGGATGTACGGTCAATAAACAGTATTATCTTGAAGTTATGCGTCGTTTGCGAGAAGCAATACGAAGAAAACGCCCAGAATTGTGGAAAAACAATTCATGGCTTTTGCATCACGATAATGTCCCTGCTCACTCATCTTTGCTTGTGAGAGATTTTTTGGCCAAAAACAACACCACAATCATGCCTCAGCCACCATATTCACCGGATTTGGCCCCATGTGACTTTTTCTTGTTCCCAAAACTAAAGAGACCTATGAAAGGACGGAGATTTGCAACGATTGAAGAGATAAAGACTGCATCGCTGGAAGAGCTCAAGGCTATACCGAAAAATGCTTATGAGAAGTGCTTTGAGGATTGGAAAAACCGTTGGTATAAGTGTATTTTATCTGAGGGGGATTACTTTGAAGGGGACAACATAAATATTGATAAATAAATAAATATTTTTTCTTAAAAATACAAAGTCACCTTAATTTTTGAACATACCTCGTATACAGATGAATCACCATTCGTTACAAAGTTATGTGCCAACACACTATACCTTCATTTGTCCAGTAAGAGGACATCTTTTAGATATTAATTTAAATAGAAACTGTGAATTAGGGATGTTATATACCATTGCGACATAGTATTAAAAAAACAACGTATAACTGATTGGAATTATATAACAATGGATGGTTCATGGATATTCTCAGCTATCGACAAGATACGGTTCGAATCGTTTGCCCGAATTGAATGGACCAAATAACCAAAATACAAGGGGTAGGAATACTTAAAATTGCCCCGGGTGCATCGGATATATAAGGATGCAATTTTGCTAACAGAAGCGAGCAAAGATAATACGAATGTTTGCCTATACCAACTAAACTTAATCCTCAATCTGACAAACCTCTACCCGACGTTAACCTATTTATTTGAAACAGATATAAAACTAGAAGAATGGACTCACAAACTGAAACTTGGACCAGTCAAGAAAAGACATTAAACGATATTATGGAAAAGACAGAAATTCACCTTACTTTTTGAACACACCTCGTATAAATAAAACTTGCTTAAGCAACGTCGATGATAAAAAACATTTGCCTGAGTGTAATATTCATCGTTCTTGTCTTTTAAATTACATACACTCCACGATATCATTACATTAATTTCATTTTCTTGATACGTTTTAAGCTGCGCTATAATACTATCTATAGTACGCTGCTGTAATACACGAGATTATCTGTTCACATAAAATTTTTGCGAACAGAATAAACAATACGTAGAAAAATCAAATTGAAGCCCTTCCTCTTTACGTTTTCTACCTACTTTAACAATTTTTAGTGCATTTTTTTGAGCAATTTTCAGTGCCGCTTTTATATTCGATCCCCTAACATACATTGTTTGACAAACTCTATGTACAGTAATTTCTTGGACTTTATCCAAATCTACATGTTTATTGTCCTTTCTTCGACGGCTAACGCTTGCTAATTTCTCAATACCCCGTTGTTTAACTATACAAGACTTATTAGAATTGAGTACCTTATCACATAGTATGCAAAAGTTTACATCGTTTTCGCCTGGCTGTTTATCGATGTCTTCTAGAGCTGGAATTTCAACGTCATTGTCTTCCTCTGATAAATGTCCTGCTATGTTATGGAAGTCGTCTTGCAGCCATAATCAAAAGTTGCAGGATGAAAGACAACTTAATTATCTGTAAGTTATGAATAACATATTAGAACAATTTCACAAGCTGTACATAGTATACCGCTGAATTTATTGATTTAATTGTACTGAACTTATTGTAACATATATATTAATATGAATATAAAAATGATTTATATATATTAATATATTAATATATTGTAATTACAATAACTTCAAGTAAATTTTATAAATAGGAAAGGAACAGTCCAGTAGAATCAGTTTTAAATAAGGTGCATATTAAAACCCCCTATCCGTCACCTCGAATTTCTTTTTGCGTTTAGCAACATACATTTTTTTAGCTAAAAAAAAGCGAAAAACGGCACTTTTTTTTACTTGCGCGCTATTTACTCGAAATTTACTAAAGATATGAAAATAATGTACTGGAATAAAGTTGTAGAGCGTTAAATTTGCAACGAAGTAGCATAGTTTAAAATCGTTAGAGTCGATTTAGCGCGACTGTAGCGGCAAAACAAAAATAAAAATTTTTTTTGATAAACGTTTTCTGCGACTAAAAATGTTAATTGTTAATGTCTTCGTACATTTTTGTCAAATATTCTATAAAAATATACTATATCTAACAAATAATTAAATTATTAAGTTATTAAATTATATAAAAAAGCATGCTTTCACTACAACTCGTTAACTAATAAGAATACAATTAATGTAATGTCATATTTGAGTTTGTGAAGATTTACTATATCAATTTAAAAAAAAACGTCAAATTTGGTTAATTAAAAGCAAAGATAAGTCAATGTTGACGGCGCGATTCGATTTTTAGCAGCTCAATCAATTTTTCGTCTCCACGTTAGGATATCCCCACCACCGCACGCAAAAATTTAATGAATATCAGGTAGCAGGATTCTTCTCGAACGGTCAAACTTTCACTTGCCTTTCAAGGGATATATTAATTTATGTCTATATCTCTAATCCTGGTAACAGGATCCTTCTCGAACGGTCAAACTTTCATTTGTCTTTGAAAGGACATCCTTTATTACAGATCCAGTGTTCTAAGCTGCTTACTTCTTTCTAAAATTTACGTTGAACTGTCTACTATCGCGAAATGTACTAAAATATTAGACATAAGTAATCATATATTTATATATATATACAAATACACGTGCATATATATACAGTCGGACCTCTGCTACTGTACGTTCTCGGGAGTTGGTGCCCTCCGCCACTGCCCGCTACGGGCTCTCTGGCGTTAGCCAATAAGAGCGCTCCGTCAGGTACGGGCATTGAGTGGCGTGCCGCGCTGGTCTCGAGGGGGGCCCGGAGAAAATGTTACAAATTTTGCTTGCATTATTACCTGATAATTTTGTTTTATATTATACACAGTAAATCATTTTACTCGAATGGTGTGATACAACTTACCCAAAAAAAATAGTGTAGTGAAAGAAAGCAAAATGATGTACTGTTTATAATTTAGAAAAATACCAGGTGATAATGCATGTTTGTAGGTACATATATAAAGTTTCAATTTTTCAAATTTTCCGTTAAAAAAAACATTATGAATAAATTTAACTATGCTTTATTTTAACAAAATCATGTACATTATACAAAATCAACATAAAAAATTAACTTAGACAATCAACATAAAAAATTAACATAAAAAATCAACAAATAAAATCAACACATTCAGCATACAAATTACATTGGTTTGTATATATTTAGTATTAAATCGGCGACTTCTTGCATATTGCTTATCTGCGCGCTCGTCGAATCTCACGTTCGCTCGAAGAATGTTCGAAGCTTCAGAGCCGCATCGTAGGCCTCTCCAACGGAAACTTCTTTCTCTGGTTCTATATTTTCGACTTCTGCGATCGGCTCCTCGTCTTCTTCAACGAACTCCTCCGGATTATTAGACGTGATTCTGAAATAATAGATAAAAAAAATATATTAATACAATGTTTTTTGAGTACATATTTGTTTCTATGAACACATGTAAATTACATATAAATAATTACATAAAACTTTTACAATACCTTTCAAAAATTTCTTGGATGTTCAAATTTTGCCAGCCATTATCCGTGTAATCTTCCTCGATCCATGCTTGGGCCATCTCGAATGTGCAGTCGACGAAGGCTGGGCTATCCTTAAGAAGCTGTAACAACAAGTTAACTTCTTCAGCCGATGCTCTTTTTTCGTAGGGAGAATCGTCGTTGCCCAAAATTCTGTTCCATGCGTTGCGGAGATCTCTGGCGTTGATAACATCCCACGAACTAGAAATTCGGTAGCATCAGTCCTTCACCGTCTGCTTCTTTGCCAAATCGATGATGCTTGCTTCCGATGTTGCCTCTTCTAGGACTAGCGCTTTGACTAAATTTTTCCGGAACATTTTTTTCATTTTTTCAATGACGCCCTGATCCATTGGCTGAATCAAAGCGGTGACGTTCGGCGGCAGGAACATCACTTCAACGTTCTCGGCGATGCAATTCAATTCAGCTGTTGCGGGATGCGACAGTGCATTGTCCAACAGGAGAAGAATTTTCTGATGCGGCGGATGATGCGCTCGGACCTCCTTGACTATAAATATTCTCGAACCAGTCCAAGAATATGTTCCGATCCATCCAAGCTGAACGGCTGTTCGTGTATTTGACGGGCAGCTTCTCTCTCTCACACTTCGAAAAACATCTGGGATTTTTCGACTTGCCGATGAGTAGAGGAGTGATTTTATGCGATCCGGACGCATTGGCGCAGCACATCACAGTCACTCGTTCTTTCTGCTCCTTCAATCCCGACGGTTGCCGCTCGTATGCCGCCGCTAGAGTTTTCTTCGGCAAGGACTTGAAAAATAAGCCCGTCTCATCGGCGTTGTAGACCTCATCCTCGGTGTATCCTTTCTCTTTCAGGTAAGAATGCAGTGTCTCCTTGAAATTCTCTGCTGCTACGTTGTCGGATGACAACTTATCTCCTTGCATAGATAACTGCCGAATCTGGTAGCGCTTCTTGAATTTCTCTAGCCATCCATTGCTGGCCTTGAAATCGGCCGCTTCCCCAACGAACTTGTTGAGCTCCAAGGCCTTAGCTTTCAGAACATCGCCCGAGATTGGAGTCCCCGATGAACGTTGCTGCTTGAACCACTTGTACAGCGCCATGTCGCGAGGATTCTCTTCGACGTGGATTCTCTTGCATTCCTTATTCTGCTGGCTGTCATCCAATTCCAGGGCGCGTTTCATAATTTCTGGCTTCTGCGACTTCACTCTTCTGATCGTCGTCGGGTCAACGCCGTAGAGCTGGGCCAAACTCTGCGTTGTTTTGCCGGCGTCCAGAGCTGCGACGATAGCGGCTTTTTGCTGCACTGTCAAGTTGACCTACCGTTTTCTGGTCCCCGGAGATTGTTCCTCCAAAGACAAGTCCAAGCCCTGGCTCAATCTCTTGATAGTGTGCGGAGAAACGCTGTATTCCTTGGCAAGATGAGCCACCTTGACATTGTTAGACAGCTTCTGCTTGATTTCAGCTACTTGACACAGGTTCAAACTCTTGGCTGCCACGATCGGAAAAATTATTGTACAAATTCAAATAAATAAAACAAATATATAAAAAATTGACGCAAATATTAATAAGAATCGAAAAATATAATAGAAGAAGCTAACTGACAATTGATTGGCAGCGTTTTTTTTCTTATTTAAAAAAATTGTTTTCTTATTTTATTTTATAGACTATATATAAAAGATATAGTGTAACAATAGACTTGTAAACTTACCAGTTGATCTTGAAAACTTCTTGAAAACCAGTTGATTTTAAAAACACAATCAAAACGTACAGAAACTATACACTCGATTGAACAAAATTGTTTTGGACACTGAGAGATACGTAATCTGGAGAAAAGGACGAGGGTGTTGCATCGAAAGTCGAATACAGACTGAAGTCAAAGCGCGTCTTTAGGTACATATCCCCCCCACAAATTACAAGAGTCATAAATTACAAGGAGTGTAACTCATAAGTCACAAATTACAAGGAGTCATCTTGTACTTGGAGATACATATGCAAGATATAAGAGCGATGCGTCGGCGCCAGACTCATAAAAGTGCGCCGCCGGCAGGTGCCAGGTAAGCGACCGAGAGCGTACGACAGTGCGCTCGAGTCATAAATCGGGCAGTGATAGAGGCTAGGTAACGGGCAGTGGCAGAGGTCGGGCAGTTGCGGAGGGTGCAGTAGCAGAGGTTCGACTGTATATATGGCACTTATGCTGACTCAAATAACGGTGGGTTGAAAACACTATACATCGATAGAATAAGTGTTACTTATTCTATGTATACAAAAAATCCTAGAAATTTTTAATTAATAAAATTATAAGCAATGTTATGATTCCTACATGAATAGAGACTTAAGCTGACATGTCCGCTTAAGTCCAAAATTTTTGTCAACGTAAGTCCCTCACTTATGCTGACATTTCGCACAAGTAAAGTGACTTATGAAGACACTATGTGTGACATGTGAAAAGATTATGAATGTATGCAGACAACATTTTATTTATAATATTAGTTAGAAGATTAAATTTTTACTCAAGATCTAAAATGATACTTTGCTCAAAAACTGTTAAAATAAGGATATTAAAATTGTAACGGTGAATTCCGGCCGTACCCGTCTGGGTTGCTCGCGACCGTCCGCACAAATTATTTATTCGGGGATTCGGGAAGCAAAAGACGTTCCCACGACTGAATAACGCGTCGAGCATAAACACGTTAAACGCACAGATTCGAAGTCCGGATGAGGAGTGATACAGCGGCGAATAAACACAACAGCGGATTAATACGCTAGTCTTTAATTGTCAACAAACGATTACAATACGGCAACCTCGGACTTACACACTACGAGCGATACAATAACAAACGCGAACGCGAAGGTGAATCGGTGGCTGGTCAGCCTGCCGATTCCCTTATAAAAACTAGATATTATACAAATGCCCGACAAACACTTTTCACTGATAGGCTATTAACGGGTAGCCAGCAGGTCTGCTGTGTTACCAACCATAGACTGACGCCCAAACATGCGAGAGAGAGAGAGAATCAAGAGAAAAATACGGCACCGACCTCGACCTTCAGCCTCCCTGACGGCTAGAGCGATCTTCAGTGTGACGTCACTGGTGTGCTCCTCGCTGACCGTCTCGCTGATACTTGTCGCCGCTATTTGTCTTCTCGCTCGTCTCCTCGCTTGCTCCATAATATAGCTGCCTCAATCCGTATATCCCAAGAATTGCTGTTGCCGTTGTTTCTGCCGCCTCCTCGTTGCTCGGCGCTGCAGCACGTCAAATTCCTCACGCGCTCACCCGCGCACCTCGCCGGTTATCCGCACGCACCGGTGCCGGGTATCTTTTGGGACACGGCTGGGCGCGACCCAGCCTCACGCTCTATCACTCGTCCGCGCACCGGGCTTGTCTCCGAAACGAGCCAAACGTCGGCGAGGTCGCGAGGCCAACTCGGAAAAACCGTGACCTTTCGGTTTATCCGCGCGCGCGACTTTCTCTGCTCATTGCTTAGCAGAGACTCTCCAATTTTCCGCGGCGATCCGCAATTCGAGCGCTCTCTCACTCTCTCTCTCTCTCTTTCTGTCTTCTTCTGCGCCATCTGCGTCGCTCCAGTCGTCAGCTCAGCCCGTGTTCAGCACCTCGCAAACAAAAGGTTCAAGCATGAGTGTGTGTGCCAAACGTACACACTCTCAGCCTGGTGCGGCGCACGGACATTTGCGAGAGCCAAACGGACGAGATCGGCCTAGCCGAGATTCTCTGTCACAAAATAAAATATAATTAAATCTTTTGGTGTTTGGTTATGAATCAACAGCCGCAGGTCGAAAGCTTTTTTATTATTGCTCAATATATTAATAATTTTTCATGGCTACTGCCAATTCGTCTTACGAACTAACGATTGATCAACAAGTAATTTTATTTACAAATACATATTTTATGATTTTACCACAGCCTTCAACTAGATGCTAAAACAGACCAACAGTCCACTTATTTCATTTTTCCAAGAACTTCCGGAGAACTAACTAAAAAGTAGCGAAAAAAGTTGTTGCTTTTTTCTCGAACTATCCAACAGAATAATTAGTTTATTGATTATCTTTGAAAAACTTTTGAAACCTTCGTTGGGCCGAGCTAACAAAAATGATTAACATATACTACCACTACCGATATAGCCTACATAAATATTTTAAATTGAAAAGAAAAAATACAAATCGATAGTTGTTTCATTGTCTACTTATCTTCTGTTATTAAATTAATTTCTCAATCTCTCCATTGTTCATAAAAAATTAATAATTTTGTGCTTTGTTTCCAGCAACTTCCGAGACCAATAACTTGATGACTAAGCTATATTTTTCGATTCTCGAAGATGTAAAAAATTGCCCACATACTAATTTAATTCCTGCACTGTATCATGTTATAATAATTTCATTATTTATTAGATACAATTTCAATAATAGTATTACGAATATCGGATAAGTGTACTGTTCAAATGCGCATGCGCATGCTCATACCCGACCCAATGAAGGTTCTATCGCACGAAAAATATCATTATTGACATATATATATTGGAATTGTGGGTAGAGGTTAGATTTCACTCGAGGGGAGTGTGGACGTGTCTTGGATGTGAGCGCGAGTTTTGGTGAGAAAGTTAAAGAGGAAAAGTGTTTGAGGAGAGAAATAGAGGTGAAAAGAGCGTGGAGGCGGAGGAAGAGTGGAGAAGAGAGAGAGAGAGGCCTGGAGAAAAACAGGAAAAAGCAGAGAGAGAGGAATAAAGAAAAAAAATATAAGTTGAGGTTAAGAGAGAAAATCAAAAAGCGGGAAAGGCAGGCAGAGAGGAGGGGCGGTAAGAAGTAAAGTCAGAGACAGAAAAGGTAAGACAGGGAATAAAGGTGGGATCACGGGTAGATATAGAGAGTCGAATTAAGGCATACGGGATAGGAAGGAAAGATTTGTGACAACAGAAAAATTAAGAGATAAAGGTGGAAGGTTGGATAAGAAAGGCCCAGAGTAGGAAAAGAAGAAAAGAGGAAAGGTGGGAAGGCGGAGAGAGAGCGGGGTGGGGCTGAGGGAGAATATTAGAGGAGAAATGAGAGAGGCAAAGAGATGCAAGAGTGAGAGCAAGGGAAGCGAGATGGATGGAGAGGGGGAGAAGGATTGGACAACATGATAAGAGAAGTGGGAAAAAGTAGTGATGCAGAAGATATAATGGAAAAGATACGGACAGATATAAGGGAATTAAGAGAGGTATGGGAGGAGGAAAGGAAAGAATGGACAGAAATTTTTAAAGAAATAATGGGAAAAATGGAAAGAATGGAGGCAGGGGGGAAAAGATCAGAAGAAAGATGAGAGAAGGAAATAGGAAAAGTTAGGAAAGAACAAGAGAGAGAGAGAGAGAAGAAAGAAAGAAAGAGACGAAAGAAGAAAGGGAAAAAGCAGAACGTAGAGAAAAGAAACTGCAGGAAAAATGGGGAGAGAGGATGGACCAGTTGGAAGAGGAGTGCGTGAAACTAAAAGAAAGCATAGAAGGAGGAAACAAGAAGCAAAGAGGAACAGAAGTAGGCAATAAGGAAGAATTAGAGCATATGAGAGAAAAAATGGATAGAGAAAGTAGGATAAGTAATATAATAGTGACAGACTTAGAGGGTGAGTTAAGATGGGAAAAGAAGGGAGAGGCAGAGGTCTGGTTAAGGGAGGTACTAGAAATGAAAGGAGATATAGTGAATCTGAGAAGAATAGGAGGAACAGCGGAGAGGGATGATAGGAGAGAAAGAAGAAAAAACATGTGGCAAATTAGATGCGCTTCATGGGAACAAAAAGATGGAATTATGAAGAAGAAAAAGAATCTGGCACAGAAAAAGATATACATAGATGAGGACTGGACGTGGAAGCAGAGAAGGATAAGAGAGGAAGTAAGAAGGAAAGCTAAAGAAATAAAAAGTAAAGGTAAAGGGGTAAAGATGTGGCATAACGGGGTGAAGTCAGAGGAAGAAGAATGGTGGTGGAGCGAAAGAGAGGGAAAAATGGTAGGAAAGGGGGTGGAAGGGTTTCGAAAACAATAGAGATAAAAGAGAGAGGGAGGAGAGAAGGGAGAGAGAGGGGAGAAAGGCAGTAAAAATACTATTCTGGAACGTGGCGGGGGTGAGGAGCATGGAGGAAGACGACTGGGAATATGTTAGGGAATTCGACATAATAGGGCTATAGGCCAAGCAACAGGTATTTTTTCGTGACATTAATCCTAGTTGCAAGCCGACTGTACCATCATGAGCAGGCCATACCAGACTTCATTAGGTATATGTTTTGGACAACCAAAGCTCATCAGCTTTTTTTTTATTAACATTTTTAACAACAAAATGGCACTTTTTTCGGTTTTTTACTCATAACTGAAAAAGTAATTAGGCTATCTTAATACTGTCAATAGACAAATTGTAGCTAATAATATAACGAATAAAATGCTTTTTCGAACGAATCAATCGGATAATTAGAAGCTAAGAAAACTTCGGAAAATCCGGAAAATAGAGCACATTTTAAAAAATTCATAAAACCGCCATTTTTTAAGTTGGAGAGCTCAGCTTTGGCAGAAATGTAGTATTTGATGTCTAGTTTATGCATGCGAAAGATTGGCGGTATAGGATGATTAGGTACCGAGTTATTGCAATTATAATTTTTTTTTATGCCCTTAATTGTAAATCGCTGCTTGCTCCTGAGGTGGTCCAATTTCAAATTTAAAAACGGATTTGGAAAGTACGTAATCTACGCAACAAAATGTATATTTTCATTTTCCATGCAGAAGATGTTAAAGTAGAGAAAAACGCGCTCAAAGACAACTCTGAACCGACGCTCGCGCGTTTGTGGTCGTGTAGTGGGGGGGAAGCGCAGGAGAGGAGACGCAGCAGTATATAGTAATACAAGCGTTCGGATACAAGCGTGCGGCTGGGGACTCAGTTTTGCGCAGTTATTTCGTTTTATTTTATATATTACAAACGTGCGTTACTTTACTTTTTTTGTTATTTATAATATATATATATATATATATATATATATATATATATATATATATAATGTGTATATGTGTGTATTTTCATAATTATTTAACGATAAACAGGAATCATCTACAGTTATAATTATATTTGAAATATTTCGGAGTTTGGAGCAGCTGTTCTGTAATCCCGTGGCGTCTCTCTCTCGCTTTCTCTCATTCTTACTACAGGCCCAGCTGCTGTATAGGTATAGCGGTATATAGTATAGTATTTTAAATTGAAGCAAAAAGAAAGCGACGCCAACGGTTGTTTGCTTGGCGCTGCTTGCTCAGTCGTAACCACGTGTTGAAAGCAGTTGGATGTAATACGTGCCGCCAACAAGACTATTACCTATTTTTTTTTGTTCTGATTGTTGAAGTTGCATAAAAATTGTCAACGTGTTTATGAGAGAGCCTTTTGGCCCTTCAAGTTAATGTTTTGTATTAGTGAATCATACTACAATTGAAACGAAGAACTCTGCAACTAAAATGGATGAAGAGTCAGCCAGAAACGATAGGTATGCATAGTTTTCGATAGCTCTAGTCAAAAAATACTTTCAGATTGATTTTTTTTTCTTATATTTAGCGGTGACAACGAAATTAACGACGAGGAAAGAAATGAAGGAGTTGATGAAGATTCCGTTTCTGGAAAAGCCAGGTTAATATCATTTTAATTAAAGTATTATTTATCGAATGTATTCAAGACGCCCTTTGTGATTTATGTACACGTGATGTGTAATTATAAATATATATTTATGATTTTTTTCTAGCAACGATGATAATGCAGCACACCAGCAAACAATTGAAACGTGTCCGATGTGCGACAAGCCATCGCATCTTTCCGAAGCAGATGTATTAACGGAGGATGACATCAATGCATTAGTAGCAGCAAGTAAGAAGCGAAAAAATGATTTACATTTAAAAATCGAAAACTTGAAACAAATAACAGTCCACAAAACATGTCGAACAGAGTATTTAGAAATATGTATGTTGTGCGATTGGCCGATGGAACCATCAAAGTCTTGTATAGTAAAAGAGCGTGCGATTGCGAAACTAGTTAATGCAAGCATTAAAAGAAAAGATAAAAAATACCTAGGTTTTCAACATTTAGCGACAATGCGCGTACATCAGTCGGGTCAAAGAACGTACAGCCGGGAATGTAACATAAAAATTACTTTACAAAACATAACGAAAACAAGGTCGGACGATCGGCAAAGACAAGTTCTCGGGCGCAATTTCAATTTTTCTACGCATTGCTTTTTTTGTTCTAATCAATTAAGTCTGGGCCAAAAATGTGTGAGAGTATCCACACAAAGTACTATTGACAATGTTATTGAACAACTAAAAGTTTACCCGAAAACCGAAATTAATAAAGTTATAGCATCGCGTTTGAAGATTTTGGAAAACTGCACTAATGATTATTACGTTGTTAATGATGTTTCTTACCATCGTAAGTGTTTACCTACTTTTTATGCGTTCAATCCGAGTAATATTAGAGGTAAACCAATTAGCGACAGTATGTCTATGGTAGTTTCATTTATGATCAACTTTATAGTTGAAAATAGTGAAGAGTGTCAATTTTCTATGAAAAAACTGTTACAACTTTATACTGAACAAAGTGGGGTTTGCGATTTACCGCGATTTGATAGAATTGAGGATCAGCTAATAGAACATTTCGACGATGAAATTGTTATTTATAAAAGCAGAAACGATCGGTTCATATGTTTTGAGCGCTCATTGGGCCAATCCATTCACGAAAGCTGGTATAATAATTGTAGTAAGAACGAAGAGAACGAAAAGAAACGGATCGTTGAAATGGCAGCGCACATTATTCTCCAAGATATTCGAGCAAAGGAATTCGATCTAGATAATTACAATTCGCCATCTGATTTTTTGAAAAACGCTAAAAACGACGTTCCAGAATCGCTACAGCTATTTCTTGATATACTAATTAAAACACATAAACGCAAGCCTAAAAATGGCTCTTGGGATAAGTGGGAGAAAAAAATCGTCACTGCTGCTCACGTCTTAATGTCATCCGTTAGACCGAAATCATTTAGATCTTCAATATTACTTGGGCTTGCAAGCACAATACATATCAAATATTCTGCGCGAGGATTGATTGACGGGTTGCATTCCATAGGTCTTTGCGAATCATACTTTGAAACGGTACGGTTGGAGAGTTCAATTATCAATGCTCCAGATCAATATGATATACAAGACGACACGTATATTCAATTCATCTATGACAACGCAGATCACAATACTGCAACAATAGACGGTAAAAATACATTTCATTGTATGGGCGGTATAATGTGTGCGACGCCAGGGTCTTCCGTAACATGCAAGAATTCAATTCCTCGCTTGAAAGGAGTTTTACCGAAAATAAATACAGCAACGTCATCGGGCTTTGTGCCGCTCAGCGATTTCAAAACTAATAAACCTTTCAAGTTAGATAGTTTTTATTTTTTCGGAAAATATAGAGCACTGAATAGCACAGCAAATTGGCATGGTTTCATGAATACCTACCATCATTTCAACACCGACTACTGTACAACGAAAGTTATACCTTTGCCATTCATCAAAGCACCGCCGAGTGAACATAAAACTATTTGGACCGCGTTGATCGACGCTAGACATAGAGCCGACGAAAAGAAAATGAAGCATTGCTTCGTAACTTTTGATTTACCCTTGTTCATGAAAGCCAGCGAAATAATAGCTTCGATAGATCCATCTAACGATCCCTTCAATCTGCGCTCCATTATATTGCGGTTAGGGGGTTTTCACCTCCTGATGTCATTCATTGGAAGCATAAATGTTATAATGAAAGGTAGTGGCCTTTACGAGGCATTTTGCACGATGTACGCAGAGCTATCCGCTGAGAAAGCTTTGACAGGCCATGCGTTTTCAAGGGCGGTAAGAGGCCACCTCATAGTGCAAGCTGCTCTTGCAAGTATTATTTTGAAAAATATCGACCTGGATGATACTGAAAGAGCTTACTTAGAAACAGGCTTGACAAAAAATGGAGAAACAGATTTCGATGATTATTTAGCTGATCCAATTATGGAAAATGTAAAACAAAAATTCATTGCTACTGTCGATGCGCTTGAAAAAAAAGGTCCTACTTGTCAATTGTGGATTCGCTACTTTAAACTTATTTGTTTATTACAACGATTCGTCGATGCTGAACGGTCAGAAAATTTCGAACAACACCTCAAAACAATTTTGTTGATGATTCCTTTCTTTTTCGCTTCTGGCCACCATTTGTACGCTAAAGCTTGTCTTTTGTATGTTCAACAAATGCTACAATTGCCAGAAATGGACTTGAACGAATACGATCAGTTTTGTAAACAAGGATTTTTTACTATAAGGCGTTCTAATCGGTTTTGGTCTGGAATCTGGTCAGACATGACGATTGAGCAGGTGTTAATGCGAGCTATGAAGTGTTCTGGTGGTTTGACGCATGGCCGTGGATTAACTGAAGGAGTTATAGCAAAATGGATTTTGTCTAGAATGGCCGTGTTAGAAATCGGAAACTCGATGGAATTATTTTGCAACGTCGTTTTTTCAACATCTGAGCAGCATGTTGACAACCGTGTGTCACGCATGTCCAGAGATTCGGAAGATTTAGCGAAGGTGCTACAATTTTTCGAAACTTACGATCCTCTCCCTGATTTGGACAAACTCATCGGAATATTTTCCGGCGTTGTTGCAGATTCTTCTGTGAATTTCCATAAAGCTTTCGAGATCGGCACGACTTTATTCAAAAATACGTCTGAAAAGAAATTCACAGACGTTAAATTCAAAAGGCAAGATAAAATTGTACATTTATCGGCAGCAAATTCAACGATAAAAAATTCATCCAATGAAGAAGTGTATATCCAACCACTAATTATTTTTCAAAAAATTTCATTGAATATTGAAACGAAGGAGGATATAAAGGAGTACGCTAGCTTTTACGAGCTTGCACCTATTCCTTTATCTTTATTTGATGAAAATGGCATGAGAAAAACAAAAAAGTCAGAATTTGTTTCCAACTTCGAATTTACGCATCAATTATCTGGCACACTCGGGACTATAACGTTCGTAGTTGACGGTGGATTTTTATTGCACAAAGTTGTTTGGCAAAGTAATAAGATGATAAGAGATATAATAGACAAATATATAACTTACGTAAAAAACAATTACGATCTCAATAGTTACGTAATATTCGATGGATACCCAGACGATGATACTCTGTCAACGAAATCAGTTGAACGTTCGCGCAGGACATTAAAAAATATAGGCCGTGAAATCGCCTTCGATGAGAACACGATAATAGCAACTAGTCAAAAACTGTTTCTCAATAACGAAAAGAATAAATCGAGGTTAATTCAATTTGTAATTCATTGAACTTAGCAGGTTATCGAACGAAAGTCGCCGTCGAAGACGCAGACAGATTGATAGTTACAACAGCAGTGGACAATGCGCGTATGGATTCGGATAATACAGAAATCGTGCCGTCTGCTAAGAAAAGAAGATTTACTTAATACTTATAAGATTGACAAATTGTAACTTCTACTCGTAACACTCACGAAATAATTTATTGTATGCGCTCAACTATAGAAAAAAATGTATCCATTTTCTATAAATATTTTTTAGCAAACTGTAAAATAATAAAGAAAAATTCTATATGTACTGCTGTAAAAAAAATGTTTATACGTTTTACTGTTTTTTTCTTTTTGAATAAAAGCTATGTTTTTAATTATAAATGTACTCACACAATAATGTTTTGTATTTCTCAAACATTACAATAATAGAGAAACCTATTTGACTTGGCTGGATGACGCGAGAGCGTGCGCACGTGCCTTGAGCGACTCTGAACATCTGTACGAATTTGAGCTAGTAATTCTTTTTAGAAAATAATTTAATAGTGAGCTAAAGAAGCGTGAAGGAGCGAGGAACGACGTAGTTAATAAAGTTTGGGTGAAAACCTGGGAAAAAGTGCAAAATAAACGATTTTGGTGTGGAGAGATTCTTGGAGGTTAGATTGCCCGTGGATAGGAAAGCTATGGGAGGAAAAGGCGCTTCGAAGACATCGCTAAGCGGAGGCCAACAAACGCTTGACGGCAAATTGAGAAGTACGAAGAAAGTGACGTTCAAAGAACCGGATTTGGATAAATTGTATTATGATTTGGAAGGAGTAAAAGAAGAAAATAGGAAATTAAGGGAAAAACTGAAGGCAGAAAGTAAAAAAACGGAAGAGGAGAAAAGTGAATGGAAAAAGAAATGTAAGGAACAAGAAGAGAATATTAAAGAGCTGATTGACAAATCAAAGGAAATGGAAGCGAAAATGGGAAATCTGGAAGAACTTATATTAGAGGTTAAGGATAGATTAGACGCGGCGCTGGCGGTGGAAACAGCAAGGGAGACGGAGATGGAAGAATCGCAGTACGAAGGCGACCCGACTGATGGCAGCACAGACGAGGACAAAGGTTCGACGTGGAGTGTGAAAAGCGGAAGAAGCCACATGAGCAGACGAAGTTTGGCGAGCGGCGTGAGCGCTACCAGTGGGGCGACTAGCTGGGTAAGTAACAACTCGGAACGTTCTACTAATAGGGAAGTGCTGAAAATGAAAAAAATGATGTATGACAAGGATAAATTAGAAAGAGCATGCAATATTGTTATAAAGGGCGCTAATCAACATATAGAAGCGATAGAAAAAAACGAGAACACTGAATCAAAAGGCGACTATAAAGGGTGGGTGGAAAAATTTTTAACCTTCAAGCTGGGAACCTCAGTGAAAGCTGTCAATGCAAGGGTGAGCGGTGGGAAAGAAAGAGTGATTATAGTTAAATTGGAAAATGAAAATGTAAAAAAAAATATTATGAGGAATAAAAGTAAATTAAAGGGCACCACTATATATATAGAAAACGATCTGACGTATGAGGAAAGGAAGAAGCAAGAAGAAATAAAAAAATGGGTATATGAAAAAAAAGGTAAGGGTCTCAATGTTAGAATTGGAATAGGTAGAATCAATGTAGAGGGACAATGGATAAAATGGAATGAGAAAGAAAAAATTAGAAAAATAGAATACGAAGAATTAAAAAAAGAGATGAATAGATTAGAAAAAGTTAGGAAAGAAAACGATCAAGAGATAGAAGAGCAAGATAGCTGTGAAAACAGGGAAAATTTCGAACAGCCCGGAAATGGTTCGTAGATAAAATAAGTAGGGATGAGTATATAGGAAAAAGCAAATCATATTTTGCAGAGAAGAAAAACAAAACAAACGACAAACCAAATAGCACGATGAAAAAGCTAGAGAAACTTAGGACAAAAGAGACTATAAATAGAGGAAAAAAGACAGTACGCCAAAATGAAAAACAAGAAATACAGAAAAATAGGAAAAAGTTAATGTTTTGGAACGTGGCAGGGATATTTAGTAAAGACATGGATTTCTGGAGGTACATAGATGAAAATGATTTTGTGAGCCTGACGGAAACTTGGATTGAAAATAAAAATGCAGAAAAGGTAAAATCGATACTCCCGGAAAACTTTGAATGGGAAATAATAGATGCGAGAAAAAAACATAAAAAAGGAAGGGCCGCTGGAGGTTTCATTATAGGAATAAAGAAAAACTGGGCAAAAAAAGAATGCATAAAAATTGAAGAAGTAGAAGAAGGGCTAGTAAAAACAAAGATTATAGGTAAAAAAGACAAATACGTAATATGGTCAGTTTATAACTCGCAAAACACTGAAAAAATTCTAGGTAAACTTGACAAATACGAACACAAAGAAAGAGAAAAAGTAGTTATAGGAGGAGATTTTAATATAAGGATAGGTGAAGAGGGAAAATACTTATACTTTGATAGAGGGGGGGAATACGTACACCGAAAAAGCAAGGATAAAAAGTGTAGTAATAACTGGGAAAAATTGATTGACCTTAGTGAAAACAAGGGATGGAAAATTTTAAATGGAAATACAGAAGGCGACAGAGAAGGAGAATTCACATTTATAGGCACAAGGGGATGCACTGTAATTGATTATATATTAGTCAATGATGAAATATGGGAAAAGGATATAAATTTTGAAATCCAAGAACGTGTAGAATCAGACCACTTACCACTAATTTTAGAAATAAAAGGAGAAAATATATTAGAAAAAAGCCAAAAAACAGAAAGAGAACCTGAAGCAACAAAAAAAGTTATTATTTGGAACGACGAGACAATTGCATATTTTAAAACTAAATCAAGGGAGCTGTGCAATCAAATAGAAGAAAAAAAGGAGGATAGTGTTGAAACTAGATGGAAAGATACTAAAGAAATTATTGAAAAATCATGGACAAAGGTAGAAAAGAAGATTATAAAAAAAAGAAAACTAGGTTATAAAACGTGGTGGAATAAAGACTGTTCAAAACTAAAAAACAAAGCAAAAAGAGAATATGGAAAATGGAAATTAGGTAAAGTAGAAAAAGAAAATTATCTAGAGGCAAGGAAACTCTGGAAATTAAAATGCAAGGAAAGAGAACTTGAATGGAAGGATGAGCAATTAAACGAACTGAAAAACTTGAAAAGAGAAGGTCAAGTATGGGAATACATAGGTAAATTTAGGAAGAAGAATAGAAAGGGTATGGGTAAAAACGAAATTACATTAGAACAATGGAAACATCATTTTGAAAAGCTTTTAAAAGGGTCTAATAATAGAATTTTAGGTGAAAAGCGAATTTTAGAATCTGAAATTACTGAAAGGGAAAGAATCACGGCTACAGAAATAAAACTGGCATGGAAAAACTTAAAGAAAAAAAAGGCACCGGGATGGGACGATATACCACACGAGGTATGGATACACGGGAGTGATGAAATAATAAACAAATTAGTAGCGATAATCGAAAAGATCTGGCACGGGGAAGAGATACCGGAAGATTGGAAAACGGGAGTTATAGTTACCATATATAAGAACGGTAATGCCAATGATACCAATAACTACAGAGGATTAACCTTGTTACCGACAGCGTATAAATTATACGCAGAAGTAATTAGGAAAAGACTTGTTGAGGAAGTAGAAGGAAAAAAATTATTACCAGAATGTCAAGCCGGATTCAGGAAAGGAAGATCGACCTTAGACAACATATTTGTATTAGACCATCTAATTAGGAGATCGAAAAAGAAAAAACAAAAGTTATACGCCTTATTCATAGATCTAAAGAAGGCTTTCGATACGATTAATAGGAAAAAGCTATGGGAAATTTTAGAAAAAATAGGAATTAGTCAATATCTGATCGAAAGGCTGAAGGGAATGTACGAAGAAACCAAAGCTAGAATTAGAACTGATAAAGGCTTTACCGAAGACCTTTGGATAGGTCTCAGGCTGAGACAAGGTTGTGTGTTGAGCCCAATATTATTTTGTCTATACATAAGTGAACTTGAAAATGAATTTAGAAAAAGAAACATAGGGGGAATAAAAATAGGTAATATTAGGATCTGGAGTCTAGATTATGCTGATGATTTAGTATTATTAGCCTTGAATAGGGAAGCACTTTTGGATATGATAGACACGCTTAAAAGGGTTTTGAAAATAAGAGACTTGATATTAAGTACAGAGAAAAGCAAAATTTTAGTCTTTAACAAAAAGACAAATTAAAAAAAAGAAAGCTGGAAATATGAAGGAAGTGACATGGAAGAGGTTAAGAAATTCAAGTACCTAGGTTTTATATTCAACTCAGAAGGAAACTACAGAGATCACATAAAAGAACTAAAAAAGAAGGGTATGGCAGCAGTTAAAGAAGTATGGGGATTAGGAGAAAGAGCATTCAAAAATGACATTAATAGGAGAACGCTGTTATTTAATTATTTAGTAAGAAGCGTAATGGAATATGGGGTGGAAATTTGGGGATGGGAAGAGAGAAAAGAATTAGAAGAAATACTGTTGAAATATTGGAGATGGACATTAGGCTTAGATTTTTGCACGGCGAGATATTTGATCTACAGAGAAAGCAATAGTGAAAAAATGAAGGGAAGGTTTGCCATTAGGGCACTGAAATTTGAAACAAGAATAAGAAAAAAAGAGGAAAACAGACTAATAAAAATGTGCTGGAACGAAAAAAGAGAAAGCGGACTAGAAGACGAATATATGAAAGAAAAAGAAAATTATTTAAATAGCATAGGATTAAGTACAATAGCAATAGAAAGCATGACAAGTCAAGAAGAAGTACAAGAAGAGATTCTAAAGAGAGAGATAAATATACAAGGGCAATCCATAACTAATAAAATATATAGGTCGAGATACAATGAAAGGTATAAAGAGATAATGATTAGTGGCAAACCAGAATACTTGACTAAAGGATACAGAAACTACAAAGACATTGCAAGACTAAGATGTGGAAATTTAGAAAATGCTAATAAGTACTGGGAGACCGAAGAGAAAAAAATATGTGACCTGTGTGGAAAAGAAAAAAGCACATTAAAACACCTAGTCGAAAATTGCGAGGTAACAAAAAATTGGGAAATAGATACACGAAAAATTGAATTTAAAGATATGGAAAAAATCTGGGAAGGAAAAAATAGCGATGTGGTAGTAAAATGGATTAGAAAGTTGGAAAAAGAATGCAGGTATAAACGAGGTATAAATTTAGAAAACGAATAAAAAATCGCACAAATGTTAGGATAATGTAATGCCTGTTTGCAACAAAGGCAAAATATGTAGAAATGACATGTAAAATATTTAAAAATGTATAAATATCTATGTAATATACGGGAAATATATGTGAAATATGAAGAAATATGTAGTGTGACGGTAAACGTCAAGTTAGCGCTAACTGCGTAACCTTATTGTTGTCCGTGAGGGCAGCACCTTCCGGGGGGACAAAAACACGTAATAAAGGAATTCGGCACGCGAGCAGACGGGACGCGCGCGAACGAATTTGAACCAGTGGAGCCGAGACCATCCTGGAGTCCGCCCGCTATCGTTGCTATCGTCGCTAATTCCCGTGTCCTCGCCATACACACGCTTAAAAAAACAGCCGAAACTAGTGATTCAGGAGTGCTGCCGCTAAGGAGCTGCCCAGCTGTGAGCCAGAGACGAGAACGAGAGAGAGAGAGTGCGAAAGGTTTCGCCATCGAGGGCGAAACCAGTGCGTGCGCGCGTCCGCGACTCGCGAACACCAAAGAAAAAACAATAACAGAACTGTGTCGTGTTGTGCGGAGTACCCGTTGTTTCTCCTCGATCGCCTGCAAGTAAAAGGTAAGCTGGCCAGCTTAATTTCGCGACCGCGACTACGTAAATAATAATTCGATCTTAACATTTAATGCGTGCATGTAATGGCTCTCGTAACGAAGAGCGGCGAGCGTACCGGCAAAGCATGTTGTCGATGAGCGAGCGTGCGTGTAAACAAACGCGCGGGCCGACCTTTGTGAGTTAGAAAGATAATAAAGCATCCGATCTATAATACTAACAAGTGTTTTCGTTGATTCTCTCCTCACATAGCTTCCACTCAATTTAGTTAGGTTATAGACGATAATCTGTTGACCGGCGTATGCTTTCTCGTGCTCTCCCGTATTAGTAGTGAGCATTAACGATTCACGCGTGTCCCCTTAGCATAATCACGCGGCATAATTATTAAACGGTACCACCCCGTTACAGTAGAAATATGTAGGAACGTGTAAAAATATGTAAAAAGATGTAAATATATGTAAAAATATGTAAGAATATGTAAGAATATGTAAAAATATGCAAAAATATATAAAACAGAAAAAAAAATATTAAAATAGATAAAAATATGTAAAAATATGTAAAAATATGTAAAAATATGTATCATAAAAGATAAAACATAAGAGATGATTTAAAATATCCAATAGACAGATTACAATAACTAATAAAATTTTGTTGTACTAGTATTAAGCAAAAATTATCGAAAAATGTAATAAAATAAATTTATAAATGTGAAAATGTAGCGATAAAATATCTAATTATTTATATAAATATTTATAGGAATAAGAAAAATGTATAACTCAACCAAGTCTATTTCTGGGCTATGTAAGCTGAAATTAATAAATACAATACAATAGAGAAACCTATTTGTATATTATACGAACATCACGAATTTAATACTTCCTAGTAAAACAACATTACTTCTCATACTGCACACTATGCATATTTAATTCTATCGATTACCCACACATGAAATAACGTAAAAAAAGGATAAGTAATACAAAAACAAATATTGATTGAAAAGAAAACGACGCGACGCGTGTAGTGCCGGGCCGCGCGCTTGTATTACTATATACTGCTGCGTCTCCTCTCCTGCGCTTCCCCCCCACTACACGACCACAAACGCGCGAGCGTCGGTTCAGAGTTGTCTTTGAGCGCGTTTTTCTCTACTTTAACATCTTCTGCATGGAAAATGAAAATATACATTTTGTTGCGTAGATTACGTACTTTCCAAATCCGTTTTTAAATTTGAAATTGGACCACCTCAGGAGCAAGCAGCGATTTACAATTAAGGGCATAAAAAAAAATTATAATTGCAATAACTCGGTACCTAATCATCCTATACCGCCAATCTTTCGCATGCATAAACTAGACATCAAATACTACATTTCTGCCAAAGCTGAGCTCTCCAACTTAAAAAATGGCGGTTTTATGAATTTTTTAAAATGTGCTCTATTTTCCGGATTTTCCGAAGTTTTCTTAGCTTCTAATTATCCGATTGATTCGTTCGAAAAAGCATTTTATTCGTTATATTATTAGCTACAATTTGTCTATTGACAGTATTAAGATAGCCTAATTACTTTTTCAGTTATGAGTAAAAAACCGAAAAAAGTGCCATTTTGTTGTTAAAAATGTTAATAAAAAAAAAGCTGATGAGCTTTGGTTGTCCAAAACATATACCTAATGAAGTCTGGTATGGCCTGCTCATGATGGTACAGTCGGCTTGCAACTAGGATTAATGTCACGAAATCGTTCTTTTGATGCTCTGTTGCTTGGCCTACTAAGGGAAACCTGGGTGAAGAGACAAGGGGCAAGAACTGGTGTGGAATAACAACTGAAAGGGTACAGCATAGAGTGGAGGGACTCAAGAAGGGAAGGAAGAAGTGGGAGAAAAATATGGGGAGGAATAATGGCGGTAAGAGAGAGGAAAGGGATGAGTAAGGTTGAATGGAAGAAAGAAAGGACAAGTGAGGTAATAATAGGAGAAATAAAGATCGGAGGGAGGGAATACATGATAGCATCGATGTATATGCAACATGAGAAGAAGGAAAACTATGAATACCTAAGCGAAGAGATAGAGGAGAACAGAGGAAAAACAATAATTATAGGAGGAGACTTCAACGCAAGAACAGGAAACGCAGGAAGAGAATGGGAGACAAAAGAAAACCTAGAGGAAATAAAGGCCAAGGATAAAGTGTTAAACGCAGAGGGAGAAGAAATGATAAAATGGCTAGGAGAAATGGGCTTAGTAATAACGAATGGGAGAAAAGAAGGAGATGAAGAGGGAGAAATAACATATATAAGAGCGAGAGGAATGTCAACGATAGACTATGTAGTAGGTAACGAGGAAGGTGATGAGGCGATAAAAAGGGTTCAAATAAAGGAGAGGGTAAAGTCGGACCACTTATCAATAGAGGTGGTATTGGGAGACAAAATAGCAGATGAAAGAAAAGAAGAGCAAGAAAGAATGATAGACGACTGGAGCGAAGAAGGTATAAGGGAGTATCAGAGATGGATAGACGCAATAGAGGGAACAGAAAAATGGAAAGATATAAAAAATAGAGTGAAGAACGCAGTTGTAAAAAAGAAGATAAGGAAAAAAAAAGGATAAAAAAAAAGCTGGTGGAGAAAAGAATGTAAGGCAAAAAGGGATAGGGTGATGGCACAGTTAAATAAGGTAAGAAAAGAGGAAGGAGACAGAGGCAAATACTTAGAAGCAAAGAGAGAATACAGAGAGGAAATAAGAAAAGCAAAAGAAGATGAAAGAAAAAGAGTGGCAGAAGAAATAAGAAAAGATAAGACGAGAAGAAAATTTTGGGATAAAGTGAATGGCAATAGGAAGAAAAGAATTAAGTTAGATGAAAATATAGGAAAAGAAGAATGGATAAAACACTTCAAGGAACAATTAGGAGAGAAAGAAAAGGAAGAAAGCAAAAGGGAAGAAACCGAAGACAGCGAAGGAGAGGAAGGTGAAGAAATCAAAGAAAGAGAAGTAAAAGAGGTAATAAGAAAAATGAAAAAGAAAAAGGCGACAGGAGAAGATGGTGTAGCAAATGAAGCGTGGGTGGAAGGCACGGAAGGCTTGATAAAAGATATGACAAAATGCTTAAACGGAATATGGAACGGAGAAGGATATCCGGAAGAATGGAGGAAGGGAATAATAGTACCAATATATAAGAAAGGGAGGAAAGAAGAAGTAGGAAACTATAGAGGAATAACGCTGATGCATACGGGATATAAAATATATGCGGAAATACTGAGGAAAAAGCTGGAAAGAGAACTAGAAGCTAAAGAAACGCTAAGTGATACGCAGATGGGATTTAGGAAGAAAAGAGGAACAATTGACGCAATATATATATATATATTAAAAACAATAATAGGGAAGGAAATAAGGGAAAAAGGAGGAAAACTGTTGGTATTCTTTGCAGACATGAAGGCCGCTTTTGATAAAATAAAGAGGAAGAAAATATGGGAAATAATGAAAGAGAAAGGGATAAATAGAAAAATTAGGAAAAGAATAGAAGAAATATACAAGAAAACAGTGGGTAAGGTAAAAGTTGGAGGAGAAATAATTGGGGAGTGTGAGACTTACAAAGGCGTAAGGCAAGGGTGCCCTTTGAGCACCACGCTATTTAATCTTGCCTTCGCCGACCTGGAAGTGAAGATCAAGCAGGTGCAGGAAGGAGGGGTAGTGATAGGAAGGAAGAAAATATGGACATTAGGATACGTAGATGATATAGTGATGATGACAAAGAGTGAAATTGGAATGAAAGCAATGCTGAAAAAATTAAAAAGATACCTGGAAGAAAGGGGATTAGAGTTAAATGTAGGAAAATCAAAGATGATGAAATGCAGGAGAGGAGGAGGAAGGGGGAAGGAAGAAGAATTCGAATGGGAAGGTGAGAAGATAGAGATCGTGAAAGAGTACAACTACTTGGGATATGTGATAAGCAGAAATAACGGAAATAAAAAGCAGATAAAGAAGGTAGAAGGGAAAATAAATATGGGACTCGGAAAGCTATGGGGGCTAGAAGAAAAGCTATTTAGAGAAAACTGGGAGCTAAGGATGAACTTGTTCGATGCTCTGGCGAAAAGCGTGATTATGTATGGAGCAGAAATCTGGGGATGGAAGAGATATGAGGAAATAGAGAGACTACAACTAAAATACATAAAGTCGGTATTAGGATTAGATAGAAACACGCCAAGTTACCTAATACGATGGGAAACAGGAAGACAAGAAATGTAAGAAACAGCATTAGAAAGAGCAATGAAGTATGAAAACAAAATAAGAGAAGAAAGAGATGGCTCAATAAAAAAAGAAGCATGGAGAGAATTAAAGAAAAGGGAAAGAAATGAAAAAGATAAAAAAGGTAAGAAGGAGGAGAGAGAGGAAAGGCTGGAAAAAAGTAAAATATAAAGAGAGAGGGAAGAGGGAGATGAAATGAGGGAAGAGTTTTGGGAAGAAATAGGAGATGAGCTAAAGAAAAAAGATGAAAAAGAACTAGAAGAAAAACTAGAAAAATCAAGATACATAAATGAATGGAAAGAGCTGAAAGAAGAAATGAAAAGGTATAGGTTAAAGGAAATTCAAGGAGAGGAAAGAATAAAAGGCCTATAAATAAGGGAAAGGTTTAGGTTAGGTAATGAAACGAGAGAAAGCAGGTATTGGGAAAAAGAAGAAAATAAGAGATGCAGAATGTGTATGAAAGAGGAAGAAAATTGTAAGCACATGGTAGAAAAATGTGAAAAAAGCAGAAAGGAAGGGGAAGAATGGGAAAAAATAATAATAGGAAGCAAAGAAAAGATAGCGTGGATGATGGAGATAAAATGGAAAAGAAGAAGAAATGAAGAGAAGAAAGAAAAAGAAAAGCAAGAAGACGAAGCTGCAAGACCCTAAGGAGAGACGGAAACAGAAGACAGAGAAGCAAGACTCGCAGACACATCTACACATACACACATACACACACATACACACAAAACACGAACATACGCGTAAACATAAACATACACATGCACACACACACACGTAACTGCAAGACACAAGTAACAGCAACTACACAAGCGAGAGGAAGCAGGTATTGGAGGATGGAGCAAAATGGAAAAGAAGAAGAATCAAAGAAGAGAAAGGAAAAGGTAAACTAGAAGATAAATCATAAGATACTAAGGAAAAATAAGTGAGGTTGAGGAAAGGAAAGGCAGAGGGAGCAATAGGAAACAAGAAAAAGGTGTCAACAAGAGAAAGCCGTAATAAGGAGAAAGATAGATGAAATGATTTGCAAGAAGGAGAGCAAAAGCAAAGGAAAGGCAAATGTGAAAAGGCAAAAGAAAGTAATAAAGGAAAAGCTGAAAAGAAAATATGCAAGAAAGAGAAAAAAAACAGAAGAGCGGAAAAGGCAGATCTTGGAGAGAGAAAGAGGAAGAGAAGATTAATCAGAAGAAAAATGAGAAGAAAAGAGGAACAGGCAGGCGCAGAAGCCAGGGACACAAGAGTTGCAGCCACACCTGCAAATGCACATATTTACACAACACACACACACACACACACACAAAACACATACATAATCAACTACAAAAACTGGATACGAGACACAAATAGTAATATAAGAAATGTAAACCAAATGTAACACATAAGTTGTAAATAAATAAACTAAACTAAACTATATTGGAATTGTGCAGTTCGTTCACGTATGATCGAATTCTATCTATAGAATAGGTTTTCTTTTGTCTTTTGTAAAATTATTCAACTGCAAAAAAGTGTATTTATATCTTGATTTTGTTTTAGATTAAAACATGACGATCAATCCTTTGAACGTAGTCAATTTATTATTAGCATATTTTCAAAGTTTACAAATATCAGATAGCGAGATTAATTTCAAAGAAATTAAATTGTCAGAAAAGTTGAAAGAAATATTAATAGATGCCGTGTATGAGTTTAATGATATTGATATGATTGTTGAAGAGACGTTAGATTTTCGTGAAGATTATAAAGATATTGATGCTAAAATAATCGAAGATGAAGTTCAACATCACTTTCCTGATCTTGATTTTGCACCAACAGATCAGTGCACAAATGATGATCAAGAAATCACATTTGATTATAAACAAAGAGCCGTAGAATTTTGGAGGAGCGGAAAAAACAAAAACTTAAAACTGGATACTGTACAACATAAATTTGAAAAAGTTTCATCTATAAGTTAACTTAAACGTTGGGCGAAACAATTAATAAAAATGGAACTTACCGAGAAAAAATTGCCCAAATTTGCCAATACACGTTTGATAATTCAAAAGCCGCTATTGCAGCTGGTACGATAGTGCATGATCGAGATATACGGAAATGGGCATTGAAAGCTCAAAAAATTGTTGGCCATGAAGATATAAGATTTAAGGCTTCTCAGAATTGGTTACTAAAATTTAAAAACGCTCATAGAATAGTATCTAGAAAATTAAATAAATTTATCACCAAAGAAACATTAGAAAGTAAAGAAGAACTACAAACTAATGCTGATACTTTTGTAGCTGATGTTAAATCATGTATACCAGAAATCGGCATTGCAAACTTTTATAATTCAGATCAGAGTGGTTTCCAATTAGAAATGCACTCGGGAAGAACATTAACAACAGGTGCAATGTCTGGTACAGTCGGTTTCATCGACAACGCACAGTTATACTCGTACAATACAGCCAACTATATCAGCAACCGGGAAACTGTTATCACCACTTTTTATAGTATTAAAAGAAAAAAGTGGTCAATTCGGTCCCATAGTGGAATCTTCATTATTTAAACCAGAAATGTGCATGTGGAAGCATCTACATCTGGAAAATTAACGACAAGTTAGTATATTTTTGTTTATTATAATGCAATGACATAAAAAAATGTTGACATTTTTTTATTTTAGATCATTTTAAAATTTGGTTGAAAGAAGTTTTTTACCCAAATGTTGGACCTCAATCTGTACTTTTACTCGACTCTTGGATTGGTCATTGCCATAAAGCTGTAAGGGAATCGATTCCGACAAACAAAATTGTTAATGTAAAAGAAATTCCCACAGGAACGACAGGGAACATCCAACCACTCGATGTTTATGGATTTCGTATCTGGAAAAACTTCGTTCGACGTTTATCAGATCAAGTAATTTTGATGGACTATGAAATGAATCTACATTTAAGAAATAACATCATAAAAATGCAGTCTCTTGTCCATAACCAGCTTTCTACACCAAGATATACAAATATTTTTAAATACGCTTGGTATAAAAGTGGCTACATTGCTGAAAAAACAGCTAAAACAGATAACCCTGTTGATGTTAATTTTGGTGATTCTTGCAATATACATTGCGAAGTAGAAGCATGTAAAAATGTTGCTATAATACGGTGTGGTTGGTGTAAAAGATCATTATGTTTCAAACACTTTTTCGATGATTATCATTTGTGTAAGGAATTCGTTGAACGATACATTTTAATTTATCAATAAATAAAAAAAAGAAAAAGATGAAAATTATTATGAAAAATCAAAATATATGTAGTATCGCGTACGATAGTTCTTACGTAAATATATTTATGTATCTACATACAAATATAAATATATATTTATAGATCTATAAATGATAATTAGACCTCGTGTTTATTTTTAAGAGATATTTCTCGCCATTTTGGTACTACTAAAATAAAATGTATTAAACAAATTTTTATTTGTCATAAATTATGTTTGAGCTACAGATATATTTTATCAAAAAAAATGGGATACCCCACGTAGTACTGTGTAGAAATCAATTATTTTAAGAAAAAGCCACTAATAAACTCAATTCTTCCAAAGTTAGATCTATTAGCCCACATTTGGTTGGGTAAGGGTGGTTTATGGGGGTTTGACCAGAATAACAAACGACTAAACTCGTTTATTTCAGGGATAGGTGGATTAACCTGCTGATAGTTTGATGGTGGTGGTTTCTAGGGGGTGAAACACCCCTTAAATCATTTTTTTTAAATCCGGAAACACGTTAATTTAGTTTTGGTATTTTCTCATTATCAGTGCGATTTTTAAATCACTCGAGCTGATTTACTATATTACATGTCGTAAAACAGTACAAAAAATAGTGTATTTACCCCTATTAATAAGGGGGTTGCAACCCTTCGATATAAATGTTATGTCCTTAAAAGCGCCTTTTTATTAAAGAAATTTTTTAACGTTGAGTTTACTGAAAAATATTCATTTGATGCTGAGAAATATTAAAAAAACTGATTTTAGGGGTTGATTTTCAGGGTTGATTTCACCTCTTAAAAGCCCTTATGGACCGATAAAAAAAAACACGTATCTAATTTTTTTTCAAGTACTACAACATATCCCAAGATCATTCAAATCGGTGATGTTGAGTTGGGGTGGTTCCCTTGTTAGTGCTACTTTTGCGCTCTTTCTGTTTTTACTTAATTTAATACACTGCGTATATTGCATTGCTCACGCATAATAATTTCTAATTCCAATAAGCAGTTTCGATAATCTTCATGATCAATTGTTTTTGTGACTATATGTTTTCACGCCTTTTGCTTTCTTTATTGGTTGATCGTTTTCTATTATTATACTATAAATTTTGTTTCGAAGGCCGATGACTTCTCTCATAATATTCTCATTGCATTCATTTTACATAACACCGAGAATTTTTTTATTAACTAGTGGTATATTCAATTGATTTTTTGGGTAATCTGATGTATTAAAAGTATTGATATCTTTTTTCATAATTTCATATATATCAACATCTTGAACTTTTTTACACTAGGCTATCTGTATCAGTATAGAGTAATTTTGCTTTATGAGCTAGTATTTCTTTTATGTACCCATAGTGGAAGTCGTATACTAATGTTTTTGAGAGATCGAGCACAGAAAGTTCAATATATATTGGTTTCTTAATACTAATAGACGTCCATGATATCTGTATTGCTACTAAATTTTCATCAGAGATGGAGTTACTATGAAAGTTAGATTGAGCAATCCGTGCTTCTGCTTCATACCTGCCACCCCATCCACTAATTAATTTCACGTTTTTCGCTTCCTTTCATCCTCCATAGTCTTTCCGTATACTGAATTAACCATGAGTTTAACTATAACTTTTCAAACTCATTTTTTTCTCGTTTTCTTTTTTCAGTACTCAAATCTACATAAGTTTTAAGCCACGGCTTTTGATTAAACTGTAGTGCTCTATATATTTGTTTTAGTTTGAGTCCGTATTTGATAGCCTGATTTAGCGCTCTATAGTGAATGACATATCGTTCTTTATTATACAGCGTTGTTAAAAGTTTTTTCTGCGTTGATCTGGGAGGTGTGCTATGTTCAGGACAAAGAGGAAGGTCCTTATGTTCGTCATGAGCTCTTTTGGATACTCTAGATCAACTTCTAAAATATATCCAACGTCATTATTATCAGAAACATTAAAAAAATTAGGCTCAGCAATGTTAGAGACCTACTTAAAATTTTTATATGGTAATGATTGCGTCATCGCTCATCCATATAAATTGTTAACATCAAAATACGTCAAAGTCTTGCTTGGTTCTTTTTCATTGTATTCTGAGCCCATGTATCGATTATTAGCTTTTGAATATCTATTACAAAATTGGCTAATACCTCCTCGAATAACTTTTTTGAATGAATAAAACCATGCCTATATCAGTTAAGAGTTCTAGCTCAATATTTGTATACTTTAACATAGCATTCCATGTTAATCCAGGAGTAGTAAAATAGTGTGCGGGATCGAGTTCATACGCGTCCATATAAGTTTTACGAAAATTTTCAAAAATATCAGGCAAGAGTAATACGTCAGTTTTTAAGTATAAATCAGAATACTGTCCTAAATCGATGATGTTAAAAGCATTCCACACTTTTTATGCATGCTCATAGTCAACTTCAGAGATGTTGCTATCTATTAGTGAACTATGGAAATCTTCAATAGATGGTAGTTGAATCTGTTTTAATCTTTCAAAACTATTAACATACTCATATGGATAAACGCCTTCTCTCTTTAATAATTCTATTTGTATTTTCATCGTGAATTCAAATCTGCGACGAAAAATAAGGGGTCCCATTTAAAAAGTAAGAAATACTTTGGGGGTGGGGGGGGGGGTCATTTGGACCCCACACATATTACATGATTTAAACGTAAAATTTCCCGTTATATCCGAATCCGGGATAAAAAATAACGGTTTCCATTAAAAAAACAAAGTTGACCTTCAAATAACCTTTAAAATCATTCTCAAGGTGAACACTGATCTGACAAGTAGATGACCCTCACTGTCCTAACCAACGTTTGTATCAACAATTTTTTCATACAACGTGAACTTTTCGGGATATTCAGGTCCGTCATTTAAAATGGGACACCCTGTATAATAAATGGAACCATTTCTTTTCGATCGTTATGATTCAATTTGAGAAGAGGAAAATTAGGTAGATTAACTCTATATTTATTTAATTTTGAACAATATATCTCATGAATATTCAATTTTTCTTTATCATTGAAATAGTGGAGACAGCGTTCACATAGATAAATTTATATAGTATGTTTTGCTACTTTTTAAAAATTCGTCGAATAAATGCAGGTGTATTCTTTAATTGATTTTAAGTATTTTTCTTTTCTTGGTACTTTTTCCATTAGTTCATAGTTATGGAGAAAAAAAATCATGAATTATTTGAAAAAATTTTGCAGTTTGGGCGCCAGTTAAAAAATTCTAAGGTAAAAAATTGATCTTTGAACCATGGATTCTTTAAGTTCAATTATTCATTCCACTGGTTAAAACGGTCGATTTCCACCGTGAAAAGCTTTGAAAACTAGATTTGAAAAAACGAGTATTCATGCTTTTTTTTGTTCAAATGCTATTTTTTCATAAATATTAATAATTTTTATCAATTTTGAGTTCACCATCAGAAAAGGCTTATTACGAGCTTTTAAAATATGCTCCTCTCTATTTTTTTGGCATCTATAAAATGAGTTACGATTTGCCAAAGACGGGTATATCGCTAGTGGTGTTTTCGGCCAAAAACGAGGAAGTTTATGCTTTTTGGATAATAACCCTGTCGCCAACGTGCAATCATAACAAATACGAAGTCCTATACCAAAGACAAGATTCGAGGGGGGAGGGGGGGGGGGGTAAATAAGTCTTTATAAAAAGAAGGATAAAAAAGTTTTGCGTATGTAATTTTTTTTATTTTTCAACATAATCTCCTTGAAGGTCGATACATTATATTAAACAGCCTTCCAGTTTTTTTAAGCCATCAGCAAAATATGATTTCTAAAAACCCTCAAAATAGGCATTTGTTTCGGCGATGACTTCTACATTCGACGTGAATCGTTGTCCGGTAAGCCATTTTTTGAGGTTAGGAAATAAGAAAAAGTCACTGGGAGCAAAATCAGACGAAACTGCACACGTGTGAATTCGAGCATTGTCTTGAAGAAAGAGGCATTTTTTTTTGTTCACGTGAGGACGTTTTTCTCTGATTTTTTCTTTCAGCTAACCTAATCATGATGCATAATATTGTCCAGTGATCGTTTGGCCCTTTTCCAATTAGTCGATGTAGATGATTCCATACGCATCTTAGAAAAGCGTAGCCATATTCTTGCCAGCTGACTTTATTGTCTTTGCCTTCTTTGGGGCTGGTTCTCCTCTGGTAATCCATTGTTTGGACTATTCTTTGGTTTCAGGAGTATAGTGGTGTACCCATATTTCATCTACAGTTACGAGTCGACGCCAAAAGTCTTCCGGATTACGACGTATGCGTGCGAAAAGAGCCTCAGAGGTGACCATGCGGGTTCTTTTGTTTTCAACAGTGAGCAAACGCGGCACCCATCTTACTGATATTTTTTTCATCCCCAATTTTTCATGTAAAATTGAAATGATTGTACCCTTTGATACCTCTGTGTCCTCAACTAATTCTCGCAATTTTAATCTTCTATCACTCAATACCATATCGTGGATTTAGTTGACCATTTCGGGCATACTCATTTCTATGGTGCGTCCTGAACGAGGTTCATCTTTTGTTGTTGTACGGCCGCGTTTAAATTCATTTATTCAGTTCTAAACAGTCTTAAACACAGGGGCAGACTTGCCATTAATGGCGTTCAACTCAACTGTGATTTCTTTTGTGTAAGGCCTTTCAAATGAAAATATTTTATCACTGCTCGAAACTCTATTTTTCCCATTTTTCAAATAAACCAATAACTTTTCGTTCAACCAACGTTCACAAAAAAATGACTTAACGAATCGAGCTAAAACTTTGTACGATATCTAATTAGTAGTATTGCTTGCCAAAAACATCATAATTTAAGCTTGACGAGCGCCATCCCTTGAATTTTCTAAAGACTTATTGACCCCCCCTCGTATCAAGATGCATGATAACTTCACCAACATTCCCGACGTATATTTTACCAACTTAAGTGGCAATATACAGTTTGCTTTATCAACCAGAGAAGCCTTTGACCTATGTGGATATCGCCTCATCACTAATACCTAAAACTCTCCATTGTCAAAACGGAAATTGGACGATTATTCCCAGCTAAAAAACTCATGCACGTTAAGGAAATCCTATTGACAGCCTATTTCAACACTAAGCTTACCCATTTTGCAAGACATGTAAAGAATCAATTTGACGAAGTCTATCGCGACATAGTCAAGCATAGATGCGAGTTAGAAAAACTGGTTATAAAGAACTTTCTATCTCTAGCTACCAGCGCACCAGACGAATTGGCGTTTATCATCAAAAAACTGCTCGGCTACACCGCCGTGGTTGTTGGTGAGGTCACACACATTAGACAATGCCAAGAAGTATTTTGCCGCCTCCGAAGCACCCTATGTTGGTACCACGAGTCTCCCGTGAGTTGCAACAACGAGCCACTTTTCCTCAAACCAAAAACAGAGATTTTAACAACAAGTAGCACGGCACCGGACTGCAATCGCATCCGTTCGTGAGCCTACAAATTTAATGGTATGTGGTACACACCATTAAATGCTCTACCGCTAATCACTACTCCAGAAATTATCCAGCCAATGAAGAAACTCACTCGGGGCTATCACAATCTCCAAGAATTTATCAACGATGGAATTTACTCTCCCGAAGATTTTGAGCGACTACACCAACATTCTAATTTCTCAATAGAATGTCCTGATCTGTTGGACATATCAGAACTTAGAAATTTATTAGATCCAGAAACAATAAAACAAATGGCCATTTCAATTGACACCGAATTTTAGAACGACTATGAAATTGGGCACCATAGCGTCGGGCCTCATCGCAATATTTCTGATTATACAATCCGTTAGTACAATAATGGATACCACCATATACGGTTACGCTCTTTACCGTGTCTACTGTTGGAGCGTCCACATACTCACAGCTGTCTGAATAACTCTAATCTACTTTCACATCTACCTTTTCAAACCTAAACTCAAGCCTCAGGCAGGTACCGAAAAGTCACAGGGTCGTGCGCACGTAGAGAAGACTCGTCATCATTAACCCGCCAAGCAGTAAAGTATCAAACTGTGCCAAAAAGAATCAAATTCAAAAATGAAAATGAGCTTCCTAGCCAAAATCTATGCAAAATTCGAGATGCTTTGACCGCCATACGTACGAAACATTCAAAATAGATGTAAAACAAAACCCTTTCCTTTTTTATTATATTTTTATAATTTCTATTTTCTCCTCTTTCTAGTTCCTCATAAAACTCCACAAGCCCTGAAAACCATCCCTGATAGAGACTGATACTTGAAACAGGCACGTCAGACGATAATTTACTTGAGCTCTGCTAAATTAGCCACCGCCATATTAAGTAAACCTATACCAATACAATTTATACATATAATTTAGAACCTCCATCCTTTCGTTCATTTTACCTGGAACAAAGTCTCGCCAAGGGATGCTACTCTCTAATCAATTTCGCCAAATGAACAGATCCAAGAAGTGGAAGCCTTTTTCTCAGGTTCCACACTTTTTTCCTTTGGGGGAAGGTGTTACGTCTCGATAAAGCTTATACAGGCAAGGTCAACATAAGAACACTGTAATTCATATGTCTTTGTTGGTGACTCTGTGGGAGAGCTCTTAACAAAGTCTTCTCACGAAGTCAAACGGCAAAGGCAAGTAAAATTAGTTAATACTGTAAAAATCACAACTGATTCATGAGGGCGCGCTAGATGTAAAATGAATCTACCTGCATAAACGTCAGCAAGAGCAAAGCATACTCCACGTGCCAAATATCTAATTTCCGTAACTCGCGATTTGCCAAGGTGGGAAAATTAGCGCTTCCGCGTTGCATTTTTTGTTAACGATAGTCAGTCTAGCTCGAGCATCACAACCAAGTAGAACAACTCTCTTTTGATAAGTGTTGAATAAGATACCGCTCAGTTCTAAGTTTATCTTTCTGTCATTTTTCTTTTTGAAAAATAAATATCTAACCACACAAGTGAAACCGGCAGTTCCATGTATTATCATTTTATAATTACCATTTATTCCACCAATTCCTCGACGAACTTGTGCTGATTATGATTGACTGAGAATGGTACATTCGTGCAATCGTTGTTGCATATAGAAGAAATCACATAAAACCTACAACATAGAAAATAAGGAAGCTGAGGCGTAGTCACTAATAAAGGGAATATCAGAGCCAGCCTAATAAAAAAAATGGAAACATAACACAGCCCGACTTGAAAAATATATATTAGATAAGACAAGTCATTTCCGGTCAATTTTAGGTCGCTCAGTCCGGATTCGGGCACAGAAATGCTCCATCACATCAGGTTTTCAAAATATTCTAACGTAAAAGTTTTTTGAGATTTTGAAGATTATATAGCATCGTCATTTTTCAACAAACAAAAATTATACGCAAAGCCACTTAAAGAGCTAGTCTTCCTCTTTGAAATGCCGTTGAGTTTGCTCAAATATCATTATTTTTCGCAGAGATATTCAATTTTGAAGATTTTGAATATTGAGAATTTTACAGGCCTGCTAATACATAGCAGGCTGTGATTTACATTTGACTACAATACTCTTATTATTTTTTATCAATGAAAATAAATTATTCATTAAAAGTCTGAATTAATGGTTTTGTTTCGCAATAAATTCAATAAAAATCTTTCATAGATTAAGCTTCCGTTCACATTAAACACGAGAAATTAGCCTTACCATAAAGAGCTTTCCAAATAGGCAATTAGCCCCACTTACTAGTTTAATTTATAAAAATAGTATTAAATACAAGGGTCGTTTAAAAAGTCCGTGCAAAGTCAGTGAGATGGCGCTACTAGTGCGTATCAAGGTTATTTTCAGTTAGTGGCATATCTTGGAAGTGCACACACCAAGTTTCAGCCAGATCGGCCAATTACTTTGCGTTTTACATTCGTTTCAATCAAAGAAATCGAGTGGTTGTAAAAAAATGGACAAAAAAGAATTTCGTGTATTGATTAAACATTACTTTTTCAAAGGCAAAACGCCTTAGGAGATTAAACAGAAGCTTGATAAACATTATGGTGATGTGCACCTTTGATTAGAATGGTTTATAAGTGGTTTCAAAATTTTCGGAGTGGCCATATGAGCACAAAAGACACTGAACGTTCTGGACACCCTGCTGAGGTTATCACTTCAGAAATCATTGATAAAATCCATGATATGGTGATGGCTGACAGAAGAGTGAAGGTGCGTGAGATTGCTAGTACTGTAGGCATCTTGAGCGAACGGGTACATAATATTTTGCACCAACATTTGGACATGAAAAAGCTATCCGCTAGATGGGTGCCGCGATTGCTCACGATTGACCAAAAACGAGATCGTGTGAAGTGTTGCAAGAATGGTTTTCAGCTGTTCCAGCAAAATCCGCAAGACTTTAAGCGTCGTTTCATCACTGTAGATTAAACATGGATACATCACTACACTCCTGAAACCAAAGAATAGTCTAAACAATGGGTTACCAAGGGGGAATCTGCTCCGAAAAAGGCGAAGACAATTCCTTCGGCCGGGAAGGTTATGGCTACTGTCTTTTGGGATTTGCAAGGAATAATCTTCATCGACTATCTGGAAAAAGGTAAAACCATTACAGGCGAATATTATTCATCGTTATTGGATCGTTTGAAAACCAAGTTGCTAGAGAAACGTCCACGATTGGCCCACAAAAAAGTCCTCTTCCACCACGACAATGCGCCAGCTCACGCCTCAGCAGTTGTGGCCGCAAAACTGATGGAGATAGGGTTCCAACTCGTTTCACATCCCCCCTATTTTCCAGACTTGGCTCCGTCGGACTACTATTTGTTCCCTAATATGAAAAAATGGCTGGCCGGAAAAAGATTTTATTCAAACGAGGAGGTGATTGCAGAAACGAATGCCTATTTTACAGACTTGGATAAATCCTATTATTTGGAAGGGATTAACAAACTAGAGCAGAAGTGTATAATCCTAAAAGGAGACTATGTTGAAAAATAAAAGGATTTATTAAAAAAAATCAAACAGTTTTTATTTGTGCACGGACTTTTCAAACGACCCTCGTATGTGTTTGCCTTTCCACAAGTCTTGAAATCCATTAAACCCTGCTCACTTCAAATCAATCGAGTAAACTTTTAGCCAAATCACACCTTGAAATCCACCAAACTCTGTTCCTTTAAATCCACCAAAGTCTGCTCACTTCGTCTTTGATCAAGTAAAGTTTTATCAAATCCACCTCTCTTCACTCCGTGTTTAACCAAACATACCGTTAGCCATATTAGAAGATTTGAAATTTAACAAACCCTGCTCTCAATTCAAACGTAAAATTTTTATAACACATGTGGCACCCTAAAGCGAAACAATTTTTTACTTGAGTGATATTTTTTCAAAGAAATGGTAGTCATTTTAATGACTGATGCTTGAGAATGTAATGTGTTATATTTGAAATTTCAGACAGCTAATTTATCATAGGTGCTCAATATGTTCATTTTAGCCTATACTTTTTTCTCATATTTTTACTCTTACCCTTTCTGCTCAAATTCCATGTACCCTGAACTCATATAACTATGATACTTTAAGTTAAAAAGTTATTTTATGTTTTCTTTTTAAAACGTTAATTTAAAAAATTCTTTAATTAGTGAACCGTGACATTAAAAAATTAAGTTAAAAAAATACTTAATTATAATACCTTGAGCCATTGGATCGTAAATTCAGAAACCACATATGCTTAAACTCCAAAACTATTAAATTTCGAAACTCAAGAACGTCTAGCTCGCCAATTACAACAGCACGTACTCTTATCGCAAAATCGGCAAATCAACTGTAACGTACAAAGCTTAATTCTGTTAAAACACTCAAAAATTCTGGAAGTTCAAAAAAATTTTCATTTTTGTTTTGATTGTTTTCATTAAAATACCTCTAGTATTAAAAGTTTAAAACGTTTTGATTTACGTACTCTGATTTAAAAAATTCTTTGCAAATATTTTACCGTAAATCTTATTGAAAAACAGTTTCATTTACAATGTCTTCACGAAAATGTCTAAATGATCCACAGATATTTTGTAATGTTTGTGCTAAATTTACTCCTTTGACGCAGTGTGAAACAACAACAGAGTATGTAAAAATAACTTATAAAGCATATTTAAAGAAAAAGTTGACTAATTTAAATAAAAGTTAGGTCCCTAATACTATTTGTAGTACTTGCAGGTGTAACGTTTGATTCTATCTTACGTTAGTAAAGTAAATAGTTCGCAGTCTAAGATTTATTTATAATCGCATTTCCGAGAGTAAGCAAGAAGTTGACACGTGAATGCTCTATAAGTATTGATATATCAATAATCACCGAATAGCGAACACAGTATTTGCTGTTTCGATGAGCCGTTTAAAATACAATTGAGTATTGTTGCATCTATCGAGGGGAAGCCCGACAGCGCCGCAACGAATATTCAATTTAATTTCTAGGCAATTATTAATTTCAGAGAGAAGATAATCAAAGACTACTTTTTTCTCATAAGAGAGAGTCTTATGAGTTAAGCACTTAGATTATAGTGAGGAAAAGGAATAGCAGGCTAACCACTGAATAATGAAATCAGTCTTAGGAAATAGCTGAGTTTTTATTTTGTTCAATGCTCGCGCGCTAAGCAAAGTAGGATTGTGACTCCTCTTGCCGCAACGACAAGCGAATTTATATTTGCGAACACGGCTCCTTTCTACGCTTGGTAGCCCCTACGACGCTATTTTTGATATTAGCATAAACTTTGTACAGGTTTTGTCGTAAAATGGCTTATTTGAAATTGAAAAGTAGTGACTTAAAAAATCAAGTATAGAATAACCAATTTTTTAATATAAATCGTTTCTCAAGGAAAAATCGTCTTTTAAAATTATAAGTGATATAAGTTAGATATTTAAATAACACGGAATTTACAATAAATTTACGGAAAAGTTTTACATCAAACAATCACTTGTGATAAGTGGAATATTATTCAAAATAAAAACGACTAACTTAACAATCCATTTTTGAATAATAATTATAAAACGAATTTGTAAATTCCTCTTTTAGCCATTATAAAATCAACAAATGGGTAACAATCGTTATCATTAATTTTATAGATATATACAGTTGAATCGTTATTTCGCAACGCAATTTTAATTGTTTAAATAAATTATAAATTTTTTATTTATTGATAACTCAGTTAAAAATCAGTTATTAAAGTGTCAAATTCTTGCTTCTCTGTTTTAATGCGCTACGATCGCTGTTGTATATTCGAATTTGCAATATATTTATTTGTGGCTAATTTACTAGCTATATTTACTTGTAAATTAAATTAAACTAACAAATATTTATTTAATGACTATAATAACTTGAGATTCGAGATCAGCGCATAAAAATTGACTGAAAAATGCTTTTATTCATTAGAAAAAACTTTGCAATTGTCGATTTTACATTGTAAATAATAATTTTCCCACTCTTGTGATGTCACGCTCCTTATATGGTCTTGTTTTCGCCGAACTGCCCTAACACATTTACGCGTATATGAGAAGAACGCCTTTGCTCAAGTACCGCTTTTCTTCAGTTTTCTTGCGTACGACAGGTTGCAATTTTGCAGTGGGAGAAAAGGCAAATCAGACTGGACCGTTACATAGGACATCTCTTATTCTTTGGAAAAATGGATCTAGGATTTCTGTAGAATTTGAAACTCCAACAATATGGAGAGAATCACAGGATCATATCAATTATCGTTACTTTTGTTTATGTCATGGTGGTAAAGAAATTCGTACTTTTAATTCTAAAAATAAAAATACTATTAAATATGCAAGCGTAGAGTCAATTACAAAGCCTACTTCTCACAAACCAAACAATCATATTCCTTTGTCCTTCGTTTCAAAACCATTTGCTCATCGACAAGCTCTCAAGAAGCTTCTGTCCCATCCTATATTTTAGAGAAAATAGAAGAAGAAAATGAAGAAAGAAATAAAAGTAAAAAAAGAAAACTAGATGACAATGAATTTTCAGTAAACTACAGTAACAAAGAACTACATTCATTAACTGGAAAGTCCCACCCATTTAATCAAGCTAAATTGAATAATTTAATCCGAGATTTGGGCTTTCCAAAGATAATTCAATACTTTTAGGTTCAAGGTTACAGGAGAAGGATGTTTTACTTCCAGAAGTGCGTTTTACGTGGTATAGACATCGTGGGAAAGAATTCATAATATTTTTTTTTCATAAACAGATTCATTAGTGTATTGTAACAACGTTAAAGGTTTAATGTTTGCTTTAGGTCTTAAGACGTATAATGCTGATGAATGGCAACTTTTCATAGATTCTTTCACGCGTAGTTTAACAGTAGTTCTTCTTCATAATGGTAGTCTGTATGGATCAGGTCCCTTCGGATACTCAACAACTCTTAATGAAAAGCATGAAAATATGAAGTTACTTTTAGAAAAAATAGAGTGTGCCAAATACAAATGAGTAATATGTGCAGCTTTTAAAGTCATATCCATTCTTCTTGATCAGCAAGGTGGATATACAAATACCCATGCTTCATTTGTGAGTGGTATAGTAGAGCTGATGATCAGCACTGATCAACGAAATGCCTCCATTGCATATAAGATTAGGTCTCATGAAACAATTTGTTAAAGGACTTGATCAAACAAGCCCATGTTTTCAATATTTATGTGAAAAATATACCAAATTGAGTGACGCAAAGATAAAAACAGGTTTTTTTGTAGGTCTGCAAATAAATCTCCTATGTAAAAATGATCATTTGAAAAAACTTATGACTACTATAGAAAAAGATGCTTGGCTTGAATTTGAGAAAGTAGTAAATGATCTTTTAGGAAATAGAAAAGGAAAAAACTATAAATAGCTTATAAGAGATGTTAATAAAATTTAAACAACTAGGTTGTCGCATGAACGAGAAATAACATTTTTTAAATAACCACCTTGATTACCTTTTAAAAGGAAAATTAGGAGAGGTAAGCGATAAGCAAGCAGAGCGGTTCCACAAGGATATTAAAACGATTGAAACAAGGTACCCAGGCCGATGGAATTCTACTATGATAGTTGACTACTGTTGGTTGCTGAAACGAGATGATCTGACAATTGTTCATAAGAGACACACTAACAAGCAGAGATTCCTTCCGCAAGCTTCATAAAATTTTAATAGATAATATGCATTTCAAACATTTTTCATGACTTTTATTTTAAAAAACAACAAATAATATATCACACGAATTTTTTAAATTATAAACAAAAAACAACAAAAACAGCAACAAAAATTGTTTAAATTAAAAAACATTTAAGAAAAACATGGAACCAGTAATCGATACCTCCCCGTGGTTGGTTTTGGATAACGCAATATACGGTTGAACGCAATTTAGCATAACCCTTTACTTACTCTACGATAAAACTTATAAGTACAAGTAATCTTTATTATTACTAACAATCTTAATACCATAAAATAAAATCAACCTTCTATGAAATCGTAAGCCGATAAAATTACCAATCCCTGCTTATCAGTAGTTCAATCGATTAAACCTTAAACCAAACAACAAGTGTAACACCCAAAAAATATAACGTACATTCAATTCAATCAAGTAAACGTTCGATCGAACTTCAATTTTTAGAATATAAGAAACTCTGCTGATCACACATTTAAATAAGTCAATCTGCAACTAAATAGCAAGTGAGAATAGAAATAAGTAGATTTTAAGGCTTTGTAGTTAAATCAAAGTTGATGATATTGTAGTATACGTAACATATTGTCTTGATTTTCTTATAGCTTTCTTGAATGATAGAATTTGTAATAATGGAAAGAAGGGAAATAGTGAGAGCTGGAAATTCATTTAATTTTAATTATATTCAGTAACGTTTCGTCAGCACATTTGCTGACCTCTTCAGGCTTTATTAACAGAAAACAATAAATTATTAACAATAAAGTTGCAAATGTAATTTTAATGGCATATAATTATATGTATATGTGTGTACCTGATTTCTATCACAGTCAAATTATCATAGGCTAAAACGAATAGCTCGTAGCCAGTCACGTTACAATACAGTAAGAAATCAAGTATTTCAACACACACACACACACACACACACACACACACACACACACACACACACACACACACACACACACACACACACACACACACACACACACACATACATATTCTTCATTTATCATACCTTCCTCATCGATCTTAATAAAGGCTTATAAATTTTGCAGTATACTTAATTTAAAATTAATGTAATAAATTCATTGTAAGCGAGGTTAAGTGGTATTTAAACACTTGCTATTTATTCGAAAGTTTACTTGGTTAAGTCCGAGATAAGTAAGATTTAGTGGATTTGTTATATTTGCAGTTCGGTTAAATGTTTATTCGATTAAACTCATATGAAACAGGGTTAATTAGATTTATAGGCTTGCGTTGTGGGTGAAGACTTGGAGTAAGTAGGGTTAGGTGAATTTAACTGCTTATGGTTTGGTAAAATTTACTTGATTGTAAATGAGTAGGATTGGGTAAAACTTTTCTTGATCGACGTCAAAGTGCGCAGAGTTTGATGGAATTAAAGGAACGGTGTTTGGTGGATTTGATTTGGCTAAAGGTTTACTCGATTGATTTGGAGTGAGCAGGGTTTGGTGGATTTGAAAACTTGTGATTTGGTTCAAGGTATGCTCGATTGAGTGAGTGAGCCAGGTTTGCTAGATTAAAAGCTTGTGATTCTGCTGATGTTCAAGTTGACTCAACTTAAAGAGAACTAAGCCGATTGTGCTTTATGCTTTGGTAGCACTACTGTCTCTGTTCCATGGTTTTTCCACCAGATTTTAGTAAACAAACAAATAATGTAGATTTTTACAGTATTACATCGTACAAATATTACGTACTTGATGTTTTCTGAGGAACTCTTGTATTCCGCGAGAAACCGTTTTGTGTTTTTAGCTTCGTCGTAGATCTACTGCGTGCATGATACTCTAAAATATGTTGATCGGAGTAGATAAGCAATGTATGTATCGAGCTACTTCGTGAGAGGTTTAGGTGGCTTGAAACATACATAGGGGTTTGCGCATGCGCGCGCGCGTTGCGTACGCGTCGTGGATGGTCAGAGAGTGGATGATGTCTTCCGATGACCCCCCCCCCCCCCCCACGGAGTCCGTCCCTGACATAGTTGCGACTCCACAGAGCCCCCCCATTAGTAAATAATAAAATAATAACTTTTATTGTATCGACTGCCAAGGTAGACTTTTTCTATAGAGGTTGTTAAGGTAGGACGTTGTAGAAGTTGGTAGGGCGCTTGGTAAACTATATGCTGGGTAGCTGTAGGCTCTTGGAGAGAGGGTAGCGTCTCTAGCTTGCTAGGAACGTTCCTAACAGTGTGGATGCTCCTGTCTTTTTCTCTCTCTCGTTCAACAGGCTATAGCTATGTATAGTAGAGAGAGTATGCGTTCTAGCAGCGTGCGCTGTCCGTATACCGTGGATGGATGCTGCACTCTCTCTCTTTCCATTTGGAGATAAGAGACAGGTGGAAAATATATGTATATCATCGCTTAGTTATTTTAATACTTTTTTTTACTTAGAGATAAGGTTTTTAAGTTAGCCTCTTGTTGAGTTGTGTTAACAATCCACCACATGTTGAGCGTCTAAAGCGAAATGGATGTTCCTCTTCCTTTAAAGATTTTTTTGCAATTTGACTAGAGTTTCTCTTGGAGAGTGGGAAATATCTTGATTTTTCAGAAAATTTTTTCCAGAGTCAATCGTTTACCAGTTTTCAATGAGAGTAACCGCGTACTTCCAGCCTTCTTTACAGCTTCTTTAGCGTTATTTATAGTCGAACGAATGACGAAGAGTGATCGATTACTAGGTACAATACTCCTCGAGGCATCATTAATAATTTTTTTCAATGTAATTGACAGATTTTTACTGTATACATGTATCTTTCGTCGTCGTTGTTGTTGATAGTTTTGTCAACCCTTGCCTCGTTTCTTATCTCGTTTTCCAATTTTAACACCCACACCAAGTTTACTTTTAACTTTTATTATGTTGGTAAACATAATATACAACAAACGCAGCAACTTTCTCACTAAAATTATTATCTTTCGCTCGCGCTCTATCCCAAGCCTGTTTTGCTAGTATTTTGTCGGCTTCGTTTCTCGCGTTAATGTTCTCTCGATTTTGAGATGAAGCACTATTTTGATCTTTTCAAGTAGTGTTTAGAGGATTATATCCAGGATCACGGAACAAGTCGTTTTTTTTTAATTTAGTTCCCGGTCAGCAATACTGATAGCCAGGCAAATGAGTTTCGAATGGTAAGTTATTGATGATCGCATTCATTAATGTAACGGTCCTATTTATGAGCTGTTTATTAAATGACTGCAACTAGTCTAACGTATTTATCTGTTTAGTCAAAACAATACATTAAGCGGCGCTACCTCACTGTTTATGCGACTGTATACAAATAAGAGTCGAATCAAAATAAACAGCGTGACGTCACAAAATAATAGACATAGATATAATGATTCATGATATTAAGAAAAATATGTTAATTATAGATAATTTAAATATAACAAAATATCGATTATATAGATTTTAACATGTAGATCAATAATATCTCATTCAATTATAAATTAATAATGAATATCAATATGCAAAGTTGATTTATTTATTAACATATGAAATATTAGAAAAATATAAATAATTTATATGCCAAATGAATAAGCATAGAACATGAGTAAGAATTGGTTTCATTAATAACAGCTGAATGACAACTGTTATTAATAAATAAACAATTAATAATTTATTTAAACAATAAGCTACATACAGAACGAAAATATTAAGTTAATACTTGATAATGATAACTTTATGATTTAGAAATCTTAGATAATTAATCTAATAATCGCATATTAAGATTAGAAAAAACCGTTACAAATATGAAAAATTAGTCATAATTCAAATGTTATTAATTAATTTAAATAATTAATTTTGGAAAATACTTCCAAAATTAATCAACTATAAAGTTATATGAAATTTTAATAATTTTCTATTGTAAATAATGTAATATCACGTTAATTAACTTTATTAGTTAATAACTTTTGACGACACTATTGGCGATAATTGTATATTGTATAAAATCAACAAACAACTAATTCTGTAAAGTTTACATGTGTTAAAAACTTAATATTAATAGTTATTTACTTGTAAATTAAGAAAAATCATTTCTCAAAATTCGCGAATGTCTCTCGAATTTTCGATGAAATCTCTCCTGCAATAATAAGCGGGAAAATCTGTGTATAAATAGGCCCACCTTTGCACAGGCTAGCGTTCATTCACTTCTAGCCTTGCAAGGTGAGCGCATGAGTCCGAATAAACTTGGATTAATACCTAAGTTCTTTCTCTCATTGTGTTTAACTAAGCAAGACTATCCTTTCCTTATAATTTGAGCTCGACTTATAGAACATCTCGCACTATAAGAAACTAGGGCATTGTCTGACTTTCCTCGATATATTGCACTTACTTATGTATACTTGATTTATCTATTTATTATATTTGATTGATTTATCTATTTTCTTGACTATTAGAGTAAAATCATTGGAAACAAATTCTTACTCATTAGCTAGATTACGAGAGTTCGAATTATTTTATTTATAAGTGATACGAACATCACATTTGGCGACCGTGACAGGACTCTTGTTACGTTAGTTAGTGTTAAGTATTTGTTATTTATTTTGTATTAATTTGTAATTTTTCTTTTATTATGCCGAAAAGAAATAGACATATGAAAGCTATATTGTGTAAAAATGCGTCACTCGAAAAAGAATTAAATGAACTACGTACTTTATATATGGAACTTGCGGAATCATTTGTTAATTTAGGTAACAATTACAAAAAGAATATGAGATTATTTGATACAAGTTTAAGAAATATGAGCTCTGATTTGAATCATTTGGCTGACACCGTAGAACATATATTAGTATCTAGGCCCGCTCCTGGCGCATAATTTGTGTTATTATTTGTATAATAAATTTGATAACTGCTATATATAATTTGAATTTGTTCATTTATTTGTCAAATCCTATGTATTGTTGAAATTGATTGATTAATATCATCTATATACAGGGTGGCCCATTTTAAGTGATCCACTCAGATATCTAGATTGGAGTGAGTTTTATCGAAAAAAGTTTCAGACAAAAGTTACTCAACTTTGAGGGGGCCATGTTTCTATGACCTTGGATTTGACCTTGGAGGTCATGTTCAAGGTCATTTCAAGGTCAACTTTGTTTTTTTAAATAGGAACCCCCATTTTTGACCCCGGATTCGGAAAGAGCGGGAAATTTTACGTCCAAAACGGTATTTTTAAATTTTTTTTCATGGCCTTGAGAAGGTCGATTTAAGGTCAAATGCTTGAAAAACTGCATAAAAGCGTTTTTTTAATTTTTAAGATATCGAAAAATGACCTCTACAAAATTTGTTCAGAACAGAGTGGGCCACCCAATGCACCAAAAACCTTTGACCTTTAACCTCATTTTGAAGGTCATTTCAAGGTCGAAGTGTTTTTTGTAATGGAAACCCCTCTTTTTGACCCCGGATTCGCACATAGCGCGAAACTCAACACAATACCTTATCCAAACGTCGGATTTCGCGCTATGTGCGTATCCGGGGTTAAAAAGAGGGATTTCCATTACAAAAAACACTTCGACCTTGAAATGACCTTCAAAATGAGGTTAAAGGTCAAAGGTTTTTGGTGCATTGGGTGGCCCACTCTGTTCTGAACAAATTTTGTAGAGGTCATTTTTCGATATCTTAAAAATTAAAAAAACGCTTTTATGCAGTTTTTCAAGCATTTGACCTTAAATCGACCTTCTCAAGGCCATGAAAAAAAATTTAAAAATACCGTTTTGGACGTAAAATTTCCCGCTCTTTCTGAATCCGGGGTCAAAAATGGGGGTTCCTATTTAAAAAGACAAAGTTGACCTTGAAATGACCTTGAACATGACCTCCAAGGTCAAATCCAAGGTCATAGAAACATGGCCCCCTCAAAGTTGAGTAACTTTTGTCTGAAACTTTTTTCGATAAAACTCACTCCAATCTAGATATCTGAGTGGATCACTTAAAATGGGCCACCCTGTATATTATTTATTATTGGTGTTGAATTAATTGTATACTTTGGATCTTTTTTGTTGATATTACAATGTCAAACGAGAAACGTCCAATGTATAACTCTATTGAGTGTGCTCCCGAAACAATTCTAAACGAACTTAGTGAATCACTAATTGGTGAGGAATTGACCGTGCAGCAAAAAAGAACGCACGAATGGGAAAGAGCTGTAGTAGATGAATTAAAGACATTTCATACTGATCAGTTTAAATTACAAAATGATTTTAAAACAATTTGTGAAACTATTAACAATTTAAGTAATAAAGCTGATAGATTAACGAATAAAATAGTTGAACAAGATCAAATAATTAAGAGTTTAGAATCAAATTTAGAAAAGTCAAATGAAATTATTTCTATTTTAAAAGATAGATGTGAAGATAATTTTAATGATATTATTCGAGCGAAAAATAATGTTACTATGGAAATGAATGAAACATTTTCAGTACTTCGTGAGAATATTGATAAAATTAAGAATAATGAACAAAATAGATCAATTGTTAATGAAACTATTATTGAAACCATTAAGCAACCTGCTTTAACGTGTCCAGTTTTTGATGATAGTTATAAATATCGACCAGTAAAGTATTTAAATGATCTCAAACGTTATTTGCAAGCAAGTAATTACAATACTGTTCAATTGTTATGTTTGTTATCTCAATCTATGACAGGAGTAAATTCTTCTTGGTATGACTTAGTACAGCGTGAAATTAGAAATTTTGAAGATTTTGAAATGTTATTTAAAAAGAAATTTTGGAACGCTGAAATACGTAGAAATATTACTCGCGAAATAGAATTTGGAAAATATTTTGGTGGAAAATTATCACGTTATAATTATGCTATACGTAAAATTAATTTAGCTTTTGATATAAATGAAAATCTAGATGAAGAAGAATTAATAGATAAATTATCTCGACATTTTGATAGAGATGTACGTTTATTAGTTCAAGCTAGACATATAAAAAAGATATCAGAATTTATTAAAGTTTTATCTTCTTTGGATAATGATGATTATATTAGTTCACGTCATGCTCAAAAAGATAGCGGCGGAGAACAACAGATTAATAGCATAACAATTGAAAATAGTAAGTCGAATAATAAGAATAATAAAGCAAATAAAAATAAGAATATTGCAAAACCGATTTTACAAGATGTACCTAGTACTTCCTCGGGAAACGAGTAAATGTTGCTTCTCGGAAATCGGATAAATGCAAAAGCTTGCAACGAGTTGCAACAATAAAATCAAGCAACGATTTATTATCAAAAGAATTATTAACTATTTTTGAAGATCCTAGACGTGAAATTAATGGTGAATTATCAAATAATGATAATAGCAATGGGGGCAGAATTTGTCCTGAAATATTTCTTTTATTAGAAAACATTCAAGTAAAAGCTCTACTTGATTCGGGTAGTGAAGTTTCTGCTATTTCAGAAGAATTTTACAATCAAAACTTAAGTAATTTTAAAGATAAACCTACTCTTCCGATTAGTGGACACGTTATTAAGGTAGCTACAGGCCAAAAATCGATGAGATTGAAAAAGCAAATTTATTTGAATGTAAAATGGGGTAGTCAATACATTGATATTATCTTCATAATTATTCCTAGATTAATAAAAGATTGTATTATCGGTTATGATACTATGAAAAATATAAAGCTCAAACTTGACACATATAAAGTGCAAATTTATTTTGAAATTAATAATACTTTGGAAAACATGAAATATAACGATGCATTTATAGATGAAAGTACATATCAAAGCTTAACTATTCAGTATGATACTGTCTCGGATTTTGGGGATGACATACCATCACTCATTGATCTAACTCGTAATGAAATAGATGCAGGCATCACAAATGATGATTCTGGAAATCTAACTCGAGGGGAAATTGATGAGAAAGTTGATGAAAGCTCTAACCTTACCGATGCTCAAAAAAATGAGATAGCTTCGCTTGTGTACGAGTTTAAAGATGTATTTCGTAAAAAATTAGGTTTATTGAAAGTATATACTCATAAATTGATTTTAAAAGATAAAGAGCCATATTTTTCAAAACAGTATCCTATACCGTTGAATTATCGAGAAAATGTTCGAATTGCAATCAAAGAAATGCTAAGAGATGGCGTTATTCGTCGATCAATTAGTAATTATATTAATCCAATTGTTATAAACATTAAAAAAGACGGATCAGTGCGATTTTGTTTAGATACTCGAAAATTAAATAAAAAATTAGTTAAAGATTATGAAGCCCCACTACATATGGATGATATTTTTCAACATTGTTTCGGAGTAAAGTTTATTTCTAGTTTTGATTTGACTAGTAGTTTTTGGCAGATTCCTTTCGATGAAGAAAGTAAAAAATATACAGCATTTATTATCGAGGGCAATACCTACGAATTTAATGTAGTTCCTTTCGGTACATGTACTAGCACAGCAGCTTTAGTGAGAGCTTTAAATTTGTCAATTGGCGATTTAAAACAATTCATTATACCATTTGTGGATGATATACTATGTATTTCTAAAACCTTCAATGAACATATTTATCATTTACGAACGTTATTTACATGTTGTCGTAGAGATAATTATACATTGAAATTTTCAAAGTCTAAATTAGTTCAAGAAGAAATTGAATTTTTAGGACATATTATAACTCCACAAGGTATAAAAGCTCAAAAAAGCAAATTAGAAATAATTCAAAATTATAAAGCTCCAAAAAATTTGAAAAGCTTGCAAAATTTTCTTGGATTTGTTAATTTCTATACAAAATTTGCAAAAAATTATGCTGAAATATGTAGACCTTTAATGAATTTATTGCAACAAAGTAAAGGCTATCAATGGTTACCTGAGCATGAATCAGCTTTTAATAACGTGACAAAAATATTTATTGATACAATCACTTTAAAATTTCCTGATCCTAATAAACCTTACATATTAACTACTGATGCCAGTTATCATACTATAGCCGCTGCTTTATCACAATTAAACAATGAAGGTGATGAAGAAGTTATAACATTTATATCTAGAACTCTAAAAGGAGCAGAATTAAATTATTTTACTACTGAAAAAGAATTATTAGCTGTAGCTTGGTCCCGTTTAAAATTAGAAACGTATCTAAGAGGTGCGAAAGAAATAATTATTCGTACTGACCACGAAGCGTTGAAATTTTTAATGACTTGTAAATTTACAAATGCGAGATTAGTGAGGTGGTGCTTGTTTCTTCAAGACTACAACATTACGTATGAGTATCTACCAGGAAATAAGAATAAAGCCGCCGATTTTCTATCTAGACATATCACAGACTGCAGTAATAATTATACAGATGAAATTGAAATTGCTATATTGATGAAAGAACCTTCACGAAATTTAATGAAATACTTCAAGAATATGGAGTCATTACAACAAAATGATGGTTTCATACAAAATTTAAGAAATAAAGAAAATTTCAATCATAGATATATAGTCCATAACAATTTAGTATATAAAAAAGATAAAATTAACAATAAATTATTACTACCAGAAATAATTGTTCAAGAATTGGTCCAAGAAATACATGAAGTATATGGTCATATTGGATCTAGAAAAATTACAAAAATGCTACAAGAAAATTTTTATATCTACAAGCTTCGCAAAAAAGTAGCTAAAACTATAAATCGCTGCGATCTTTGTCAACGTACAAAATATTATACAAAGAAGATATCATCCATAATGCAGCCTATATTAGTTGAAAAACCAAATGATCTATTGTCTATAGATTTTTATGGACCATTGCCAACTTCACGAGGAGGGGTTAAATACATTTTAACTACAATAGATTGCTTTAGTAAATTTGTAGTTATGTATCCTATTAAAAGATCAACTACATATACTACTATTAAGAAAATATTTGAACATTATACAGTGCCGCTCACGCACTTTTACCCCCCCACGGGCAAAATCAGTCTAACTTCAAAGTTTTATATCTCTGGTAGAAATTGACGTACAGAGACGCGCGTGAGTGCGTTTGAAAAGTCTTTCGGAGAGCTTTCAAATGATATGATTCACGGTTGCCATCGATTGTTTTTTTAAATTTTGCAACAATTATGCAAAATTGAAAATTCTGAAATTTTTTTATTATTTTTGACAATTAGCCAATTTTGGAAAAAAAATCGTACGAAAATTTGAAGTACACCATTTTTTAGCTATTACCAAGCCCTATCTGAATCACTCATCAAAAATTTATTTTCGTCAAATATGACGCGCGCACGGGCATTTTTTCCTGGAAGTGACAGTTTTTTTCAACATTTTTTATCTCCGTCAAATTGTAACAATCGAAAAAAATTTATAGGAGAAAAAATGTTTGTTGTTTCACGTAGAATACTGCAATAATTTTTTTTTTGGTTTTTCGAAAAATTTTTTTTTTCGGTTTAAATTATTTTTCAAGATCGAAAAAAAAAAAAGTTTTTTTTTTATGTAATTTACGATACTTGTTATGTAGTATTAATGAATGGGTGGAAAAAAATTTTTTTTTGTTGTTTCTCATCTTTTTAGCGTACCGACTGTGAGAAAAAAAAATTGAAAAAAACCGAAAAAAAAAAAATTTTTCGAAAAACCAAAAAAAAAATTATTGCAGTATTCTACGTGAAAAAACAAACAATTTTCTCCTATAAATTTTTTTCGATTGTTACAATTTGATGGAGATAAAAAATGTTGAAAAAAACTGTCACTTCCAGGAAAAAATGCCCGTGCGCGCGTCATATTTGACGAAAATAAATTTTTGATGAGTGATTCAGATAGGGCTTGGTAATAGCTAAAAAATGGTGTACTTCAAATTTTCGTACTATTTTTTTTCCAAAATTGGCTAATTGTCAAAAATAATAAAAAAGTTTCAGAATTTTCAATTTTGCATAATTGTTGCAAAATTTAAAAAAACAATCGATGGCAACCGTGAGTGATATCATTTGAAAGCTCTCCGAAAGACCTTTCAAACGCACCCACGCGCGTCTCTGTACGTTAATTTCTACCAGAGATATAAAACTTTGAAGTTAGACTGATTTTGCCCGTGGGGGGGGGGGGTAAAAGTGCGTAAGCGGCACTGTATACCAAATTATGGTAAACCATCAGCAATCATATGTGACCATGGAACACAGTTCACAGCTAAAGCATGGAAAGAAAAGCTTTTAGCTAATAACATAAAATTAGTATTTTCTAGTATTCGACATCCACAAAGCAATATCGTGGAAAGAATACATAGAAAACTGGGAAGATTTTTAAGAGCATATGCAAACGACAATCATAAAGGTTGGGCTCCACTAATTCCCAAAATACAACAAATAATGAATTGTGTATATCATGAAACAATTGAAACAACTCCTATAGAAGTTCACCTACATATAAAACCAGATAGATTTTGGCATCGGTGGATACCTGACACCAAAACAAAGGTACCTACAAATTATAATCAAGTAGAAGATATAAAAAAAATGCACAATAAACTTATAAAACGTGCAAATAATTTCAATAAAAATATACATCATTACCAATATAAAGTTAACGATTATGTATTATTACGGAGTCAAAATATAAGTAATAAAGAAGAAGAAATTATTAAAAAATTCTTAAACTTATACGAAGGCCCGTATATAATTAAATCCATAATCGGTCTAGATACATACTTATTGAAATATAAAAATGGTAAAGATAGAGGTGTATTTCATACTTCTCTACTAAAACCGTACCAAATTTAGCCACTAGGGGATATATTCTCTCTCCAATCAAATTGGCATATTGATCTGATATATGTAAACACTGGAGAGAGTAGACTATTGATCTGGAAAGATGTCTGGAAAGAGTGAAAGCACTCAGACCAATAGGTCTGATCTAAAGCACTATATTCCAGCACCATTAGCCAGACCTTTTGTGCCATCTCAAAATATGGTGCCTTGGTCTATGTGCAAAAGCACACAGACACCATCCAAGCCTGCTTGGGTGGAAAAGGCGAAAAATAAAGATCAATCTAGGAACAAGTCTACAATTACGTTCCTGCCTTCGAACGTACCACGTCCTTCTGCTCCAGTACCTTCTGCAGTTTTACTAACAACTTCAAGAAAGCAAAAGCGCAGGATCCAGAAAAAAATCAAGAAGCTGGCTGCAAGAATCACTAAGACGAAGGAAAAAATTAAGGAAATAAAAGAGTCAATGTCATCAACACAACCAGAGCGACCTCAAACACCTGGAAATTTTTTATAAATGTAATAATAAAGAAATAAAGAAAAAAGATATGAAAAACAAACTAAAATATCAATAAAAAGCTCATAAGGAACTCATTCATGAGACTTCTTATCAGAAATCATTCAGTCTCAAGAGGGGGCTATGTAACGGTCCTATTTATGAGCTGTTTATTAAATGACTGCAACTAGTCTAACGTATTTATCTGTTTAGTCAAAACAATACATTAAGCGGCGCTACCTCATTGTTTACGCGACTGTATACAAATAAGAGTCGAATCAAAATAAACAGCGTGACGTTACAAAATAATAGACATAGATATAATGATTCATGATATTAAGAAAAATATGTTAATTATAGATAATTTAAATATAACAAAATATCGATTATATAGATTTTAATATGTAGATCAATAATATCTCATTCAATTATAAATTAATAATGAATATCAATATGCAAAGTTGATTTATTTATTAACATATGAAATATTAGAAAAATATAAATAATTTATATGCCAAATGAATAAGCATAGAACATGAGTAAGAATTGGTTTCATTAATAACAGCTGAATGACAACTGTTATTAATAAATAAACAATAAATAATTTATTTAAACAATAAGCTACATACAGAACGAAAATATTAAGTTAATACTTGATAATGATAACTTTATGATTTAGAAATCTTAGATAATTAATCTAATAATCGCATATTAAGATTAGAAAAAACCGTTACAAATATGAAAAATTAGTCATAATTCAAATGTTATTAATTAATTTAAATAATTAATTTTGGAAAATACTTCCGAAGTTAAGCAACTATAAAGTTATATGAAATTTTAATAATTTTCTATTGTAAATAATGTAATATCACGTTAATTAACTTTATTAGTTAATAACTTTTGACGTCACTATTGGCGATAATTGTATATTGTATAAAATCAACAAACAACTAATTCTGTAAAGTTTACATGTGTTAAAAACTTAATATTAATAGTTATTTACTTGTAAATTAAGAAAAATCATTTCTCAAAATTCGCGAATGTCTCTCGAATTTTCGATGAAATCTCTCCTGCAATAATAAGCGGGAAAATCTATGTATAAATAGGCCCACCTTTGCACAGGCTAGCGTTCATTCACTTCTAGCCTTGCAAGGTGAGCGCATGAGTCCGAATAAACTTGGATTAATACCTAAGTTCTTTCTCTCATTGTGTTTAACTAAGCAAGACTATCCTTTCCTTATAATTTGAGCTCGACTTATAGAACATCTCGCCCTATAAGAAACTTGAGCCGAATTATATCCTATCAAAGAAAGACTTTAGCTCTTCTTATGGGACAATTCGCACCATAAGAAACTAGGGCATTGTCTGACTTTCCTCGATATATTGCACTTACTTATGTATACTTGATTTATCTATTTATTATATTTGATTGATTTATCTATTTTCTTGACTATTAGAGTAAAATCATTGGAAACAAATTCTTACTCATTAGCTAGATTACGAGAGTTCGAATTATTTTATTTATAAGTGATACGAACATCACATTAAGCCACGATCAGTCTTTCTTTCATAACGAATGACCATACCTCTTTAGAAGATACAGTTTTAATGAAAATAAAAATATATAAGCAGTTTTTTTTATAGTCAATAAATTCATTCGTTGTTCGATGGGTGACGTGTAAACAATATGGACTTCAAAGAGCAACCGCTTAAGTTGCAATTCATAAATTTTGATAGTATGGTGGAGACGGAAAAAACGAGAAAAAAGACATAGCAAACTACTAACTGATAGTATACGAGCAGTTTTCTGTGGTCCTAGTAACTGTGAAAAAACTAACTATTTGCTAATACTAATCACACATCCTAATAGACTTAGATTCGAAAACGTTTATTTTTATTTAAAGTCCCTCATTCAACCAAAGTATAAATTTTTAAAAGATTTATTGGAGCCGATTGATGGTATACAGTATCATGCATTCACCAAGCATGAGACAGTTGTTTTACCAGATAACGATCATCCAAATTCCATCATGATTTTCGACTATATATCCACTGAAAAGCAGAACAACATGAGAGCATCTTCTGTATGGGATGATATAAAAAAGTAGATAGTTTTTATCTCTGTCAATCATACGCTCGCATACCGAAGCATCTCATTCGAGATAATGTGAATTTACTAGTTTTGTTTCGACAAAATAACGTGAATATTAAACATACTCGTATTTACAATGATCACGTTAACTCGAATATGTCTTTTAAGAAGTTTGGATGGATAATCCGTTTCAAGATCTTTCTTGCTGTGTCAATCATGTAGAGTGGACAATAGGATGAAGGATCGTCTGGTGGCTTTTTCCCTTTTAGAGAGAATCAATCTCTGCCGCTTCCATTCGCAAGCAGAAATTCCTTCTCAGAGACACCTGTTATAAATTTCTAGAAATATCTGTGGTGCTGCGCTATGGCTTCTCAAGTACCACGTTGGAGACTCAATCCAGCCCTATAGCTTTCTGGTTTCCTACCTTGGTGCTAGTCTTCATTAGTTCGTCTCTTTACACAAGTGGAATCTGCTGTTCTCCGTGTTGGTTAATCTGAAAATTGTGTCTAAGCCACTGTGGAAACACCGTTCCTACGACATTTTTAAGAAACACTGGGCATGTTGGTGGCGGCGTTGTCTGGCTCTTTAGTCACTTAACAGCAACTTTATAAGACCTTCCCCAGGGGTCTTCAATCTTTAATCCTGCAGTAGTTTTTTCCAACATTGCCTCTTGCTATCTTTAATCGCTTTTGAGAATTTTGCTCGTACTTTCTTGTACTGCTCCTATAGTTATGGCTAGGTTTTACTGCCTTTTCTATTTCTTGTTGCTGCTCTTCAAGCTGAAATATGAGGATATTTCTTTTTAAAAGCACTAATGTTCTCATTCTACCAGTAAACAAGTTCATGCCTATTGTTTGTTCTTTTTCGCGGTATCGCTGCATCACAAGCCTTAACGACTCACCTTCTAATTTCCTACGCTTCTTCGTTGGTGTTACGGACATCCATATTTCAGGTTTTTAGTGCTACTCTGGGTCACTCAGATTGAACAAGTTATTTATTTTTCAGTTGGTTCTATCCCATAGTATACTATTATGATGAATTTTTGTCTCGTAGGCAGGCACGTTACCATTATTGAAAATCTCTAAATCTAGAACAAACGTTGCCTCTAGTTCATCTATTCATTTATTCTATTGTTATTTTTTTGCTTCCCCATTTTGTAACCCATGCGTTGAAATCTCCAGCGATGACTGCGGAGAATGTTCTTTGACGTCTTGACGAGTCTGTCAAAAGGATTCGTAAATTGGCCTGGTTCTCTGTCAAATCTGGGGGAACATAGTAAGCATAGGAGTAGATGCTCTGACGAAACCACTTTATGTTCCGTCGACTTGATCTTGGCAAAGAATTAGAATGTCCCCACATGGCCATATCGCTGTCTCTTCTGTAGAGTAAATGGCCCATGCTTGGGTAACACCGGTTTTATAAAGGTCGATTACGATGGCCATATTGATCTTCCATTCTTATATAGTCTGTAGCAGTAGGTTGTACGTAACTCCGTCGTGGTTTAGATTGTATAGTAATGTTTTCATTTCCGCGACCTTTTTTCCCTCCTGGTTGTCTCGTTAAAGGTTGTGCACTTCGTACTTCTTTTCTAGACTTGGCGCAGAAGAGGCAGTATGCCTCTTTGTTATATTGCGCAACATTATGATCTGCGCTTCCACATTTCATGCAGAGCTCAAATCGATCTACATCGCTTCTATATTGTTTGGCCATATGCTTTGAGTGCCAGCACTTGTAATATTTAAGTAGCCGATTCATCTCCTTGATCCTACAGTTTACCAGTTCTATCCATCTTTTGTCTTTATCACCAGTCGCTTTGTGGGCAGTACTGGCTGGTAGCCTGATAGCAGCAACGTGGGTTTCTCCGAATTCTGCTTGTAAGGACTTTACTGATTCCATATTTTCGGCTCCATCTTCTTCGATTACCTTTTAAAGTGCCGCTCTCACCTCCTCCTTGGTAAACGTCTCTTCAATGTCTCTTATATCCAGCTCTACCTGGTGGGTATTGCTGGCAACGTCCTCCTTTTCATGTAGCATCTCTTCTATATTCTTTTGGAGAGGTCCTACTCTATCTCTAATTTTCCAGCTGGGTACAATTAGTAGTTGGTCGAAGGCCGTTCTGTACACTTTTTCGATGCTATTATTAACATCCTCTTCTTATTTTTACCTGGTATCTTTACCTTTAATCTTGTCTTTACCTGCCTGAGAATATTAACGTAGGACTTGTCCGGTTTCACACTTATAAGAAAGGCGTTCAACCTGGTCCGTAATTTCCATAAGTTCTTGTTAATCCTCTTCTTCTCCTTCTTCTTTTCCTTCCTTTCAACCTTCTTCTAGTATTGGTCGTTCTCGATCGGGTGACTTGTTGGGCAGGCTTGTGTTGCAGCTCAAGGGTGGTGTTCTTTATTGATTTGGTTTTCGATTTTCTCTTTTTTTTCTACGCCCAGCGGTGTGACGGTTTTTCCTCTTAGGTGTATTGTTTGAACGACGCAAGGAGAGTTTCCCTATTGGTGTTTGGAATAGTTCTTTCTTAATGCCAGTCAGACCTTGCGTCGGAAGCTTATTAGAAGCAGTCTCTTCTTGCTCCTTCAGCACCTGCTTATTTAGGCTTCTGAATGCATTTCTTACTTTCCGTGCCCGTTCCGGCATGTTATTTATTCTTTGCTTTTTGTCCTCCAGCATCTCTAGTTGGTATTCTATTGCTTCTTCGAGGGCTTGTAACTTATCTATGCAGACATGCCCTGCCTTACTTGTACTTGTACTGTTGATGCTACAGGAACCAAGTGGCCAGATCCTGTAGTACCTTTATTCTTACTTGTATCATTATGTGCTAGATAGAGCCCAAGTGATCAAGCTCCATAATATTCATGATAGTGTCATTTACAGCTTTGAATGCCACAATGACCAAGTTCTGTAGCAGTGCGGTTGTTTGATGAAGACGCTATCGTGCCCGCTTTCTCGCAACTTCTAAGCGCCGGTACAAGGGTATCCCTTCCTTCCACCGTCAACTTCCTTTCTCCTATATCCAAATTTTCTAAGTCTTGTCCTTCTCACTCTGTTTGCTCAACGCTATCGGATCGCCGAGAACTTCCATAGCGGCAGCGTTGATAGCCTTGACTATGTTTGGTTCGCGGAAGTTATTTTATTTCACTTTGAAACGGATCGACGAGTCTTCCTCATCGACCACCTAGGACGCGCCACATAGGAGTACATCTCCCCTTCTACTTAGAAAACCAGGCAGGTTCGTTGTGTGTGTGTGTGTGTGTGTGTGTGTGTGTGTGTGTGTGTGTGTGTGTATGTGTGTGTGTGTGTGTGTGTGTGTGCGTATGTGTGTGTGCGTGTGTGTGTTTGTGTGTGTGTGTGTGTGTATGTGAGTGAGTGAGTGAGTGAGTGAGTGAGTGAGTGAGTGTAACGTCAATTACTGTAGTTTTTGAATAATATAGCTGTTGTCTTCCCTATTTGTTCAAAATATACATCGAATTCTAAAAAAAATATGATAATTTTAATATTATATATCGATATCAAATTATCAATTTATACTAACAATTGCAGCATAATTTCAAAACATAACCTCTTATGTTCTCAATTACCTCATATGCAGATTATTCCACTACTGAAAAATAAATCTCATACTTTTTAGTGCAATATAAATATTTGAAAGTGTAATATAATTCAACAGTTCGCTACTTCTTAGACATCGACACAACACTGAATATAGGCAACATCATTATTTTGAATTATTTTGAGATGCGATAGACTGATATTCGAACAGAAAAATTTTAGGACACTAAATAGATTTTCAAAAGTAAAGTTAGTTCGGATATGTGAAGTCATGTATCCACGTATAGTACTATGATATTCTAAGTAAAACTAGTTAATTCTTGTCTACTATGACTTATTTTATATTACTTTACCGCAAGTGAAGCGTTATGTATTTTTTGGGTTCATGGTGCGCTGACGTATAACAATAATTAGTGCAATAGAAGAATTTTTTATATTATCATATAACGACTATATATTTATTCTGTTTACTAATACAAGTAACTTTTTCGCAGAATACGACAGTGGCGAAACTGATGATGAAAAAGAAACTGATATCTATTATCTTTCAAATGAAATCAGTTGTACAAATCCTAAAATGTCTTCAATCGTATTCACTAAAAGAGGAATAGTTATTGAATCAGACAAATCAATCCATTCCCAACTCCGTGTAGTGTATTTTTCAGACGGCTCACCATATGAAACTTTACATGCTATAAGCAAAACAATGGCTCCTTATTTTAAAAGCTACGTTAAAGAAAAAGCTAAAATTGATAGAGATGGCGATAAAATGGCTCCTACAGTGGAGAAAAAAATTGCAGAACTAGAAATGGGTCTTCTTCATTTGCAACAAAATATTGATATTCCAGAAATATCCCTACCAATCCATCCCACTGTCATACAAATCATTAAGCAATGTGCAGAAGAAGGACGAAAACCAAAAGTAGCTGACTTTGGATGTAAAGTAGAAGATTCTACGTTCCTTAATCAACTTCAAAATGGTGTAAACAGGTGGATCAAAGAAATTCAGAAGGTGAGTGTATTAAACGAATTCTTATCTGAGTGAGAAATTATTAACCAAGTTAGGCTATAAAAATCATCTTAGCAGTATTATATTCGGGGGGGGGGGGGGGGGTAAATAAGTCTTTATAAAAAGAAGGAAAAAAAAGTTTTGCGTATGTAATTTTTTTTTATTTTTCAACATAATCTCCTTGAAGGTAGATACATTTTATTGAACGGCCTTCCAGTTTCTTTAAGCCAACAGAAAAATATGATTTCTGAAAACCCGCAAAATAGGCATTTGTTTCGGCGATGACTTCTTCATTCAACGTGAATCGTTGCTCGGCAAGCCATTTTTCGAGGTTAGGAAATAAGAAAAAGTCACTGGGAGCCAAATTAGGCGAATATAATGGATGGTTAATTAATTCGAACTTTAAGTCGTTAATTTTTGCCATCGAAACTGCACACGTGTGAACTCGATCATTGTCTTGAAGAAAGAGGCATTTTTTTTTGTTCAAAGGAGGATGTTTTTCTCTGATTTTTTTCTTTCAGCTAACCTAATAACAACGAATAATATTGTCCAGTGATCGTCTGGCCCTTTTCCAAGTAGTCGATGTAAATGATTCCATACGCGTCCCAGAAAATCATGGCCATAATATTGCCAGCTGACTTTACTGTCTTTGCCTTCTTTGGGGCTGGTTCTCCTGCGGTAATACATTGTTTGGACTGTTCTTTGGTTTCAGGAGTATAGTGGTGTACCCATGTTTCGTCTACAGTTACGAGTCGACGCCAAAAGTCTTCTGGATTACGACGTATGCGTACCAAAAGAGCCTCAGAGGTGACCACGTGGGTTCGTTCGTTTTCAACAGGGAGCAAACGTGGCTCCCATCTTGCTGATATTTTTTTCATCCCCAATTTTTCATGCAAAATTGAAATGATTGTACCTTTTGGTACCCCTGTGGCCTCAACTAATTCTCGCAATTTTAATCTTCTATCACTCAATACCATATCGTGGATTTAGTTGACCATTTCGGGCATACTCATTTCTATGGTGCGTCCTGAACGAGGTTCATCTTTTGTTGTTGTACGGCCGCGTTTAAATTCATTTATTCAGTTCTAAACAGTCTTAAACACAGGGGCAGACTTGCCATTAATGGCGTTCAACTCAACTGTGATTTCTTTTGTGTAAGGCCTTTCAAATAAAAATATTTTATCACTGCTCGAAACTCTATTTTTCCCATTTTTCAAATAAACCAATAACTTTTCGTTCAACCAACGTTCACAAAAAAATGACTTAACGAATCGAGCTAAAACTTTGTACGATATCTAATTAGTAGTATTGCTTGCCAAAAACATCATAATTTAAGCTTGACGAGCGCCATCCCTTGAATTTTCTAAAGACTTATTGACCCCCCTCGTAAATTACATAGTACTAACAAGGAAAGTACCCAGGTATCTCCCTCCGATTTTAATAATACTAAGATATGTTATAGTGCATCAAAAAATAAAAGTGACCCTCAAAATCACATTTTTTTTAATATCTTCGGTTTTATTCAATATTTATCAATAAAACAAAATGGAAAAGAATTGCCATGAAAACCGCAACAAAAGCATAACCATATAGGTTTTTATAATAAGGGTTGCAACCCTTAGATTTAATAGGGGTAAAACTGTATTTTCCTAGTATTTTTTTCATGCTTAATTTTACAGAACTATTACAAAAATATAAAAAAATGTTTTTCAAATACAAAATGACAAAAAAAAGGTGATCTATTTTGGTGTTTCCGCAAAATTTTTTGTTATGGGGGTGAACTACCCCTAACCCCTATTAAGAAGCAACATAGATAAATAACACAATAAATGAATCCTCGGTTTTTATAAAATTGTGGTATGATATGGTGCATTGAAAAATAGGTAATACGTATTTTTTCGGCTAATTTTCACTTCTAGCGGACAAAAATCACCCCCGTAAGTTACCTTCAAAATCATATTTTTTTCAGTATCTTCGGTTTTATTTAAAATAAAATAGAATTAATAAAATAATAAAATAATTAATAAAATAAAATAGAAAAAATTTTTCATAAAACAAACAACATAATAAAGTGAAAATAATAACGGATGAAACGTTAGATTTCTAAGAACCATTTAAAGATATGGAAGCTGAAATTGTTGAAGATGAAATTTTGCATCATTTTCCAGATCGTCCTTTTTCACCAACAAATGAATGTACTAAAGATGAAGAAGATATATCATATGATTATAAATTAAAAGCAGTGGAATACTGGAGAAGCAGTAAACAAAAAAAATTTGAGTCTTGAATCAGTGAAACAAAAGTTTAAGAAAGTAAGTTCTATAAGGCAGTTGCGACGTTGGGCTTATGCTTTGAATATAGGAGGGGCATATAGAAAGAAAAGTTCTAGAATATGTCAATTTACATTAGAAAATTTTAAAGCTGCAATTAAAGCGGGATTGGTCGTTCATGATCCAGACTTACGTAAATGAGCATTACAAGCTCAAAAGAAGATAGGCTATGAAGATATTAGATTTAAAGCTTCGAGTCACTGGCTTAATTGTTTCAAGAAAATACACAGAATAATATCAAGAAAAATTAATAAATTCGTAACCAGAAAAACTTTAGAAAGTGCTGCAGAGTTAGAAAAACATGCAAATGAATTTATAACTGATGTTAAACAATGTACAGAAGAGGTAGGAATGGAAAATGTATTCAACTGTGATCAAAGTGAATTCCAGTTAGAGATACATTCTGGTAGAACATTAGCTGTTGAAGGAGAAAAACAGGTGCAGTGTGTTGTTCAATCAGATTCGTCTACAACACATAGTTATACAATACAGCCTCTAATATCAGGTGATGGAGAATTACTTTTACCACTTTTCCTAGTTTCAAAAGAAAAAAGTGGCCAGTTTGGACTAGTTGTTGAATCTAATTTATTTCGACCTAAAATGTACATGTTGAAGCGTTAAAATCTGGAAAACGGACTTCAGGTATTTATCAATATTTATTTACCGAAAGTAAAATTTTTACGACAATACCCGCAAGCTATACAACAACATTAATAAACATAGTTTTTTTGAGATCATTTTAAAATTTGGTTACAAAAAATATTGATAGATGACAATTCGCGCGAGGCGAATTTGTCCCGTACGAAGGCCTTTCAACAGCCGAGCAGCCTTTGACTCGGGCGGCAGTCAGGCTCTCGGGCACCTCGTCCCGTTCGCGCGTCAATAACGAAATCTTCGTAGATTTGAATCCGGGCTTCCGATACCGCCATCGTGAGATATTCGATCGGACGTATTCGTATATATCTATCCGTAATCGGTTATATATAAGCATATGGATATACTCAAGCGCGTTTAATAGTACTTATAACATTTATTTTATAAAGCTCAAGTACATGAATAAATGATAGAGCGAAAATAGAAAGAGAGATATATATATATAGACGCGTGTTCTTCGCCTCGCGTTGTCTATTAGCTATAAACAATATGGTACTCACTTATTTTTTTAATAGAGTTATTGGCGCTCGGTCCTTCATGTATTATTATTGTTTTTTATTTATATGGTCTTCCTTCTTTTTGTTTTTAAACGGATTGTATGGTCCGTCAAATGTATGCGTATATATGTATGTGTCCAATTGATACAGTGGATTAATATATTTTCTTGGTCCTAACGGCTTGAACAAATTGCCTGTATGATTGCTGTCTTTCTTTGGCTTTTATTAACACTCAAGCTCTGATGAAGTAAACTGAACTAAACTTTTAATTAGGTAAAAGAATAATACCGGATAACTCGGACAAATTCAACCAAACTAAATTTATATTTCAATTGCCGAGATAAACTCTGAATTCGGAAATATTGCGGCCTTCTTGCTCTGCGCTCTGTCCTGACTGATTAATCTTCCTCGTCGTTTTCACCAGTTTATTATATATTCTTTGTCCCTCGCATTCCGTCTCTCTCTAGCGCATACGCTTTAGACATTTACGTGTTTCTAATCGGCTCGTATTACTTAGCCAAGCACGCTGACTGCAGCATGCTGCGACAGCATGCTGCAGCAGCGTGAATCAGCTTCTCCCGCTCATTCCCACCGAGCCGCGTACACGAATACTGCTAGCTATGATGTTTTATCGCTATAACCTTGGCCTTAGCACAACACGAACAGGACTCTCGAAAGCGAAATTATAATCGTAAAATATAACAATTGGTACGTTACGTAACAAATATATTTTCCGAAAGTTGGTCCTAAAAGTATATTATTATTAGATTCTTGAAGTGGGCATTGTCCTAAAATAGTAGAAGAAGTTACACCTGTTAATAAAGACGTAAATATAAAAAAAATTCCTACAGGAACTACGGGAAAAATTCAACCTTTAGACGTATTTAGCTTTCGCATTTGGAAAAATTATGTTAGACATTTTTCCGACAAAGTAATTTTAATGGATTATGATATGCAAGTGTATAAACGTAGTAATATTATTAAACTGCAATCTCTAGTCCACAACCAATTTTCATCCCCAAGATATAAAAATCTTATTAAATATTCTTGGTACAAAAGTGGTTACCTTGATGTAAACCCTGAAAAATTTGAGAACCCTGTCGACTTCAGCTTTAGCGATTCTTGCAAAATGCATTGCGAGATTGAAGGCTGCAGTAATATTGCAATAGTTCGTTGTGCTTGGTGTAAAAAATCTTTATGCTGTAACGGAGTTATATAAGCCGACTATTCGTTGAAGAATACTTGCTCGCGGCCGTCCGCACAATATTTATCAAAGGAGGGCTCGGGAGGCACGAATGCTCCCACGACTGAATGGCACACCGAGCGTGTGTGCCAATCGCGCACGAATTGAAGGAAAATCGGGAAAACGAACGGGTTAACGCAATAATATATGACACATATATATATTATTAATTTATTAATACAAACACAATAAAAGAAAATGAAAGAAAAACACACAAATTAATAATTAGACGGAGCATGCGCACTCCGTCTCGCAAATCGGCCTATTACAAAAATCGCTAATCCGCTTAATCGGATTATCGGCAATCACTGCCCGATAATCCGCTTAAGCCTAAGCGCCCGCGAACGCACTCGCGACCTCAACACCCGGCAACGGGGGCCGGCATCACTGCCCGACCTGCACCGTTGCACCCGCGAACACCCCGGACATGCAAGAGAGCGAGAGAAGGAGAGAGAGAGAGAGAAAACCGGCACCGACCTTCCCAACGGCGACCTTAGGTGGAGATGGCCGCTCCCGGTCAACGGCTGCGGCTTGCTGCTGCTGCTGATGTTGTTGCTGTTGCTGTTGCTGCTGCAACGGTTGCTGTTGTTGCTGTTGCGGCTGCTGTTGCTGCTGGTGCTACTGCTCAGCCGCTCGCCGGATTCGCTCACCGAACACGCGCGCGCCGGCGGTACGGGCTTCGCCCTTACCCACGCACACCGGTGCTGGGCGGCAAGGCTTGGCTGGGCACGACCCAGCCACTCACTCCTCACTCACAACAAAAATGAACCACCGATGCGCGCCCACACACCGGGTGCGCATCCACAAAACAAAAAAAACGTGGCGAAGCACCGCACCGCTTCCAAAAACTCACCGAAAATCCAAAACGGCGACGAACGAAAACAAAACGCGCGCACGCGATCGGCCAGCCCAAACGAAAACTGCCGATTTCCCCCCTCGGCCGCGCTCCCCCATTCCGCTCGCTCCCCCGCATGACGATCCTGGCAACGGATCGCCAGCTCGTCGGCCGCATCCAGCTCCGCCAATGCCCGTTCGCCGCACCTCAAACAGAGAAAAACCAGGCATAAGAGTGTATACCAACACACTCTCAGCCCGGGCGTAGCGAACGGACGAGAGAGAGACGAAAGAGAAGTCGGCGAGCCGAAATTCTCCGTCACAATGCTTCAAACACTTTTTTGAAGATTATCATTATTGTTCATCATTTAAAGAATGAATAAAACTAATTGTGAAAGTTCATAAAAGTTATTGAAAATTTTTTGAATATTAGCTGATTAAACATACGTATTCCCTACTTTCCAGTGCTCTATAACATATCACAATTTTATCAAAATCGGGGATTCGTTTACTGTATTATTTATCTAGATTGCTTTTTAATAGGGTTTAGAAATAGTTCACCCCTATAACAAAAGATTATGCGGAATTTGTCCGCTAGAAGTGAAAATTAGCCGAAAAAATACGTATCACCTATTTTTCAATGCACCATATATCATACCATAATTTTATAAAAACCGAAAATTCATTTATTGTGTTATTTATCTATGTTGCTTCTTAATAGGGTTTAGGGGTAGTTCACCCCCCATAACAAAATTTATGCGGAAACACCAAAATAGATCACCTTTTTTTTATCATTTTGTATTTGAAAAACATTTTTTTATATTTTTGTAATAGTTCTGTAAAATTTTACATGAAAAAAATTCTAGGAAAATACAGATTTACCCCTATTAAATCTAAGGGTGCCAACCTTATTATCGAAACCTATATGCTGTTGTTGCGTTTTTCATGGCAATTCTTTTCCATTTTGTTTTATTGATAAATGTTGAATAGAACCGAAGATACTAAAAAAAATGTGATTTGAGGGTGACTTTCGGGGGTGGTTTTCACCCTTTTAAAGTGCATATCCGCCGATAAAAAAAATACGTGTTTTTTATTTTTTGATGCTCTATCACATATCTCAGTATTATTGAAATCGGAGAACGACACCTTGGGTACTTTCCTTGTAAAAATCGTCTTCAATAAAACTTATTGAAACATATTTTTCTTTTTTTTCAATAATAAAATGATTGCTTACCTAGTTAATCATGAAACATCATAATTTATATTAATAATGATAGAATATAAGAATATAAATAATCAAAATAAAAGTGTCAAATTGTTATTTATTCTTTAATTAATAACTGTAACGGTCCTATCTATGAGCTATTTTCTTATTTTTACTGGATTACTGCAACCCGCTAAACTCATCAACCTATTTATATCAATTAGCATATTTAACGGCACCACCTTATATATTATATAATTGACTTAGTATCAGAGTCAAATTTCATGACCATATAAGGAGCGTGACGTCACCTACTTATAGATATAGATATAATAGTTTTTGTTGTTTAATTAAAATACGTTCATTAAGAGTAATTTCGATAAAACAAAGCATATTTTATATAGATTTTAGGGCATAGATTTAGATTATAATAATTTTAATTGCTTTTAACTACTAAATTATATTAAATTTTAATATGCAAAAGTTAATTTGTTTATTACGGTGTAAATATTAATTATTGTAATAAAACGAATACTCGAAATCCGAAATAATTATTTAAGAAACATGACTAAGAATTCATTTCATCGATAATAACTTAGATTTTAATGTTATCAATAAATAAACAAATAATAATTTATTTAAACAAATAATTGTATATAGATTGAAAGCGGTAATTTTGTTCATAACAACGAGATTTTTATAATTTAATAATCTTAATTAACTAATTTAGTATTTGCATTATAAGATTTTACAAAAAACCGTTATAAATACGAAAATTAATTATAGTTCAAATGTTATTAACTAATTGAAGTATTTCTTTTTAGCAATTACTTTTACTAGTGATAAACTATTGATCTATGTAAAATTTTATCATTATTTTATTGTAAATATTGCGCTATTACTTTAACTAACTTTATTACTTAATAACTTTTGACTTTACTTTTTGCAATTAAGTGTAAATTATACTCAAATGATCTATATCTACTTCTGTAAAGTTTATAAGTTTTAGGATTTCGTTATTACTGTTTATTCTCTTATAAATTAAAAAAAATGATTTCGCACAATTGCGTAAACAACTAGAAGAGAGCTGTTCTGCGAAAATAACCGGAAAAATCTGTATATAAATAGGCTGATTTTTGCACAGGCTAACATTCATTCATAACCTTGCAAAGTGAGCGCTCGAGATCGAATAAACTTTGCTAATACCTAAGTTCTTTCTCTCAAGTGATTAACTGAGCAAATCCTTTCTTTCCCATTGTAATTTATGCTCGACTCATAGAACACTTCGCGCTATGAGAAACTTGGGCTGAATTGCATTTTTTTATAAGCAAGACTTAAGCTCTTCTTATGGGACACTTCGCACCATAAAAAACTAGGATAAAGTCTATCTTTCCTTAAAATCCAATTTATATAACCATAGATATTCATTTATAATTTTATTTTAAAGTTAATATTCATAAGCATTTCAAAAATTGAAACAAATTCTTACTCATTAACGCGACAGACCACGAGAGTACGAACAATCTTATAAATATATGATACGTACATCACATTTTTCGACTCTAATTACTCATTCCTAATCAAATTCTAATTATATAAAAGATATAACATAAATTCTTAATAGTCATTTATAAGTTATACTTATAGCAATTTTCACAACCTTTTGATTACGCATATTTAAAACTTATAACCGTTCTTATTAAAATACATGCTGTTTCGGAGTTGCTGATTACTGACATTGTCCGGAACAGACTTTTTAGTGATTACTAAAAGGTAAGTTGGATCAGGTACCCATATAAAGTGTGGACTTACCGTATGTTTACCGCATAGTTACTCTAGGGAAAATGATTATTTGCATATTTTCTTTAAAAATTATTCAATGGTAATAATTATTTTAACTTACTTTTATAATAATGATTATATACACTCACCACTAAAAGTTCTTGTGCATTTAATTAGACCTATAATTTTTTGTGTATTTTTCAACGCTAAATCCAAATCTACAATAAAAAAAGAGTTTTATTCTGCAAACTTGTGCTTTTTTGCGAGAAACTTCATTTATTTCAATTTTTTCTTGGTTTTTTAAAGTTATAAAAAATAATCGAAGATACAATACATTTAACTTCAGAATTGTATTATAAGGTAAAAATTCGCCGAAAACTATGTTTTTACTATTTATTTCAAGCAATTATAATCTTTTGTGCGTCGTTGAAACGATAAAAAAATCAGAAAAAGGAAAAACTCATTCCAAATTTTGCTGAAACTTTTTTAAAATTTTGTTATACACGTTTGGAAGAATATATAGGCATTATAAATACTATTCTAGAGGTTTTTCAGGTCGTTGATTATGAATTCGATGTCAAATTTTGTAAAAGACAACATCTTGGGACCGTTAGCGGGAAGTATATGTCGTATATTCATCAATTTCGTTGAAAATCAACAATTTGACAACTACTTTGAAAGTGTTCCAAAATTTTGTTGATACCTCTTTGAAACTTGACCATGCTGCCTTCTTATCGTCTTTCATAATTATGTTTAAGTTTTCACCTCTAAGTGAAGTACAGATTTTAGGTCCATTGAAAATGCCTTCGCTTCATTTAACATCTGTTTTTTATAGAATGCTTTGCCGAAATATTCGAAGCATTGTCCATCTTCGACTAAAGCCTTGACAAATTATTACGTCAATCAAAGCTTTATATGAAGAAGATATATCAAAATTTTGGACGGTTCAGAGAACGGCTTTTTTATAATATTCTGTTTTTGAGGTTGTAAAGAGCAAATTGGTTTTATTTTATTAATTTAAAATTATTTCCAGCTAGTGACTATTTACAACTTTTGGGGGTTCGGGAAGTAAGATTGTTCCTACTACTGAACGGTAGTACGTTACGCGTTTACGGACGCGCACGTTACGACATTCGTGTATGAGAGAGTCTAGGATGAGAAGAAAGGAACATAACAAAATAAAATAATATAAAATAAATATGCTGATTAATTACTAACAGTTTACGTTTGACACTCACGGAAGCTAGAAGTGTTATTTGCGCTGTGCTCTCTTAAAAACTAATCTACTGATCCAATCAAGGTTTCAATCAACAGTTTGTAAATCAAATGAAGTGTCCTTAGTTCAAACTAATAATAAAGTGACTCATTTAAAATGTAACGGCCTAAAATAGCCATGCTATCAGAGGGCGATATGCCTATCCGCGCAACAAGCAGCAATGAAAAGTGGAAACGCATAAATTATTATTATTTTAATATTTAAAACGCATTTCACATTGAGTGGTCGGTCGGGCGGGGGATGAGGGACTCTTGCGCATGATCTAACAGTTCTAATCTGATAACTCATACGCCTCAGATCATAGAGGGGGCGGCGGCGGGGGCGCCTGATCTCAGAAGGAGAGGGGGCACCTGATCTAAGAGTGCTGCAAATCGCAGGAGGAAAGGAGGCGCCTGATCTAAGAGTTCTGTTCTCATAGATCATGCACTTAAGATCACTGATCTGAGGCCCCCATGATCTGAGACCCCCCTGATTTGTAGCCTGCCTAGTTTATCTACTGTTATCGCCAAGAATTAAAAATATATTTAGTGACAAGGGCCAACCAAGTCCTGGTACGCGGCATAAAGAATGTTTGCAGCGCGGTATAGTATAAAGTCGGAGGCCAAGAGTATATCGTATTCACACTTGTCTCATCCAAAACATATAAATGCTTAATTTTTACTGTGTATATTTAGTATAGTTATAGCTAGCAAATAATTTTTCAGTATACGTAAATATACATAGAGATGAACGCGATCTCGCAGTGAAGCATCTAAGAGACTGAGCGAGTTTTACTTGTAATATGCTACTAGTTTTAACATGGCTACTAGATTTAAAATTGTGTATACAGACGTTTCTTCAGTGAAAAAATCTGAAAAAGTAGTAGTCGAGGATGAAACTGTGACATCCAAATGCATGGATGTAGACACTTCAAGGGTAGCAAAGGAAATGGAAGTTGAGGCATTGTCTTAGAAAGGAACTTCCGAGAGTGAAGAAAGAGGAGAAAGGAGTTCTAAAGATGAATACTTGCTAAATCAAGAAAGCAAAGCTCCTTAAACTTTCAATCAACCTAAAGTCATCACTTAAATATCAACCAGTTAAGACAACATTAAAATGGCACTCGGACAGTTAAGGCAAGATCACTTAAATAACAACCAGTTGAGACAACATTACTGAGGGATCCGGACAGTTAAGGCAGGAACATTCAAATAAATAGTCAGTTGAGATGACATCATTATGGGACCCAGCCGACTAAGGCAAAATTCATGTGTGACCCGCTAGCTGATGTAAAATCACTAAAATTCTTAGCCAAATTGTGCAAGTTTACTTAGGTTCAAGATTATCATGATGAATTTCATTTAGAAATCCAGACGGTTCCGAAGAATATTATTCTGAAAGTAAAGATTGCTCTATATTGAGCATAGCCAAGATACAATAGAATCGTCATAATATGACTGCAGCACCAAACGGTTCTTATTCCACATTCGCAAGTACAAAAATATTCTGTAACACTTTCTCGTCCATCCTTTGACTTATCCATAAGTACAAATATGTGGTGGTTGTTACTGCCTCTGTATCTTGCTATCATAAACGCTTTTACCAACAAAATATTAAAAATATCAATGTCGTAGTAATGATAATTATCATATTAATTAAATATTAATTATAATTAATATGAGCAGTCACATGCCTTGCATTTGGCTAGAACTTTTGTATTAAAAAAATTCCGTCTTTTTTGTGCTGAACATAACATGATTTAGCGTTGAAAATTTGGTATGATCTTAAACAGACTTCATATAAATCTTGCAGTGTTAGTATTGGAAATTGAAGTAATGCATTATTTTCTTCATTGTCAAGAAGAGAACATTCTATATCAACATAAGGCACCCTTACTTTCGACATGTTATAGTCTTCAACCATGTTTTTTAATTTATTTGGTGTATTTTCTTTTGACATCATTTCGTTTGCTATGAGTTCATTATTTCCGTTAGATGCGGTTCGGTTGTGAAATAGGTTTAGCAAGGTCATTTGTAAAATTATCTATATCATCATATAAAGTAACATTATGTGCTGGAATTGCAAATATTTGAAATTTTTTATTGTGGCGACCGAAAACTAGTTCAGTTATCCACCTTCCTTTAGTTACTTTTCTTGTTTTATTAACTCCTGTTTGATCGATACGATCAGATTCGAGAATCAGAACATTCAGTTCTTTTTCCTCGAGAAATGAGACTACATCTCTGAATCCTCTATCTATTATACAATTATAAAGTCGCCAAGAATAATTACAGATAGTTCTTCTGCATATCTGTCAAAACAATCTCTTAGAATGGAAGTATCGTTGTGATTTGCATCATAGTGGCCGAGTACAAAGAGCATGTACCCGTCTAGCGTACATCCCGCCATGGGCTTAATTAACGGCATTTTCTTTTGCTCACTCCATAGTTGTTTTTGACCAGTCAATATCCTCTGTGAAATATAATAATAGCCCCTACATTATTTGGATTCCTAAATAATTTCTTGCCTATGGTGAAATTCCTAATTAGATTATTCTAAGCAAGAGACATATAGTTAACGATTGTATTTCAACAAAATCCGAAAAGAATATCTAATTGATCATTTGAAAGAGCAGTTCTTATTTTAAAGTAGTATAGCAATATGTTCTGGTTTGCATATTCACGAAATTGGTTGAATTGTTTTTTGTCATAACCACACCATGATTTAAATACTTTATCAAAAACAACATCATCACTTTTTCGATTTTCATTGTAACATTAAAACATCAAATTACTTATAATCATATGGTTCTCAAGAGGTACCTCTTGATATTTTTTTAACAAGTGGTCAATGTGTTTCCACCTCTAAATGAACACTCCATATAGGTATATTAGGCTTCATACAGAATTTATATTCTATAAGTAATTTCTTACACAGTTTTAAAGAAATCGACATAATGTATGACTATTATGTTATAGTCTGAAAAAAGATAAGTCTGGAGTGTTAGGATCAATAGTAACAGCAATCTTAGGATCTGTCTGAATCTTATTGTAACAACTTCGACATATCTTAGCACTGATGTAATGTCATTCACTAGATTTACTTATTGCTTCTTTGCATTTTGCACAAGCCTCAGATTATTTATTAGAGTAAGAACATATTCTATATTAATAATTGAAAACAACTGATCTTTTATTTGTCTTTGTCGGTTTCCACATCCTAAACATGTCAAAACCATTTTCAATTGATTAAAAAAAAAAGGGATGGTTATCTTTTTTCATGAGCAATAGTCTATCAATGTACAAACATTTTGAGACCTTATACTTTACTTTGTATTATTTCTGTTTGAAATTATAGATGTCTGAAAAACAGGCTAATTTTGACGTCATTTTTTTAAGCTCAGAGACAAATCTAGTGTATATAAAAGATTTTGATGCGCTCAATCCGAATCTGAGCTGAAAATTTACCCTATATATCAGGTTTCCGAGATATTCTAACCTAAAAGTGCCAACAGAAACAGTTTTTTGCTATATTTGAGCTCTTCTTACATCACGAATTTTAATTTTATTGAGAATCCGGGTCAAGGATTGGAAAAGACAGTCTTCTACTTTAAAAACTATTTTTTAGAATCGGACTTTTGCAAGGTTAGATATCGTACTTTGAAGAAGACAAAATTTGTGTTTTCTATGGCATCAAAATATATTGAGAAAAATATCTTAGGAGTGTGATAGGAGACTATTGCTTCATTTTCAGTATGCTGATATTACTTAAAATATACACTACTCTTTTAGGAAATTAGACGATGATTATTTGTTAAATGCCTAATTATATATTATGAAAATTTTGTATGAAATCTTCTTTTAACTTTATGTTATTAAAGCTATATAATTAGCGAATAGTTGAAATCTTATGTTTAAGATTAAAATGATAATAAATGATCCACGAGTTGTATATCACAGCTTGCGAGTCAGCAAGCTTCGTCTTTTTTTTTACTATTTTACATAAATACCTATTAATCAACTATATCTTACAACAAATCCCATTATACTCTTGTTCATAGTATTAAATAATTTATAAGTAATGTTGCGATTAATTAGTTTACTTGAAAATTTCGCATATAAACAATTATAGATAATAGAGCGAATCTTTTCCAAGAAAAAGATACTCGAAGAACCATCTCATGAGCCAAGACCTCAGTGTCTGCGTCCACGATTTTTCTTACGCTCCCGCTTGCAATCAGGGCCCGAAAACCGAACGAGGAAAAGTCGGAAGACACCAGCAAGCCAAACAGACCACTACCCGCTCCAGTCTTTCCGAAATTGAGAGGTTGAGAGACGGACCCCAAAGTATAAAAGAGGCTGTACGAGACCTAAAAGACAATTTTGCGCTACCAGAAAAGAGCCAACGGAGTCATCGAGATGCCATCAAGAAGCGAGTGACAATCTAAAAGGCCAAGGAGCCAGCCATAGAAAAAAAGGGCCAGGGAGCCAACTACCACCGGAGTGTGATAGTGTGCCTAAAAGTATAAAAATAAAACAGTAAGTAAAAAAAAAAGGAATTAATAGTTTCTCCCTCTCACTCTTTCTCTTTCTTTTTGTCTCTTTTTCTACCTTCTAAAATAATTCACAAACCACTGTAAATCTTCTTTCCTCAGTATCTAGAGATTACTGTTGATAGGCTCTAAATACAATTCTTATAGGGAAACCGGGTAATACTATCGATAGGACTGTTGGTACTTCTCGTCTTTGGATTACAATAATCGATTAGAATTCAAAGACGGAAACATAGGAACAGTGGCACTGTCCCCTTTTGAAAAAATTTCCAGATAGTGATTCAAGCCAATTTAGGCGAGAAATCGAACTTCTGGCGGCAACGGAACCCTGAAACTACGCCAAGCCTCAGGCGCACCTGAATGCATCGTTGCTACGACGTTGCAGGGCTCTCCTTAAATCCAGCATTTACGCGACCTTCGATAATTACTATCCCCTGGATTTATTACATAACTTCGACACTATCATAGCCTCAAAACATTGGACGTCGCAAAGCCCAAACCCATGATAGGGGACGCTCTAATAACAACTCTATAAAACCTGGGGTCTAATCCCATAACCCTCAAATCAGCAACAGGTTAACTTTAAAACTCTAACCCCAAGAATTCTGGGCGCTGCAAACCTTAAACCTTTGGCAGGTTGCCTTAGAAACTCAAACTCCAAGAACCCTTAAGGGGAAACTTCAAGATATCTGGGTGCTGCAAACCTAACATCCACGACAGGTTAACCTTGAAACTCAAACCCCAAGAAAGCTGAGCGTTTGAAAAATGTATAGATTTCGATGTCGTTGAATTCTGTGTACTCTAATTTTTCAAAACTGGAATAGTCAATTTTCTATTCTATGAGTTGTTTTACACATTGTGTGTTGTTTCTATAAATTGATGTGTTAGAAAACACACATTTCTCTCAAGCTCAAGGCTCTTTAATTCGAGATCACCTTTGAGTGGCAGTCTAACAGATCGATTTTCAAATGATGAAATTTGTTCACTGGTACAAATCTTTCCGTTTTAGAGATCACGTTTGAGTGGCGGGTTAATGGTTGAATGTATGAAATGATTATAGTGATTGAATATTCATAGAGACAAAAAGTTATCAGTATCAAATATTAAGTTTCTATTTAAAAAGCCTTACACCGAAAAAAATCAAAGCTGACTTAGATGCAGTTCATGGTGTATCTGCCCCTGAGTTTACAACTGTTTACAATTGGATAAATGAATTTAAACGAGGCTGTACATCGATTGCACATGAACATTGTTTAGGCTATCCTATAGACGTGAGCTCTCCGGAAATGATCAATAACATCCACGACATGGTGCTGAGTGACCTAAGAATAAAATTGTGCTAAATAGTTGAGACCACAGGGATTTCAAAAGATACAGTCATTTTGATTTTGCATGAAAAATTGGACATGAGAAAAATTTCGGCAAGATGGGTGTCGCGTTTGCTCTCAGTCGAGAAGAGACGCAGTCGAGTGGTAGCCGCTGAGGTCCTCTTGGCGTGCATCCACTGTAATCCGTACGATTTTCTGCGTCGATTCGTAACTGTAGACGATTACTATACTCCTGAGACGAAGGAACAGTCAAAACAGTAGCTTGTGAAAGGTCAACGAGTTCCAAAGAAGGCGAAGACAGTGAAATCGGGCGGCAAGGTTATGGCCATTGTTTTTTGTGACGCACGTGGAATTATATTCGTCGACTATTTAGAAAAAGGAAAAACAATCACTGGAGAGTATTATGCGTCGTTGTCTGACCGGTTAAGCGACAAAATAAAGAAAAAGCGTTCTCATTTGAAAAAAAAAATTTTGTTTCATCAAGACAATGCACAAGTGCATACTTGCTTAGTTTCAATGATTAAAATTAAGGAATTGAAGTTCGAATTTGTAGACCATCCACCGTATTTACCAGATTTGGCTCCTAGTGACTTTTTTTTATTCCTAAACCGAAAAAAGTGGCTTGCCGGACAACGATTCATCTCGAACGAGGAGGTCATAACATAAACAAATGGCTATTTTGAGGAACTTCCAAAATTATTTTTTTCTGATGGTTTAAGAAAACTTGAAGGACGCCTGGAAAAGTATATCAAGCTAAAAGGAGATTATGTTGAAAAGAAAAAAAATCTACCAAAAAAAATTGTTATTTTATTTTTTTCGAAGGACTTATTAACTCACCCTCGTATAAAAAACGATGACTATCAAAAAAATAACATCTATTCAAAAGAGTGCTTAGGTTAGTTTTGAAGAGGTGGTAGATAAATTTCTGGGTAATAATCGAGATGAAAAATATGAATCTATATAGCGAAGGTACAACACGTTTAATGTTTATATATTTTCGTGAGCCATAACGTAAATACGAGTATAACGAAGCAAAATCCATTATACCTTGATCATAATACCTTGATGTAAATTGGTCGGATATTTGTGATTAAGTGAAATGTAATAATTTTGTTACAAATAATTCTTAAGCGCAATTAAAAATTTTTCATTTACATATTTTAATAACGCAGTAAAAATTCTTTACATTTATATATGTGAGTTTTTATTTTGTATTATGTAAAACATACTTAATCATAAAATTATGTTTGGCTGAACAATTTTGCATATAACTTTACAAGATTTAATATCAATTATGAAAATCAATGCCAACCTCTTTCTTATACAATCGCAGCTTGCATGACGAAGAGAAATCTCCTTGATAAATTGAAAAAGTGCAAGAAGACCGTAGTTGCGTAAATTTATACTATACGTTACTTATTCGTCGTTTGAATCGTCAAGGTTATTGAAAGGACATTTGTTTTAATTTAAAATTCTTCAGAAATAATGATTTGGACATACTAAAATCTGTTCCCTTTGGGGCGCTGCGTTAGCGTGAGTCTCCTTGCCTCTGAAACTTAATTGTTAGAAGCAATAATGACATCTTACTTTAAGTGCTTGAACTGTTCTTCATCCACTTTTTAACAGTAAGCTAATTGATGGTAAAAAGTATCAACAGTATTTTAGATCGTTTCAGTAGGAATAAGAGCAGATTCATCTATGATCCCTTAACGTAATACTTCCAAGTTTCGGGGTTTTGTTTTGTACACCCGATCTTTTGGCCATTGTGCCCTTTCTTTCTATTCCACATTAGCAAATATCTCATTTAAGTGTCATCGCAAATATCGTGCATAATGAGGTGCTACACCGTCCTGCTGAAACTATGTATTTTCGAAATTATCTCCTTCTATTTCTATTATAACAGCAACTATTTGAGCTCGAAGCATATTTTCATAGTTTTCAGCAGTTAAGTTTCCATCAATAAAATATGGTCCTATAATACGGTTATTAAGTATACTTGCCCAAACATACAATTTTTGCGGGTAGTGCTATTTTTCTTCTCGCATCCGGCAAGGATTTTCAGCTGCCCAATATCTGCAATTATGTCTGTTCAAAGTCCCTATTAGTTGAAAAGTTGCTTCATCTTTAAATGCTTTGTTTGATGGAAGATGAGAATCTTCAACTATGCGTACCATTATATCTTCACAAAACTCAATGTGACGAACAAAATCGTCTTTGTTTAATTTGTGGGCTAAGTTCACTTTAAATCGATGACAATTCGATTCTTTTGATATCTAGCTTGTAGATTTGCTTATGTTATGCTTTTAAGCGACTCTGCAGATGGAAGAATACGGATTTTCAGTAAACTATTAATAGATACACAAATTCTTAGCAAACAATACACTAGCATTTTTAAATTTCTTAAATAGCTTCAATTTCTTAATAGCTTAATATACTTATTTATGGTTTCCATTGGTCTTTTCAATACATTACTTCTCTTATAATGTGTCCTTTACATCTTTGTTTTAATCAAATAAATTTTGTCTAAGTTTAAGAATATTACTATATGACGTGGTGTTTAATTTCTTAGTATGACTTGAGATTTGGAACCTTTTGGTTGTCAATTAAATTTATGTTGTTTTGTTACTAATGATAACACTACGATTTTTGACATGACTATAATTTTAAATTTAATGACAATAGTTGCCGTAAAAGTTTGGACTTTTAGCAACGGATAATATAAATTTTGAATTTCTACATGTTGCGTTGGTATGCAAATTTGCTGTTCTATTGATATTTAATGTATCATTTATTTAAGTCGTCATGAAGTATTTTTTGTATCGGTTGCCAATTTAATATAAGACCTGATGAGGCTGAATGGCAATCCAGCGAAACGTTGTCATAATTAATTGTATAATTATTTGTGTTGGAGTTTTGGGTGTTACTCTCAAATAATTTTGTAACATAATTCATTAGATCTATAATGATGGAGAGTAATAAGGTATTGAATTATAAAGCAAAATTATTTGTTTGCCACCAAAAAAAGTGAAATTAATTCTATAAACTTAAAGATTGTCACGGAAAATTTAATAAAAATTGATATTCAAGAATTCATAACTTATTCGCTTTCAATAATGAGTAATTCTGGCACTACGTCATAACGTTTAACATTAAATTCTGAGTACAAAGATTCTTTATTAGACTCCAATTTCCTACACGACTCGACCTTTGATCACCATTTTTTATATAGTAACGGTTTCATGGATATAGAGAGAAGTTTAGATGAACCTAGCATTTGCAGTGGAATAAGTATTAAAAAAAGTGCTGACCAAAGCAATAAACAAGTAGTACTTTACGTACCTACAACCAACGATGAAAATTTTTTTTTATTACTTTAAGTCTATTTATAATACTGTCTTATGTATAAAGTCAATAAGAAAATTTTGTTGCTATTAAATATCTTAATAATAAACAGTAGTAGTCTGAAATTTTGCGTAAAATTTTTTAATTTCTTATTTGGCTATAGGTACCTGTAAATCATTTCGGATAATTTTATTCGGTACGGACCATGGGGTCCGTACTATATTGCGTAGGAATTTCTATTGAAATATTTCCAGGATTTAGATATGCGAGTTAGGAGCAGCACCCCTGAATAGTTGAATGCCGTATGTCCAAACTGCTTTAAGTACAGCTTTATATAGCAGCAGATTGTTTTCAAGTGACAGCTCCGATTTTGTTCTGATGTGCCAGTACATTTTCCTCCATTTTAGACCCAACGGTTTAATTTTAGTGAAAATATATTCTTTCCATGTAAGTCTTCGGTCTAGTTAAATATCTAGATATGTTACTTGATTGCTTTACGGAATATATTTATCGTTTAAGAGGTAACACCACTGTAGAGCATGCTTTTTTAAGGTCATAATTCGGAATTTTTTTCAAAGAAACATAGTTTTATATTGAAAAATGGACTTGATAACTTTATTATATATGCTATTAACTACATAAAATACATTTTTTAAGCATCCAAGAACAAAATGGCGGTTGCAGAGAGCTATGAGCATTGACAGAATTTTTAGAGAGACCTCAATGACCATCACATTTTCGTCGTCGTTATCCAACTGAAACACAAAATCAAAGTTTTTTCTTCATGTTGGAGCTAAAAGTATGAGAACGACGTAAAGATTTTTAAAACTATCAAATTTTCAAGAATCGGCAGAAGTATGAAAAAAAAATTTTTTTTTTTCGCCAAAAAAATTGCAAATAATTAAGCGTAAATAAAAAAGTTCTCAATTTTTTCAAAAAACCCTACGTGGTTCCCTAGGAAATAATGTTTTAAAGGCTATATCAAAATTTTATATTGATCGGATAAAAATTGACTGAATAATTTTTATGGCCATGTGACAAAAAGTGTTTTTGAGAACATCGTGTTTGAAGTTTGAAAATGGAAAAACTAGGTGATAACGTTAGAAATATTAACTTTTTATGATTTTTACCTCTAGTCAGCTATACCAGAACCATAACGTTCCCCTTCCAAGCTGGTATGTTTTCGCTCCTGTTCTCTTCTCGGCGTTCTCGAATCCAAGCGAGCCTCTCTCGCCGCATCAGTCAATGAATGCTCCGAGTATGCGATACGTTTTTCGTCGAACTCCATGCAGTAGTTGTAACAATTTTCGCCGATTGTCAGATCTAATACTGTCATCACCTCCATAACACTTGCAATTCCATCGTTGAAGATGCAGACAGCAAGGTCAGAGCAAACAGAGAGTGTAGTTAATCCGCTCAAAACAATCTTTGGCGCCATAGGCCACAGGAGCGCATTGAAGCTTTCGTTGCTGTTTTGCATGTAACCTCCTAGGCAACGATCCAATAATCCTCGACCACCTAACCCTTTCTTTAACTTGACGAGCGTTCGCAAGCAAGAGCCTATACGTTTTTGAATGTGGCCAATACACTCTTTTTTTTGCACTTTAATATTTAATTCCTTATAAGGATCGGAATCATCGATGCCTTTGAATGTTTTGCTCTCACCGTCTCTGACGTAATGTACGTAAGGCTTACCGTGTAAACTGATAGATCGAAGAAACCTTTCTTTTCCGGCGTCGACCTCCATCTTTCCTACAGATCCTTGGTGATTCGCTTGGCATTCGTCTGTATGAGATTGCAACCACTCTGTATGTTCTCATGTTTCTTCTTTTTTTCTTCCAATACTCGCAAGAATTACAATCGGCAGATTTTACAACAATATCTACAACTTTTCCGGTCAACCAGCCAATCAACGTCACTACGCCATACAGCGATGAAAACCCTCGCTTTTTCCACGTTTCATCACCAGAAACTGTTCTCATTTTGTCCTTTTTCAACAGATAGTTTAACTTCCTTTTTCGCTGCTAAGAAAGCTTCATACTTGCGTTACGCACGCTCTCTGTTGCAACGGAAATCGTTTTTACAAGAGAATCGTAGCATGACTAGAATATTGGTCGAGGAATATCCATAAATCCACAAAATTTTGACAATCCATTTAGTCCCACTCCTATTAAACGCATTGCCAGTATTAGTCGACGGTTAATGTCGCTTGCGTTCCGAATAAATGGACTATCAGGAACGCTTGCAATCACTTTATCTCTGCTGTTTTTGGCACACGAGCCGCAGACAATGTCAATTTTGAAACCAAAACCACGTTTTGAAGATTGCAGAAATTTCACTGGTGAATGACAAATGCCACATACAAGATGCTTTGATATTTCTGTAAACACTGACACAAAAGCATTAAAACAGTATGAGAAAGTAGGATCTACCGTCGGGTTACACAAATTGTCTGTTTTCAATTTTATTGCCGACGCACTCACTCCTTCAAAATCTGCTTTTGTCTCGTAGCGATTCATGGGCTTCTTTTCTCTGCCTTGCTTTCGAATTGTTGATTTAGTACTTTTTTTATAACAAATCTTCAATACAAAATTTATACACCAACAATATTACTTTGATTCTACACACGGCGTTCGAGTCAGCTTGATGCAGCGGTCAAACTGACGCTACACTAATACTAATAATTCAAAATTACTTCTGGCATCTATAGGTATCTGTGTATACTATGTACAACTAGGAATAGATCGTTAGGGATTCCTGCGATAGGTAAGTATTTCGGAGCGAAGGGCGCGCCGTGTGAGCCCAAGTGCCCAACAGGGCGTCTAGGAGGACAAGTATCTTTTCGAAATGTGAATGTCGTGTGTATCGATTTGCTTTCATTTACTATTATTCTCCAGGAGTTAAACCAAATTTGAAAGTGATTTTTTAAGTGGTTCTGTAATGTTTGGGTTGCTATTTTGCCTCTGAGTATACTGTTAATATTGCTGTATCATCTGTATATGTTTCTGTCAAAATATTTATAGACATTGGTAAATCCAAAGTATATAACTTATATGGTGTTGGACCTAGAACACTGCCCTGCGATACTTTTGCTTTTATTAACGGTTTAATAACGTTAACGTCGTATACGTTTTTATTTATTTTAACTTGATAGATTCTATTGTGTAGATAAGACTATAACAATTCGTAGTGAGGCTGAGGAAAAGATTTCTGAAGCTTGAGCAGTAGGCTCTCATGCCGAACCTTGTCAAAAGCCTGGGCAATATCCAGGAATATACCAGTGCAGTGTTATTTATCTTCGATGGCTTTCCTTGCAACGGATACTATTCTATTTACTCGCTCAATCGCGGAATGGTTACATCTGAAACCGAATTGATGATCAGGGATAAGTTTTCGATTTAGTTTTATTGGGTTAATTCTAGTTAGAATTAGTTTTGCAAAGATTTTAGAAAATGTTGATAAAAGGCTAATCGGTCTATATGACGTTAGCAGTTCTGGTTCATTAGCCAGTTTAGGTATTAACACTATCTACTATTTTCCACTGACACAGAAAATAGCAAAAACGCAAGCATGCATTGAAAACATTTGTTAGATATCTTATTGCGATTGGGAGTAACATTTTGATCATTTTTCCTATGATATTATCAGAACCGGGATCTTTTATATTCTTAATATTATTAATAATTAGTAATACTTCTTCTATCTTAATCGATTTTATTAGTGTACTGTCTTGGACGTCAGAGCCTTTTAGTAATATTTTTTCTTCTTTGGCGATTATTCTTTGATGAGGCTTGAATACTGTACTGAGATGATTTGCGAACACTTCAGCTTTTTTCTCGTCCGATCTTGCCTAGTTACCTCCAGGTTTTCTGACAGGCGGTATAAATGTAAATGGTTTTTTAAGTCGTTTAGTAGCTTCCCATAATGAGTAATCTGTTGTTTCTGTAAGACTCAATGATCTGAGATAATTCTACGTTTATGTTTTTTTCTTCATATATCATTTTCTTTAGATCTTTGGTTGCGTTATTTACATCAATTTTGTCTTGACTCGATCTAGTTATTTGATACCTTTTTCTTAATAATTTTTTTCTTTAATTTTTTGAGTTATTTCAGTGGACGTGATTTGCTGTGTTTTATTTCTATTTATTATACTAAAGCATTTGTTAAAAGTTTCAGTTAGAATTACGTTGAGTGAGTTGATGTTGCTTTCTATATTCTCAGCTGTTTTAAGAGGAACGTTGCACGTTATACCTTCCTCTATGTAAAGAGTATATTTTTTCCAGTCGACTTTTATGTTGTTGTTTACTTTATTAAATACTTGGAGGTGTAGAGTATTTAGTACCGACGAATAATCTGATGGTAAATCTAAGCATGATGGCACTTCAAAATAATTTTTCTTTATACCTTTCATTATAGCAAAGTCAATCAAATCGGAAAGCTAGGCCAGTATGTTGGTTGTCCGGTGGATATCGTAATGTAGTTATTTTTTTGTAGTATTTCATAGAGTACTATACATCTGTATATTGGAATTGCATGTCTTGATCTCCAACATGTATGTTCCATATTATATCCGTCTCCTACTATAAAGCGATTTCCAAGTGTGTTGAAAAAGTCAGTCCAGTTTTCTTTTGTAATTGTTTTGTTTGGAAGACAGTAAACAGCTGATACTGTTATCGGTCTGTCTTTATCCTTGATAATCACAATGGTTGCTTATAAATATATTTCACTAGTATAAATGTGGACACAATGGTTTATTTTTGTTTTGATTATAATCGTAGTATCTCCGTGTGCTTTACTAAACGGATGATTGGGATTGATTTTATGTACAGTGTAGTTTGGTATATTAAGATACTTTTAACTTGTAAAGTGTGTTTCTGACATCGACATGATATCTATGTTTTCATATATTAAAAATGATTTTAATTCAATCTGCCTCTGCATAAGACCATTTGCGTTTTATATAGCGAGTTTTAGACTGTTAATTATGCCGTTTTGTTAACTAGTACAGTTAAAAGATTTTACATGGTATCCATTTTTTGCATCAGGAGCTTCATATTATGTTCGAGTATATTATTTGAGTCTATTTCTTTAGTATGTCTACATAGCTTTGCCTAAACAACTGATTGTTTTGATATTCCTATCTCAATCTGATCGTTTTGTTTTGATATTACCTGTGCATATGTTATATTTAGTCTAACTCTATTGACGTTCGCATTTAAATTTGAATTAAATTTGGCTGATAACCGTAATTGCACCGCAGGGTAGGTGCACCTCCCTTTTTCTGCGCGACAAAATATTTACCAGAATATTTTGTCTATCGTGACCGTTTGTGTGTTCGCGCCGAGCGTTACATTTCGCGGTTGAATTCTCTCTCTCTCTCTCTCTCTCTCTTCCCGTATTATTCAAAATTGAAAATCCTATTCGCGTGCGTAAGTCTTTCGGACCATCAAAGACCGTAGTTTATTAGTCATAAACGATCTTGATTTTATTCGCCGCATTACGATATTTCGTTTCCTTTTAGTTTAATGGATCTGTCACCAGTAAAATTTTAATCCAATTTCATCTAGGGGATAGTTGGCGTAAACATTGGGTCACTCACACCTACGATAGATCGAGTGTCACAAGTCAGGTGACTTAAGGTGAGTTCAACTCTGTTGAAAAGGAGACATCGGAACGAAAGTATCAAACGTAAAGGCGAATACACGTATACGCATACGTGTTTAACTATTTGTACCAGCTAATCCACCCGGTTACAGCTCATTCAAATTCGATTGAATTTTTTTCTAGTAAAACATGTATGGACAATTTTATCTATGGTCTTGAACGTGTTAATGAATGGTTAAAAATATAAAGGTCCCCTAACATGCTGGTGGATTTCCGAGTCCTCTAATTTATCTGATTCTTTGAATAATTTTTTGTAAAGATTTCTTTCAGATACTCCGTTAAAGTGTTTTAAAATAAAGTTCAATTTCTTAGTGTACCGAAAAGCCTTTTTTCCAAAAAGAGCTAGAAATAAACCCCAGAACAAATGGAACATTTTTATTTTTATTTTTTTCATTTTCATTTTCATTTTCACTTTTATTAAATAAAGGTGTATTAAAGATACTGCCATAGTCTATAGCATACTTTTTTAATCTGTAAATAGATTGAGTTATTCATTATTACAGCATAGATCACCGTGAGTTTTTTTCTTCAGAGGCTGATTTGTTAGTTCATCATTTTCCTCTTCATTTCTTTTTAAGATAAATACTATAGTTTCTATATTCTTATAATCTCACAAATCCCATACATTTTTGCAATAATTGAGACGAGGGTAAGTAGAAGTGGGCGTCTATTATTCGTTTACAAGTAGCGCTTCAAATCGGAAGCTAACTTTATCCCAATGTAATTGAGCTTTACGAGATCAAATAGAACTTTCAAATAGTTGCAAGTATCCTTGATTTTACGTACATTAACTAGAATAATTAACTTATAAACGTTTATCCATGTATTCAGTTTACTTTTTTTTGCTGGAAACCTTTCTTGAGCCGAAGATTTGAGAAGGTTACAATCAGAAACATTATTTTCTGGAATTATGAACATGCAAATTTTAAAGAACTCCTGATGACCGTCAACGATAACCTTAACTTTAACTACATAGTTGCCAATCGAATTTTTTTGTAGGATTATTTTTCTTTGATAGCCTTGTATATTCAAGCTTATACTGCTTATTTTTCAATTACTAGTAGAAAGAAATCTTTCAATTTTTTGTTTTCTTAAACCTGGTACACAGCTGTTCTTTCTGTATTTATGACTTTTTGTTAGGTTTAGCAAAGATATTTATCACCTTTTGTACATTATCTCTTACTGTAGATGTATTATTTAAGAATTGCCGTTTTCCTTATTCTACTTTTTAAAGCACACTCGGTATACCTGCTTTTTAGTATCTCGGTCAGATTAGATGACTGTGATTCAAACTTCCCATTAGTACTTGAGTAGTACTCGTATACCAAAGAATGTTCTGGACCACTCTCTCTCTCTAAGAGACCACGTTATTGGGGTGGCAAAAGTCTCTAGTGCTTAGGGATTCTAGTACTCTATCTCGTTTTGGTAATATAATTAATTTATTTAAATGTATATTAAAATTTGATTTTAATTATTATTAAATATTAGTAATTATTTATAATATTCAATTATCAACTGAAAATGGAAAGAAAGGTGTTGAGCTAATTTAAAAAAATGAAGGCACACATCGGGGAATTCAATCCGCGTACATTGGAACCGCAGACCAGTGCTCTACCACTGGAGCCACTACCACATGTTCCTTGGAAAGTTCTTATTGTGTATACTTATTGTGTTACACATTTGGTATAGGACCCGTGGAGGGGAGCATGTGATATTTCTCTCTCTCTCGTTTTGGCGCATGCTGTTTCTTTCTCTCTCTCTCTCTCTCTTGTTTTGACTCAGCGTGGCTTAAGACCATTCTCTCTTGTAGAGGGGATATTTTGGCTCTCTCACATTAGAGAAGCTATGATTACTTGAGTCTTCGCTAATCACTTTCGAACGTTGCCTACTCTAGCCGTTTTCGAAAGATAGCGAAGAACTGCGACCGTAGTCGCTTGATTGCTTCCTTCTTGAGATGTTTCTTAAACATCGACCTTAAACAGCGGTTTTCTTAAACAGCAAACAACTTTCGTCCGATAACTTTGCTCTGTTTTCTATCAGAGGTTCTCGAGAAGCTTGCCTATGATCAAAACACGGGGCATCTAAATAAAGAAAATCTTCTTTATCCCCACCAAGCTGGCTTTAAGCGGGGTCATAGTACTTAGACAGCATAGATAAATCTAACGGAGGACATTCTAATGGCCGTTGACAGTAAGATGGTGACACTATATCGCCTTCAGGCTTCTTGTGCAGGCTCCGTGTCCTTCTCAACGACCTGAAAGATGTACTCCAAGGACATGAGGCTTCAGACCTCTTTTATGCAGATGACTTGCAGATTTATCTGTACATACCTAAGAACAAATTGACAAAGGGCATTCGAATATTAACGGAAGCGGCTAGATTGGTACTAGCAATCTTACGTACCTTCACTCTTCTGTCAGCCATCACCATATCATGGATTTTATCAATGATTTCTGAAGTGGTAACCTCAACAGGGCGTCCAGAACGTTCAGCGTCTTTTGTGCTCATATGGCCACTCCGAAAATTTTGAAACCACTTATAAACCATTCTAATCGAAGGAGCACAATCACCATAATGTTTATCAAGCTTCTGTTTAGTCTCCTAAGGCGTTTTGTCTTTGAAAAAGTAATGTTTAATCAATACACGAAATTCTTTTTCGTCTATTTTTTTAACAACCACTCCATTTATTTGATTGAAACGAATGTAAAACGCAAAGTAATTGGCCGATCTGGCTGAAACTTGGTGTGTGCTCTTCCAAAATATGCCACTAACTGGAAATAACCTTGATACGCACTAGCAGCGCCATTTCTCTGACTTTGCACGGACTTTTCAAACGACCCTCGTATGCTGTCGTTGAGATCGCACGTCGACCGAGTTGCGGTGAAAGTCACGAGAGCTCTGTACGGTCTACGCTATATTAGACCATGTACTACAGAGCTAGTCCGTGTAAATTGGTGGAGTCGATGGTCCAACCTCACCTGGACCACTGCATTGTGGTGTGTTTGGGGGCCTCAGTGCAGCAGAGTCAGCGGTTGCACAGACTGAGCACTGCATGCGTAAGATACATCTTTAGTATCCCGTGTGATATCTCGGCCTCTCCGTTTAGACTGAAGTTGGGCTGGCTTCGTGCGAATGTGTGCAGGAAATATTTTGTGTTCGTGCTCATGTACAAGTGCCTGCGTATACGGGAGCCTGGCTACCTGGCTGAGCTCTTCACAGAGGTATCCAGGTAAGGCGTTGCAGGCCAAACTAAGAGTAGCCAAAGCAAGAACAAAGACCGCTGGCAGATCTTTTCAGGTAATGGGTGCCCGTCTTCTTTGGAATACCCTTTCTTCGGACCTGAGGTATGCGCCGTTGCTTGGCAGCTTTAAGAGAAGGGCACGCGAGCATTTTGCGTCTTTAAGTGCGTAGGACACAGGGGTGCCACTGGAGCGTTTATTTATTTATTTATGTTGTTTAGTTGATGTTTAATAACGTAAACCAGTCGTAAATGAACTTTTGGCTGCATTACTAGTTTTAAGAAATACGCAAGCTAGTCTGTAGTCTGTAATGACAAATAATCATATAACACTAGTCAAAATCTAGTCGGCTTTTATGAGTCTGACTACTGACGCCGATTAAGAATTAGACCTGAAACAAAGCCATATTGAGCGTCGATACTTGGTTCGAACTATCAAGACATCAATGTGGTAGTGGCGAAAAGGGAAGACACGCGGAAGTGAGAGAGAGAGATAGAGAGAGAGAGAGAGAGAGAGAGAGAGAGAGAGAGAGAGAGAGAGAGAGAGAGAGAGAGAGAGAGAGAGAGATGAACAGGGCGAGCGGTCTCAACGATCGCATCACCCGTGACACCTGCACGACCAGATTATGGTATATAGATTTTCCTTTTTTTTTTAAAAAACAATGAGGCCTTGCGTCAAAAGAAACTATTTTTTTTTTCTTGAAAACATACAATGCAATAGCGCTCTGAAAAAGTAGTTCTATTAAATGGTAAATTTACAAATTCTACTTCATTAGCCTTTTTTGATTTTCGAAACATAAAGATTTTCCGATGACTGCGTAGATGTTATATCATCATTTTCAAATGACAAACTTTCTAAAATCAGGCAAAAGCTTTTTGTTCATTGGGTTTGAATTTTCAACAGGATTATGGTAATCGGATGACCATATGTTGATGTACTAGAATCGTTTGAACTGCTTTGATTCCTTGGTAAATCAAATACTCTTAGGATATCGGGATTAGTAGATATGTTTGTAATTATTGAAGATCATGATCTTTTAGCTACAGTTAAAGTATTTATTGAACTACTACGTTTATTAATGCATGTTAATAAAACTTATCTCCAATACGACGGGTTATGTTGTAGTTTGCTTTTACTTTTTGAACTTCACAACCAGATACTATGAATTTAATCTTATTTATTTATTGCTTTTTTCGAAAATTTGTCACTCAATACGTTTTTCAGTGATGCGAGTTACAGCTCTTCCAATTAAATTTCCAATTTGAAAATTCTCTGAAAATTTATGAATAATACAATCTATATTTTTTTAATCAGAATGAATTGTTTGATAATATTATAAAATACTGATTGCAAATGCGTATCACATATTTAAAAAGAAAATAATATTGATGCAAGATTTCATACTTCTCATACTATTCTATCAAAAAAAATCGTAATGTTTTTCAATTTCTTTTCTTCGCACACAAGTTTATGTTTCGTTAAATTACACAGGCCAACAAGATTTCAGAACCAGAGATCAGACATAGTACATCCGAAGGATTTTGGTGCGCTGAATCCAAATTCGAGCTCAGAATTGCGCCAGCACTTCAGGATTTTGAGATATCCTAACCTAAATGTGTTAAAATCACGTTTTTTGGCTATATTCGGTACCTTATAATATTGTGAATAAATTTTTTCATGCAAAACTGACAACGGCATCTGAAAGAGCAACTCTTGGTCTACAAAATGCACTACCGATTTTTGTTTTTATGTCTTTTGGTAATGGAGATATCATCGTTTGAAATTTAACACCTATGAATTTGTTTATACTGCGACACTACAGAACGAGTGACCAGACATAGTACACCTGAAGGATTTTAGTGCGCTGAATCCAAATCCGAGCTCAGACTTGCGCCAGCACATCAGGATTTTGAGATATCCTAACCTAAAAGTGCGAAAATCACGTTTTTTGGCTATATTTGGTACCTTATAACATTGTGAATAAATTTTTTCATGCAAAACTGACAACGGCATCTGAAAGAGCAACTCTTGGCCGACAAAATGTATTACCGATTTTTTTATGCCTTTTTCCAGCAGAGATACCGTCAATTGAAATGTGCCATTCATCAATTGATTTATACTGAAGTATGAAAAATCTTGATTTTTTTTGCAATCTTCAGTAGTAGGAAAAACTTACACTGGCATATAAAGGTCTACCATTATACTAATTTACGGCAAATCTAGCTGAATTTATTAGATGTACTCTAAAATGGCAGCAATAAATTTAGGGCAGGCTAAGGCAGATGGTTATGACCTAAATACACTGAAAATCCTATAACTCTAGAACCAGCGACAGATTAACTTAAGTGCGCTATAACCTGCTAGCTCAAAACCATGACAGGATTGCCTAAGTGCGATATAACCTACACTCAGCTTAAAACCACGACAAGTTAACCTAAGCGCTCTATGACCCGCGAGAGGTTAAGCTAAGTGCGTTATAATACGCGGCTGGTTGACTCAAGTGCGCTATAACCTGCAAGCTCAAAATCACGGCAAGTTAACTTAAATTCGCTATAACCTGCTACAGGTTAATTTAAGCGCGCTATAATCCGCAACAGGTATATTGAGTACGATATAACTTGCAAACTAGAATCCACGACAGTGTAATCTATATGCGCAGTAACCTTCGAGCTCTAGACCACTACAGGTGAACTTACGTTCGCTATGATCTGCGAGCGCTAAACTCACAACAGGTTAAACTAAATACAGTGAACAGTGAGGGCCAAGCACAGGACAAATTAATTTAAGTGGACTGTAATTCATAGCATTTCAACCTAAGCTTCAATGTAGTTAGAGAGGTTACACTAAGAAGCTGACAATCTTGAGAATGTATATTCTTAAACCTATAACCGTCAATTCTGTGATGTTATGCTTTCATTTTGTAAAAAGATTGACGCTTCATTTCAAACGATCGTTGAAGAGATTTACGTTTGTGACTAGTAGGGTTATTATCATCCCTTTTCAATGACCAGCAGTAGTCGGCCATCATTTTTCCGTCCCACCTTCCTTGGTAGTGTTGTTCCTTTTGTTTACAGTCTTGGTGAAATAATTCACCCATCTCCTCACTATATGCTCCAAGATTTTCTGAGAAATAGTCCAAATGAGAATGAAAGAAGTGTATTTTAAGGCTCATTAGACAACCCATTTTTCGGAAATTCTGTAACATGTTGGATACAATAGTTTCAAACTGCAGGTCTCGATTATTGCTTAAAAATTTTTCTGTAACATCTTTGAAGCTCAACCAAGCATTCCTTTCAACGAGAGTCATGGTTTCGATAAATGTATCATCTTTCATGAGTTTTCGTATGTCAGGCGCAACGAAAATGCCTTCCTTAATTTTTGCATCACTCAATTTCGGAAATGTGGCTTTCAAATGATTGAAACATTTACCTTCTTTATTCAAGGCTTTCACAAACTGTTTCATTAAACCTAATTTTATGTGAAGTGGTGGCAGTAATACTCTCTCTCTATCAACAAGACCTACGTAGGCGACATTATGAGAACCTATTTTCCATTCTGATCTTGTGGGCCATTTTTTTGTTACCCAATGCTTATCTCTTGCACGGCTGTCCCAAAGGCAGAGGAAACACGGAAATTTGGTATTTCCCGACTGCAAGCCAACTATAAGATTTATCATCTTAAAGTCACCACAAACAAGCCAATTGTGAGTCTTGTAATTTATTTTTTCCAGTAGAAATTGAAAACTATTGTATGATTCTTTTGGTGCAGTTGAGTGACCTACAGGAAGTGCCGCATACTTATTTCCGTTGTGTAGTAACACAGCTTTGAGACTTTGTGTGGAAGAATCAATGAAGAGACGCCAGTTTTCTGGCTTGTACAAATCTTGGATATACAAGTTAACCAATTCTTCGATGTTATTACAGTACACCATCACATCCTCCATTGTAAAGTACTTTATGAACGCCTCTTCTCGGTTTCTGTAAATTGACACTTTTGTTCCAGGTAATAATAGCTTCCTTTCTTGGAGTCTTGAAGCCCAGAGTTCAGCTTTATCCTTTGGAAGATTGAGGTCTCGAATAAAATCATCTAATGAACTTTGGTCAAAAAGCTTAGGACTCTTGTCATCAGAACTATCTTCAAAAAAGACATCTTCAGTTGTATCAATATCCATCGGTTCAACTTTTGCCGAACCAACTTTTTTTCCGGGTTTACTTACTTTTCCTACTTTGGCTGGTGTTACACTCGCTACCGCAGGGTAGATGATTTTATTTGAATTTTGTTTATTGAAACCCGTTGTATTACATAAGCAGAAGTGACAATCAGTTTCATGGTCCTTGGGCTCACGCCAGATGGTCGGTTCAATAACAGTCATATTGCTGCTATTATCATCCCACTTCAACATAGCAAATCTGCAAGAATTACAAATTGAAGATGGTACCCATGTCTTATCTAAATTGTCGATCGGAACCTTATAACATTTCATATATAGAGTTTTGATTGAATCATTAATCGATCGTCGATAAGAAGTTGTTTCAAACTTCCCACAAACATAACAAAATGTATCAATTTTTCTTGCACAAAGGCTTCTGGAACTCATTTTTCTTATAATAAATAACAAAGAGGATAAAAAATATTCTTATGATAAATATTCTTATAATAAGTAAAGTAGAAGAAAATAAGATAATAGCATTTACAGGAAATTCAACTGTTAGCCCTCCACTCAAACGTGATCTCTAACACGGAAGGATTAGCATGTCACAAAATCATTTATCTCAGCTTTCACCTATCTCAGCTTCAGCATACAATCATACATTTCAAGTTACGTAATATTCTACATCATCTATCTACAGAATTTCAAAAACGAATGAAAGATTTCACGGTTTTTGATTCCGCTGATCGTATCGGATATCAGATTTTCAAAACTTATTTTATTCAAGCAATTTGTTTAAACAAATTTCTGAAAATTGAATATTTTTGCAAGTTGCACTTCATTTCCATGGTTTTAGGGGTCACTGATTACTAGTTTGATGTCAGATTTGTGAATTTAGATTTATTTAAACAATTTATTTAAACAAATGTTGCAAGACTCAATGTTTTTGCAAGTTGCACGTACTTTTGCTGATTTTTGAGGTCTCTGGTTATGAATCTGATATCAGATTTGCAAAATGTATTTTATTTAAAAAATTTCTTTAAACAAATTCTTGTATAATAGAATATTTTTGCAAGTTGCACCACATTTCCATGGTTTTGGGGGTTACTAGTCACGAGTTTGATGTCAGATTGGTACATTTAAACTTATTTAAACAAATTATTTAAATTTTTAATTCTAATATTTGTCTGTCTGTCACAGGCCGACAAACTTCAGAACCAAAAACTATACATAACGCACCCGAAGAATTTCGATGCACTAAATCCAAATCCCAGCTTAGAATTGCGCCAGCACTTCAGTATTCCGAGATATTCTAGAAGGCTATAATCTGCGTGGTCATAACCCTAAATCCCTTAACCCAAAAACCCCCGACCTCTTAACCTTTAACTGCCCCCTTAACCTTAAATCCGTTAACCCTGTAGCCCTGAAACCTGTGATGTTATAACCCTCGATGCCGTTACGCAAATCCCAGTAATTCGTGTCACAAGGAATCTAGGGCTATTGTATCGCAGGTTACAGGATTCCGAGGTGAAGAAATTCGGGGTTAAGTTGGCAGGTTTTATTGCCGCGCTTGTATAATAACCTTCTTGGGTTAAAATATTTGGTGTTAAGTGGACGGGGATTATTGCATCGAAGGTCACAGGGCTCTGGGGTTAAGGGATTTAGGGTTAAGTGGGGAAGGTTTATTGCCCCGCAGGTTACAATGCTCCAAGATCAGGGATTTGAGTTATAATAGTCGAAATTCATTGCGTTGCCGTATAAACCAATGGATAAGTAGTACATTTCAATTGACGATAAAAGAAGACATAAACTAAAGATTGTTAGTGCTTTTGTATGATAAGAATTGCTTTTTAGATGTCGTTGTCAATTTTGCACGAAAAAAATTATTCGCAATGTTATAAGGTACCGTATATAGCCAAAAAAACTTGATTTTCGCACTTTTAGGTTAGGATATCTCAAAATCCTGACATGTTGGCGCAATTCTGAGCTCGGATTTGGATTCAGCGCATCAAAATCCTTCGAATATATTATGTCTGGTCTCTGGATCTGAACCTTTGTCAAATTTTTTTGGCCTGTGTTATTGTTAAAAAAGTAATCAAAATAAAAAACAAATAATAGTTCAAAATATATATAAAAAAAATCGTATTGATGGAATTTTGAACTTGTAATGTTACATAAAGATTACAAAATAATCTTCTATGTCTAAAGAAGTTTATATATTTCTTTTAGTAGACTTATAGTCTCATTGATTTGTTTTCTTTACATTTTAGAAAAAAGATACGATTAAAAATAACAGTATCTTCTCCAGTCATAAAAAAACATGCCAATTTGGCTATCAAGTCAATTTTATGAAAATAAATATTTTTCTTAGACAAAGAATAATATTTGTTCATTCAATACTGGCTTTCTGATATTCTGCTTAGCTCACGTTATTCAGTTCAATGTAAAACTGATATTTTTATTGCGAGCTGGAGAAAAAATTCTTAGTAAGTTTTTATTTCAGCCATACTATATGCTAATTATTATTTTTTCAGGTATTTTTACATTTCTATTACAATTTACGATGATATCGGAATAAATTTTCACTATTTCTAAATGAATTAAATGTACTGTTTTGAAACACAAAGTGAATACTTGTGCAAATTTGATTGGGTAGTCTAATGCAAAAGCTATCAGTCATACGTTAATTGAAAACATAATTTGCAGAAATTAAACTAATCTGGAAAGTTATCGGGTTGGAAACATACGACTCAGAACCAGAAAATCATTTATATTATTAGATTGTTTTTATATTTATATGTACAGTACAACACGAATGAGTTAATTTCATAAGCTTAGTTCAGCATAATCACTGCTGAAATGGGACTAGGTATTTATATTTCAAAAAATAACTATGTATTGTCGCTGAATGGGGACGCTTGTATGAACCTCCCTTTGCATATGATATTAATTAATCTGCATTCGCTTACACATATAACATATTCCAATTATAGTGAATAACATATATAATTTATGTATATTGCAATCGAATATCCGATCTATCACTTAAATCAATAAAGTAATATACAAATTGCAATATCCTCTTTCAACAGTCCAATGAATGAATTCCTATGCTCTCGATAAAATCATTCCAACTGTTCTAAAATAAGTCGAAGTTGGTAGCGACCAAAAAAATGCGTTGTTCATTTACAATAAAAATCGATTTCTCAGGGTTCAATTATTTCAAAGCAATTTCATGGTCAGTTAATATTTGACTCTTGAGGAGAACAGGCGTGCCTGATATCCGCTCTACTTAAAGAATTAAGTGATAGCCAATCAAATGAAAAGATAAAATTAAAATCAAACGAATAATAAGATGATGGGTGACAACTCGCGCGAGCCGAGTTTGTCCCGTACGAAGGTCTTTCAACAGTCGAGCGGCTTTTGACTCTGGCGGCAATCAGACTCTCGGGCACCCCGTCCCGTTCGCGCGTCACTAACAAAGTCTCCGTAGATTTGAATCCGGACTCCCGATACTGCCATCGTGAAATATTCGATCGGACGTATTCGTATATATTTATCCTTAATCGGTTAGATATAATAACGGGGAAGCATATGGATATACTTAAGCGCGTTTAATAGTACTTATAAAATTTATTTTATAAAGCTTAAGTACATGAATAAATGATAGAGCGAAAATTAAAGAGATATATATATTGTAACGGGGTTGCTACCGGTTAATTAATTTATTCGTATGATCGTGTAGATGGGCGCGCGTAATCACCTATATCAAATATGAAAGTCGGAGAGCAAGAGGGAATGGGTGTCAGTCAACCAACTATCTACAGGAGTGAAATCAATACGGCGTGAATAAGGTTAATATCGCTAACGGAATCTTTTATTACCTCTTAAATGTTACACTAGAATTGGCCCGCGTGTTTATGTTTACAGTGGCGCTCGCGCGACGACGACATACAGAGTCGGATCGCTCGCCGCTCTTTGTTAGCAGAGCTATTACATGCACGCTTCGTTTCGAGTACGGAAAATTGATTATCAGGCATGCAATCACGGTCGCGATATTAAGCTGGCCAGCTTACCTTTTTAGCAGTCTTGCGGTGAACGGATGAGCAAGTCGCACTCTCGTAGCGGCAAAGTTTGTCTGTTCTTTGTCGCGGATCACAAATTCGCGCGCAAATCTTAATCGTAAAATATAATTACAACATAATGGAACGTCACGTAACATCTTTCCCCCCTTAGAATCGTTGCCGTCCTCGGTAACGTTTTGGGTTCCACTAGGGTAGTACAAGAAGGAAATAATAATATACATAATAATGATAAATAATAATAGTAAAATAATATAAATGGTCCTCTTTATTGATATACAAGCAAAATAATTAATAGAAGGAAGCAAAAGCTCGTTAATTTGGTCCAATCTTTATTTGCGCAACGCAACTTGGCGGTCATCCTATTCGGTTGTTAGATCTAGCCCCTCTAAGTCTTGCAGACAGGAAATTTGGTTCTGGAGTAACAAAATTTGGTCCTTTGGTTTGGCTGAGCCAGTTTACAAAAACAAGGTCAGCTTGTTTATACTATCAAAGGGGGACGCGTTGTAATCGTAGGTCTCTAGATTACAGTCTTGCAAATGTTGGTCCATTCGAAAAGGTACACTGCCCTTCCACAGAACCAATGCGTTCTCAGCACATTCCTGTTTTGGTATTGGCAAATGGTCCTATGTGCTTCTAATTCTGTCTTAGTAACATAGTGTCTGCAGGCACCATGATAAACGTACATGGACCTGTTCCGGAGTTTGGCTGTGAGATGTCGAGGTGGCGAATGTTTCGCCTTATAACGTTTATTTAAGTTACTTAATGCTGAAGTGACACTCCAACTAAATATGTATTTGATTACTCCCATAGGCCCGCAAGAGCTTTGCCATGTTTTAATATAATCTACTGGTCCAAATTGCATGAAGTAGTCATGGACCCGCTGTTCTGGCTATGGTTTACCCTGTTTATCGCGGTGCGGTATGAGGAAATGTAATCGTCTGTCGGCGTCATCCTCCTTCGCATAGGCTGGTGTAGTCGATCGTGGCGTGAACCCAATTAGGTTCGTTGATTCCTCATCTTCGTCTACCGAAGAGTGCTCATTTGAAGTGTAAGGTGACCATTCCCCTACGGTACACGGGAAGAATCTTAATACTGCCGCAAGGTAATAATCCTCAAGAAGAAATTCAATAATGATTTCTCCATAATGTGAGGAGGATGGGTCTGCTATCGTTGTGGCAGAGCGTATGGTCCCCACAGTACTAAATAATTTGTTGACCGCAGCTTCTTGTTGAGGGTCATCAAATTTGACTCGAATTGCAGTGGAGGAGTCATATACTGGTGCCACAGCTCGGAGGCGAATTCCGTTAATTTCTTCTATCCTAAGGTAAAAATATGGTCCAGTTAGTTGCGTGGTCGAGAGGAGAGAAAAAGTACAAAGATTTAAGACTAGACATAAACAAGAGTAAAGAAATAGGTCAAAGATTAAAGAGTCAAGATTAAGAGTAAAGTAAAAAGGTCCTTTAAATAAAATAATAATATAATTGAATGATTCAATAAATTTTTTTTATCCTATGACTTATAATTTATACAGCTGATTCGAAGTATCTTCTATATTCAGGGTCAATTCCTGTTATCACGTCTTCTTTCGTTAGGTCAATTCGTTGGGGTTTTCGTAAGGTTGCCCGTGGATTAGGAGTTGGGTCCATTAATTTCATTTCCGTGAGCGTAACAAGATCTGTAGAGGGTCCATTTTTGTCTAATCCTATGTTAGGTCGGCTTGTTTCGGTAGAATTCACCTTATACACTCTTCTCACTTCTGATTTAGGGTCTTGTTTTTTCATTTTTCCTTCCCTGAGTTTATTTTGGTGCTGCCATTTGCAGGTGGTATCGTGTTCCTCAAAGATTGATGCGTCTATCCATTCGTCGCAAAGTCAGTGGTGCCTAGTTTCATCACTGTGGTCCCATCTTCTTTTCCTTATATCAGCATATCTAGCACCGTAAATAGGGTCGCATTCTTTTAAGGCTGCTGCGGCATCAGCAGCTTTGTAATACTGAGCGTAGCCTATAGCAAGGTCTCCTTTGTTATCTCGCACCACTTTATGATACACTAAGGGTCCGAATTGTACGAAGTGTTGGAAAAATGAGATTTCCCTATAACTCCTTTCGATTGTCCAGGGAAGTCACAAAATAGTCGGGTTTTCTCCGTGGGCCTAGAATCGTTTGTTCGTAACGGTTTCGGTTTTCCAATACGGGCACGATTTATCGCGCTTATGTTCCAATTTTTAATTTTTCTTGCTTCAACTGCATATTTAATCTTGGGAAATTTGTAGAGAATAATTCTTGTACTGTTGTTTGTGAAATTTCGTAGTGAATGAAACTCCTCTATGAGTCCGATACTCTCTAATCGTGTCAAGAGTTCGCTCAGCGGCTTATGCTTTAAGTACCGTATCTTGATGCAAGTCGGGTCTATTATCAAGTGCTCGGACATGTCACTCATATATCAGGTACTGAACAAAATGATCAATAATTTACTGATTAAAAAAAAATTTATACAGACTCCTCCGTCTGAATTTGTAAACCCGAAGAATTTTCAGATTTTATCAACGGATTAGGTATAGTTGCGGAGAGTTTCGGTTTCTTCGAGGGTTGAATGTGAAGAGTTTCGATTTGAGCTTGTTTCTTAGATCGTTCTTCAGACATCCGGGCAGGCGTTTGCTTATTCGTAATCAGTCCGGAGCTATGAAGAATTGATCTGTGTCGAGAATCCGGTGTATGCACGTAAGGTGATTCGTGTACTATGGTATTATTTAACGCTTTTGTGCGTACGATGCAACATTTATAAATTATACTGATAATTATTATAATTAGGATATTAATACTGAATCCTCCATAAATCAGTCCTGATTACGTTGTCGTGATTTTTTTATGATTTCTTATCACATTTGCGTCTTTTCCATGATGTCGCTTAATGTTTTTTCTTGGCTGGTCCAGGTTTCAGCTTGTGGGGTCCATTCTTCTAATTTAATATCTGTTTTAGATAAGTAGGTTAGTGTCAGATAAAGATTCGTTAGGTTAAGGGTTAAGTTTGGTTGATATAGGTAAACATTTGTATTGTCTTTGTCCACTTCCGTAAATAAGGTCGCATCCTTGGTATAACCGATGCACCCCGGGGCAATTCTTAATATTCCTACCCCTTGTATCTCGGTTTTTTGGTCCACTTGGTTCGGGCAGGCAATTCGGACTGTATCTTGTTGGTTGGTTGAGTATATCCATGACCCATCCGTTGATATATCATTCCAACTGGTAATTCGTTGTATTCTCAGAACTATGTCACAATAGTATAGTTCATGCCTGGATGGTTGTAATAGCAGTCCTAGTTCGCATTTACTATTTAGATTAGCATCTAAAACAGGTCCTCCTACCGAACATATAAAGGTATAGTGTGTTCGCACACAACTTTGCAATGAATGGTGGTCCATCTGTATATACTGTTTTTGATCCGAACTTAATGCCAAGTACGAGTATTCGTGTTTAATATATGCAGATTTTCCAGTTGAGCTTGGTGCTTGCGGTACCAATACTGAGTGCAGACGGTATAGATTATAGTAATTTTTGTCAACTAAGGGTAAATGAATGACAATATATGTCTTCCTTTCTCGCTGGATCGCGTCAATGCTGGAGATTTTAATAATTTCTTTAATTCGGAGGTCTTCCGTTGTATTTTGTCTTCCGGATGTATTTTGCCCCTTTTTAACGCATGAATAATTTCAAGAAGTTTTTCCGAGCTTTTGATAAGATGATCTACTTTTGCCTCTAGCATTCTTCCAAATGAATGTACTGAAAACATGTACTCCAGTCAGGCATTTTCATTTTCTGATTTCCTGAATTTTTGTCGCATTTGGAGGTTTAAATTATAAATTCTGTCCCCGTGGACGTCCATCATTTTATATAGTTTATCCATTCCTGTGGTAATTATATGGGTCCTATCATTAAAGAGTTTAATGATATCTTTTTGGTCTGCATATAATTGATTTATATTGGCTTTTATTTTATCAGTTTCGTTAATGGTCACTAATCCAAATAAACTATGACTCAGTCTTCCTATGCCTCCAAAAGGTTCCAGTCTTTTCGGCCTGATATTTTTAGGTCCTTGGACATCGGGTGGCTGAATATGTTCCATGTTTTCAATAGCTCCTTGAATCTTCATTCGTATTTGTTCAAGAGCCATTGTCTTCAGATCAATGTGATCCTTGCCGATTATATTATCGCAAGTTTCCTCATTGAGATGCCCAATACAATTTTGTAGTAGTGACTGTAGGTCAGTTATAGCAGTGGTCTTCGCCAGGAACAAATTGAAGTCGATGGATATGTATACTTTCCAATCTGCCATCTTTATTCTCATTGGATCTATTCTTTCATAGTAAATCCCTGGGTTGTTGTCTAACTTTTTTATAGAATAAGCTTGGGGGGTCCATAATAGACGGGGCGAATACGGAGAGAAAGGAAAGTAAGATTAGATACATATTAAATGAAAGGAAGTATATTACAAGAAATAGTACCTGAAAGAACAGAACAAAGTAAATAGTATAGATGAAGAATATAGAACAGATAAGATAAGTGAGTAATTGAATTTATAAAGCTACGCCTGAAGTTTAAGTTTATCCATATGTATTCCGTATTGTTTTTCCATTGAGTAATTCTAATAAAACGTTTTTACGATTTAAGATTTCGACGATTTTTAGGAGTTTTTTATAATAACTATCGGCTTTTCCTACCCGAGGTTTGTTTAATATCCAGGCATAATCACCGACTTTCCCTTTAAAGGGTCTAGCGTGTTTATCATATTGGTTTTTAGATTTTTCCTTTTTACGAATTTGATTATGACCCGCCGCTATCTTTAATTCTGTCAAACGTAAGACTAGATCGCGTAGGTGTTGATTATAGTTCCCTAATTTTTCCTCCCTAGGTATCTTCATATGGAAACGAGCGATTCGTCCGTAAACTAGTTCGAAGGGGGTGTAACCAGTTCCATTATGTATACTTTTATTATATGTAAAAACCGCAAAAGCGGTTAACCGATGCCAATCGTAAGAAATCGATTAATGGTACATGGCTTCTCTCAAGAGACCCATTAGTCTGAGGTCTATATCCGGAAGTTGTTAAATGATGGATTTTGAATAAGTGTAATAGTGATTCTACAATCTCCGAAAGAAAGCTTGTCCCGCGATCTGACAATATTGCTCTAGGGGCACCGAATTGGCATATTAAGTGTCTGGCTAACGCGTCAGCGATAGTGGTTGCTCTAAGGTCCTTTATTGGCACTACAATTAAGTATTTGGTCGAATTGCATTGCATGGTTAGCAGATGAGAGTTTCCACTAGGAGTGGTTCGTAATTTTCCTACGGTGTCTATTGATACCTTGTCGAACGCCTCGATTGGTGTATCCATAATCAGCATCGGTTCCTTAGTCTTGTGACGATCAATTTTCTTCTCAAAACAACTCGGACATTTCCGTACGTAATTTAATATGTCCTTTCGTAGTCCTGGCCAATAATATCTTGCTCGAATTTTTTGGTATGTCTGGTTAATACCCTTATGGCCACCCGCTAGGCTGTCATGTAGTGTTTTAATTATTTCCATCCGCTGATTTGCTGGTGGGAGAACCATGTTCCCATAACAAACAATTACTTTTATAGGACTCTTCTCAAAAATTCTTATTAATATTTCTGTTAGTAATCCAGGTTCAAGGTCATCAGTATAGTCCCCTCATCTAGCAATCCGGAAACTTACTATATTTCTTTTAATCAGTATCTTCTTCAAATTTGTAAGTCCGACTTTTATAGCCTCTATAGTAATGGAGTCATTATATCTGTCTTTTATAACTACAGAGAAAATATTATGGTTTTTATATTTGGTTGTTAGTATTTGTCCGACCTTAGGTTTCAAAGATTTCATATTGCGTAGGTCTATAGCCCCAATTTCACTTAATAATTTCGAGATAGCAGTTTGGTTATTACAGTCTCGTGATGTAAAATGTACAATGTTATCTCGTCGATAGGTTAAACATTGTTGGCTCGTGCTTACATTATTTTGTAAGATATATTTTGCAGGTCCTATTGAAGAATTTCCGTTCCTGGTTTCACTGCTTGAGCTTGGGTTCTTATAGTCTTCCGGTCTTCGATATTGGTTAATTGGTCCTGTCGGCGGTAACAGGAAGAATAATTCATCATCTACGGGTGTTTTTGAAAAGTGTAATTCCACAGGGCTCTTGTTTCTAGGATCTGACTCTTCGGGTATACCCTCAAGCCCTTCGAATCTTACCATAAGTCGAGGTCCTTTAACCATAGGAGTACTTTTAGCTCCCGGTATTCCTGTCTTAATAGTTGGGATTACTGGTATCTCTCGATATCGTGGCTGTCTTAAGGTTTCTTCAGCTTCCTTAATTCTTTCGGGACTTTCTTCCTTAGTCCTATCCGAGAGACGTTGATTTTCATCTTCATCCGGGCGATCTGTGTCCGAGCCACTGTCGTGGTCTAGGTGAGTTTCCATTAATTTTTGCGAATCTTCCACTAGCTTCGTTATCCTATTCGCCATCACCTCATCAGAATCATTTATTTCATCATATGGGTCAAGCCTCCATAGTGTCTCTTGTAGTTCTTGGGGGGGCTCGTCTCCATCTGAGAAATGAGAAAGCATTTCTATGGTTCGGTTTTCTCGCGCAAGGCCCATGTCGTCCCAATAGTACGATTCATTATCTAAACTTTTATGTCTTCGCAAACTAGCTTCGAATTTTTCTGCCGATTCCCACACTTCGTTTGCCGATAAACTAGTCCTCTGTGCCGAGGCTCGTTCTTCGCATCTTTTAGTAGAACTTTCATTTTCTGATAATTCATCGTCTTCTCCAGAGTTCCCGCTGGTTTGAGGTCCACTAACTTTTAGCTCTATTCATTCAGTAAATTACGATTTATCACTCTGAACTTCATCGCTTGAGTTGTCCCCTTCCGTTTCGGTTTCCTTTCTCAGCCCACTATGTCGCGGATCTTCTATCGGGGGTCTGTCATCCGTACTGTCCTGGACATTTTTCGGATCTTTATCCTCCATCCTAGTTAAGGATAACAAGGGTCCCCGAGGGGAGCTTGCCTGTTTCAATCCGACCTCGCCATCAGAATCCGAAACACTGGTGCTAATGTTTTCCCTTTTCAATCGATCTAAAATATCCTGTACCCGTTTGTGTCGTCCACTCGGCAGATATTGTCCAAAAGACGAATCTTTAACGAACTCGTTGCTATCGACCTCCTTCACGGCTACTTCGATAGCAGATTCATCAGACGACGTTACTCCTTCCCACTCTGTAACTTTAGGCGAGGTTTCCTTGTCCCATTCACCAGTTTTCAATTCGGAATCATCTATTGCCGCATCTGATGTAATTTTTGTAACGCCTTTAGCCTCTTGGGTAAGGGTTTATCCTTGTCTAATTTGGCCCCTATTTCAACCTCCAATTTAAGTTTAGATGTACCGGGTCTTGGTTCATTCGGTAGTCGGAGAGTTTTTCCTGCGGTTATCACAGACTTCTTGCTTCGAGTTCTTTCAGCAATGGTACTGTGATCTAAATTTGGTTTCTCTTTATTCGTCTTGGCCCCAACAGGCCTTCCTTTCGTCCTTGGTTCATTCGAGATAGTATGAGCCCTCTTTCGTTTACCAATCGATTCCCGTGGCTCTACTTTCTCTTTCTCATATGTTTCTTTTCCTTCAGTCTTACGCTTTAGCATCATTACCTGAATCTTCGGGATATTTTCATTCAGCTCCTTTTCTTTCTGAACCTTTTCGTCTAAATACTCTTGCAAGTTAATCGGGTTCCTTGACAGTGCATCTGCGTTGCAATTTAATTTTCCGGGTTTATATTTGAATGTATATTGGTAGTCTGTGAATTTAAACATCCACATCATTAGCCTTTGTCCTGGGTCCTTGCGATTATGCATAAAGTTTAAAGGTTCATGATCAGCAATCAGGGTGAATTTTTTGCATAAGAGATAAGGTCTAAACTGATTCATGGCTTTAAAACTGCAACACACTCCTTTTCCGTGGTAGTATAGTTTCTTTCCGCTTTATTCAACAACCTTGAAAGATATGCTACAGGCCTTTCATGACCATCCACTTCTTGTGATAAAACCGCTCCTATTGCGTAATCCGAAGCATCTGTGGTTAAGGTAAAGGTCTTCTGAAAATCAGGAAAAGCTAGGATAGGAGCCTCACAAAGCATCCGCTTCAGCTTTTCGAAAGCCTCTTCCTGTGGCGGTCCCCAGTTATATGCTTGGTCTTTTTTCGTTAAATCACTGAGAGGCTTGGCTATGTTCGAGTAGTCCTGGATAAACCGACGGTAATATCCGGAGAGTCCAAGAAAAGATCTGACAATTTTCACTCCATTGGGCGTTGGAAATTTCTTTACGGCTTCAATCAATTTAGGGTTCGGCTGAACTCCTTGCGCACTAACAATGTGTCCCAAGAATTTTACTTCTCGACGTAGGAAATTTACCTTGTCCGGTTGTAAGACTAATCCTGCGTCGGTAAGTCTTTCAAACAATTTCCCTACTTTAACTTCATGTTCGTGTAAATTCTTAGCGTAAACTATCACGTCTTCCAAATACACTAAGATTTCTACGTTCAACAGTCCTCGCAGCAACGCATTCATCATTCGTTGAAAGGTCGCTGGCGCGTTCATTAGTCCTTCCGGCATTCTGATATAATGAAAATGTCCATTAAAAGTTGAAAATGCCGTCTTCTCCCTGTTAAGGGAATTTGTTGAAATCCACTGATTAAGTCAAACGTCGAGAAATACATCGAACCTCCCAACTAATCTAGAATATCAGCAATATTAGGTAAAGGGTAGGCATCACCAATAGTCTTTTTATTTAATTCTCTAAAGTCGATGACCATCCTCCATCCAACATTTTTCGTCTCCCGGTAGGTGCTGCCCCGCGGGCAGCCACTAGGTTAGGCTATTAGCGCTAATATGACGTTTACCGTCACAATATATATATATATTGTGACGGTAAACGTCAGCGTGTATATATATATATATATATATACACGCGTGTTCTTTGCCTCGTGTTGTCTATTATCTATAAACAATATGGTACTCACTTATTTTTAAATACAGTTATTGACAATCGGTCCTTTAGTATTTTTTATTTGTCGGTCCTCTCTCCTATCTCTTTCTCTTTAAATGGATTGTAAGGTCCGTCAAATGTTCACGTATATTCGTGTATGTCCAATTAATACTGTCGGTTAATTTATATTTTTTTCTTGGTCCTAGCGGCGTGAACAAGTTGGCTGTACGGTTGCTGTGTTTCTTTGCCTTTTACTACACTCAAACTGAACTCCACTTTTAATTAAGTAAAGGAACAATGCCGGATAACTCGGATGAATCAACTTAAATTTAGATTTCAATCGGCGAGATGAACTCTGTAATGCGGAAATATTGCGGCCTAGTAGCTCTAGCGCTCAGTCCTGACTGACTAATCTCTGGTCGTTGTTTTTGCCGGTTTATTATATAATTTTTGTCCCTCGCATTTCGTTTCTTTCTCGCACATATGCTTTAGACGTTTACGCTTCTCGTATCGGTTCGTCTTACCTAGCTAAGCACGCTGACTGCAGCGTGATGTCGCAGCATGCTGCCGCAGCGTGAATCAGCCTCTACCGCTCATTCCCACCGAGTCACGCACACGAATACTGCTAGCTATAGTGTTTTATTACTACGCCCGAACGGAATTCTCGAGAGCGAAATCTTAATTGTAAAATATAATTATAACATAATGGAACGTCACGTAACATAAAATAAGAATTAGTAAAGGCCAAAATGACTACCCAGATAGGGGACGTTATCTACTGTAATGGGAAGTTCAGCCGCTTAACCTATTAACGCCGAAAAAGTCAAAAATCTTAACTTTACTTTGCGTTTATTTTTGAAGTATTGAAACATCAAGAATATATCTAAAAATGGCTTACTCTGTGTTTTTGGGGTCGCTCTACAAGATTCTAAAGTCAAAATGATGATTAGATTTCAAGAAAAAAAAATATGGCGACTTTTTTCGAAAAAAGCACTGAAAAATATGTCGAGAAAAATTTTAAAATCCAATTTTCTACCAAAATAGCATGTTTTTATTTAACAAAAATGAGGACAAGTTTGTACAAACATTTCAAACTTTCGAAATATGATCTACAAAAATTAAAAATTCCAAAATGTACGTCTTAAAATGGCGGCGAAATACAAATTTCTATTTTAACTTCAGAAGCTTTTTTCTCGAAAACTAAAGACTTTCGCGAAAAATTTCTAGAAAAAAAAGTCTTAAAATTGGCCAAAAAATACTCTCAAGTTTTTTGAGATTTTTTTGAGACAATTTTTGACTTTTTCGAAAATCCAATTTTCTAAAAATGTATCTAAAAGTTCTGAAAAAATTTGATAGTGTTCCTTGACTGATTTTAAGACTTTTTTGTTCTGAGACATTTTTTACTAAAGTCTTTTGTTTTTGAGAACAAAATTATTGAAACCTTTAACGAATTAATTCCGGATTTTCTAAAAAGTGCGAGACTATGTATTTCAATATTCTAATTGTGTTTGCTTGTTGGCAACCTCGAAACACGGGAATGTGCAACACCATCAAATCCTACACTTGCTACCAACCTCTTTTTTGACAACATTTATCAAAGTTACTGCTGGCGTAACGCCAACCAAACACAAACGCTCATACCCACATCAACTCATCACCGGCTACTGAAACTTATTGAAAGGGAGGAGAGAGGTAAAACTATATTCGGAAAATCGGCAAAGAATCGTGGAGAAAGTTTCCGACCACAACCGCGAGCAGATGTCTTTTTACCCACTACGCGAATCTAAATCGTTATTAGCACTGTTTGTCCACTATCAGATTACGCTCGTTCAGCTAATTCTGTGCTATGTGCTGCCTCATTGTCTGTCGCTACCTAATTGATTTCCTTAATCTTGACTTGAAGCGAATTTAGCATCGCCGATTGCCGATATTTAAGTCAATGCTGAGTGTTCAGCGGTCTAGCTACTCGTCGCACACGCGTCCAAATAAGTGACGACGTGGGTTCGTATTAAGCGATTATATCCGTTATTCATCATTTATTTACGTTGAGTCTGTGTATTGCCGCACTCTTGACTGCGAGTTCTTTTCACAGCTTAGCCTTTACTTTGTCGGTTAATTTAAGGTAGGTCCGGACGCATTGGCCGCAAAATGATTAATTGTCACGTCGCGCCGTTGCCAGTCGTGCCGAACATTCCCGAACGTGAGAAAAATTGCCTTTTATTGTCATTGCTATCTTAGCATTATGTTTGCCGGCCGTAACTAAGCGGTAATAAGCTGGCGAATTACGCGTGCGATTTCTTTTAATTTTCTTTCGTAAACTTTTCTGTTGTAATTGCGATACACACCTTCCAAATTTATTATTACGTGTTTATTCTTTTTACCGTAATGATTCTGTGAATAGGATTTCGTTTTATTACACAGCCCGTCTTACTCATTAGATGAGACTAGTTCTTTCCGGTAGATTTTTAGTTGCTGAATTCAAACCTGACCTTAGAATTACTCTGACATATCAAGTTTTTTTAAATATCCGAATTTAAAGTGCAAAAAATGCTGTTTTTCGCTGTTTTTGAGGTACAATAACGTTTTGAATAAATTTCTTTTGGAAAACTAAGTATGCTATCTCAAAGGAGCACTCTTACTTCTAAAACCCTTTTTTTAAGTTTGGAATATCTTTTTTTGCCCATGATATCATCATTTGAAGTTTACTGTTATAGCAATTTCGTTAAAGCGTGAAAATAGAGAGAGTCGTTTAAAAAATCGATGTAACGTAATTTATTGTCATTTGGATCACCGATTCTATAGTCATTATCGAAACTGCATCATAACCTCAGATACCTATTGCAGTCCCCCATAAGACGTTTTTCTACTGATATAAAGCTAGTGTGGATGATTGAAATAGTATTTTTTATAGAACAAAGCATTACTGGAAACCTTTAAATACCTAACCTATATCCACCGATACCGTAGGCATTTGAGCAGACGTCGGTTCAACGATGAACACTTTAACCTAAAGCGGTGCAAGAGACTCATACAATCAAAATTGACCCACGAACCCGGTAACTTCGAGGTATGCACTATTCTAAGAAGTTCACCTTTCATCCACTAGGTGGCTACCATTTTCGTCTAGTGGAATAGCAGAGTTATCTCTAGTTCACTGGAGAGTTCAAGGTATGCAGTCGAACGATATAGTTCTGACTTACAAAATTAAACAAAAGCGTCGATTAAAAACAATTTGATTAAACAATATTGTTTAACAAGGGCCACCCCATCCTCAGCCCGAACTCACCGATTTCAATAATTTTTTTATATGTTGTAATAACCGACAAAATAAGAAACACGAACTATTCTTTTTGTGCTAACATCCACTTTTAAGGATAGAAAATCATCGCTATATTTTATCCTAAAATTGTTTTATTATTATATCTCAGCATCTAATGAATATTTTTAAAATAAAGTAAAATTAAGTAGAGAATATTTTCTATAAGAAGTACAAGATATTTGGTGTATTTATGACTATAAGGGGTTGTAATCCTTATTTTATATTTTTTTAAAACTATTTTTATATTTACTTTTTCTCTTAAAAACCAAAGTCTGAACTCAGAAAAATTGAGAAAAGTATTTCTCTTTACTATATCGAATAGTTTTGTTAACGTTTTTTAGATTTTTTAAATAGCCATTTCGAGTATTGTTATCATCATACAGATAAATAGCATACCTAAGGTAAGTGATGAAAATTTGGTTTTTTCTTTAAAATACATATATCTATTTGATGCATTAATGAATTGTAATGTTTTTAAGGTTATATTAGAAACTTTCATTATTATCATCTCTGTTACAATTATTTATATAATAATAATTATTTCTTATTGTCACAGGACCACAAAAACTTTTGCGGAGTATACTCGGATTTCCATGAGTGTATTGCATGTTTTTCGAGACGCTGATTGCAAATATTTTTTTCAGAATTGTACCAGCAAGTCAGGATTCCATTATTATTATTGTTTTATATAAATGTCGTGATTCAAAGAGCAATTTCACTCCAACTATGAAGAAACTAATATTCATTATTATAATTACATTTTTTTTAAATAACGGTAACATAACAAAATTATAAATATTTAAATTTATAATTAAATTGTTAAAATTCACAATAGTTAAAATATTAATATACAGGGTTTTCCATTTTAAAGGAACCACCCTGAAATTTTCTATGGTTTGCGTTCTACAAAAAAATTGTTTAGACACAGGTTGTTTGGCACAATGAGGGACATCTTTCCCAGAAATCGGATTTGACCTTGAGATTTATTATCAATGTCATTTGAAGGTCAGTCATTTTATGAATAGGAACTATAATTTTGATCCCGGATTCAGAAAGAGCGAGAAATTCTACTTTTAGATAAGGTATTATGTGTGTGGTGCGGGTAACCCCCTTACCGCGTAAGGTCACGTAGGGGTAAAATTTATTATTTTCTTTATCTATGCACAGGGATGATCGGGCAAGGGTAAGATTAATTTTAATAACTCAAAAACTCAAGTAACTTTTTTTTTTTTTTTTTTTTTATTTTTTTTTTTAATAAGAACCCCCATTTTTTATCATGGTTTCGGAAAGAACGGGAAATTCTACGTTCAGGTAAGGTATTATGTGTAGGGTGTGGTCAACTCCCCCTCCTATCCCACCGGGGCAAGGGTAAGGTTAATAATAATAATAATAATAATAATAATAATAATAATAATAATAATAATAATAATAATAATAATGCCGGGCTGGTCTAGTGAGTGGTAACACCTCACTGGGCAAATGCTAGCTTCCAACGTCCACGACGTGTCCGGTGGAAACGATGTCCGTCGCGTCAATGCTCTGAGCAGCAACGCCATAACGGACACGGCCAAGAGGAAGATATGGCTCACATATGACGCAAAAGATAATGGTATTCTGCCGATGTGTCCAACCATTAATCACTTATACACATACACACTCACACACTACGCAAACACTCACACACACACGCCTTCTGGCTAACCGGGGAAGTGAATGCTCGGCGACCCTATAAACGGGCCTTACCGAAAAGCGAATGGTAGGGGACTCCTATAAACGGAGCCGCCCGAAAGCGAGTGAAGGGGATCTCTCTAAACGGGCTCTCCCCGTGAACGAAGCCCGGTTTTGCCCATGGGCACTTACATACACGCACACATCACAGGGGGGAACACTGAACACACAGGGTAAACACACAGGGGGGGGACCTCAGGGGCCGTGCGTTGTCCCAGCGCGGTTCGTGGAGTCGCGACCACGAAGGACCTCTAGCATAACGGGACAGAAAACTATGGAAAATGCACAAAGAAAACATTGATTTACCTCAAGTGGTAATCCCTTCTCAGGGAGAATCCACCCCGGGTTCCGATCGGGTGAAAGCCCCGGTGGCCACGGGCAGCGGCAAGGATTTTGAGGGCCGCACCTTGTGCATGGCGAAGAGGAGGACCAAACGAAACGATACGAACAAAAATACACTGAACATACCAGAACGACAGAGGACAGACAGTGTATCAAGTGGCGGCAGCGGAGTGAGTTACGCCTCCGCCACAGACAACCAAGAACAGACGTCAGGACGAACACCCACGATAAACAAAACACGAGACATGACTGAACTGCTAAGGCTAATACAAGAGACGGCGACAAAAATGGCCGAAGCAGCAAACATACAAAAAAACATGAATATGACAGTGAAGACTGGAATCAAGACAATTCTCGAGACTGTGGACATTGCGCTGAACAAGCGGATGGACACAGCTGCGGAAGGACACCGACGAGACAGCAACAAGACAAGCACGACGACGAACAACAACGCAGAGACGCCACAGACGAAACGGAAACGTTCGCTGACCGGAACCACGCCGGAGCCCTCACAAAAGAGGCCACCGACGACAGATTCGAGCAAAGACTGGCAGACCGTTACACGGAAAAAAACAAAAAAGAAAACGGACGCAAGCAATCAACCTGACAAGGACAGACCGGCCCACCAGAAAAGGGGACTCGCTGTCCTCGTCAAACCGGGGACACACACGTCGTACTCCGATATCGTCCGAAAAATCCGGACAACGATCGATCCGAAGGAGAGTCACGTACAGGTGACGACCCTGAGGAAGACTAAGAACGGTCTGTGCCTATTGAAGCTGCAGGTAGACGCAGACAAACCAGACGGACGTGACGTGTTTGAGCGACAGATCCAGGAGGCCGTCGGGGAAGCGGGCAGTGTCAGGGCTATGACTTCCAAGGTACAATTGGAGATCATGGATCTGGACTGCGTTGCGACTCCGGAAGACGTGACGGACGCGCTCAGACGAGAGTCTGGGCGAGACACAGACTTTCGGGTCCACATTTTCGGTCCTAACCGCGCTGAGCAGTATATGGCGGTCTGCGAAATGGAATCGCGAGAAGCCGAGGCGCTGCTGCGGCGCGGTCGGATCGGAATTGGCTGGGTGCACTGCCGCGTCCGGAAAAGACTGACGGTGACGAAATGTTACAGGTGCCTGGGCTTCGGCCACGTGAAGGCCGAATGTACGGGCAAGGACAGGACGAAATGCTGCCGCAAATGCGGCGCATCCGGACATTACGCGACGGAATGCAAAGGAGAACCGGTCTGCCCACTGTGCTCCGAGGCCGGGCATGGGGACGTCGCCCACCTCGCCGGAAATGGCAGGTGTGCCGTGTTCCGGGCCGCGCTGGAGGAGTGCAGGAGGCGTGCCGGAAGACGGACAGAGTAGTACAAGGAAACTTGAATAGAAGTAGGACTGCAGACATGCTCCTACCGTAGATAGCCGACGAACATGACGCGGATATTCTGATCCTGTGTGAACCATACAGGAAAAGGATGTCCCAGACATACATTACAAACAGGACAGAGACCACTGCTATCTGGGTAAGGGGCGCCGCTCAATTAAGAGTCTCCAACCGCGGAGTCGGGGACGACTACGTCTGGGCTACAGTCGGCGCTGTCACTTATGTCAGCGTCTACTTGACACCCAACTGCACCGCGGCGGAGTTCGAAAGGAAGGCGACGCTGTTAGAGGACGAGATCAGGGACCTGCCCGGAGATGTCATCGTTGCGGGGGATCTCAATGCGAGGGCGATCGAGTGTGGAATGAACGAAACGAACCGACGTGGACGACTGCTGCTGGAAATGGCCGCAAGGTTGGACCTAGCAGTAGTAAATACGGGACACACGCCGACGTACAGACGACCAGGGATTGGAGACTCCATCCCTGACGTGACGATGACGTCGGACAGAATCCTGCCACGGCTGACGGGGTGGCGGGTGGTCGAGGACTATACAGCGAGCGACCATCAATACATCGTCTTCGAAGTGGCGGGACGGACAGAAACGAGACAAACGAGAATCCACCAACCCCCGCGGTGGAACCTTAACAAACTTGACCGACAAAAATTTTCGGAGGAGTTGATGGCGGCATCAGCCCCGGGGTCGAAGATTTCTCCTGAGCTAACGGGCCGACGACGAACGGAAAGACTGACAGACGAGACGGCGAAATTAATAAACAACTTGTGCACCAGCACAATGACGAAACGACGACAGATACAAAAAAGACGACCACAATACTGGTGGACGGACGAAATAGCCGAGCTACGCAAGATATGCCTGGCAAATCGGCGACGTGCGACGAGGGCTGGAGGTGGACCCGAAAGGGAAAACCTTCAGGCCATATGCAAAACAGCACGGAAGACGCTGACGAAAGCAATACGGGACAGCAAGACGCGATGCTGGAGGAAGCTCTGCGAGGAGGTGAACGAGGATCCCTGGGGAACCGGCTACAAGATTGTGACCGGGAAACGAGGGGCCCGAGTCTCACCGGAACTTAAAGATGCCGAAACAGCAGGACGGATTGTTGACGGATTGTTTCCGACGCACCGGATTAGGACAAACATGATGGATGACGTGGACGCACAAATGCCCCCCGCTTTTACCGCTGAGGAGCTCATCAGAGCAACGAATGCGATGAAGACGGGTAAGGCACCGGGACCGGACGGAGTACCATCCGAGGTCCTCCGGCTCGTGGCTCGTCTACGGCCGGAGATACTTCTCGACCTGTACAATACGTGCTTGACGACAGGAACGTTCAGCGATCGGTGGAAGGAGGCGAGGCTCGTTCTTATTCCAAAAGGTAGGGGCGACCCTGGCACTCCTTCGGCCTACCGGCCGTTGAGTTTACTTGATACTACTGGTAAACTCTTTGAACAATTACTCAGACCGAGACTGACGGACGCGATACAGGCCGGAGGGGGTCTCTCAGATTTGCAATTCGGCTTCAGGAGGGGTCGGTCGACGATTGGAGCGATCCAAAAGGTGATTGATTCTTTCCTGGAACTAGACAGACACTGCCATGCGGCGCGACCCATTGTGCTGCTAGCGACGCTCGACATCAGAAATGCTTTTAACTCGGCTAGGTGGGTGGATATCTTGGAGGCGCTGAAAAGCAACTTTCGCATTCCACCGTACCTGGTTCGGGTTGTGGAGGATTATCTGAGAAACAGACGAATAACGTACGAGACGATCGAAGGACAGGTAACGAGACAGGTCACCGCTGGGGTGGCTCAGGGGTCGATACTGGGACCCGACTTTTGGAATGGTCTATACGATAGTCTGCTTCGGCTTGGGATGCCACTCGGAGTGACCCTCGTCGCCTACGCTGATGACGTGGCGGCGGTGATCACGGAGAGATCTCCCGAGCTGGCGCAGCTGACGTTGAACCAGACCATGAGACGAGTTGGACGATGGATGACAGAACACGGAGTGCAACTCGCAACAGAAAAGACGGAACTTATGCTTCTCACGAGAAGACGCATACAGACGATACTACCCATGAGAGTGGGTACATACGAAACGGAGACCAAAGGGGAAGTCAAGTACCTTGGGGTAACCCTCGATACGAAGATGACCTTCTGGCCTCACATACAGAAGACAGCCCGAAAAGCGGCAGAGAGGATAACATCCTTGAGCCGCCTGATGGCAAACACGACGGGACCGAGACCAGGAAAGCGGCGACTGCTAATGGCGACAGCTCACTCGATCCTCTTATACGGCGCGGAAATATGGGCAGATTCCTTGAAGACAAAGAAGTACTGTAAGACAATGACGATGGTACAGAGACAGGGCGCTCTGCGAATCGCTTGCTCCTACCGAACAGTCTCTGCGCAGGCTGTCCTGGTGGTGGCGAGCGTAATACCCGTGGATCTTCTTGCCTCTGAACACAAAAGGATCTATGGGAGCAGCGCAGACATAGGACGAAAGAACGCGGGAATCGTTGAACGCGAAAGGACGATCGACATGTGGCAAGACCGATGGACAGAAGAACGAGGTAGCAAATGGACGAGACGACTGATACGGGATGTGAGACCGTGGCTTGGAAGGAATTTTGGTGATGTAAATTTTCACGTCACCCAGCTCTTGACGGGCCACGGGTACTTTCGACGGTACCTTCACAATATGAACCGAGTACGAACACCCGACTGCAAGTATTGTGGATACGAACGAGACGACGCGGAACACACGTTTTTCGGGTGCGACCGCTGGACAAGACTCAGACGAGAACTAGAGACAACAGTTGGCAACATCACCCCCGATAACATTGTAGAGGTAATGCTGCATAAACCCGAATGGTGGCGTTTAGTCGCTACCTATACGGAAACCATACTAAGACGTAAGAACGCGGAAGACTGTCTGAAGGACGACTGAGCAGACGGATTGACGCGACGTAACGACGCACGGTAAAACGATGCGAACGAAGGAACACAGACAGAACCCCCAGTCAGAAGTAATATCAACATAGTCCCTGGCTAGGGGAAGGATAACAAGGAGATGGCGGTTTAGTGGGTAGGCCTGTCTTTTTTTTTTTTGGGGAGTCCCACATACCTCCTTAGATCAAGACTAAGGGGAATCCGCAAAAAGGATTCCGCAACTCCTTGTAAAAAAAAAAAAAAAAAATAATAATAATAATAATAATAATAATAATAATAATAATCGAGCAATGTACTGGTGGACGGACGAGATTGGCCTCTTCCATAGGGAATGCATTGCCTGCCGCCGGAAGATGAATCGCGCGCGGAAAAAGAACAGACCAGGCGCGGACGAACTATCGACAGCGTACAAGACGGCACGTAAGAGACTGACTACTTAAATAAAGGACATAAAAACCGATGCGCTAGAGAGTTGTGTGAAGAAGTGGAGCGGGACCCCTGGGGACTTGGCTATAAGATTGTGACCAAGAAACTGGGGGCCTTAGGCCCTTCTGAACCAAAAGACAAAGACATCATGAAAGCAATAGTAGATGGACTTTTTCCAAGCCAACCAGAGACGGATGAAGTGACGAACGAACAAGAGACGACAGTGCCAGAGTTTATCGGGGCAGAGCTCACTAAAGCTGTGTTCACGATCAAGCCTGGTAAGGCACCCGGACCAGACGGTATTCCGGGAGAGATCCTCCGGCAGATCGCGGGCGCACGACCAGGACTCCTCCTGGACAAGTATAACGCGGTCTTACGGGCGGGCATCTTTCCCAGACGATGGAAGACGGCTAGATTGGTTCTCTTGCATAAAGGAAAGGGAGAGCCGAATAGTCCGTCTTCCTATAGGCCCCTGAGTCTCCTAGACACAGCGGGTAAACTTTACGAAGTGTTACTGAAACCGAGACTGACGAACGCGGAAACTGCAAACGGAGGACTGGCAGGAAATCAGCACGGATTCCGACGGGGCCACTCAACTATAGAGGCGATTCGACACGTGACCGACGCCTTTCGGCGGACGAGGCGCGTGTGCTACGGAGGGAGGCCAATAGTACTTCTCGCGACTCTTGACGTCAGAAATGCCTGCAACTCCGCTCGGTGGGGGGATATTCTGGAAGCCTTACAAACTTTCAGGGTTTCCGAATACCTGATGCGGGTGGTGAGGGAGTACCTATACGACATATGGATTCGATACGAGACGACCGACGGAACAGTGACCAGACGAATCACAGCAGGAGTCGCCCAAGGTTCAATCGTTGGACCCGACTTCTGGAACATACTGTACGACGCACTACTAAGACTACCGATGCCACCGGGGTATATCAATATAGTTCCTTGCTGGGGGAAGGACACCAAGGAGATGGCGGTTTGGTGGGTAGGCCTATTTTTTTTTTATTTTCGGGGAGTCCCACATAGCCCCTTAGTTAGAAAGACTAAGAGGAATCCGCAAAAAAGATTCCGCAACTCCTTGTAAAAATAATAATAATAATAATAATAATAATAATAATAATGATAATAATAATAATAATAATTATAACAATTATAATAATAATAACTCAATACCCAAGATATATAAAAATTCGATTATCAAGGTTGTTTTTGATTTAATCATTACGTGTAGTCGTGCCACATTTAGTAACGTGAACCAATCTAACCAATGTATGGAAAGAGGGGATTGTCCAGTCTATCTAGGCAAGGTGAGAATGCTGAGCCGATCAAGACAATACGTCGGCTACCCAGTCAATGAAGGCAAGGTATTAATTAACCAGCCAATTAAGGCAAGATGGGAATGTCCATTCAATGAAATCGAGGTATTGATTAACCAGTCAATTAATGCAAGGTGGGAGTGACCAGCCAATGAAGGCAAGACGATGACTACAGGTAGAGTTAAGGTCAAGGTTATAACACAAACATTTATCTCATAAAATGTTCAAAAATACCGCTGTTCAGATGTATGCATTGTTGAATTCTACGTTCGAAGTTTTCAACTGTGGACAACAAAACGTGACGCGGAATAGCTCTGCAAGCTTGTATGACGCGTTGCATCATATCTTGCTGTGTTGTTGGTTGCTGTGCATAAACAACACTTTTCAAATAGCCCCATAAAAAGAAATCTGGACTTGTTATATCTGGTGATCTTGGACACCACTCAGTAATGTCGCTATCAATGCCTATTCATCATTTTCGGTATCGTTGGTTCAAGAAGTGATGAACTATTAGTGAGCGATGACACGGTGCACCGTTTTGTTGAACCCATATTCGTCGTCTTGTTTCCAAATCCACATCTTCCAATAATTCTGGTAATTCATTCTGCAGGAAATTAAGATATGCTGCGCCGTTGACATTACCATCGAAAAAATAAGGTCCTATCAGATAACCATTTATTATACCGCACCAAACTACGAGGCTCCATTTATGCTGATTATCAACATGACGTACCCAATGAGGGTTCTGGATAGACCAATAATGACTATTATGACGATTGAGTTGCCCATTACTATGAAATGTAGATTCGTCCGAAAATATTACGTATCTGAAAAATTCAGGATCTTCACGAATCCTTGCTTGTGCCTAATTACAGAATTCGAGTATACGGCGGAGATCATCTGGCATCAAAGCTTGAGTTAAAGTTATGTGATATGGATGAAATCTATGAAGCCGCAAAATTCTACAGGCTGTTTTTCTTGCGATTTCAGTACGTCTCTGAATTTCACGCAAAGAGATATGATGATTCAAATCAACTATTGCCAAAACAACGAGAATTTGTGAATTATCATTGTTCTGTCTCATAATGCGACGATGATTTCTGCGTATTCGTGGTCGACGTCTCTCTCTTCGTTCAATGATTCGAATTCTCACGTGGTTTGGGTACCGAAGCCTCCCAAGGGTAATTTTGACGGTCAGGCCGATATCGTGCTGCAGCAAGATATTACCGTATAGTTATTGGGTGGGAGGAGCAAGATATTACCAGCAAGTTATTTGGTTATTAAAATAAATCTTACCCTTGCCCGATCATCCCTGTGCATAGATGAAGAAAATAATAAATTTGACCTCTACATGACCTTACGTGGGAGTTGGGGTTAACCGTACCTCACACATAATACCTTATCTGAACGTAGAATTTCTCGCTCTTTTCGAATCTGGGATCAAAATTATAGGTTCCTATTCATAAAATGACTTTGACCTTTAAATGACATTGACAATAAATCTCAAGCTCAAATCCGATTTCTGGGAAAGGTGTCCCTCATTGTCCCAAAAACTTTAGTCTGAATAATTTTTTTTTATTACGCCAACCGTAGAAAATTTCGGGGTGGTTCCTTTAATATGGGGCATCCTGTAGATTAGTATGGGACAATACGGTACAGGGGTTGGTTCGGTGTACTATACGTTAGTAAGAACTAATACGGATTGACATGGGTTATATAGGTTAGTATAGAACTGTACGGTTTGGCGTGAAAAAACGTTGCTTAAATCCTACAACTTTTGTTGAAATAATATTTATCTTAATTTAGCAGTTTTCTTGGTAGATAGTCTGATTCTTTAAATCTTAAAATAACTACGTCTTTTTTACTTTATTTCATGTAAAACTATCATTTCTCTTCTCATTTTATTTCTAGTATCAAGTATAGGATTTGTGTTCAAAATAAAGTAATGATATTCCATTGATCTTGAAAATTGAGTTCAATGTCAAGAGTAAGGTCACGGATGTAGTGCCCAAACAATATCCACTGATATCATAGGTGGGTTTATTATTTAAAATCGTAAAATGATTTTCAAATGACATCAAAATGGTTTATAGGTTTTGTGGTTTATGGGTTTGGGATTTGTGGATCATGAATTCGCTTATTTTAACCTTCATATGACCTTGTCTATATGTTCAGATGCTGTGTTCAGGCTTGAATCTCTCTAGAATTCTATTCTAAGCATTAGCAAACATTTTCCTATAGGTTTTGATCAAATTCGGAGGGGACCGAAATCGGCTCTTATTAACCTTCCTCCCATTATAGTTGTGACTATTGAAAACATAAAATCTTTTAGTTCCTTCTATTACGTCTACAATTATGAGTATAAAAAACTTACACGAATGAATGTTAAGCACACAAATATATAAGCTCATTGGTATAAATTTTTTTACAAATAATCATCTAATTTTCAGATACATACATAAGGATTTTATTACCTGTGATTTGTTTTACATTATTTGATTTGAATAAGTATTCTAAAAGTAATAATAAATATTAGATGTAATGTCAAAATTTTTTGTTATTTTTTTATCCGTTTTAAAAGTAGTATTTTATAAAATTTTTAATTGAAATTTTTTGTTTAAATCATTTTAATAATTAAGTATTATAAAATGTCAATATAAACTTTGTAATTTTTTCTTATATCTTATATATTTCTACACTTACTAGTAATGGTAATGAATATTTAATTCATGCTTTTATTTTCGGCTCAAAGATGAAGATTAATCCTTTGAACGTAGTGAATTTATTATTAGCGTATTTACAGATCTTACAAATATCAAATAGCGTTACGTATTATAAAGAAATAGAGTTGTCAAAAAAATTGAAACAAATATTAATTGACGAAATAAATGATAATAAAGTTTATATGATTGTTGAAGAGATGTAAAATTTTTATGAAGAATATAAGGATCGTGAATCTACAATAATTGAGGATGAAGTTCAACATTATTTTCTTGATGTTCTAACAACTAATCAATGTACCAAAGATATTGCATACATCAGTTTTGATAACAAACAAAAAGCCGTAGAAATCTGAAGAAGCTGAAAGACGAAAAATTTAAATATTGAAACGGTAGAAAAAAGATTCAGAAAAGTGTCATCGATCAGTCAGCTAAAACATTGGGCTCACATGATTGACAAAAGGTGGTAGGTATAGAAAAAAAAATTGCACGAATCTTCCAATATATACAAGATAATTTCAAAGCTACTAATGAAAGTAGTTTACTAATTCACGATCGTGACATTCGTCGATGGCTTTTACCAGCTCAAAAATAAATTGACTATGAAGATGTAAGATTCAAAACTTCTAAAAATAATTCGTTATAAAAGTTTAAAAAGGCACATAGAATAGTGGATAAAAAAATAAATAAATTTATTACTATAAAAACATTGGAAAGTGATTTAGAGCTTTAAACAAAAGCTAATATGTTTGTTGCTGATGATGTTATATCTTGTATATCTTTAGTTGGAATTGCAAATTTGCCTAATTCAGATAAAAGTTGGTTCCAAGTAGAAATGCATTCTGAAAAAATATTAATAGTTGAAGGAGGAAAACCGGCGCAATGCCTGGTACAGTCAGTTTCATCGAAAACATGTAGTTATACAACCACTTATATCGGCTACTGGATTACTACTCTGACTGCTTTTCGTCGTTTAAAAGAATCAACTGATCATTTCAGCCCTGCTGTAGAAAAGAAAGTTATTTACACCAGAAAACATGTATATGGAAGCATAAAAATCTGGAAAACTAACTAAAGGTGAGTAATTTTTTGTTTATTAAAATAAAAAAGTTAAGAAAAAAAGTCATGATTATTATTTTTTATTATAGATCTTTTTAAAATTTGGTTAAAATAAGTATTTTATCCACATGTAAGACCTTAATCTGTGTTATTACTCGCTTTCTGAAATGGATGCTATGAAAAAGTTATAGATGAAATGATGTCAAAAAATAAAATTGTTAACTTAAAAAGAATACCAACAGGAACAACAGGAAAGGTTCAACCATTTAGCATTTTTCAGATCAAGTGACTTTCATGGATTATGATTTAAATTTACATTCAAGAAAAAACATAAAAATGCATTCTATTGTTCATAATTAGCTTTCTTCGCTGAGATATAAAAATATGTTTAAATTTCCCTGGTACAAAAGACATACCGAATAAATTTAAAAATCCCATTTAATTTAGTTTTGGAGATTCTTGCAATATAACGTGCGGAATAGAAGAATGTAACCTTATTGCTATTATATGATGTGGTTGGTGTAAATAATCATTATGTTTTAAACATTTTTTTGAAGATTATCATTATTGTCAATACTTTATTGAATAAAATACTGTAACGTAATTATTAAAAGAAAATAATAATAGAAATCTTATAAGAAATAATGTTTATTCAATTTCATTGAATAATTTTCATCAAATATTGAATAATATTTGATGATTCGTTTTTAGTTGTAGCCTTTTAGTAGTACTAGTACAAAAAATTTATAATATGTCCAATTTTGGTATAAATTATATTCTATTCCGAATAAATCTGAAGAAAAGAACTGAATATAGTCTACCACTTTGAGCGGTACAGTGCTTGGAGGTGTCTATTGAAAAAGCTATAAAACACGTTAACTTGAATATTCAATATAGTAAGTAGAAATTCTTTTCTTAATTTTGTTTATTTCATACTTTGGTTTTCATAAAAGAGTGAATAAATTTCTATTTAAAAAAATATAAAATAAATGTTGCAACCCCCTGGATCATAAATAAACGTTATATCTCAAACTTCTAACAGCATATATTCTCTACTTGATTTTATTAAAAAATATTTATTTGATGCTGAAATATAATAAGAAAACGACAGGTGTGTAATATTTAGGAATGGCTTTCTACCCTTAAAAGTGAATGTTGGTACAAAATGAAAAGTATGTGTTTCCTATTTTGTCGAGTACTACAACATATTAAAAAATTATTGAAATAGGTGAGGTCAGATTGAGCAGGTTTTTTTGTAAGAGAGATATAGTATTCACGATCTATATATCTAACTATTAGCCCGCTACTCAAACGCGATTTCTAACATGGAAAGAATTGTATACGATGGTGGTCCGATAAGTACTTAGCCTTACCGCCCGATGGCACCACTCTCGCAAGAGAAATATACTACCATGTAGTAAAACCTTGTCGATGATTACTGTCAAAATTTCAGCCGAATCGGACTTATAGTTCTGTTGTGACCGTGTGTGGAAGCGGGCATGTTAGAAAAATGGAAAAAGAGCAGTATCGGTCGGAGATTTGATTCTTGTTTTTGGAAGGGAAATCGTGTAGCGAAATCAAAAAACGCTTGTATGCTGTGTCCGGTGACTCTTCTCCTTCAATGGCAACCGTCAAAAATTGGTTTAACGAGTTTCAGCGCTGTTGCACGTCGATTTTTGATGAGCCACGCCCAGGTGCTCTCAAAACAGCTACCACGGAGGATAACGTAACAAAAATTCACAATCTCGTATTGGCAGATCGACGATTGAAGGTGCGCGAGATAGCTAAGATCGTAGGCATCTCAAAAGACCGCGTGGGTCATGTCCTGCATGAAATTTTGGGTATGAGAAAGCTGTCGGCGCGATGGGTGCCGCGTTTGCTCATTCCGGACAACAAGCGCAACCTTGAGACAACTTCAGAGCAGTGTCTGTTACGCTGTTTAAGCGCAATTCGAAAGAGTTTCTGCGTCATTTTGTGGCCGTTGACGAAACATGGATCCACGGGTATACACCAGAGACCAAGAAATAGTCGAAACAGTGGAACTTACCCGGCGAAATTGCTCCGAAGAAGGCGAAGACTGCCCCATCGGCCTGAAAAGTGATGGCCACCGTTTTCCGGGATTCACAAGGTGTGATCTACATCGACTACCTGGAGACGGGTAAAACAGTCACAGGGCCGTACTATGCCGAATTATTGGGCCGATTCGATGTCGAATTGCAGAAAAAACGGGCCCATTTGGCGAAGAAAAAAGTGCTCTTCCACCATGACAACGCACCGGCTCACACCTCCACCGTCGCCATGGCCAAATTGGTCGAATTAGGCTACGAACTGCTGCCCCATCCACTGTATTCTCCAGATTTAGCCCCGTGCGACTTCTTTTTGTTTCCAAACTTGAAAAAGTCACTCGCCGGGCAGAAATTTGAGTCGAATGAGGAGGTAATCGCTGCGCGGAAGACTACTTTTCAGACCTCGAGGAAACGTATTTTTCAGACGGGTTAAAGAAGTTGGAGCATCGCTGGGCCAAGTGTATCGAACTAAAAGGAGACTATGTTGAAAAATAAAACGCCACTTTTTCAAAATTTTCGTTTTTTTTTTGTAGGCTAAGTACTTATCGGACCACCCTCGTATCAACTGAATTGATATGACTATGAAACAGGTCAAGATCAATTTCAAGAAACATTTACAAAACTTTTTCCTAATAAGTTCTCACGAACGTGTTTTTTCCGGAATGTATTTGTTGTTAAGTATTATGATTACTTATTGTTATTTATTTATTGGTGGTCAGGTATTTTTTCGAAGTGTGAACGTCACATGTATTAATTTGCTTTCATTTACTATAATTTTGTAAGAATTGAGTCCATTTCGAAGATAACTATTTGATACTGATACGGATGCTGTTGTGACTTCTCGGTGTGATGTTAAGACGTTTGTTGCTGTCATGACATAAGGAGACTTTGGTATATTCGAAGTGAATAATATGTACAATGTTAGGTCTAGAGTATTACCTTGCGGCAGTCTTGCTTTTATTAACTGTAGTGCATAGTAATACTCAGAAAAATATTTCTTCAGTTTATGTAGGAGCTTTGTATACCAAACTTTATCAAATAATATCAAGTAATATGCCAGTATAATATTTTTTTATCTTGAATGGCTTTCATCACAGCATATACTATTCTACTTACTTGTTGCATTGATCCAGAGTCCTGCAGGCTTCATGCACAAGGAATTTTAACTGCTTGGCTACTTTTTCACAAGCCAAGGAGACTGATCTTTTATTGCTACTGTGAGAGATGTTATGTGAAAGGCCTAGAACATGACTTACAATTGGATTTCGAGGGTAATGATGATTTTTCTAGGCATTATGCTCTTGGTGTCAAATTTGAACCGTATTTACGTGATATATGCGCGTATTTTCTCTGCCGCTGCTACCCCCACCACTCGACTATTTCAATGCGCTCAACCGAAAACTTCCGCGTCGTTTCTGGTCTATTTTTTTTATAACTAGATTATACATTTTGTAGCGGATGTAACGGTCCTATCTCTATGAGCTCGTTTATTATTTCACTGAATCACTACAACCCGTTAAACTCATCTATTTGTTTACATCAATTAGCATATTAAACGGCGCTACCTCACCTATTATTTGATTGTCTTAGTACAAGAGTCTAACTTCATGACCGTATAAGGAGTGTGACGTCACAGATTGATTAATATGCAAAGTTAATTTGTTTATTACACTATAAATATCAATTATTAGGAAAATGTAAATAGTCCATATTCAAAATGAATATCTAAAGAACATGAGTAAGAATTGGGTTCATTAATAACAGCTTAATAATAACTGTTATTAATAAATAAATAATCAATAATTTATTTAAACATTAAGTTGCATATAGAACGAAAGCGTTAATTTTATACATAATAATGATAGCTTTATAATTTAAAAATCTTAAATAATTAATTTAGTAATTGCGTTATAAGATTATAGAAAAAACCGTTACAAATATGAAAATTTGTTATAATTCAAATGTTATTAACTAATATGAATATTTCTTTATAGAAATTACTTCTACAATTAATAAACTATAAATTTATGTAAAATTTTGTTATTGTTCTATTGTAAATATTGTAATATTACATTAATTAACTTTATTAGTTAATAACTTTTGACGATACTATTTGTGATAATTGTAAATTACACTAAACTGACCAATAACTAATTTTGTAAAGTTTACAAGTGCTGAAACTTTAATATTGATGTTTATTTACTAGTAAATTAAGAAAAATCATTTCTCAAAATTCGCGAATATTTCTCGAAGATTCGAAAACTTCTCGAAGAGAATTCTCCTGCGAAAATAGGCGGGAAAATCTGTGTATAAATACGTCCATTATTGCCCAGGCTGGTATTCACTTTTAGCCTTGCAAAGTGGACGCATAAGATTGAATAAACTTGGCTAATACCTAAGTTCTTTCTCTCATTGTAATTAACTGAGCAAGACCTATCCTGTCATGCGAACTAATAATAAAATAATATAGTTATCTCCTGTAGCTAAGAACATATGTTATACACGCGTATTCGTTGCACACGCGGGCCGACTGAAGTAGAAGATAAGAAAGGCCGAAACAAACAAACTGTACGCGGTATATACATGATAGACCAGAAATGAAATAGAACACAGACAGCTGCAAACCTAAATAAACAATTAAGCGATATGACTCTCTCGGTTCCCAGGATATACTTATTCCTGAAGGAAGTGGTAGGGACTTATCTTAAGTTTGTGAGCCCCCGAGAGGGACAAGCGCAGGCAGTCCTGTACACGATCTCGCCTTGTAAAGACATCTCTCTGGAGCTCTGTCACTTTATGATAAAAGTATTATTATATAACTGCCGACTTCGACGCCTAGATTCCTGCAAGTACCCACACGCGCCTTATAACTCGACTATCGCTACCGCAGCGTGTAAAACTTGCCGTGACATTCATCAAAATTGGATGACAATCCTTTCCTATAATTCGTGCTCTACTTATAGAACATCTCATGCAACAAACTTGGGCTGAATGATATCCTTTACAAGGAAGACTTTAGCTCTGCTTATGGGACAATTCGCACCATAAGAAACTAGAGCTTAGTTTGACTTTCCTTGGAACTTTACTCATATTTACATATATACTTGATTTATCGATTTCATATTGACAATCAGAGTAAATTTGAAAAGAAACGCAGTCTTACTCATTAACGCGACTAGACCACGAGAGTACGAATTATTAATTATACTATAAGTGATACGAACATCACACGGAGAACATCTACTTTTCGAAACTGTTTTTAAAATTGAAATTAAACTTCCTGTTTTGAGTAGGGAAAAATTTATTTAAACGCCGGTTGCGTAAAAACTAACTGTTGCACAGAATTAGGATTTTGCGCACTCAAATTAAATATATCCAGCTACTATTGTTTTGAATCTCAGCTCTTTAAGTTGAAAATTGTCGAAGATACGAATTTTTTTTACAAGTGCAAAATTTTCCGGGTTAACCGAGTTTTCTCGGTTTGTAATGATATTACAAAGTCGCGCGGAAGCTCATTTTGTTTAATATTCAATTACCTACAACTTTTTTATTGATACTGTTGCAACATTTTTGCAAAGTTATAGTGAAAAAATAAAAAAGTGCGATTTTTAGCTTAAAATTGTTAAATAACAAATTCCGGGGCAATATTTGAAAGTATGTCGAATTGAAGAGGGTGACATACTCTATACGAGGGTGGTCCGATAAGTACTTAGCCTACAAAAGAAAAACGAAAATTTTGGAAAAGTGGCGTTTTATTTTTCAACATAGTCTCTTTTTAGTTCGATACACTTGGCCCAGCGATGCTCCAACTTCTTTAACCCGTCTGAAAAATACGTTTCCTCGAGGTCTGAAAAGTAGGCTTCCGTGGCAGCGATTACCTCCTCATTCGACTCAAATTTCTGCCTGGCGAGTGACTTTTTCAAGTTTGGAAACAAAAAGAAGTCGCACGGGGCTGAATCTGGAGAATACGGTGGATGGGGCAGCAATTCGTAGCCAAATTCGACCAATGTGGCCATGGCGACGGCGGAGGTGTGAGCCGGTGCGTTGTCATGGTAGAAGAGCACTTTTTTCTTCGCTAAATCGGGCCGTTTTTTCTGCAATTCGACGTCGAATCGGCCCAATAATTCGGCATAGTACAGCCCTGTGACCGTTTTGCCCCTCTCCAGGTAGTCGATGTAGATCACACCTTGTGAATCCCAGAAAACGGTGGCCATCACCTTTCCGGCTGATGGGGCAGTCTTAGCCTTCTTCGGAGCACTTTCGCCGGGTTAAGTCCTCTGTTTTGACTGTTCCTTGGTCTCTGGTGTATACCAGTGGATCCATGTTTCGTCGACTGTGACGAAACGACGCAGAAACTCCTTCGGATTGCGCTTAAACAGCGTCAGACATTGCTCTGAAGTTGTCTCACGGTTGCGCTTGTTGTCCGGAGTGAGCAAACACGGCACCCATCGCGCCGACAGCTTTCTCATACCCAAAATTTCATGCAGGACATGATCCACGCGGTCTTTTGAGATGCCTACGATCTTAGCTATCTCGTGCACCTTCAATTGTCGTTCTGCCAATACGAGATCGTGAATTTTTGTCACCTTATCCTCCGTGGTAGCTGTTTTTGGAGCGCCTGGACGTGGCTCTTCAAAAATCGACGTGCGACCACGTTGAAACTTGTTAAACCAATTTTTGACGGTCGCCATCGAAGGAGAAGAGTCATCGTACACAGCATCCAAACGTTTTTTGATTTCGCTGCACGATTTCCCTTCCAAAAACTAGAATCGAATCACCAACCGATACTGCTCTTTTTCCATTTTTCAAAAATTAACGGACCCACTTGCTTTCACACGCTCTCAAAAATAAACTATAACTCCGATTCGGTTGAAATCTTGACAGTAACCATCGAGAAAGTTGTACTACGTGATAGAATATTTCTTTTGCGAGAGTGGCGCTATCGGGCGGTGAGGCTAAGTTCTTATCGGACCACCCTCGTACAATAGCACTATCGGTTACCTCTCCAGAATTATCTCACGAAAAAATCTCTATTGCTTGGCCTATGGAGGGAATGTGATGGCAGCAGCTGCATTATCTTCTTGTGTATTTCGGCTTTATGACGAATGTCTTCTTTCTCAAATGATACAAACCAAATGATCGCTGGTGGATAACTACGTAACTACTGGAGATCTCAGTCCAACGACGTTGAGTTCTGAATCGACTGTTTTTGTGTTATAGAAAAAAAGTTTTATAAACGAGTTTTTCCCTCACATGAAATTTCAACAGTTCAAGAAACTAGTCTATTAAAAGGACTTGACTTTAGGTACATATGGCATAACAGTAAAAGGTTCGTGATGAGACGTGCTGGTGAACGTGTGCATGTCTTCGCGCCGGATGCCGGTCTGCAAATCATAAAATTGGTATATTGTTTTCTTCCAGTAAATATCTGCCTGCTAAAACAGTTGAAAAATCAACTATCACACCTACTAACAACAAGCTAAAAAAGTAAGAGGAGAATTCACAGAAGAAATTGACACGGACGCCTTGACTAGCTACGTGAATCACTGTTGAAAGGGTCAGGAAGAATAAATCCCCGACGGCGGGGTTTCTTATAGAAGCTTAATTAGGTCTTGTATTATGAGATTTCAGCTATTTATGGCCGAAAATCCCTCTTATTACGTCCGTAGAATTGCCGAGTCATGGTTGGAATGGATGACAATCTATAATGGATGATAGTTTCATTTAGATAAAGGGTTTCTTGATTTTGAAGAATGACAGCGACGATAATTGTTATTGAGATTGCTCTTTACGCTCGTAATGAATTAAAAGTTACATTGTTAGCATCTTCTGAAGTACAAGGATCCAGTAAAACTAGTAGTCCTGAATACTTGTTCTACAAAATCGAAACGAGTGATTCTTTTGCCGTTTAGGTTGGCATAATCTACAGATCAGCGAAGGTGCCCATCCTTAGAGGAATTCATTTCTTCATCACTCTCATAAGTCTTTGTGATAACTGTAGCTGTCAAAATGATAAAACTACAGTCCGTAATCTAAATGTAGACTTATCCATAATGGCTACGATACGAATATCCTCAAGCGCCCCTAGAGATGCTCTCTACAGATTCCGACATAACCCAGCTTAATGCTGTAACGACTCGCACACATGATTTGATGTAATACTAGATGATGATAAGAATATCATAGTGTCGTAATAATGAATAATTACTCAGCTACGACATTGATGTTACGAGGGGGGTCAATAAGTCTTTACAAAAAGAAGGAAAAAAAGTTTTTTTAAATAGGCAATTGTTTCCGCGATGACTTTTTCATTCGACATGAATCGTTGTCCGACAAGCCATTTTTTGAGGTTAGGAAATAAGAAAAAATCACTGGCAGCCAAATCAAGCGAATATAGTGGATGGTCAATTAATTCGAACTTTAAATCGTTAATTTTTGCCATCGAAACGTGTAAACTCGAGCATTGTCTTGAAGAAAGAGGCATTTTTTTTTGTTCAAGCGAGGACGTTTTTCTCTGATTTTTTTTTCAGCTGACCTAATAATGACGCAAAATATTGTCCAGTGATCGTCTGGTCCTTTTCCAAGTGGTCGATGTAGATGATTCTATACGCATCCCAGAAAACCGTGGTCATAATCTTGCCAGCTGACTTTACTGTCGGTGCCTTCTTTGGGGCTGGTTCTCCTGCGGTAATCCATTGTTTGGACTGTTCTTTGGTTTCAGAAGTGTAGTCGTATATCAATGTTTTTTCTACATTTACGAGTCGACGTCAACAGTCTTCCGCATTATGACGCATGCGTGTCAAAAGAGCCTCAGATGTGACCACGTGGGTTCGTTTGTTTTCAACAGTGAGCAAACGCGGGCACCCATCTTGCTGGTATTTTTTTCATCTCTAATTTTTCATGCAAAATTGAAATGATTGGACCCTTTGATACCCCTGTGGCCTCAACTAATTCTCACAATTTTAATCTTTTATCACTCAACACCATATCGTGGATTTTGTTGACCATTTCGGGCGTACTCACTTCTACTGGGCATCCTGAACGAGGTTCATCTTTTGTTGTTGTACGGCCGCGTTTAAATTAATTTACCCAGTTATAAACAGTCGTAAACACGGGGGCAGACTTGCCATGAACGGCATTCAACTGAACTCTGATTTCTTTTGGTGTAAGGCCTTTCAAATGAAAATGTTTTATCACCGCTCGAAACTCTGTTTTTTCCATTTTTCAAATAAACCAATAACTTTTTATTCAACCAACGCTCACAAAAAAAAACGACTTAATGAGCCGAGCTGAAACTTTGTACGATATCTAGTTAATAGTATTGCTTGTCAAAAACATCATAATTTAAGCGTGACGAGCGCCATCTCTTGGATTTTGTAAAGACTTATTGACCCCCCCTTGTACTATTTATATTTGTTATCAGAACCTACATAAGATATCTTCTGTTGTAGGGATTTCAAAAGCATCTATCTTAAGGCCTTGACCTAAATGCATGCCAGCTGTAATTGGGTATCGACGTATTCTATTAGGACTACCCTGAAAGAGCTATCTGCAAATTAAATAGGAATTGAAGAATAGCTATTGACGCATTGACTCTGAACAATGGTTCCGCTCAGAAAAATATATGTTCCTTGGTATGGTTCAGAGATAAGGCTTTTCATTGATAAGCACGGTGTAAAGCACAGGCGATACCAGCATACATACTAGGTGTGCTATACTTTGGGACGAGTTTCTTTGGTTACGCAATGTGGTTAATTAGCGTTTAAAACTTAAATGTCTTAGTTTCCTTCAAAAACACTTATTTGACACTCTTGATAATAAGAAAAATATTTAGAAAAAAATGAAACGCCTCGGTTTATTGTCTAGGATAGTAGGGGGATCTTCGCGGTGCTTTACCAGATTACTCGAATGATAATTTTATTTGAGTGTCTCTCCATTTAAAAACATTGACGACATAATGAACACTATAGTGACTAAAATTGCGGATGGTTTTGTTTTAAAATGTATAATTTTCAACGACGTAGTCTATGCAGTATCTTATTTTTCTTCGCAAGTAAGAGGAGTGGATGAAGTCCTCTAGTGATTGATCATGAAAACTCTTTCGATGATTGGTGCTTACTTACTGGCAGTGTTTCATTCCTTCTTTTCCTCCGTGTCTTTCCGTGTATTTAGAAGCATGAGGAGATATTTATTTTTAAATAGAGCATCGTACCATCATTTGCGTCGAACTCTGATCTGATTACTGTGCGCTGTTTCCTATCGAATTTTCGATGGTGTGTCTGGATGCCTCTCAGGAGCAATGAGTACTACTAAAAAGATTGAGTAAATTATGTGTGCGTATATATTTAGTGTAGGGAGACTAATATATCTTTCTTACAAAAAATATCTGGGCTAGCTGTGCTCTGACTCGTGCAGAAATTATTTTATTGTTCTGCTAATATTAAAATCATGAGACTGCGCGAGAATATATACTTAGCAGTATTCTTTACTGCACATAAGCTCAGACCCAGCCTGAATTTAATATTTCCAGGATGAACACACTGATTCGGTCTGGATCTTTTTAAGTTATAAAGGCTCACCTCTGAACCTCGTTACCGTCAGCTATGCGTAATTTTCCAATATTCAGTGGGTTCAAGACAGTAGTACGCGTCCACTACGTCGATCTGGAATCGAATTTTTAAGGATGGTTGGATGTGACTAACTGAAAGCACTATCGCCAGCCCTCTAAAGTTATTTGACTTGATAATTTGTCTGCATTCTTGTCCTCGCTGTATTCTACCTTTACTGTATTGAAATCAAACTACTGCATGAGATTGTCAGAGTTTCCATTCCCATGACTGAAAAAATTCTCTATCTAGACTAATTATGATAAGTTTTTGTTATCATAGTTAACAGCTTTTGTTATCTGACAATAGGCAAAGAGCTTTTTATACTAAAGTTAGTTTTATGACGTTTGTTTGTATAGAACTATCTGTTCTATGAATATAAATATACACTCTTATTTTTTACCATTGCTAAAATAAAGGATATAATCAATCTCCTTCCCTTTCGGATTTTGAGCGCACATGTCCATCGAGTGCCATGAGCCCGGTTTCTACATTGTGATCGTGTATATTGGTACCACATTCGAATTTAACATTTGCTAGTTAGGAGACGAGGCGTCATCTTTTGACGCAAGTTTCCTTGACTGAAATCGCCGGAGTATATAATAAATTTTTATTAGTTGAAATTTTCCGTGTGATTGTGTAAGATTATTCGGCATGTTCTTCGTTCTCAAACTCTATCTCGCGTACGCGCATCGTAACCTGTATGCTGAATAAGTCGCTCAGTAGCTATAGGACTTAATTATATTTTCCCCGTCAAAATAATTTTTATAATAAATAAATTCGTGGGCTGTAATTTAAGTTTCAAATTAATAATTGTCTTTTTACACTTTTCTGAAATATCAGATTTCACGATTTTTCTGGGAAAAGTGTAAGGTTATCTATATGATGAATCAAGGAATAAGATTTATGAATTGTTGACACCAGTCATATCGGCTTCCCTTGAGTTTAACGTAACGAGTCTCTCTCTTGAAAATATCTCTTGTTACAGCAGCTAAATAGTGTGGCGTGTACTAGTAAATCAATAATAAAAATATGTGTACAAATTAAGGAAAAGAAAATAATTGTTCAGGTTTCTCAATTTTAACTACTACTCGTCATAATATTTTTATCTTTCCGTATCCCATTAGAGAAGCTAAATCAATCTTAGAATTGGTAACGGGACTTTTGCTCGAGGTGTTTCGAACAGAAACCGAAACAAAAATTAGTTATTATTCGCGGATGAAATTTATATGTAACAGGCGTTGTCGCTATTCCGTACAAGCCTATGCTCCTGCATAGGCGCGTCCAGGGTCTAGCTGCTTCAGGTTACCTCCTTTATCAAAAGGAAGAAATCGGCCCGCAGAGAGTGTCGTGAGCTACGCGAAAATCAACTAGTGAATAACCGAGAGGGAACGGGGCGTGAATCAATAATGCGACTGACTATTATAAGTAGAGCGGGAGTAGTTAGGTTAATAACTCGACACGAATTTCAGGTAAACAGTAGTTTATATTATCAAGAGGGAAGTCAATACAAATTTTAGAATTCTAGAACGCAAACTCGCCGCAAATCGGGCGACGCACCTCCGTCACGTAGGTTGGTGCAACACAAACACTCATAAACATGAACTCGAGAAAAACGACAATATAAAGCAAACCAGCGCACTGTGTACAAAAGTGTAAATGGACGCGCTCACTCAGTCGCACTCACAGGCGATCGACAATCGACGCAACAAAGCGTCAATACGCGGCATAAATAAATGATAACATGCACCCGACGCAGGATGCAGTAGCAACTGGATCAAACCAAAATTTATACAAGGCGAGCATGAGGAGAAAGAGCATAAAAGACAGAGAAAGTCAAGTGACGAGCTAGTACTTACAGTGCTGATCGCTCGCTTAATTCTTCAAGATTCGTCAGCGCACTCGTTTCGCGGACCTACCTCGCGTATCCGGTTCTTCACTGGTAGGCGATCGTCTTAATGTTCCCGTTCGGGTCCTGTATTATCGCTGTTGATACTGCTAGACGTGCGCATAGCTGTTTTACTTCTCTCCTTGCTACAATTCTCCGCGTCGCTCTCCTATCGTTCGTCCTTCTCACGAGGTGTGCACTTGTCGCCGGTTCGAAGCCAATTGTTCTAATCGCGCCTATTCTTTTTCTCTCTCCTCTCAAATTAATAATCGCATCTCCGCAAGGTCTGCGTCGCGCATTTACTATTGACTATGGTAGGATTGATGCGCCACTTACCGATTCGCTTACATCTGCGCTACAAACATCTTATATAAATAAATACATAGCAATATTACAAATATATTTATTACTGGTTTCGTGGAAGGAGAGAGACATAACGAATTACAAGCCGTTCGTTATAAATTCTATTTTGTGTTTGAAAATTGAAAATATGTACCTTAAAAAATCTCGTTTTTTAATTTTCATTAAGAAAAATTGAATTACAGTTTTAATTACTAGTTTATATTCAATTCTACAATCACTACACACATTTATACCATTTAATTGTTTTAATCAAAACATTTAACCTGTTTAATTTTTACAGGTTACCAAATTAAATAGAGATCCAGAATCAGGAACTGCTTTGCAGGAAATCTCATTTTGGTTAAACTTGGAACGAGCTTTACATCGAATTCAAGAAAGAAGAGAAAGTGTCGAAATATCTTTAACTCTTGACATTTTGAAACATGGTAAGAGATTCCATGCTACAGTTAGTTTTGATACAGATACAGGATTAAAACAAGCCCTCGCTACGGTCAACGACTACAATCCGTTAATGAAAGATTTTCCTATCAATGATTTATTATCAGCAACTGAACTAGATCGTATCCGTTCTGCTATTCAACAAATATTCATACATCTCAGAAAAATTCGAAACACAAAGTATCCAATTCAACGAGTTCTAAGACTTGTGGAAGCAATTTCCAGAGACTTATGTTCACAGTTATTGAAAGTTCTTGGAACACGCCGATTAATGCATATACCTTTTAATGATTTTGAAAAAGTTATGTCTCAGTGTTTTGAACTTTTCAATACTTGGGATGATGAATACGATAAACTAACACAATTACTGAGAGAAGTGGTGAAAAGAAAACGAGATGAACATATGAAAATGGTATGGCGCGTATCTCCAGCTCATAAAAAATTACAATCACGCATGGAGCATATGCGTAGATTTCGCCGACAACACGAGCAATTACGGACGGTTATAGTACGAGTTTTGAGACCCGTACGTCAGAACAGTAATTCCACACTGGATAATAAAGATAATGATATTAAAGTTGATTTCGCATTTGATGCCGCCGATGCTAATGCTATTAGTGAAGTAAATCTAGCCTACGAAAATGTCAAAGAAGTTGATTGCTTGGATATATCGAAAGAAGGTTCAGAATCATGGGAAGCAGCTGTAAATAGATATGAAGAACGTATCGAAAGAGTTGAAGCTAGAATAACTGCTCATTTACGTGACCAATTAGGAACAGCTAAAAATGCTAACGAAATGTTCAGGATCTTTTCGAGATTCAATGCTCTTTTCGTGAGACCTCATATACGAGGAGCAATTCGCGAATATCAAACACAATTAATACAACGAGTAAAGGATGACATAGAAACCTTACATGAGAAATTTAAGGTACGTTATTATACAACTTTAATCAATGTTACCACGTAACCGTACAAAATTAGGATCTTTTTCCGAAATAATAGCATACTTTAAGAATTTTTTGAAAAACGAGACACACGTGTTTTTTTAATCCCGGGATATGTCAATTAATTCACAAAATTTAATCTATTTTCAAGCATAAACAAAAAATTAATTTATACAAAATTTTATAAAGAAAATGAGTTTAAAAAGTTAATTTTGGAAAAAAATCTGAAAAAATATATATTACCCAAACATATATATCTCACTGTTAGCTGACGTGTATTTACATTAAAAAAATGGTCTTTTTCTATTTGCAATTAAAAAAATTGAAAGGAAATTCTAACACATGTTTCGATTTTTATATTGAAAAGTACATATAAAAACTGATATTGTGCATTAAATATTATTTTACACTTACAATCAAATTTGATCCAAGATATAAGTATGTATTCGCCCGGATAATGCCCGGATAAGCTTAATATGGAAATCAATTTTTGATTTACCGCCAAAATACGTTGAAAATATGTATTGCAATATATCAAACCTAACCTATGCAGAAATTTTGGAAGTTTTTTCTACCGTTTCAGATCAGTGTGAATCGCTACGTGGTTTCTACTTGACGAATTCTTACAATTTTTTTTATTCAAACTATAACTCATTAAGTGAGAATTGAAAAACATCAAAAAAAAGAGAAAGAAAGACCTTTTATTGGAAATTTTTATAGTATATTTTTTCATTAGTAAAATATTTTGCGGTACAAATTTTCTGGTTTGTTTTCTTTCGGCTACTCTTCAAGGAAGTAACAAAGTACTCCAACAAAGTATTTGCTAGAGTTTTTTAATACTTTTTTTAATTATGCAAACACGACCATAGAACTTTTTGTAGTCCTAAAGGTTTTTGTAACAATCACCATAAATGTGAATCCGATGAACGTAATCAATCTTATTCTAGTTACATTTCAGTCGTTAAAAATACCAGATAGTCCTATAAATAATAAGAAGATTGCTTTAAAAGAACAAATGAATCGATTTTATTGGATTCAATGAATGATTCATGCGATGATATTGAAATGGTTGTAGAAGATACATTGGATTTTCAAGAACCATACAAAAATATAGATGTACTAATAGTAGAAGGTCAAATTCTGCATAGTATACCCGATTTTACTTATTCACCAACAGATGAGTGCACAAAAGACACAGAAAATTTATCTTATGATTATAAATCAAGGGTAGTACAATACTGGAGAATCAAAAAAAGAAAAACTTTAAGCCTTGAATGTGTAAAATAAAAATTTAGAAAAGTAATGTCTATAAAGCAGCTTCGACGTTGAACTCATGCTTTGAATCAAGGTAGTATAATCGGGGAAAAATTGCTATAATTTGTGAGTGTACATTGGAAAACTTTAAATCAGCAGTCGTTGCTGGACTGATTATTCACGATCTAGACTTACGTAAATGGGCATTACAAGCGTAGAAATAAATAGGCTCTGAAGACTTCTGGTTTAGGGCTTTAAAACACCGATTCAGTCGATTTAAAAAATCACACAGAAAAACATCGAGGCAATCAATAAATTTGTAACTAGAAAAACGTTGGAAAGCGCTACGGCCTTAGAAAAAAAGCAGATGAATTTATGACTGATGCAAAAATTTGGAATAGAAAACATGTAGAATTCAGATCAAAGCGAAAATCATCAAAGATGAAATATGTAAAAGTACTTTTTATATTTATTTTTAGATCACTTTAACGTTTGGTTGGAGAACAATTTCTTGCCAAATATTGGAACAAATATATTATTACTTGGAGTGACCATTGTCCTAAAATGGTAGAAGAACGAACACATCCAAATAAAATTATAAATGTAAGAAAAATTCCAACTGGAAAGATTCAACCACATGATAAATATGGTTTGCAAATTTGGAAAAAGTATGTTGTAATAATATCTGTCCAATACGATACAAGAAAATAAATTAAACCCGAGACTCTTTGAATGGCACGACAGTCACTTCACGAGAGAGGGAACTACTACCTAAATCAACATAAATTAATATTAAACATCTTATTTTTATTGGTTGCAACCAGTTTATTTACAATTATTAACAAATGTTATGTTTTGGTAATAACAAATACAGTGTTATTCTACTTCATGGCGTACAATCGTAATAATGTTGACGAGATGACAACGATGCTGATTGTTCAAACAACGACTAATTATATCAAAGCTACTTACGGTATGATGTTATTCAATCTTGATGGGCTCTCGATGGCTCACCGCTCACGATCCTTGATGCTAGGCTTGTCACCACCACAGAGCTCGAGGACTTGAGAGAAAAAGCGACGCAATTCTGAAAACCCATTTACCTCTCCTCGCTCTTGGACAATGCCTCATCAGTATTAAGATCGTTTTTCTCTTTGTTCTGTCGTTGTGCGTTCAGCGAAGTAAGTCCAAAATCGCGCTGATATTTATTCGGCAACTGAGAGCGATGTGTCGATACAAGCGGCAACCAAGCAAAAGCCCCTCATCAATCCCCTGTATCGCCTTCTTATTTATGTACCATACGAACATTAGGGCCAATTCGCACTCAGCGAGTTTCAGTATCCGCAAGATCCGAAATTTCAGCAATTTGCAAGATCTATGCGTCACAATGTTCAGCATTTTCAGATGCTGTCTTGGGAAGGAACTACATTATGAAGTTGCATAACAGAAATAATATTATAAAACTACAGTCCATAATTAATTTTTATCGCTGTGATATAAAAATTTGTTCAAGTATTCATGGTACGCCAGCATATATTGAAGAACAACCTGAAAAATTCAAAAATTCCATTGATTTCGGTTTTGGAGATTCTTGACAAACATTCTGAGAAATTGAGGGTTGTAGTAATGTAGCTATAGTTCACTGTAGTTGGTGTAAGAAATCGCTATACTTCAAACACTTTTTTGAAGATTATCACTATTCGGAAAAAGATCTCAATTTTGTACTGATATATGGTAAAAGATTCGAAGGGTAGCTACCCTCTTCGAAAATTCTATTTAGAAAAAATACAGAAATATGTCAACTGCGATGTGTATTTGTATGTAACATATATTTTTTCAGATTTTCTCGCTCAAAATTAACTTCTTGAAGTCATTTTTTATGAAATTTTTTATAAATAAATTGTTTATTGATACTGTGACGTCGGTTGATGAAACAATTCTCAGCCGCACTTTTTGGTCTATCCTTGCGGACAATAACCGGGACGTGCGTTACCACTATCGCAGGAAATTCCTTTTTTCGGCGACGGAGGATCGAAGCTCTGCTACACCACACACTTGGCAATATAGCAATGCTTCGCGTTATTTTACCACACTCTAGGCGATAAAATAACGTAAAGGGGGACCTATCTAATATGCACTCGACCACACGCTCGGCAATCGAGTGTAAATATCTAAAAGGCAGACCGTCCGCGAAACTAAAATAGGAAAGAATACGGAGAGAAAAGGATGCAAAAAGAAGTTAGAGAAAAAAGGAATTTAGTTTAATTTTCTTTACTTACTTTCGCCTTAATTTCCCACACACACCAACAAAACGAAGTCAAAAAAAAAGAGTTGCACGAATCAAATTAACTTGAACTAACGAACGAACTAAATCTGAACTGGAAAATAACTGCTAACTTTGAACGAACTGAATTTAGAAAAATAACTACCTGATTTTCGTGAAAAGATCTCTTTTATACTTTTTCACAGGAGACTCCCACTCGAAAATCTTTGTCATTTTTGGGCAGGAAGAACTCAAATTTTCTCAACTTAATTGGTTGGAAAATTTGGGGAGTATCTCAGCGTAAGCAAGGTTCGAACCCTAATTGGCCGGAGGCGGAGTGTGCGGGTGTGGCCTCATTTTAGTGTTTTGGGCCCTCTTTTCATAGATGGCCCTCTATATGTTATTTTGGCCTTTAATTATTTAAACTCATTCTATTTAAAATTAATTGTGTGTGTGATACTCTAGTTTTACAAAAATGTTTCTTAATCTATAATAAAACTAAAGGAGAGAACAAAAGTTAAGAGTTACGTTTATCTAAAACAATCAGGATATTAATAGCTTTAACTATTAATTAATTATTAAAAAGCTTTGAGAAATGCTAAAAAAATCAGAGTTAATTACAACAAACATAATTAATAACTTTCGTTCAAGCCATTCTTAAATTGTCTAACGCAAAGTTGAGCGCATCCAACAATTATATATACGAAACTCGCAAAGAAAATAATCCAATAAATTTCGCAAGTTTTCAAGAGATTTGCAGCAAATGTGCTTCCTTCAATTTAAATGAAATTAGTAATAATTAGAATAAATTTTTTTAAAATAACATAATCGTACTGTTGGTAGGATGCACATGTGCGCTGCAGATCCCTACTTTCTAAACATGCACGCAATCTGGCTAACTCCGGATGACGCGATCGTAAAATCGCTCTGATTGTTTCCAACATCTGAAAATTGCCAGATGCGCGAGCCGAAAACTGCCGTTCACAGGAAAAATTTTCTTTATTCAGCTGTACGCAGTTTTTCATCTTGATTTACGAGCTAAGTGTGTGGTCGGTATTTTTTTGTCTTATTTTTTTATATGTTTTTCTTCTCTTTTTTTTTGAGCCGCCGTTACAATACTTTAAAAAAGATTAATTTTTGTCAACAAATCAACATTCTTCATTCTTTTCAGTAACATAAATTTTCCACTCAGTTTGGTTAAAAAATATTAAGTTATTTTATTAAAAATCCGTAAACCACCCCTCGGCGATCAAAATTTTGAGGGGCTATCTCACCTCCTAAAAAGCTTTTCCGCAGTTACAAAAACCCGTGTGTTTTATTTTTCAAGGATTTACAGCATATCAGAAAAAATACTGGAATGGGCGAGGGACACCTAGGGTACCTTCCTTGTGAGTGACTTTTGCTCTCACAAGCGTAATATCTTGAAGAGGTGGAAGTATGTTTTCTTGTTGAAGCACAAGTGCTCCTAGGTCGAGGGGTTGGTTGTTTACTGTGACAAGATAAACGAAATTGTCTTTGGTTAGCATGAAATTATCTCAAATTTCTTAATTAACTCACTTCAGCAAACTAATATTCTACTTCTGAATTAATTTCGTCGTTCTTGGTCATTCGGTTCGTTTTTGGCCGTCAAGTCATTAGGTGAGATAGTCGTGTTGCCTCTCAGGACATCCTTGCAGTTTTCTATTTCTACGTCGAGGTTGGAACTAGTGAAAGGCTGATTGACATTGACATGAATATCTGGGTTTTCATTAGTTCCGGAAGTCGTTGTTGAGGAGAGTTCTAGAACGGGGTTTTGGGAATTATGTATGTATAAGTATTGTTTCTCTGGAGGAGTAGGAGTTTGATCTGTTTTTTTATCAGCACCAATAGAAGATTTAAGTGCTTGTAAAATTTTATCCCGTTCTTGCGATGGAAATCGGTAGGTGGTGCCTAGTACTTTTTCCATGTTCGTCAAAATACAAGCAAAACAGATCCTATTATCGAAATCTAGATTGAACAATTTTTCGTCTTTTTTTCTGTTTGTCAACTGTTTTATTTTAATTTTTCTAGATTTCTCGTGTGCTTTGTAGAGTTTTACGTATAAAAAATTCGTTGTTAAGGGCACGTACGGCGATAAATTCGCTTTCATTATATATAATTTCATGTCCTTCGTTATCTAATTTTGGACGATTTTATGGTTTGGAGATCATTGGTATTGTACGTTCGTTGTTTCTCCTGATAGACAATACTTCCTTCACATTTATTGGTAGGTTAAGTGAAAGGGTATCTGCTACGTAGTTTGTTTTTCCTGAGTTGTAGTGAACTTCAAAGTCGTATTCTAGTAGTTCATATTAACAACGCTTAAGCCTAATATTGGGCGTTTTGAGATTGTGAAGCCAGATGAGGGTTTGGTGATCGGCTGAAAAGATAATAACGGAATTGTTCGATGCAATGTACTATCGATAGAAATTCCTTTTCAATCGTACAATCATTGACTTCGGGTTTAGTTAAGACTCTAGAGGCATAATAAACAGGGAGATATTTTTCGTCTATTTTTTGTCGTAGGTAGCCACCCATAGCGCACTGTGAAGCGTTCGTCGTCACAAAGAATCGTTCGTTGAAATTAAGATGTACGAGCATCGCTAAGGAGTTAGGTAAATTTTTAGGATTTGAAACGCATCTTTTTGAGCATCTTGCCAGATAAATGGCGTATTCTTCTTCGTAAGTTTGGTTAGGAGTTTGGCTATCTTTGAGAAACCAAGGATGAATCAGTGGTAATAGCCAGAAAGATCAATGAATTCTTACATATTTTTGAGAGTTCTTGGTGTCGGGAATTCATGTACAGTGCGAATCTTGGTAGGGTCCGGTTATATGCCGTTTGGATTTAAAACGTGGCCTAAATATTTGGCTTCATTTCTGTATTGTCTTCATTTTTATGGTTAAATTTTAATCCTGTATCAAAAAGTTCTGTTACTTGTAGGTATTCCTCGTGGTGTTAGCAAATATTTTTGGCGAAAATATTCAGGTCATTGATATAGGCCAGCACTCTTTTTCATTGTATGTCTGAGTACATCATGCGTTGAATGTACTCGGAGAATTTTTTAGGCCGAAATGCATCCTTGCAAAATGAAAGCGATCTTATGAGGTTGAGAAAGCAGTTTTATGGTGATCTTTGGTATGATGTAAGATTTGGCAAAATTCTGACGCCATGTCTAGAATGGAGTAGTCGGGCGACCCAAATAGTTGGGATAGACTATTGACTAGCTTGGGAATGGAATAGGTATCCAGTTTTGTTTTTATATTTAGTTCACGGAAATCTACTACGACACTATTCTCCATTGTGCTTCAGTATAACTAGTTAAGATGCGTTATAATCATTATCATAGGATTCTATAATACCTGTCGTTAATAATTTTCTTACTTATATTTCCACTACTTCTTGCATTTTTTGCGATATTAAGTATTTCTGAATATTCACAGGGATGTCATCTATGGTTATTATTCTATCGCACGTTATGTTAATTGCTGTTAGGTGATTGTTTGGTAAGTGGAAGACTTTGTCAGTTTTTTCTACGAGTCTACGAAAGCGCGTTTATAGGTAGTTTGAAACTCCGTCGGTGTCAAACAAGCTTTCAATCTCGTCTACTCGACTAAGGTAAAAGTTGAAGTTAAGTTCGGGAGGTAGATGAGCATAATTTAGCGAAGGGAATTTTTCTTCGGAATAATAAACGAAGTCATTTCCAAGTATATGTTTGACATTACCTTTTGAATCCAGTTTTATCACCGACAAAGTGTGTAGCTGGTCGTATTACATTTCTTCATCTAAGGCAATCACGCTCTCGAATTTTGTTAGTTATGTTTATATTTTACTACGTCACAGCGTAATCAAGCCGACTCAAATATCTCGAAATTTACAAGTTATTTTATCATGGTTCGTTTTTGGACAAAAATTATTAAGTCTAAGTGGTTTGATATCAAGGAAATCAATATACTGACGTACTAAGAATGTTTCGGTGATTGCCAACCCTTGATTACATCTCCACATTTGTTTATATTTTGTAACTTCTTCGTTAAATAGCTCACATTACCGCGTTCGGCAGCAAGCTTCTAATAATATATAGTGTAACGGGGGAGGTTATCTGAAAATGGGAAATATATTTAAGAACAAACTCCCACGATGCAGAGCAAACCGCCGCTCCGTTAAACACGTATGATAATACGTGTATTCGCCTTAACGTCAGATGATTTATCCTAGTTGTCTTCTATTAAACGGAGTTGAACTCACCTTAAGTCACGTGTCTTGTGACACTCGTTGAGTTTTAAGTGTGAGCGACTTTACTCCTAATCTTCTTAATCCCCTAGATGTAATTGGATTAAAACCTAAGCCTTTTTCAATTACTTAAGCTACTAGGAAAATTAAATGACGAAAACGGCGAATAAATTTCACAGACTTTAATTAATAAAAATTACTACAGTCTTTGTAGGGCTGAAAGACTGACGCACGCGAATAGGATTTTACAATTAGTAATATTAGGTGAGGAAGAGAGAAAGAGAAGATTCGAATTATACCGCGAACTAACGCTCGACGCGAATTCAAAAAATAACGCTATCACGAATATACATAATATCTAATGTATTTTCTATCGCTTAATATGACGGGAGGTGCACCTACCATGCGGTGCAATTACGGTGATCAGCCGTAATTGTTGTTGCAAAAATTTCAACTGCCGCTGCCCCTCTATTATCAGCTGCGTTGCCTCAATTCGCTTATATCTGCTGCAGTCTGCTACTTCTGTACCACTGCTTACTGCTGCAATACTATTGTTGCACACACGCACGTAATTGTTCCAAGGAAACTTTATTCGGTGAAAACAAAGTGCGAAAAACAAATCGGCGGTAACTCGCGTTCACAGCTGAGGCGTAACTGCCTATTCAAAAGATCGTGCGGCCCCTCTCTCTCTCAATAGTTCGAACTAACGCGCGAGAAGCAGAATCGCGAACGAGTCGATTAATTAAATCGATTACCGTTGCAGCCCCATCCAAGTCCTGACTACCCGGGCAGGACGAATACCCGCGATTCTCCGCCATCAGGAACCTGAAAAAAAATAAAGAAGGAAAGGGGCCAAATAACAAACACCCTTCTTTCTTTTTAGCTAATTTTATAGCCCTCCAGGGCCTACATCATCGTTTGGCTACACCTGGCGCTCGATGTTTCGGGTAGCGCCAGTGTATAGCCTTCTTCGGGCACCGCTGGGAGTTGGTCACCCCAGGCTCCCCACAGATGTAACAGTCCCTCAGCTTCAATCGAGTTTAAGCATCCTCCCGGTCTTGTGTAGGCTGCTCAGCAGTCAGAGGGGACTGCTGGGCGCAGACTCCCTGGGAGGCGGTAATAGTGACGCCTCCCACCGTGGCGGTCGCACGACCATCTTGTGACCTGACCACGATTATGGTATCTGGAGCCATACGCCCGTCGACATGGACCGTGAGCATTGGTCCAGCGTCAGTAGCTTCCTGGGCTCTCTTCTCCTGAGCCGGCGCCGGGAGCGCTGCGGGGAACTCCTGTCCTTTGTCTACCCGCAGCAGGGCCTCTCCGTAGGCCCTCTGACGCTGAGCCATCTCTGCCCACTCCCCGAGCAGTTCTTCTGCACCCTGGCGGCTCATGAAGCGTCTCAGGTGCTCCTGCACCTGAGACTGGAGTTCTTGAGCGACCCGCCTGGCACTCTCCACCTCGTTGATCCCCAGACGTACGTGTCTGAAGTCGAGGAAGAGAGTAGGCTGCTCCGGGATGCGGGGGTGGTTGCAGATCCAGTGCGATGACCCACAGGTTTCCCTGGGTCCTGGGCACTGGCTCGCACTGTCCGACGTCTAGGGTACGCCGGACTTGAGGGTCTGCACCCCCTGGTCCACTGTGGACTTGGGACGCTCGACACTGTCCTGGTCCTCCGTCTGTGTCGAAGCATCCCGGGAAGCCTTCTTGGGGGCGACCCACGATGAGTCCCGGAGAATGTCTGCCAACGAAGCATTATGTCGCTCCCTTCGGGTGGTCCCCTCCAACTGGACCTTGGCGAAGCTCTGCAGATCTTCACTTAACTGCGTCGCATCAGGGCCCAGTTGCAGATCTAACATCATCTGAGTGACCACCTCGAAGGTCTCCTCTTCGACGACAATTCTCCGGTCCATCTGAAACATCCAAAACAAAAAATCTCGGATGAATCTCCCTGCGCGAAGAAAATTCCTAATATACGCCGCATCCCACCAAGTTATACGTTCCCTCGCGATTCTTTGCGGGAACGTCCTGGCCCTCGTCGGTTACCGTTCAGGTTTATCGGCCCAACCGTCCTTTGCACGACGGGCACGGTCTTTCGAGGCCTACCTCTCCCTCTTGTTTCCTTCATGGGAGAGTTGATTCCTCTTACTGGACCGGTGACCGTCTCTGAGATCTTTCGCGGTCGACCTCGACCTCTCTTGGTTGGGCAGATATCGGTAGATCCGACGTCTCGGTGGGATCCTTATCTACGGCCGTGGGAGCTGCTAATTCGATCCGCTCGCTTGGTAAATCCCCTTCCGGATTTTCGCACGCATTCGCGGAATCATTCGCTTCCTCCGACTGTTCAACTTACGGCTCGCGAAGATCGATGATCTCCTCGCTTTCCTCAACCTCACCCAGACCGTAGTACGGTTTAAGATCTTTGGCATGGAAGAGCTCGGACAGGATCTCCAGCTGATTGCCTAGTCTGTACGTGTTAGATCTATAAACCTCTTCAATCACGTACGGACCGGCATATTTCGGCGCCAATTTGGCTGAAATGCCTTGGGCAGCCGAAGAGAGAATCCTGCAAGCTTCCATGCTTCATCGTTGTCGATGGACCCTTCACCGTCCTCATCAGGCTGATAATGATAAAGCCTTCCTCCCACTACCTTCCAAGTAGGATGAGAGTGTGGGTCTTGGCATACTTCCTGGTATTGTTGCAAATACCAGGCGTCAGTGGTCTCCGGCCGACTATTTATGGCACTCACTTCAATCCCCTCTTCCTCATAGGCCCTAGACAATGCGTCAGGCACCACATTGAGATCCCCTTTTGATATTAAATATCGAAGACATTGCCTTGCAATGCTAGCGCCCATCCCGCTAGTCTTCCCGGGGGATTTCACATATTGTGGAGCCATTTCAGGCAACTATGATCAGTGATGACCCTGAAGTGATGCCCTTCAATGTACGCCAGGAACTTTCCAATAGCCCATACCACTGCCAAGCACTCTTTCTCGAAGACCGTATAATTCCTCTCAGCGCTTTTGAGTGATCGGCTAACGTATTCTATCACACGCTCGTCTCCATCGACATCCTACGTGAGGACTGCCCCGATCCCTTTTGTCACTGGCATCAGTTTGTAATATAAACTGACCGCTAGTATCGGGGCGGAAGTCATCGCCTCCTACAACCTCGTGAAAGCTCGCTCTTGCTCCTCCTCCCAAGAGAAACGTACATTCTTCATTGTCACGCAGTTTATAAGTTCAGCGATCATAGCAAAATCGGGTATAAAACGTCTATACCACGAGGTCATTCCCATGAATCGCTTCACCTGTTTGACAGTCCGGGGTGTTGGATATTCCAATATCGGTCGTATCTTATCTGGATCTGGTCTTACTCCGTCCTGGTTTACAAGAACTCCCAAGTACCTGACTTCTGTCTTGCAGAAGTGACTTTTGGCTTTGTTGATGGTTAGGCCCGCACCTAGAATTCTCTTTAATACCATTTCTACGTAACGCTTATGCTCCTCAAAGGACGACGAAACCACAATTACGTCGTCAAGGTAAGCAAAAGCGAATGGATCCATATCCGGGCTTATCACCTTGTCCATCAACCTCTGGAATGTCGCTCCTACGTATGATAGTCCGAAGGGCATTCTCTTGAATTGAAAGTGCCCTAATCCAGGTACTGTAAACGCTGATATCGGACGCGATTCTTCCTATAGGGGAATTTGATGGTACGCACTGCTCAAGTCTAGAGTAGATATGAACTTTGCATCCCTTATCCGTCTTGGGATGTCGTTCATATATGGTAAAGGGTAGGCATCAGGTTTGGTAATCGCATTTGCCTTTTGGTAATTCATGCAAAACCTATATTTTCCATCAGCCTTCTTTACCATTACTATTGGACTTGACCATCTGCTGGTCGCTAGTTCGATTACATCTTTTTCCAGCATATCTTTGACCAGCGCGTGAATTTCCTGTCGCACTCTATCAGAGACTGGATAGTATTTCTGTTTGATGGGCCGAGCATTTCCAACATCTATTTCGTGCTCAACCCCCACGGTACAGCCTAAAGCCTGACCTCCGTCAGGAATCAATCCATTAACGAGGTCTTCTATTTCCTCCAGCTGTGTCTCCGTGGCCTCCCACAGTCCTATCGGTGCGAGAAATGCCGTACCATAATTTCCAGCCACTTCCATTGGTACTTTCATTTGGGCGTCCTTAAGCCATAACTCATCCTAGTCGTGATCCAAAACTGCGCGGAACTCTTTTATAAAGTTCGCGCCTACGTAGCAGTTATCTGTGAGCAGTGGCGTAATGGCGACTCTGATTTCCTTCGTGATTCCTCCTACTTTAAAGGGGAACATCACGTGACCAATTATAGGGCATGGGCGCCTATCAGCGAGCCTTGTATCGCCCGCTCTGGTCACATTCAATCCGAGTCCCATCCCCGATGCCAATCTCAGCCTTAATTGTCCCATGACCGTGGATGAGGCGCCGGTATCATAGAGTGCTCTAATTTTAAAGTCACCTATGTTTACCCACAACCACCACCTGGTCTCATCCTCAGGGTCATATCCATGAGTCGCATCTTTGCCTCCCTTCGTAGTGCTTTTCATCAGCTTTTTCCCTTCCGCTGCAGCCACGACGGTGGGCTTGTTTCTACTCGTTGATCCCGGCAGAGGAATTCTTTGTGTGGAGAGGCTCTCCCTGGAGTCTTTCCCCTCCTCCACAATTTGTATGTGGCCATCTGGTCCCTCCAGAATGACCACCTCTCTATTCTGCCGAGGGCTGGCATCAGGTTTGATCGCCTTCTGCTCCAACATACCGCTAGGCCCCGGGCTCTCTTGATGACCTACCAGGACCTGTTTGGATCCCTGGGTCGCCGACAACTTGCTGTTTCCCTTCGGCGACCCGCAGCGAGAGGTCGAATCTACTGGAGGCGCGAAGATAACCTCTTCTCTTCGCTCTCCTTGCCGTTTCCCTTGTTGCAATCTGGGCAGAATTTACGACTAAATCCGAGTTTGCCACAAGCGGAACACTGGAGAGGCTTGGTGAAGTCGATCTTTCGCCTCTGTCCTTCTAGCTACTCGCCAGGAGACCTGGGAGAAGGAGAATTTTTCCTTCCCCCACTCCATCGGCTCTTACGCTGTTCTGGAGGGCTGCCTTGCTTCTCATTGGCCAACTTGCGCAACATCCGCTCGATACCCTCCAGACGCTCTTCCATCTTCTTATCAGAAGTGGAAGCTTGCGTAGCCGATACCGATGCTTGTTTGGTAGGCCTCCTGGCAGGGTTCTCCACGCCCTGTCCGCGCTGCTGATCTCCTTCCTTTTTCGCCCGCGCCTTCCCTTCGCTAGCCATTGCAGCTGTTTGGAATTTATTACCAGCCGTTCTTTTGCTCGGCTGGTAGGCGTGCTGAGGGAAGATCGTCGAATTGGGGTCGGTGAACACACGTGGACGACGACCATAAGATAAGGTGTTCTGTACCTCGGTCGCCCTCCTGTTGAATTCGCGTATCGACTTCATCTCGCTCCGACGTAGCTTAATTTGGATGTTTGGGAGGAGTTTTGCATGGATTAGGTCTAATAACCTCTCCAAGGGCATTGGTGGTTCCAGTCTATTGACGAGAGCCACCAGGTTGGACACGTAGTCTTGCACTAGTTCGCCCTCATCCTGTAACCGGTTCTGGGCTTCCTGCAACAGCCTTTGTTGCTGTTGCGTATTAGTGCCGAACCAATCCCGGACGTCAGCTACGAACTCTGCATAACTATGCCACTGGTACTTGTTGTTATCGTACCAGGTCCTCGCGTTACCTTCGAGGATCTCTGATACGGAACTAAGCACTTCGTCATCAGATAGCTCTGCGCCCACGTGCAGATCTTCCAACCTTGACAGAAACGTATCTACGCTCTGTACCCTACTGCCCGCAAACCTCATTTCCATCCGCGGATAATTTTTCCAACATCTCGGGTTGTGTAGAGCCCTGAGGATAGTTGAGGACCGGTGCCAGATGATCCGCTTCGACTCCTCTGTCGAACAGGCGCGGATCTCCCAAACTCTTCCGGATCCTCTTCACCTCCTCTTCTTTAGAGGGCTTCCGGTGGGGTGACGTTCCTTCTCGTGGATAGTGGTCTTAGAGGAGCCGGTGTGCTTCCCGTAATCCCAGAATCGTAGTGACAGGTAAATGTGTCCTGAAAGTCCACATTACGTCCGGAGCGCGATTGAACCGAGTCGCGCTGAGAAGAACGGCTAGCATTGGCCATCTCATGCATTGCGTCTTCCAGCTCTCGTATTCGTAGGCGCATGTCCTGTGCCTCGCGCTCCGCACACACCTGTATTCCCTGCGGAGTCTGAAGGGTTTCTAGGATTCGACCAACCAACTTGCGGTTGCGGTCGACTCCCTCCTTCAGGTACTCTATTTCCCGGAAAGCTTCACTCAAGGATAATTCTTTCTGAGGTTCCTTCCTGCGAGCTGAGATGCGGATTGCTCCGTCTCCTCTCCCCCTCCTCCTGCTCCTGGGTGCGTAGGGCCTTCTGGATGAGCTCATTCTCTTCTTGGCGACTGGCTTCACCCTCAGTGTCCTCATCCGGGCAGGCGTATGTCCTTGACATATCTGTCAAGGATATTCCCCCCCTATTGATGATCCTTAGGGGATGGTCGCTGTTCTCGTCTCTGCTGTGGGTTTCCAACTCGTCACAGACTGTGTCGAGCCACGCTTGTCGGGTGTGCCTCCTGCGCTCCGCCACCTCTTTACTGTGCGTGGTCTCTTCAAAATCTGTGTCGGTGTACTCTCCTAGCAACCATCTCTCAAGCCTAGTCGCCTGCTGGATGACACTTCCATCCTTGCACAGCTCTAAATCCGCCAAATAGCTTTCGCGCTGTGCGGAGGTCAACTGTAATGCTCAATTGTCGATCTGAGCTGACAACAGAGCCATCTTGCCTCCGCACGGGTGTAGAATTCGGTCGAGGTTTGATACTATCGGCCTAATCGACCACTACCGCTTCCTATCACCCAAGGTATGAGCGGGGTGTACACTATTTAGTGTATTTAGCCTTAATGCCTCCTTTTTATAAGGCACAAACTCGCGAAATTATGAGCGCGCGCAGTCTCCGCAAGCTATCTATAAATAGTATAAAAATATCCTACCTAAGGTTGGAGCCTGCTGTTTGCTTGCTCCGCCTGGCTAATATTTTCTGATTGCACGCTTGGGTCGCGCTTTCTGCTTTTATCGTCGTTCAGGTGCTTCCAACCCCCCTTTATCCACCAAACTATGTCTAAAATAGGTTAACACCTGATTACTCCAAACGACCAGAAATCACTTGACCCACTTATAATTATAGCTTTCGGCCCTTTTTACAATTAACTTAACAATTTTTTAAGTAAAAAGTTCGAAGTGATTTCGTTTTTTCCCCAGCAGAGGGCGTACCGCTCTCGATCTTGTAGGGACCTATACATCCGACGGACGCTTAGAGGCATGGCCTCGGCTGGCTAGCACCGCGCCGCTGTTGCGGCCGACCGCCGCTATCAGTTCCGCTCTGACCGCCGCTCTAGCCGGTTGTTCCGTTTGTAGCTGCGCTCAATAAACCCAGTTCCTAGAGTGTTAACAGTTGGCTCTTTATTTCTCTCCTGATCTACACCGAAGATCTTCCTCTGGACGACTCGGATCCACATCCGGACTCTACATTGGTGACCCTGAACTACAACAAGCAGCTTTCAAGAAATCCTCGAGGCGAGCAAATTCCCTCGAGAAAAAGGAGCGGGAGAGTCGTATACTCTCTCCGAGTGAGACGTGTACGAACAGGGACGTGCACGTTTTCTCGACCGTCGGCACACAAAAAGCTGCAATCGAAAAATTCGCAAGGAGCAACGGTGGAAGGCCAGCGCGAAGCCACTTCCCGAAGAGGGTGTTCCTGGCGCGAAGTCAGCAAGAGGGTATCCCCGACGCGAAGTCGATACCCAACGGAGTTGAGGCGCGACGTCATCATCGGCTCTTCACTCAGCTCCACTTCTATCCGCTGTCACAGCCGCACCGATCGCACCATCGTCGAGCATCACCCGCAGCGAGTACGGACATCATCTTCAAGGGCATCGGCAGCAACTTCAAAAGAAAACGAGCGAAGGTACACACGCATCGCGAGTGTCAAATTGCGAGCGTGCGCATACATGCAAGCGAAAAAGCGCGTTCGATGGTGTACAGATTTCGTGCAAACCTCCGGTTCCGAGAAACAAGCGACGGTTAAGCACGCGACAAATCGCCTACCAAGCCAAGTTCTTCAAACTTTCGGCATTATTTTCAGGAATGTGATATTTTTCTGGAATTGCAACTTTTGATCGTTTTTTTACAAAACCGTTTCGCGATTTTCTTCGATAAGCCAGTCGAGGAATCGTTTTTCCTTTTATTCGAAAATTAAGATCACATTTCTTTTTGAAAAACCGAAATATTTTCGTTTTTTTATTTTTTGTTTTCGCGCACAAAAAGGAGAGATTAGTTCGCGGTCGCGGCGGCGTGTGTTGGACACATCTCAGTTTTGCGTAATTGTGAGGCGTCTGTGAGCGCAGTTGAGGGCAAGTTGTGAACCACTCACACGCATTCGGCGTTTACTAGGTCGCGGGCCCACTGACAGTCCCGGGCTACCCTTCGATTTTGCGACTCTCTCCTTTTCGACATGGACGACGCGCCATCCTTGCAGCAGTTCCAAGAACTGCAAAACCAACTGGCCGCAGCGAATGACGCTATCAATGCATTACGCGCCGGTCCACTAGGACAGCAGCAGCTCGCGGCAAACAACAATGCAGCGACGGTTTACGCGGCGTACCGGCAACCAAAAATCCCGGCTTTCTCACGCGAGGATCCAAACACGTAGTTTCTGCAAGCCGAAATTACATTGCGCAACGCTGGCATCACCGCGTCTGCCACCAAGGCCGATTTCATTGCGGAAAAACTCGACATCGAGGCGTTACAGGTAGTTTCCGAACTACTACAGCAAGACCCGCGACCGAACGACCTTTACAACCTTGTAAAAGACAAGCTTGTTGCAGCCTACAGCTCCTCCGCTGAGACCCGTCTGCGCCGAATGATGAAAGGTCAAGTACCTACAGACGGAAAACCATCGCTCATTATCACGCGTCTAAAAGCCCTGAATACGGGTGCCAACGATGACATCATCCGCTCCGTTTTTCTTGAGCAACTTCCAGGCCCCTGCCGCACAGCGTTATCCGTGTCTAACGTCACCGACCTCGACACTTTAGGCACAATGGCCGACAAGTACGCAGAGTCGGCGGACGTCGATACTAGCTACATCACGGCCGTGAATCGCCCAAAAACTCCGCCACCTTCCACTAGCATGGAAAAGCAAATTGCCGAATTAACGGCTCAAGTAGCGAAACTACAAGCTAGCTACGAAGCTTCCAACCGCGGTCGATCTCGCTCCCGTAATCGTGGCTCGCGGAACGCGAATGGTCAAAAGCCTCCTACTTCGGAGCAGGCCACAGGACTCTGCCGCATCCACAAGAAGTACGGCGCGGACGCTCGCAAATGCGTCCAACCGTGCTCCTGGAAAAACTCTCATCCGCGCGTCGAAGCTGCTGACGGCAACCACTCGTCAAACCGCTTCCACATCCAGGATCGCACATCGGGCACGCATTTCCTCGTTGACACCGGCGCGGAAATTTCGCTATTGCCTGCCACAAACACGGGCGCAGTACCCAGCACCCTACAATTGTTCGCAGCAAACAACACGCCCATTAAGACCTTCGGTGAGAAACAGTTCACGCTCGACCTGCGTCTGCAACGTCCCATCGCTTGGAAGTTTCTCGTCGCAGCAGTTACGTCTCCCATAATCGGAGCAGATCTGCTCAATCACCACGGTCTTGTCGTCGACACCCGCAACCGTAGGCTGATCGACCCCATCAGAAACATTTCAAGCGACGGTTACCTCAAAGTTTGCGATGTTTCTTCTGTCAGCGCTCTCGACCACAGCTGTCGTTTCGCCAAAATAGTGGCACAATTTCCAGAGGTGTCCAGTTCGACACCCGGTAAACCCATAACTTCACTTGAAGTTTTCCACCACATTGAAACGACGGGCCCTCCAGTCGCCGAGCGAGCCAGGCGCCTCGACCCCGACAAGTATAAGGCCGCTCAAGCCGAGTTTGACGAACTTGTCAAACAAGGCATTTGTAGGCGTTCTAAAAGTCCTTGGGCGAGCCCTATCCATATGGTGCGAAAAAAGGACGAAAAATGGCGTATTTGCGGCGATTACCGTCGGTTGAATGCTATTACGCAACCCGACAAATTCCCAATACCACACCTTCATGATTATTCCGTCAATCTTCATGGAAAAACCATTTTCTCGAAACTCGACTTGCATCGAGCGTATTATCAAATTCCAGTCGCCCCCACTGACGTCATCAAAACCGCAGTCACTACACCTTTCGGTTTATTTGACTACGTTTTTATGCCCTTCGGCCTTCGCAACGCCGCTCAATCATTCCAGCGACATATCAGACAGGTACTTCAGAGCCTAGACTTCGTCTTTCCTTACCTTGATGATATGCTCATCTCGTCCGTCAACGCCGACGAACACGAGAAGCACCTGCGCATCGTTTTGGAACGGTTGAAGCTTGCAGGTTTAAAGCTCAATCTTACCAAGTGCGAATTTGGCAAAAGCCAGCTCGTCTTCCTGTCACACCTTATCAATAACAAAGGCTCGAGGCCCACTGACGATATGGTTCGTGCGATCGTCGAGTTTCCGAAACCCAAGACTATCTCTACGCTTCGCTCATTTCTAAGCCTTATCAATTTCTACCGCCGTCACCTTCCGCACGCGGCTACGGAGCAAGCGCCATTGTATGAATACACACACAACGCGCGCAAAAATGATCAAAGGCCTGTTGCGTGGACCCCCGAAACCGAGCGAGTTTTTCAACAAGTCAAGTCTGACCTTGCCAATGCTACGCTTTTGAGCCACCCTTCGGCTAAAGCACCAACGCGCCTCGTGACAGACGCATCAGCCGAGGGCATGGGCGCAAGCTGCGAGCAGCTTATCGACGGTACCTGGCAACCTATAGGATTTTTTTCGCGCAAATTCAGCAAAGCGCAGCTGAATTACGACACTTATGATCGCGAACTGACCGCAGTTCACGAAGCAGTGAAGTACTTTAAAGACTTCCTGGAGGGCAGGGAATTCAAGATCGTGACTGATCACAAACCACTCGTGTACGCATTCGTACAGAAATTAGACAAGGCATCGCCGCGTCGCCGACGTCAACTTGGCCTTATTTCGCAATTTACAACGAATATGGAGTATATTCAAGGCTCCAAAAACGTCGTAGCCGATTGCCTCTCTCGAGTTGATTCAGTTCGTCTGCCTCTTGAGCTTAACATACTCGAACTAGCGAAAGCTCAGAACGAGGATCCCGAACTCGAAGAGCTTCGCAAGTCTGCCGAAAAGCACTCCCTCAAGCTCATCTTCCTCGAGTGGGGCCAGGGTCACAACCGCGTTTGTGTCGATCAATCCGGTACCGTTCTTCGACCGTACATTCCCAAACCTTTGCGTAGGCGCATATTCGACCAGTTTCACTCTCTCGCACACGGTGGACCAAAAGTTACCAGCCAAGTCATTAGGCAACGTTATGTCTGGCCTGGCATGCACAAAGATGTTAAACTTTGGTGCAAAACTTGTCTCGACTGCCAAGCGTCTAAAATCTCTCGGCACGTGAAAAACAACCCCGCCTCTCTCGTCGCTCCAGACGGTCGTTTCCAACACGTCCACTTAGACCTCGTTGGACCTCTCACGCCATCAGAAGGCTATACCTACTGCCTTACAATGATCGACAGATTTTCGCACTGGACGGAAGCGGTGCCGATTCGCGACAAAACCGCACAAACAGTTAGCCGCGCTTTTTACGATAACTGGGTAAGCAGATTCGGAGCCCCCGAGCGAGTCACGACCGACCAAGGCTCCGAATTCGAGGCACAGCTCAACAAGGCACGCCTTTCGCTCATCGGCTATCATCGTATCCGTACAACAGCCTGGCACCCAAAAGCGAACGGAATGATAGAGCGCTGGCATCGTACTATCAAAGCGGCTATAATGTGTCACAACAGTGAGAATTGGGTGCGCACACTCTCGACTGTTCTTCTAGGATTGCGCATCAATGTTCGTGAGGAAACCGGCGTTTCTCCTGCAGAGTATTTGTACGGCACCGTATTGCGCGTGTCAGGGGAATTCTTCCTCGAGGGAGGGTTCACAGCCGACCCGCAGATTTTTCTCAAAGAATTTCGCGAGCACATGCGTAAAGTTAGGCCAATACCTATCGCACACAAACACAAGCCCCGCGCGTTCTTCTTCAAGGACTTGCACACATGTTCGCACGTGTTTTTGCGCACGGCTGCAGTCAAGAAGCCGCTCGAACGTCCTTACACCGGTCCTCACAAAGTCCTTAGGCGCATCAATGACCTCGACTTTGAGATCGAAGTAAAAGGCGCTCCGAGAATCGTGTCAACCGAGTTACTTAAACCAGCACATTTCCTCGCCGAACCCGAGCCCGCTTCAGTACCTGCATTCTTGCAACCAATTAATACCGCTGTAAAGCCCCTCGATAACGACTCTAATATCACTCGTTCATTTATCGTGCACTCATTACCAGCTACTTCAAAATCTCCTGCTCCGCAGCAGCCTACACCGGACAAATCGAACCTTCTTCCGAACGCGACATCGCCGCGACAGCTCGCTACTAAACCCGCCGCCCCGAGCAGCCAACCTGTGCGAGCGCCTGCACCACCTCTGCGACCTGCGTTAAAAACTTACCCAGCTAGAAAAGCTGTACGCAAAACTGTCAACATTGACCCCACTGCGAACGAAATTTGCTTTATACCTAGAATTAATAACCGACATTAATTTTACTATACCTTATACTTTTATTTACTGTAAGGAGCTTTCTCTTTCGTGCGAAGCTTTTAAAGAGGGGGAGCGTGTAGGGACCTATACATCCGACGGACGCTTAGAGGCATGGCCTCGGCTGGCTAGCACCGCGCCGCTGTTGCGGCCGACCGCCGCTATCAGTTCCGCTCTGACCGCCGCTCTAGCCGGTTGTTCCGTTTGTAGCTGCGCTCAATAAACCCAGTTCCTAGAGTGTTAACAGTTGGCTCTTTATTTCTCTCCTGATCTACACCGAAGATCTTCCTCTGGACGACTCGGATCCACATCCGGACTCTACAATCTCGCGCTACCACCCGCTCAAACATTCCTAAACGCTCGCGCAATCGTCTCTCTCTCACTCTCGTGTGTCGATTACCTTCGACGCACAATCCTATTCACACCAAACGGGTCTTAATACCAGTTGGGCGCCATGTAACGGGGGAGGTTATCTGAAAATGGGAAATTTATTTAAGAACAAACTCCCACGATGCAGAGCAAACCGCCGCTCCGTTAAACACGTATGACAATACGTGTATTCGCCTTAACGTCAGATGATTTATCCTAGTTGTCTTCTATTAAACGGAGTTGAACTCACCTTAAGTCACGTGTCTTGTGACACTCGTTGAGTTTTAAGTGTGAGCGACTTTACTCCTAATCTTCTTAATCCCCTAGATGTAATTGGATTAAAACCTAAGCCTTTTTCAATTACTTAAGCTACTAGGAAAATTAAATGACGAAAACGGCGAATAAATTTCACAGACTTTAATTAATAAAAATTACTACAGTCTTTGTAGGGCCGAAAGACTGACGCACGCGAATAGGATTTTACAATTAGTAATATTAGGTGAGAAAGAGAGAAAGAGAAGATTCGAATTATACCGCGAACTAACGCTCGACGCGAATTCAAAAAATAACGCTATCACGAATATACATAATATCTAATGTATTTTCTATCGCTTAATATGACGGGAGGTGCACCTACCATGCGGTGCAATTACGGTGATCAGCCGTAATTGTTGTTGCAAAAATTGCAACTGCCGCTGCCCCTCGATTATCAGCTGCGTTGCCTCAATTCGCTTTTATCTGCTGCAATCTGCTGCTTCTGCACGGCTGCTTGTTGCTGCAATACTATTCTTGCACACACGCACGTAATTATTCCAAGGAAACTTTATTCGGTGAAAACAAAGTGCGAAAAACAAATCGTCGGTAACTCGCGTTCACAGCTGAGGCGTAACTGCCTATTCAAAAGATTGCGCGCCCCCTCTCTCTCTCTCAATAGTTCGAACTAATTCGCGAGAAGCAGGATCGCGAACGAGTCGAATATTTAAATCGACTACCGTTGCAATAGGAAACATGTATTTTAATATTTAAGCTTTTAGGGATATGTACATAGAAAACAATATAAATTTCTTACTTTTTTTAATTTTCTTATCTCGTCTTGTTGACCGTATCCTCTGTTACACTCCTAATTACTGTAAAAATTCGTTATTATTATCAAGAACTTTTTAGATAATATTATTTAAAACTTAAACTTGTTATTTTTAAAAAGATACGTAAAGTCTACTTTTTAAAAGCGAACAATGCTTCTGGCTACTTCATTATTTGCAGGATATTAGTCAGAGATAATAACACAGGCCGACAAAATTAAAAAAATGGAAAAACCCAGAAACCAGACAGTACGTTCCCAAACGTTTTTGGTGCGCTGAAACCGAATCTGACCTCAGACTTGCTCCATCACCCTAGGTTTTCGAGAAATCCTAACCTAAAAGTTCAAAAAACACGAGTTTTCACTATATTTCGCGTAGTATTACGTCGTAAGCCAATTTTATTTTAAAAAACGAGTAATGCTATCTCAATGTACTACTCTTACCCTGCAAAACCCTTTTTTCAGATTTAAAAAATCTTTTTTTTCCATCGAGATATCGTAGATTGAATTTGAGTGATTTAGCGATTTCGTTTGCAGACTTGCAGGGCTCGGGGGTTGAATATAATTTGGAGGCTTGAGGTATTCTGCGTAGCGAATTTCGGTATGAGGGTTGGGGGTTATAGCGTCGCGGTAATAGGGCTCGAGGGTTAAGGAAATTGGGGTGTGAGGGTCGGGGTTTATACCGCAGCTGGTTAAAGGGCTCGAGAGTTAAGGACTTTGAAGTAAGTTGGTCAGGGGTTACAGCGTCGCAGGTTATGGGGCTCTAGGGTTAAGGGAGTTGAGATTATAAAGTCATTCTGACGTTAAATTTGGATTCAGTGACCCAAAAAACATATAATTACACTATAACTCCTTATTCGGAAATTCGCCACTATTTCGTGCTGTAACGAAATCGCTAAATCACTCAAATTCAATCTACGATATGGAAAAACATTGATGGAAAAACAAAATTTTTTAAATCTGAAAAAAGGGTTTTGAAGGGTAAGAGTAATACATTAGATAGCATTACTCGTTTTTTAAAATAAAATTGCCTTACGACGTAATACTACGCGAAATATAGTGAAAAATCGTGTTTTTTTAACTTTTAGGTTAGGATTTTTTGAAAACCTAGGGTGATGGAGCAATTCTGAGTTCAGATTCGGTTTCAGCGCACCAAAAACCTTTGGGAACGTACTGTCTGGTTTCTGGGTTTTTTTCCTTGTCGGCTTGTGTAATCAGAGTAATAAAAATATTTTCATTATGAGGTTTTGAGAAATATGTTATTTTGTCCACTTCGTCTAATATTGAGAAGCAGAACATTGAGAAGCTATCCCTTTGCATTAATTGTAATCTCTGACTAATGCCCTTCAAATAATGAAGGAGCCACAAGTGTTGTTCGCTTTTAAAAAGTGGAGTTGTCGTAATTTTTTGAAATTAATAGGCTCCTCTGATTATTGTCAGGAATTTTGTCAGAGATTACACTCAATGTAAAAGGATAGCTTCTTTGTTATCTACTTCCAAATATTAAATTAACTGGAAAAATGCTATTTTCTTCAAAACTATGTAATGAAAACATTATTATTACTCTGATTAATATTAGGATATAGAAATGTGAAAAGCGATCCCTTTGCATTGAGTGCATTCTCTGACAACATCTCTGACAATAATTAGATAATAATTAATGAAATTAATTCATTTGAAGTGGAAAAAATTTGAAGGTACTTCTTATAGTATTGCCGGAACTTCTAAGCAATTCATTTCATTAATAGTATGAAAAAATTCACGGTGACCTATTTTCTTACATTTTTTTATACGCTTTTTTTCATAAAACCTAAATTAATAAATTTGTGTTTTATGGAAATTATATTATAAAACGATATTCTGCCTCTTTCAATAAGCAAAAATGTAATGATTACTGCGCGAGAGTATCCATGTCAGCTAGCGTGTATGTGATTAGGGGTAGTAATTTAAGGTTGCGATCGGCCAATTTTACTCTGTGCTGAAGATTAATGCATCTTGCAACGGTAGTCGATTTAATTAATCGAACCGTTCGCGATTCTGCTTCTCGCGCCTTAGTTCTAACAGTTAAGAGAGAGAGGGGCGCGCGATCTTTTGAATAGGCAGTTACGCCTCAGCTGTGAATGCGAATTCACCGCCGATTTGTGTTGCACTTTATTTTCGCCGAATAATTAGTTTTCTGGGACAATTTCGTGCATTACAGTTGATATTTTTGCAACAACAATTACGGCTGATCACCGCAATTGCACCGCATGGTAGGTGCACCTTCCGTTACTATAAGCGATACAAAATACATTCGGTATTTTGTCTATTCGTGATAGCGTTATTTTTTTGTATTCGCGTCGAGCGTTAGTTCGCAGTATAATTCAAATCTATTCTATCTTTCTCACCGAATATAACTAATTGTAAAATCCTATTCGCGTGCGTTAGTCTTTCGGCCCTACAAAGACTGTAATTTTTATTAATTAAAGTCTGTTAAATTTATTCGCCGTTTTCTTCATTTAATTTTCCTAGTAGCTTAAGTAATTGAAAAAGTCTTAGGTTTTAATCTAATTACATCTGGGGGATTAAGAAGATTAGGAGTAAAGTCGCTCACACTTAAAACTCAACAAGTGTCACAAGACACGTGACTTAAGGTGAGTTCAACTCCGTTTAATATAAGACAACTAGGATAAATCATATGACGTTAAGGCGAATACACGTACTATCATACGTGTTTAACGGAGCGGCGGTTTGCTCTGCATCGTGGGAATTTGTTCTTAAATAAATTTCCCATTTTTCAGATAACCTCCCCCGTTACAATCTTCAAAATGGATATTTAAAAAAAATATTTTTCAATTAAATCACCATTGGTCTCATAATTTTTGGTTATTAATAAACGCGCAATGAAAGACTTAGAAATTTCGCGAGCGTCATATATAGAGGTGGCTCTGGGGGTGATTCTTTGGGTGCGCGAAACGCCAAACTTTGTGCGCATATTGAAGGGACCGTTACTATACCATTGAAAAACCATTGAGCGAATAATATTTCGGTAATAAAAAATCATGAAAAATCTATTAATGTTCGTCTGAGGGTTTGTATAAGGGTTGATCTTTGGAGAAACGACACGCGAAACATTTTGCGCATCATCTGCGGAACAATATTGAACATATAAAAAACTTTTTATTCAACAGTTTTCGATTAATTTAATGTATAAATAAAAGTTGCACACATCTATATAGCATTCTATGTCTAGACTACCATAACGGTTGTTTTTGGTGAGTGAAAGTTCGAAATATAAAGTATTTAAAATACCTTTGATGGATTTGGATAACCGTGTTTGTAGTCTCGTCCCTCAGATGTAAGTTTTGAGCCGTCAGTCATAAATTTGGGTATTTTCAATAATTATCGCTTAAAATATAAACACGTTATTCACAATAAAATACTTTTGTTTGAGCAAGCCTATTTAATTTTATCTTTTTTTCTCTTTCACACCATAGTTTCTTTGGTTTATATACATTGATTGCTTTACGATCAATCAAAATGAAGTGAGCTTCATGTCATGTCTGTCCAAACCAGATCAAAATACAGTAATACGTGACAGCACGTCTTCCAATACTGTCTGATCTGCACCACTGCTGCAGCGGCATATGCCAGTTACTAGCGTTCAATTACATAAACATATTCGGTATACCGCACCTATAGCTTAATCTTATATTTTTTTAGTCTTTGGATCTATGTACTGTTGATCTGTAATTACTGAACACATAGTGTATAAACCATCCTATAATATTGCCGCTAATATATGGAAGTATTGTCAAGTGCTTATTGTTGTATTATTACATTGTATTTTTTAATTGCATTTTCCTTTGGTAAATTTCATATATTGTTATTTTAACAAACACAAATTGTGTATAATTTTTCATGTAATTTAGTAAAACTTTCAAAAATATTTTATTAAGACTCGGTGAGTTCGGAGACCAAATTCATTCAAAAGATTGCTTTGATTATCACCGAGCATATTCAAGACAACAAGGAAGCGAATTTTAATTCAACTAAACACGGTTTCCTTTTTTTAAAAGTAAGTTCAATTATTAGTATGTCAGAGACTAAACCATTTATAAATTTTATACATATAGACAATGTATTATAAAGGTACACATATACAAGCTCGCGCTCACGCACACATGCAAACACACAATGAATCGCTGTATTCTCCAAAAATTGTTTTTGCATTGTGTACATGAAAATTGGTTGAAAATTGCCCTTTTAAATTGCTATGAAATTGTAAACTGTTACAAAAGTAATTCTTCCTTTTGTAACAAATTCATGCCTCCAACTTCTTTTGATATTTTAATCATCGGTTTACACTGTGGATTTTGGTGTGTAAAATGTGTAAAATAAAAATTATTGCATAGGTCGATTAAATATGTTCTTTTAACTTATTAAGTTTGATTTTGACTATGATTCCAGGTTTCATCTAATATATACAATTAAAACAATAGCGTGAGCCGATGACTGTATAATGTCAAGAGCAATTGAAGACATATATTTATTTTAAAATAAAAGGATCACTTGTATAAGAGCTTAGGATTTCATTACCATTGTAAGAGACAATTTCATGCAATTTCATTTCCTATAATCATTTTTAATTCAACGCACGTTTTTTTTAAGGTAGATTTCTTGTTATTTTTCAACATAATCTCCTTTTAGCTCGATACACTTTTCCTGTATTTTCTCACTAAACCTGTCAAATAACGACGCATAATACTTTCCGATGATCGTTTATCCTGTTTTATAAATAGTCGATGAAGATAATTCCACGTGCATCCCAAAAAAACAGTAGGCAAAACCTTGCCGGCCGATTTCACCGTCTTCGCTTTCTTTGGAGCTGGTTCATATTTCGTAATCTGTTTTGACTATTTTGACTGTTTCTTCGTCTCGGGAGTGTTATAGTTTAATCATTTTTCGTCTACAGATATGATTCGACGCAAAAAGTAGTCCGAATTACGGTAAATGCGTGCCAAGAGGGCCTTAGCGGCAACCACATGACTGCGTTTGTCTTTGGCTGAGAGCAGACGCAGCACCCATATTGCCGAAATTTTTTTCATGTCCAATTTTTCATGCAAAATCGGAATGACGGTTCCTTTTGATACCCCCGTAACCTCAAATTCAAATGTTTCGTGCAATTTTATTCTCCGATCATTTAACACCATGTCGTGGATTTTCTCGATCATTTCGGAAGTAGTCACTTCTACAGAATATCCTAAACGATATTCATCTTTTGCGGATTTACGGCCACATTTAAATTCATTTACCCAATTGCAAAAAGTTGCAAATACAGGAGCAGGTTCACCATGAACTGTATCTAACACAGCTTTGATTTCTGTAAGGCTTTTTAAATAAAAATGTTTTATCACCGCTCGGAACTCACTTTTTTCCATTTTTAACGGTAAGCAAAAGTTGTTCACTTTGATCGGCGATAACAACGAAACCACTTGATGGATCTGGCTGGAACTTTGACAGCATTCTAGATAGAGGTGATTGCTGTTCCAACATAATTTGTGATGCCCTGCATTCTATTTTTTGAATTTTCTAAGAACTTATTGACCCACCCACATATCATTATGAACGACTTTTGTACGAAATTTTCGACAGCGTTTAATATATCACTAGTTAGGTACCAATTTTAAGTATTATAAATAACTCTAATTTCCTAATGTCGTACTTTATTATGTTTGTAGAAAGTAAGAATGATCATTTATTTGACATTTGCTAGATATAATGTTTTGTTACATCTGTTGATAGGAAAATATCAAATGTGAAATGTTTTCTGTAAGTAAATTCTTGTATGGAGTGTTAATATGAGGTGATGGTTACCTACATAGTACCGACATATAGCCAAGTACGATCTGTTTTTTGGTTGAGTGTTGTTAGGGGTTGGTTTATACTGAAATCATGGTATTTATGTTTTGCATTAATAATACAGTCACTGTGATCGCTTATAGACGTTAATGATAATTTTTTCAAAAATTTATTTTTCGGTGGAAATGTACGTTTCAAACTTTAGTCATATTTATTCTTTCGGAAATGAAATATATACTTGACATCGAACTTATACGCTCACACACAATCACGTTCGCATATACCTGTATTTTAGTTAAAGAGTTACCTTCATGTAGTAAAGTAAAATTCAATATCTCTAATAAAGTACATTGTTTTTAATATAGTTGAGCCGACAGTATCAAATTCCGTTGTGTCTATAACAAATACTTAAATTTGCTTTTCATAAATGCACTTGTTACTCATATGGAAACATAAATTTGAAGCAAACATAAATTTTTATTTACGCATTTTTTTCATTCATCCGATTAAAACGTCAGATGTCCGTGACGGTCTCCTTTTTAAGATTAAATTATTTTCAAATTCATGTGTTGTTTCATTGAATATTCATTGTTTTTATAACTATATAACTGCAGATTGCGAAAATCTTAGAGAAGAAAAGTGACAAGCGTTTCATATTATTTTTGGAGTTTATCAGATTCATTATTGAAAATGAAGGTAACAAATTTGGTGAAAGGTAATATTCACTCTATTACCGATAATGATAATGCAGATAATCTTAATAAATTTAATTAAATTAACTATAAGGATTTGAATCTGTTAGTTGCTGATATAATGCCTTCGAATCTTATGTGCATAAGTAACAGAATGATTGCCAAAATGGTTTTTTTCGACACGGGTATTTTTAAAATTCCAAATAAAAGTACTGAAAATTGTGTAAGTGATTTAAATAAGCAAAAGTGGGTCGTATGTGATCTAGAAGATAATTCAAGCTCAAATGGATCAGTACCATCCAAAGTTAATTGTAGAAATAATGTTAGTGCATCTTTCAGTAGAATTAGCTATAACGACCAAGATTATTTTGGAAAGGAAATTTCGTTCGTAGATCAAACACTTGATTTTCAAGAAAATGCGAAATCCACTGTTTCTAAAAAAAATACAAACTCTATTAATGAAATACATAATGTTCTAAGTGATTCTAAATTAGATGAAAAACTAGTTGAGGGAATATTCAAGATTACTCCAGATTTTTCATGTGAATCAATAAGTATAATAGATGATTCGAATGACTTGTTTTTAAAGAAATCTGCGCAAACAATTGTTGAAGAAAAGAAACCAATAGAAATAGCATACTCTTTGCTAGGAAAACTTTACAAATATGAGTATGCTTTCAATTGCGTTCTTTTTACTAACGACATTAAGTCATTGTTATTCAGTCAGTCGCTAACTGTATTTAATAGCACAAGCAATTACGTTATTAAAAACTTAGGTGTGGAGGGTAACTGCTTGTTTAGGTGTTTTTCCAAGATATTGTTTAATACAGAGGAGCAGCATGCGCTTTTGAAAGCATCTGTAGTTTAGTACGCGATCTAAAATTGACTGAAAGTGTATTCTACAGCAACATTCTCTAATGCTATGATGATGATCAACTGATTATGAAAGTTTTATAAGAAGATCGTGCGAATTTAACACCTTATATAAAGTAGGTATTTTAGTAAAGATATTTCATTTGAATTTACAAGTATTTACTGAACAATAAGATAAAGTTATTCAAAAAGAAGATGAATGCAAAAGTATTTCGAATGATCAATCTTACTTCCTTATCTTGCTAACTGGTTCACGGGTTTCGGGCCATTGGGTCCTTTTACAAAAAGTAACGGAACTACAATCTACGAATACAGAAATAAAGAGCAGTTGTACAGGTATTTTACAGACAAACACTAATTTTCAAGTTGAGTATGAGAAGGAGAAACCTTTCACATTCAACTTGAATGCAGCTACTGAAAGGATTGTACAAAATGAAAATTCTTCAAGAAAAAAAGTTATCCTGTAAAAAAGAAAAGAAACTAATTCTTGAAGCCTTTGAATCGACAAAAAACCTGAACAAAAATATGCCTTGTTGCCAACAAGAAGTTGCAATAGATGAAATTGATGGTGATTACGCTTTCAAATACAAGAATGACAAAATCAACCTTGAAAATATTGTCAGTTATCCTACGCAATCTGGAAAACAACGCCATGCATCGAAATTTAGTTCATACAAACTCTTTTACAATAGTTCTGCAAACAAAGACAGTGTGCCAGATTATGAGTTGTCAAAAGATGACAAAGAAACGTATTATGAAAAGAAACAAATTGCAAAGATAAATAAAAACGCATTAATTTATGATCTCAGAACTGTTGAGTTACCGTCGCGTAATTTTAAAGATGACTTCGGCATTTTAAATGATGATAAAATAAGAGCAGTAATTGAAAACTGTATGCTATACAAATGTAAATGTACGTGTTCGTTAAGTTTTCACGGTGGGATTCGGTACAATGAAAGAAATAATGTAACGTATGGTGCATGTAAATATACTACTCACAAAACTGCCCGATTCAAATTTAGGATTTATCATGTTCAAAATTAAGTTGGATTTTTGCTTGTATCGTCTACAGAGCCAATAAAAGTAGTTCATGAAAATACTATAATAAGTACCTGCTATAAAAACCTTAAGAAAGGAACAGCGCAAAAAATAGATAGCAGAGGCCGAATGCAAAGGTGTACAAACCTAGATGATCAAAATACTTATAATGAAGCTAATGGTAAAAAATTTGCAATTACTGCTGAAGGTGATGATTATTCTGCTACATGCAGAAAGTCTCTATTTTACCATCGATATCATAAAATTTACCTCTCCATTTATGGAAAAAAAACACTATCAATAACTTCAATTTAAAAAAACAAGTATCAAATAAGTATTAGATTCCAGGATTTGTCCAACACTTACTTGAGTCATAGATGCCATATACATTGTTTTATGGACTCGGCTTGCCTTCGATATTATCGATAACAATATATCAAGAACAATGCATACATCGAAAGTGCTACTAAAGTTTTAAAAGAATAAGTTTTTAAAGGAAACATGAAATCGTGCCGTATGCAATTCGTATATCTCCCCCGCCCCTCTCCCCACCCGGCCCCTACACCTTTCAGGAAAGGCAAAATTCTACAGGCGAATAGGCATGATAATCATACAATTTTTTTTATTATACTCAAACTTGTTTTACAATTTTCAATAGCTTTGCATGCTATATTGGTTTCCTTAAATAATTTTATTCCAGCTTTTTTTGTACAATATAATGCTGTAATCAAAAGAACAATCAAGTTCATAGCCACTTGTTTATGTTAGTTAGTTTATTTATTTTCAACTTATATGTTACATTTGGTTTACATTTCTTAAATTTCTATTTGTGTCTCATATCCAGTTTGTGTAGTTTATTATGTATGTGTTTTGTGTATGTGTGTGTGTGTGTGTGTGTGTGTGTGTGTGTGTGTGTGTGTGTGTGTGTGTGTGTGTGTGTGTGTGTGTGTGTGTGTGTGTGTGTGTGTGTGTGTGTGTGTGTGTGTGTGTGTGTGTGTGTGTTTTGTAAATATGTGCCTTTGTAGGTGTGTCTGCAACTCTTGTGTCCCTGTCTTCTGCGCCTGCCTGTTCCTCTTTTCTTCTCATTTTTCTTTTGATTAATCTTCTCTTCCTCTTTCTCTCTCCAAGATCTGCCTTTTCCGCTCTTCTGTTTTCTTTTCAGCTTTTCCTTTATTACTTTCTTTTGCCTTTTCACCTTTGCCTTTCCTTTGCTTTTGCTCTCCTTCTTGCTAATCATTTCATCTATCTTTCTCCTTATTAAGGCTTTGATACCTTTTTCTTGTTTCCTATTGCTCCCTCTGCCTTTCCTTTCCTCAACCTCACTTATTTTTCCTTATTATCTTATGATTTGTTTTCTAGTTTACCTTTTTCTTTCTCTTTTTCGATTCTTCTTCTTTTCCATTTTGCTCCATCCTCCAATACCTGTTTCCTCTCGCTTGTGTACTTGCTATTACTTGTGTCTTGTGTGTGTGTGTGCATGTGTATGTTTATGTTTGCGCGTGTGTTCGTGTTTTGTGTGTATGTGTGTATGTATGTGTATGTATGTGTGTGTAGATGTGTCTGCGAGTCTTGCTTCTCTTCTTCGTCTTCTTGCTTTTCTTTTTCTTTCTTTTCTTCGTTTCTTCTTCTTTTCCATTTTATCTCCATCATCCACGCTATCTTTTCTTTGCTTCCTATAATTATTTTTAACCATTCTTCCCCTTCCTTTCTGCTTTCTTCACATTTTTTTACTATGTGTTTCAATTTTCTTCCTCTTTCATACACATTCTACATCTCTTATTTTCTTCTTTTTCCCAATACCTGCTTCCTCTCGTTTCATTACCTAACCTAAATCTTTCCCTTATTTGTAGGCCTTTTATTCTTCCCTCTCCTTGAATTTTCTTTAACCTATACCTTTTCATTTCTTCTTTCAGCTCTTTCCAATCGTTTATGTATCTTGATTTTTCTAGTTTTTCTTCTAGTTCTTTTTCATCTTTTTTCTTTAGCTCATCTCTTATTTCTTCCCAAAACTCTTCTCTCATTTCATCTCCCTCTTCCCTCTCTCTGTATATTTTACTTTTTTCCAGCCTTTCCTCTCTCTCCTCCTTCTTACCCTTTTTATCTTTTTCTTTTCTTTCCCTTTTCTTTAATTCTCTCCATGCTTCATTTTTTATTGTGCCATCTCTTTCTTCTCTTATTTTGTTTTCATACTTCATTGCTCTTTCTAATGCTGTTTCTTTCATTTCTTGTCTTCCTGTTTCCCATCGTATTAGGTAACTTGGCGTGTTTCTATCTAATCCTAATACCCACTTTATGTATTTTAGTTGTAGTCTCTCTATTTCCTCATATCTCTTCCATCCCCAGATTTCTGCTCCATACATAATCACGCTTTTCGCCAGGGCATCGAACAGGTTCATCCGTAGCTCCCAGTTTTCTCTAAATAGCTTTTCTCCTAGCCCCCATAGTCTTCCTAGTCTCATATTTATTTTCCCTTCTACCTTCTTTATCTCCTTTTTATTTCCGTTATTTCTGCTTATCACGTATCCCAAGTAGCTGTACTCTTTCACCATCTCTATCTTCTCACCTTCCCATTCGAATTCTTCTTCCTTCCCCCTTCCTCCTCCTCTCCTGAATTTCATTATCTTTGATTTTCCTACTTTTAGCTCTAACCCCGTTTCTTCCAGGTATCTTTTTAATTTTTTCAGCATTGCTTTCATTCCACTTTCACTCTTTGCCATCATCACTATATCATCTACGTATCCTAATGTACATATTTTCTTCCTTCCTATCACTACCCCTCCTTCCTGCACCTGCTTGATCTTCACTTCCAGGTCGGCGAAGGCAAGATTAAATAGCGTGGTGCTCAAAGGGCACCCTTGCCTTACGCCTTTGTAAGTCTCAAACTCCCCAATTATTTCTCCTCCAACTTTTACCTTACTCCCTGTTTTCTTGTATATTTCTTCTATACTATTCCTAATTTTTCTATTTATCTCTTTCTCTTTCATTGTTTCCCATATTTTCTTCCTCTTTATTTTAACAAAAGCGGCTTTCATGTCTGCAAAGAATACGAACAGTTTTCCTCCTTTTTCCCTTATTTCCTTCCCTATTATTGTTTTTAATATATATATTGCGTCCATTGTTCCTCTTTTCTTCCTAAATCCCATCTGCGTATTGCTTAGCGTTTCTTTAGCTTCTAGTTCTCTTTCCAGCTTTTTCCTCAGTATTTCCGCATATATTTTATATCCCGTATCCATCAGCGTTATTCCCCTATAGTTTCCTACTTTTTCTTTCCTCCCTTTCTTATATAGTGGTACTATTATTCCCTTCCTCCATTCTTCCGGATATCCTTCTCCGCTCCATATTCCGTTTAAGCATTTTGTCATATCTTTTATCAAGCCTTCCGTGCCTTCCACATACGCTTCATTTGCTATACCATCTTCTTCTGTCGCCTTTTTCTTTTTCATTTTTCTTATTACCTCTTTTACTTCTCTTTCTTTGATTTCTTCACCTTCCTCTCCTTTGCTGTCTTCGGTTTCTTCCCTTTTGCTTTCTTCTTTTTCTTTCTCTCCCAATTGTTCCTTGAAGTGTTTTATCCATTCTTCTTTTCCTATATTTTCATCTAACTCAATTCTTTTCTTCCTATTGCCATTCACTTTATCCCAGAATTTTCTTCTCGTCTTATCTTCTCTTATTTCTTCTGCCACTCTTTTCCCCTCATCTTCTTTTGCTTTTCTTGTTTCCTCTCTGTATTCTCTCTTTGCTTCTAGGTATTTGCCTCTGTCTCTTTCCCCTTTTCTTACCTTATTTAATTCTGCCATTACCCTTCTCCTTTTTGCCTTACATTCTTTTCTCCACCAGCTTTTTTTTGATCCTTTTTTTTCCTATCTTCTTTTTTACAACTGCGTTCTTCACTCTATTTTTTATATCTTACCATTTTTCTGTTCCCTCTATTGCGTCTATCCATCTCTGATACTCCCTTATACCTTTATCATGTATTCCCTCCCTCCGATCTTTATTTCTCCTACTAATACCTCACTTGTCCTTTCTTTCTTCCATTCAACCTTACTCATCCCTTTCCTCTCTCTTATCGCCATTATTCCTCCTCCTATTTCTCTTCCCCTTCTTCCTTCCCTTCTTGAGTCTCTCCACTCTATGCTGTACCCTTTAAGCTGTTTCTCCACACCAGTTCTTGCCCCTTGCCTCTTCACCCAGGTTTCCGTTAGCCCTATTATGTCGAATTCCCTAACATATTTCCAGTCGTCTTCCTCCATGCTCCTCACCCCCGCCACGTTCCAGACTAGTATTTTTACTGCCTTTCTCCCCTCTCTCTCCCTTCTCTCCTCTCTCTCTCTTTTATCCCTATTGTTTTCGCAACCCTTCCGCCCCCTTTCCTACCATTTTCCCTCTCTCTCGCTCCACCACCATTCTTCTTCCTCTGACTTCACCCCGTTATGCCACATCTTTACCTCTTTACCTTTACTTTTTATTTCTTTCGCTTTCCTTCTTACTTCCTCTCTTATCCTTCTCTGCTTCCACGTACAGTCCTCATCTATGTATATCTTTTTCTGTGACAGATTCTTTTTCTTCTTAATAATTCCTGCTTTTTGTTCCCATGAAGCGCATCTAATTTGCCACATGTTTTTTCTTCTTTCTCTCTGATCATCCCTCTCCGCTATTCCTCCTATTCTTCTCAGATTCACTATCTCTCCTTTCATTTCTAGTACCTCCCTTAACCAGACCTCTACCTCTCCCTTCTTTTCCCATCTTAACTCACCCTCTAAGTCTGTCACTATTATATTGTTTATCCTACTTTCTCTATCCATTTTTTCTCTCATATGCTCTAATTCTTCCTTATTGCCTACTTCTGTTCCTCTTTGCTTCTTGTTTCCTCCTTCTATGCTTTCTTTTAGTTTCACTCACTCCTCTTCCAACTAGTCCATCCTCTCTCCCCATTTTTCCTGCAGTTTCTTTTCTCTACGTTCTGCTTTTTCCCTTTCTTCTTTCGTCTCTTTCTTTCTTTCTTCTCTCTCTCTTGTTCTTTCCTAACTTTTCCTATTTCCTTCTCTCATCTTTCTTCTGTTCTTTTCCCCTCTGCCTCCATTCTTTCCATTTTTCCCATTATTTCTTTAAACATTTCTGTCCGTTCTTTCCTTTTCTCCTCCCATACTTCTCTTAATTCCCTTATATCTGTCCGTATCTTTTCCATTATATCTTCTGCACCACTACTTTTTCCCACTTCTCTTATCGTGTTGTCCAATCCTTCTCCCCCCTCCCCATCCATCTCGCTTCCCTTGCTCTCACTCTTGCATCTCTTTGCCTCTCTCATTTCTCCTCTATTATTCTCCCTCAGCCCCTCTCCGCTCTCTCTCCCCCTCACCACCTTTACTCTTTTCTTCTTTTCCTCCTCTGGGCCTTTCTTATCCAACCTTCCACCTTTATCTCTTAATTTTTCTGTTGTCACAAATCTTTCCATCCTATCCCGTACGCCTTAATTCGACTCTCTATATCTACCCGTGATCCCACCTTTATTCCCTGTCTTACCTTTTCTGTCTATGCCTTTACTCCTTACCGCCCCTCCTCTCTGCCTGCCTTTCCCGCTTTCTGATTTTCTCTCTTAACCTCAACTTTTATTTTTTTTTTCTTTATTCCTCTCTCTCTGCTTTTTCCTGCTCTTCTCCAGGCCTCTCTCTCTCTTCTTCACTCCTCCGCCTCCACGCTCTTTTCACCTCTATTTCTCTCTTCAAACACTTTTCCTCTTTAACTTTCTCACCAAAATTCGCGCTCACATCCAAGACACGTCCACACTCCCCTCGAGTGAGATCTCGACTCTACTTGTTTATGTTTTTTATCAAAAATATATGTTATGCTTGCAAATAACGCTACTTATTATAGCTACAACGTCGAATAAGTATATTAAAAAAATATATATGTTAGTTTGTGATTAGAGTTTTAGATTATACTGTACATATATTGTACATTATCTATTATCTATTGTAGTGGTTCCTATATTCCCACTATCAATGTTGTTGCTTTTGAATAGTAGAAAAAATGTAAGGTACATAAATAGCTTTATGCGTGTTGCATCATCGCTTATGTCGCTTATTTCTAAGAGATTATACTTTCCTTTAATTTCGCTTTCTAACATTAACAATATCATGCGTTGAAATGTTTTCAATGGTGGAAACAAACTTCGAATAAACTTTATAAGAGTACTCGTCGGGCTCGTCGTTATCAAAATCAATAACGAAACAAAATCGTACATATCTACTCGTATGACTATTCCGGATTGATACTGTTGCTGATACGGGTATAAATTACAGTCTTTACATATCTCAATTTATACAGTTTGTGACGGTAAACGTCAAATTAGCGCTGATAATATAACCTAATTGCTGCCTGCGGGGGCAGCACCTACCGGAGAGACGAAAAACGTAACGAAGGAATTCGGCGCGCGAGCAGACGGAACGCGCGCGATTGAAATTGAATCAGTGAAGCATTGACCACCATCACGATCGCCCGCTTTTTCTCGCTAATACCGATCCTTGTGCCGCTAACGACTTGACGATCAGAGAGGAACGCCCAGATCAACGACGATAGTGATTGCTGCTGCCAAGGTGCCGGACAACTGCCAAGGAGAGAGACCTGAGCCGACGAAGAAGCGTCGCCTTTCACGAGACCGGCTGAGTGTGTGTGAGGTTTCGCTATCGAGGGCGAAACCGCGTGTACGCGAGTTCGTGATCCGCGACATAAACACAAAACGGTTCCCTCGCAGTGTGACTGGTTTAGTGTCATCTTCGCACGCCTACGATATTAAGGTAAGCTGGCCAGCTTAATCTCGGGGCCGCGATACGATTGCATGAGCGACGATTAATTTTCCGACATCTCAAGCGTGCATGTAATAGCTCTTCCAACAAAGAGCAGCGAGCGTCACGACACTGCATGATATCGTCGAGCGAGCGTCGATGTAAACAAACACGCGGGCCGACCTTATGTAGCATTTGATAGATAATAAAAGGTTCTATTCGTGACATTAACAAGTGCTTTCGACTCGCTCATTCCGTATTGCTTCCACTCACTTTCTCATAGGTTAATAAATTTACTGGTTGACTGACATCTGTCTCCCCATGCTCTCCGGATTGCGTTTTGAGCATAGATGATTACATTCGCCCTCTAATGAATCCGCGCGAATAAAAATCATTAAACGGTATCTACCCCGTTACAAGTTAAACGTAATATTTCCTGTAGAAGATATTATTGTACATTTTCATGTTATTCTGTATTGATACAAGGAATGAAATATTTTTATTTGTAATATTAGAACACCATAAAACACTATGAAACAATATAAAACAGTATAAAATACCATATAATACCGTGGAAGCCCATGGAGTTCCATAAGGCACAATGGAGGACTATGAATCCATCAAGATGCGTCGAACACCATAAAACACCATAAAACACTATGGAAACACATGGAGCCATAAAGTACTATGTACGAGGTGTGTTCAAAAAGTAACTAGAATTTTTAAATTTCGCGGGTTTGGAGAGTCCGCTTGTATAAAATTTTTTTCTATTATGTTGGCACACATGCCCCTGAAGTACGATAAAATTTTCAGCAATATTCATTGCTTACTTTTTAAGTGGCAGCCGCTAACGTTAGACGTGTTTTTCGAGCTCGGCGATTTTTGTTTGTGAAAAAAAATGGATCAAAGAATTTGTATTAAATTTTGCGTAAAAAATGAAATAAAGTGTAGTAAAGTTTGTCAAATGTTAACAAAGGCATATAGTGAGTCTGCTATGAGTAAAGCAAGGATTTATGAGTGGTATAAGCGTTTCCAAGATGGCCACGAAAACGTTGAAGATGACGAACGACCCGGACGCCCAAGCACATCAACAACCGATGAAAACGTGAAAAAAGTGAAAAAAATGGTTATGAACGATCGCCGAATCACAATCAGAGAAGTCGCTGATGATGTTGGCATATCAGTTGGCTCATGCCATCAAATTTTTTCGAATGTTTTGGGTATGAAACGTGTGGCAGCAAAATTCGTTCCAAAATTGTTGAATTTCGAACAAAAACAGCGGCGAATGGAAGTTGCTCAGGAGTCGCTAAATGAAGTCAATAACGATGCAGAACTACTAAAACGTGTTATAACAGGTGACGAAACATGGGTTTATGGATATGATGTCGAAACTAAGGCTCAATCGTCCCAGTGGAGGCATTCTGGATCGCCAAGACCGAAAAAGGCTCGACAAGTGCGGTCGAATGTGAAGGTTATGCTCACTGTGTTCTTCGATTTTAATGGCATAGTGCATTATGAATTCTTTCCACAAGGTCAAACAATCAATAAGCAGTACTACCTACAAGTTCAACGTTGTTTGCGTGAAGCAATCCGAAAAAAACGCCAGGATTTGTGGCAAAACAATTCATGGCTTTTGCACCACGATAATGCGCCTGCTCACACTTCATTGCTTGTTCGTGAATTTTTGGCCAAAAACGAAACTGTAACGATGCCTCAGCCTCCATATTCGCCAGATATGGCTCCATGTGACTTTTTTCTATTTCCAAAAATAAAGAGAACATTAAAAGGCCGTCGTTTTACAAGCATAGATGACATTGAAAGCGAATCGCTGAAAGAGCTAAAAGCTCTTACAAAGATCGAGTTTCAAAAGTGTTTCGAGGATTGGAAAAAGCGTTGGCATAAGTGTATTGTATCTGAAGGGGACTACTTTGAAGGCGACAACATTAATGTAGATGAATAAATAAATATTTTTTTCATAAAACGAAAATTCTCGTTATTTTTTGAACACACCTCGTAGAATTTTTTTTGTTCAAATGAGGACGATTTTCCTTTATTTTCTCGCTTAACTGGTCCAACAACGACGCATAATAGTCTCCGATGATTGTTTGTCCTTTTTCTAAATAGTCCACGAAGATAATTCCACGTAATCCTCAAAAGACATTGGCCATAAACTTGCCGGCCAATTTCACTGTCTCCGTCTTCTTTGGAGCTGGTTGTCCTTTCACAATCCACTACTTTGACTGTTCCTTCGAGTGTAGTGGTGTATCCACGTTTCGTTTACAGTTATGAATTGATGCAGAAAGTCGTCCGGATTGCGGTGAATGTGCGCTAAGAGGGCTTCAGCAACCAACACTCGACTACGTCTGTCTCGACTGAGAGCAAATGCGGCACCCATCTTGCCGAAATTTTTTTCATGTCCGATTGCTCATGTAAAATCGAAATGATTGAACCTTTTGAAGCCCTTGTGGCCTCAAATGTTTTGTACAGTTTTGATGTTCGGTTACTCAACACCATGTGTATGGATTTTATTGATCCATACACATCGTGGATTTTATTGATCATTTCCGGAGTGCTCAAGTCTATAGGACGATCTGAACGTTGTTCATCTGCAGTCGATGTACGACCACGTATAAATTCATTTACCCAATTGTAAACAGTTGCAAACACGGGGCAGATACACCATGAACTGCGTCTAACTCAGCTTTGATTTCTTTCGAAATGTTTTATCACCACTCGGAACTCACTTTTTTCGTCATTGTTAACGGTAAGCAAAAGTTGTTCACTTTGATAGATGATAAAAATGTAACTACTCGATGGATCTAGCTGAAACTTCAACAGCACTTTATTTAATAGTGACACTTGCTGGTGCAATATATGTTGAGATTCTTTGAGCACCATCTCTTGGATTTTCTATGGACTTATTGACCGACCCTCGTGAAACATTTTATTATGTTTCAACACAGGATTACATCATGGTATATATCATTTTGTGATAAAATCTTAAAAATTTATTCATGATATTTTAAAATCATAAAAATCAACAGTTAACGTCATTGTGTATTTGTACCAATAAATTATTTTGACAGTTATACGTAATTTCTAATTATAAGAATATTAAATACAACTAATTTTTAATTTCAATTTTCACACTTTTTTGTGTTCACAAATTTTGATGTATTCATGCATTATCATACGAGAATGAGATATGCGTGCCAAAAGTGCTAAACATCATTAAATTGTGATTATAAAAAGAGAATCGATTTAGGTAATAAATTTAAATTATTATGATTAGCACACGACTCTATTTACAAATTTATTACGGGAATTTTCAGGATGCAAAGATTGTTCTAACTACTTAGTAACGCGCGTAAGAGTGTTTGGAGTGGGAAAGAGAGGATTTCAGTGGAAGAATATCATGCAATGAATTCATTAAAATAAATTTTGATTGCTGGGCCAACTACAAAAAAAGAAATATAAAGAAAGAAACAATAAAACTCAGTAACTACGTTCCCGGATTGGCAATGGTACGATGCTGTTCATGGAGAGGCGCTCAACTGTTCTGGGCTGACAAGAATGTTCGCTCACGCAACGGTGAACCTCTCTGACCACTTTCGAGGATTATAAGTCGTTCAATGGTGATCATTAGTTGCATTAATTCTCACCGTTGAGGATTTGGTCACTTCGAAAGCAACGATGTGCAAGTCTTCCGTGTTCATGGTAACGGAAGAGAAAAAAAGAGAAAGAGAAAGCTCATACTGCCTCCAGCTGTAGCTGCTACTACAGGCCGGTTATTGCTGTAACTTCTCACTGCCTTCCCTCGTTGTCGCTATAGCTCCGGATACCGTTGTTGCTGCAGCTGTCTCCTGCTATTACTGTTCTGGATCGCTGGAAAGCTTCCTGTCGTGACTGTCGTCCAAATGCGAGTGCCCGCACAGCCGACGCCCATCTAAAATTCTTCAATCGTTTCTTTCTACCTCGCTATCCCCCCGCTTTACGACTCATCACCTTTACGACTTATCAAATTCCGCGCCGTTTCTCTCTCCTAACTCCGCGAATCAACATTTCAAACAAACACATCAAACAGATAAGCCGAGCATTAATGGTACACGTATGTACACACGCATGGGCGCGACTTGACGAAGGTGCGCCCGCAAATCGTGAGAAGCGACGAGTGACGGTGTAATCACTAGTGAAGTGATTTTCCCTGTCACATGATATTCAATTCCATGTATAAAGATATTACTGACAATTTTTTCACCCCCTCAAAATTTTTGAAACCTGCATTGGAATTATTAATATTTCCTGTGTCTAAACCTGTTCTTAATGGAATGATCATTTGTGATTCCAATATAGGATTATTAATTATTATTATGCATTCTAATTCTTTTGTAGGTTCAGTATGCTCAAAGTACGTGCTGTAAAATGAGTTCTGTGAGAGATCTTCCTCCAATAGCTGGATCAATAATATGGGTTAAACAAATAGATTTTCAACTTACCATGTATCTCAAACGTGTTGAAGATGTACTAGGTAAATAGAAGACTTTATTAACACTTTACTGGTATCTTTGTACAGTTATTTTCGTAGATTGAAACTGATTTGATTACATTTAAAATCATGAAGTATAAAAAGTGTGCCAAATATTTAAACACTCCGATAATTGTGAACGAATATATTATTTCTCAGAAATTGTATCATAAGTAATATTGAAGATGATCGATATGCAGTTACTATTATGATGACAGACCGTAATTAGGCTTAATTTAATTCTTTAACCTAATTAATTTATTGAAATTAATCTGAAGATCAGAATAAAAACCAACATGATGTACAGAAAGAGCAAGGTTGTGAGAAGCAATATTGCTTGATCTTGTTCTTTCTCACTCAACAACCTTCGAGAGTTATCATGATGATAGGAGGAGGGGCCATAAAAGTAAAATCTATCTTTTCCCATGGATTTTTTCTCATTGTAAGAAGGTTTAGAATTTATCATTGAAACCGAATAAAATTGTAGAAATCCGAAGATTTTTCTTACTCTAATTAATAATAAATAATCATGCCCACTTAGAACGTCTTATCAAGTTTTCATTTTGAAGCTTCAATTAATCAGAAAATAGCGAAAACCATAAAAAAATGTCCGTAATATTAATAGGTTTTAAGTAATTTCGTAAATTATTATAATTAGAAACCAGATAATAACTAATTTTAACAATCATCATATTGTAATGCGTACACTTTCGAAATATATTTTTATAACTACAAAATAACTAATAAATAATTCATCTTTTATATTTCAACATGAAGTAAAACAAATATTAGAATGATAATGAATTTTTTTTTATGAATCTTCTAAATTTCGCAAGTTTTCTTATTGTTTTATAATAGATAAATATTGAATCATTGTATTGTATAGTTATTACGATTGATTATTAATTCTTTAATGTTAAGTAAGTAATATATAATCAAATAAATCCGCGATAAGAATTATAAATAATAGCAACACTCTTGTCTCGAAAATGATACTCCAAGAGCCATATTTGGAGAAAAAGGCTCAAGCTTAAAAGGGATCGCCCACTTTTTCTCTGAAAAATCACGCTCAGAGATTAATAAAAAAATACTAGATAGGATAAAAAAATTTTTCTACTAATACAAAACTTAGTCTTCATCAAAAAGTTGAATTGAAAAAAATTGAAAAAAATAAATATCGCCTACAAACACCACTTTTCGCTCGTAGTACCTTTGAGCTGAATCTTACGACAAAATAAATAGCACCATTGAATTCTACGTCAAAAAATACATCGAAAACATGTATCATACTTTTTTACATAATGCGATGCTTTTATTAATTTTAACAAATAGAATGATTTTTTACGCCGGCCAACCCGACTAACTACGTAGAAACTTAATTCTTTTAAATTAAAGGTCAACCCAACATTTCTTTCATACATAGAATATATGTTTTCAATGTATTTATTGAAATAGAATTCCCTACTCAAAAACCGCTAGCAGTAAAAAACCTCGAGAAAACCTGGATTTATTATTTTAGCGCTTTTTTTGTTGGACCCAACGATTAAATATGTCGTATTCTATGTAAAAAATACTTCTGAAACATTATAGAAAAGTTTTCATTTTCTTTACACTATGAAGAATTAAATATTGAACTTTGATGCTCTTACAAGGAAACCCCCCCAACCCGACCTCACCGATTTCAATAATCTTTTGATATGTTATAGTTCATCAAAAAATAAGACATACGTATTTTTTTTATCGGCGGAAAAACACTTTGAGGGGGTGAAAACAACCCTCAAAGTTCACCCCCAAAAATAGATTTTCCAATGTATCTCAGCATCTAATTGATATTTTACGACCAAACAAATTTCATATCACTTCTCATGTGAAAAGCAAACTAGCACATGCAATTCCGACCACAAGGGATGCAACCCTTATTTTTTTTATTTAAAATACTATCTATTTCATGGCTATTTTTATGAAAAAAATTAAAATAACCCGAAAAAAATTGGAAAAAATATTACCCTACATAAAATACAAAAATAAAGTTAATCTAGTCAAGGTTTTTTTTGAAACTACCCCCTTAAAGTTGAAAAACCACCCCTAAAAAATTGTTTTCAATACATTACAGGTGGTGTTGATAATTTACTGTAAAATACGTTAAGCATCATTTATACTGTACAAACACAACTATCTCGTGCAGTTTCGACCACAAGAGTTGCAACCCCTAATTTCTGTCATCGAAATTTTTACCTTCTTTGTACCTATTTTTGAAAAAAAGTTCATAATGAGCTTGAAAAAATTAGTAAAAATATTACCGTGGATAGAATAAGAAAAAAAATTTACCTTTTATTTTTAAAACCACCCCTTATGTTGAAAAACCACCTCCAAAAAATTGTTTCCAATACATTACAGGTGGTGTTGATAATTTACTGTAAAATACGTTGCTCATCACTTATAATGTACAAACACATTTATCTCGTGCAGTTTCGACCACGAGGGTTGCAACCCCTAATTTATGTCATCGAAATTTTTACCTTCTCCATTCCTATTTTTGAAAAAAAGTTCATAATGAGCTTAAAAAATTCAAAAAATTATTATCGTGGATAGAATACGAAAAATATGTACCAATTCAAGATTATATCACCCAACAAGACCCAGAACTGGGACAACGTTTTTCCAAAGTATTTTGTTGCGCCGATTCCGAATCTGTCCGGAAAAATGATCCATCACCAAGTAGCAATTTCTAAAACTCCCCTTATATCCCAATGGTAATTTCCCGCACGAACCCGCACTATCAGAATGCTTACAACCCCCCCTAATAACCCCCTAAAAACCTCCAATGAAAATGCCGTTAGCCCCCCACTAATAGCCCGAAGACATAGCTGAGCCCCCTTGCAACCTTATGGCAATGCTTGCAACCCACCGAATAACATAATGGCAACGTTATCAACCCTGCTAACTACTGGGGTTATTAGGGGGTTATTAGGGGGAGGATCTTATTGGGGGGGGGAGTTATTAGGAGGTTAATGAGGGGTTGTAAGCAATGCCATTGGGGGATATTAGGAGGGTTATTAGGGGGAGGTTTATTACCATCGCCATTCGGTGATTAGGAGGGTTGATAGCATTGCTATTGTTTTTGTTGGTTGAGTTTTTCTCCTTTCTTGTGACTAAAATTGTAAACTGCCAAGTAATATATATTTAATTGATTTTTATATGCGTTACTATAATTCATTCAGTTACCAATTAAAAACAATCAAAAAAATTAGGACGGATTTATTGTTCATACTTCTTACAATAATGATATTCTTCATAGAAGTGCTCGAAACATAATGATTTTTTGCACCAACCGCAACGTATAATAGCCACATTTTTGCATCCTTCTATGTCACAATGTGTATTGCAGGAATCTCCAAAACTGTAAGCAACAGGATTGTCAAAATTTTCTGGTTTTTTAGTGAGGTAACCACTCTTGAACCAGGAATATTTAAAAAGATTAGTATATCTTGGTGAAGATAATTGATTGTGGACTAACGACTGAAGTTTAATAATGTTGTTTCTTTTATGTAAATCCAAATCATAATTCATCAAAATTACGGTATCTGAAAATTGGCGGACAAAGTTCTTCCATATGCGAAATCCAAAAACATCAAGTGGCTGAATTTTTCCCGTTGTGCCAGTCGGTATTTTTTTAAAATTTATAATTTTATCACGTGGAGTTACAGTTTCTATGGCACTGTCACAATGACCGCTCCAGGAGTCAAGCAACAGCATCGTATTGGAACCTACATTAGGGAAATATACTTTTTGCAGCCATATTTTAAAGAGATCTAAAATCAAAAATCTTATTTGTAATATCATTTATAATGATATTAATTGTAACTAGATGGGATTATGTATACCTGTAGTCAACTTTCCAGATTTAGATGCTTCTACGTAAACATTTTCGGATCTAAATAAAGTGCTTTCAACAATGGATCCAAACTCACCGCTAGATTCCTTCAAAACTAAAAAGCGTGGTGACAATAATTCTCCTGTGGCTGATATGAGTGGCTGTATAGTATAACTGTGGGTTGTTGAAGAAACTGATTGTACTAAACACTGTACCTGCTTTTCTCCTTCAACCGCTAGCGTTCTTCCGGAGTGCATTTCCAGTTGGAATCCGCTCTGATCAGAATTAAACACATTATGAATTCCAATTATTCTTATGCCTGCTTTAACATCAGCAATAAAAGTATTTGCTTTAATCGTTAGTTCTGAATTACTTTCTAGTGTTTTCTTGGTTATAAACTTATTTATTTTCCGGGATACTATTCTATGAGCTTTCTTGAATTTACAAAGCCAGTTATCCGAAGCTTTGAATCTTACATCTTCTGATCCTATAATCTTTTGAGCTTGCAATGCCCATCGACATATGTCACGATCATGAATGATGTAACCAGCGTCTACTGCTGCTTTAAAATTATCAAAAGTGTACTGACAAATTCTTGCAATTTTTTCTCTATAAGTACCACCTTTGTTGACTGTATGAGCCCAACGTTTCAACTGACTCACAGATGAAACTTTCTTAAATTTTTGACGTACACTTTCAACACTTAAATTTTTTTTTTTGCCACTTCTCCAGTATTCTACGGCTCTTTGCTTATATTCAAAACTGACATCTTCATTGTCTTTGGTACAATGGTCGGTGGGTGCTTCGAAATCGTCAGGAAAATGGTGTTGAACTTCATCTTCTACTATTTTTGCAGCATGATCTTTGTAATTTTCTTGAAAATCTAATGTATCTTCAACGATCATATCTACTTCATTGAAATCATTCACGGAATCTATTAAAATGCTTTTAATTTTTTTCGACAATTGAATCTCTTTATAATTTGTCTCACTTTGAGGTATTTGTAGAGTTTGAAAGTAAGCTAATAATAAATTTAAAACGTTCAGAGCGTTAATTTTCATTTTTTAATCTGAAATAAAAAAAAAATATATATATATATATCTTATATATCTTCTATTATATTAAACAGAAGGCGCGAAATTCTCCGTGCGTCCGTCCATCCATCCGTCCCCTTTTTTTCCTTATTTTTCCTCTGTATAGATCTCTCCTGATATCGCTGGGAAATAAGAAATAAACTGAATAACAAATAAACAAATTAGGATAAAAACAAATAAATAAACAAATTGATAAGTAAACAATAATGATAAACAAACTTATAGAAAACATTCATGAAAAAAATTAATTAATAAATTAAAAAGTAAACATATTAATTAATAAACAATAATAATAAATAAATCAATAAGTAAACAATAATTATAAACATCATTAATTAATAAATCCTCATAATCAGTGTAATTTCAATTTTTTTAATAACAAATATTGAAAAGCCGTAAAATTATTTGCATATAAAAAATAATTTTATAGTTATACTTACGTAGCAGGTACTACGAAATACGAATTAACGGAATAGTATCTTATTATTATTTGTACTTATAATCTTATATTCTTATTACTATTTATTATGCTGTTAGTTCAATAGTCGATACAATACGTCCAACAACAAGAAAGTTGTGTTGGCTACTGATGAAGAATTACTTACTCATATTTATCAATCATGAAAATAACAGACAATCGTCAGAGACGCTGATAGTAGGACGTAAATAAAATTCTGATAATACTATCATTCATATACCAAAATTTTTGCGCATTCGAGAAACTATACTTATCTTCTAGGTATACTTATAATATTATATTATTCTTGACTTGTTTTTTTATATAATATAAGTTATTTATTTTTTGATAGAATTAATAACCGATAGAACGTAAAAAATTTAAAAGAGAGCAACAAAATAGCTATGGAATCATAGCTTATTTGATTTAGAAGAGATTGCAACGATATGTCAGAAACTTTTTTTAGGATGGTTTTTCAACATTGAGGGTGGTTTTGAAAATAAGTTTGAACAGGTAAATTTTTTATTCTTATTCTATCCACGGTAATATTTTTTCCAATTTTTTTAAGCTCATTATGAACTTTTTTTCAAAAATAGGAATAAATAAGGTACAAATTTCGATGACAGAAATTAGGGATTGCAACCCTTGTGGTTGAAACTGCACGAGATAGTTGTGTTTGTAAATTATAAATGATACGCAACGTATTTTACAGTAAATTATCAACACCACCTGTAATGTATTGGAAACAATTTTTTGGGGGTGGTTTTTCAACATAAGGGGTGGTTTTAAAAATAAAAGGTAAATTTTTTTTCTTATTCTATCCACGGTAATATTTTTACTAATTTTTTCAAGCTCATTATGAACTTTTTTTCAAAAATAGGTACAAAGAAGGTAAATATTTCGATGACAGAAATTAGGGGTTGCAACCCTTGTGGTCGAAACTGCACGAGATAGTTGTTTTCGTACAGTATAAATGATACTTAACAAATTTTACACTAAATTATCAACACCACCTGTAATGTATTGAAAACAATTTTTTAGGGGTGGTTTTTCAACTTTAAGGGGGTAGTTTGAAAAAAAGCTTGACTAGATTAACTTTATTTATTTATTACGTAGGGTAATATTTTTTCCAATTTTTTTCGGGTTATTTTAATTTTTTTCATAAAAATAGCCATGAAATAGATAGTATTTTAAATAAAAAAAATAAGGGTTGCATCCCTTGTGGTCGGAATTGCTTGTGCTAGTTTGCTTTTCACGTGAGAAGTGATATGAAATTTGTTTGGTCGTAAAATATCAATTAGATGCTGAGATACATTGGAAAATCTATTTTTGGGGGTGAACTTTGAGGGTTGATTTCACCCCCTCAAAGTGTTTTTCCGCCGATAAAAAAAATACGTATGTCTTATTTTTTGATGAACTATAACATATCAAAAGATTATTGAAATCGGTGAGGTCGGGTTGGGGGGGTTTCCTTGTTAGTTCCTAAGTTTCGTATATGGATAAGTCAATTTTAGCGAAACAATTGTCGCCTTCTTGAAATGTGACGGCAGGAGTAGATGATACATATGATTAATGATATTCATTTGATCTAGGAGTAGCTTTCAAAGCACAGAAAAACTTCTTATCGAAATCGAATGCCAAAGTTTTTTATTCATAATATAAAATAATGTTGGATAAATTAATTTATTTTGAAGATATAGCATTTTCAAGAAGTATAGGTTTTTACTAATAGAAAGTAGTCAATAAATAATAATACAACCTATTGAATCTTCATAAATCAATGTTATTTAACAAAGAAATAATTTATTAAGTCTTTGCAACAAGAAAAAACACGTCATGTATATTAATCTACGTCATCACTATTATCTTCGATAACGGGAATCACGTGATCTTATTAATATATTTTTGTGAGATGTTCTGCTAATTTGGCAATGTAGGATTAAAATCTAGCATATGATATAAATTATATAACGGCGGCCACGTGAGAACAACCGATCGTTCTCTCATCATTAGGGCACACATAATAATAACGTAGAATGCCAGTACAGCCGAGAGTGTCTGGTTTATAATGGATATAGAATTTATATACCGTATTTTCCTTGTGCTTTGATCTAACTTCTACCTTAAGAAGATCAGAGGACACTTTGAAGTAGCCTACGTTAATCACATTCGTCTCACCCATCATTTGAGCCGAATAGGATATCGTTTGCTTCATTTGATATGTTCCTGTAAATAATTTTTTCAAATTCTGTTCTGTCATTTCAGGAAAATAAGGTACATCGGCAGATGTCAATTTTTCAAATAAACTGGATCTTCTGCTATATCTGCTGTCTTTAACTTCTACAGCTAAGCTCTTTTCTTTGGAATTTTTTTCAAGTATTTACTGTAATATCTCATTATCTGAAGAAGCAGTGGTAACAAGTCGTTATCCAAATTGATTTATTAAAAAACAAACTATTCGGCAGTACAGACCAGCTACAGGTAGATAACGATTGTCCAATTGATGATGAAAAAACTTGTATTTGCGAGAGTACCCAGCCTCCGTGCATCTTGGGCTGAACTCTGCGAGATTATTTTATGGGTTTCCTCTCGGTAAAGGAACCCGGCGCGGACTTCCACGGGCAACTGATCGTTCTGGTTGTGATAAGGCGATAGGAAGAAATTCAATGGATTTCCGGTCGAGAGCTCGGACGGAATAGATGTGTGCGGTGTAAGATAGCAATTGAGGTGATGATATTAAGATAAAGGAGAGAATAAACAATCGAAAAATGGACTAGCAGGACGAGTGAAAGGGTAGGTTGCGAAATAATGATAAACAAGTGAAAGATAAGGGCGAGTGAGAAGAAAATGAGTAAAAGTACGAAGATCAGCGAAAGTGGGGTTATGGCGGTAGCAAGCAGGAAGGAGGAGACGAAGAGTGGAGAGCAAGAGTGGATAAGGAGGGGCCTGGACAGACAAAAAAGGAAGAAAACTAGAAGAAGGAAAACAGTGGAGAAAAGGATATAAGAATGTTCATGCAAAAGGAGAAAGATAGCAAGGAAATAGGTTTCGCAAAAAGTGTCAAATTAGTGCATATACCACCGAAGAGGCCAGATAAAAGATCATACGGTAACGTAGAAAAATCACAGTGAAATAAGTGAGCAGGCAGAGGAAATAGAGGACGACGATGACGAGATAGCAAAGGAAAATGAACAAGAGGAGTTAGGGAAGGAGAAAGATAATGAGGAAAAGCAAGAAGAGAATTCGGCAAAAGCTAAAGGTGAGAAAATACGGAAGGAGCAGGAGATAAAAAATGCATAGGAGCTGAATGGTAAAGAAGGTGAGGCTGATAAGGAATAGGATCAAGAAAGGAAAAAACAAAAACAAGTGCAAGTGGGCTACCTAAAAATAAGAAGCAACGGAAAAAAGAGCTTATGGGACGAAAGAAGAGGTGATCTCGTAGAGGCAAAAGAGAGAATGTTTTTTCAGGGCAGAAGATAAGAAGAGGAGCAGCGGGATCGGAGAGGGATACCACGGCGGGCAATCACGAAACAGTTCTACGACAGGTTTCAGAACGAGTGAAGAAGCAACAATTGAGGAAGAGGAGAAAGCGGCAACTTGGAGATCCAGGAAGATGACAAAATGACGGAGGGGACAATGAGAGAAGCAACGACGAGCGGAGAGATCGACGAACATCGAGGGGTAGGTTATAAAGGCGTATCATGGAATGTAGCGAGGAGTAAAAATATATTAAAATACAAAGATTTTTTAAAAAGGTTTGACATTTTATTGCAGGAGACGTGGGTAGAAAAAAATAAAGAAATAAATTTAATTAAAAAATTGAACAAAAAATATAGTTGGGAAATGAAGGCGGCGATCAAAGTGAAAACGAGAGGGAGAGCTAGTGGGGGGGGGGTTATGGTAGGGATTAAGAGAGAGATAGAAGGAAATGGGAATATGGAATAGTCATAAGGAATATTTGGATGGAGAAAGAAAAAATTGATGTTATAACGATTTATAACAACGCGAAAATGAGCAGAATGATCAGCGAACTGAAAGGGGTAATATAGGTGAGTGTAGTTGAAGAGAAGAAATTTATTATAGTAGGTGATTTCAATGTAAGGGTGGGAAGCGAACAGATAAGTAAGGGCAGAAAGAGGAATTCGGAGGACAAAAAAACGACGTGGGAGGGATTAAAACTAATAGAAAGCCTGTAATACTGTAACGCAGAAGAAATAAACGGATGTAGCAACGGAGACGAAAGGGGGAGAATTACTTTTATTGGGGATGCGGGCTCATCGGTCCTCGATTTGATAATAGAAGGAAGAATTGGGCTGACAAAGATAGTGACGGGGATAGAAATAGTAACACGGATAGAATCTGACTACCTACCAGTAATTTTTGAGTTGCGGAAAATTTAAAGAAGGAAGGAGGAAGGGGAAAGAGAGGCTAGGAAAAGACTTATATGGAGGAAAGTAAAGGCAGAGGAATATGAGGTTTTGATAGGGAAAAAATGGAGGATAGAAGAACTGAGGGGCAAATCACTGCAGGATAAATGAAATAATTTGGTAATGAAAATAAAAGTAACAGCTGAAGAATTGAAAATGAAATGTAGTGGAAGGGGAGGAGGTCGAGTAGAAACAGTGATAGAGTTATAAGGATACAAAAAAAGAGAGTATGGGAAGAGTTGAATATATGGAGAGCAGAGAGAACGGTAGAGAAGAGAGAGTTTTGGAAAAGAGAGAAAAACGAATTAAAGAAGATGATAGCGAGAAAAGTAAGAAAGGAAAACGAAAAAAAGATCGAAGTCATGGCAACGAGCAGATACATGAGGGAATTTTGGAGGATAGTAAATAAAGAAAGGCCGAAAAGGAGCAGAAAGGGGGAAACAATTAGAAAAGAGGAATGGGCTGAACATTTTGAGAATTTACTAGGAGCAACAGAGGAAGGAAGGAGGGAAGCAGGAACGAGAGGGGGAACGAGAATGAGAAAGGAAGCGCGAACTAGGAGGGAGAAGCGAACGAGGGGACAGAAGAGGAGGAGGTTGAGGACAGGTTAAATAGGAGAATAAGTGAGAAAGAATTTAGAGATGCCTTGAAACAAATGAAAAACGGAAAAGCAGCGGGTCAGGACGGACTTTCAATTGAATTCATAAAGGGACTACCGGAGATTTGGATAAAAACAATAGTAGAAGTTTTCAATGAATTATGAAACAAGAGCGAGATTTTAAAGGGATGGGAAATAACACGAATTTACCCAATATTTAAAAGTGGTGAAGAGGAGGAGGCTAGAAATTATAGGGGGGTATCACTGTTAGACGTGAGCTATAAATTAATAGCGAAAATAATGGCCGGAAGTATCAGTGAATGGGCAGAGAGCAATAAGGTAAGTAGGGAAATTCAAGCAGGATTTAGAGAGAAAAGAGGGACGAGAGAGCACATTTTTGTATTGAACTTGATTGTAGGTAATAAGCTAAAAAGGAAAAGAGAGAAATTGTATTTAGGATTCATTGATTTCAAAAATGCGTTTGACAGAATAGACAGGGATAAAATGTTGGTAAAATTACAAAAGAAGGGGATAAGAGAGAAAATGCTGCAGACGATAAAAACAATTTACAAATTAACAAAGAATGAGGTAATAACTAATGAGGGGCTATCAGAGAGTTTCGAGATGCATCAAGGGGTAAGGCAGGGGTGCCCATTCAGCCCTAACCTATTCTGTTTGTTCATGGACGATAAGGATGATATTGCAATTGTGGCGGATAATAAGGAAGGAATGAGGGAAATGTTGAAAGCAACAGAGATTTACAGTGATGAGATAGAATGGAAGTTAATACAGAGAAACTAAGATAATGATTTGTTGTGATGGAAAAATAAGTAAGGAGAAAGTCTTCTCATAGAAAGGTAGAAAAGTGGATTTAGTTAGGGAATTCAAATACTTGGGGTACTAGTTTACTCAAAAAATGTGAATACGACACATATAAATAAAATAGCAGAGAAAGCAAATAGGGCAATTAATGCGGTGTGGGGTATTTTAAAAAGGGCAAATATAGAAAATCTAAGGAAAAGGCTATATCTGATGGACAGTATAATTAAAGCGGGATGTTTATATGGGGTAGAGATTTGGGTGTGGCAGAAATGGGAAAATCTTGAGAAGGTACAAAGGAAGTTTATAAAAATGGCCATGGGATTAAAGAGTAACACACCAAATTATATAGTTGCCATGGAAGCAGGTAGGGCGTCGATGAAGTTGCAGACAGCTAGAAGGGCAATGGTGTATTTGGTTGAGATAGAAAAAATGGGAGAAGGGAAATGGCCAAAAATTTGTTGACGGAGGAAATGAGGAACATATTAAATAAGAACCCGACGAAATGACGAAAGAAGGTGCTAATGCTATTGGAAGGGGTAGGGGATGAGGAAATTTTAAAAATGATATGGGACAAAAAAGAAGTAGAAAAAATAAAGGTCAAAATAGAGAGAGGAATAGAAAGAAAAGCAGAACAAGAACTACAAAGCCTGTGGGGCAAAATAGACGGGTCAACATAGAACGAACTTTATAAGAAACTGAAAGAGACGGTGGTGGAAGAAGCTTATTGGAGGGACAGGAAGATTCCGGGATGGATAAAAGAACAATGGGCGAGAATAAGATGTGGGAACGTAGGCAGAGAATGGGCGAAAGGGTATAAAGAAAGTGAGTGCAGATTCTGTGGAAGGAAAGAAGAGATCTTGAAACATATGCTAGAATGTAGGAGGGCAAAAGCGGAAATAGGGGATAGATGGGTAAGGAAGCTTGAGGAATAGGAAATTACTAGAGGGGGAAGGGAAAACAATAAATTGATTGAAATATTAAAAGGGAGTCCTAATAGAGCAATTTGTAACTATGTATTTATTTATTTTTGAGAAGTTGGCCATATCAAGGTGAGATAGTGAGCATCCTGAATAAGAGCTGAGGTAGTAGGGTAAAAAGCAAATAAGAGAGAGGGAATGTATACATGTGCAAATATTTATATTATTAAAGCGAATTAGAAGCGGATTATATTGTATCAAAGCGGTTGTGCGAAGGTAGTTTTTTAAGCGATTTAGAATGTAAGAAATATTGTAAAAGGAAAATTTTGTAAAAGGCCGTGAAGGCTTTACATGAGCAATAAATACTACTACTACTACTACTGCTACTTAACCCTAATTACAATGACACTCGAGCGAACGCGCTTGCTCAGCCCGTAGTGCGACAAAACTCGCCGGAACACGCGAGCGAATTCGCTCAGTGTACGCGTTTCCATCGAAGCCTATTCGCAATTCTATTAACGAGCGAGAGCTGGCGTGAGGAAGAGAAAAAGAATTAATGCTCATGAGAGCGACCTACCAGGTGCCGACGACTCGTTGACGAAGAGACGATGCCGGCGAAAACGAAGTCCCGCTAGCAGAGTCATCCGCGCGATTACCAGCACTAGCACGGAGCTACCCGCACCACTGTCCGTCCTTGGACGTGGAATGGCTGCGTCCTCACTGGGCCTAGACAATTCTGATAGTCCCAGATACCGATGTTGACCTTAGCTGTTGCTGACTTTAAACTGAATGGAATTTCAATAAATTTATCTTGTAAATAATTAAAGAATAAATTCTTGTGCTATTAGTGAATAAAAATCAATGAAAACTGGATTATAGCACATATTTTATTTTTTATAACTTTTTTATATCTTTTTTAATACATTTCTTAACATTTACATTGTAATTTATGCATGGAGACATTTTGAAAAAAGATGAAATAGATTCATTCGAAGCTTAGATAATTTATGTAATAAAAAGTACTTTTCTAAATTAATTAAGTACGTTTTCTTACATACTTTCAATTAAGATAATACTACAACATTTTTGAAAGATTTGTAAAAGGTTTTTTTAATTCGTTATCAAATAAAAAATCTGCCATTCTTATTTAACTCAAGGCATTATCTGATTGATATTTTCTATCATAATTTTGAATTTTTAAAGTAAGTTAAATTGTGATGTCGAATCAAATGATATAAAATTCAAATGATATAAGAGTAATACTGTAGGTACAACTAAGAAACTTTCTAACTTATTATTAAGATATTTAACTTTTATATATTTTATCATAATGTACAATCAACAACTGCTGTACTGTTAAATCAGTCATCCTAAAAATAAATCATTAAATTCGATTTGAATTTTTAACTGAGACAAAAAGAATCGATGAGTATTCTAAACATTATATTATCAATAATATCAGCCTAAAAATTTACATTGATGCACTATACAAATTTAAATTTAAATTTGTATAGTGCATCAATGCGCGCGGATTAAACCGAAGTAAACGGTTTTTCGAAGTTGGCCCCGCGACCTCATCGACGTTTTTCGTTTTCGGAGACACGCCCGGTGCGCGGACGAGTATTAGAGTTTAAGGCTGGGTCGCGCCTAGCCGTGTCCTGAAGGACACCTAGCACCGGTGCGTGTGGGTAATCTGCGAGGTGCGCGGGCGCGCGCGTGAGCAGTTTTTGACGTTGCTGCATTACCTAGCAACAGAAGGACAGTGGAAGCAACAACAACAGCAATCAACGAGCGGAACAACAGTTACGTCAGCAAGATTGATAGAGTGAACGAGAGGACGAGCAAGAGAACAAATAGCGACGACAATAACACCAGCGAGGCGGTCAGCGATAAGGAGCGCACCAGTGACGTCACACTGCAAAGCGTTCTAGCCGTCAGAGAGGTTGAAAGTCGAGGTCGGTGCCGTGTTTTCTTTTGTTTCTCTCTCTTGCATGTTTGGGCGCCAGCTAATGGATGGTAGCACAGTAGATCTGTTGGCTACCCCGTTGATGAAATAACGGCGGAAAGTGTTTTGTCGGGCATTCGTTGTAATATTTAGTTTTAGACAGGGAATCGGCAAGCTGACCAGCCACCGATTCACCTTCGCGTTCGCGTTTATTATTGTGCCGCTCGTAGTGTATGGGCGTGAGATCGCCGTCTTGTAGTCGATTGTTGACGATTAAAGGATTAGTGTGTTAATCCGCTGTTGTGTTTATTCGCCACTGTATCACTCCTCATCCCGACTTCGAATCTGTGCCTTTAACGTGGTTTTGCTCGACGCGTTATTCAGTTGTGGGAACGTCTTTTGCTTCCCGAATCCCCAAATAAATAATTTGTGCGGACGGCCGCGAGCTACCCAGACGGGAACGATCGCTATTCTCCGTTACAAATTACCTAATCGAGGTAGCTTAAAATTACATCAATTTACAAATTTTCCTATTAGTTTCTTCAAAAAAAATTTGTGTTGAATTATATATGGCTTTTCGTGTAGTTCGCTACTCTATGTATGTATGTATATTTTGGAGACAGTGGCGCTGTACTATTATACATATTTTCAATGTATTTTTTTGCATAGAATACAATAGTGCAACTAGTTGTATGGTAGAGCATGTCGTAGGAACGCTAGAAGCAAACAACTACGAATATTTACAACAAAAAAATCCGGTTTTTATCTTCCAACGCTCTTGATATAGTCTTTACAATAAAACTAATTGCACCATTGTATTCTACGTAATAAAATACAAAAGAAATATATAGTACAATTTTGAAAAAAAGATTTACTTTTTCTGGAATATCGAAATATAAAAAATTTGAATATTAATCGGAAAACGGGTAGAGAACTCATTTATTTCTTGAACTTTTTAAGTGCGACTTTACATTGTTTTCAAACATGTGATACATGTTTTCGATGTATTTTTTGATGTAAAATCTTATAGTATTTTACATCAAAAAATGTGCTATTTATTTTATCGTAAGATTTAGCTGAAAGGCGCTACAAGCTAAAAATGGTATTGTAGGTGGTTTTTATTTTTTTCAAACTCGTTCCACCAATTTTAAAAATCTAGAAATATATAAGCTTATTTTCGGAGTAAAAATACATAAAATATTTTTTTTTTCCAGAAGAATGTTTTTTTTAATTTTCGAGAAAAAAATTTTTGAAATTTTTAAAACGTTCTAAAAATTTGAATTTGGCGTCAAAAATTTTTTCGACTCGACAGTTTTGAAGAACTTAAAATACTCTGCAAAACCAAAAAGAAAATTTTTTTCTAGCTCAAAAGTTGACCGAGCTATCGTTAAAAACCCCAAAATAGAAATGGGGTCCCATTGTGCTCCACCTTAGTTTAGGGGTCTGAAAATTTAGGAAAAGGAGTTTCTATTTATACCAAACATAATGGCCTAGTTATTTTATCCGATGGCTCAAAGGCAGTTTTGATCATCTTATCCGGCTAAACCCTTTGTTATAAATTTTTATGTCCTGTCTTTCTTTTCCTCTAAAGACATGGGACTCTTTTCTAACTTCTTAGCGGACTTACCGGAGAATTTGAGTTTTTCTCAATTGATTTTTCTAGAAACTATTTCGGAGGAAAAAGTTTATTTACTTTGCTTCTTTTATTATAAATGCTAGATGATAATATTATTTGCCCGCGACTATGCAACGTATACGCTCTTTCTGTCGTCTCGTCTCTGTGTGACTTTGCTTCTTGTTCCCTAAAATGGGACTCCTCCCGAAAAACTTCTAGGCTCCCTAACAGTCTAATAGCGAAAAAAGTAAGTCGCTCATTGACGCGATAATAAACGTCACCGACCATCCGGCTAATCACTCCCCTCTCCATACTGTAAAATAAACCGCGAGCAAATATTATTCCTCTTTCATGCGTAGACTCTTCAGAAGGCAAGAAAGAGAAAGCGAGTTCAAAATTTAAGAAAGAGATTAGGTGGAAGATAGAAAGAGACAAAAGATGAAGAGAGACGAGAGACACGAAAAATAAAAGACGGAGGGAGAGGAAATCCAAAATATACAATAGAAATCAGCTATTTGATAAATTTGTAAACTTACCAAAAAAATAAAACCAAATACCACTAATGGAAAAATGAATTATATATTATTTAATAAATACTATACTTCTGATTCATTAAAAAAGTTTCTTTTGGCTTATTACAGCCTTAATAATTTGAGGCATTCTTCATATTAACTTTTTAAGTACAAAAGGGTCGATAGAGTTACAGATACTTTCAAGAATATTCCATAACGTAGAAAGGTTTGGTTTGACTTTCTATATTTTTCGTATCTTTCGATATACGATAGTTCAATGGGATTTAAGTTCAGCGACTAAAGAGGCCATGTAATTTTTTTTAATGCATTATATTTGACCTTTTTATACAAATAGTTTTACACAGCTTTAAAGAATGTTTCGCGTTATTGTCTTCTTGAAAATGGAATTCATGATCAACTAAACACAGTTAAAACGGAATAGCGTGCCGTTGCAAGATATAATGATCTATTTTTTTATCCATGATACATCCTATTTTTTTCAAATTTCCCACTCAATTACAGGCAAATATCCTCACACCACAATATTTCTTCTCTTGTGTTTGATTTTTTGTACAAGACACTGTTTTGAAAATCGCTCGACAAGTTTACATTTTACTTGTCCTGAGCAGACGTGTTTACTTTCCTCATAATATGCGTGTATTACCGCGCGTGTAAGAAAAATTGTCGTACACGTGTAATACAGCGTGCTTTTACGCATTGCTCAGAGTGATAAGTAAAAATTTAAATGTTATTGTGCTTAGCAGTTTCGACTGCTAAACGCAATAATTGTGTATATCACGGCCACCGAAAACATCGATCAACAACAACAAATATCTTCAACTACAAACAACTTCGCCAAACTACATAGCTCATACGCCAATGTAACAGAACGCCAAATGTGACCCACCAAGGAAGATGAAATAAACATGAATTCTATCGAAGGATTAACCAATGATGACTACCTAGATGGACTTGAAAGCCTAGTTGAAATGTCCCAAGTTCGTTACATACCACCAATCTCCGGAAAACATCACATAGTATACTTATCAAGTAAAGATCTCGTGCAGCAAATAAAAAATAAAGTTATCACCGTTAAAGAGTACAACCTCAAAATCAAGCCTTATGTTAACAGCAATAAAAGAGTTGTAGTTTCGAATATTCAACCTATAATATCTAACGAAATAATCATCGAACAGCTACATAACAAAGGCATCAAATTTGTCTCTCAAATAAGTGATATCCGTGCGAGTATTGTCAAGCTGGGCAGAACACACATTCTTTCACTTCACCGGTAATTCTATATAAAAGGAGACGATGAAGCAAAGCTACCCAGCAGTATCCAAATAAATTTTGACGATGTGAATTATTGGATTTACCTCTCCACTGAAACACAAACGTGTTTGTTATGTAACAAGCCAGGCCACGAACAAAAAAATTGCAAAAACATTAAAACACTTACCATACATATACAAGACAACGAAAGAAAGCCTCGTATGCCTGTCGTGCCTGTTAATGGCTCACCACATTCCTCTATCTCTATATCTACTGTAAACACACAACCATTAACAACCGATGATCCATCGCTATCCACACAACCTAATCACGCTCTAGCAGATACACAAGAATTACCTGTACTAGATAATGATGAAAATAAAATCCAAAACAAACGTCCATTATTGGTTAATAGCTCGTTTTCCATACCTACTGGCAGTACCATCTCAGACTACAAAAAAATACAAGAAGTAGAAAATGAACACTCCGAGGATAACACATTCCTCAAACCTAAGAAACTCTTAAAAGTTGAGAACAAAATACTGAAAAGAAGGAAAGTAACTACACAAACGAAAGCTAAAATAACTGAAGCCAGAAACTCAGCTTTAGAAAAGTTTCTCAAACCAACAGCTGATATTTAAAAAAATGACAAAACACTTCTAATCGATTACACTACGTTTGTTAATTTCTTTAAAAACTTTGACAATAAAATGGATGTTCTCACCGAAGCCAAAATACTTTCAGATGATGTTTCAAAAATCACACAAATAATAGAAGAAGCTTATCAAATGATAACTGAAAAAGCAACAAAAATCAGACTTACCAAAATAAAAAATAAAATAAACAATCAAAAACACAAGCGATACAACAAAAGCGATGTTTTCGGAATCGTTCACAGACGAATCCGGCTCCGAAGAAGATACAGGTGATGTCGACATGAACAAAGAAGAACCATCTCCTTACAGAAGTTTATCATTCCAATTCTTTCAATAATAATAGTTCCAGGTCAACGTCAATTTTTTCTTCGTAGTTGTATACTTCTAAAATGGCTACATATAACAAAGATTTTAAAATCTTCTTTTGGAACGCACGCAGCATATATCAACGGAAATCAGAGCTAAGCAAAATACTCAAGGAAATAGACATTTTTATTTGTGTTGAAACTTGGCTCAAACCACTACCACTACCACCAAACATCACAACTCAAGATTACCTTGATATCTCCGGCTATAAAGCATTTCGACTAGACAGATTAGATAATATAGGTGGAGGAATCCTATTTCTTATCAAAAACCATCTAACTGCCTCCTAACTCTCATCAATAATTCAAACGATAAATTCGAAATTTATGTAATTGAAATTGAAAATCCCTTCCAACACTAGATATTTTTGCTTGCTACGGATAACCTCGCAGCGATCCTACACAAGCAGATTAGGATAATATTTTAAACAACATTAACGTAGACTCTCATAGCCTTTTCGTCGGCGATTTTAACGCACACCACCAGTACTGGAACTGCACTGAAAACAACAAATACGGCATTCACTTCTTCAACTCCGTTGACAATAAAGACTTGTTTATTCATAATACTGATGCAGATAGTAGAATCGATCCTAATATGGGAAAAAAATCTAATCTCGATTTAATTCTATCTACAATGAATCTAATTGACAGAATTGATACTGTTTTGTCTGATGATAATTACGGCTCTAACCATTTTCCCATTCTAATCAATCTCTCAGTCTCCAAAACCATCTACAAAAAAAAACTCATTCAAAATAAAATCTAAACGAACTAATTGGGAAGATTTTCTAAATACTTTGAGTGACAACTATACTCATTTCCTTGAAGAACCGTTCTGCAACACAACTGCTACCGAAAAGTATGAAACTTTTATTAACATAATGAGCAATGCAATTAAATCGAACACCCCTCAAAAGTTCAAAAATAAAAAGAAACAAAACATTATTAACCCAGTTAAATGATGGGACTCCGAATGCGACAAAGCATGAAGGCTTCGTAAAGCTTCTTTCATAAAATGGTGCTTTTCTAAAAAACAAGATGATTATGTAAATTATAAAAAATATGATGCTATTGCAAAACGACTCTTCAAGAAAAAAAAAAGTTTTAAAAGTTTTTCTGAAGGTATAGATTTTGCAACTAATCCTACTTTTGTTTGGAACAGTATGAAAATCTTTAAAAACAAATATGTAAAAGTAAAATCACCAAATACTATCGACGATACAAACAAATCAAATGTTGAAATTGCACTTAACAAAATCAGCCCAGCATGGTCAGCTTCTGACCCAAACTGGCTCCCCAAATGCTCAAAAAATGATCTTCTTAGCAAGCAATTTCAATTTACTGAATTTAATATCGCACTCAACTTTAGAGATAGCAGCTCTTTTCCTAGCCTTGACGGTGTAGACTACGAAATATTTAAAAATCTACCCATCAATTACAAGCTCATTCTTCTAGATATACTCAACGAAATTTATAAATTAGGCGAATTCCCACTCAATTGGAAAAATTGTTTTGTTACCTTTATAAAAAGACCAGACGGTCAATACTTCAGACCCATTACACCCACATCGTGTACCTGCAAATTGCTTGAAATACTCATAAAAAATCGTTTACAATAGTACACCGTAAAAAACAACCTTTTACCCAATACATAAACCGGATTTCGTAAAGGCCAATATTGTAATGACTACCTAGCTCAATTAACATTAAATATCGAACAAGGTTTCCAAAATAAACAACATACTCTTGCTGTTTACATCGATATCATTAATTACGATAATGTAATATGTGAAATACTACTACGAAATCTAGATAAATTAAACATCCCTATAGAAATCATTAAGGTCGTAAAATTCTTAAATTATGAAAGGCTCATATACTCGCATATAAATCCTAACAATCACAAAAATGTATACAAAGGTGTTCCACAAGGTGGATCTTTAAGCCCTCTACTTTTCAATCTATATATAGGCAATATTTCCAAAAATCTTTAAAAATCTGTTATTATATCAAAATATGTAGATGCCATTATGATACTCATAAAAAGAAAACAATTACCACCTTTTATTAAAATCACAGAAAAAAGCTTACGCATTCTCAAACAAAATTTGCATGAAATAGGTCTCGAAATTTTACCTGGCAAAATAGTGTTAATTCATTTCAACAAACTAGGATACCCTTCGGGTAGCGTCGAAGTCGACGCCGGAGATTTTAGCATAACTTCACGCAATTCAACACAGTACCTGGGAGTAATCTTTGATAGCCAACTATCTTTCCGACCGCACGTTCAAAATGTCAAAAATAAATGTCTAAAAGCGTTAAATATAATAAAATGTAAGAGGTACTTGGTGCGGTGCCGATCCAAGCACACTTCTTAATATATATATCTTATGTAAGATCAATTATTGATTTTGCCTGTTTTATATATCTTCCTAAGAGAACTGACGACTTATTAAAACTTGAACGCATTCAATTTGCCGCAATAAGACTCGCTTTTGGATATCGAATCAGCACCCCAACAAATATTCTCATAGCTGAATCTAACTAATGTAGATTTCCGATCGCACTAGATTTTTATGCCTCTGCTACTTATCAAAAATCATATCCAACTCAAGTTTAGCCATTTCTAAATTAATTCATACTATACGAGGTGTGATCAAAAAGTAAGGTGAATTTTGAAATTTAGCGGGCTACGTCCGTTCGATCTTCGACTTTTTTATTTGGTTATGTCGGTACACTCGTCTAGAACGTACGTTCCAAATTTCAGCTTTGTGGTATGTTTGGTTTGTTTGTGAGAGGCATCAAGGTTAGAAGTGTTTTGCGTGCTCCACGATTTGCTGCTGTCTAAAAACATGGATCAAAGAGTTTGCATTAAATTTTGTGTGAAAAATGGAATCAAATGTTCCAAAACACTTGAAATGCTGAAAGTGGCATACGGTGAGTCTACTTTAAGCCAAAAAAATGTTTACAAGTGGTATAAACTCTTCCAAGAAGGCCGAGAAGACACCGACGACGAACCTCGTTCTGGACGCCCCAGCACATTAACAACTGATGAGAATGTTGAAGAAGTGAAGAAAATAGTATTGGGAAATCGTCGAATTACCATTAGAGAAATTGCCAATGATATTGGCATCTCATTTGGTTCGTGCCAATCAATTTTGACGAGTGTTTTAGACATGAGACGTGTGTCAGCGAAGTTTGTTCCGAAATTGCTCAATTTCGACCAAAAGAAACGTCGCATGAGCATCGCCCAAGAGCTACTGAATGACGTCAACGATGATCCAGATTTACTCAACAGGGTTATAACAGGTGACGAAACATGGGTATACGGTTATGACGTCGAGACTAAGACTCAATCGTCCCAGTGGAGGCATTCTGGATCACCAAGACCAAAAAAAGCACGCCAAGTTCGATCAAATGTAAAGGTTTTGCTTACAGTTTTCTTTGACTGCAGGGGCGTGGTGCATCATGAGTTCTTGCCACAGGGTAGAACAGTAAATAAGGAATATTAACTGCAAGTTATGCGCAATTTGCGTGAAGCAATCCGCCAGAAACGTCCGAATTTGTGGAAAAATAAAAATTGGCTTTTGCACCATGATAACGCCCCTGCTCACACATCGTTGCTTGTGCGCGAATTTTTGGCTAAAACCAACACAGTAACGATGCCACAGGCACCGTATTCCCCAGATCTGGCCCCCTGTGACTTCTTCTTGTTCCCAAAACTGAAGAGGCCCATGAAAGGACGGCGTTTTGCCATGATTGAGGAGATAAAGACGGCATCGAAGGATGAACTAAGCAAGATCACAAAAAATGATTTTTTGAAATGCTTTGAGGATTGGAAAAAGCGTTGGCACAAGTGCATTATTTCCGAGGGGGATTACTTTGAAGGAGATAAAATAAAAATTGATGAATAAATAAATATTTTTTGAGAAAAATAAAAATTCACCTTACTTTTTGATCACACCTCGTATATAGAAACTTCAAAAATAACGTAATTCATATAGCTTCACATTATAATTTCTGTCTCATTGACTATGATACTTTCTCGTCTCAAATAAATATACAGAATTAGGGAAACAACTAAAAAAATCAACGAACATTAGTGAAACCCGTTAGTAATCGTACCCTTCGTCGATCGTCTACGAACGGCGTCGGAGGTGAGAGCAAAGTCGGCGGCAAAGGAATTTTCTTTCGCCTTTCCGTCATCGCCTCCACCAACCGACGTTCTGGCCAACCGCGAGGTGCAGGAGGCAACCTCGGCGTCGTAAGAGGCCGCCTGCCCTAAGCTCGAAAGTGGGGCAGTAGACCTCGACGTCTGGTTAACCTCCATAACCTCAGCAGCTTCCGATGAATCTACCTATACGAACGCCACGCCTGAAGATACTTGGTCCTCGGCGATGTGAGAGATGCGGCCTGAGTCTCCGGACTCAGCCATTACCACCTGTCGTCATTGCACTCGTTAAACCTTAAAAAGAAAAGAAAGAAACAAATAAACAAAAATTATCATATCTGAATCGTCCCATGAACCTATTTATTTACTTTTCGCCGAGGCACATAACGCTTAATTTCAGAGACATGAACTCGAGTAGTACAATGTTTACTGATTGTTGCTAACTCGTAGATTTCGGGTGAAATTACTGAAATAATTTCAAACGATCCGTCGAATTTCGGATCGAGTTTAACGTTTTTAGCATCCGCTACGCTCGAAAGCGTATGCACTTTGCGCCAAACCAAATCTCCTACCTGGAAAAGTGCCTGACGTCTACCCTTATCGTAATGTTTCTTTTGCCTTTCCTGAGCTTCATCTATATGCCTAGCTACCAAGTCGCGTATCGCATTTAAACGTGATAGCCTGTCTTCTCACGCCTTCGTATCTATCTTAACAATAGGGGCTTTTACCTCAATCTCGCGCCTTAAACTCTTTACCGGACATGAATCCCTACCAAAGTTTAGAAACGCCGGCGATACCTTTGTAGATGCCTGAGTCGCCGTATTGATAGCATGACGAAATTCATGCAAATACCTATTCCAGCTCCTGTGGTCGGCACTTACAAACATCGCTATCATCGTTTTTAGCGTTCGATTCACACGCTCAACCGGGTCACTTTGCTGATGATACGCAGGGCTAAATACGTGAGAAAGAAATCGGACTTTTCTAAGTTGATTTCTAGACCGACACTTACTAAACGCATCGAACTCTGCGCTAACTACCAGCAAATCGTCGAGATACCAAAAAACATGCGGCTCGTACTCTGGACCGAAAACTACATTCATCAAACGCGTGAAAGTAGCCGGCATATTTATCAAACCAAACGGCATTTGCTCGAACTCCCATAAACCAAGACCAGGGACCGCGAACGCCGTATACTGTTTGCTATTTTCCGATAGCGAATTTGCCAAAACGCCGCTCGCAGATCTATCTTCGACAGGTAGACTGCTCCGTGCAAACTGTCCAAGATAGCATCAATGCTAGGCATCGGATACGCGTTTACTTTCGTAACTTCATTTACCTGTCTAAAATCGAGACAAAATCTATAACCACCGTCCTGTTCACGTACGATTACCGGCGCTCTACTCCATTAACTATTCGATAGCCTAATTATTTTCGCCTTCTATAGCCGCATAGTTTCTTCTTGCGTGAACGCTAATATAGGAGGCGTCATTCGACGCATCGGAGTCTTTATCGGGCGCGCATCACGTACGTCAATGACGTGCTCGATAACTCTAGTAACCGCCGGAGATTCACCAGGCCCCGCGACAATCCAGCGAATTAACGCCAGGATTGTCTATCGCTGAGCTTCCACGTACTTAGTTAAATCTGCGTATTCCGCAAAAACGACTACCTCGTTACTACCCTGTTCTGTTACGGATACCAATCGCCTTGGTCACTGATCAAGCCCGATTACCGTAGCTAATATTTATATCCCACGCTATCCAAAAGTCGGCTCCTAAAATCAAGTCGTGCTTAAGCGTAGATACTACCGTCGCAATTAACCAATCCATCCTACCACCAATTTCAAAACTCAGATTTTAAGTCGCCCCACGTCCGCGGCTTATCGCCCGAGATGCTCTGTACGAACATCGTAGGCGGCTTTAAACGGTCCCTAAACCGTAAGCCGAGATTCGGTCCCACTACCGATGCCTAGGCACCTGAATCTAGCAGCGCTGTATAGACTTGCCCACCTATGTTGACCGTGATAAAGAACCTGTTCTCTACGACCGCGACTAACGCTGCGTCCGATTCATCCGCCGTTTTTTTCGGGATTTCTGAGTTCCATTCAGACCCTTCCCTCACCAAAACGGAAGGTGCGTCGGCACCAACGACCGAATGTCCACACAACAAAACCCTATCATCAACAAGCTCACCTTTATCGCACGTGACCATGACCCTTGTTGCAGCCCGCTCCGATGGGAGCGCAGCGCCTGAGCTCGTTTTCTCACAAGCAAATTCTACCGCAGGTTCGCCCTGATTTCCTAAAGCAACGGCCTTTTTCGAAGCCTGTCCAACCGTGGGCGAAATACTCGAACCTGCCTCACTCGTGTTCGTGCGCAGCGATGGCAACTCACTTTGCCTTGCTGGGCATTTCTCGGGCGAGCTAAATATCGCGCAAAATTTGTTAAACCCGTTCGCATCATGCGCATCCTTATCAGGCAAAATTTTCCGCGTATTAGCGTGTCGACCTTGTTGAAGACTTTCCGCATCTTGCTGTAACGAGTCGCGTTTATTTGCCTCTTCGGAATCATTGCTGTCCCTACTAGGGAAACTCACGCCCTCGTCACTCTGCGTCCGAAACTCTTTCAATGTCGAACTACTAAACTCACCTTTAATCACGTTCCTAAACTCTACAATTTCCCTGCTACTTTTTTCCGGATCCTTAAATGCTACAAATACTGCACGTTTTACTTTAGCCTTGACTTTCAAATATTCCCTTATTACCTCGTCTAAGAGAGGAGGCGCAGAACTGACAATTTCTGCCTTGTTGTTGCTTTCCCTTTCTGTCTCAACTCTATTATTTTATCGTAGCCGATTGTCCCACAAACCTGACAGTAAAGCGTTGGCTCCGAAATTCGCATCGGGCAGTTGTTAACATAATGCCTTGGTCGTGGATTAACGTGAGCTACTGGGCATCGAGCTTTCCTATGACCTAACGCGTTGCAATTGAAACAGGCCCCCGTAAATGGCCTATTTGAATTGCTCCCCCCTTGACTGCGCTGCTGCGGAACCAAGCTAGGACCTATACCTGCAGCCGGGGCCCACGAAGCCTGCGCGCTCTGACAAGCAAGTGCGACTCCGTTCGCAATCTGGTTCGTCACCTGTGGCTGTTGCTTATCAGCTGTAGCCACGGCAATTTCACCATTTTGCTTTTTGCCCTTCTTTTCTAGTTTATTGCTCTGCTGCTTCCCTTTCTTTTTAGGGGTTCAACCATTAGGACCTCATCAATGGCGTCGTTTAAACTGTCTATAGTTTCGACCAATTTCTGTTTACCGGTAGACCTCTTCGTATCTGCATACGTCGATTCGGGAATTAACGTCGCGTCGGCCGTTGGCGGCTTTTTCCACCTTTTCCAACCGGCCATACGATCTTCGAGAGCCAAACCTGCCTCTTTAAAACTATTTAGATCAGAGAAGGTCTTAGTTTCAAGATATCGCTTATATCTTGGATGTAGACCCTCTATGATCATCGCTAGCTGCCGTTTTACCGGTGCCGGTGGGTCAAAATGACGCAAAATCGTCTGGAAAACCGCTACGTAATCCGTTATCTTCTTATTCTCACCCTGTGTCCGTTCACGCAACTCACCGTACAGTTGCTCTCTATTTAATCGCCGGCAGAATTCGCTAGAAAAACTTCTTTCAAAGTCTTTCAGTGTCTTCCACATACCGCGATTAACTTCATACGACGAGCGCGCTTTATCGCGAAACGTAGTGCCTATCGCGATAAGCATCTCTTCGTCGGGAATACCTAATAGCGCTGATAATCTCTTAAGCCCGATAGAAAACTTAACGCTTTCATACCATCTTTACCTGAAAAGCGGGGAGACCATGCGTTGAGTGCGCTTACCCCGTCCGTAGGTATACCATAGATATACTTTATTCGCGGAGGGCCGCTCGCTCTGCTTGGCTTCTCTACCTTTTTTTTAATCGATTTTTCTGTCCGCGTATCACAACTATCTGTATCCGACGGGCACGTGCTCATATCGCTAACCTCGAAAGTTTCTATCTTTGTAGCTTGTCTTCTCTTAGATCACTTCACGCTGACTACGCTTCCTTTACCTCAGGAGGCTGGCACCCGCGCTTCATTCGCCGTAGTTGTCCGTACTCCACGCTCCCAGTTTTTTACCCAAGAACTTACCTTAAGCGCGTGATACTTTGTACTCGCCCATTTATCTGAATCGGCGTAGATGGACGCACTACCTGCTAAATTATTTCGCGCACTCGCGTGAGCCGGTGGCTCAGTCACAACCGCTGGCACGTTTAGCGCTATGCGATCGCTGAGCGGCTTAGCCTGAGGTAGGAAGGAACCCTGCTGCTCGGCCTGAGTCGCTCCGCTGTGCACCGCCTCACTCTCTACCCTAAAAACTGCATTCGCGCCATCCGTGATACCCTGTCTCACTTATAAATCTAGCGCGGTACTGACGTAAGGGCCTTCCAGATTTGGCTTAGCGCACCAGTGCTGCTTTCGTGCTGGTTTCGGCGTTCCTGCTCGCGCGCGCATACATTCGCGCTATCCGACGGCAACCGAGCTGCCGACGGTGGCTGGACCGTCGAAGGTAACACATTTACGTTGACGGCCGCATCTGTGCTTCTGCCCGGCGACTGGGCTTGTCTGCGCGGAATGGCGACGCTTGATACCTGCGTTGCCTGCTTTTGTTTGCGCGGCAATTCAGCCGCCAAGGGCGTAACAGCAATCGCGGGCTCATCGCCGAAATTTGCGCATCGCGCGTTGTCCGCTGCTTCATCACGCGAATCGTCATGCAGCAAATCCGGGATCCGACCAAGCGTAAAGTCGTTCGGATATACCGGTGGCTGTAAATTTGATCGCTTTTTTCTTAACAAAAACCGCAATTATCGATCTCGCAGCTCTTCTAAGTTACCGCGCAGAATAAGACCGCGATAGCTCATCAACTCTGGCAGTACGGTCGGTCCTGTTGAGTCAATTTAGCGTTTAAGGCTTTTCGCGTGCACGTAGCGTAAAATTCTACGCATTATGATCCTGTTTCTACAGGCTAGCGACATTTTCCGTGGGAAACCGAAATTAAAAATATCGAGGCAGCGTACCTTTATCGTGTGTTATGCAGTTCGACACTACCGAAATTTTTATCTCGAATTATTTTTTAGGCTTTGAGCTGGGGAACGATTGCCTTGCATAAGCCTAACAAAGAAAACTCGAGATATGCCCAATTCCAATGCTTAAGTTCGGGTTCGGTGTTAAAACAACCAAATCACGCACTCGCGGCCACTTGACTCCTCCACCGAGAAAAGGTCACTGGTAATCCGAGACAAAACACTCCTAGGAAAATAAATACGGAACTAGAAATTCTTTTCTTATGCGTGCGCTTTGCTCTTAGTATACAACGGAAAATTCCTTAACTAGCTATTCATTAATTTACCGTTTCCATTTCCGTTACCTTGATTACTAGGCCCACAAGGGATGCCATGTAACAAAAGCTTGTTCGTTATGAATTTTTAAGATGGGCAAGTGAAGCGCATTCGCTCATAGCAATCGAGGCGGGAAGGGGGGGGGGAGATAAAGAAATGAAAATAATTAAGAAATTACACACAACAAAATTTCACATTCAAATCAAATCTAATCTAATCAAAATCAAATTGAAATTACATTTAACTTCAAAAATACCGTACATGAACAAACCGCATAATTATACTTATAACCAGCTTACAAATCTTAACCTAATGAACACAACGATGTTGCAAACACGTCTTCACACTATAGAATACAACGCTGTTGCAAACACCTATTATAATAGAGAATAAAGAACAAATTAACTAACTTATCGCTCTTACTAATCTAGCCGACATACGGCACGCGTCGCCCGGCAGATGACCGCCATGACAACCTACCGATTTAGCCTACTTTAACTAACAGAGAAAGCCGCCTGAACTCTACCTGAACAGTTTAATGAAGTCGATCGTAATTAAGGCAGGTATCCGGCGCGTGTACGCCTTGCTACCTACCTGACCCTTATAGTTGTACCCGCTGTGCCATACCGCTGGAGAGAGAGAGAGAGAGAGAGAGAGAGAGAGAGAGAGAGAGAGAGAGAGAGGAAATTAGATTACGAGCTTTGATCTTCGATGCAGGAACGGGAAGCCTGGCTGCGCCCTACGGATGGTGTTGCTGGCCGTCACTGTGCACTCTTGCCGGCTGCTCCGGGTAGCGTCCCAAGCAGATGCTGGAATAAAGCACTCGTCCTCTTTTCCTCTCGGTTCTTTTCGGCTCCTTGGCGGCGTGTGCGTTCGGCTGATCTTTTTGTTTTCAACTGCACTCTTGACTCTGTACCGCTGACCGACTAAACCGTCGACTAGCTACCGTCTGTTTTTCCGATCGACTGGAAACCTTCTGTCGCTCGTTCGCTTCCGAGATCGACAGCTTCTTCCTCCTTCTTTCTCACCCCACTTGACCTACTTATTAGGCGGCGCGCAACCAATGCGCTAATTGGTTCGCGACACACGCCTGCCTAATCCTGCGTAGGGCACGCACGCCCCTAACTCTCTCTCTTCCTAACACCTATACTCTTGTGTCGACTTAATAGCTTCGGGTCGGCTCAGCCTCGCTCGGCAATCTCCGTCGACTGAAACAAAGACCATGCATTGGGTGCATTCTGAAATTCGCCTAACGCTGGTCATCGTGCCTTGCCGTGAGAGGGGGAATTGGGAAAAATACCGACGAGAACAAGCGCATCGCTTGCTCTCGTCTCAGATGAATTGTTTGATACCAATTTTACCATAGAACTTAATCATCATTTTTTCAGTACTAAAAGTAGTATAAAAATATCCAAAGCGATCGATATTTTTCTTGAATATGTTCATAATCTGGCGAACAGGCCATGCTTTGTCATTTGTATCTTGATCAGTAGATTTGGAATTTTATATGATATTTTATATTGTCAAATTCACGACGCCCCATTCTTTAATATTATTCTCCATTCTTCTACTAATTCTAAATTCCGTTAATGTTTCCCGAAATTTTGCTCCTTTCTTGCTTCTTTCTACTGCTTTTCATTTCTATCACTATCTTCTTTCTCTTTCCAAGACTATCTCCTTAACAATTTTTTTCTTTAATTCTAACATCTCTTTCACCACATTCTTAAGTAGATATCTCTTTAGTCTGTTCTTTATATTCCTTGTCATATATTCTATTTTCTTGTGGTTGTCCCCCTATTCCCCCTGTTACTCTCCTTTATTATTCCTGTGTCTCGTTCTGTCTTTTCTATTGCGTCCAATAGGTTGTCCTATTTTTTCTGCGTCCTACCTTTTCTGATGCTTACTTCTAAATTCATCATTGCCCCTGTCTACTTTTCTACTTTTTCCTATTTCCATGTAGACGCCAAAATTTTGCTTCCCATACTGTTGTTTTTTCTTCGTTTATACTTCTCTCTGAATTAATTTCGAAGTATACCAGTAAATGGTCTGATGCTGTTTTCTTCTCAACTTTCAATTTATTGACTATCTCGTTTATAACATCCTGTTTTTCAATTATATAATTATGGTCAAGCCACACCCTTCTCATATGTAAGTTATCTCTCCCTTACAGTCTCCTTCTCATCTTCAATTTTTTTATACCCCGTGTGTCTCTGCACATTTCTAAAAGTTTTTCTACTTCTCTATTTCTTTATCTATCTTCTGAATTCCTTAGTATAACGTGTCCCAAGCTTCCATTCTTCTACGGGGGTCGTTTGAAAAGTCCGTGCAAAGTCAGAGAGATGGCGCTACTAGTGCGTATCAAGGTTATTTTCAGTTAGTGGCATATCTTGGAAGAGCACACACCAAGTTTCAGCCAAATCGGCCAATTACTTTGCGTTTTACATTCGTTTCAATCAAAGAAATCGAGTGGTTGTAAAAAAATGTACGAAAAAGAATTTCTTGTATTGATTAAACATTACTTTTTCAAAGGAAAAACGCCTCAGGAGATTAAACAGAAGCTTGATAAACAATATGGTGATTATGCACCTTCGATTAGAATGGTTTATAAGTGGTTTCAAAATTTTCAGAGTGGCCATATGAGCACAAAAGACGTTGAACATTCTGGGCGCCCTATTGAGATTACCACTTCAGAAATCATTGATAAAATCCATGATATGGTGATGGCTGACGGAAGAGTGAAGGTGCGTGAGATTGCTAGTACTGTAGGCATCTCGAGCGAACGGATACATAATATTTTGCACCAACATTTGGACATGAAAAAGCTATCCGCTAGATGGGTGCCGCGAATGCTCACGATTGACCAAAAACGAGATCGTGTGAAGTGTTGCAAGAATGGTTTGCAGCTGTTCCAGCGAAATCCGCAAGACTTTAAGCATCGTTTCATCACTGTAGTTGAAACCTGGATACATTACTACACTCCTGAGACCAAAGAACAGTCTAAACAATGGGTTACCAAGGGGGAATGTGCTCCAAAAAAGGCGAAGACAATTCCTTCGACCGGGAAGGTTATGGCGACTGTCTTTTGGGATTCGCAAGGAATAATCTTCATCGACTATCTGGAAAAGGGTAAAACCATTACAGGCGAATATTATTCATCGTTATTGGATCGTTTGAAAACCGAGTTGCTAGAGAAACGTCCACGATTGGTCCACAAAAAACTCCTCTTCCACCACGACAATGCACCAGCTCACGCCTCAGCAGTTATAGCCACAAAACTGATGGAGAGAGGGTTCCAACTTGTTTTACATCCCCCTATTCTCCAGACTTGGCTCCGTCGGACTACTGTTTGTTCCCTAATATGAAAAAATGGCTGGCGGGGAAAAGATTTTATTCAAACGAGGAGGTGATTACAGAAACGAATGCTTATTTTACAGAATTGGACAAATCCTATTATTTTGAAGGGATTAACAAACTAGAGCAGTGTTGGATGAAGTGTATAAGCCTAAAAGGAGACTATGTTGAAAAATAAAAAAGATTTATTGAAAACAATCAAGCAGTTTTTATTTTTGCACGGACTTTTCAAACGACCCTCGTATTTCGCTATCTATTTTCAAGTTTTTCTTGATTCCCATCAACACTCCTGCACTTGCTCTTCTTTTCTTCGTCATATTTATTGCATGCCTTTGCTGTCTAAATAAAGTTCATGTTTCCGATTACGCTTCTTATTTTCTCCTCTGTCACCCAGCTCTTTTGTACTATTATTATGTCATGCCGTACTAAGTGTTGTTGTTCCTTTTTCACATGAACTATCCTAGCTACATTCTATATAATTCCATTAGTCTTTTTCTAGTTCTACCTTCTCCTCCTATGTTTCCTCCGCTCCTGCTTGCTTTCTTTCTCTTCGCCTTTTGTCTTCCAAATTTCTTTTTTTCTCCTTTCACTCATATTATATCCCTTTTATATTTACTTTCAAGAATCCTCTTCTCACTATACTTTCTCTTGCTCTACCAGCATTTTCCACTGTTTTCAACAACTCTTGTGCTTCTCTCTCTTGGTTGTGTTATCTTCCATAATTATTTTCATCCTTCTTTGTTGTTTTCTTTTCTTTAATACATTTATTTTGTTCTATAAACTACACATCATCGTCAATATTCCTTTCGTAGTACATTCCAGCTTGAATATTCTTACCAATATCTGTAGCAAATCTTACAGCTTTTCTCTAAACCTACTCATCAAATCCTAGTTGTTTCTGATTCCCGTTCCTTTTGCAAGTACATTATGCTTCCTCCCTGATTCTCGCTTAACTTGCACTCTAATGCCTTCTTCAGCATCTTGTCTGGTTTTGTCCTGTAGTTTAGGGACCCCTGCTTTATCCATACACAATCTCTTTCTATCTCTTATTCTCGCTCTTCGCTTTACAGGGTTCTTCCTCTGTTGCCTTTCGTACCTCACCTGTTCTGGGTTGCTATGCTATTGTTTCTTCGTTATCCTCTTGATCCCTCCTGTTAATTTTCCAACTGGTCGTCCCTATTATTTCTCGTATATTTGCCATCTCTTAGTTTCATTTCTCCCTTTTCTACTCCAGAGGTTCCTACAATTTTTTAAACTCATTATTTCCTGTTTTGATTTCCTGCCTTACCTTTTCAATTCTTTTTTCAAAATTTTTCTGTAATAATCCTCTTTTTTTCTTATTTTTTCAATTATTCTGCTCCGTCATCGCTATATCTAATATTTCTATTTTCTTTAATTTTCCTCTTAACTCTTTGCAATCCCTGTACTTGGCGTTCATCCCTATGTTCTGCTCGCTTGCTTCTCCTCTCTCTCTCTTTCTCTCTAGTACTGATACCCTCTATCTCTTCATTTTATCTCTCGTTGTTTACGTTGATCAGTTCTAGTGATGCCACAGTGTCAAAAAATGTCTCTTCTTTATCTTGTTTCTCTTCCTCCCTTTTGTCGACCCTGGATATATCTCTGCTGTGCTATTACGTTCCTCGGCATCCTCTTGTCTTTCCTTTCTCTTCCTCCCTCCTCGTCACCTTTGTGACCTTTTCTGTCTCTTAATCCTTGCTCTGATCCCTCTCCAACCTTTCCTTACCTTTTCCGTGCACATTTATTTTCCTCCCCTTATTTTTTAAAATTTTTCTGTATTTTCTCCTTTTCTTTTTAATTTCGTTTTCTGCCGGCTGCACTCCAAGTTTCTCTCACTCCTCAGGCGGTGTCCCTTCACTCAGGCGTATTTCCTAACCTCTTTTGTAACGTCAGATTTCTATCTCCTGTTTTTTCTGTTCCTATTTTCTGTCACTTTTTATTTTCACCTTTTTAAATCCCTTACTTTTTTCTACTAATTTTTCCTGTTTTATTAACTTTTCTTTCTTATTTTTTGAACTATCACTATTTTTATTCCTCCTCTTAGAAGCGCTATACGTAGAATGTAGCCTCCCAACTAGAATTTCTTATGTTATATTGGTTGTTATTTATATTATAACTAAAATAATATGCTAATCAAAAAGTCAATATCATTAAGAAATTGAACAAAGATCGTTAAAAAATTTATCATTACTTTACATAACTATAATTAAATATAATATTTTCAGGTAAAGGTTGGGAAAATCATATAGAAGGACAGAAACTAAAAGCTGATGGAGACAGTTTTCGTACAAAACTTTCAACTCAAGAAATTTTTGATGAATGGGCTCGTAAAGTTCAGCAACGTAATATTGGTGTAACTGGACGTATTTTTACTATTGAAAACATGCGATCTAGAACAGGACGTGGTGGTATTTTAAAGTTAAAAGTCAACTTCTTACCTGAAATAATAACACTTTCAAAAGAAGTGAGAAATTTGAAAAATCTTGGATTTCGAGTTCCGATCGCTATTGTTAACAAAGCTCATCAAGCAAATTTACTGTATCCGTTTGCCATCAGTTTGATTGAAAGTATCCGTACTTACGAAAGAACACTCGAAAAGGTATTGTATTTCAATAATTTTTAATATTCAAATATGTTACTTGTAATGCGGCAATTCATTATTGCTTAAGAAAATAGCGCGTGATATGGTTTATTTATTTATTGATTTCAAATTTCAACCTTGTTAAAGTCGACTCGTAAACGTCATTATTGCAATTGATAGATAGAGAAGATAACGGGTAAAGTTAGCAATCAGCAGCATGTAAAGGAGGTGAACGGTGGTAAGCTAGTGAGCGATTTTTCTGGTGATGGTCTGAAGGTAGCAGGTTTTGATTCGGGCGGTCGTCATTTTCTATTTCTATCCCTTTTCCGTCATTGGGATACAAGTAGAAAAACCTTGCGTGCAAATTTAACAAAACCTCTTTTCAGAAAAAGCTTACTCTTAATTATTTCATTGTCATATGTGAACTTTTGCAGTAGTGACTGTAAGCCGAATAAAACGATGTTTCTACTAGTCTGTCACCTTTCATTAACGAGCGACTAACCACCCTCGTACACGACCTTATTTGTTCCTGACTAATATTTTAATTTAAAACCGATTACTTATGATGAAATTCTCCTCGTAGTTTCTAATTTATGTTTACCAGTAAGTAAAGTGGACAAGATACTTTAGAAATAGACCGAGAAAGTTTTTTGATGACAGAAAAGTACCTTGCATTAGTCATGAATTTATCCTTCACCGAAGATTACCTAGTGCTTGGAAGCCGATATAATTGATGAATTTGAAAACTATTTCATAGCCTTCCACTAAACTTTGCTATTCACTATGAGGGATAAGAATCTTTCTTTTGGTTTTGTATGCCGCCAAGTCACGGTGGGCCTGAAGTCGAGATAGGTTACATTAAAATAGTTACCAAATCCAATTGTACTACTGTTTAATAGGTTGATTATGGATAAAAAAATTGTTCGAATCAAAATCCTACCTGATCCTGTTCGAATGTTATACGTATTTTTCACTTTTTATTCGAAAATTTCCATTTATTTTCTTACAATCAATGAAAGGAGTATTATAATCTCATTTTCGTAAAGTTATCAACAATACATATTGTACAATCAATATGTTAAGTAGTGAGTGCTTTAAGATACACATGCGTACGTCAATAAAAAAATATATCGTGAAAATTTAGTACTACATTTGTATGTATGCATACCTATATATATTGTAAGGAATTGGTATTATATTAAGGTTCCAATAATCCCCGATAGGTGGGATATATAATAATTTTTGCACCCGCAATAAAATAAATAATCTAACATTAAATAATTCCAATTTTATAATACATCGGCAACTTTCTCGTCATGGATCAAAGTAATTTTTTGCGAAATGATATTCATTCACACATAGATCATAAATACGATCACGAGGAGAATAGAGTTGAAGTATGTGCACCATAAGAAGAAGAAAAATTATTTTTGGTATGCGCAAATTTTCTGACTTTGCAATAACCGAACATCTAAATAATTTAATAAAGAAATATCTTATAATCAGTTTGATATTTAGGTTTCAGAAGAGTATTTGTAGCTCTTGCTAAAATTTTATTATTGAACGTGAGAAAGGTGTTATGAAAAGACCTCTTCCAATCATGCCTAATTATCAGGACATTAATTTAACCAAAAAAACTAGAAAAATGTCTTTAATTGCTATGTATGCTTGACCATCCAATTTAAAGGACACGTAAAAGTAAAGAACGGTAGAGGCCACACGCATATTTTTCCTGGCTCTAAAATCATTAAAGATAATGGCCTCGAAGGTACTATACGTAAAATTTACGGCTATCTAAATGCGAAGCAATCGTACCTAAAATTTTATGGATACATGTAAAAATTGTTTCCAAAAGCTAGGCAAGGATGTACGACACAGTTGCAAAGGTGTTTATTCAACCACTGCTCATGATAATATTTTCAAATTTGTAGATAAAATACCTCAAAAGTAACAAAATCAAATAATATCATTTCTCTTAAAAAAAAGTCTACTGATACAAATTCTAAGTACAATGACATTGTTCTAAATACCTCTGGAATTAAAGCACGAGTTACTTTAAATAAAAAAAAAAAAAAAGAAAAGACTTTGGTTTTCTCTACAGTGTAACGGTCCAGTCTGATTTGCCTTTTCTCTCACTGCAAAATAGCAACCCGTCCTACGCAAGAAAACTGAAGGAAAGCGGTACTTGAGCGAAGGTGCTCTTCTAATTTACGACAATTCCAAAGTTTTCTCTAATGAACAAAAGCATTTTTCAGTCAATTTTCATGCGCTGATCTCGAATCTCAAGTTATTATAGTTATTAAATATGTATTTATTAGTTTAATTTAATTTACAAGTAAATATCGCTAGTAATTATGCAACAAATATATATATTGCAAATTCAAATATACAACAGCGATCGTAGCGCATTAACCCATTTCTTCGCAAGGCGCCATTTTATAGTCGATTTGTTTTTGACCGAGGAAAACCTCAAAATAATCGAAAATGTATACTAGAAGTCACTTTTCTATTGTAAAATTTCCCGCTCTTTACGAATCTGCAGTCAGAATTAGGATATTTTTCACGGAAAATTACAAAATGGCGTCTTGAATGTTGATGAAAATTTAGTATTACATTAGAATTTTTCTTTCAGAAATTAGTTGCTGAAATTTATAGAATCAGGATGAAAATGTAGATTTACATTGAAAATGTTAGTTCTTTGATAAACCTAGGCATTACGAATTTTCCTGGAACATTTTTCCAAGATGGCGGCCAGCAACATGTTGACAAGCGGGGAAATCTAAAATTTTCTAAATAAAAGCCGATTTAGAGAATGAATATATACTACCTATACTTTCGATGTCGCTGAATACAATGCTAGTGTCAATTTCAATTTTACAAAATGGCGGATCCAATATGGCGTCGGTAATACCAAAATCAGTTTGTGTTGATAAAATCGCAAATCTAAGTGCTACATTTTGTCTTGAATTTTTAGCACTTTTTCTAGTATTTTCCAAAATAATTGATGCAATAGTGGAAGAAATTATTCATCAAGCGTACCTGTTTTTTCAAGATGGTAAGAGTCAAAACAATTTCCACATAGATACTCTTGACATTGTTCGCAATAAATATTCGTACGTTTCTTGCAGTCATTGCTAGCTTTGCATATTCTTTGTGAAGATTTTGTGGATTTATTGTGGATATGATGATACTCTCTGAAACAAGTATCACAGAAATAAGTTTTGCACTCATAGCAATAAAATATTGTTCTTATGGTACACTTTATACACATTCGTCTACGATCAGGTATTGTGAGTTTCAAATGCTTTGATAACTTTTCAATCGGTTGCTCTAAATAAGACTTTGCAACACTTTTTGCAAAATCTTTACTAGACATTCTCTTTTTGTTCACCATATTGTACAAAATCAAAGCATTTGTCAGTGAAGACTCGATCAATCTACATAAAATAACCCATGTCCATTTCTTTGAACCAATATTCGTTTTTAGATCACTGCAGTATTGATCATGAAGATTAACTCCTCCCATAAATTTGTTGTATGTCTTGAATGCTCCAGGAAATTCAATTGGTACTTTACGTTTAGCTGTTTTATCGAATCGTTCCATTGGAATAGTAGGTGTAACGCCAACGGCTGTAGATAATATGGACACTGGTTTCGAGTCCATTACCGTAATGTAATTTATACCACTGGTTTTATCATGACTTACAACATAACATCCTCCAACAGCTTTCTTTTTATCTAGCTTATGTTTATCTATCAATGTCTTCTGTTCGGGATTTTTGATCAATGTTTTCGAGTTTTTACTTGATTTATCCAACACTTTTGGAAACATCTCCTTTGTAAAAACACGATCATCTCTAACCGTACCTGTTGCACGCAGGTTTTGTTTTTTCAAGTGTACCAGTAAATCAGGGGATGTGAAAAATCTATCAAAATATAGATGATATTTAGCTACATCATTCTTATCGACCGATGTTAGAAAAACATGAAGCATATTCATCACTGCCCGAGATCCTACACTGCATTTAGAGAACTTCGTGTCACTTTGACAATCATTTTTTCCACAATAGATATCTATTTCTAAAACAAATCCATTAGAAGTACAAAGGGCCCATAATTTTATTCCAAAACGTATTGGTTTGTCTTTGATGAATCGTTTTAGAAGCGTGCGACCGAAAAATTTAATCATCATTTCATCTATTGATAAAGAAGAGCAAAAAAATCCAAACTGTTTTACATTTTCTCTGAAAATGTTTAAAATTACACGAACTTTACAAACTTTGTCATAATCAGTCTTATCCGAATTTTTCGAAGTTTTCAAATTGGACTTAATTTTTTCAAACAAATTTCTATTCATCGTTTCTAAAACAACATCGGAATGCCACATTTCATCAGTCGACCAGTAATCTCTATAGCTTTTACGAATATTGGAAGTGGAAAAAATGATAATACCTAAAAATTTGTTGAAATGATCTGGATCTATTTCAAATCCATTTTCAGTTGTCGCTTCAATAATGTAATCTCTCATTCTATCACAAAAAAACATTTCAAATAATTCTCGAGGTTCCTTTCCTGGTACATTTTGTTTTATTGCTTCAAAATTATATATTTCTGATTCAAGTTGAACATCGTATGGTCTTTCTTGATCTATCCATTCGTATTTATGTGAGGCTTCTAACTTTTTGTCGTTCGCGAAAAAATTTTGATACACTTCTTCATAAGATAAGGCTACTGCATCAGTGAATCTAGAAGTTCCATCAGCTTCTCCGTCATTATCGAGACCTTCTACGTCACTATTATCATCATCGGGTACCCACATAACTTCATGATCATTTTCATCTTCATCACTATGATCATTGTTTTCTACAACACTGCTATCAACACTGGCATTCCTCATCGACTTACGTTTCGGCATGATTTTGCCAGTTTTATGAAACTTCTTTTAGAGTCCGAATCTGATAAATATTTATCTTGAAAAAATACTCGGTGAATAGTAAAGCTCGCCAATTATCCTGAAAAGGACTATTGGAGAAACAGCCGAAGAAAAGAGTGAATATGCTCCAACTATCTTGAAAAAGACCGTTAGAGAAATACGCACTTTTCAATCCTCCACAAGATGGGAAAATTCGCCAATTATCCTGAAAAGGACTATTGGAGAGGCAGCCGAAGAAAAAGATTGAATATGCTCTAACTATCTTGGAAAAGACCGTTAGAGAAATACACACTTTACAATACTCGAGAAGACAAAGGATTTATCCAACTGTAGGGACAAAGAATCCAGAAAAAAATATAGTAATTAGATTCGCAATTTTATCAACATTACCTGATTTTGGTACTACCGACGCCATATTAGATCCGCTATTTTGTAAAATTGAAAACGGATATTAGCATTGTATTCAGCGATATCGAAAACATAGGAATTGAGTACCCACTCACTGGTGCTCATCATTTTGGTATCAACGACGCCATATTGGATCCGCCATTTTGTAAAATTGAAATTGACCTAGCATTGTATTCAGCGACATCGAAAGTATAGGTAGTATATATTCATTCTCTAAATCGGCTTTTATTTAGAAAATTTTAGATTTCCCCGCTTGTCAACATGTTGCTGGCCGCCATCTTGGAAAAATGTTCCAGGAAAATTCGTAATGCCTAGGTTTATCAAAGAACTAACATTTTCAATGTAAATCTACATTTTCATCCTGATTCAATAAATTTCAGCAACTAATTTCTGAAAGAAAAATTCTAATGTAATACTAAATTTTCATCAACATTCAAGACGCCATTTTGTAATTTTCCGTGAAAAATATCCTAATTCTGACTGCAGATTCGTAAAGAGCGGGAAATTTTACAATAGAAAAGTGACTTCTAGTATACATTTTCGATTATTTTGAGGTTTTCCTCGGTCAAAAACAAATCGACTATAAAATGGCGCCTTGCGAAGAAATGGATTAAGGGGTGACATCCACCCTGAAAATCAACCCCTGAAATCAGTTTTTTTAATATTTCTCAGCATCAAATGAATATTTTTCAATAAACTCAACGTTAAAAAATTTCTTATAAAAAGTCGCTTTAAGGACATAACATTTATACCAAAAGGTTGCAACCCCCTTTTTAATAAGGGTAAATACACTATGTTTTGTACTGTTTTACGACATGTAATATTACTATATTACATCAGCTATACAAATTAATATGTACAAATCAGCTCGAGTGATTTAAAAATCGCACTGATAATGAGACAAAACCAAAATTCAATTGACGTGTTTCCGGATTTAAAGAAATATGTTTAAGGCGTGTTTCACCCCCTAGAAACCACCCCCGTCAAACTATCAGCAGGTTAATCCACCTAACCCTGGGATAAACAAGTTTAGTCGTTTGTTATATCTTGAAATAATTTATTCCCCTGCATGAGCGAGCTACCTGAACTAACCAACCTGCCTCTAACCCACCAAACCCCCATAAACCACACTTACCGAACCACATGCAGGCTAACCTACCTAATCCTGGGAAAAGCAACTTTAGTCGGATATTATTTCTATGAGAGCTTTGTTTGAATTAACGAAAATTAATGAGAATTAACGAAAATTAATTAATTACCGTTCAACTTCGTGTCTGACTTTAAACTTATGTTAATCATCCATGGGCAGCAAACAACATCGTCAACATATCCTTGTCCTTACTATTTTATTACTCTAAACGAATTGCATAGTTTAGAAAATGTAAACATAAATTCTGATAATGAGAATATAAATTTAAAGTCGTACAAGAATTTGAAAGATGATTATAATAATTTCAAACGCATTGGAAACAATAAAATGGTCAAGGACTGCTACAATACCATTAATCATCCTCTTTTTGTGGAAGAAGAAGATGACGATGATGATTTGTACGTAATTGAGAAATGCATTTTGCCTGAGTTGCATCTACTGCAAGATTTCGTAAACCATCCTTTATGGAACGGTCTTGTTTAGATATTGGGAGCGAAAAATCTCTACTTGGCCCCACAAGATGAACTTGGTTTCTAAAATCTATCAAGGTGAAATTTTCGAGGGTAATTATTGTAGAAGGTTCTGAAAGAGGCAGATAAATTGGAAGATCCCGAAATATACGAGAAAGTAGGGCCATTTCGTTTGCAACCTTACATCGCGTCGTTTAAAATCATGAACAAAATTGTAGATTCTTGTTTTTCTACAAAACTCGCTGATATCAGCAATTTAGATGCAAATTTGACGGACCTTCGTAAAGCTATTATCAGCATCGGAGTATCTAAAAATCGCTCTAACTCTAAAAATCCATGTGCTTTTAGATCATTTGAAAGACAGTCTTGCATACTTGAATAATGAGGGCTTCAGGTTATGGTCGAAGAAAACAGGTGAATCAGTTCACCGTAAGTTTTTGAGGTATTGAGAGTGCTTCAAAATAAATTAAATTGAACACGAATAATTCTCGAACAGACTGAAGAAGACAGTTGTTTCTTTCTTGTCTTAACATATGTAAATACGCAACGTGTGGATTAAGCCTACAGGTGATATCACGTTGAAAAAACCCGCCTCGGTATATATCATATATATGTTTTAAATAAAAATAGTACAATCCTCTTCTTACCGATCGTAAAGAAATAAATAAAATTTTTCGAATGAAAAATGAAAAATACGTATAACTTTAGAATAGGATCAGCTAGGATTTTGATTCGAACGATTTTTTCATCTATAATCAACCTATAATATATATATATTGTAACGGGGGAGGTTATCTAAAAAATGGGAAATTTATTTAAGAACAAACTCCCACGATGCAGAGCAAACCGCCGCTCCGTTAAACACGTATGATAATACGTGTATTCGCCTTAACGTCAGATGATTTATACTAGTTGTGTTCTATCAGACGGAGTTGAACTCACCTTAAGTCACGTGTCTTGTGACACTCGATGAGTTTTAAGTGTGAGCGACTTTACTCCTAATCTTGTTAATCCCCTTCTTAATCTTAGATGTAATCGGATTAAAACCTAAGCCTTTTTCAATTACTTAATCTACTAGGAAAATTCAATGACGAAAACGGCGAATAAATTTAACAGACTTTTTTTTTTTTTTTTTAATTTATTTATTTAGCCAAAGTCGCATCCCCCTGAGAAGGGTATTAGCGACTTGTCAATATACATATAAATTACAGATATATATTATAGAATTATATGGTTTACAATTTACATAAGTGTTCTAAGTTTGATATATTCAATAAATTTTATCACATTTGTGTACATTGTTGGGTCGTTGAATAGTTCATATAAATAAAGATTCGCAATCTTATTTTCTCTTCTTTCTTCGTTGAATAATGGGCATTCAATGACTATATGCTTGATTGTGATTGGAGTTTTGCACTTGATACAAATGTTTTTATCCGTTTTGTTGATTAAATATCCGTGGGTTAATTTGGTATGTCCTATGCGAAGTCTGGTAATCAATACTTGGTCTGGTCTATTTAGTTTTGTTGTTGGGTTTTTGTCGAATACATTATTTTTTAGTTGTTTTAGATGAGTGTTTCTGCTGTTGTTCCAAATTAAATTCCATTCTTCTTGAATTTTCTTGTTTATTAATTTTTTGTAGTCGTCTTTATTTACTTTTAATTTTAGTGTAGGAAATTTAATGTCAGCAACCAGCATGGTGTTATCTAAAAGTTCATTAGTTGTTGATTTTGGGAATGTTGTGAGTGCGATTATCGTATTGCTGTTTAATAGTTTGTTAATTTTAGTCGACGTTTCTCTGTTATTGCGGTTTGTTTTTAATGATTTTGTCAGGTCTGAATTTTCTGTGTGTATTACGTATTTGGTATTGGTGTGATCAAGACTTTCTATGGTATTTATTATAAGTGTTTCAATCGAGGTTTGTAGGCTTATCCACTCAGGTAGCTTTAGTAATATTTTTTCTTGGTTGGGGAGTAAGGAGATAGCGCTTATGTAATTTTCTTGTATTTTTGTGAAGGTTAGTATGTGTTCATAGTGTGGGTATTCTTTTTTTTATTTCTAATAGCGCTTTTCGATCGTGTAGTATAAATTTATTGTTCTCATCTTTAGTCCATGGTTTGTTGGTGTTGCTGTTGTTTGTTTGCATGATTGATAGTTTATTTAGTTTGAGTGATTTAACATCTGATCGTATTCTTGCACAAATTGGTAGTTTGGTAAATTTAATTTTGAATAAATTTCACAGACTTTAATTAATAAAAATCACTACAGTCTTTGTAGGGCCGAAAGACTAACGCACGCGAATAGAATTTTACAATTAGTTATATTCGGTGAGAAAGAGAGAGAAAGAAGATTCGAATTCTACCGCGAACTAACACTCGACGCGAATACAAAAACTAACGCTAACACGAATAAACAAAATACCGAATGTATTTTGTATCGCTTATAATGACGGAAGGTGCACCTACCATGCGGTGCAATTACGGTGATCAGCCGTAATTGTTGATGCAAAATTATCAACTGCCGCTGCCCCTCGATTAATCAGCTGCGCTGCCTTGTACTGCGTCCAATTAGCTACAATTTGATGCTTCTGCACTGCTGCTTACTGCTGCTTTTTACCTCGAGAATACCGTTGCACTCACGCACGAAATTGTCCCAGAAAACTAATTATTCGGCGAAAACGAAGTGGGACACAAATCGGCAGTAAATTCGCGTTCGCAGCTGAGGCGTAACTGTTTATTCAAAAGATCGCGCGCCCCCTCTCTCTTTTAATTGTTAGAACTAACGCGCGAGAAGCAGAATCGCGAACGGTTCGATTGATTAAATCGACTACCGTTGCAATATATATATGGGTGATTCCAATACTTTTTTAACTTTAGCTGAAGTTGGGGGTCAGCCGATCGTGGCGGCGATTTTTTCTAGGTAGGGTATGATAAATGAGGCCTTTTGCCGCCCGCAGAATTTTTTTTAAGGCCTTATATATGTATATATATTTTTTCAAAGGGTCAAAAAAAGGCCTTTTTTGGCCTATTTTTGAAAAATCATAGCTCCGCGAGTTTTTAATTTTTTTTGACGTGCGACATCTTGCTGGATCCATCTTCTCTTGTTCTTTAAAAAAAAAGTCCAATATCAAATATACATATATACACTTTGTTCCCATGAGGTATCGAAGTGGATATGAGGCTGATTTTATGGTCATCTTTGAAGCCATATAACTTTGTCAATTTTCAATATTTTTAAACGGAGTTTTTGGGGTTCTCTTTGTCTTTTCAAGAGCTTTAATTTTAAATCCCGCCCGTCTCATTCAATGCATTAGAACCGGAGTTATATTGCTTCAAAGATGGTAGTTTTTTTGAAATTTTCGAAATTTTGAAATTTCGAAATTTTCAAACTTCAATTATTAAAAAGGAACAAAAAACAACATCCCAAAAATTTCAGGGAGTTTTGTACTCGGTGTAAGCTATCTAATACTGTATATAAGTAGAAAAAAAAGAAAAGAGTTTTTTTTAAAATCACTTTGAAAATTTCCACTTTTGAAAATACCGCCATCTTTGAAGCAATATAACTCCGGTTCTAATGCAGTGAATGAGACGGGCGGGATCTCAAATTGAAGCTCTTGAAAAGAAAAAGAGAATTTCGAAAACTCCGTTGAAAAATATTGAAAATTGACAAAGTTATATGGCTTCAAAGATGATCATGAAATCGGCTTCATATCCACTTCGATACCTCATGGGAACAAAGTGTATATATGTATATATGATATTGGACTTTTTTTTTAAAGAACAAGAGTAGATGGATCCAGCAAGATGTCGCACGTCAAAAAAAATTAAAAACTCGCGGATCTATGATTTTTCAAAAATAGTCCAAAAAAGGCCTTTTTTTGACCCTTTGAAAAAATATATATACATATATAAGGCCTTAAAAAAAATTCTGCGGGCGGCAAGAGCCCTCATTTATCATACCCTACCCTAGAAAAAATCGCCGCCACGATCGGCTGACCCCCAAATTCAGCTAAAGTTAAAAAAGTATTGGAATCACCCATATATATACAGGGTGTCCAAAATTTAACGATACACCTGAGAAATTTTCTAAGCCGGTTATTTTTTTAACCGGGTGAAGGTTGTTCTTGAAGTAACTTTTTACGAGGAATCCGATGGTAACCTTGGATTTGACCTTGAACCTCATTTTCAAGGTTATTTTGAGGTCAACCTCATTTTTTTAAATGGAAACCCCTATTTTTTATGGCGGAATCGGAAAGAGCGGAAAATTTTACGTCCAGATATGTATTGAGGTATGAGGTTGAGGTAACCCCTAGAGGTCAACTGGTGGTCAAAGTATGAATTCTTAAAAATCTCGCGAATTCAGTGGTTAAACAAAACAAACAAAAGGATAACCCCAAGTAACTTTCAACGGTGCTCTTTAATTTGTCCTTGAACCTCATTTTCAAGGTTATTTTGAGGTCAACCTCATTTTTTTTAATGGGTACCCCTATTTTTTATGGCGGAATCGAAAAAAGTGAAGACTCTCACGTATGGATGAGTTGAGGTTTGAGGTTAATGTGACCTCTAGGGGTCAGATGAAGGTCAAACTGTGGCTTTGGATTTAACCTTGAAAATGAGGTTCAAGGTTAAATCCAAGGTTACCATCGGATTCCTCGTAAAAAGTTACTTCAAGAACAACCTTCACCCGGTTAAAAAAATAACCAGCTTAGAAATTTTCTCAGGTGTATCGTTACTTTTTGGACACCCTGTATATATATATATATATATATATATATATATATATGTGGGAGATATATATATAATCAACAGTAGTGCAATCGGAGTTAGTGACCATTTTAATGCAACCTATCTTGGCTTCAAGCCCACCGTGGAGAGGGCATGAGTATCGGATCTACCTATTTTGCGCACATAGTAGATTCTCTATCGGCATATGATGTATTCTCTCCATAGTTAACCGATCTTGTCTCTCGCCTGCTTATTTTGCTTGGAAAAATATATATGGCCATCAACAAGAAGTTGACCGTTATATTTTTTATATAAAAATATGTACTTATCTCTATTGCAGTTATAAACACTTCATCGGTAACAACAACAAAACAAATTAGTTACAACAGATATCAAAAATTAATTATACACACATATACGAGGTCTGTCCGAAAAGTATCAGGGCCATCTTTATATCTCCACACTGGCGTTATTCTTCATCATCGGACGGGTGATATCCTTCAAAGTAATCCCAACGATTCAAGCAAATCAGACAAGTGCAGAAGGCTATTCGGAAAACTGACTTCCATGACTGCTTCGTGAAGTGATATTGCCGGTGTGCATTATTCAATCAAATGGATATCATTGACCCGATTAACACCAGTGTGGAGATATGAACGTATTCCGAATACTTTTTCAACTCACGTCGTACATATTTTTGGACGAAACAGACACGAACAATACGACAGCGATGTGTGAAGTGGAGAACGTTTCGCTCAGATACTGCTTCAAAAAAACCGTATCAAAATAGGGTGGGTTAACTACTAAATTAAACCAAGACTAACAGTGCCGAAGTAATTCAAGTGTCTTAGATATATTTAAATGCCTTACAAGGTTTGCGGTCTGTACAAGCAAGTAACAGACAGGGTCGATCAGCTGCGAACAGAATGCATCATATACCGACGGAGGATGTACCGTGTATGCAAATGGAATAGATCCAATGATGGTGCCCTCTCAGTGGTATACATAACCAAAAAAGAGACTTCAATAAATTCAATTAGGGACAGTATAAAGTGATGTTGAAGATAATGAATCAATGTTGATGTCTCGTGACAGTCACCCTAAATATTAGGGAAGCCTAACTGTGTACGCTTCATGGAAGACCCCAAAACAATATGAATTACATCAGTCAACGATTTCTCAGCTACGTGGGTGAGGTGCACAAGTTGATGTGAGCAAGGGCGTAGGAAACGAACAACTAAGGACTACATAAGCATTTTCATGTAAGTTGTCACTGTGGTTGGGCTATCCACGTGGAGATGGTAGCGGACTTGACCACTCAGAGTTTCTTGGCAACATTACACCGCTTCGTTGGACAACAGGGCATCTGTCATGTCATCTACTTCAATAATGGTACAACCTTTAAAAGAGCAGAACAGGAAATAGACCGCATTTTTGAAAAGGCCTCCTCCTGCAATCGCCAGATCGCCAAGGTGCTGGCCAAAGATGAGGTCAGATGAAGTTTATACCATTTCGATCACTCTGCTTCAGTGAACAGTGGGATGCATGAGTCAAGTCATTCCAGCACCACTCAAAGTACGTATTGAGTGTACTCTGCCGGTCACCTACTTTGGATCCCCCGCCGCAAAATCAGTTACAAGTTAAAATCAATTAATCAGTTAAAAGGCAATAATTCAACTTTGAAAATTCGGAAAATTTTTTGCTAACGTTGGAAATTTGTCAAATTTGAAAAAAAAATCTTACAAAAATATGAGTTAGAGCAATTTTTAGCTTTTATCAAGCTTTATCTGAATCACTGGTAAAAAATTATTTTTGTCAAAACGGACGCGCGCACGGGTATATTTTCTGGGAAGTGACAGTTTTTTAAACATTTTTTATCTCCGCAAATTCTAGAAATTCAAAAAATATATAGAAGAAAAAATGTTTATTTTTACAAATGGAATACTGTACTATTAAAAAGTTTTTTTTTTTAATTTGTGGCGATTTAAAAAAATTTTTTTTTCACAACTGGTAAGCCGAGGAGATAAAAAACTTGTAACGGGGTTGCTTACCGTTTAATTATTTTTATTAAGACGATCGCGTAAATATGCTCGCAATCACCTATATCAAATAAGAAAGTCGGAGAGCAAGAGGGAATGGGTGTCAGTCAACCAACAAATCTACCAATCTACAGGAGTGGAGTCAGTGCGGAATAAACACGTCGAAAGTACTTGTTAATATCACGAACGAAAACTCTTTATTGTTCTCTCAGAATATTACACTAACATTGGCCCGCGTGTTTATGTTTACGGTAGCGCTCGCACGACAACATACAGTGTCCGATCGCTCGCCGCTCTTTGTTGGCAGAGCTATTACATGCACGCTTCGCTTCGAGTACGGAAAATTAGTTATCACGCATGCAGTCGCGGTCGCGAGATTAAGCTGGCCAGCTTACCTTTATTTTGCAGACGCACGGAGACGAAGAGAACAATTCTCACTGCGGGAAAGTCTGTTTGTTCCTTTTGTCGCGGATCGCGAATTCGCGCGCACGTGGTTTCGCCCTCGATGGCGAAACCTCACACACACACTCTCGATGCCGCAGGTAACGATGCTCTTCAGCTGGCTTAGGTCTGCACGCCGTGTAACTCGATGACAATTACTCAGGATTCTGGGACACGTACGGGCAATTAGGTCGCGAACCTTAACTTTCGTGGTTTCCGTACCGGTAGCTGGATCTCCACTGGTTCGTTTTCAATCGCGCGCGTTCCGTCTGCTCACGTGCCGAATTCCGTCGTTACATTTTTCGTCTACCGTTAAGTACTGCCCCCGCAGGCAGCCACTAGGTTAGGCAATTAGCGCTAATTTGACGTTTACCGTCACAAACTACATTAATATTATTCCATAATAAATATGAATTTTGCAAAAAAATGAATTTTCTCTTTTTGTTGGTCTTACAAGAAAACCCCCCCAACCCGACCTCACCGATTTCAATAATCTTTTGATATGTTATAGTTCATCAAAAAATAAGACATACGTATTTTTTTTTATCGGCGGAAAAACACTTTGAGGGGGTGAAAACAACCCTCAAAGTTCACCCCCAAAAATAGATTTTCCAATGTATCTCAGCATCTAATTGATATTTTACGACCAAACAAATTTCATATCACTTCTCATGTGAAAAGCAAACTAGCACATGCAATTCCGACCACAAGGGATGCAACCCTTATTTTTTTTATTTAAAATACTATCTATTTTATGGCTATTTTTATGAAAAAAATTAAAATAACCCGAAAAAAATTGGAAAAAATATTACCCTACATAAAATACAAAAATAAATTTAATCTATTCAAGCTTTTTTTCAAACTACTCCCTTAAAGTTGAAAAACCACCCCTAAAAAATTGTTTTCAATACATTACAGGTGGTGTTGATAATTTAGTGTAAAATACCTTAAGCATCATTTATACTGTACAAACACAACTATCTCGTGCAGTTTCGACCACAAGGGTTGCAACCCCTAATTTCTGTCATCGAAATTTTTACCTTCTTTGTACCTATTTTTGAAGAAAAGTTCATAATGAGCTTAAAAAAATTAGAAAAAATATTACCATGGATAGAATAAGAAAAAAAAATTTACTTCTCATTTTTAAAACCAACCCTAATTTCGAAAAACCACTCCCAAAAAATTGTTTCCAATACATTACAGGTCCTGTTGATAATTTACTGTAAAATACGTTGCTCATCACTTATAATGCACAAACACATTTATCTCGTGCAGTTTCGACCACGAGGGTTGCAATCCCTAATTTATGTAATCGAAATTTTTACCTTCTCCATTCCTATTTTTGAAAAAAAGTTCATAATGAGCTTAAAAAATTGGAAAAATTATTATCGTGGATAGAATACGAAAAATATGTACCAATTCAAGATTATATCACCCAACAAGACCCAGAACTGGGACAACGTTTTTCCAAAGTATTTTGTTGCGCCGATTCCGAATCTGTCCGGAAAAATGATCCATCACCCAGTAGCAATTTCTAAAACTCCCCTTATATCCCAATGGCAATTTCCCGCACTAACCCGCACTATCAGAATGCTTACAACCCCCCCTAATAACCCCCTAAAAACCTCCAATGAAAATGCCGTTAGCCCCCCACTAATAGCCCGAAGACATAGCTGAGCCCACTTGCAACCTTATGGCAATGCTTGCAACCCACCGAATAACATAATGGCAACGTTATCAACCCTGCTAACTACTGGGGTTATTAGGGGGTTATTAGGGGGAGGGTCTTATTGGGGGGGGGGGAGTTATTAGGAGGTTAATGGGGGGTTGTAAGCAATGCCATTGGGGGATATTAGGAGGGTTATTAGGGGGAGGTTTATTACCATCGCCATTCGGTGATTAGGAGGGTTGATAGTATTGCCATTGTTTTTGTTGGTTGAGTTTTTCTCCTTTCTTGTGACTAAAATTGTAAACTGCCAAGTAATATATATTTAATTGATTTTTATATGCGTTACTATAATTCATTCAGTTACCAATTAAAAACAATCAAAAAAATTAGGACGGATTTATTGTTCATACTTCTTACAATAATGATATTCTTCATAGAAGTGCTCGAAACATAATGATTTTTTGCACCAACCGCAACGTATAATAGCCACATTTTTGCATCCTTCTATGTCACAATGTGTATTGCAGGAATCTCCAAAACTGTAAGCAACAGGATTGTCAAAATTTTCTGGTTTTTTAGTGAGGTAACCACTCTTGAACCAGGAATATTTAAAAAGATTAGTATATCTTGGTGAAGATAATTGATTGTGGACTAACGACTGAAGTTTAATGATGTTGTTTCTTTTATGTAAATCCAAATCATAATTCATCAAAATTACGGTATCTGAAAATTGGCGGACAAAGTTCTTCCATATGCGAAATCCAAAAACATCAAGTGGCTGAATTTTTCCCGTTGTGCCAGTCGGTATTTTTTTAAAATTTATAATTTTATCACGTGGAGTTACAGTTTCTATGGCACTGTCACAATGACCGCTCCAGGAGTTAAGCAACAGCATCGTATTGGAACCTACATTAGGGAAATATACTTTTTGCAGCCATATTTTAAAGAGATCTAAAATCAAAAATCTTATTTGTAAAATCATTTATAATGACATTAATTGTAACTAGATGGGATTATGTATACCTGTAGTCAACTTTCCAGATTTAGATGCTTCTACGTAAACATTTGCGGGTCTAAATAAAGTGGTTTCAACAATGGGTCCAAACTCACCGCTAGATTCCTTCAAAACTAAAAAGAGTGGTGACAGTAATTCTCCTGCGGCTGATATGAGTGGCTGTATAGTATAACTGTGGGTTGTTGAAGAAACTGACTGTAGTAAACACTGTACCTGCTTTTCTCCTTCAACCGCTAGCGTTCTTCCGGAGTGCATTTCCAGTTGGAATCCGCTCTGATCAGAATTAAACACATTATGAATTCCAATTATTCTTATGCCTGCTTTAACATCAGCAATAAAAGTATTTGCTTTAATCGTTAGTTCTGAATTACTTTCTAGTGTTTTCTTGGTTATAAACTTATTTATTTTCCGGGATACTATTCTATGAGCTTTCTTGAATTTACAAAGCCAGTTATCCGAAGCTTTGAATCTTACATCTTCTGATCCTATAATCTTTTGAGCTTGCAATGCCCATCGACGTATGTCACGATCATGAATGATGTAACCAGCGTCTACTGCTGCTTTAAAATTATCAAAAGTGTACTGACAAATTCTTGCAATTTTTTCTCTATAAGTACCACCTTTGTTGACTGTATGAGCCCAACGTTTCAACTGACTCACAGTTGAAACTTTCTTAAATTTTTGACGTACACTTTCAACACTTAAATTTTTTTTTTTGCCACTTCTCCAGTATTCTACGGCTCTTTGCTTATATTCAAAACTGACATCTTCATTGTCTTTGGTACAATGGTCGGTGGGTGCTTCGAAATCGTCAGGAAAATGGTGTTGAACTTCATCTTCTACTATTTTTGCAGCATGATCTTTGTAATCTTCTTGAAAATCTAATGTATCTTCAACGATCATATCTACTTCATTGAAATCATTCACGGAATCTATTAAAATGCTTTTAATTCTTTCCGACAATTGAATCTCTTTATAATTTGTCTCACTTTCAGGTATTTGTAGAGTTTGAAAGTAAGCTAATAATAAATTTAAAACGTTCAGAGCGTTAATTTTCATTTTTTAATCTGAAATAAAAAAATATATATATATATCTTATATATCTTTTATTATATTAAACAGAAGGCGCGAAATTCTCCGTGCGTCCGTCCATCCATCCGTCCCCTTTTTTTCCTTATTTTTCCTCTGTATAGGTCTCTCCTGATATCGCTGGGGAATAAGAAATAAACTGAATAACAAATAAACAAATTAAGATAAAAACAAATAAATAAACAAATTGATAAGTAAACAATAATGATAAACAAACTTATAGAAAACATTCATGAAAAAAATTAATTAATAAATTAAAAAGTAAACATATTAATTAATAAACAATAATAATAAACAAATCAATAAGTAAACAATAATTATAAACATCATTAATTAATAAATCCTCATAATCAGTGTAATTTCAATTTTTTTAATAACAAATATTAAAAAGCCGTAAAATTATTTGCATATAAAAAATAATTTTATAGTTATACTTACGTAGCAGGTACTACGAAATACGAATTAACGAAATAGTATCTTATTATTATTTGTACTTATAATCTTATATTCTTATTAATATTTATTATGCTGTTAGTTCAATAGTCGATACAATACGTCCAACAACAAGAAAGTTGTGTTGGCTACTGATGAAGAATTACTTACTCATATTTATCAATCATGAAAATAACAGACAATCGTCAGAGACGCTGATAGTAGGACGTAAATAAAATTCTGATAATACTATCATTCATATACCAAAATTTTTGCGCATCCGAGAAACTATACTTATCTTCTAGGTATACTTATAATATTATATTATTCTTGACTTGTTTTTTTATATAATAAAAGTTATTTATTTTTTGATAGAATTAATAATTAATAGAACGTAAAAAATTTAAAAGAGAGCAACAAAATAGCTATGGAATCATAGCTTATTTGATTTAGAAGAGATTGCAACGATATGTCAGAAACTTTTTTTAGGATGGTTTTTCAACATTGAGGGTGGTTTTGAAAATAAGTTTGAACAGGTAAATTTTTTATTCTTATTCTATCCACGGTAATATTTTTTCCAATTTTTTTAAGCTCATTATGAACTTTTTTTCAAAAATAGGAATGGAGAAGGTAAAAATTTCGATGACATAAATTAGGGGTTGCAACCCTCGTGGTCGAAACTGCACGAGATAAATGTGTTTGTGCATTATAAGTGATGAGCAACTTATTTTACAGTAAATTATCAACACCACCTGTAATGTATTGGAAACAATTTTTTGGGGGTGGTTTTTCGAAATTACGGGTGGTTTTAAAAATGAGAAGTAAATTTTTGTTTCTTATTGTATCCATGGTAATATTTTTTCTAATTTTTTTAAGCTCATTATGAACTTTTCTTAAAAAATAGGTACAAAGAAGGTAAAAATTTCGATGACAGAAATTAGGGGTTGCAACCCTTGTGGTCGAAACTGCACGAGATAGTTGTGTTTGTACAGTATAAATGATGCTTAACGTATGCGACGGGGGTGAGGGAGGGGAAAAATAACAGACGGGTATTCTTCCGGTCTCGCACTGTCGCCAGCGGCGCGCAGTCAGCCGAGACAACGTGTACAGCTTTTATTTAATATATGTTGGGCGCCAGCTACCGCGCTCTCGCGTTAGGAGAGCGGGTAGCGCTGCAACGTTGGCTGGTTCTCGGCTCGGTGGTCCTGCTGGTCGCTGTGAGGTCGGGTGGTTTCCCCGTTGCCTCCCGCCTCGTCGCCGTTGGTGTTCTTGCGCGCGTGGCCGGCTATCACCTGTGAAGAATGAAGCGGGAGCGAGAAGTCCTAGGCGACGATTCGTTCGAATCTAGATCGTATCGAGCGAAAGGGGGAAAGGGGGGCAACGGGTGGCTTACAAGGCCACCCACGGCTGCGGCTCGTTCGGCTAGCTAGATGCGGTTCGGGGCATGGCGGCTCCTAATCCAGAAGCAGGTACTTCAAGGGGGCGTCGTAGAGGCGCCCTGACTGGCGGACTAGTGGTTTAGGGGATAGCTCCTTCCCTGTTGACTGGTGGCGTGGTGGCCGCGACGGCGGCTATCGGCTAGGCGGTGATTAGGGCAGTCGGGGAATTCGCGCGCGCGCTTACCGATCTCAAACCGATCGCGAAAGCTACGGGGGATGAGGCGATCAAGTGGGTACAGTCAATAACAAGTCGGATGTAAAAGCAATTCAAATTTATTACGCAAAAGAACTTCCCAGGTCAGCCCCAGTGGTCTATCCCTAGCGATGGTCAGCCTGGTCGAAAGGCGAATATGTATCCGAACTCTACCGGTCGAACGAAGGTCTAGCACGATTCGTGTAATGTTTAGGTCGGCTCAAGAGAGGAATTCATAGGCGCACACTAAGGGAAACTCGTTTCTCGGATAACAACAGAACGGCAACACACAAAACTATGCCCGAAAGGTCGGTGGCGAAAACATGTACAGCAACGGCAACGGGCGCGCGAAAGGTCATACGGCATACCCGCGCGCGAACATTCGGCGGTCATGCGATGATTTCAGATGCGGGACAAAGAAGCGACGTAACAAAGGAGAGGCTCGGAGACAACGGCAAACGTTTTCGATCACGAGGCGTAATGCGCGCGAAGGTCATGCGGCACTCCCGTTCGGTAATTACGCGACAACTTCGTCATGCGGCCAGCGATAGTACAACGGCTTGATAACGGATTTTCAGAGGTCGGCAATGGAGGCGCGCTAATGTTATTATCTCGAACGCGCGAAGGTCGTACGGCACTCCCGAAACGCGACGGTCGGCAATGCGCGGCAATCTCGCAATAAGCGGTGACACAAAGAAAATCAGTAATTAAAAAAAAGGTACTCACTCCTATTAATCTTTCGGGCGATTACTATCGCGGCTACGGCCGCCAAAGCCGCTGTAGTGGCCGCTACTAAGGTCGTTTGCGTCTCCGTTATGGAGCTGTCGTTGCTTCTAATTTTCTATTACTATTTTCTCACTGATATCACCGTTTCTCTCTATGCTCACTGTTCGCACTATCTTCTTTCTGTGTTCGCTACTCTCACTCCCCTCACTATCCTCTCGTTATTTCCACTATCTCCTTTTCTATCCTCACTTCTCACTTCTATTTCTGCACGTTTCTATTTCCTATTTCTCTTCTATTCTCACTTTAATTTCCGTCGGCTTCCTTTACTTTTATCTGCTCTATCTGCCTTCTTTGCTTTATCTATTTTCTTTGCTTTCCCTATTTGGATGCCGCGCAACAGCGAGGCTCGGCGGGTCTACTCCCCGTCGAGGCTTAACGATCACTGGCGCGCCGTTTTTCGGCGACGCGCCGCTTCTCCTAGCTTACTTCCCCTTCGTAATTGTTGATTGGCTGATTTGTTGCTATGCCGGGTCTCAGCGCCGTCTATATTAATATTCTTTGCCCGCGCAATTTGTTTATTGGTCGGTCCTTCGCGCCTAATTTGCCTACTGGTCGCGAAGATAGCGTCGGTTTTCACTCATTAGTTCGACCACCCCTAAGCTGATAACGATTGGCCGGTCAACTAGCGTCGCTTGTCTATCCTCTTCTATCTACCGCTCGTTGGTCTTACCGATTCCCCTCGCTCGCTTCCGATCGGTCTAGCATCGGTGGTCTCGCTCGCTCTCACGCTCTCGGTCGCTCCTACTTCTAGTCTAGCTAGGTCTGCCTTAACTAACGGGGGCTTGCGATCAGCTGATCGCGGCTGGAAACTTTAGGGGCTTCTAGCTCCCCGGGGGAGTGTCGGATCGGGTCGTGAGTGCGCGAGGGGTTGTACGCGAGCGTAAGGGTCGTGCGAATCGGTCAGGGGGACTTCCAGAGGTCATAGTTCGCGAGATCCGGGAGTGCGTGGGCGGGTGTATGCGGTCGTGGCTGTTCTGCCGCATCGTGCCGGTAGTGCATAATTTTTGTGTGATGACGCATCATCACACGTATTTTACACTAAATTATCAACACCACCTGTAATGTATTGAAAACAATGTTTTAGGGGTGGTTTTTCAACTTTAAGGGGGTAGTTTGAAAAAAAGCTTGACTAGATTAACTTTATTTTCGTATTTTATGTAGGGTAATATTTTTTCCAATTTTTTTCGGGTTATTTTAATTTTTTTCATAAAAATAGCCATAAAATAGATAGTATTTTAAATAAAAAAAATAAGGGTTGCATCCCTTGTGGTCGGAATTGCATGTGCTAGTTTGCTTTTCACATGAGAAGTGATATGAAATTTGTTTGGTCGTAAAATATCAATTAGATGCTGAGATACATTGGAAAATCTATTTTTGGGGGTGAACTTTGAGGGTTGTTTTCACCCCCTCAAAGTGTTTTTCCGCCGATAAAAAAAAATACGTATGTCTTATTTTTTGATGAACTATAACATATCAAAAGATTATTGAAATTGGTGAGGTCGGGTTGGGGGGGTTTCCTTGTTAGAAACATTTTTCTTTTTTTTTGTAAAATTTATGATATTTATTATGGGATAATATGGAATAAATGAAACAAAATTTGATGTAATTTTTCATCTTATTTGCCTACGAGCTGTAAAAAAAAAATGTTTTTTAATTCGCCAGAAAATTTTTTCCGAAAAAATTTAAAAAATATAATACAGTATTCCACTTACAAAAATAAACATTTTTTCTCCTATATATTTTTAAAAAAATTTTATAATTTACGGAGATAAAAAATGCTTAAAAAAACTGTAACTTCCTAGAAAAAATGCCTATGGCGTCATAGACAGATGCATTTAACTGTGTCATAACCAAAATTCGCACCCTTTAAAAAATTGATGCATTGCTCAGCTTAAGTCAGTTGTTCGAGCTACTTCAACGCTGCCGTCTCCCTTGCGACTAGCAAGCCATCTCTTGGGCTTCTTCAAACTATAGTTCTTCAATAAGTGACATCTGCCCCGGATTACCTCTTTCTTACTGAATAACCACTAATTACTAGATCTTCACTGTATAATGAATTGTGGACATAATCGGAAGCCTCAGGCCTCGATGAGTTGACCTTGTAGTAGATATCCAGCCAATTAGTGAGGATCAGTGAGTGACCAAGATTATCTGCTGGATATTATACTTGTTACATCCTCTCTCTAAAGTAAAAAGTAGTTAATAATGTTGTGCATTAGTGGTGACAGTCGAGTCACCCTGGCTAATTAGATAGTTGTATTAATCGCTCTTGGTCTTTCGTTGGCATAATGAGCTGCGTCAATTGCTTCTGTCAACTCATTGATCTAGCGAGTAGCGTTAATCGCTTTTGTTCGCTTATTGATATAACTGACTATTACAGACGTTTCTTATTAACGAAGAAAGTTACATTGAGCACATCTGACTTAATATCACAGCGAATTATAGTATGTTAATTGCTTCTATCTAATTACGTTTTGATCATCTTTCAGAATTTTTTAGTTATATACTCGTAATTGCGAAACGATAGTATGAGGGGGGTTAATAAGTCTTTACAAAAATAAGGAAAAAAAAGTTATGCGTATATAATTTTTTTTTATTTTTCAACATAATCTCTTTGAAGGTCAATACATTTTATTAAACGGCCTTCTAGTTTTTTTAAGCCATCAGAAAAATATGATTTCTGAAAACCCTCAAAATAGGCATTTGTTTGGGCGATGAGTTCTCCATTCGACGTGAATCGTTGACCGGCAAGCCATTTTTTGAGGTTATGAAATAAGAAAAAGTCACTGGGAGCCAAATCAGGCGAATATGGTGGATGGTCAATTAATTCGAACTTTAAATCGTTAATTTTTGCCATCGAAACTGTACACGTGTGAACTCGAGCATTGTTTTGAAGAAAGAGGCATTTTTTTTGTTCAAGTGAGGACGTTATACTCGGATTTTTTCTTTCAGCTAACCTAATAATGACGCATAGTATTGTCCAGTGATCGTCTGGCCCTTTTCCAAGTAGTCGATGTAGATGATTCCATACGCATCCCAGAAAACCGTGGTCATAATCTTGCCAGCTGACTTTACTGTCGGTGCCTTCTTTGGGGCTGGTTCTCCTGTGGTAATCCATTGTTTGGACTGTTCTTAGATTTCAGGAGTATAGTGGTGTATCCATGTTTCATCTACAGTTACGATTCGACGCTTAAAGTCTTCCGGATTACGACATATGCGTGCCAAAAGAGCCTCAGGGATGACCACGCGGGTTCGTTTGTTTTCAACAGTGAGCAAACGCGGCACCCATCTTGCTGATATTTTTTTCATCCCCAATTTTCAAATAACTTCAAATTTCACGGGCAACGTACTTTTTGTTTTGTTATGTTAGTACACTCTTCCCGAACACCTGTACCAAGTTTCAAGTGTATAGCATTTTTTGTTTGGTTGTGAGAGGCGTAAAGATTATAAGTGTTTTGCGTTCTCGGCGATTTCTTGCTATCGAAAAATATGGATCAAAAGATTTGCATCAAATTTTGTGTAAAAAATAAAATAAAGTGCTTCGAAACACTTGAAATGTTAACGGTGGCATACGGTGAAACTGTTCTGAGTAAGAAAAATGTTTACAAGTGGTACAAACTCTTCCAAGATGGCCGGGAAGATGCCAATGACGAGCCTCGCTTTGGACGCCCAAGCACGTCAACAACTGATGAAAACGTTCAAGCAGTGAAGAAAATTGTTCTGGAAAATCGTCGAATCACTGTTGCTGAGGATGTTGGTATATCGCTTGGCTCGTGCCATGAAATTTTTTCTAACGTTTTGGTCAAGAGACGTGTGTCAGCGAAGTTTGTTCCGAAATTGCTAAATTTTGACCAAAAGAACCGTCACATGAGCATCGCTCAAGAATTGTTGAATGACGTCAACGACGACCCAGATTTACTCAAAAGGGTCATAACTGGTGACGAATCATGGGTATATGGTTATGATATTGAAACCAAAGTCCAATCGTCCCAATGGAAGAGCCCAGATGAGCCAAGACCGAAAAAAGCACGCCAAGTTCGATAAAATGTCAAAGTTTTGCTCACTGTTTTCTTCGATTACCATGGCGTGGTGCATCAGGAGTTCTTACCAATGGACGTATAGTCAATAAACAGTATTATTTTGAAGTTATGCGCCGTTTGCGAGAAGCAATACGAAGAAAACGCCCAGAATTGTGGAAAGACAATTCATGGCTTTTGCATCACGATAATGCCCCTGCTCACTCATCTTTGCTTTTGAGAGACTTTTTGGTCAAAAACAACACCACAATCATGCCTCAGCCACCATATTCATCGGATTTGGCCCCATGTGACTTTTTCTTGTTCCCAAAACTAAAGAGACCTATGAAAGGACGGAGACTTGCAACGATTGAAGAGATAAAGACTGCATCGCTGGAAGAGCTCAAGGCTATACCGAAAAGTGCTTATGAGAAGTGCTTTGAGGATTGGAAAACCCGTTGGCATAAGTGTATTGTATCTGAGGGGGATTAAATTGAAGGGAACAACATAAATATGGATAAATAAATAAATATTTTTTCTTAAAAATACAAAGTCACCTTACTTTTTGAACACACCCCGTATACCTGAAGAGGTTCAGCAGCTGTTCGAAATAATATTTTGCTTTCATAGAAGCGTCTTTTGAACCTTAGTATGTGTCATCGGTATATAATCTGTGTGTACCTGTTTCCTAAAGAGCTGTTTGTGGCGTAACGTTTAGTTCTGCTCTGACTATTGACGAGTGCGCTTCAATATAATCATGTCTAATTATCGAAAAGTGACAAATTGAGTAGTAATCGTGCTGCAAAACCACGGGAACGAAAATTCCATGGTAATCAATTCACAACAGAATCAGACGATACAGAGTGCAACACAAGTAGTACTGAGAGAATATTAGCCACCGCTAGTACCGAGAACATCATTGTGCATCTAACTCACTGCTATCGAATAATCGAGTTTGTCATAGTATTTTTTGCAATTTCTGATATCGTAATTTGCAGATATTGCAAATAATTTATCAATTTTCAGAGAGCGGACATCGAGGCTTAGGTTTCAAAATTGTTTTATAGTGTATGTGTGGTCATAGAGAAATAAATTCAGGATCGTTTATAAACACTGGATTTGAAATAAATAGACGAATTGTTTTTGTATGAGGCTTTTCGTTGTTGGACGAGGAGGTATTAATGTGTTTTGTGGACTTATGGATATATGTCAAGGTTTAGCAAAATCAACGTATGATCAAATTGTGCAGCATTTATACATTCGGCAACAAAATTATCGCAACAAAGATTTTTCATCGAAAAATTGCCATTTTTCAAATGCTTGTAACTCGGTCAATTTTTATCGTATTGAGATCATTTTTTTTTGTTTTGTAGAAAATTATGTGTACTTTGAGAAACAAATGATATCCACCGTCTGCAAGATAATGTCACATTGCTATATCTTAAGCATACCAACTTTTTTTTCTTAAAAAATTCAATAGTTTGCACGTATGCCTGGATTACCAAAATTTTTTTTTCGAAAAACTACAGATTTCCTTTCAAAGTGCACTTTTCAACGAGTATTTTAAATCAAAATTCGACACTCCACGATTTTTTTCGACCGAGTTATGCCATTTTAAAGATATTCCAATGTTTTAGCCAAATACCGCCAACATCAGCATTACCCGATGCGTACCGCGAGGAGGTTGTTGGTCGGACTTACGCATCATTGTGGCCCTGAAAAGGGCCGATTGTGTAAACCGTTTTTAACATTAGGGATTCCGCGGCTCGTCACTTCCGCAGTATTTTTTGACTCCAAACCCTATGCGCTTAAAGTCTTTAGTATCGTGTATTGCCACCTCGCTGACGAATTACCTCTCTTAAACGTTCTTGCATATTAATGCATGCTCTAATTGAATCCTGAGGTATCTCGTGCCAAATTTCATTCAGAATTCTCCCAAGCTCTTGGAGATTAGCAGGAGGTCTCTGTAAGTTACGTAATCGCCTACCCATCGTATCCCACACATGTTCTATAGGATTGAGATCTGGGCTACAAGCAGGATGAGGCAATACCTCTACGTTGTTTTCTGCTAAGTAAGTACGAGTTATCCTTGCAGTATGAAGGCGTGCATTATCCTGCATCAAGATAAAATTACGACCCATTTGCCGACGCATTGGAATTACGTGAGAACGTAAAACTTCGTTTATGTAACGTCCCGCTGTTAGTCCAGGGGTTGGGATAATCACTAAATCTGATCGATGGTTCATTGATATTCCACCCCAAACCATAATGGATCCTCCACCAAACGCACGAGTTGGATCAACGTGATTTGGTGCAAAACGTTGTCGTCGACGACGCCAAATTCGAATCCTAGCATCATTTCCGTACAGACAAAACCGAGATTCATCTGTAAAAAATACATGTCTCCACTCTCTTGGTGTCTAATATCGATAATTTCGGGCGTAATTCCGACGAGCTCGTCGGTGGACTGCTGCTAAATTAGGCACTCTAGCACGAATTCGTGATCTCAAACCTCTGTAATGAAGGCGTCTCCTTATCGTCTGAGCGCTAATTCCTCTGCCTGGTAAAGCATTATTTCCAATTTGTCGCGCAACCTGCCATGGATTGCGCAGAGCTTCATTAACAATGTTGCGATCCTCTCGATTTGTAGTAATCCTATGTCGACCTTGACCAGGTCTGCGGCGATAAGAACCTGTTTCTTCATACCGACTAAGAACGCGTGACACCGTTGAACGATGAATCCCCATTCTTCTGGATATTTCGCTTTGATTCAATCCCGCTTCTAGCAGGGCAACAATTTGAGCAGATTCGATTTCAGTAAGCCGAGGCATTTCGATTGCGACGGTAATGGTTAATTGTTGTGGACGCTGTATAGTAAAATTAATGTTGAATGCTTTTTTGCCTGAACTCTTGGCCAGTATGCCACCTTAAACTGTTATCTTATTTTTTTTAATTGATTTGTCGGTAAGGTTGACTAAAACATTGGAATATCTTTAAAATGGCATAACTCGGTCGAAAAAAATCGTGGAGTGTCGAATTTTGATTTAAAATACTCGTTGAAAAGTGCACTTTGAAAGGAAACCTGTAGTTTTTCGAAAAAAAAATTTTGGTAATCCAGGCATACGTGCAAACTATTGAATTTTTTAAGAAAAAAAAGTTGGTATGCCTGATTAAGACATAGCAATGTGACATTATCTTGCAGACGGTAGATATCATTTGTTTCTCAAAGTACACATAATTTTCTACAAAACAAAAAAAAATGATATCAATACGATAAAAATTGACCGAGTTACAAGCATTTGAAAAATGGCAATTTTTCGATGAAAAATCTTTGTTGCGATAATTTTGTTGCCGAGTGTATACACCGTCAAAATCAATGGTCAAAAGCGTTTGTGAAAAAGCTGTCAGAAAAGAGAAAGAAAAAAATATAGAACATGATAGATCTGCTGACTGTTTGAAAGTTTCTGGCGATGGATCCTGGAAAAAACGAGGTTTTACTTCATTGTTTGCTGTTACAACGCTCATTGCATATTACTCTGGCAAAGTAGTCGACCTTATTGTAAAAAGTGCATATTGTCATTCATGTGCTTTACAAAAGAATATATTAGACGAAGAAGAATTTGAAGAATGGTATAATGATCATAAAGAATCATGCTCTTCAAATCACGATGGTTCAGCAGGGAAGATGGAGGTAGATTCAATCGTGGAGATGTTCTTGAGATCTGTTGAAAATTTTGGAGTAAAGTATACGAATTACATCGGCGACGGTGATTCGAAAACTTTCAATGGTATTGTAAAAATGAATCCATATGGTGATGATTACCCTGTGACAAAAAATGAATGCGTGGGATACGTACAAAAGCGCATGGGTACTCGACTCTGAAATAAAAGGAAGGAAGAGAAGCTTGGAGGAAAAAAGCGTCTAACAGAGAGTCTCATCAAAAAGTTGACAAAATATTATGATTTAGCAATTCGAAGGAATATTCATTCTGTCCCTGATATTAAAAAAGCTGTGATGGCAACGCTGGATCATTATTGTTCAACTGATGAATCTCCTTGTCACGAGAATTGTCCGATAGGCACTGACAGCTGGTGTAAATGGCGCAAAGCCGAAGTTACAAATCGTCTTGCATCCTTCAAACATTCTGCTCGATTGATTGACGAAAAAGTGGAGGAACATATTCGTCCAATCTACGAAGAACTTTCGAATGACGATCTCATGACGCGATGCTTAGGTGGACACACGCAAAATTCGAACGAATCGTTCAACTCCACTGTCTGGCGCATAGCTCCGAAACATGTCAATTCTGGTCAAAAAATCATAGAAATTGCTGCGTATATGGCTGCAGGAATGTTCAATGAAGGATATTCAGCAGTTCTGCATACCATGCAATTACTCAATTTGAAAATTGGCCAGCAATGTAAAATGTTTGTGGATAATTTCGACATACAACGGATTGAACGAGAAAGACGACGTTTGTCTCTTTCCAGTAAGGAAGCTCGTACGGCCCGTAGACTTGAACAACTTCAACAAAATGAGTTCCATGAGGAAGCTGAAGGTCTATTGTATGGCGCAGGAATAGCTCATTAGCGAATTATTGCCGTAAGTAGTCGAAAATTAACATTTTTCCAGTTCATAAACTCAAAGCGCTTTTTCTCGAGTTTTCGTTTTTCCACTTTTTCTAAACTGACGGGCGTGTTTGCAAAAAAAATAAATAAGCTATCGTAACGATCCGAAGTTTTTTAACTTCAGTTTTATCTACTCTTCTATATGAACCAAAAAGGTTTTTAGAAATAAATTTCTAAAAGACTTTTTCAGCACATTGAAGAGATTTTTTTTTCTCGTAAAAAGCACTTTTTGCTTCAAATTCGGAAAAAATTTCAAATTTCACAATTTCTTCCGATTTTTCTTAGTTCAAATAGAAAATACATGTATGAAAATGAAATATTTTTTGGCTTTCTGTTTCAGATCAAAATTAAGAGCTCTATCACTCCCGCCAATAGAAGACTCGGATTACGGATTGCCCAACAAATGTGTCTAACAATCGGCTGCATTTTGATATTTTTCTTTAAAAAAATTTTTTTATAATGTTCAATTATATACTAAAATATTCCTGAAAGTTCGCTGGAGTTGGTTATTTTTTTCTATCTTAAAAAAATTCCCTAAAAAACGGTTTTTTAGGCCTTCCAAAGCAGGATACCCCCTTAAAAGTCACAGAGGGCAATGTCGCGACTGTACAAAAGTTGTTGAAGCAATACGATACTGTTATTGCTCAGAAACTACTGCACAAAATTTGATGAATACGCTGACACATTATCGTAATGGAAAAGTCAGTCACCACTTAACCAAAAGTGCGAGTATTTTCTTCTCATTGTTTTACGTAAACTTTTAGAAATTTGAACGTAATGCTCTTTATTGACTTTCTACCTTGTCAGTACATATTCATAATGCACAACACCTTGATAATTGAAAATAACAATCAACAATGACTTAACGTTGCTCCAACTTAGACGTGCTTTTTCTGGTCATGGCGATCCAGAGTGCTTCGACAGAGAAAATTGTGGTTTTGTTACAAAATCAACCATAAGCCCATGATTCATCACTAGTAATAACTTTTTTAAGCACGGTATTATCATTATTGACTGTTAGTAAGTTATTCTGAGCGATTTCTAAGCAAAGCTTTTTTTGCTCTGCATTGAGCAATTTTGAAATAAACTTCACACACACACGTATGATTTATAAATTTCAGATTAAAATTTCTCAAATTTTAGTTTTTGATATTCCAAGGTCTTCTTATATTTTCCGCACAGCCATACAATGATATTGTTCAATCGCAATACACCCGCTTAATATTATTCAATTTTTTTGTCGTGTTAAATCGGTCAAAACAAGAATCACTATCAACATGAGTTGCGACCTCATTGAAACGATTATACCACTCTTTTATTCGTGTTTTATTCGTGCACTCATTTCCAACTGTCTTCTGCATCATCTGAATAGTTTTCAAACTTGTTTTTCCGAGTTGAAAGCAAAATTTTATGTAAATTTGTTGATTTTGTTTTTAGTTATTTTTAGCAATCTCAAAATCTGCCAAACTCAAGAATTGCCTTGTAAGCAAAGTTGTATAATCTAGTATACTCAAAGCATCATCAGTTAACATTAATCTTCCTAGATCATGACTTGACGTCTACGTTTGATGTGCTTTCTTCCACGGTTGCAAGTGTTCAGAAAACTATTGATATTTCTATCATCTAATAGAAGAGGTAACACAGGTCTATATTTAATAAAAAAATGCAGAAATGGAATGTGGCTTCACAATTGATTCATCACTTAAAGTTTTCGAGATATTCTAACCTAAAATTACAAAAATCTCGATTATTTGCTATGTTCAAATTTATGTAACACTACGAACAAACTTATTTTTCAAAAAGCAAGTAGAGTCATGGCAAAGCAGCTTTTTTTCTCATTGAAACCCATTTGTCGGATCAAACATAATTTTTTTTAGATAAAGGGTTGTCTTTTTTTATCATAGATATGTATATAGTACATTAGATTTGTGGAAAAGGGACCATCTAACTCTCAAGGTTTGAATTCTAAATCATTTAAATTATTATTCATGACATAAATTGAACATGCAAAAATCAAGGTAATCAAAAACTTTTTACGCTTAATTTAATAATGATTATGTGAAGAATAATTTATTAATGAATGTGCGAGAGTGGTGAGATAAGTACTTAGCCTCACCGCCCGATGGCGCCACTCTCGCAAGAGAAATATACTGCCATGTAGTACAACCTTGTCGATGGTTACTGTCAAAATTTTAGCCGAATCGAACTCATAATTCTGCTGTGACCGCGTTGGAAGCGGACGTGTTAGAAAAATGGAAAAAGAGCAGTATCGGTCGGTGATTCGATTTTTGTTTTTGGAAGGGAAATTAAAAAGCATTTGGATGCTGTGTATAGTGACTCTTCTCCTTCGATGGCGACAATAATGGGTTTAACGAGTTTCAACGTGGTCGCACGTCGGTTTTTGATGTGCCACGCCCAGGTGCTCCGAAAACGGAGGATAACGTAACAAAAATTCACGTTATATCTCTCGTATTGGCAGATCGACGATTGAAGGTGCGCGAGATAGCTGAGATCGTAGGCATTTGAAAAGACCGCGTGAGTTATTATTCCATAAAAAAAGTGATTGCTGGCATGTGATATTTTATTCTTTTAAAGTGATGAAGTATTAATAGAAGTTCATTCGTGATCAGATTGGCTGATATATCATTTGATTTATTTATTTTCATTTTATTTAACGTCGCTCTATTTATGCTCCATCAGTGCTAATCAGCGACAGAGGCTTGCAATGTGTTTGAGAACAAAGCACATGAAACTTTTTTCAGTGGTGCTTGTATCAATCAGCAGGGACTGGGAATCAAACCCGGGCAAATTTAAGAAGTAATTAATGAAAATTATGAATATTATTATAATTTAGTCGATTTTAATGTTCAAAAGATCTTTGAAAAATCTTACTCGAATATTATGGTATGAATGGAATACTTAATGTTTTCTTTATTACAAATTTTTAAGATTATTTAATGATGTAATAGTTATTTATTTTAATTAATAAATTAATAATATATTTTGTCAGTGCAACTTACCTTTTTTTTGAAGTTTTTAGTTATTATAATATTATTTTATTCAAAAGCTACATATAATCATACGAGGGTCGTTTGAAAAGTCCGTGCAAAGTCAGAGAGATGGCGCTACTAGTGCGTATCAAGGTTATTTTCAGTTAGTGGCTTATCTTGGAAGAGCACACACCAAGTTTCAGCCAGATCGGCTAATTACTTTGCGTTTTACATTCATTTCAATCAAAGAAATCGGTGGTTGTAAAAAAATGGACGAAAAAGAATTTCGTGTATTGATTAAACATTACGTTTTCAAAGGCAAAACGTCTCAGGAGACTAAACAGAAGCTGATAAACATTATGGTAATTGTGTACCTTCGATTAGAATGGTTTATAAGTGGTTGCAAAATTTTCGGAGTAGCCATATGAGCACAAAAGACGCTAAACGTTCTGGACGCCCTGTTGAGGTTACCATTTCAGAAATCATTGATAAAATCCATGATATGGTGATCGCTGACAGAAGAGTGGAGGTGCGTCAGATTGCTAGTACTGTAGGCATCTCGAGCGAACGGATACATAATATTTTGCACCAACATTTGGACATGAAAAAGCTATCCGCTAGATGGGTGCCGTAATTGCTCACGATTGACCAAAAACGAGATCGTGTGAAGTGTTGCAAGAATGGTTTGCAGCTGTTCCAGCAAAATCCGTAAGACTTTAAGCGTCGTTTCATCACTGTAGATGAAACATGGTTACATCACTACACTCCTGAGACCAAAGAACAGTCTAAACAACCAAGAGGGAATCTGCTCCGAAAAAGGCGTAGACAATTCCTTCGACCGGGAAGGTTATGGCGACTGTCTTTTGGGATTCGCAAGGAATAATCTTCATCGACTATCTGGAAAAAGGTAAAACCATTACAGGCGAATATTATTCATCGTTATTGGATCGTTTGATAACCAAGTTTCTAGAGAAACGTCTACGATTGGCCCACAAAAAAGTCCTCTTCCACCACGACAATGCGCCAGCTCACGCCTCAGCAGTTGTGGCCGCAAAACTGATGGAGATAGGGTTTCAACTCATTTCACATCCCCCCTATTTTCCAGACTTGACTCCGTCGGACTACTATTTGTTCCCTAATATGAAAAAATGGCTGGCGGGGAAAAGATTTTATTCAAACGAGGAGGTGATTGCAGAAACGAATGCCTATTTTACAGACTTGAATAAATCCTATTATTTGGAAGGGATTAACAAACTAGAGCAGCGTTGGATAATGTGTATAAGCCTAAAAGGAGACTATGTTCAAGAATAAAAAAGATTTATTAAAAAAAATCAAGCAGTTTTTATTTTTGCACGGACTTTTCAAACGACCCTCGTATAACTTGATAATGATGATTGATATATTAATCAAGATTCTATCTTATAAAAGTTATGTAGAATTATAATCAGTTTTACTTATTATTAAATTGAAAATGATAAAGTTATATCTCTTGGAATTATGGAACATATAGTTTGAAATAGGTATCGTAATAAATGTCCTAGACTCTCGTTATTTTATATTACAGTACTTAGTGCGGAAATTTAAGAATTTGTTGTTAAATGAAAAATTTTGATTTCTTATATGTTATCCTTTGAGACATTGATTCACTACAGGTAAATTGTTCTCACTTTTTGATATGTTTCACTGTAAGAGGGGGAGAGGGATATACTGTGCAATCAGGAAAACTAAACGCACAAAATCCCTCGATGCCAAGCTAACCACCGTCCTGTTCAGCAACTATGTGTATACATGTGTTCGTCTTTACAATTGACACTTCGTTCCAACTTCTCGTTGCTCTCTAGGATGAACTTACCTTTAGTCACCTGACCAACAATACTAGTCTCTAGTATTGTGTGAGAAGGCTTTTGTTTATCTCTGACTATCCTCTAAATCAAGTTGATTTGAATGTTTCCGGGAACTTAGTTTATTAAAGAAAAGGGAACGAATGATTGTAATGTAAAGAATTAAAACAAATATCATTTCAATAGGATTAAGTAATACAGTCTTAATCCAAGCCGAGAGACTTACGCTTGCGAGTTGGTTTACAAAATTATCTGAGGAGAGAGACAGAGAGAGAGAGAGATAAAACTATGCGGACTAAGCGCACGGCGCGATCACAAAAGGTTTACTACGCATATACTAAAATTCTCACCTCGGTACTTTTTACGAACAGCGCGACTAACAATAGGTGCACCTACTCTGTGGTACGGTTACGGTGATCATCGTAACCGATCTTGTCACTATTTTCTTCTGAACGCTCCTGTTGTTCCGCCACTGGTGTCGCTCTCGCTGAGAGTCTTTCTCCGCAGTTCTTACTGTTCTCACTTTTGGTGTCCTTTCTGTCCTCTCTTCCTGCTTTTTTCTATCACTTACGGAAAATTCACGTTCTAGATAGCACTCTTATGTCGGTTAATGGCTCAGATGTTACTATTCTGCGCGCCTATATCTACTCAAATCCTTCGTGCTCTATAATGCTTTATATATCTTATCTATAATACTCTAAAAGTTTCACTATCGTTCCGTCGAATTCGTTGTGATATAAGTGAACTCGAATACTATTTTGCAGACTTAAAAGCTATCGCACCTGAAGGAAAAAAAACGTTTGCCTATTACTTTGACACCATATACTGGGTGACACATTGTAATCGACAAATGGAGATATCCCCCAAACTACGGGATCTACAATAAAAATGTAAATTGCAACACTCCCTTACAGTGGTGACCCCGACGTAATCTAAACATGCAACGACGACTCAGTAGAACTTGCTGGGCAACCGGACACCGTAGGAACACCTCCGACCGTCATAAACGCATCGCGCACTGCCACCTATGTTGGGAGCTATAACCGATCAGGATGTCCAACGGAGAAGCCTACGCGACGCGGCTCGCACATCCCCCTCGTCGAAAACTCAGCTCACACGGTTGTTTCCTTCTCTACTACCCCTCTCACATGCTCGCAGCATGCACACATCTCGCATGCTTGAAGCTAAAAGGGGAATTCTCTTCGCTTGCACGTAGCAACAATCTCTCGTCCTCCATTGCCATCTTTCTCTCTTTCATTCCGCTCCTCTTCTCTTATCGTGACTCGAGCTCTCGCCTCGTCACTAGGGGGGAGTACTGTGGCAGTCTCATGGATCGACCATGCACATCTAGATGGTAGCGGCTAGCCACGAACGGCAAGAAATACGTTCTTAGAAACCTTTTGATGCCCAACTCAGAAATAGCTGAACGTTTTACGTCCAGAAATGTATGTAAGTCCAAGAAAAATATAGTCTAAATAAACCCCTAAAAGACACTCCTGCTAAACCATAAACAGGATAATCTATCTAAATCTGGAAACAGAAAGTTTGCTCTCTTATTTTTTTTAATGACTGAATTCCACACTATGCTAATGCAAACATGCTACAGCAATCGATGGGATATGATTTTAAAGGTCTTTTATACAGCTTTCGAACCATATGGAATACATACTCGTATATGGCTTTCCCTTTTTATGGGTTGTGATATCATAAATAAAATTCCGTTTTTTCTATCAAACTTCAAAGCAATGTACTTTTGCGGGAAGTTATTGGACAAGAAAATTAGATATATCATTTAAAAGATCGTTTGAAAAGTTACAAAATTCATGTGCGAGAAAAATTTTTAAACTTGTTCTTTTGAGCTACATATCGTTTAACAAAAAACTAACCGTTTACAAAATTCATTGGATCTCTCAAAGTTGTGATTATAAAAAAAACTGTAATAAAAAAAAAATTGTATTTTTCAAAGACAAACTACCTATTAAATTGAAACATAAAAAGAGAATATTTTTTTATGTTTTCATATTTTTTTGGACAAAATAATGTGTTTAATGTATGAATATATTATACAAAAAAAATCAGGTAATTAACAACGAAAATAACACAATTGCTATATTAATTTGTCAATTCTTTTCCTTTTTTAACGTTAAACATATATTTATAATTTATAATACTTAATTTTTTGTTTTGCATTTCTTAAAGTTCAAAAGAACGTATTATATAATACATATGCTGAATGGCTTATTACTGTAAAAATTGTAAATGAAGAAATATAATCTAATGCTGTTAGTCATTAATCATTATCGTTTTCGCTTATTTTGTAATCTAATTCATCTTGTTATTGATCGCTATATTTCTTAAATGTGGGAAATTGATAATATATAATGTATAATGCCCTTAGTAGCACATCAGAAGTGACCAAGCCTGAGTATTTTTTTCTTTAATATTTTTCGATTATGGAATGCGAAGAATTCACTATTCATCGTGCGTTGTGAATGGAGTTGAAATTTTTCTTTCTTGTTCACAAACATAGCGTTTTTTGCCGATTCATTGTTATGAAATAAAGCTATGGTGTATAATTTAGGATAGCTGATAAGGTTAGTTGGGGATAGGATAGATGAGATAACAGAACACTGTTTTCCTTGAGTATTATTTTTATTCCGTAACGATGACAAGGCAATCATTACAATCCACTGTTATATTTTCGACCTTTACTAGATCCCATGTAATCTTTGTACTCAATCTCATGGACCATGATCTGGTCTAGAGGAGAAGTGGCGTGAGTCATCTAACATAAGAGAAAGATAATAAAGTATCGTCGAAGACATTTTAGCAGAATCCAGAATTCTGTATTCTCAAGATGCTGAAGGATGAGAGTGAAGTTGGTAGCGTGACAGCCACTAGAGAGGTGGAGAGTAAAGTACCGTCTGAAGCACCACTAAAAACTCCAAGAGTCCTTATCTTGAAGAGACTCAAAAGGGTGACTTGCTAGTCATTAGATAAAATCTCTTGCTAGTGCTGTCATTGAAGCAACTGGTACAATTAACTAGGAAGGTCCGATGCTCCATTTTTTAATGCCACAGGTGATGCCGTGAGTGCTTTTCCTCACTAAGATACTTCGTTAACTTGGTTAACTTTATGTGGCATCCCCGTGTACACACGCACACACACCGACAGTACGTTCATGGTACTGTCATTCGCGCATAGACAATAAGTCACTGTTTGTGCAGTATAATCGGACGTTTTTCTGCTGTCATTCTTTACTCGACATTGTTCAAGTCACAAATCCCAATGGTTCGTAAAATTAATGTTCCACGCTGTTGAAACGACCATCACCGAATGAAGTAATCTTGATAAATAACCAAAATGTACAACATTTTAGCAATAATGTTAACTTTTGCCAAGCAATGTTCGATTTTTTATTTCACCACGTACCACGTTAGAACGGTGAAATAAAATAACATGATTGATACAAGCACCACTGAAAAAGTTTCATGTGGTTTGTTCTCAAATACAGTGCAAGCCTCCGTCGATGATTAGGACTGATGGAGCATAAATAGAGCGACGTTAAACAAAATAAAAAAAAATAAATAAAATGATATATCAGCAAATCTGATCACGAATGAACTAAAAATTAACTTCTATTAATACTTCATCACTTTAAAAGAAGAAAATATCATATGCCAGCAATCATTTTTTTTATGGAAATTAATATCTACACGCTTATTTTACGATTAATCTTCTAAAATATTATTGTTTTCTATTTCCAGAGTATTAAGGGACATGTTAGAGGAATTTAATTTATATCAATTATTTTGGTTTAATTTCAATCGTTTTTTGAATATTTAAATTATTTACTCGTTGAATTGACGTAATAAAGGATTAACAGCTCAGCTATTTACATAAAAATTAAAAATCGAATGATAATAACAGATTCTAGAAATATGTCAGTTACTATATACTTTTATTTATATCATATGGCTCCGCGGAGCTTCATCATCCTCTTAAAAATATTTTTGATTATTGAAATACATTTATTTTTGACATCTCCTTATTTATTAATTTTTTACAGATTGAAGATAAATCGAATATAGTGCCTTTAATAGCTGGATTACGGAGAGACGTTCTGGGCCTTATTTCTGAAGTAAGATATTTTTCTAATAAATTTAACTTTTTGCTTGTACCAATACTGTATCATTGAAATATTGTAGGGTATTACACTTATATGGGAAAGCTACAAGCTAGATTCTTATGTTCAACGTCTATCAGAAGTTGTATTGTCTTTTCAAGAAAAAGTTGAAGATCTACTAGTAGTTGAAGAACAATTAGAAGCCGATATTCGATCATTAGAAACATGTCCATATTCGGCAAATACTTTTGCGGAAATATTAACTAAGATACAAAAATCTGTAGATGAATTATCTTTAAAAAATTTTTCAAACCTTCATATTTGGGTATCACGACTTGATGAAGAGGTAGAGAGAAACTTAGCTTTCCGGCTCGAAGCAGGAGTGAAAGCTTGGACAGATGCTCTTCTGGGAAAGAAAAGAGATATTGATTTGAGTATGGATACTGATGCCCCTATCCAACCAACTCATAAATTGGGTGGCGATCCGAAGATCCTTAATCAGTTACATGAAGTTAGAATAACCAATCAAACTATGTATCTGTACCCTAGTATCGAAGATGCTCGTTTTCAAATTATGCAGCAACTTTTTGCTTGGCAGGCAATCGTCACTTCTCAGGTATTTATATACATATTACATCAACAAAGATTGACGTTTAAATCGAACGTGCCTGTGTATGACAAGGATCCCACAATATCCTTATGGGAAATGGTTTTGGTCAATGTTTTTTTAACTCTGGTAAAGACTAGTATATCAGAAGTATGCTATTATATACTATTATACAGGGTGTCCCATTTTAACTTTCACAGCTGAATATCTCGGAAACAAGCCCGGAAAGCTAAAAAATGATTCATATGAAAGTTGTTCAGGATCGAGAGGGTAACGTATTAATGAACTTTGATTTGACCTTGAATACGCCTTCAAGGTCATTTCAAGGTCAAAGTTGTTATTGAATAGGAACCCCTATTTTATAACACGGATTCGAATTCCTCGTGAAATTCTACGTTCAGATCATGTAATATATGTGGAGTCTCGAGGCCGCCCACAACCCAATTGCCTCCTCCCCCCAAAGGATATTTCCAGGTCAATATTGTTTTTTCAAAAAAAACCCCTATGTTTTATCACGGATTTAGGTTTCTTGTCAAAATCTACGCTCAGATAAAACTATATGTGTGGGGTATGGATCATCTCCCCAATAACCCCCTACCAGGTCATTTCAAGGTCAATGTTGCGTTTTCAATTGGAACCCGTTCTTTGACTGGATATTCAAATTCTGCATAACATTCAAATGATATTTCATAAATGAATAATGAATCTCTGGTACCCTTAATTTTACATTTGCTAACGTATTTTAAGCTGTTTCTTGATTTCTACTGAACTAGGCAACCATTGGGATTTGCTTTTAGGAAAAATTTCTTAAGCATCAACGTACCCGATCCAAGTGCAACTATTGTTTAAATAATAGGAAATTTTTTTGCCTTAACTGGCTGGATCTTTACATGATCTTGCCTTAACTAGATTGATCCCTACATGATCTTGCCATAACTGGTTTGATCCCTACACGACCCTGCCTTGACTAGCTGGGTCCTTAAACATACAAACCCTTCCCTAGGAGCTGTAAGACCTTGCAAATGATAGGAAGTCTTAAATATTGAATTTAAGTAGTTGAGGGCTAGTTTGAACTATGTGAGTTCACACGCTATCGAGCTCCGTAGATGCTTAAATCAGTGCAAACCAAAAAACAACCTAATATATACTAGAAAGTGTAAAAATAAGGTTACCAGAAATTCATCATTCATTTACGAAATATCATCTGAATGTAGAATATTATGTAAAATTTAAATCTGCTGTCAAAGATATGGGTTCCAATTAAAAACGCAACATTGATTTTGAAATTATCTGGGCGGGAGTTATTGGGGAGATTATGCGTACCCCACATATTTAGTTTTATCTGAACGTAGATTTTGACAAGGAACCCCAAATCCGTGATAAAAAATAGGGGTTTCTTTTGAAAAAACAATATTGACCTGGAAATATCCTTTGGGGGGGGGGAGGGGGGCAATTGAGTAGTGGGTGGTCTCAGGTCCCCACATATTACATGATCTAAACGTAGAATTTCACAAGGAATTCCAATCTATGGTATAAAATAGGGGTTCCTATTCAAAAACAACTTTGACCTTGAAATGACCTTGAAGGCGCGTTCAAGGTCAAATCAAAGGTCATAACACATGGCCTTCTCGATCCTGAATAAGTACTTTTAGTAACCACTAGTATACCAAAGTATACTATTATATTCTGATAAACTAGTACAGTTGGTAAAGTAGTCGTATATCGAAAGTCTCAATGAGCACGCATTCTACAGTTTTATATTACGGTGTAGTACTCTCCAAAAATGAAGATTTTACTAATGCCGCATAAAGCGTACATACTTAAGCGGAATTACCTTTGACATTATTATACACATGTACGTGCGTATGAATGTATACATGTTGATGTGTACTGATACGGGCGCACACGAAATTTTTTTCAAGAAAAAACTTTGAAATGAAGTTTATAATATATAATTTTTTCATTAACAAACCTGGCGATGACCTTGATTTTGACCTTTAAGTTACTTTTTAAGATCATTTTAAGGTCAATTTTCATTTTATAAGGAGGAAGCCTACTTTCTGCCCTATATCTAAATTACCAAGGTCATGCGAATTTCAATGCTATTTTTTTAATTCGTCTACCTAAACGATCTTACAATAATACGGTTATTTTATATAAATTTATATTGGGTGTGTATATATATAGATTCATGTTCCTACGCAAAGATAGTCGCACCAACACAAGTAACCACGCGCGCTGATTGATCATTATAAACGAAAACGCAAGAGAGAGAGGGCCCGCGAAATCAAAGAGTAGCTGTTCCAACCCACATGCAAGCAGACGCACGGTCCTTTGATAAAAGCCTTTGCTATTATCTTGCCTTTTCCTTTTTTGAGAAGAAAGAATAAATCATTTTAGGTCAGTGTTAGGAGGAGCAATAAAGAGGCTACAGAGCAGTTACTGCGATTACGTACTGGTGCAGCTACGAGAGTGGATCTATGATGTGTAAGACTGTGTCACCGTGTGATTTATCGGCGCCCTTTTCCAAAAAAAACTTTCCGACATGTTTACACCTCAGACCCGTACGCTTACGCTATTAACAAGGGTTACCTTAAACACGAGTTTATCGCCCGCGTGGACGCGCAACCTGTAAGTACCAACTTGATCATTTTGTCTTTCGGTTATACCTCAACGAATTCGGTTATTTACTCCACGCCTCCCTTTTTCAAAGCGAATTCACGTCGTTCCAGCCGTCTAGTAAATAGCGTGAACCTGACCTGGTTTTTCTGACTGTCTTCTAGCTAGCAACATTTAATTATTTTATGCTAACGGAGTGAACCGGGCTTAATTCTCGTTACAGATGTAACTTACTGAACTCTGAAGGGAAAATGTTATGTCAAACTCGACTTTGACCTTGAAGTTCATTTCTTAGGTTATCTTAAGGTAATTTTCATTTTCTTTTACAAAAATCACATTTTTGATCTCGAATTTGAAAAAGAATGTAAATTTTACATCCACATATATATACCCACAACCAATGGTCAAACGACCTTCGAAGGTTATTTATATAACAATATTGTATTTTATTCGAACAGAAATCTCCTTTCTCTTTCTAAAAACGATTGGAGGAGTCAATCGACTACCAAATATCTATTATGATCTTCTTTTTTTAGATCATTAGGTTATTTGAAAGAACATGATGTCTAGTAATAGGTTATGCATCATATATAATATTTATTTTATGTTCTTTTCGAATCCCAAATCCATAATAACGATGACCGTGAAATGACCTAGGAAATAAACTTTAAGGTCAAAGTCCAGTCCACCATGAAATTTTCTTTTCGGAGTCTAATATTTTTCGTTTGAAACATTTTTTATTAAATCGTATTATTATAGGATCGTTTGAGTAGACTGATTAAAAGAAATAACATTGAAATTTGCATGATATCGACAATTACGTATCTAGAGGAAGGGGGTCTTATAGACCAAACACTTGATCGATCGTCTGATCGTGAAGTTTTTCGCTGATTCCGAATCTCCTATTCAAAAAATTAAAATTGATGGATGGTTGATTTTTTATATTTTATCTTTTTATCTTTTAGCCTTTTAAATTTTTATCTTTTCTGGTAGAACAAAAAGCTTCGTAGTCATTTTCAAGCAGTGCAATTTTTATTGTCTTTTATGAAATATTATGGTATTGTCGATGAGCACACTTGAAAAATCCTTGTTCACCGTCAGCCATTATTTTTATAACAATAGAAAATACTTTTAATGATGTTCAATGACGTTATTCTGGAGCGGGGGAGTGAAGGAACAGAATAGCCCTCTATACTCAATACAAAAGTGAGCAATTGCTGTCAACTTAAAGTAATAAAATATTTCCAATCTAAAAATTGTACAAATGAATCTTAAATCAGAAATTGACAAATAAAGTTACTTAAAAATCTTTCTTGATTTAAAAAAGTTTACTAAAGACTCGTCATATTTATTATCAATTTATTTTAGTTCAACACTATGTTAACAGAGACTTGACAACAGCGCTAGTATGTTGCGATAATATTTCTCGCATTATTATATCTATGTATACTTATATTATGTGTGTTTCTCGAGCTAAACTCCGTACATAAGCTTTAAATAGTGATTAGGGTGCAAAATGCATAAAAATGCAGATTGATAGGACACATATTGTATTAAAAAAAGGATGTCAAGTCATGTGTGGTAGATTTGATAATGCGAAAGGTTGATTAGAATGATAGGTAGCAAAAACAACTGGATTTGGAAAAAGATGCTGAAAAAATAGAGCTAGAAAAATCAGCTTCTGTTGTAAAGAGCTCTAGAGTTGTAGATATTCAACATATGGCTGATCAAATGTATTGCTGCGATTACTCTGAACCTTTGTTGAAACAGAATAATCTTTTCATAAATTCTGTAAAATCACCTCAACAGTACACAAATTCATAAAGTGAATAAACTGTTTTTGTCGTGAACACAAAAATAGCTTCAGGTAAAAATATTAATATTGATAAATCTATCGTAATTTTAGTTATTATTTATGAATATAATAATTTGAATTTTATGATTTCAGAAGTCATTTATACTAGTATTGATCAAATTAATGCATATGAACGTTGCGCTATTGCGGATCTTTCTAGCTTCAATTTTCAACTTTTTAGGGAACATGAACGAATAATTGGTAAATAACCAGTAATAAAATATGTTGCCAAAGAAAGTTACTCAAAGGCTATAGCCTTATAATAGCCTATAGCCTATAGAGGCTATAGAATTAAAATTAGTTAGTTATTTGATGCAATAACACTGTACTTTTGCAAAATGAATTTTTGACTTACTTATTCATCATGTAAATAGCAGTAAGCTGTTAAGGGAGTTTTACTATTAGAGAGAGAGCATGAAATTTTTTCTTTTTTTAAATTATTATATTTAATAATTTATAATCCTATATCATAATATGTTAATCATGACCAATTTATACTTGCTAATTAGATTATGAGTTGCATAATTTACGATTGCGTGCATTGTGGCATGGCCGTCGTTGTGCCGTTGGGCTGTCACTGAGGTCCGTGCCAAGCTTAAAGTGTGTACGTTGAGAGCATACACTCATGCTTTTTTCTCTCTTTGTTGAGATATGGCGCTAGAGCGAGTGGCGAAGGAGGACGTAGATGGCAGCAGAAGGAAAAGCGAAGAGAGAGAAACAGACATGAAAAGAGTAAGACAGAGTGAGGGAAGAAAAAGAAAGAAAGAAAATCCGAGTTGTGCGTATATCTTTGCGTCGATTTGAGAAGTCTGTGAACGTACTCAAAGTTATGCTAATAAAGCTGCTTTGTAAGAAAAAATTCAAAAAGCAAAATTCACTTTGCATTCTTTGTATATTATTAATATATAAGATTATCTTTTGACGGACAGTTCTGCACGTAACTGTAGGTGCTTTTTACAATTAGTTTGTGTATTTCATTTTTATCAAATTCAATTTAATCAAATTTCTAATTCAAGAAAGATTTTTTAGTTTAAAGTTCTGATTATTAACTGTAATTAAACTAGTATATCATAAATAATGAATGTAACAATATATATATTTCTAAAATAAAACTTAATTCGTTTCGGCTGAAAACGCCATTCGCAATATACCAGTCTTTAGCATCTCGTAACTCATTCTATAGATGTCAAAAAAAAAAATAAGAGGGGCATATTTTAAAAGCTTGAAATAAGTCCTTTCTGATGATGAACTCTAATGAATTTTCCGCTCTCTTTTTTTTTTCAAATCTCATTTTGAAAGCCTTTCACGTTGAGAATTGACCGCGAATCTTTTTAACCGGTGGACTGAATGGTTGAATAAAGAATCCATGGTTCAAAGATCAATTTTTCACTTTCGAATTTTCAAAATAGCGCCCAAACCGTAAAATTTTTCAAATAATTTATGATTCATTTCCTTTCTTTGGCAGACCACTTTAAGTGCAAGATGGTTTTTTAATTATAAGTGGTGATGCCTCAGGCTGCTCGAATGGTGAAATAATTGTAAAAATATTCACTCCTCATGATGTGGGATGGAGTGGATATAGTTATGATAGCTGAAATGGCTACTGTGTTCTTATTGGAATGAAATTTGGTAACGAAATTGGACTTTTGTACAAGAAATAAAAAATGTAAAGTTTCTTATTATGAACTTAAAACTGGCTTGCAAGAACTCGATTGTTAATGTAACTTCTGGAAGTGCAAAACATAGAGGCTGATGGTGATATTTCATTGATTATGTAATATCTTGAAAGAAATCAGCGTACAATTTGGTTCCAATGATAGTATTTAAATTTCTATTATTCAAGAGGGCAGAAATTATAGTACATTAAAAGACTATGACATACGAGGTGTGTTCAAAAAGTAACGAGAATTTTTAAATTTCGCGGGTTTGGAGAGTCCGCTTGTATAAAATTTTTTTTTATTATGTTGGTACACATGCCCCTGAAGTACGATAAAATTTTCAGCAATATTCATTGCTTACTTTTTAAGTGGCAGCCGCTAACGTTAGACGTGTTTTTCGAGCTCGGCGATTTTCGTTTGTGAAAAAAAATGGATCAAAGAATTTGTATTAAATTTTGCGTAAAAAATGAAATAAAGTGTAGTAAAGTTTGTCAAATGTTAACAAAGGCATATAGTGAGTCTGCTATGAGTAAAGCAAGGATTTATGAGTGGTATAAGCATTTCCAAGATGGCCACGAAAACGTTGAAGATGATGAACGACCCGGACGCCCAAGCACATCAACAACCGATGAAAACGTGAAAAAAGTGAAAGAAATGGTTATGAACGATCGCCGAATCACAATCATAGAAGTCGCTGATGATGTTGGCATATCAGTTGGCTCATGCCATCAAATTTTTTCGAATGTTTTGGGTATGAAACGTGTGGCAGCAAAATTCGTTCCAAAATTGTTGAATTTCGAACAAAAACAGCGGCGAATGGAAGTTGCTCAGGAGTCGCTAAATGAAGTCAATAACGATGCAAAACTACTAAAACGTGTTATAACAGGTGACGAAACATGGGTTTACGGATATGATGTCGAAACTAAGGCTCAATCGTCCCAGTGAAGGCATTCTGGATCGCCAAGACCGAAAAAGGCTCGACAAGTGCGGTCGAATGTGAAGGTTATGCTCACTGTGTTCTTCGATTTTAATGGCATAGTGCATTATGAATTCTTGCCACAAGGTCAAACAATCAATAAGCAGTACTACCTACAAGTTCAACGTCGTTTGCGTGAAGCAATCCGAAAAAAACGCCCGGATTTGTGGCAAAACAATTCATGGCTTTTGCACCACGATAATGCGCCTGCTCACACTTCATTGCTTGTTCGTGAATTTTTGGCCAAAAACGAAACTGTAACGATGCCTCAGCCTCCATATTCGCCAGATATGGCTCCATGTGACTTTTTTCTATTTCCAAAAATAAAGAGAACATTAAAAGGCCGTCGTTTTACAAGCATAGATGACATTAAAAGCGAATCGCTGAAAGAGCTAAAAGCTATTACAAAGATCGAGTTTCAAAAGTGTTTCGAGGATTGGAAAAAGCGTTGGCATAAGTGTATTGTATCCGAAGGGGACTACTTTGAAGGCGACAGCATTAATGTAGATGAATAAATAAATATTTTTTTCAGAAAACGAAAATTCTCGTTACTTTTTGAACACACCTCGTAAATCATACGAAAAGTCTGCCGGATTATCCGATGTGGGCACGTGGTATCAACGACTTCGGCGCTGAGCTCGTGTAGTTGTCATCAACTCATTGCTGATGGACTTGTCTGATTGAACTCGAACTCATGTTAGCACGGATTAGAAGTTGCTCCACAAGTTATAGTCTGACAAGGGGACATCAAGGGCACGTGCAAGTCGTGAGGCGAGGAGAACGGTTCTAAATTTGAGCCTCGAGATAGTTATGCGCGCAGGCGCGCCAACGGGAAATTGGGGACTGCGAGTCGAGGTTAGCTTAGTCTTGGTCTTGAATATGGTCACTATCGGCCACCCACCATCAGAGTTCATCCACGAAAATATGACACCGGCCGTCACACGACGACTGGCGTTTGAGAACGCATGGAACTGGATGTTTCGATTGTGTATGAATCCGAGCCCGCGAGGGATGATAATATCACCTATAGAGCTCAGGCTTCTTCTGATCGCGTACCACTTCTCAGCCCAAGTTCGAGAAAGCTGTTCCTCCCAGGTGAGCTCTGCTCTTCTGAGATCCTCTTGGTGAAGGAGGCTCCCACTTCAGCCGCAGAAGACAGGACCGCGAATTAATCCTTGATGGAATCCCAGACTACTCCAAGTTCGTTGACGAGTCCTTCTGTGTAGAATTTCGTGTATCTTGGCTGCACGTGATCCTCGTTGGCGATCCAGATCCATTTGAGGATGAAGCCGCCCGCCTTAAGCAACGTGACGAGCTGATGGCGGCATCGCTTTGCTGAAGAGAGGTCGTGACCATCGCTGAGAAATTCGTCGACATAGGGCTCGCGTTCGATGGCGTCGATAGCGTCCGGGTACTTGTCGTTGTCATCGATTCTCAGCGGCTTCAAGGTCTGGATGACAAGGTATCCAGGTCTCATGGTATGTCACGGTCAGCAACACGTAATGCTTCGGAAGTTGGTCAGCTGGAGCACTCCAGAAGATACATTAGAGGTGTACATGACGGAGAGCATCGAGAATATGTCGCAACATCATCTTAATGTCGGCGCAGGAGACGTACGAGGGTCGTTTGAAAAGTCCGTGCAAAAATAAAAACTACTTGATTTTTTAATAAATCTTTTTTATTTTTCAACATAGTCTCCTTTTAGGCTTATACACTTCATCCAACGCTGCTCTAATTTCTTAATCCCTTCCAAATAATAGGATTTGTCCAAGTTTGTAAAATAGGCATTCGTTTCTGCAATCACCTCCTCGTTTGAATAAAATCTTTTTCCGGCCAGCCATTTTTTCATATTAGGGAACAAATAGTAGTCCGACGGAGCCAAGTCTGGAAAATAGGGGGGATGTGAAACGAGTTGGAACCCTATCTCCATCAGTTTTGCGGCCACAACTGCTGAGGCGTGAGCTGGCGCATTGTCGTGGTGGAAGAGGACTTTTTTGTAGGCCAATCGTGGACGTTTCTCTAGCAACTTGGTTTTCAAACGATCCAATAACGATGAATAATATTCGCCTGTAATGGTTTTACCTTTTTCCAGATAGTCGATGAAGATTATTCCTTGCGAATCCCAAAAGACAGTCGCCATAACCTTCCCGGTCGAAGGAATTGTCTACGCCTTTTTCGGAGCAGATTCCCTCTTGGTAACCCATTGTTTAGACTGTTCTTTGGTCTCAGGAGTGTAGTGATGTAACCATGTTTCATCTACAGTGATGAAACGACGCTTAAAGTCTTACGGATTTTGCTGGAACAGCTGCAAACCATTCTTGCAACACTTCACACGATCTCGTTTTTGGTCAATCGTGAGCAATTGCGGCACCCATCTAGCGGATAGCTTTTTCATGTCCAAATGTTGGTGCAAAATATTATGTACCCGTTCGCTCGAGATGCCTACAGTACTAGCAATCTGACGCACCTCCACTCTTCTGTCAGCCATCACCATATCATGGATTTTATCAATGATTTCTGAAATGGTAACCTCCACAGGGCGTCCAGAACGTTCAGCGTCTTTTGTGCTCATATGGCCACTCCGAAAAGTTTGAAACCACTTATAAACCATTCTAATCGAAGTGCACAATCACCATAATGTTTATCAGCTTCTGTTTAGTCTCCTGAGACGTTTTGCCTTTGAAAAAGTAATGTTTAATCAATACACGAAATTCCTTTTCGTCCATTTTTTGACATCCACTCGATTTCTTTAATTAAAGCGAATGTAAAATGCAAAGTAATTAGCCGATCTGGCTGAAACTTGGTGTGTGCTCTTCCAAGATATGCCACTAATTGAAAATAACCTTGATACGCACTAGTAGCGCCATCTCTCTGACTTTACACGGACTTTTCAAACGATCCTCGTACTTGTACCTCCTCCAATGACCAAGAACGTCAGCGATGCTCCTCAGGATTTTTGGGCTGACATAAAGGGCATCATTCAGGCTGCGGCTGGTGACAGTGGATCGTGAATCGTTGAACATCACCCTAAGCTTACATTCGTTGTCACTTTTCTGGCAAATGCCGTGGTCATAGTGGATCGGTGTGGATGGATATGTCAGTTTTGCAGACGATATCTGTCGCATGTGGCCCAGTTGGAGGTATTCGTCCATGAACCTCCTGTAGTACATCTTGAAGTCGGGGTTCTGAAGCATTCGTCGATGTAGTGAGGCTAGCGCTGTATGGGCTTGTGGTAGTCTATCGCCTAAGAAGCCCATTGTCTTGGTAGAGTCTCGTGAATGCACGCTCACGTTTGACTCCTCCGCATTCGCGGTCGGCAGTGGAGACCCTGCAAGCGTGTAAGACCTCCTCCAATTCCCATAACCATTGGACCAGGCCGAGCAGGTGTTCGTAACTGATGTCTGGAGTGCGTGAGTCTGATCGGACTCGTTTTCATGGCTGGAGAAGCACTGGACGGCGTCTCGATCATTAACACCGATGAGCGACCACTCGAACTTCATTTGCTGCGCCAGGAACGATCCATATCGCTCGATGCCAGGCATCATGATATCTTTGTAGACATCGGCGCTCATTATGATATCTTTCAGCCGAAGCTCGTGAAATAGTGAGTCGACCAATGATACTTGGTCCTTGACGAGCGTCAGCGCGGCTTCCGCCGTCTAGGCTGGCGTGAAGATGCCGATAGTCTGCAGTGCGAGGGTGTCGATGTTCCAATGGTAACTAGTCGATGAGTCAATTAGGCGGATGGGTATCTGGAAGTAAGCGGAGTCCATGATGGAGCCGGATAAGCCTATAACTTCGACTTTGACGTGGCGAAGGTTGCAGTTAAGCGCCGAGCGATGGCGAAACAGACGAGCGTGTCGTTGGAGCACAAATCGAGGAGCGCTCGGACGCTCTTCTTTTTACAACCAATGCCACTGAAAGTCATCACGGCAATGAACAAGATCGACAGTCATGCTGACTTCAACTCGCGAGCGGGACTCTCTCATGTGATCATTGTCTGCGTCTGGGTCCTTGCTCGCTTCGCCTCTGAATCCTCTTGATCACGGAGTGGGTTGCTTGCCGGAGCATTCGTGGATAAGTATGTGAAGAGACTCAAAGCAGTTTCAGCAGGGCGAAGTTGACGAATAGTTGCGAGCGGTATGGCTGCTGCTCAAGCAGTTGTAACAGAAGCCGCGTGACGAGGTGGCGTCGTTCCTTGAGCTTCAGCCCGCGAAATATGATGCAGTGTCTGATATAGTGCACCTCCTTGCATGCGGGAAATCCTCTCCGGATGGTTGTGGCGTGGGCCTTGGTGGTGCGGGGCATGTTGGTAGATTCGTTGGAGATGCTGCTGGCAGCCGAGATGCTTGATGAGCTTAATATCATTGATTCCATTGATCGCAGCATGTTGTATCGGTGCTCAAGAAAGTTCGATAGTTGATCGAACGTGGGGTTGATGTTGCGGTCGTTTCTCTTCTCTGCCTTAATGAATTTTTTCCAGACTCATCGGATGCTGCTGTGCATTGCCTCGTAACAAGTAGACGAACCAATCGTGCTTCAACTTGATTGGTCGATCTAGAGCGAGCAACTTATTGCAATGACGTCTGAGCTCGTCTAGCAGGTACTGCAGTTCTTGGTGTCGTATGGTGTCATATTATGATCCCTAGCGGACTGAGCGCAGACGTAGAAGCATCTTAATGTGCTCCTGAATGATTAGGCGTCGCTTATCGTAGCGAGACTTGAGGGCGGCCCATACGATCATATAGTTAGTATCAGTCGGTGGGAGTTCGGTTGCTGTGGTAGACAGAGGTGAGTAGATCGCGGAAGGACTTCCAATCCTTTTGTTCTCTACCGAATGGTTGGATCTCAAAGTGGGGCAGTCATGCGAGTCGCCGGCTGAATACGGCGTTGTGAACTGCGGCGTTGCCGGAGTTTTCGCTCTATTGAGCATCCGATGACAGCGGCTTATGAAGATCGTTGAGGGTGCCCTAAACTCGAGTTTAGTAACCTTCAACCTTCTCGTAGGCATCGCCGTTCAGGTAGTCGGTGATTGCCGTCCGCATTATCTGCGACAAGCAGCTGCACGCGATTCGCCGAGAAGTTTGTCCAATAGCTTTTCAGGAGGTTGTATTGGTTGTTAACGAGTCCTTCCGTCCATTGATCCGCTGGTATATTCTAACTGGTGTCTAAGTTGCGCTCTAGTACCTTGAGTAGAGCGAGTTGCAGAACAGAGCCATCTGGAAAACCCGCAGCATGTTTTTGTGCGAAATCGATATCGCGCGAGCATGTGGCAAAATCGCCGAAAGTGTGGCGCCTAGATAATACCGTTGCCGAGTCTACCGAATTGGCTCGTCGTTTTTCCTCCTGGCCTGTTACCTGCCGTATATACGGCGTCACAATAAGTAGATTTATATGTCCACTGGCAGCGTCAATGTGTTCTTAACGATAACGCGGTCGCTCGCCGATCTTTGTCTGACCACGCGTCACCTGAATCTTTTCGTTGTGAGTATGGCCGCTCACTCTGCCGGCCGCCGTGACAGGTTTGGGGCTCGTTTTAACTCGTTTCGACCGCCGTAGCACTCACCCTTTTAGGATTCCTTGTTTTTTCATTGATCGAGCTTGAGATCAGTGCGTTGTATTGTTACTCACTTTTGTCGTGAAAAGAGGTGTCGTTGTCGTGTGTAAATCGCTGTCTCAATATTTGTTGTTCACTCATCCGGTCGCTGGCTCGTCGTCAGTTGTTATCCGGCTCGAAGGACCATGTATTTAGATAAACGTTGAGGTAGTGAAGAATTTCGCAAATCCATGTTGTTTGTACAATAGATAAATGTATTCAATGACACTCGTACAAAGGAATACAATGTGATGATGATATGACAAGTTCAAATTACTGTTTTTGTTCACATAATTAATCAGTCTGACACTGCTTTACTTTCATGATTTATAAGTATACGAGTATACAACATAAGTCATAAATTAGCAATGTGATTCATCGCGCTTGAATTATCTAAAAACTTCTTAACATGAGTTTCATCATTTTCAATGTCTGATTTGTCCAATTGGCACTCTAAGGAATCCAAACAATATTCTTCTTCTTCAATTAAGTTGCCTTTTTTACCCTTAAAGTTTTTCTTTTTAACTGCTTGATAGTGTAGTGGAGTTCGTCCACCACTACCTCCGCCATAAGAACTTCTACCTTGCGCAGAACTGGCGTTACTGGTTGTATACATTGCTTCTATTCATTTTAGACACTTTTTGTTTTTTGGTTGATACTGCATAGGTGTCTTCCACAGTTCTTCGCGCAGACTTACGCAATGTCTTCAATCCTCGGATCACTCTCACATAGTATATAGTACGGTTTTTCAATACTTCCATTGTCACATGCAAATGCTTCAAAGTTTCCCGTACTTTAAGTGGATTTTGTTATTGGTTATGAAGTAATAACCCTTCATTTCATTGAGCACTTTAGTATGATTGTAGACAAAGTTTTTAGATCACCTTGAGAGTTAACATTTCTTTTGATTTTGCCATTTACTTACAAGGGAACCACCCCAACCCGATCTCACCGATCTGAATGATTTTGGGATATGTTGTAGTAGTTGAAAAAAAATTAGATACGTGTTTTTTTTATCGGCCCATAAGGGCTTTTAAGGGGTGAAATCCACCCTGAAAATCAACCCCTAAAATCAGTTTTTTTAATATTTCTCAGCATCAAATGAATATTTTTCAATAAACACAACGTTAAAAAATTTCGTATAAAAAGGCGCTTTAAGGACATAACATTTATACCGAAGGGATGCAACCCCCTTTTTAATAAGGGTAAATACACTATGTTCTGTATTGTTTTACGACATGTAATATAGTAAATCAGCTCGAGTGATTTAAAAATCGCACTGATAATGAGACAATACCAAAATTCAATTGACGTGTTTCCGAATTTAAAAAAAATATGTTTAAGGCGTGTTTCACCCCCTAGCAATGACCCCCGTCAAACTATCAGAGCAGGTTAATCCACCTAACCCTGGGATAAACAAGTTTAGTCGTTTGTTATATCCTGAAATAATTTATTCCCCTGCATGAGCGAGCTACCTCAACTAACCAACCTGCCTCTAACCCACCAAACCCCCATAAACCACCCTTACTGAACCACATGCTGGCTTACCCACCTAATCCTGGGAAAAGCAACTTTTGTCGTGTGTTATTTCTTGAAATAATTCAATTTTACACCATAAGCGAGTTATCCTAGCTGAAACACATAACTCTTATCCACCTACTCCTAACCTATCTAACACCCACCCTTATAAATCACCCTTACCGAACCACATACAGGCTAATAGACCTAACTATGGCAGAATTGAGTTTATGAGTTGCTTTTTCTTAATATAATTGATTTCTACACCGTACGTGGGGTATTCCATTTTTTTTTTATAAAATATATCTGTAGTTCAAACATAATTTATGACAAATAAAAATATGTTTATTAAATTTTATTTTAATAGTACCAAAATGGCGAGAAATATCTGTTGAAAATAAACACGAGAATAACACGAGGTCTAATTATCATTTATAGATCTATACATATATATTTATATTCGTATGTAGATACATAAATATATTTACGTAAAAGCCATCGTACGCCATACTATATATATTTTGATTTTTCATATTAATTTTCATCTTTTTCTTTTTTTTATTTATTGGTAAATTAAAATGTATCATTCAACAAATTCCTTACAGAAATGATAATCGTCGAAAAAGTATTTGAAACAGAATGATCTTCGTTGTCGATGAAACCGACTGTACCAGACATTGCACCTGCTTTTCTCCTTCAACTGCAAATGTTCTTCCCGAGTGCATTTCTAATTGGAAACCACTCTGATCTGAATTATAAAAGTTTGCAATGCCGATTTCTAGTATACATGATTTAACATCAGCTATAAAAGCATCGGCATTAGTTTGTAGTTCTTCTTTACTTTCCAATGTTTTTTTGGTGATAAATTTATTTATTTTACTAGATACTATTCTATGAGCTTTTTTAAATTTTAGTAACCAATTTTGAAAAGCCTTAAATCTTATATCTTCATGGCCAATAATTTTTTCAGCTTGCACTCACCATTTCCGTATATCTCGATCATGCACTATCGTACCAGCTTCAATAGCGGCTTTTAAATTATCAAACGTGTATTGGCAAATTTGCGCAATTTTTTCTCGGTAAGTTCCATTTTTATTAATTGTTTTCGCCCAACGTTTAAGTTGTCTTATAGATGAAACTTTTTTGAATCTATGTTATACAGTATCCAGTTTTAAGTTTTTGTTGTTTCCGCTCCTTTAAAATTCTACGGTTCTTTGTTTATAATCAAATGTGATTTCTTCATCATCATTAGTGCACTGATTTGTCGGTATAAAATCAGGATCAGGAAAGTAATGTTGAACTTCATCTTCGATTATTTTAGCATCAGTATCTTTATAATCTTCATGAAAATCTAACGTCTCTTCAACAATCATATCAATATCATTAAACTCATACACGGCATCTATTAATATTTCTTTCAACTTTTCTGACAATTTAATTTCTTTGAAATTAATCTCGCTATCTGGTATTTGTAAACTTTGACAATATGCTAATAATAAATTGACTACATTCAAAGGATTGATCTTCATGTTTTAATCTAAAACAAAATGAAGATATAAATACTCTTATTTGCAGTTAAATAATTTTACAAAAGCCAAAAGAAAACCTAGTCTATAGATAGAATTCGATCATACGTTTTTAACAGTTATATTTCACATGTTTACAAATCAAAATATTTGAATAAAATTATATATGATAAGTGACATAAATACTTACGTAGTAGACAAAAACTTTTCTTCTTGTTATGTACTATATTTTCGTGTTCGGGAAATTTGTATGTAAATTTAGAAATAAGTTTATTTATAAATCCAGCACTATAAAAAAACTTTATCTTTTTAAATATTTGACGTTTCTTCAACTACTGTGAATAATGAAATATGTATCGGATGTCTTATTATCGTAAGGGGTGGAGATTTGGTATAGCTTATCTTCTTCGAGCCATGGATAAGACAAAATTGTAAATAAGATAAAGTGTACAGCAAAGTAAAGTACCAACAAAAAGTAAACTAAACCACAAGTGAAAATTGAAAAAGTAACCAGTTTATAAGTATAGGAATTGAGACTATAATAACTATTTATAACTATTAATATTATCAATTATTTGTTATAATTTCTTTTCTCATTGATAAATTGTAAATGATTAAAAAAGAAATAATAACTATATTATACTTCCACTTTTGAAATTAATAATTTTTAACTGTTATTACTTGTTATTTTTCTTTATTACGAATTAACTTTACATTTAAAAAATAATAACTATTATTATTATTCTTTTATACACAGCTATATGTAATACAATGCAAATAATATTTTTAAAAAACTGATACTATAACTGTTATTATTAATTTTGAAAAAACAAAATAATTAATAATTATTTATAATTTATTTTAGTCTTAAATCTTATAGTTATAAGCCGTTATTAATTATTTTTATCTTTTTTGTATTTATAATGAAAAGGAAATAATAATTATTACATAAAATTTGTAATACTTAGGACATATTGTTATGCAACATGAATGTTATTCAAGAAATACATTTATTTTTCGCTATTTATATAAGGTTATCCCGCATGTGGTTCGGTAAGGGTAGTTTATAAGGATGAAGGTTAGATAGGTTAGGGGTAGGTGGATAAGAGGTATGTAATTCAGTTGGTATAACTCGCTTATGGTGTAAAACCCAATTATTTCAAGAAATAACAAACGACTAAAGTTGCTTTTTCCAGGATTAGGTGGGTTAGCCTGCATGCGGTTCGGTAAGAGTGGTTTATTGCGGTTTGGTGGATTAGAGGCAGGTTGGTTAGTTGAGGTAGCTCGCTCAGCAGGGGAATAAATTATTTCAAGATATAACAAACGACTAAACTTCTTTATCCCAGGGTTAGGTGGATTAACCTGCTGATAGTTTGACGGGGGTGGTTTCTAGGGGGTGAAACACGCCTTAAACATATTTCTTTAAATCCGGAAACACGTTAATTGAATTTTGGTATTGTCTCATTATCAGTGCGATTTCTAAATCACTCGAGCTGATTTGTATATATTAATTTGTATAGCTGATGTAATATAGTAATATTACATGTCGTAAAACAGTACAAAACATAGTGTATTTACCCTTATTAAAAAGGGGGTTGCAACCTTTTGGTATAAATGTTATGTCCTTAAAGCGCCTTTTTATAAGAAATTTTTTAACGTTGAGTTTATTGAAAAATATTCATTTGATGCTGAGAAATATTAAAAAAACTGATTTCAGGGGTTGATTTTCAGGGTAGATTTCTTAACCCATTTCTTCGCAAGGCGCCATTTTATAGTCGATTTGTTTTTGACCGAGGAAAACCTCAAAATAATCGAAAATGTATACTCGAAGTCACTTTTCTATTGTAAAATTTCCCGCTCTTTACGAATCTGCAGTCAGAATTAGGATATTTTTCACGGAAAATTACAAAATGGCGTCTTGAATGTTGATGAAAATTTAATATTACATTAGAATTTTTCTTTCAGAAATTAGTTGCTGAAATTTATTGAATCAGGATGAAAATGTAGATTTACATTGAAAATGTTAGTTCTTTGATAAACCTAGGCATTACGAATTTTCCTGGAACATTTTTCCAAGATGGCGGCCAGCAACATGTTGACAAGCGGGGAAATCTAAAATTTTCTAAATAAAAGCTGATTTAGAGAATGAATATATACTACCTATACTTTCGATGTCACTGAATACAATGCTAGTGTCAATTTCAATTTTACAAAATGGCGGATCCAATATGGCGTCGTTAATACCAAAATGATGAGCACCAGTGAGTGGGTACTCAATTCCTATGTTTTCGATATCGCTGAATACAATGCTAATGTCCGTTTTCAATTTTACAAAATAGCGGATCTAATATGGCGTCGGTAGTACCAAAATCAGGTAATGTTGATAAAATTGCGAATCTAATTACTATATTTTTTTCTGGATTCTTTGTCCCTACAGTTGGATAAATCCTTTGTCTTCTCGAGTATTGTAAAGTGTGTATTTTTTAACGGTCTTTTTCAAGATAGTTAGAGCATATTCACTCTTTTTCTTCGGCTGCCTTTCCAATAGTCCTTTTCAGGATAATTGGCGAACTTTCCCATCTTGTGGAGGATTGAAAAGTGCGTATTTCTCTAACGGTCTTTTTCAAGATAGTTGGAGCATATTCACTCTTTTTCTTCGGCTGCCTCTCCAATAGTCCTTTTCAGGATAATTGGCGAACTTTCCCATCTTGTGGAGGATTGAAAAGTGCGTATTTCTCTAACGGTCTTTTTCAAGATAGTTGGAGCATATTCACTCTTTTTCTTCGGCTGTCTCTCCAATAGTCCTTTTCAGGATAATTGGCGAGATTTTCCATCTTGTGGAGGATTGAAAAGTGCGTATTTCTCTAACGATCTTTTTCAAGATAGTTGGAGCATATTCACTCTTCTCTTCGGCTGTCTCTCCAATAGTCTTTTTCAGGATAATTGGCGAGATTTTCCATCTTGTGGAGGATTGAAAAGTGCGTATTTCTCTAACGGTCTTTTTCAAGATAGTTGGAGCATATTCACTCTTTTCTTCGGCTGTCTCTCCAATAGTCCTTTTCAGGATAATTGGCGAGATTTTCCATCTTGTGGAGGATTGAAAAGTGCGTATTTCTCTAACGATCTTTTTCAAGATAGTTGGAGCATATTCACTCTTTTCTTCGGCTGTCTCTCCAATAGTCCTTTTCAGGATAATTGGCGAGCTTTACTATTCACCGAGTATTTTTTCAAGATAAATATTTATCAGATTCGGACTCTAAACGAAGTTTCATAAAACTGGCAAAATCATGCCGAAACGTAAGTCGATGAGGAATGCCAGTGTTGATAGCAGTGTTGTAGAAAACAATGATCATAGTGATGAAGATGAAATTGATCATGAAGTTATGTGGGTACCCGATGATGATAATAGTGACGTAGAAAGTCCCGATAATGACGGAGAAGCTGATGGAACTTCTAGATTCACTGATGCAGTAGCCTTATCTTATGAAGAAGTGTATCAAAATTTTTCCACGAACGAGAAAAAGTTAGAAGCCTCACATAAATACGAATGGATAGATCAAGAAAGACCATACGATGTTCAACTTGAATCAGAAATATATAATTTTGAAGCAATAAAACAAAATGTACCAGGAAAGGAACCTCGAGAATTATTTGAAATGTTATTTGGTGATAGAATGAGAGATTACATTATTGAAGCGACAACTGAAAATGGATTTGAATTAGATCCAGATCATTTCAACAAATTTTTAGGTATTATCATTTTTTCCACTTCCAATATTCGTAAAAGCTATAGAGATTACTGGTCGACTGATGAAATGTGGCATTCCGATGTTGTTTTAGAAACGATGAATAGAAATTTGTTTGAAAAAATTAAGTCTAATTTGAAAACTTTGAAAAATTCGGATAAGACTGATAATGACAAAGTTTGGAAAGTTCGTGTAATTTTAAACATTTTCAGAGAAAAAGTAAAACAGTTTGGATTTTTTTGCTCTTCTTTATCAATAGATGAAATGATGATTAAATTTTTCGGTCGCACGCTTCTAAAACAATTCATCAAAGACAAACCAATACGTTTTGGAATAAAATTATGGGCCTTTTGTACTTCTAATGGATTTGTTTTAGAAATAGATATCTATTGTGGAAAAAATGATTGTCAAAGTGACACGAAGTTCTCTAAATGCAGTTTAGGATCTCCGCCAGTGATGAATATGCTTCATGTTTTTCTAACATCGGTCGATAAGAATGATGTAGCTAAATATCATCTATATTTTCATAGATTTTTCACATCCCCTGATTTACTGGTACACTTGAAAAAACAAAACCTGCGTGCAACAGGTACGGTTAGAGATGATCGTGTTTTTACAAAGGAGATGTTTCCAAAAGTGTTGGATAAATCAAGTAAAAACTCGAAAACATTGATCAAAAATCCCGAACAGAAGACATTGATAGATAAACATAAACTAGATAAAAAGAAAGGTGTTAGAGGATCTTATGTTGTAAGTCATGATAAAACCAGTGGTATAAATTACATTACGGTAATGGACTCGAAACCAGTGTCCGTATTATCTACAGCCGCTGGCGTTACACCTACTATTCCAATGGAACGATTCGATAAAACAGCTAAACGTAAAGTACCAATTGAATTTCCTGGAGCATTCAAGACATACAACAAATTTATGGGAGGAGTTGATCTTCATGATCAATACTGCAGTGATCTAAAAACGAATATTGGTTCAAAGAAATCGACATGGGTTATTTTATGTAGATTGATCGAGTCTTCACTGACAAATGCTTTGATTTTGTACAATATGGTGAACAAAAAGAGAATGTCTAATAAAGATTTTGCAAAAAGTGTTGCAAAGTCTTATTTAGAGCAACCAATTGAAAAGTTATCAAAGCATTTGAAACTCACAATACCTGATCGTAGACGAATGTGTATAAAGTGTACCATAAGAACAATATTTTATTGCTATGAGTGCAAAACTTATTTCTGTGATACTTGTTTCAGAGAGTATCATCATATCCACAATAAATCCACAAAATCTTCACAAATAATATGCAAAGCTAGCAATGACTGCAAGAAACGTACGAATATTTATTGCGAACAATGTCAAGAGTATCTATGTGCAAATTGTTTTGACTCTTACCATCTTGAAAAAACAGGTACGCTTGATGAATAATTTCTTCCACTATTGCATCATTTATTTTGGAAAATACTAGAAAAAGTGCTAAAAATTCAAGACAAAATGTAGCACTTAGATTTGCGATTTTATCAACACAAACTGATTTTGGTATACCGACGCCATATTGGATCCGCCATTTTGTAAAATTGAAATTGACACTAGCATTGTATTCAGCGACATCGAAAGTATAGGTAGTATATATTCATTCTCTAAATCGGCTTTTATTTAGAAAATTTTAGATTTCCCCGCTTGTCAACATGTTGCTGGCCGCCATCTTGGAAAAATGTTCCAGGAAAATTCGTAATGCCTAGGTTTATCAAAGAACTAACATTTTCAATGTAAATCTACATTTTCATCCTGATTCTATAAATTTCAGCAACTAATTTCTGAAAGAAAAATTCCAATGTAATACTAAATTTTCATCAACATTCAAGACACCATTTTGTAATTTTTCGTGAAAAATATCCTAATTCTGACTGCAGATTCGTAAAGAGCGGGAAATTTTACAATAGAAAAGTGACTTCTAGTATACATTTTCGATTATTTTGAGATTTTCCTCGGTCAAAAACAAATCGACTATAAAATGGCGCCTTGGGAAGAAATGGGTTAAACGCCCTTATGGGCCGATAAAAAAAAGACTTATCTAATTTTTTTTCAAGTACTACAACATATCCCAAAATCATTCAAATCGGTGAGGTCGGGTTGGGGTGGTTCCCTTGTAAGAGAGTGAGAGGGCGGGCGAGAGTTTGAAAAATTCAGTTAAGCTTCAGCTGCTACTAGTGAGAGTACCGTCAAATTTACTTTTGCATAGTTTTTCGCCGTTTTTCGCTGATACAAAGTTTTCCTGGATTTTTGGACGTGCGTGAGTGATAATAAGTAGCATCACAGTAACAGCATCACAGCAGCAGGAGTTCAACAGCAGCATTTGTTGGAGTGAGCAACAATTGTTTAGCGAGTCAGATAGCGCAACTGATTTGTGAAGCATCGTTGATTCTCTTCAACAGTTACGGCTGGTCACCGTAATTGCACCCCAGGGTAGGTGCACCTCCCTTTTATTGCGCGACAAAATACTAGCGAAAGTATTTTGTTTATCGCGAGTATTTTGTTTATCATTTATTTTTTGTATTCGCGCCAAGCATTAATTTTCGCGGCAAAAGTTCGAAGTCTCTCTCTCTCTCTCTCTCTCTCTCTCTCTCTCTCTCTCTCTCTCTCTCTCTCTCTCTCTCTCTCTCTCTCTCTCTCTCTCTCTCTCTCTCTCTCCCTCCGTATTATTATTGATCATTGTAAATCCTATTAGTCTTTCGGCCCGTAAAAGACTGTAATTTATTTGAATTGAACATTATTAATTTTATTTGCCGTATTACGTCATTTCGTTTCCTAATAGTTTTTAATAGTCTATAAAGGATTAAGTTTTAATCCGATTTTATCTAGGTGATTATTCGGATTAAGCATTAGGTCACTTACACGTAAGATAGATCGAGTGTCACGAGTCAAGTGACTTAAGGTGAGTTCAACTCGATTGAAAAGAAGACACTGAAACGAAAGTACGAGTATCTAACGTAAAGGCGAATACATCTATAACTATACGTGCTTAACGGAGCAGCGGTTAGCTCTGCATCGTGGGAGTTTGTGCGCTAATAAATTTCCTATTTTACTAGTTATCCACCCCGTTACAATAAATAAATATAAATAAATTAATATGACATAAGTCGATAAAAATAAATGAATAAATTTAAATGATAGTTTACATTTTGCTTATTTACAGCATGATTAAAAAGTTTTTTTAATTTAAATTTAAATTTTTGAGTTGTTTTTAAAAAACAAATTATTGAAAAATTGTTATTTTTACTACTTTTAAGTTTTATTAATCTCTTGATAGCTTCTAATCCTTACTGAAAACAAAAAATTGCAATCCATTAAAAATACATTACGATTTTAATGTTTTTTATTATCTTTTGTGTATACTATTATTGTTATACTATTAACTCTACAGATTAATCCAATAGAAAAACAACAAATTTCACGAAACTAAAATTTTAATTTAATAGATTTCGTGTAAATTTAATAACTATAAATAAAAATAATTGAAAATTTATTTTTATTTCTTACATAATTTTCTGCAAAAATCACACATCTTACTCTCATTGACTATTTCTCCCACCATATTACATTCAATATTATGAATTTTAGAAATATGGTTCTAAATTGATATTCAGTGGTATAAAAAAGCCACTATTTATCGAAATTAAAATTTTTTTAAAAGTTTTGTTGAGAGATTGTTAAAATTATTCTTTATTTTGAGATAATTTTTGAATTTTTATTACGAAAATATACTTGATAAAATATAATTCTACCCTCTTCAAAATAAGAGAAGCAAACTTTTAAGTTGACTTTACTATTGCGTTATTAGTTGTTAGGTTATTAAAAATAATTTTATTTGATTCAAAAATATTGATTGGAGTGAAAATATCTGTAAAAGCGATTTAACCCATTAAGGTCCATGCCATAACAGCATGAGACAGCGCTAAACTAACTACGAGGGTGGTCCGATAAGTACTTAGCCTCACCGTCCGATGGCGCCACTCTCGCAAAAGTAATATTCTATCACGTAGTACAACCTTCTCGATGGTTACTGCCAAGATTTCAGACGGATCGGAGTTGTAGTTTATTTTTGAGAGCGTGTGAAAGCAAGTTGATTTTTGAAAAATAGAAAAAGAGCAGTATCGGTCGGTGATTTGATTCTTGTTTTTGAAAGGTTTAAATCACGCAGCGAAATTAAAAAGCGCTTGGATGCTGTGTACGGTGACTCTTCCCCTTCGATGGCGACCGTCAAAAATTGGTTTAACGAGTTTCAACATGGTCGCACGTCGATTTTTGAAGAGCCACGTCCAGGTGCTCCGAAAACGGCTACCACGGAGGATAACGCGAGAAAAATTCACGATCTCGTATTGGCAGATCGATGATTGAATGTGCGCGAGATAGCTAAGATCGTAGGCATCTCAAAAGACCGCATGGGTCATGTCCTGCATGAAATTTTGGGCATGAGAAAGCTGTCGGCGCGATGGGTGCCGCGTTTGCTCATTCGGACAACAAGCGCAACCGTGAGACAACTTCAGAGCAATGTCTGACGCTGTTTTACCGCAATCCGAAGGAGTTTCTGCGTCGTTTCGTGACAGTCGACGAAACATGGATCCACTAGTATACACCAGAGACCAAGTAACAGTCGAAAATGTGGACTTTACCCGGCGAAAGTGCTCCGAAAAAGGCGAAGACTGCCACATCGGCCGGAAAAGTGATGGCCACCGTTTTCTGGGATTCACAAGGTGTGATCTACATCGAGTACCTGGAAAGGGGCAAAACGGTCACAGGGCTGTACTATGCCGAATTATTGGGCCGATTCGACGTCGAATTGCAGAAAAAATGGCCCCATTTGGCGAAGAAAAAAGTGCTCTTCCACCATGACAACGCACCGGCTCACACTTCCGCCGTCGCCATGGCCAAATTGGTCGAATTAGGCTACGAACTGCTGCCCTATCCACCGTATTCTCCAGATTTAGCCCCGTGCGACTTCTTTTTGTTTCCAAACTTGAAAAAGTCACTCGCCGGGCAGAAATATGAGTCGAATGAGGAGGTAATCGCTGCCACGGAAGCCTACTTTTCAGACCTCGAGGAAACGTATTTTTCAGACGGGATAAAGAAGTTGGAGCATCGCTGGGCCAAGTGTATCGAACTAAAAGGAGACTATTTTGAAAAATAAAACGCCACTTTTCCAAAATTTTCGTTTTTCTTTTGTAGGCTAAGTACTTACCGGACTAACCTCATATGCCATTCATAGCATAAGTGAAAAAAAGCACCCGTGTTTTTTCTTTTGCCATTTGCAATTGTTTATAAAAAATTATTTAAACAAATTACCAAAAAAGTTAAAATATTCATTCAGTTTCTTTCATGTGTTCATCTCGATGTTTTCTACACAGAGCTATAGATCTTTTTTGGCAAAAAAATTCAGTTTTTGTTACACACGATGCTGATGAACATTTCTTGTACAGACCTTGTATCATATTGTGGGCATTGTATGATAGATCACTGGACTTTTTTCGCTTGTTAGAATGTTTACTCGTAAACTGCTGAAGATAGTGTTCGCAAACCTCTTCCACAATTTGGGTAGAACCTTTTGGCAAGTCTGGATGGAGATGATATCTATAAATTTTGATCCGATCGTTAGCCCGCCATTTAAACGTTATCTCTAACACTGTTTTCACACCTTTATGATAAAATAAAAATTTTTTCAAATCATCCACCCAACTATTAAGTTGTATTATATTCATAACCACCGGTATCAAACATTCGGATGGATAGACTTTATAGCCATTTCCTAGTGTCAAATTTAAGTCTGACCAGAAAACGTTATATACATTTTTGTCATAATTATTCCTGTAAAATCGAAAAACACAGGTACTTTTTTTTCACTTATGCTATGAATGGCATAGTTAGTTTAGCACCATCTCATGCTGTTTTGGGATGGGCCTTAATGGGTTAATGCCGATATTTAGGGGAAACTTCGTGAGTGGTTTTCACTCTCTTAGTCATTGTATCAGTAGCTAAAAGAACACGTATTTAATATTTTTCGGTAATCTACTAATATGTAAATTTTCAAGAAAATCTAAGAGGGATAACTCCCTGCCACCCCTTGTAAGTCTTGAATGTGTGTATATTTGTATAAAATTCTTTTCTTTAAATTCTATTCTTTAACTGATTCTAATAAACCTTCTAGGTTCTTAATTCAAACGAACAAAAATATTAATACGATAGACGTTAATAAATTTAATGCTAAAAAGCTTCTGCTATTACAAATTAGCGATAATCTGGGATTAAAAAATCTATTATACAAGATATGTGAAGACCAAATTTTTAAATGGAGTAGTAAAGTGCAACTTTTACTTACAAGAAAAAATATACCAATACGAATTGCACTACTGAAAATCGATCAACACGCTACATAGATACTATTCAGAATAATGTGAATGAAATTGAAGAAGTAGCTGCAATAATTCGACATCCACCCTCAACTTTCAATAATTCGAGTAACCATTTTCTATCAGATATCAACGGTACACTAGGGTTTAATAAAACTCACAGAGATATTCAGACTTTGGAGAAATTCCCAACGAATAGAACCTTATACTAGCCACTTTAAGGGATACGTATTTCAATTTGGACTTATTCAACGCATTTAACGATTCAAATAGTTAACAAGCATTAATTAATTTTGATAATTATTGAAAAAAAAAACGAATATAGCATGAAGTATTTTTCGGCTATAAACATTGAAGAAATTGAAAATAACCTTTGTATCATAGTGAATCATTCTAGATAATATCATAATGAATCATTCTAGAAAACTAGATAATCCAGATTCAAATCTATATTCTAATGAAAAAGAAATAGTTGTAAATAATAGCCGACAGAAAATTAATAACAATATTCAAAATATTACAACTATGATGTATACACGCTCATTGAAGTTTCAGCTAGGAAGCTATATCTTAGAATGTGATGGTGAAATTAGGCTAGCCGCTAAATGTATAAAAAACGTAAATAAGTACGAAACCATATCGACTATGTAGATGAAGACTAACTTTCTGAAGGTTCAAATGAAAGGGGAAGCTCGTGATATTTTATGTATTACGATAAAAATATTACAGGATTTGATGTTGGAGTAAGTTCTATAACCAATAGAAAGTAATATCTATAAATTATTATTATTTATTCCAAAATAATTCAAGGAGAAAATCAATCAAAGGTCTATTATACGACTCGACAACAATTAACCGCAACTTATTTGTGAATTTTATGATGCTGTAAGGCATAATATTAATAGCTGCAGCTGCCTTAAAGCTCGTCAGAATAGGATAGAATCATTTTCCCAAACCTGTAAAAGCTCAGGACATATACAGGGTATCCCATTTTAACTTTCACAGCTGAATCTCTCAGAAACAAGCCCGAAAAGCTAAAAAAATGATTCATATGAAAGTTGTTAAGGATCGAGGGGGCCATGTATTGATAAACTTGGATATGACCTTGAATGTAACCCGTCAAGGTCATTTCAAGGTCAATATTTTTTATGAATGGAAACCCCTATTTTTTATCCCGGATTTGGATTCCTTGTTAAAGTCTACATTTAGATAAAGCTATATATGTGGGGTACGGATGATCTCCCTAATAACCCCCCCCCCCAGGTCATTTCGAGGTCAATGTTGTGTTTTCAATTGGAACCCGTATCTTTGATTGGAGATTCAAATTCTGCATAAAATTCTACGTTCGGATGGTATTTCATAAATGAATGATTAGCAGTGAAAGAAATTATGTTAAAAAATCATCGAATCACCGTCAGAGAAGTTGGAGCAAATGTTGGCATATCCGTTGGCCCATGCCATGATATTCTTTCGGATGTTTGAGGCATGAGACGTGTGTCAGCGAAACTCATTCCGAAATTGCTTAATTTTGATCAAAAGAACCGTCGCATGACCATCGCTCAGGAGATGTTGAATGAAGTCAATAAAGTTTTTCTCAAAAGTTATAACTGGTGATGAACCGTGGGTATATGGTTATGATGTTGAAATTAAAGTCTAATCTTCTCAATGGAGGACCCCCGAAAGCCATCACCCAAAAAAGCACGCCAAGTTCGATGTCAAGGTTTTGATTACCTTACTGTCTTCTTTGATTACCGCGGCGTAGTCACCAGGAATTCTTACCACGAGATTGTACGGTCAATAGGGAGTATTACTTTGAAGTTCTGCGTTCTTCACGAGAAGTATACACAATAAACGTCCGGAACTTAGAACAGTCTAAACAATGGGTTACCAAAGGGGAATCTGCTCCGAAAAGGGCGAAAACAATTCCTTCGGCCGGGAAGGTTATGGCGACTGTCTTTTGGGATTCGCAAGGAATAATCTTCATCGACTATCTGGAAAAGGGTAAAACCATTACAGGCGAATATTATTCATCGTTATTGGATCGTGTGAAAACCGAGTTGCTAGAGAAACGTCCACGATCGGCCCACATAAAAGTCCTCTTCCACCACGACAATGCGCCAACTAACGCCTCAGCAGTTGTGGCCGCAAAACTGATGGAGATAGGGTTCCAACTCGTTTCACATCCCCTCTATTCTCCAGACTTGGCTCCGTTGGACTACTATTTGTTCCCTAATATGAAAAAATGGCTGGCGGAGAAAAGATTTTATTCAAACGAGGAGGTGATTGCAGAAACGAATGCCTATTTTACAGACTTGGACAAATCCTTTTATTTAGAAGGGATTAACAAACTAGAGCAGCATTGGATGAAGCGTATAAGCCTAAAAGGAGACTATGTTGAAAAATAAAAAAGATTTTTTGAAAAAAATCAAGCAGTTTTAATTTTTGCACGGACTTTTCAAACGACCCTCGTAGTAACTGTAGATGATGAATTTGAGATATTTCTTCTGAAGCAAGTGAGCTTGGCGTTAGAAAAAGATGAGGAGATACTACAGAAATCGTACGAGGCCATAGAGAAGAAGGAATTGTTTCTACACCATCGATTTGGCTCCAACTTCGAATTTAAAAATTAATTTAGAATAATGTATAAAAGTACGAGTATATAGCTAATAAGTAATAAACTTATATTTTGAATTTTAACCATGTCTTTAATTCTAATATAATTATTCTTTCAAATGGAAGTACCCTCAGGTCAGAGCGATTGTTGGCACTTTCATATTCCTTAACAAAAAAAAAGGCATTTGTGAGCAGATAGCACGAGATCTTGTGCATTTCCAAAGACGTATTGTCGAATTGAATAAGTTATATAAGGAGTATTGTTCAAGAAATGTATACTAATGATGAATCGTATACTTGATCGTATATTAGAAAATTATCACACCCTTTATATATATATATATGTATATAATGTGTGATAATTCTATATATATATATATTGTAAAACGGCAAGTTACATACATCGCGAGCGCCGAGAGCAAACGCAAGTGTGAGGACACACACACACACGATTATACGTCACGACGAAAGAGAGAGAGAGAGACAGTACAGCGATTAGCCGACAATCACCGAAGATTGCCGAAACACGATAGCGAAGACCTCCTGCGAACGCGCGAACGGACATCGGGGCTTTTCGTCTCGCTACGCTCGACGTGTTCACATCGGTATCCGAATATTGCGCACGAGGCGACGGCGTCTCACCACCTCCGTGATCCGACCAGCAGGCCTGCAACCGCGTAGCAACGGAGCCCTTCGTTGACCATCCGACGGCACGAAGTAAAACCGTCTGATCCACGTGCGAGGGTGATCCGGAGGATAGCCTCCCGTCGACGAAGCTCGCAAGCTCGTAAGTACGGTACGACTCATTCTCTCTCTCTCACGCGGTATCAATTATATTGCGGCGCAGAGTTTCGGCGGAAACTCCTGATTGCACCTCTGCGAGAAGGTCGCACATTGTATACAGTAAAATTTGATACAGATTCGTTGATCCATTTTTTAAAATAGGCAAAAATCGAAGACGAGCCAAAATACATCCAAGCAAAACAGCTGTCAAAAATTAACTAAATATTCAAAATGGCCGACCTTGACAAAAAAAATAAAAAATCAAATTAACGTAGCCCGCGGAAATTCAAAATTCGAGATACTTTTTGAACAGACTTTAGCCACTTAGACAACACTTAGCCAAATATTAACTGTTGATTTTCACAGAAGGTGTTGCAATGATTAGTGATAAGTTGGGCATCTTTAATCCGAGCCGCACTTTGCTGAAGCATAAAAGCTCAAGCTTTAAACCATGAGGGAGCTTGATCTGATATATTTATAATAGTACTTAGAGTACGTGGTGAAGAGATTAGAGAGGGAGTGGAATGAAAGACGAAAGTGCGGTACAGTAAGAGATAAGGCACTTATTAAAAGAGTGACGGTGTAGATAAGCAGCACCGTTTGGTCACGCGGTTATCATAGGAAAGGTTTGAAAGGCCTTTTCGGATGCTAATAAGACCAATCGGGGCGCAACTTCATTATGAAGAGTGATTGTAGCGTCAGAGCAATCGGGCAAAGGGTATTAAATAAAATAGGTGTGTTTGACAGTGAAACAGCTTAGCGATGTGAAATTTTAACGAAACGCAATCAGTGTGATATAGTTGGTACACTCAATATATTAAAAAGTATAGTTTACACATTGTAGTAAGTGGCTATATTTAGCACAGATCCTAAGTGTCATGAGTCATAGTACACTGATCGCAGAATGAGCCTATGTTATACAGTGGTTACAAACAGATTTTTATTTTGCCGCGCGTAAGAGTGGATAAGATTGCAGATGTCTGTATCAAATGATTGAATACTTGAAAATTATCTAAGGGAAAAACAAAATAACATCAATTAATGCAAAACGTGAAACAGGCGCGCTAGTACAACATCATAGGGTAGATGAAGCCACCTGATTAACAATATATAATGTACGATTAAAAGCCGATCCACAAGAATAGATAAACAAAATCAATACAAACAAAGAATATAATTATGACTTAAGACTAATAAAGTTTATGATATGAATATAAAATAATTTTACACTAATGTTGTGGACTGTGCAATTAGTAAAACATATTCATCTCTCACTCAATCAGTCTCTTAAAATTAGTCACTGGTTGTCAAACAATGAACATTCTGTAAAACAGGTAGGTGGGTAGTCTTGCTACTGCATTGAAGAACGTTACATGCAGTAGTTGGTCAAAACAGTTGCTGGTAGACAGACGACAATTAAAGGAGGGTAGAAATAGACGTAGGAATAACAGCCAACACAGCTGCACAGGTGGAAATAGTAGACGTAGCGGTTAGGTCAAAAGGCAGCAAATGGTGAGCTTTTCCAGCGGTTTTACTTTAGCACCAATTGCAAAATTTATTTCCTATGGGCGAATAGCCAGCTGGACAGTACCGTTTGAAAAAGAATCAACTTATTTTAGTTAACACAGAAATATTAAAAAAAATTCAAGATGGATCTCCGCACAAGCGTTGCGAGTCTTACCAAAGAGAGAAAGAATCTTTAGCAACTCACGATGCTCCAGCTCAAATAAAAGCATGTCTCATACTGATTCTCGTTTCGTCGCATTCTCCATGCCTTCTCTTTTCTCCATCATTCTACCTTCGTCTCTCTCTCTCTCTCTCGGTGAGTAGCGACACACTGGTTTTTGAGGCGCTCTTCTTTTATAAACATTCTCTTACTTTTGCCACTTCCTCGAGCGGCATATATTTGCAGGCGAGTTTGTCCAGCTGGCCACTGCGCTTCCTGCTAAAAATTCTTGGCTTTTAGTCAATTTTTTGGCCAGTGGATGAATTAACCGCTTACCTGGTTACAATATAACCTTCATCAAATCTCCAAACTTGACGAGTTTTGAGATACACATCTCTGCAAACAACGCTAAGAACAGAGTCTCCATGCCAGGACCACTACACTCTGCACACTACACACTACACACCTTACCGATTGCAATACTTCCAAAAATTTTTGCTGCTAAGTACCTATATCAACAATTTTTACCATTAATCCACATATTTCAATCTACTCGGAGAGACTCAACACTGCCGGTGTTATTTCTTCTCCGCATCACATCTCTTATCTTAATCTGTTCTTGCGCTTAGTCATCGCGATGGCTATTTTAATTTTATTTTAATTTTATATTTATTTTACTTCATCTTGTTTTGTTTTATTTAATTTTAATTTTGTTGTATTCTCATCTAGCGCTATCTACACGCTAGACAATTTTAATTTTAATTTTATTCGATCGACTGTGTCAAATCGCGTTTCCTTTTCTACCATTCATTTAATTTTTAATGTAATTTTCTGCGTTCGCTTCATCAATCATTTTTCTCATTTCATTTTTGCGTATAAGCAACTTGTTTATTTTTGCGTTTTAGTCATTTCTAGGTTAATTTGCGAATCCCTTTACCGCCTCTTGTAAATGTTACGTCCTGAGACGTAAATATTTCTTCATTTTGATTTCATCAGCAATCGATTGAAAACGAAATCATGTATAAACGACGAACGGCATCTTTACGAAATACAAACTTAGCGAAATTAAAAGATGAGTAGTCCGAAAATTCAGGCGCACGACACTTTGATTTTCTGATTACTCAACACATTAATACGGGCCGAAAGGTCAATGTCCAAACAGAGACTCGACTTTTCGGCAGTTGATTCGGGACGCGCGACTACTCAATAGCACTAAAAAAAATTGTTAACGTTCTTACGAGCTGATTCGCGATGCGCAACGGATGAATAACGTACAATTTATCTATTGTTATTTTTGAGAAATCATTTCTGTCCTTTGAATAAATAAATAATTACTTGAATCGAGTGTTCGTGCATCATTACCGACCGACCTCACATATACTTCATCGAGATAGAGCTAAGCAACCAATTTAAGTCGAAATAATAAGCCCAGGTAAGTTCCTGTCACAATAATAATTATTAACAAATGAATGATCATACATATTCTAAAATCACATGTCACGGCTACGTAGTCGCGATATAACAATTGGTTCCGGTACTAAATGGGTGTTTGTTTTATATAAAATAACATCCTAGATGAAATCACGTTTTAATGAGTAACAAAAACCTCTCTAGTCCTATTGAAGCAAAACGACTCACGCGGCTTCAGGTAAAAAATAAAGCAGAGTTGAAAAGTGATATAGTGGAACCGAGCACATCTGTTATAGATCCTTTCAAACGATCAAGGAAATTGGTACACTCTCCTCCTAAAGGAATTAGTAGGGAAAATACGGAAAAATCATTAAATAATATAGTAACACCTAACGAAAGCACGGTACAATAAGTGCAAGTATTTAATACGTTGGACGTAAACAACTCTGTAGAAAATCCACTTAAACGATTAACACAAAATTTTGAACACTCAAATTCATTATCAGATTTGGACTTTACTCTTGATCAGAATTACGAATTTTCATTTAATAATAACGAATACACAGATATTGGTGGTATTTGTAACGAAGAGAGTATTTGCAAAGACGCGAAACGTACAATAGATACGAATGGAACGGACAGTCAAGTAGCACTCTATAATCCAACCATTCAATCAAATAACTTTGAACAAGTCAATAACGACGGTGTACAAACAGACAACAAAATTACACAACCGTTGCGTTTACCGCTTAAATACGTTGCAGATTTAGTTCCAAAGTTCGATGGAAAAAATATGACAACTAATGAATATATTGAAAAATTGAAACACGTAAAAACAATTGTTTCTGAGTTAGACGAACCAAGTTTAATATCAATTCTGAAAATTAAATTGGGCGGAGAAGTTTACAAAGCATTAGTAAACATCAAAATTGATAAGATAAATGATTATATCAAAGTGATAAGGCAGCTATTTCCCTCCTTTGACAATATTCATAGTTTATATAGGAAATTTACGGAAATCATCCGAAAACCAAATGAACCCGTTTTAGCATATGCAAACCGTTTACAGGAAATAGTTTTGCAAATTAAAGAAATGAAAAAGTTAGAAGCAGACGTAACTGACGAAGATTTCAAAACGTTTGAAACAGTATTAAGTGCTGACGCGTTAAAAATTTGTAAACAAGGTCTACAACAAGACATTCGTTTAGAATTAGGAAATCACATTAATTTGGGTACTGCTTTGCAAGACGCTATTGAAATTGAGACAAACTTAAAAAAACAAAGATTGTTGAGGGGTGATATCGCTAATGCTTTTCATAGTAATGTAGACTCGGTTAATGCTTCGGCAAATGTTATTCACATATATAATTGTCATATTTGTCAGGATTATAACCATGAAGCTTTATTTTGTTACAAAGGAGCTTGTGTATATTGTAAAAACAAAGATCACCTGACAAACAATTGTAAAATTGTAAATAAAAAGATCGAATTGACATGTAAATTCTGTAATACTCAGAGGCATTCTATAGACGGTTGCAAATTTAACAGAGTCAAAGGAAATCATTGTCAATATTGTCAGGTGATGGGTCATACGGTTACACAATGCCCATTTATTATAGAATTTGAAGTATGTTGGAAATGTAAGGAAAGCGGACACGCCCCGCACAACTGTTCAAAATCTTTGAAATCAGCAAATTTTTGCGCTGCTTGCGACAGCAGCGACCATACGATACGCAATTGCCCGAATGTGACATGCAAGCGTTGCAATGAAATCGGTCACTCAGTAAAATATTTCCTAAACGCGGACGAAACGAAAGAATGTAGATTTTCAATGTGTACGATCTGTAAGGAAAAAGGTAATGAAGCCAATAATTGTAAATTGGCAAGAATCCTGGTTAGCTATAGTAAGAACAATAGAAGTAACGATAATAAAATTAGTTCAAATACAAATTTGAGTGATGATAGAAGTAGAAATGGAAATTTTAGCCACGATAACGGACCTTCACGATTCAATAATTTTGGGAAAAGAAATAATAATACTAAGTGCGATTATTGCCACATGAATAATCATATAATTGAAAATTGTTTGAAATTGAGAGCTTTAGAAAGAAATGCAAAAACTACTAGTATTTGTACTTATTGCAAGAAATCAGGTCATAAAGTCGAATCATGTCCAATTATAAAATCACTAGAAAATAACCAAGAAAAATTTTGTACAATTTGTAAACGTACTGATCATACAGAATCGACTTGTTTCAGACGTACTAATCAGGGAAACGAATAGATTCTTCCGAACATGAGTGCACGGAGGAAATAAATAAAAAGTCACTCGCTGCAGAATTAGGAAACGATGTAACGACAACACGAAACATGGACTTTGATGAACAAAATGAAACTCACGCATTAAATTTAATAGGACAATATGAGTCGCAAACCAAAACGAAAAAAAATAATAAAGTATGCCTCCGAAATGAGAAACAAAGGAAAGTTTATAATGAATGTAATGGCAATATAGAACTTAGAAGTATTATTGAAACTAAAATGCCAATGTATTTCCTAAAGTTAAGAAATTTGTTACAAGACATACAGGTACCGAATCCATTTTCGGGTGTTAATTCTAATTTACTTATAGATAGCGGAACTCAAATCAATATCATAAAAAGCGATTGTATACCATGAAACGCTATTTTGGACTCAGAAAAAATTTCATTATCCGGTATTACTGATAAAGCAGTTTAAACATTAGGTTTGATAAAAATAACAATTAATGGGTTGTTAATTGATTTTCATATTGTACCAAGAAAATTTTCAATCCCTTATGACGGTATTCTTGGCATGCCTGTTCTGAAAGAAAATAAGTTAAGATTAGATGAAGGTTATTTGGAAATAAATAGTAAGAAAATAAAACTTGTATCAATACCGTTGACTCAAATGAACTTAATCGTTTTTACCGAGAACAAACAGAAAGAGGAATCAAGGATAATAGAAGAACAAAAGGGATTTTTAAGTAAAATTTTACATGGCATTAATAAGGAAAATAAAACAAAAAACGAAAAAGAAAAACACTGTGAAGAATTGAAAATCTTTGAGGAAAATAACAAATCTTATCCACTAGAAAGGGAAAATATACTAGAGGACCCCGAATCTGTTACATTTCCTTGCACAACAACAACGGATAAAATAAATAACGAAACAATGACTGTAAAGGATTTAAAAGTAGAACGCGAGATCAAAAGTTTAAAAACTCATTACTAATACCTTTTTCTTCCAAGGGAATAACGAATTTGGAAGCTGAGTTAGAGGAAGACCCTTTGAAAATAGAACATATGATTACTGATATAGATGTAGCAATGAGTACTGATGAAATGACTAACACAAAGGATGATTATGCAGACAATTATGGTTATAAACAATTTATATCGGTTATAAAAGAAAATATAGGAATAAAATTCCCTTCGGAAAATACGGTTTCAGAAGAAATTCAATCATATCAATATTTATCTTTCGACTTAGAAAACTTTCCAAACAGTATTGAACTAACGGAAAATATAGACTTCAATGTCAATGAAAATGAAATTGTATACGCGAGTAGCATAAATTTTTTAGGAGAGGAACAAAAATAAATTGAAGGAAATCAATTAAGCCACAAGGAAAGAGTATTAGAAAAAATAAATTTGAGAGACTTAGTCGGAAACAACTATAAGAAAATGAAAGAACTTATTGAGGAAAATGAAGATGTATTTTGGGCCGATGGCGACAGATTAGGTACATGTAATATAGAACAACATGAAATTAATTTAACAGACAACAAACCGGTTTTCGTCAAACAATTTCCCTTGCCACACAAATTACGAGATATTGCTATTGAAGAAGTAAAATAATTAATATCTAATAATTTAATAAGGAAATCGAAAAGTGCTTTCAATGCACCAACATGGATAGTGAAGAAAAAGAGCTTAGCAGACGGGAAAGCTAGATGGCGATTAGTAATTGACTACAGGAAATTGAATGAAAAAATTGTTCCTGACCCATATCTAATTCCAAACATAACAGAAATATTTAATCAACTCGGGAAAGCAAAATTTTATCATGTTGTCGATCTAAAATCCAGCTTCCATCAGGTGGCAATGCACCCGAAAGATATTTTCAAAACAGCGTTTAGCATACATCCATTAGGAAGATTTGAATTTCTCGTTTTACCATTCGGATTAGTAAACTCGTTTAGAACATGTCAAAGAATTCTTAATACAATTTTGGGGGACTTAATCGCTAATACATGTTTTGTTTTTATTAACGATATAATCGTCTTTGGAGAAACAGTGGATGAGGTCAATAAACGTTTTTCCGAAATAGCTCAAAAACTAAGAGAAGCTAACCTAAAACTTGAACCTCAAAAATGCGATTGGCTCAAAACAGAAGTATCCTTTTTGGTACATGTTATAAGTGAATATGGGATTAAACCAGATAAAATAAAGTACAAGCTGTTGAAGCTTTTCCAACACCGACAATTACGAAAAACGTTAGAGAATTCTTAGGACTATGCAATTATTATAGACGTTTTATTCCAAATTTTGCAGAAGTAACAAAACCATTAACTATACTCTTACATAACAACACAAAATTTTTCTGGAACAATGAACAACAGGAAGCTTTAAATAAATTTAAAAAACTACTATGCGAAGCACCTATCCTACAATATCCACAATTTAACAAACCTTACATCGTTAGAACAGACGCATCGAATCATTGTTTGGGCGCGGTCCTTTCCCAGGGAGAATTATGGTAAGATAGACCCATCGCATACGCTTCAAGGGCTTTGAACAAAACAGAACAGAATTATATGACTTATGAAAGAGAGGCTCTTGCAATAATTTTCGCTATTAAAACATTTAGAACGTACTTATTCGGAAATAAATTTACGGTAGTAACGGACCACAAACTTCTACTTTCATTAAAGTCGGTTGATAATAATAGTAGAGTACAAAAATGGCGACTAAAACTACTTGATTACGATTTTGACATAATTTATCGCCCAGGCAAAGAAAACGGTCCAGCTGACTGTTTATCGCGGATTGCGGTAGAACCAAAAATTTGTGTTATGACACGAGCACAAAGAAAAAGACCTTAGACGAGGTAGTACAGACAAAATCATTAAATATTGACAAAAAGGAACAAATTACAAATCACGAATGTATTCAGGAATAGAGCAAATGGAAATTTACATACAAATCCAACAATATAAATAAAAAATGTATCAAAAATAGTAGCATTAATAATGATTATAATAGAGGTCATGTCATTTATAATAAAAGTTCTATACAACTTCGTAATGATAACATTATCCATTTAGTCTCTGAAAAACATGAGGGGATGGACAGAAATACGAGTAACATACTTGCAGAGAAAAATTTGAAAATAAGCAAAAATTTATCCAGTAATAATTTGGAAACATTAAACTACGGTAAGCGAAAAATATTTATTTTGTGCCTGAACACTGCCACAGCGACGGAAACAGTAAAACAAAATTTAGCCGAATTGTTCAAAAATTTGAAAAAACTTCTATTACAAAATAAGATCTCTATGCTGAGTATTTCAAAAAATATTTACATAAGAAACATACAATGGTCAGAAATAGAAGAAATCATAAATGATACTTTCATAGGAACTAACATCAAGACTATTGTTTGAATGAATCACGTTGAATATATATATGTGAGTTAGACCAGAAAAATGAAATTTTTGAAATATATCATTCTCCGAAATTGGGAGGTCATTCGGGAGTGAATCGAACTTACAATAGAATTAAAGATAAATATTGTTGGGAAAACCTATAGAATGACATACAAAAAAGAATTTCCATATGTATAGAATGTCAAAGAAACAAATTAAAACGTAAACCTACAGGACAACCAATGATTATAACAGATACACCTTTCAAAACTTTTGATAAAGTTGTCATGGATATAATGGGGCCATTTGATATTACAAAAAGTAATAATCGGTACATACTTTCAATTCAAGACCAATTTTCAAAATTGATCACATTAGTAGCATTAAAAGACCAAACAGTAGAAGCTTTAAACGAAGCTTTTATAAAAAGGTTTATTTGTACTTTCGGAACTCTAAAAATAGTACTAACGGACAGAGCACAAAACTTCAGAAGCAAGATGTTAAAGCAAATTGCCAAAAGATTTCATTTCGAAAAAATTGAAACAATGTCGTTTTCACCTCAATCTAATGGATCTGTTGAAAGGACTAACCATCCGCTTTGCGAATACATCAAACAATTTACATAAAAAAAAATGTGATTGGGACGAACTCCTAGAGTTGGACCAATTCAACTACAACACCAGCGTACACACTAGTCACAATTTCACACCACATGAATTAGTTTTTGCTTTTCCAGCCAAATTACCATCTAGTGTACCATTAAAAAAATCCGAACAATTACCAACTTTTAATGGATACCTAGAGAATTTAATAAAAAACATGAATATAATATCACACATGGCTAGAGAAAATCTAATAACTTCAAAACAAAAATCAAAAAATTATTATGACCGATTTACAAATCCAGTAAATTTTAAAATTGGAGATAAAGTATGGTTCATGAAAGAACCAAAACCGGGGAAATTAGAGAAAAATAAATGCTCAGGACCTTTGGAATTATTAAAAATAACTAAAAAAGGCAGTGTTGTAATCGATTACAATGGAATACCAAAAACAATCCATGCCAATACATTAAGCGTAGCAAATCAAGCATAGTAATCTCATTCTGTTTCCAGGAAACACAATGGCGCAAAAATCAATGACTATCTTAATCATAATCACCTTCTTTTCAACAAGCAAAGGACTTATTGGCTTCAATTGCGGCTCAACGAACCCTACCATTACAACATATTTCACTCTTGGATGCAGGGGAATACAACTTTCAAGAAACTCAAGTAAATAGCACACAAGCCATTATCGAACTATTACAAAAAACGGAATTCAAATCAATGAATATCATACAATTGAAAATAGAAATAAGGCGAACAATTTTTCATTGCGGTATGTTTAGTCATTTAGGCCCAACCGAAAATGCAATCCAAGAATACATTTACGAAATATTACACGACAACTGTAAAGTTATACACGAAACGGGTATTTTTAAATATGATAACTCACACACAATAGCCGACCTAAGGATTAACTCGACAAAAAGTGTAGGTTTAGATCTAGCAGGAAACGTTAAGGGAAAAACCTGTTCAGGGGCAGCCTACGCCGACCGATTTGATACGTGGAGCGATGTTCTCGTACAGGGACATATAAAAATAACCTTGTTAGAAAGCTATGCAGCAGTCGAATTAAATAATAATAGATTAAGATTAAATTCGGGTACAGTATGTAAGTTTTCGGACCAACATTGTATCGATATGGAAGGGGGTTACACCTTTTGGTCATTACTACCGCACGAGGACTGTTTCGAGAATCAATACGATATAATGTATAGAGGAACGGTCACTAAAATAAGCTCACCCGATCATGAAACCATTTTTAGCATAAGTACGAACGAAGTATCCTTTGCATTGTTAACTAGAGGGAACATGAGTTTTTGCAACAGAATCTTAATCACAACTGAACATCCAAAACTTTTTATATATGAACGAACCCCATTCAATATTTTGTACGACAATGATATTCAAACGAAGCAGGGGATACTTAGCTATAATCTATTCACGTATTTCAACAGCAAATTTGTGTATGTAGAGAAACATTTCAGGGTCGAAATAAAAAACCTCTATATAGATATATTGCAACAAAAATGTGAATCGGAAAGGAAAGTCCTATATAACTCTTTATCCCTGGCATCCCTTTCACCAGATGAATTTGCGTACAACATCATGGAGAAGCCCGGGTACATAGCTCGCCTGGCAGGGGAAGCCGTACATATTATACAATGTACGCCTACAGAAGTTCAACTACTCCATACAGACAAATGTTTCTCGCAACTACCAGTCATTTCAAGAAACGAAACATTCTATCTCACACCAAAAACACAGATTTTAATGAAAACAGGAACAGAAATAAACTGTAACACAATCATTCCCCAATACTACAAAATAGGAAACGAATGGATAAACTTGACGTCAACACAGAGAAGAACTACCAACGCAGTTCTGACCTTGAAACCGACCACTAAAATAACATGGAAACCGACGGAACTAGAATCATTGGCGACCAGTGGGATCTACTCCCAAGAAGATCTACAAAAATTACAAAATCACATCCTCTTTCCCATGGAGAAAGTATCACTCCTCAACGTAATCGCGAGAAGTATGCGAGGTTACGAAAGTGTACAGGGAAGATTAGTATCAAACCTAATACTGACAGAACAAACACTAACCAACATCGCTGAAAACACATGGAATAAGTTCATGACCAAACTAATTAAATTTGGTTCTATAAGTTCTGCCATCATAATGACCGCCATTATATTTCAATGCGGTAAAAGTTTAATCAACGTAATAATCAGAGGCTACACTCTACACTCTATATATAGAATTTCTGCATATTTGCTAGGAGCCATATTTAGTTCAATAACACAATTACTGATGGCACTGAACAAATCACTGATCAAACAGAGAAACCAAACTCCATCGAAAGATGAAGAATAGCATTGGATGAAATAGTAATAGACAAACAATAAAATGAGAACCCACAATCAATAACCCCATTCACGAATCAGATCTCAAACACCATACCCCCCGTTCTTACTCCTAAAGAAATTTCTACCAGAAAGAAGCAACATATCCCAATTTTCACATTGGAATCACATTAGGTAAAAACACAAACCTGTTATATATATACATATCGAATCCTGAAATGAAGCTCTACTATACCATGACATGGAGTATTATTGTTCGCGTAGCATTAAAAGTACTATTAAGGCAAAATTAAAGCGTATTCAATTGATTGCCGAATAACCGATTGCCGAATAGCTAAGAGTAATGCACATTTATTTATTTATTTTTTTTCTCTTTGTTTTGCGTTGATATCACACCGATATACAACGATCAAGCCACGGAGATGTTACGTCCTGAGACGTAAATATTTCTTCATTTTGATTTCATCAGCAATCGATTGAAAACGAAATAATGTATAAACGACGAACGGCATTTTTACGAAATACAAACTCAGCGAAGTTATAAGATGAGTAGTCCGAAAATGGAGGCGCACGGCACTTTGATTTTTTGATTACTCAACACATTAATACGGGCCGGAAATTCAATGTCCAAATAAAGACTCTACTTTTCGGCAGTTGATTCACGACGCGCGACTACTCAATAGCAATAAAAAAAACATTGTTAACGTTCTTACGAGCTGATTCGCGATATGCGACGGCCGAATAACGTACAATTTATCTATTGTTATTTTTGAGAAATCATTTCTGTCCTTTGAATAAATAAATAATTACTTGAATCGAGTGTTCGTGCATCATTACCGACCGACCTCACATATACTTCATCGAAATAGAGCTAAGCAACCAATTTAAGTCGAAATAATAAGCCCAGGTAAGTTCCTGTCACAATAATAATTATTAACAAATAAATGATCATACATATTCTAAAATCACATGTCACGGCTACGTAGTCACGATATAACAAAATGGCATGATTTTACTCCCGAATTTCCCGCCAATTTTTTTATCCTTAACTAACAGAGTTGGTGCCACTTAGGCGCCAATTTTCAAATCTTTTAATCCTGACTTATCACAGCTCCCGTTTATGACTGGTCAGTGTCTCAAATTTTCGCGCGAAATTCAAACTTTTCAATTTGTCGTATCAATCTGTCCTTTCAAATTACCTTGTATATTACAGTTTATTGTGAAGTTTTGAGACCCGGGGAGGAGAGATGGGAAAGTTTTTGACACAATCTATGAATTTCTATTTTTTGTCTTAATCTGTTTTTAAATTCCAAACTTCTCACTTTTATCAAATGGTCTTGTCTTTATGCGGCGAGTGTGGTGAAGTGAGTTATCGGGATCGCAATATCTCGCAGTGCGATGTCTGTGATAGATCTTTCCATCAGTATTGTTCCGATATAACCTTAAACCTTGACCTTGTGACCTCTATTTGCCGTACCTGTTCTATCGAGTCTACGGTCTTGCCCAACTCTCGACAATCCGGTGGCATGTTTTTACCATTCCCTCCTTCCACTCAAATCGACTCTGCTTCAGCTGGCACTTTGTCTTTCGTCGAAACCTCAAACCGAAAGAGACAAGCTTTTCCCGTCGAAGACGTTGAAGATGGAATCTTGGAGTGATTTCTTTAATACTGACCGATCGGTTGTCCTTCCCACTGTTTCTTCCCCCAGTGCGAACCAAATTCACTTGATCGGTAGCATGGTTCCTACCACGAGCGACAAACCGCCAGCATGGTTTTCCGGTTTCGTAAATAATGAATTCATCGAGTTTCGAAACGAGATTAGAGCCACCCAGACTTCCATCCTAATCAAATTCAATCGTGTCGCCGACGAAGTGAAGAGCCGTAAGTCTGTAGTGGGCCTCAAGGATCGTTCCGAGCTCCTTATTCTGGGCCTTCCGCAGGAGTTCCAGGATTCGCTGAAAAATACCGTCGGTATGCTCTTCGAGGCGAGTGGCTACCCAAACGCTAGGGGTCGCATAGCGGCCACCAGAAAATGGACTGCCACTCGCTCACGTCCCAGCCCGACCGAGACTGCCCTGCGGGATCAGACGCATGATACTACGTATATCATTTTGGAGCGTTCTGGGAAGCTCACTGGGAAGACGAGGAGGGACGTTATTAAGTGCGGTCTTGGAAATCCCGTCTTCATCCGCCAGCTATTACCTCAGCTAATCCATAATCTTTTTGTGAAGGCGCTTGCGCGTAGTCGCGAGCTGCGTTTCGCGCTCCCTTTCGTCTCGGGTATGGTCGTTCATATGCTGCAAAACACGCGTTCCATCCCTATCCCCATAATGTCGGAGAGCGACCTTCATTGCTGTATGCCTTTGGCTCCCGGCCAGCCTCCGGTTCTATCTGCTCCGCGCTCTAGTGCCATGTCAGTGGCTGCCACTCCGATCGGCACTCGAAGACATGCGCAGCTCAACCTCAACTTCGCGCCCCAGGTTGTCAAACAGCGACCCACTGCCGTCGTCCCAAAAAACTCTGCTCCGCAACTTAACACAACCGGCGTTGTTGTTAAGGTTGTTTTAACCCGACAGTGTCCGTGTAATTTTATTAATAAATAAATTAATTTTATTAATAAATTTCGTAAATGTATTAATTCGTCTTTCCGGCTCAGCTATCTGAAGCTGTTCCAAATCCATCTCCTCCAGTTTTTGTTTCATGATGCCAACTAATCCAGGACCATTTTCCGCCCTCAGCTTCCTTCGTTGTCGGCCACGTCAATATAAATAGACTAAATTCGCCCTGTTACTTTGCTCTTCTCGAAGCACAAACTCTTTCTACACATTTTGACGTCATAGCCATTACCGAAAACCTCCTGGAAACGGTCTCCCATCACCCCTCTTGCCAAAGTACCATCGCCCGCTCTTTTATCGGACATCTGACCGATAGCAAGGTTATCCGAGGTATCAAAGGTGCTTGAAAAGCTCGTTCATTCACAACTTTCGTCCTATCTCGACCGCCGCAAGCTGCGTGATCCATGGCAGGCCGAATTCATGAGGTTTTACAGCACTCAAACTGCACTCCTGGGTGTCCTTGATGATATCCGCAGAGCCACAGGTGTGTAAAATTACAATCCTCGTCCTGCTGGATTTTTCCAAGGCTTTTGACGTTATTTTCCATGGTCGTCTGATGGTCAAGCTCAGGGACCTATGCCTGTCTGATACTGTTTTGAGATGGTTCTTTAGCTATCTAACTGACAGGTTTCAGGCTGTTGTGGGGGAGGACGGCAGGGTATCTGACTGGCTCAGGGTTGCTACTGGAGTGCCGCAGGGTAGTATTCTGGGACCATTGCTACTTTCAATCTATATCTCGGACCTGCCCTCTGTTCTCTCCTTCATGAATTACATGCTTTACGCCGACGACACACAGGTCTACCTTCACTGTCATCCCTGCAGCTTTGCGGAGGCTTTGGAGAGGGCGTAAGCTTGATGTGCAGGTTATAGCGCACTGGGCATAAGAAACAGTATAGCTCTTAACCTCACCACGACCAAGGTCATGATACTAGGCAGCGAACAGTAAGTTCGGGCTATCAACTTGAACGACATCGTGAAGATCACCATTAACGAGGTTCCACTCTACTATGTTATCAGTGCTCGCAACCTGGGTGTGATACTTACTCCCATGTTCAATTGGTCCGAATATGTCAGAAGCGAGACGAGGTTCTCTGGCTTCACTCCGCTTCCACAGGAAATCCTTCTCGATTACCCTTAGAAAGTTCTTGTCGAGCAGTTCATTTTCCCACATTTCGATTACCTGTCAGTGGTCTGTATTCAGCTTGATGGATAGCGCTCGTCTAAGTTTCAAGTTGCCCAAAATGCCTGCGTACACTTCGTAATAGGATGGATCCCATATATACCTACTCTGTCCCTAAACAGCCACATCACTCACCATAGATTAGCCCTAGGCTGGCTATCCTTTATCCCAAATAGGTATAGAGCCCACGCCGTTCTGGCCTACTCTGTTGTGCCCAGAAAATCGCCACACTATCTAGTTAAAGACCTGTCTGTCCTGCTTGATAGTGTCATTATTCGGCGCTCGGATCGCCATCCACTGTCGGCGTTTGAATACAAGGCCCCTCGAACTGAGGCCTGAAACCATTCATTTGCGATCCTTGCTCAGAGAATACTCAACTCATTGAGCGTGACCCTGTTATTCACCGATCGGATATCAGACTTCAAGGATTGGACATGTGATCTATTTTTAAATTATGACGCTAGAGCATGGATTGAGAGGGCGACTCGCGAAAAATTGATGCCAGTGCTGGCACTGTCCGATTACACTCATATACCAAATAAGATCAATCCAGTCGCGTTCTCCCAAAATTATCCAGCATCCCACAAATATCCCTCTATCGACCTTTGGTTCATGAAATAGCTAATTAAACTTGGTTGTTTTTAGCCAAATGCACGTTGCTCAAATTTTATACCTTCCTTCTTTTAGACCGTTTTTCTGTAAAATAGCGCTTTCATTACTTTTACTATTTTCATTATTTGTTACTACTTTTATTATTTTTATTGTTCTTATTATTTTTATTATTTTTATTACTTTTATCGTCTTTATTATTTTTATTATTTTTCATCGTTTATTATTGTTATTTTTGTTGTTTTATCTGTTATTTCAATTATTTTGTTCTTTATATTTTTTTATTTTACTATATTTTACATATTTTATCCTATTTTTTATTTTACATACATTGTGACGGTAATCGTCAAGTTAGCGCTAATCATTTAACCTTATTGTTGTCCGTGAGGGCAGCACCTCCCAGGGGGGACAAAAACATGTAACGAAGGAATTCGGCACGCGAGCAGACGGAACGCGCGCGACAAGATTCGAACTAGTGAAGCATCGACCTTTGTTGTGTCCGCCCGTTTCGCTATCGTATCGCCGCTGATCCACGTGCCTTCGCTGACCGTACATCAGATCGACGAGAGAACCACAGCAGATACAGCCGTGATAACCGCCATCCAGGAGCCAGACGTCCGATCACCTGAGGCCAGGACGAGTGAACGAGTGTGTGTATGAGGTTTCGCCATCGAGGGCGAAACCATAACGTGCGCGCGTTCGCGACCGGCAACAAAAACAATACGATTAACTGTTCCGTACTGTGCAACCCGTCATAGTGTTCTCCGGTCGCAGATAAGTAAGGTAAGCTGGCCAGCTTAATTACGCGTTCGGAATTACATGAATGAATAATAACTCGATGCTAACATTCGATGCGTGCATATAGCGGCTCTAGCGACAAAGAGCAGCGAGCGTACCGGCAAAGCGTATTGCCGATGAGCGAGCGTGTATGTAAACAAACGCGCGGGCCGACCTTTTGTGAGTTTTAAGGAAACAATAAAAGATCTGATTTAGCTTACTAACAAGTGTTTTCGTTAATTCTCTCATTTCTCATAGCTTCTACTCAATTCCGAATAGGTTATTAATGATTACAGGTTGACTGAGGCATACTTTCTCGTGCTCCCCGAATTCGTATTGAGCATTGATAGATACGCGTGTCCTTTCGAATATAATTACGCGATTTAATTAAATAAACGGTTATACCCCGTTACAACATATTCTTAGTCTTCTTACTGTTATTGCCATTGCACGAGGGGGGGTCAAAAAGTCTACAAAATCCAAGAAATGGCGCTCGTCGCGCTTAAATTATGATGTTTCGGCACGATTCATTAAGTCGTTTTTTTGTGAGCGTTGGTTGAACAAAAAGTTATTGGTTTATTTGAAAAATGGAAAAAAACAGAGTTTCGAGCGGTGATAAAACATTTTCATTTGAAAGGCCTTACACCAAAAGAAATCACAGTTCAGTTGAACGCCGTTCATGGCAAGTCTGCCCCTGTGTTTAAAACTGTTTATGACTGGGTAAATGAATTTAAACGCGGCCGTACAAAAACAAAAAATGAACCTCGTTCAGAACGCCCCGTAGAAGTGAGTATGCCCGAAATGGTCTACAAACTTCACGATATGAAATTGAATGATAGACGATTAAAATTGCGGGAATTAGTTGAGCCTACAGGGGTATCAAGGGTACAATACTTTCAATTTTCCATGAAAAATTGGGGATGAAAAAAGTATCAGCAAGATGGGTGCCGCGTTTGCTCACTGTTGAAAACAAACGAACCCGCGTGGTCATCTCTGAGGATCTTTTGGCACGCATACGTCGTAATCCGGAAGACTTTTGGCGTCGAACACCACTATACTCTTGAAACCAAAGAATAGTCCAAACAATGGATTACCGTAGGAGAACCAGTCCCAAAGAAGGCAAAGACAGTAAAGTCAGCTGGCTGGCAAGATTATGGCCACGGTTTTCTGGGATGTGTATGGAATCATCTACATCGACTATTTGGAAAAGGGCCAGACGATCACTGGATAATATTATGCGTCATTATTAGGTCAGCAGAAAGAAAAAATCAGAGAAAAACGTCCTCCTGTGAACAAAAAAAAATGCCTCTTTCTTCAAGACAATGCTCGAGTTCACACGTGTGCAGTTTCGATGGCAAAAATGAACGATCTAAAGTTCGAATTAATTGACTATCCACCATATTCGCCAGATTTGGCTCCCAGTGACTTTTCCTTATTTTCTAACCTCAAAAAATGGCTTGCCAGACAACGATTCACGTCGAATGAAGAAGTCATCACCGAAACAAATGCCTATTTTGAGGGTTTTCAGAAATCATATTTTTCTGATGGCTTAAAAAAACTGGAAGGCCTTTAATCTAAATTCATCTTCTTTAAATAGTTAAATACGTTACTATTTTTTCTTGCATCTCTTCTTTTGTCATTTTTAAATTTTGTTATTGTTTGATTTATACATTTTCTAAACTGCCAGACGGGGTCCCACCTCATTGGCGCAATAAACGAACTAATCTAATCTAATCTCTCTCTCTCTCTCTCTCTCTCTCTCTCTCTCTCTCTCTCTCTCGTCTGTTTATCTCATTCGCGATGCCAGAGTGACCGAGGTAAGCAGGCGCTTATTCTGATGATTCTCTTGGCTATCTTCTTTTTTTCCTCCTCCATCTTCTAGTTGCTCTGCCAATGTCCACGACACCTCGCGAAGTAAAACCAAACGTAAGTGTGTCTCACAGTTCAATATATAAACTGTGAAAACTGTGTAATTATAATCCAAATTTTCAATAATTTAATGTAAATAACTAATTTTATGAATTAAACCAAATTAATAAATATTTCAGAAGTTAATGATATATTGATAAGTTTTTATTGATTAATTTTTTTATATAAAAAATTATACCTACTAAAATTCCTGTTTAAATATCTAAGATGTAATAGGTTTCAATGTTATCAATGTTTGTTAAATTAGTAAAAAATATAGTATGAGCGACTTTTTTCATTTTCGCAGGCATTTTTTAGTATTTATACTCCAAGCAAGAAAAACATTTCCGGAAGCTGTATTATTGTAAAAAAATTCCGCAATTTCCTATATCTCAAAATGTGCATTTTTTGTAGATTTATTCATACGGACAAATCCTCCGTCATAACTCTTAACTCGATCTATATTTTATGTAGAACTTTGAACGTTCAATATGTTACAAGTAGAACGGTGTAACTTGGCTCTATATCATGACAAATGATATTATAATAATAATATTAGTAATTTTATCAAGAGTTCATCAATTTAATGTAATTTAATGTGTTAATGATAAAATTTGAATTTTTCTAATAACTATTTTAGTAAAACTTTAGTAAAACTTTGAAATAAGATTTTATGTCTACAGTAACACGCTTTATTATTTATTTTTATCTTGTATTTATGTCTTCCATATATTTGATAAAAATATTTTATAGATCTTATCTTAGAATAGTTATATGTAATGTACTTTTCTTTCTTAAAAAAGGCATTAATTTGTTTTTATAATTACAGATAAGATTACAAAGTTCAAGATATCAAGTTGGTTTGGATAAACAAGGATCTAGTACTTACAGAAACTTACTAACAAAATTGCCATCTGGAAAGGCATCATTAGAGTTGGCTTATGAATCTATAGAATCTAAAATGAAAGAAATCGTACACTACGTTGAACAGTGGTTAAGATATCAGTCGTTGTGGGATTTGCAGCCAGATAATTTATACGGAAAGTTAAATGATGATATCACAGCGTGGATGAAATGTTTGAATGATATAAAAAAAACGAGAACAACTTTTGATACTTCAGATACTAGAAAAGAATTTGGCCCAGTAATTATTGACTTCGCTAAAGTTCAAAGTAAAGTATCTCTTAAATACGACTCATGGCATAAAGAAACATTAGGAAAATTCGGTACACTTCTTGGTAATGAAATGACCAGTTTTCATGCCCAAGTTTCAAGATCAAGAAGTGATTTAGAGCAACATTCTATTGATACCGCAACTACATCAGATGCTGTTAGTTTTATAACTTATGTTCAATCTTTGAAACGGAAAATGAAAATATGGGAAAAACAAGTAGAAATTTACAAAGAAGGTCAAAGAATTTTAGAACGTCAAAGATTCCAGTTCCCTGTACAGTGGTTGCATGTTGATAACATTGAAGGTGAATGGGGAGCTTTTAATGAAATAATTAAAAGAAAAGATACATCTATCCAAACACAGGTTGCATCATTGCAATTCAAAATAGTGACTGAAGATAAAGCTATTGAAACTAGAACTACCGATTTTTTTAATGATTGGGAACAAAGTAAACCTGTAGAAGGTCATTTGCGACCAGATGATGCACTACAGCAATTGCAAATTTTTGAAAATAAGTTCGCACGACTTAAGGAAGAACGAGATAATGTTGCTAAAGCTAAAGAAGCATTGGAACTTCTAGAGCCTGGTACAGCTTCTTTGAATGAAGATCGCATGCAAGTAGTTTTCGAAGAACTTCAAGATTTGAAAGGTGTCTGGTCTGAACTTTCTAAAATTTGGGCTGAAATTGATGAAACACGAGAGAAACCATGGTTATCTATCCAACCTCGAAAACTTCGTCTGCAATTAGACACAATGCTTTCTCAATTGAAAGAATTACCAGCAAGACTTAGGCAATATTCTTCTTATGAGTATGTTAAAAAAACATTGCAAAATTATACAAAAGTAAATATGTTAATTGTTGAATTAAAATCAGATGCACTGAAAGAAAGACACTGGAAATTACTAATGAAACAATTAAAAGTTAACTGGTTACTGAGTGAGCTTACTTTAGGTCAGCTGTGGGATGTCAATTTACAAAAGAATGAAGGCACTGTAAAAGATATTATTTTAGTAGCTCAAGGTGAAATGGCATTGGAAGAATTTTTAAAACAAGTTAGAGAATCATGGCAAAACTATGAATTAGAATTAATAAATTATCAGAACAAATGTCGTCTCATAAGAGGATGGGATGACTTATTTAATAAAGTTAAAGAACATATCAATTCTGTAGCTGCAATGAAATTATCTCCTTATTACAAAGTGTTTGAAGAAGAAGCTCTAACTTGGGAAGAAAAGCTCAATAGAATAAATTCACTTTTTGACATTTGGATTGATGTCCAACGAAGATGGGTTTATTTAGAAGGTATTTTCTCAGGCAGTGCTGATATTAAAACTCTTTTACCAGTAGAAACTTCTAGATTCCAAAGTATTAGCACTGAATTTCTAGGGTTAATGAAAAAAGTTTCTAAATCTCCAATGGTGATGGATATTTTAAATATACCCGGTGTCCAACGATCTCTTGAACGTCTTGCTGATCTGTTGGGGAAAATACAAAAAGCATTAGGAGAGTATTTAGAAAGGGAAAGAACATCTTTTCCTAGATTTTACTTTGTTGGTGATGAAGATCTATTAGAAATAATTGGAAATAGTAAAAATATTGCTCGACTTCAGAAACATTTCAAAAAAATGTTTGCAGGCGTTGCCTCCATTTTACTGAATGAAGATAATACTACCATTACTGGAGTTGCTTCAAGAGAAGGAGAGGAAGTTATTTTTAAAAATCCGGTATCAACAACAGATCATCCAAAAATTAATGAATGGTTGACTTTTGTAGAGAGAGAAATGCGTCTTACATTAGCATCTAACCTTGCACATGCAGTGCAAGACATAAAAACATTAAAAAATGATAATATCAATTCCCAGGCACTCATGTGTTGGTGCGATCGATATCAAGCGCAAATCATTATTCTTGCTGTTCAAATACTTTGGTCAGAAGATATTGAATCTGCTTTACAGGAATCTCAAGATAATTCTATAAGAGATCCTCTAGATCGAGTGCTCCTTCAAGTAGAAAGTACTTTAAATATTTTAGCGGACTCTGTACTTCAAGAACAACCACCATTAAGAAGGAAAAAACTTGAACATATGATAAATGAATTCGTCCATAAGCGTACAGTTACTAGAAGACTAATTTATAACAATATAACTAATCCTAAAGCTTTTGAATGGCTTTCAGAAATGCGATTTTATTTTGATCCCAAAAAAGAAGACGTATTGCAACAACTTACAATACATATGGCTAATTCGAAATTTTTTTACGGATTTGAATATTTGGGAGTGCAAGATCGACTTGTTCAAACGCCTTTGACAGATAGATGTTATTTAACCATGACTCAAGCCTTAGAATCTCGTTTGGGCGGATCGCCATTTGGACCGGCCGGAACAGGAAAAACTGAATCAGTTAAAGCTCTAGGACATCAATTGGGTAGATTCGTACTAGTCTTCAATTGCGATGAAACTTTTGATTTTCAGGTAAGAATTTCAATTGTTATATGAAGAAATGAGTTAATTATATGTATGTATGTATTTATGTATATATGTATGTATGTATGTATGTATGTATGTATGTATGTATGTATGTTTTTTTTTTTTTTTTTTTTTTTTTATTAAAGAGAGTTGGAGAATGCTTTATGCACGTAACGGCCTTCCGGCTCGTCCTGTGTGGGAATCCCTAAGCATGGTATACCCACTAAACTCCCATCTCTCTATGTCTTGCCTGTATCCCCCGCGGGAACCGCCGCTAGGCATTACTTCGCGGGGGGGCTTCTCCTATATTAGCCTTGTCTTCTTCATTACCTTTCGGCTGTGTCGTTTTCTTCGATCTTCATCGTCTTCGGCTATGTTAGCCTCGTCTTCTTCTTACGGCATCGATTTACACGTCTTCTTCCAACGGCATCGTCCGGTCGTCTTCTTCTATCGGCATCGTCCGGTCATCCTCTGGACAGACTCCACCTCGACACCTACGTTCCTCTGCATCGGGTGAGGGAGTCTGGGCTCAACCCAATGTCCTTTACTCTCCCGCAAAGGCAGGGGAGCCCTTAGGATAGGCTGGCGCCTTGTTATCCTATGGACATAGGTGACCCCAGATCCTACGTTCCTCTGCATCGGATGGGGTGACCGCGCTCTACCAACTACTCTGTGGTAGTTTAGGAGCGCTTTTTAGTCCCATAGTCTGGCACCTCGTTCTATCTATGCATGATAGACCTGTCGCGTCTTCTCTCTTCCTCCTTTCTTACTTCGGTCAGCCGGTTTACCACTGACGTGGCAAAGGTCACTACCGTTTCCTATCCCTCTGGCGAGCCGAGCAGGCAAGCTCCGAGCCCTTCGGGACTCATTGGATCATTCCACTCCGTGCGGAAATGCATCCGTTCTTCAGCGAAGCGGGGACACACAAATAGGACATGTTCTACGTCCTCGTCAGTGCCTGGACAGGCTGGGCATTCGGCACTCGCATAGACACCGATGCATTGGAGATAACTGCGGAAGCAGCCATGACCGGTGAGCACCTGTGTCAGTTGGAAGGTGAGGTGTCCGTGGCGCCTGCCTGTCCACTTGTCAATGTTCGGGATGATGCGATGAGTCCAGCGACCTTTCACTGCGTTGTCCCATTTTCTCTGCCATTCTCGCATTAAATTTTGCGTCCACCGTTTGCTGTGGACATGTCTATCAGCATTGTTCTCTTCGTTACGACCTCCTTCACGGTATATTTCTGCTCTGTCGCATGCTAGTAGGTCGATAGGCGCTATTCCAGCGATTACCGAGACTGCAATGTCCGATACAGTTCGGTATGCACGGGCAACTCGTAGCGCTGCTGCTCTGCAGGCTCTTCGACACGTCCCTCCGTAGCTTGCATTATTTCTTAGCGCATCTGCCCATATAGGAGCTCCGTAGAGAATTACCGAGCTTACAACCGACGATAGGAGGGTTCTGCGTGGTTGCTTTGGTCCCCCGACGTTTGGCATGATACCTGCCAACGCCCTAGCAACGTTAGTGGCTTTGACACCTGTTTTCGAGAGGTGTTCCTTAAACGATAGCCGCGCATCTAGTATAACTCCCAGGTACCTCACCGTGTCAGTCGACTGTACTCGCTTATTTTCCACCGTGAATGTGGCATACTTCCGAGCTTTCGTGCGGGAGATGAGCACCGCTTCCGTCTTTTCCGCAGCGAGACTGAGCCCATGCTCTTTTAGCCATCGGGCCACCACCTCGATGGAGGCGTTTCCTATATATTCTATTTCCTCAACGCTCTTTGCCGTGACCACTAGTGCTACATCATCGGCAAAAGCTATTATCTCTGTTCCCCTTGGGAACTGCTGTCTTATTAGACCGTCATATAGGACGTTCCATAGCAAGGGGCCAAGCACCGATCCCTGCGGCACTCCTCCCGTGATGTTGTATGAGTGTGTGCCATCGTCGGTGTTATAGTGCAGGATTCGGTTGCTTAAGTAGCTCGATAGGGCTCTACGCAAATACAGCGGCACCCTCAGTCCTTCCATGGCTGTCATAATGATGTCCCATCTTGCCGAGTTGAACGCATTTCGGATGTCTAATGCGATCACAGCGCACATGCGTCTTGCGCTCCGTCCTCCGCTAATGGCATCTTTGGCCAGGTCCACAACTCGACCAATAGCGCCTAAGGTTGAACGGCCTTTTCTGAAGCCGAACTGGTTTCCTGACAGGTCCCCCGCTTCGGCTATAACTGCCTCCAATCTGGCATGGATTACTCTTTCCAGCAGTTTTCCTATAATGTCCAACATGCACAGTGGTCTGTAGGACGAAGGCTGCTCGGGAGGCTTATTTCCCTTGGATAGCAGGACCAGTCTTTGCAGCTTCCACGAGTTTGGGAAATGTCCTTCTCGCAGGCACGCACTAAATGTATCGCGAATTATTTCCGGGGCATTCAGTGCTGCCGTCTTGATCGCAATTCCCGGTATCCCATCCGGCCCTGGCGCTTTCCGGGTTCGAATTTTCTTCGCGGCTACTATCAGTTCTGCTTGGGTTACTTCTGTAAACTCGGTTTCATCGTCTCTTTCCATTAGGCCTGTTTGTTCTGGTCTCTCCCGATGTCTTGGGAACAGATGTCGCACTACTCTGTCGAGGAATAATGGGCAAGATGGTGGTGCGCCACTCCTGGGCTTGATCTTGCGCATGACCGTTTTATACGGCCGGCCCCAGGGGTCCTTATCTACTTCCTCGCAGAAGTCTCGCCAGCACTGTCTCTTAGCTGCTTTGATGGTGACCTTGAGCAGTGATCGCAGCTCCTCATATTTTTCTGTCAGAGCCTGGAAGTTGGGCTTGTTCCGTGCTCTTTGATGGCGCCTTCTGGCTGTGAGACATTTATGTCTCAGGCTTGCGATGTCCTCGTTCCACCAATATACCGGTAGTCGACCTCTTGCGTTATTTTTTGCTGCCATGGATGCATCACATGCAGTTTTCAGAGCACGTGTGAGACCCTGCGCCTTTTCCTCCGCGGTTCCGGACACTGATGTTCCTTCGAGGGAGTAGAGAAATGACTCTCTGTCGAAGGTATTTGGTGCCCATCTCCTCTTGTTTTCCGTTGTTCTGATGGATACCGCTGGTTTGGTCAACTGGAGCCGGTACGTTATGGCTTGATGGTCACTGCCCGTGTACCGATCGGTGACTCTCCAGTTGAGCTCCTCCGTCAATAGTTTGGCATCTATGAAGGTAACATCCACTATGGACGATTTCCCCGCCTTGGAATAGGTCGGGATCGTTCCTCTATTAGCTACCTCGAGCTCCAATACTCCAAACGCCTCTAGAAGTGCATGCCCGCGAGCATTTGTTTTCGCGCTTCCCCAGTTTACGGCCCATGCATTAAAATCGCCTGCGATGACTACCGGTAGGCGTGATGTCATTGCGCTGGTAACAATGTCATCCAAGGATTTCTTAAACTCGCTTATCTCTTCGCTAGGTGGGAGATAGCAACTATATAGACGCATGCCAGCCACTTCTATCCACGTAAAGTTTGAGGTTGGATCGATCATTCTTGCCGATACGTGTAGGTGTCCGCATACCCAGACAGCCGCCCTACCAGTCGCATCTTTCACCCAGTTCGGCTCATCGAGATCACGGTACTTTTCGCTAACTATGACGATGTCGGCCCTTTCCTCCCTTACCAACTAGTGCAGCAGGTCTTGAGCCGCTGCACAGTGGTTGATTTGGAGTACTTTAGTCATTTTTAGCGTGAGGTCCCTCCGTCTTTGCTTCCGTACAGTCCGCTGCCTTATGCCCCTCCTTTCTGCACCTGAAACAATGCTTGGAGCGGTCTTCATCACTTTTGCAGGCCCTATGCGATGTGACCATTCTCCAGGCACCGGTAGCATCTTTGTGTCGGTGTGAAAGGCTGAACTCTACAATTCACCCATCCTATTCTCAGCTTCCCGTTTTCAAGTAGCTTTCTGGCCGCTGCTACCGGGAGCTGGATATGTGCCGCTTGTGTGCCGTTGTACAGTCCTCTGATTTTTATGCTGCTACTCGCAGCTGCCTCTGGTCCGATAACTGCAGCTACAGCTTCTATCACTTCCTCAGGTGTGGTTGTGTCATCCATGTCTTTGATCCTGAGGGTTTCCTTATCGGTCATCAGGTGGACTTCTGCAGACTTCTGTAGGATAGCCAGAACTGTCTCTTCGATATTTGGAGACGCCGTCCCTGGTTTCCCCAGTTCAAGGAGTAACTCTCCTGCTCTGGTGCGCCGTATTCGCGTAACTCGTTCTCCTATCTCCTTCATGTTTGGTGCTGCCTTGACCTTTCTCAGAATGTCGGCATACGACGTCCCGTCCAGTGCCTTGATCTTAATGGCTTCTGGGCGAGGTTTTCTTCGACTGGTCTTTCGGTGTTCTGACTCTGATTTTTCCTCTTCTTCTATCGTCATTATGCTGTTCCGTAGTCTTCTTCTTTTTTGTGGCTCTTCTTTTGGCTTCTGTCCACTCTTCTGTTCCGGGTTTCGACGCCCTTATTTCTTGCTCGGTTGTTTCTGCTTCGTCGGCCGGTGTCTTCTTCCCTTTCCTCGGCTTTTTGACCACTGGCGACTCTATTGGCGAATTTGGGTCCCGCTTTTTTCGCTTTTTCTCTGGTTTGGGGGACGTTTGCGTCTCTTCATCTTTTGCCGTTTTGTCGGCATTTTCCTTCGTACCACCTGCAGACCGTAGCTTTGCGTACTCATCAATAGTACTGTTTGCCCTTCTGGCCATGGTCTTTAATTCAGCGTGGAGGTTCTTTTTCTCCAGTATGAACTGCACCAGCTGTTTGACCTTCTTTTCTAAGCTCTTGAAGCATTTATCAGCTTCAAGTGCTTGCTCCTCCATATCTTCTCTCTCATTTGGTTTAGTTATATTGCTCATTTTGTTCCCACGAGTACCTAGGGAACTATCGGTCCGCTCCGACAGAGCCCCGGTTGCCGGAGTAAGGCTAATTACGAGGGAGTTTCGCCAGGTGCTCCCAAGGCTCCGTTTGAGACTCTCTGTTACCCCCGAGAGCCAACAAGGCTACATCGGCACGGGTCGCTTCACACCTTCAGCTTGGGGGTCCGTTACCCTGAACGGGGACCCTTTAACAAGGTGCTATCATCCGGGCCAGATGAGCCTTGGTTTTTTAACGAGGTTGATACTCCTCCCCCTCCTCCTTCCCTGCATTTTGAGTAGCAGGGTCCCGGGCTTGGGACCGGCGGTGGCGGAGTTATGTATGTATGTATGTATGTATGTATGTACGTATGTATGTATGTACGTATGTACGTATGTACGTATGTACGTATGTACGTATGTACGTATGTACGTATGTACGTATGTACGTATGTACGTATGTACGTATGTACGTATGTACACTGTCGCTCACGTACTTTTACCGCCCTCTGAGCAAAATTGTTCAAACTTTGAAATTTCATATGTTCCTTCAAAACTAACGTACAGATACGAGCGGCAGCGCATTTGAAAGCTCTTTCCACGAGTTTTTAAATAGTATACGTCTCGATTACAATCAAATGGTTTTTCTAATTTTTTTCAAACGATTATTCATTGATGAAAATTCCGAAGTTTTAAGTACATTGTTGATCTCTTGCCAATTCTAGGGAAAATATCGCAGGAAAATTTTAAGGATGGGATTTTCTTCCTCTTCCCAAATTCTATATAAATCACTCATTCAAAAAAAAATTTTTCATCCATTTCTCTATAATTGGAGAAAAAAATTTATATATAATTTATATAATTTATAATATAATAAGATTCTGAATCGGAAAAAAATTGAATTGCAACTATGTTTTCTGGGTTTGTGGAACTTTTATTAAAGCTACTGATATAATTTCGTGACCATATGTTCTTTGAAGTTCGATATTCACAAACGCAAGATGTTCGTAAATTTGAAAGAAAATTTATATGAAAACTATGATCTTCAAGAGCATTTATCTCCTTGCAGTGAGAACCGGAAAATTCCGATCAAGAATGCGTGGTTGCAAAGTTTGGAGGCGAATTTTCGATTTCCGATGTTTCGATAGTTTTTTACTCGAGAATGGTGGCTCTGATCGAGAAAGTGAATAGAAGAATTTCACATAGAATACGATTGTATTTTTTATTTTTCCTGAATTGTTATTTTTGAGTTTGCAGTCCGTCATCTTGGATTCGTCATTTTGAATTTTGATAAGATAATACTGAATTTGGATCTAATGGTGCTGAGAGTTCATAAAACTATTGAATAAAAAGAATTGAAGACTATATATTGTCTAAAAAACTGTGTAAGTACGCGCTGACTCATCGTGGCTGACATCTTGAAAATCAATTTTCTAAGCTAATTTTGCTAATATGCATCTAATTTATTGTCACAAGACTCAGAAAAGTCATTTTTCCCGCTAAAACTTAGATTATACTTCAAAAGTGCACATTACTGTGATTTTGCAATAATTTCAGGTTTTCGGTCGCCATTTTGGATTGGTATCAATAAAAACCAAAGTTCATCAAAGTATATTTTTGAAGCACAACTTTCGGGTCCCGCATCCTAATGGAAATTTATTAAAAAAAATCGAAAATCTACATTTAATAGTGTTCCTCCACACTTTTGGTAAAATTGTCAACCCTGAATGACAAATCAATTAAAAATAAGGAATTAAGAAAATAGTCAACACGTCATACTAGTCACGAAATAAGGCGAAAGATCATTCAACATGAATTTTATTATACAGAGTACATAGCAATTAAAAATAACAGTAATATATTCTTAATAGAAATACCTCGGCTTACTGAAATCCAATCTACCGAACTATTGCCCCACTAGAAGCGGGACTAACAAGGAAACCACCCCAACCCGACCTCACCGATTTAAATGATTTTGGGATATGTTGTAGTACTTGAAAAAAAATTAGACACGTGTTTTTTTTATCGGCCCAAAGGGCTTGTAAGAGGTGAAATCCACCCTGAAAATCAACCCTTAAAATCAGTTTTTTTAATATTTCTTAGCATCAAATGAATATTTTCCAGTAAACTCAACGTTAAAAAATTTCTTATAAAAAGGCGCTTTTAACCCTTTGCGGCATACATTTTTCAGAGAAACCAGTTTTCGTATAAATTGGTATACAAGGCTTTTTGGGATCGCTGATCACGATTCTGAACTCAGATTTTCGAAATTCAAAATAGCGGATCCAAAATGGCGGCAAAAATTTGGTGTTGCAACGGTAGTCGATTCAATTAATCGAACCGTTCGCGATTCTGATTTTCGCGCGTTAGTTCTAAGTATTGAGAGAGAGAGGGGGCGCGCGATCTTTTGAATTAGCAGTTAAGCCTCAGCTGTTACTTGTGTAGTACCGCCAAAATAGTTTAGCACAGTGTTTCACCGATTTGCCAATAAAAAGTTTACCTGGATTTTGGATACATGTGAAAGGGTGAGCGAGGAAGCAACGACAGTAGCAGCATCACAGAAACAGCAACTAAAACAACAGCTATTAAACAGCAGATTCGCGATCGAGGCAGCACAGCTGATTCTGATCTGAGGAGCACCTTTAATTTACTTCAACAATTACGGCTGATCACCGTAATTGCACCGCAGGGTAGGTGCACCTCCCTTAATTATTACGTGACAAAATACATTTAGTATTTTGTCCAACCGAGTTAGCGTTGATTTTTTTTGTATTCGCGCCAAGCGTTAGATCGCGCCAATATTCGAATCTTCTCTCTCTCTCTTTCTCACCGAAAATTATTTAATTGTAAATCCTATTCGCGTGCGTCAGTCTTTCGGCCCGACAAAGACTGTAGAGATTTTTTATTAATAAAATCTGTTAAACTTATTCGCCGATTTCGTCATATAATTTTCCTAGTAGTTTAAGCAATTGAAAAAGGCTTAGGTTTTAATTCGATTACAGCTAGGGGATTAAGTGTATTAGGAGTAAAGTCGCTTACACTTAAAACTCATCGAGTGTCACAAGGCACGTGACTTAAGGTGAGTTCAACTCCGCTTGATCGAAGACAACTAAGTTAAGTCAGCTGAGGTTAAGGCGAATACACGTATTAACATACGTGTTAACGGAGCGGCGGTTTGCTCTGCATCGTGGGAGTTTTCTTTTAAATAAATTTCTCATTTTGTAGATTAACCCCCCCCCCCGTTACAGTGTATATATTTTATTTTATTGAAAGTTGGTATAAATGGGTTTTTGGGATCGCTGATCACGATTCTGAACTCAGAATTCTGAAATTCAAAATGGCGGTCGAAATGATGGATCCAAGATGGCGGCGTAAATTCAATGTATATTTTTTATTTCACTGAAAATTTGTATACAAGGGTTTTTGGAATCGCTGATCACAGTTCTGAACTTAGTATTTTGAAATTTAAAATGGCGGATCCAAGATGGCGGCAAAAATTTGGTGTATATTTTTTATTTTATTGAAAGTTGGTATACAAGGGTTTTTGCGGTCGCTAATTATGAATCTACACTCAAATTTCCGAAATTTGTAATAACGAATCCAAGACGACAGCAAATATTGATATTTCAGTATTTCTTCTGAAAATGTGCATGTAGAGGTTTTCGGAATGGGTGATCATATTTCTTCGAAAATTTCCTTTCTTTCTGCGGAAAGTTCTGAAATTCCATATTTTTAAAAGTCAACTCCTTCCATCAATAGAGGTTGTAACAAACCGTCATCTGTTCAAATGTTGTAATTTCTGTTTGCTGGTACTCCATTAGATCCAATGCCAATTCAGTAAATCAGAGGATAAATCATTACCAAACTTACTTGACTTCAATAATCGTGAAATTATATACGTATACATAAGATTAAAAATATAGCGAGTGTTAAAAATTCTTTCAGTTATATAGCACATCGAACATTTCAAGTCATCTATTGGAGACCGATGGATAAACAATTTTAGAGCGATAAAATAGATTCGTACGGATCATTGTAGTATAATACACTAAAATCTGTTGTGAATTGCAATTTTCGTAAGAGTTTGTACCGATCCTGTAGCATTAAAAATTTTTTTTATCAAGTAGTCGAGTTTTTTTATAATAACAAATATTAACGTATCTCATACAAAATGGAAATCGCTGATATTCCTAGCGACACGGCGTCAATAGATGGACTTGTTGATTCAGACCAAGAGGAGGATGATATAAATGTAGAAACCGAAGATAAGCTTGAAGAGAATGAAGGTGACAGCGATTCAGATGAAGATCAAGGAGAACGCTCTGGCAATGAAGTATGGAAGAAAAAAGGAAAAAATAGAGATGATGATCAATTCACTGCTGATTTCGGACCAAATATCCCCGAAAACGTAAAATCTCCACTAGATATTTTTTTGTGTCTTTTTCCTGACGACATGCTGGATTTACTAGTTCAGCAAACAAATAAATATACACAGGAGAAAACTCAGGAAAAGCAATTGATCAAAAAAGAAGAGTTACTGATTTTTCTAGGAATTAATATTCTGATGGGAATAAAAAAACTGCCTTCTTATCGCGACTATTGGTCGAGTGACCCAGAGTTGAAGGATTCATAGTATATAAGCTCGCTAATGCCGGTTGTTCGTTTCGGATTCATATTAGGTAATTTGCATATATCCGACAACAGCACAGAACCTAAAAAAGGTGAGCCTAATTATGATAAATTGTATAAATTGAGACCATTGCTGGATAGACTTCAAGAAACATTCAAAACTTGCTGGAAACCAAGCAATTATCAATCTATCGATGAATCCATGATAATATTCAGAGGTCGAAGTAGCCTGAAGCAATACTTGCCAGCAAAACCAATAAAACGAGGATATAAATGTTGGATTCGTGCGGATGAGTCCAGTTACGTATGTGAATTTCAAGTTTATACTGGCAAAACCGAAAGTTCTGAGAAACAGTTAGGAGCAGGAGTTGTCAAAGATTTGACGCGTAAACTTGTTGGTAAAAATCACCATGTGTACTTTGACAATTTCTTCACTGGTGTCGATCTATTAATTTCGCTGAAAGAAGACAAAATATTTGCTTGCGGAACTGTACGTTCCAATCCTACTGGGTTACCTAAATCTGTAATGCTTGACAAACAAATGAAACATGGACAATACGATTTTCGAACGTCTGATACTGGTATTACTTGGATAAAATGGATGGATAAGAAAGGTGTTTGTTTCCTGTCAAATTACCATGATCCATCCGAAATGACAACAGTAAATCGAACACAGAAAGATGGCACACGAGTGCAGGTAGATTGTCCAGTCATGTGCTCTGATTACAACAAATACATGGGATTTGTCGATAACGCTGATCGTTTGTTATCTACATATAAAATAGATCGAAAGTCCAAAAAGTGGTGGCACAGATTATTCTGGCATTTCATTGATCTAACTATTACAAATTCATTCATCATATTTTAAAAAATAAACGCTGATAATCCTATAACATTGAAGAAGTTCAGACTACTTTTAGTGAATCGATTGGTTTCTCACAAAATTCCAACTAAAAAAGGAAGAAAGCGACAACCTACACAAACCAATCTTCACAAACCACAAGTTTCTGTTGAAAAAAGACGCTCTCTATCTGCTCATATGCCAACACCCATCGATAATTATAGGAGATGCGCTCACTGCAGTACATAAACAAAAGATGTGCGAACTAAATGGACATGTAAAACGTGCAACGTACCATTATGTTTACAAGTAGACAGAAATTGCTTTTTGAAGTATCATTCATGAATGATTGAAATGAATTAGAAAGCTAAGATAATTAAAAAATTGAAGGTGAGAAGATAAAAATATAAAAGTGAAAAAAAACAAAGAAAAAACAAAAATACAAAAAAAAATCAATCTGATCTTGGATTCACCATTTTAAATTTCGAAATTCTGGATTCAGAATCGAGATTAGCGATCCGAAAATCCCTTGAATACTAATTTTCAATAAATTACAAAATATACACCAAATTTTTATCGCCATCTTGGATCCGCCATTTTAAATTTCGGAATTCTGAGTTCAGAATCGTGATCAGCGATCCCAAAAACCCTTGTATACAAATTTTCAATGACATAAAAAATATACACTGAATTTATGCCGCCATCTTGGATCCGCCATTTTTAATTTCAAAATTCTGAGTTCAGAATCGTGATTAGCGATCCCATAGACTCCTTTGTATAAATTTTTGTAAAATTATAACTGAAAGTTTCTTCAATAATGAATTTTGTTTATAAATAGGGCTGTTTTTTCGTCTTTGTTTAACAATATTAACAAATTAATAAAGATTGTGGCACCAATTGACGTAAATTTCAATTGTATATCCTATAATCATCCTATAATCGTAAAACAAAAAAAACTCAGGGTAAATTCATCAAAAACTATTCTAAATTTGCAAAAAATGCTATGAAAACAGGTGGGAATACGTATTCCCACTGTGCCGCAAAGGGTTAAGGACATAACATTTATTCCGAAGGGTTGCAACCCCCTTTTTAATAGGGGTAATTACACTATTTTTGTACTGTTTTACGACATGTAATATAATAAATCAGCTCGAGTGATTTAAAAATCGCACTGATAATGAGAAAATACCAAAATTAAATTGACGTGTTACCCGGATTGAAAAAAAAATAGTTTAAGGGGTGTTTCACCCCCTAGAAATCACCTTCGTCAAATTATCAGCAGGTTAATCCACCTAACCCTGCGATAAACAAGTTTAGTCGTTTGTTATTTCTTGAAATAAATTAATCCTACGCATGAGCGAGCTACCTCAACTAACCAACCTGCTTCTAACCCACCAAACCCTCATAAACTACCCTTACTAAACCACATGCCGGCTAACCCTCCTAATCCTGGGAAAAATAACTTTAGTCGTTTGTTATTTCTTGAAATAATTGAATTTTACACCATAAGCGAATGATCCCAGCTGTATAACATACCTCTTATCCACCTACCCCTAACCTATTCAACCCCGACCCTTATAAACCATCCCTACTGAAACACAAGCAGGTTAAACCTCATAACCCTGGGAATCACTAGTTAAGTCGTTTGTTATTTCCTCAAATAATTTCATCCTACGCCTACGCGAGCTATTTCAACTAACCAATCTGCCTCTAACCCACCAAACCCCCATAAACCACCCTTACCCAACCAAATGTATACTAAGAGACCTAACTTTGGGAGAATTGAGTTTATCAGTTGCTTTTTCTTAAAATAATTGATTTCTACACCGTACGTGGGGTATCCCATTTTTTTTTGATAAAATATGTCTGTAGCTCAAACATAATTTATGACAAATAAAAATATGTTTAATACATTTTATTTTAATAGTACCAAACTGGCGAGAAATGTCTCTTAAAAATAAACACGAGAATAACACGAGGTCTAATTATCATTAATAGATCTATACATATATATTGTTATAACCACTACTAATTAGTGAAATAAAATACAACGATATGTAAAAGAAACTAAAACTTGTATTAGAATCGTTGAAAATAGCGTGTGTGTATAATATCAGCTCATGAACACAACTAACTAACTAATAATAATACAGATTACTTAGCAACCAAACAATCACTTAGTAACCAACAAATTGGAACGTATCGAATATACTACATTGCTCCTCCTTCATTCAAATTGTCGCCCCGACAATCTAAATAAAACAAAATACTCAGAAATCTTGACTCTTGAACCTTGAGCCTTGAATCGTAAACCTTGAACCAAGATGTCAACTTTGTCAAGCGAGTTTATTCTTCCGTTAAAGAACAGAAGTCCGTGTCTTGAAAAGCTTCAATCTTAAACCTTGAATCTTCAATCTTAAATCTTGAGTCTGTTGTGTAATGTTGTAGTGTATAACGTGTTGGATTTTTACAAGGATGGGGGATTATCTTGCTGTGGACCTCACCTTGTATATTACCTTGACATTCGTCTTATATCTCACGGGAAAAACCACAGCTCAAAATAACCGTGAGAAAGGTAAGTGTGTTACCTATCGTGGTATGTAGCTAACCTATCAATATGTACAATCTTCTTTTTGTGTTTTGGTGATTGCTGGATGCAGAAAACCACGTCGTTAATCTTTTTGACGATTCTGTAAGGTCCTACCCAAGTACTCTGAAGTTTTGGTGTTTTTTCTTTGACTTTGCGAGGGTTAAAGAACCATACTTTTTGGTTTACTGGAAAATTAACATGTCTAGCTGTCTTATCATAAGTTTTCTTTGTTCTTTGAGAAGCAATAGCGATGTTTTGTCGTACCGAATTGTGTATAGTGTTAAGTGTTGATTTTAACTGTTGTACGTAATCAGCAGTTAACAATTCTTCTCGGTTGGGAGGTGATCCTCGTAATAAATCCAACGGAAGTCGTAGATCGGCACCAGTGTACATTTCAGCTGGTGTAACGCCGGTGGTAGCATGAGTCGAGGATCTGTAAGCCAAAAGATATAAGGCAACCCACCGATCCCAATCTTTTTGATTGTCTGCGATGTATTTAGATAAATAGTCTAAAATTGTTTTGTTCTGTCTTTCTACTTGTCCATTTGATTGCGGATGTAGGGGTGTTGTTCGTGTTTTCTTAATACCTAACAGATCAGATAACTCTTTTATTAAAATAGCATCAAAATTAGTGCCTTGATCAGTATGGATTTCTAAAGGAACTCCATATCGACATACAATTTCTCGAACAAGCACTTCAGCAATAGTTTTTGTTCGCATATTAGGAAGAGGAAAAGCTTCTACCCATTTCGTAAAACAATCAGTTATAACTAACAGATACTTATTTCCTAAAGAAGAAATTGGAAAACGGCCTAAAATATCCATTTGAAGTCTTTCAAATGGTAATCCTACATTATAAATCTTCATCTGATTATGACCTTTATCAGATGGACCTTTTCTAGCAACACAAGTGGAACAAGACTTACACCAATTTTCAACATCTCTTTTATAAGAAACCCAATAAAATCTTTTACGAATCTTATCTAAGGTTTTATTTACACCAAAATGACCTCCTGACAGAGAATCGTGAGCTTCTTTCAAAACGATATTGGTAAAGTCTTTCGGTACAATCAATTGAAGAATTTTGAACTTCAAATTTGGGCTAATCCATTCTTTATATAAGATATCATCTACAACTAACAACGAATCCCATTGAGACAAGTATAATTTTATAGATTCATCCTCCGAAGAAACATCTTGCCATAAAAGTTTGATGTTATTCTTTTTACAATTTAAAATGGTCTTAATGACATTGTCCTGATGTTGACGTTTTCGCCAATCAGTTAATGAAGACTCTTCAAAACAAATACGACCTACAATACAACTGTTATTTAAGAATTTAAATTCTAATTTCGAACAATAAGTACAAGATGAACTGTTACAGGGTCTTCTCGAGAGTCCATCTGCATTACCATGCGAAATACCTTTACGATGTTAAACTTGAAAGTCATATTGATCAAGTTTTCCTATCCATCTTGCTAATTGACCATCTAAGTCCTTAAACGAAAGTAGCCATGTTAAAGCAGAATGATCAGTTCTGATGAAGAAAGGTCGACCGCATAAATAATGATGAAAGTTTTTTACAGAATCTATAACTGCTAGTAATTCGCGACGAGTTACACAATAATTTCTTTCTGCCTTAGACAAGAGGCGACTATAATAACCTATAACGACTTCTCTATTATCCTGATTTTGAGAAAGGACAGAACCTAAACCATGATTAGAAGCATCAGTATCCAACAGAAAAGGTGAATTTAACCAAGGAAAAGCTAAGATAGGTGGCGAAGACAGAGCCTTTTTCAGATTTAAAAATGCAGTTTGACATTCATCCGTCCAAACAAAAATATCTTTTCGATCTGCCAAATTGTACAAAGGTTTAGCTATAGAAGAGAAACCTTTAATGAAACGCCTATAATAAGAACACAATCCAGTAAAACTTTTAATTTGATCTTTATTTACTGGAATCGGCCATTGAGTTATCGTTTCAATTACCTTAGGATCTGTTTTCTTGCCGAATTCGGACACTATATGACCAAGATATTCTACTTCACGTTGGAAAAAATTACATTTCTTTTTATTTAATCTCAAATTTGCTTGCCGAATCCTTGAAAAAACAGTCCTAAGGTTGTCTATCATGTCATCAAATGATTTAGCCATAACCATGACATCATCTAGATAGATTAAGCAAATATCATCAAGAATATCTCGAAGAATTTTCTCCATTAGTCGCTCGAAAGTAGCGGGAGCATTGCACAACCCGAAAGCCATAACAATAAATTGCCATAAACCGTTACCAATTGAAAAAGCAATTTTTTCTCTATCTTCTTCACGGATTTTTACCTGCCAATAACCGCTTTTTAAGTCTAAAGTGGAAAACCAAGAATTTCCAGCCAGTTTGTCTAGAGTGTGATCTATTCTAGGTAAAGGATAAGAATCTTTAACTGTTTTTGAATTTAATTTACGAAAATCAACGCAAAATCTGCACGCACCATCTTTTTTCTTTTTTAACACTATCGGAGAACACCAAGAACTGGAAGATTCTTCAATAACACCTTGGTCTCGCATGTCTGAAATCATTTTATTGACTTCAGCTTTCAGATGAAATGGTATAGGACGAACCGATTGTTTAATAGGAACTGAATCTGTTAATTGAATTGTATGCTTAATAAGGTTACATTTACCTGTTACATCGTTATCTTCAAAAATATCTTGAAAATCAGTAAGAAGTTGTGAAAATTTATTCTTTTGAGAAAAATTCAACTCTTTTGATTTTTTCTCAAGTAAATCTTGTAGTTGAGCAGGAAATTCAGTACTTAATTGTATAATTCTAGAACAAATTTTTTGGTTAACGTTAGTCCTAACAGAGTTTGGAACATCAGAAAAAATGTCATTAATAGAATCTGCAATTCCGGAGTTATTCAAAAAATCGCAGCCAAGTATACAATCATCGATTATATCGGCAACAAAAACTATCATACGAACAGAATATTTACCTAAACAAATCTGAACAATAGTCTTAAATTTAATAGGAACACTTTCACCTGTAGGGTATTTCAAAGAATCCTGAATGAGAGGAATGCAAAGGCAATTTTTGTCAACAAATTTTGAATTCAAAATAGAAACATCTGAACCTGAATCAATTTTGAGTATGCAAGTCTTATTATCTACCGTGCCTTCGAATTCAAAAGTTTTAAAATTTCTAAGAACTCTACATACCCGAGGAAAAGGAGTAAATTAAGGAGCTCTTACATCAGTAGTTAAACTCGCTCCCGAAAGTCTAACAATATTCAGTTTTCCTGTTGAGATTTCGGGCAGTGTGTACGAACGTGGCCTTTTTGTTTACAAGCAAAACATTCAACGTTTTTAAGCCAATCCTTAACGTTGAAATCCTTAGCTTTTCCATTCGGAGCTTTGAAGTCAGTTTGTTTGTCTGATATATTTTGCGGTGAAGTTTGAGATGTTTTAATCTCATTTTTTTGTGAAAATGAAGTCCTATTCTGTTCCCTGATAGTTTTAATTTCTTGTGCTCGAGATAAGGCAATCTTTAATGACGTAATTTTTTCTAACTGAAGTATTTCTTTAATCCCTTTATTAAAAATACCAGTGATGAATTGAGAACAAGCTATTTTATCCTGAACTTCACTAGAACATTCCGAATAAGCTAAAGTAGCTAATCTTTCAATATCAGCAGCCAAAGTCGGAAAATCTTCTCCTAGTTTTTGACATCTGGTGTGAAAGAGTGAATAACTAATAGATTCTAAATGTTTGTCCCCGAATCTTTCTTCTAATTTCTGTATCAGTGAATGAAAAGTTATTGTTTCAGATGTCGGATAACTTCTAAGAATAGATCGAGCATCACCACGTAAGCACGAACCTAAAACTACCATCTTTTTATCATCTGTCCAACGATTAGCTTTTGAAATAAGCTCAAACTGACACAAAAATTCACAAAGTGGTGCTGAACCATCGTATGTATCGACTTTTAGAGTGTAACCTATCCCTAGATCTGTGAGTGGAATCGGTGTATTCGTTGCTGGATATGCTTGCGCGAGGTTGGGTTGAGCATGTGACAAAATACGTGTGTTTGTGAGGTTAGAAGGATAGCGACTTAGCTGGTTGACTTCCTGACGAAGTCGGTTGAACTCTCGACGAAGCTCAGAGAAGTCTGTATTACGCGCGCGCAGTTCTGTTACGAGACTCTGCTCTTGGCTGGCCTGTAGCTGTAGCGCCTTTTCAAGTTCACAGCGTTGAGCTTTTTCAGCATCCAGCTGAGCGCGCAATGTTGTCACTTCTTGAAGAAGATCATCGGACATTGCTCGCGACTCGCTCAACGACAGCAATGCCTCTTGCAGAGCCGAATTAGCGGTCGATGCAACAGCAGGAAGTACATGGTGCAGTGCAGGAGTATCTGAAGGGCCACTTAAATTCGGAAAAAATAAATTAGTACCTGTATGTTGGGTTATGTCTGTGACATCCGATTGTTGTTCGAAATGTCCTTGTGTATTAGTGGCGATATCAGAGGCAGCAGCTATTGCAGCAGCAACCGAAGCGGCATCAGCAATATTCGTCGTAATTGTATTAGCGCTTGCCGCTGCCTGCGCTCTTGTCCTCGGTGGTGTCCGGTGTGTAGACATAGTTGAGATTCAAACTTAATAGAAGAAACAAATGTCGGATCCCGGACGAGCCCCCAAAATGATATAACCACTACTAAGTAGTGAAATAAAATACAACGATATGTAAAAGAAACTAAAACTTGTATTAGAATCGTTGAAAATAGCGTGTGTGTATAATATCAGCTCATGAACACAACTAACTAACTAATAATAATACAGATTACTTAGCAACCAAACAATCACTTAGTAACCAACAAATTGGAACGTATCGAATATACTACAATATTTATATTCGTATGTAGATACATAAATATATTTACGTAAGAGTCATCGTACGCGATACTACATATATTTTGATTTTTCATAATAATTTTCATCTTTTTCTTTTTTTTATTTATTGATAAATTAAAATGTATCATTCAACGAATTCCTTACAGAAATGATAATCATCGAAAAAGTGTTTGAAACATAATGATCTTTTACACAAACCACACCGTATTATAGCAACATTTTTACATGCTTCTACTTCGCAATGTATATTGCAAGAATCTCCAAAACTAAAACCAACAGGGTTATCAGTTTTACCTGGTTTTTCAGCAATGTAGCCGCTTTTATATCAAGCGCATTTAAAAATATTTGTATATCTTGGTGAAGAAAGCTGGTTATGGACAAGAGACTGTATTTTTATGATGTTATTTCTTAAATGTAGATTCATTTCATAGTCCATCAAAATTACTTGATCTAATAAACGTCGAACGAAGTTTTTCCAGATACGAAATCCATAAACATCGAGTGGTTGGATGTTCCCTGTCGTTCCTGTGGGAATTTTTTTTATATTAACAATTTTGTTTGTCGGCATCGTTTCCCTTACAGCTTTAATCCAATGTCCACTTCAAGAGTCGAGTAAAAGTACAGGTTGAGGGCCAAACTTTGGGTAAAAAACTACTTTCATCCAAATTTTAAAATGATCTAAAATAAAAAAATGTCAAAATTTTTTTGTCACTGCATTATAATAAACAAAAATATACGATGAAACTTTTTTGAATCTATATTGTACAGTATCCAGTTTTAAGTTTTTGTTTTTTCCGCTCCTCCAAAATTCTACGGCTCTTTATTTATAATCAAATGTGATTTCTTCATCATCATTTGTGCACTGATTTGTTGGTGCAAAATCAGGATCAAGAAGGTAATGTTGAACTTCATCTTCGATTATTTTAGCATCAGTATCTTTATAATCTTCATGAAAATCTAACGTCTCTTCAACAATCATATCAATATCATTAAACTCATACACGACATCTATTAATATTTCTTTCAACTTTTCTGACAATTTAATTTCTTTGAAATTAATCTCGCTATCCGGTATTTGTAAACTTTGAAAATATGCTAATAATAATTTGACTACGTTCAAAGGATTGATCTTCATGTTTTAAGCTAAAACAAAATCAAGATATAAATACTCTTTTTTGCAGTTGAATAATTTTACAAAAGACAAAAGAAAACCTAGTCTATAGATAGAATTCGATCATACGTTTTTAACAGTTATATTTCACATGTTTACAAATCAAAATATTTGAATAAAATTATATATGGTAAGTGACATAAATACTTGCGTAGTAGAAAAAAACTTTTCTTCTTGTTATGTACTATATTTTCGTGTTCGAAATTGGTATGTAAATATAGAAATAAGGTTATTTATAAATCCAGCACTATAAAAAAACTTTATCTTTTTAAATACTTGACTTTTCTTCAACTACTATGAATAATGAAATATATATCGGATGTCTTATTATCGTAAGGGGCGTAGATTTGATATAGCTTATCTTTTTCGAGCCATGGATAAGACAAAATTGTAAATAAGATAAAGTGTACAGCAAAGTAAAGTACCAACAAAAAGTAAACAAAACCACAAGTGAAAATTGAAAAAAGTAAACAGTTTATAAGTATAGGAATTGAGACTACAATAACTATTTATAACTATTAATATAATCAATTATTTGTTACAATTTCTTTTCTCATTGACAAATTGTAAATGATTAAAACAGAAATAATAACTGTATTAAACTTCCACTTTTGAAATTAATAATTTTATGTTATTACTTGTTATTTTTCTTTATTTCGAATTAACTTTACGTTTAAGAAATAATTATAACGAGTGCGACTGGCCCTCGTTATGTCTCTCTCTCCCTCTTATAATTATATTATGTATATATTTTCTGTATATGTTTCACTTTGTAAATACGTCTGCTGCCACTAGCGTAGCCGACTATAGCGGGAGAGAAGAGGCAGCCGATCACGGTAAGTCGCATGAGAGAGAGCAAGAGAGAGAGAGAAGAATACGCGACGGACAGACCGCGACTCACGACGGGCCGCGCGCCGCTGGCTTTCCGCAGCTCGCATAGGCGTTACCGCGGAGAGAAAGCAGATTAGGTTTGACCACGCTGAGCGACACACGTGGAGACAAGGGCATCGTTCTCACCGACGAGCTCGTCCGCTGCGACACACGCCGTCTTCGTAGCGTTAGCCACCGCTTTAGCGGAGCCGGGAGACCACGCCGTCCTTGTATGTACCTGCGACTTCTCTCTCTCTCTCTCTCTAATTTGGCTTGCTGCTCTCTCTCTCTCTCTCTCTCTCTCTCTCCCACGCTGCGACGCTATCACCTGCGTCACTCGTACCGCTTATTGTAATCACACTTTTGCTGCTATTATATTTTATGCCTGCTAGATAGTCGCTACCGTTCATTTCGAACCTTGTCCTTTACCGCTTTCCTTGTCGCTCGTTGCGTCGACTGCGCACCACGTTTTCGTGGCTTTCAGCACAAGCAGACAGCACGACTAGTACAATAATAGTATAACTGTTGTTATTAATTTCGATAAAACAATATAGTTAATAATTATTTATAATTTATTTTAGTCTCAAATCTTATATTTATATCCGTTATTAATTATTTTTATCTTTTTTGTATTTATAATGAAAAGAAAATAATAATTATTACATAAAATTTGTAATACTTGGGACATATTGTTATGCAACATGAATGTTATTCAAGAAATACATTTATTTTTCGCTATTTATATAAGGTTAGCCCGCATGTGATTCGGTAAGGGTGGCTTATAAGGGGGGGGGGTAGATAGGTTAGGGGTAGGTGGATAAGAGGTATGTGATTCAGCTGGGATAATTCGCTTATGGTGTAAAATTCAATTATTTCAAGAAATAACAAACGACTAAAGTTGTTTTTCCCAGAATTAGGTGGGTTAGCCTGCATGTGGTTCGGTAAGGGTGGTTTATGGGGGTTTGGTAGGTTAGAGGCAGGTTGGTTACTTGAGGTAGCTCGCTCATGCATAGGATTAAATTATTTCAAGAAATAACTAACGACTAAACTTGTTTATCCCAGGGTTAGGTGGATTAACCTGCTGATAGTTTGACGGGGGTGATTTCCAGGGGGTGAAACACCCATTAAACTATTTTTTTCAATCCGGTAACATGTCAATTTAATTTTGGTACTTTCTCATTATCAGTGCAATTTTTAAATCACTCGTGTTGATTTACTATATTACATGTCGTAAAACAGTACAAAAAATAGTGTAATTTCCCCTATTAAAAAGGGTTGCAACCCTTCGGTATAAATGTTATGTCTTTAAAAGCGCCTTTTAATAAGAAATTTTTTAACGTTGAGTTTACTGAAAAATATTCATTTGATGCTGAGAAATATTAAAAAAACTGATTTTAGGGGTTGATATTCAGGGTGAATTTCACCCCTTAAAAGCCCTTATGGGCCGATAAAAAAAACACGTATCTAATTTTTTTTCAAGTACTACAACATATCCCAAAATCATTCAAATCGGTGAGGTCGGGTTGGGGTGGTTCCCTTGTAAGTCAAAGCAATATATCTAGAAGATTAGGGATTCATCGCTCAACGGCGTCACGCGCTTTTAGTGTGTATGATGAAACAGGTTCTTTTCGCCGGAGGCCTGATCATGGTCGACATAGGATTACTTCGAATCGAGAAAGTCGCAACATTGTTAATGAAACCCTGCGCAATCCAAAGCAGGTTGCGCGACAAATTGGGAATTATGCTTTACCAGGCAGACGAATTAGCGCTCAGACGATAAGGAGATTCCTTTATGAAAGGGGTTTGAGATTATGAACTCGTACTAGAGTGCCTAATTTAGAACCAGTTCACCGACAAGCTCGTCTAAATTACGCCCATAATTATCGACATTGGATTCATAGGGACTGGAGACATGTGTTTTATACAGATAAATCTCGATTGTCTTTACGGAAACAATGCTAGGATTCAAATTTGGCGCCGTAGATGACAACGGTTTGCACCAAATCACGTTGGTCCAACTCTAACATTTAGTGGAGGATCCAATATGGTATGGGGTGGAATTTCAATGAACGATCTATCAGATTTAGTAATTCTCCCATCATCTCCAGGATTAACAGCGGGACGTTACATAAACGAAGTTTTACCCTCTCACATAATTTCAATGCGTCGGTAAATGAGCCGTAATTTCATCTTGATGCAGGATAATACACGCCGCCATATTACAAGGATAGCTCGTAATTACTTGTAGGAAAACAATGTCTCATCCTGCTATTAGCCCAGATCTCAATCCTATACAGCATGTGCGGGACATGATGTGTAGGCGATTACGCAGCTTAGAGAGACCTCCCGTTATCCTCGGAAAGCGTGAGAGTATTCTACATGAAATTTTTGCACCACATACCTCAAGATTCCATTATAGCATGCATTAATATGCAAGAACGTTTATGAGAGGTAATTTGTCAGCAAGGTAGCAATGCATGGTACTAAAGGCATAAGGCGCATAGGGTTTGGAGTCAAAAAATACTGCGGAAGTGACGAGCCGTGAGATCCCTAATTTAAGAAGCGGTTTAAACAATCGCCCGTTTTCAGAGCCACAACGATGCGCAAGACCGAACAACAACGTCCTTGCGGTATGCATCGGGTAATGCTGATGTTGGTGGTATTTGGCTAAAACATAGTAATATTTTTAAAATCACATAATTCAGTTAAAAAAATCGTAGAAGGTCGAAATTTTTTTTAAATACTGGATGAAAAGTGTATTTTATGGTAATGGTATTTGTGGTTTTTTGAGAAAAAGTTTGTGCCAATCCAAGTAAACGTGCAAAATATTACGTTTTTTTTTTTAAAGTTGGTAAGCTTAATTAAGACATAGCAATGTGGTATTATCTCGCAACAATTTGAAATTATTTTTCCCTAAAAGTAGAAAATTCCCTAAAAAACAAAAAGAAATGATCTCTATACGATGAAAATTGACTGAGTTACAAGCATTTGAAAAATGGCAATTTTTCGATTAATCCATTAACGTCCAAAATGTCAAAATTTCTTGTACGTTTTCAAAGTGATTTTTTCCTATGTAATTGTCATTGAAAAAATTCTTGAACCACATATTCTGATGTAAAATTGCATGCTCTTTCAGAATCCGTTGCCAGAATCATGATAAAACTCACAGGAAAAGAGATATGCTCGATTGAAACATAAAAAACACCTAAATTTTCAAAAAAAAAAATTTTTAGGATTTTTTTTCGAAGTGTTACGGTGAAGATATCACCTTGCGACCGTGATCAAAGGTGATCATGGGATTTGAAGTTTAACAGGGAATTTTTTTGTTTACCTTGAACCATCGCTTCTTTACAAAATGGCGGAAAAAACGAATTTTTTTTTTTTCAATCTTCATCAACTTTTTTCTCAAAATCTATGGTCTTTAGAAAAAAATTCATAAAAACAAAAATGCCTTAGAATCGCTCGAGGAACATTCTCAAATTTTTTCAGAATTTTTTGAGACAATTTTTGATTTTCCGGGAAACTTGGGAAATGGAATTTTGAAAAATGTCTCCAAAAATTCTGAAAAAATTTGAGAATGTTCCTCGAGCGATTCTAAGGCATTTTTGTTTTTATGAATTTTTTTCTAAAGACCATAGATTTTGAGAAAAAAGTTGATGAAGATTGAAAAAAAAAATTTGTTTTTTCCGCCATTTTGTAAAGAAGCGATGGTTCAAGGTAAACAAAAAAATTCCCTGTTATACTTCAAATCCCATGATCACCTTTGATCACGGTCGCAAGGTGATATCTTCACCGTAACACTTCGAAAAAAAATCCTAAAAATTTTTTTTTTCGAAAATTTAGGTGTTTTTTATGTTTCAATCGAGCATATCTCTTTTCCTGTGAGTTTTATCATAATTCTGGCAACGGATTCTGAAAGAGCATGCAATTTTACATCAGAATATGTGGTTCAAGAATTTTTTCAATGACAATTACATAGGAAAAAATCACTTTGAAAACGTGCAAGAAATTTTGACATTTTGGACGTTAATGGGTTAAAAATGTTGTTGCGATAATTTTTTTGCGGAGTGTATATGTTTGGGTACCATATTCTATTCAGATTTTTTTTAGATTAACTTTTTAAACTCATTTTTTTTATAAAATTTTTTTTATAAATTAATTTTTTGTTTATGCTTGAAAATAGATCAAATGAGGAATTTCAATAAGGGTCGATTTCGGCCTCCTCTGAATTTGATCAAAACCTATTGGAAATTGTTTGCTAATGCTTAGAATATAATTCTAGAGAATTTAGAGCCTAAACTCAGCATTTGAATATGTAGACAAGGTCACATGAAGGTTAAAATAAGTGAATTCATGGTCCACAAACCCATAAACCATTTCGATATCATTTATCATTCACGGCGAAGACAATTCCTTCGGCCGGGAAGGTTATAGCGACTGTCTTTTGGGATTCGCAAGGAATAATCTTCATCGACTATCTGGAAAAGGGTAAAACCATTACAGGCGAGTATTATTCATCGTTATTGGATCGTTTGAAAACCGAGCTGCTAGAGAAACGTCCACGATTGTTCCACAAAAAAGTCCTCTGCCACCACGACAATGCGCCAACTAACGCCTCAGCAGTTGTGAAACTGATGGAGATAGGGTTCCAACTCATTTCAGATCCCCCGTATTCTCCAGACTTGGCTCCGTCGCACTACTATTTGTTCCCTAATATGAAAAAATAGCTGGCGGGGAAAATATGTTATTCAAACGAGGAGATGATTGCAGAAACGAATGCCTATTTTACATACTTGGACAAATCCTATTATTTGGAAGGGATTAACAAACTATAGCAGCGTTGGATGAAGTGTATAAGCCTAAAAGGAGACTGTGTTGAAAATAAAAGAGATTTATTTAAAAAAATCAAGCAATTTTTATTTTTGCACGGACTTTTCAAACGACCCTCGTACATCCGTGACCTTACTTTTGACATTGAACTCGATCTTCAAGATGAATTGAATATAATTTTTTTATTTTGAACAAAAACCCTATACTTGATACTAGAAATAAAAATAGAAAAGAAATGATCGTTTTACTTGAAATAAGGTAAGTAGTTATTTTAAGATTTAAAGGATCCAACTATCTACTAAGAAAACTGCTAGATTAAGACAAATATTACTTCTACAAAAGTTATAGGGTTTAAACAATGTTTTTTCATGCCAAACCGTACAATTCCATACTGACCTATATAACCCCGTGTCAATCCATATTACGCCATACTAATGTATAGTACACCAAACCAACCCCTGTACCGTGTTGTCCCATACTAATCTATATTATTTATATCAAACTATATTACCCTATACTAACTTACCATATCCTATATCAACCTCTATTACTCCATCATTACAAAATTGATCATCTATTACTCCATAATAATTATCATTGATTTATATTGATAATTATCTCCTCATCTTTACCCTTAGTAACCCATATTGGTTTATATTAATTTGTATATATTGATATTTATCTCCCCACCCTCATCCTTAGTAACCTATATTGGTTTATAATAATTATTTTATATTACCTATTAAATAATATTCAAGTACATGAACATTAGAACAAGTAGTCTTGATTCTTTCCTAAATATTTTTTGTGGTCATCTCACGTTCACACTATTATTGTCAAAACTATCAAATGTTTGTACCCTTTTATTTATATTTTACAAATAAGTTCTCATAAATATTTTTTACCTTTCCTACTACTACTTTTGCTACTTTTCACTAAAACTTTTTTTTAATTTCCGTTATTACTACATTTTTAATAAGTTCTTTTTATACATAATTCATTCTATCTATAACTTTTTTCCACAACTATTATACTTTACTAATTCCTAAAACTGAAATACATATAATGGATGATAATCGAGGCGACCCACATGATTTTGTCGAACCAAATCCCGAGATTCCTGTCAATAAGACTATTCAGTTTTCTTTTGGACGTATTTCTAAGTCTCACAAGTACTGTATTATTTGTAAATCTACTAAAAATCTCATTGTAGTACCTGCAAGAGTGTGATGTTCGTATCACTTAAATATAATTAATAGTTCATACTCTCGTAGTCTTGTCACGTTAATAAGTAAGAATTCGTTTCTTTTCAAATTTACTCTAATTGTCAATATGAATTAAATCGATGCATCAAGTATATGTAAATATAACTAAAGTACCAAGGAAAGTCAGACTGTGCCCTAGTTTCTTATGGTGCGAATTGTCCCATAAGCAGAGCTAAAGTCTTCCTTGTAAAGGATATAATTCAGCCCAAGTTTCTTATAGCGCGAAATGTTCTATAAGTTGAGCACGAATTATAGGAAAGGAAAGGTCTTGCTCATTTTATCACAATGAGAGAAAGAACTTAGGTATTAGCCAAGTTTATTCAATCTTATGCGCTCACTTTGCAAGGCTAGGAGTGAATACCAACCTGTGCAATAATGGGCGTAGTTATACACAGATTTTCCCGTCTATTTTCGCAGGAGAGTTCTCTTCGAGAAGTTTTCGATTCTTCGAGAAATATTCTCTAATTTTAAGAAATGAATTTTCTTCATTTACAAGTAAATAAACATGAATACTAAAGTTTCAACACATGTAAACTTTACAAAATTAGTTATTGGTCGATTTAGTGTAATTTACAATTATCACAAATAGTATCGTCAAAAGTTATTAATTAATAAAGTAAATTAATGTAATATTACAATATTTACAATAGAACAATATTAAATTTTTACATAACTTTATCGTTTATTAATTTTAAAAGTATTTTCTAAAACGAAATATTCAAATTAGTTAATAACACTTGAATTATAACAAATTTTTATATTTGTGACGGTTTTTTCTATAATCTTATAACGCAATTGCTAGATTAATTATTTAAGACTTATAAATTATAAAGCTATCATTATTATGTATAAAATTAACGCTTTCGTTCTATGTACAACTTAATGTTTTTAATAAATTATTGATTATTTATTTAGTAATAACAGTTATTATTTAACTGTTATTAATGAAACCAATTCTTACTCATATTATTCAGATATTCATTTTAAATATGGAGTATTCACATTTTTGTAATAATTAATATTTATAGTGTTATTTAAATTAACTTTGCTTATTAAAATTCATTATTATTTAATATTTAAACGCAATTCGAATTACTATAATCTAAATCTATGTACTAAAATCTATATAAGAAATGCTTTATTACATTAAAATAACGTTTAATTAACATATTTTATCAAAATAACGAAAACTATTATATCTATATCTATCAGTCTGTGACGTCACGCTCCTTATAATGTCATGAAATTAGACTCTTGTTCTAAGACAATCGAATAATAGGTGAGGTAGCGCCGTTTAATATGCTCATTGATGTAAACAGATAGATGAGTTTAACGGGATGCAGTCATTCAGTGAAATAATAAGCTAGCTCATAGATAGGACCGTTACAAGAGCAAAGTTCGAATTTTTTATCAATCGTGCTTTAATTATGTAAGGTAAACCGAGGTGCTGTAAAAGACATTTGCATGGGAACAAATTGTAACAAAAGGACCTTCATCGCATCAAGGAAAGTGAAAACTCCACTACAATGAGCGATACGGGAATAGTTCAGCTTTTGAATGATATTCGCAAACTATCCCAGTGGCAATCATTAGATTTTGATGAATCGGGAGCCCTTAAGAATGAGGATTACCGTCGACTGACTGGAATATCCTCGAACTATTTTAATGACCTTTTCAGTAAAGTCAATCATAAAATTCATAATACTCAGAAGAGAAGTGTACGAACATGTCTCGCTCTACTCTTGGGAAAGTTACGAACTAATATGTCTCAATCAGTACTTTCAACGCTTTTTGGAATATCTAGACGAAAAGTCGATAGAGCAATTGGTTCTGCCAGGAGAGCGTTTATGGAGTGCTTTGTACCCAAACATCTTGGTCTCAATCATATTTCTCGAGATGAGTGCCTAAATCTTCACACTCGTGATCGCGCTAAATATCTCTTCGCTGAAGGCCAAAATGTTGCTATACTAGTGCAGATGTGACTTATATACGAGTATACATAGAGAAAAGTAGTAATTATACATTTCAAAGGTGCACGTTTCCTATGCATAAAACTAGACTATTAGTGAAACCTATGATGTTAGTCAGTACTACTGGTTATATTTTAGATGTATTCGGTCCCTATTTGGCTGATGGAAAAAAACAATGACGCTAATATTCTAGACAACTAAAGAAAGCAAAAAATATTCCGAACTTTTAAAATGGCTGTGGCCAGAAGATATTTTTATTGGTGATCGTGGATTCCGAGACTGTATATCCACTTTAGAAGAATATAGCCTGATTCCTAAAATGCCTCATTTTTTGGTTAAAGGTTTCCAATATGACACTACAAGTGCAAACAAATGCCGGCTTGTTAATAATATTCGATGGGTAGTTGAGGCTATAAATGGCTTAATAAAGATGTGGAAAATGTTGGCAAGTATTATCCCCAATTCTCAAATCCCTTATATTGGAGATTATGTTCGCATCGTATACGCTCTTTGTAATGCATATAGACCTCACCGAGTTCATGCTTCGTCAGACGATGATGAAATTAGTGCAGAGAGAATGCTTGTATTAAGTGAAAAGCGAACGTACTTCAAAAGGTAGTAGAAGATAATAAGTAGGCTCGTAAGACAGTGAAGTGGAATAAGATAGAAACTGGATCTTTACACGACTTTCCACGGTTAACACTTAATGACCTCCACAGAATCACAGTAGTTGCTTGTCAGGTCAAACAGGCTAAGTCGTATACGAGGAGCATATGAACGATGATGACAGTTACCATGTTTATGTGCACAAAGAAAAAAGCGATATATTAAGAGTAAAAGTACAATCGCGTGTTATTTTATTTTTATTTCATTAAAGCAGTACCAACTTTGGATAAGATATCTGACAGATGACTAATTTAATTAAAGGTTGGTATTGTCAGTGTAAGACCGGAGCTTGTACAGTGGGATGTTGTGCACATATTGCGTTAGTTTTATGGTTTCTAGGATATTATAGATATTTACAAGAGAAACCACAATATAATAGTGATAACTGGTTCAAACACGAGTTAGAGGCTATGAACTATCAGACGATACTTAGATGACAATGACAGTTCTGAAAACAGTTAAGAATTATGTACAGAAAAACGCTTTCGATATTGTAATACTTGATAGATTCATCAATCACCAAAATACTAGCATACAATACAACGATAGAAACATAGACGGATACAAAAATAAATAGACACATACAAAGACAGACAGATAGACATGATGTACAAGACCCGATCGCGCAACTTCCTCATGGTGCACATTAGATAACGCTAATGCAGACGGTAATAATGATTACTATTATAAGTGGTTTGATTTTTAGCTTCATGACTTGTGAATGGAAGACATTGAGAATTGACCAAGTTCAAGATCAAGAGCAAGGTCACTGATGTATTCTCCGATCTTACTTTTCATGACAGAGAGTACACTCCTTTACATATTGCAATGAAAGCAATGAAATAGGATCATGATTCATCGTAAACTCCGCTCATTTAGATGTGACCTTGAACTCACCTTACCCGTGATCTGATCGAGTCAAACAGATCCCAAATTCAAATTCAGCAACACTTAAAACGTATAAATACATTGGTTTACTTCGTAAGATGCTAATTATGTACATTTAACCTTGAATTGACCTTGATACTGATTTGATGAAGTGAAACCAATCTTGAATTTAAATTGAGCGACCTCAAAAATATATGGTATATCTAGTTTTGCGTGTTGCACATTTGAATAAATTCATGGATCTGTGATAAGCTATCAATTTCTGAGATAAAAGACTCGCTTATTTTGACCGTTATATGACCTTATCTACATATTCAGATGCTGCGTTAGGCTATAAATTCTCTAGAATTCTATTCTAAGCATTAATAAACATTTTCCAATAGGATTAGATCAAATTTAGAGGGGGCCGAAATCGGCCCTTATTTGTGAACAAATTGATATATCCCAGCATTAGTTAACAGATATGCCAGATATACCAATACACGTCCAAAATCTTGCTCAAAATCTTGAAAAAACAAGGAAAATCGACGTTTTTTACTGAGACATCGAACACTAGAATTTTTATACATGTAGAATAGACATGTTTTTTACGTATTTAACGCACTGAATCCGAATCATCCATCAGAATTGATCGGGCATCCCCCACCCAGTTTCTCGAAAAAGTTGAAAAACAGCTCAAAATCTTTGAAAAATGCAGAAAATCGACATTTGTCACTTTGAGAGTAAACCATACAATTTTTCTACCTAGAATAAGCATATTTCTCAAGTATTTTGACTAGCTGAATCTAATTCTGCTCTCAGAATTGACGGTAAACCCTAAGGTCCTTCGAAAAGTTGAAAAACTCCTGAAAATAGTGAAAAAATAGGAAAAATTCGACATCTTTTATTGTAAAAGCATGAATTTGAGATCGTTTCTACATAGAAAAAGCATTATGTAATTTAATTTGCTGGATCTAAATGTGAGCTTTTATCAACTCTATTACCCTTCTAAATTAGAAAAAATTTAATATATTGCATAAAAAATCGAAAATTTCAAAAAATAATATAGCCAAGAGTTAGTGTGATGTTAATATCATCTATAATTTATAATATTGTTCGAACTCTCGTGGTATGTTGCGTTAATGAGTAAGAATTCGTTTTAATTTTGAAAATGCTTATTAATATTAAGTTTGAAATAAAATTATAAATGAATATCTATGATTATTTGAATTTGGCTTAAGAAAAGATAGACTTTACCCTAGTTTCTTATGGTGCGATGTATCCCATAAGCAGAGCTCAAGTCTTTCTTATAAAAAGGATGTAATTCAGCCCAAGTTTCTCATAGCGCAAAGTGTTCTATGAGTTGAGCACAAATTACAATAGGAAAAGAAAGGATTTGCTCAGTTAATCACTTGAGAGAAAGAGCTTAAGTATTAGCCAAGTTTATTCAGTCTTATGCGCTCACTTTGCAAGGCTAGGAGTGAATAGCAGCCTGTGCAATAATGGGCGTATTTATACACAGATTTTCCCGCCTATTTTCGCAGGAGAGTTCTCGTTGAGTTGTTTACGCAATTATGCGAAATCATTTTTCCAAATTTACTAGATAATAGACAGTAATAATGAAATTTTAAACATGTAAACTTTACGTAAGTAAATATTGGTCATTTTAGTATAATATACAATTATCGCAAAAAGTATTGTCAAAAGTTATTAACTAATAAAGATATATAAAGTGATAGCGTATTATTTACAATAAAACAATGATAACATTTTACATAGATCAATAGTTTATCACTAAAAGAAGTATTTTCTAAAAAGAAATACTCAAATTAGTTAATAACATTTGAATTATAATAAATTTTCATATTTGTAACGGTTTTTTCTAAAATCTTATAATGTAATTACTAGATTAATTATTAAGATTAATAAATTATAAAGCTGTCATTATTATGTACGATATTAACGCTTTCAATCTATATACGATTATGTGTTTAAATAATATATTAATTGTTTATTTATTGATAACAGTAATAACTAAGCTGTTATCCATAAAACAACTTCTTACTCTTGTTACTTTGATAATCATCACGAATTTAGAATATCCGCATTATTCTGATAATTAATATTTACAATGTAATAAACAAATTAACTTTGCATATTAAAATTCAATATAATTTATAGTTAAACGCAATTAAAATTATTATAATTTAAATCTATGCCCTGAAATCTATATAAAAAATGCTTTATTTCATAGAGATTACTCTTAATTAATATATTTTAATAAAATAACAAAACTATTATATCTATAAGTAAGTGACATCACGCTCCTTATATTGTCATGAAATTTGACTCTAGTACTAATACAATCATATAATATATGAGGTGGCGCTGTTTAATATGCCGTAATGCAGTACATTACAAGGCTTTTCCTGATTGTTGCATTATCTACAACACCTCAGGAAAGCCATTCCCGTCCCTTGCCGCCCCGTAACCAGTTGTATAAAATGTAAACAAACGCGCACTAAAATGAACAATTGACCCTTTTCATGCCCGAATACCACAACCGGAGATATTGACCGGAGATATTGGAAATAAGCTCGACGAACGCGATCCGACGGACACTCAAAAGCACGAAATAAGAGAGCGCACGCACACACTCACTCACGACCACGTGTTACCAACCGGCGAAAGAAAAACGGAAAACTTCACTGGGAAATGCAACGGAAATGCATGTTGATGACACATGCAGATCCGTTACACTCCCAGGCACCAACACCAACACTCACAGAGCACTTAACCGACACGAGAGCGCCGCAGGAGGCGCTCCAACGATCGTTACGGGAACACGAGGTGTACACGCGAGAAACCGAGCGGCCATTTTGAAGCTCCGAGATTAACTAAGCATGAGCAAGCGAGACCTACTGAGAGCAAGCGAGACAGACTGAGAGCGAGCGAGCAAGACAGAGCGAGCGAAATAGACTAAACAAGAGCGAGCGAGACAGATTATATGAAATGATAAATAGAATTATATGTAAATGCGAAAATGGGGGCGCTACAATTGAGACGACGTACATTATATATTTATTCACAACGAACTAAAATTAAAATTATAATTAGAAAATGAACATGAAAAAAGTACCGAATTATAAAAATTCGCATGCGACCGACACACCCCTCATTATAATAGAGAGCGACAAATACCCCGTTAAATTTAATCAATAAATTAACCGACAGAATTCGAACCTCTGACGAAATTCGCTGGTGACTTCACGACCAATAAGCGAATTAAAATAAAATTTGATTTCCGTCCGGATAGAAAAATAGATAAGAATAGGGGTAGATCATTCCTATCAATTAATGATAGCGATCTTAGTGGGGGGTGAGAGAGGGTAAATAACGACGAAAGTAGGAGAGGTAAGGAGGGCGTTGTATCCTTCTAATTTACATACGGACCAATGATAAAATATTCGGAGGGCGCTACCGATATCCGAATTAGCATACCAACCAATAATAATATTTCTTCTCGGAAAGAGGAGAAGAAAAGCGATCTTTGACCGCGAAAAGCCGATTCTCATCCATTTTGCCGTTGTTCTTTGAACCAGAAGACAGTCTATAATTTCTTGTATTTTAGAGATTAACGGAGCCCAGCCTTTGTGATTTTCATTGGCGTAAGTCCTTAAAAATCTTTCCAACGCTCTGCGTATCCGCTTCACGATATTGCTTTGTGGATGGCGAGTACTAGAGTATATCAATTTTATGTTAGCTGTAGAAAGTTTTTTTTTCCAAGCTTTTGCAGTGAACTGAGTACCGTGATTACATATGATTGCCAGTGATTTTCCATAGTTAAGAATATAATGTTCGAAAATCTTTTTTATGGTAGTATATGTTGTTGATCTCTTTATAGGATGCATAACATAAAATTTACTGAAACAATCTATGGTTGTTAAAATATATTCAACTCCACCACGTGAAGTAGGCAAAGGACCATAGAAATCTATTGATAACAAATCATTTGATTTTTCTATGAGTATTGGATGCATTATAAATGATATCTTTTTAGTATAATACTTCGTGCGCTGGCATGAATCACATCGATTTATAGCTTCAGCGACTTTTTTACGAAGCTTATAAATATAAAAATTTTTTTTGTTACATCTTAGTAATTTTTCGTGATCCGATGTGATCATAGATCTTGTGTATTTCTTGGATTAATCCTGAAATAATTACTTCAGGTAACGAAATTTTATTGTTAATTTTATCCTTTTTATATACTAACTAATTGAAAGTTTTTTTTTGAGTATATGTCTATGATCAAAATTTTCCTTTTTTCTTAATTTTTGAATGTAGTCATCCTTTTGTTGTAACAAATCAAGATTTTTCATGAACGTAGCGACTTAGATTTCATCGGTGTAGTCGTTGCTGTAGTCTATTATGTATCTTAATAGGAAATCAGCGGCTTTATTTTTGTTGCTTGGTATATATTCGTACGTAATGTTGTAGTTTTGTATAAACAAGCACCACCTCACTAATCTCGCATTTGTAAATTTACAAGTCGTTAAAAATTTCAACGCTTCGTGGTCAGTACGAATAATTATTTCTTTCGCACCTCGTAGATATGTTTCCAATTGTAGACACGACCAAGTTACAGCTAAAAGTTCTTTTTCGGTAGTGAAATAATTCAATTCTGCGCCTTTCAAAGTTCTAGATATAAATGTTACAACTTCTTATTCTCCTTCGCTACTTAATTAAGATAAAGCCGCGGCTATAGTGTGATAATTAGCATCAGTTGTTAATATATAAAGTTTACTAGGATCAGAAAATTTTTAAGTAATAGTATCAATAAAAATTATTTTTACATTTTCAAAAGCTGATTCATGCTCAGGTAACCACTGATAGGCTTTGCTTTGTTGCAATAAGTTTATTAAAGGTCTACATATTTCAGCATAATTTTTCGCAAACTGTATAAAAATTTACAAATTTAAGAAAGCTTTGCAAGCTTTTTGTTTCTTTGGAGCTTCATAGTTTTCAATTATTTCTAGTTTACTTTTTTGAGCTTTTATACCGTATGGAGTAATAATATGTCCTAAATATTCAATTTCTTCTTGATCTAATTTCAATTTTGCAAATTTCAATGTATAATTATCTCTACGACAACATGTAAATAGTGTACGTAAATGATGTATATGTTCATTAAATGTTTTAAAAATACATAATATATCATCAACAAACGGAATTATAAATTATTTTAAATCGCCAATTGTTAAATTTAAAGCTCTTACTAATGCTGCTGTACGAGTGCATGTACTGAAACGTACTACATTGAACTCGTAGATATTACCTTCAATAATAAATGCCGTATATTTCTTACTTTTTTCTTCGAGAGGAATTTGCCAAAAACTACTTGTCAAATCAAAACCAGATACAAATTTTATTCCGATACAATGTTGATAAATATCATTCATATGTACTGGGGCTTCATAATCCTTTACTAATTTTTTGTTTAATTTTCGGGCATCTAGACAAAATCGTACTGACCCGTCTTTTTTTATACTTATAACAATCAGATTAATATAATTACTAACTGATCGACAAATAACGCCATCTTTTAGCATTTCTTTGTTTGCAATTCGAACATTTTCTCGATGATTTAACGGTATAGGAAACTATTATGAAAAATAAGGCTCTTTATCTTTTAAAATCAATTTATGAATATGTACTTTTAAAAAACCTAGTTTTTTACGAAATACATCGTTAAATTCGTACACGAGCGAAGCTATCTCATTTTTTTGAGCATCGGTTAAGCTTAAGCTTTCATCTATTTTCTTATTGATTTCCCCTCGAGTTAGCTCAGCAGAATCGTCTTTTGCAATCCCAGCGTCTATTTCATTTCCAGATAGATCAATGACCGATGGTAGATCATTACTAAATTCTGAGACAGTATCATACTGAATAGTTAAGCTTTGAAAAGTACTTTCATCTATAAATGTATCGTTATATTTTAGATTTTCTAAATAATTATCAATTTCAAAATAAATTTGTTCATTATAATTATCAAGTTTGAACATTATATTTTTCATTGTATCATAACCGATAATGCAGTATTTTATTAATTTAGGAATGATTATAAAGATAATATTAATACATTGATTTCCCCATTTTACATTTACATAAATTTGTTTCTTCAATCTCACTGATTTTTGGCCCGTAGACACTTAAATAACATGCCCGCTAATAGGAAGAATTGGTTTATCCTTAAAAATGTTTAAATTTTTATTATAAAATTCCTCCGAAATAGCAGAAATTTCGCTACCTGAATCAAGTAGAGCTTTAACTGGAATATTATCTAGTAAAAGAATTATTTCAGGACGAAGCCTGCCTCCATTATTATTTTCATTATTTAATAATTCACCATTCATTTCTCGTCTAGGATTTAAAAAAATGGTTAATAATTCTTTTGATTTTAATATATCATCTGATTTTAACACAACATTTTAGTGTTGCTACTCTTTGCAAGCTGTCGTATTTTAACGATTTCCGAGAAGCAATAATTACGCGGTTCTCAACGTAGTACTAGGTACGCTACCGTCTAATGGAATAGATTTTGGATTATCATTATATTTGTTTTTATTTACTTTATTGTTATTACTTTGATTAATTGATTTAATATTTTCAACAGTTATACTACTGATTTGATGTTCTACGCCACTATCTTTTTGAGTATGGCGTGAACTAATATAATCATCATTATCTAGAGAAGATAAGATTTTAATGAATTTCGAAATCTTTTTTATGTGTCTAGCTTGAACTAATAGACGTACATCTCTATCAAAATGCCGAGAGAGTTTATCTATTAATTCCTCTTCATCAAATTTTCATTTATATCATAAGCTAAATTTATTTTCGTGTTGCATAATGACAATGAATTAATTTTCCGTTTCCAAAATATTTACCAAACTCTATTTCACGAGTAATGTTTTGTCGAATTTCCGCGTTTCAAAATTTTTCTTTGAATAACGTCTTAAAATTTTCAAAATTTTTTATTTCGCGCTGTACTAAGTTGTACCACGAAGAGTTTACTCCCGTAGATAGATAGTGTAATAGGGTGGATTAGCTAGTAAAATAGGAATTTAATGTCGAACGAATTTCCATTACGCAGAGATCCTAACCCCTAATCCTAATCCCCTAGATAAAATCGGTTTAAAATTTAATTCGTAATAGATCCGTTAAACTAATAATAAACGAAATGACGTAATGCGGCGAGTAAAATTAATAACATTTAATTCAAATAAACTACAGTCTTTTACGGGCCGAAAGACTAACCCACCCGAATAGGATTTACAATGATTAATAATAATAATGATTAATAATGAGAGAGAGAGAGAGAGAGAGAGAGAGTTGAGTTGAGTTGAGTTGAACTTTATTGCCCCTTTGGGTAGAACCCTGTATGGGGTTAACGATGTACATTATGTTTACAGTGGCTTGCATATGTGATGCAAGCAGTATACGAAGTTAGGCGAAAGGCAAGATACATAGTAAAAATGTACCATGTAAATTATTACATAAAGATGACTTAAAATAGTTATTATAGTTAACAAACTTATATGCAAATATTAAGAACTAGGTTGAATATATTCCGTAGATTACATAGGTGTTCAATAACGTGTGTAAAAGTGCGCTTGAGTTACAAATTTTTACTTATGTATAATTATAGTTTAGAATGAGTCACGGCCGGGATAGTGGAGGGATGAAGAATATGAGGATTAAGGTATCGACCTCTGACTTGGAGATATTCATTGGTGGATGAAAATTGGGACGCATGAAATGGTAAGATAGGAGAGGGAAGGTTTGATAGGGCTTCAACGGGTGTAAGATCTTCGAAAATTACTACAGACCTCCAAGCGGAAAGCTCATGTATGAATAGTAGAGATCTCAGCCAGTGTTTAAATTCATTCAACCTGCCGAATGATAGGACAGTTACACTAAGGTTGTTGAGGAGGCGGGAACCGGATATTGTAAAAGAGTTATTCCAAGACTTAGTGCGGGGAGCAGGATAGGAGAATATAGAGGGAGGATTACGATTTGATCTTGATTGATGAGAGTGTATGGGGTCAGAGAAGTGGGCTATGAGGTAAGAGGGAAGTTGGGTTGATAGGGCCTTGTAGGTGAGGTTGCCAAGCGACAGAACTCTTTTGTTGGCAAGTGATAGCCAATTGAGTCGTAGCCGATGGTAGCTGACGTGGGTAAGAATATTGCGAGTAGGTATGTGTGGAATGAAGCCAACTACATATCTGACGCAGGCATTTTGAAAGATTTGTAGGTGAGATAATCTAGTTTTATCTAGGTCAAGAAAGAGAGAGGAACAGTAGTTGTAGTGTGGAAATATGAGGGTCTCAACAAGTTATTTTCGTAGGTTAAGACTTAGGGAGTGTTTGTAGTGTTTGAGGGAGTACAGAGAAGAATAAACTTTACGAACTATTGTGTTGACATGGAATTTCCAGTTAAGAGTGGAGGAAAGGGTGACGCCAAGGTTAACTGCAGTGGAAGAGTAGGGTATGGGGGTTCCTAGTACATGTATCCGAGGTAAGATTGAAAAATCAATGCGTGAGATGTAAATTTCGCTACCAAGGATCATGACTATAGTTTTTGATGAATTCAAATCTAGACCGTTATCAAGAGCCCATTTGGAAACTGCATCAGCTTCGAGCTGCATGACAGAGATTGCGTGACCAAGGTCTTGGAATTGATAGTGTAGATAGATCTGCGTATCATCTGCATATAGTATGTGGTTTGCAAATTGAAGAACACGAGGGAGATCGTCAATAAAAATAGCAAAGAGTAGAGGACCAAGTACGCTGCCTTGGGGTACACCCGAGGAAGTACGTACCCAGTCAGAGAGCTTCCCACCAGAGTCAACTACTGCCTGAGCTCGGTCAGCTAGATAAGTGAATAGCCATTTTAGGGTAGGGTCACTAATGTTTATTGAGCGCATTTTCTTGATAAGGATAGTATGGGATATGCAGTCGAAGGCCTTGGAAAAATCATACATTATTAAGATGGTCAACATGCGGCGATCAATTGCTTTTCTCACATCATCAACCACTGTCAACAAAGCTGTTTCGGTACTGTGACCTCGTCTGAAGCCAGCTTGGCGGGGGGAAAGTAGGTTATGGGTCTCAAGATGGGTTGAAAGTTGAGAATGTATAAGTCGTTCAAAGGTCTTGGACATTTCACAGATTTTGGCAATTGGTCTAGTGTCTGAGGGAGATGAAGGATTCTTTTTTTTTTTATATTGGACATATAAGAGTTCGCTTCCAGTCGGTTGGAAAGCTATTGGTTGAAATTGATTTGTTGAAAAGCATTGTTAAGAATGGAGATATTTCACTGGTAACTAGCTTGAGCATTTTGGAGTTTATACCATCTATGCCATGGCCAGGAGAAGTAGATAGTGATAAAGTATTCTCAACTTCTTTCTGGGTAACAGGACGAAAAGAGAAAACTGGCAGGTTGACAGGGGTGGGCAAAGGCTCAGCAAGGATGGTGTTAAGTCCATGTAAGGTAAGAGGTGGATGCCGATTTGAAATCGAGGCATAGTGGCGATTTAGGTCATCAGCATTGAATAGAAGTAGAGGGGATGGATTAGAAGGCTTGTTGATACCCAGAGAATTGAGTACTCTCCATTTCGATTTATTATTTGGAGCAGACAGAATTTCGGTCTTTATGAAGGAGTTTTTCGAGGTAGCAATGCTATTAGTTACCTTAGAACGTAGGGATTTGTAATTGAGGACATCCTGGTCGGATTTAGTAGATTTAGCTAATGAGTAGGCACGATCACGAAGGCTCATTAATGAGCGGAGTTGAGTGGATATCCAGGGCTTGCGTCTGGTTGAAAGAATTATAGAGCGGACAGGGGCAATTGAATCATAGGTTGAGGTGATAGTGTTGGTGATATCTTTTTGAAGTTCGTCAACAGATACAGAGAGGTAAGGAGTTGGCTTGGGATTATTAAAGGAGAGATATGGAATGGAGTCGAAACTGTTGTGAAGGGAGGATAACAAGGTTGAGGAGTCGATGGTATCAAGTTTTCTGGTGAGAATGGTTTTAGGTTGTGAAACAGAAAGGGAGCATGAGTATGATAGGTCAATGAAGTCATGACCAGCTATGAAAGGTGTAGAGGTTTTTGAGAATGATAATATTCGACTGGGGTCTTTGACAATGAAAAGATCAAGTGTTGTGTGAGATGGAGGGAATTTATCGATTAGATGATGGGTGGGTTCAAGGGAAACAACATTCAAGCCATGAGAATCGATAAGATTTCTAAGTGTACAAGCATCAGAGAGTGAGGAAGAGGACAGGTCAGCATTTAAATCGCCAGAGATAATTACGTCGTTATAGTGAGGAAGATAGGCTAATATACAATTGAAAAAGTGAGAAGGAGAGGAGGCATGAGGTCTACGGTAAATGACAGCGAAAAGTAGCTTAAGGTTATCACTTTTTATTTCCCAAATAATAAATTCAGGCGTATTATCATACAGTGGATCAGAGGTAACAAGAGTATTTACGGTGAAACTATTGCGGACATAAAGTGCAACTCCCCCACCTTCTTTACCGGAGCGATCGAGTCTGAATAAGGCAAAGCCATCAAGGTGTAGATGAGAATCGGGAGTATTCACGGTTAAAAAGGTCTCTGAGATTGCAATTATGTCATAGTGAACAGCAGAACATTTAGCTTGAAGTAATGCAAAGTGTGAAAATGAGTCAAGGCGATTTATGTTGATGTGTCCAACAGAGATAAACTTTTTTGTGCTACAATTTATTGTAGGATGTAGATGTCATGGAGTTAAAGTTGCATTGAGCGATTGATTTCCATAATTATTAGTAGATGCAGATGGATTCTCATCAGTTTCCATGCCGGTCATGTGAGATTGTTGTGGAATAAATTTGGGAAGATCATCGACAGATAATATGGGCACCGGAGCAGAGCGAATTATTTTACGAAGACAGACCCTTAGATTTTTGACAATTGGACGAGCAAAGTTGTATTTCACACTGAAGTTTCGAGCTGCCGTGAAAAGATCAAACACGGGCTTAGGCCATAGCGGACGAATGTAGACTGCTGTTTTGCTACCGCATTTAAATATGTCTTTGGCAGTTTTGTCCTTCAGTAGGTGAGCACACTTAATGACTTTGTCACGAAGTAAGTTGCTCGACAATTGAAATGCAAATGAAGATGTAAGAGATTGAGTAGTAGTAGATGTAGCATTCGTTGCTGAATTCGAAAGAAGAGCATTACTGTTTGAGAAGTGATTTTTGCTGTTGTTAGTAGTAGTTTTCTATTCTCGTGTGGATACAATTTGCGGGAAGTCGCAACCATTCCCAAAACCCAAAAATGCGAGTAAAACTTTTGTTGCATCATAATGAGAACCAATAAACGAGTGAGGAAGACCAAAGCCTAGGATTTCACATTCATCAGAAAGTACTGAAAGCATGTCCCTTGCAGTGTCATCTTGAGTGCGGTGCTTTACATAATTCCGAAATTCTGACATACATTCATTCTGGAATGCAACATTCTTGGAGTATTCCTTGTGAAAATCACTGAACCAAGTAGGAGGAGTCGACATGTCGAATTGATCGGTAGTAACAAGTTGTGATGAGTTGGTTGAAGCACAAGGAAGCTTCGTCAAACGAAAATTTGGAGATTGAGGGGAAGAAGCTTGCCTCTTCTTACTGAAAGATAAGTTACTGTGAGAGCTTGAAGTTGAAGAGGCGGATTGACGCAGAGAAGTAGCAACACTTGAACCAGCTGGCGCGACTGGACTCACACAGTATGAGTGGTATAGTTTATTACAGTTAGAGCAAGTAAGGGTACGATTAGTTTTGCGATTTATGACAGAGTCACAAAAGCCACAGGTTAAGACCATTAAAGGCGCCGATTAAATAGTGTTTGCCTGATCGTACTACTTAAGTAGTAATGACGATACTCTTAGTTACTAATTAAACAGCAGTAAAGTGTATAATATATGTGTACAGTAATACTCTTTTATAATGTGGAACGTTTAAATTCGAATTGCGCGCGCAAACTCACTGGTATCGGTACGGTAAGATGCGTCACGCCGGAGGGTCGACAGTTGTCCCGGACTCGTGTGTGGTGGGCGTGGCTTGTGAGGAAGGCGAGTGGGGATGATAGACGATGGCTCCGGACTCGCCGATGTAGGTCTGATGTGTGTGTAGCTTGACGAATTCAAACTAGGCGCATGCGTAGTTTGAAAGGAACTCTCAGTGTTGGCAGAAATTTGCGAAAACTCGGTGTGGTAGAAGCTTGTTGCGAATTCACTGGCGATGAGAGAACTAACCTCAAAGAATCCGCAAGAAGAACTATAGATGAAAAACAATTGCAAAACACAGCTACAGGCGATAAATACGCTTGTATCAGTAAATTGCAATAAGGAGCTTGCAATGATGAACCTGAAACAGCCGCCCGAAGGCGAATATTTTAAGTATACTTGGTCAAAGTGGAGAGTGTAAAATTTTGCGACTGGCCGGTACTCACAAGAGAGAGAGAGAGAGAGAGAGAGAGAGAGAGAGAACTTTTGTCGCGAAAACTAACGCTCGGCGCAAATACAAAAAAACTAACCATCGCGATAGACAAAATAATTTTGATAGTATTTTGTCGCGCAATGAAAAAGGAGGTGTACCTACCCTGCGGTGCAATTACAGTGATCAGCCGTAATTATTAAAGAGAATAAACGGTGCTCCTCAAATCAGCTGCACTGCCTCGCTCGCTGAACAATTGTTGCTCGCTCCAACAAATGCTGCTGTTGTAATCCTACTGCTGTGATGCTGCTGTTGTGGTGCTGCTTACTATCACTCGCGCACGTCCAAAAATCCAGGAAACAACTTTTTATCAGCGAAAACGGCGAAAAACTGTGCAAAACTAAATTGGCGGTACTCTTGCGAAAACAGTTGAAGCTTAACTGAAAATTTTTAAACTCTCGCGTACCCTCTCTCTCTCTCTCTTAATCGTTCGTTCAAACATCGCGAGTGTACCGAATCGCGAACGGATCGATTATAGAATCGACTACTGTTGCAATAGATGGTCGAGCGTAAATCACAATAGGAAAGGAAAGAGTTGCTTAACTAATCACTAGAGAGAAATAACTTAGGTATAAGCTAAGTTTATTTAATCTCGAGCACCCACTTTGCAAGGCTAGGAGGGAATACCTGCTTGTGCAAAATTCAGCGTATTCTACACAAATTTTCCTGCCTATTTCGCAAGACAGCCCTCTTTATGCTGTTTATGGAAGTATAAAAAATCATTTTCCCTTGTTTACAATAGAATAGACAACGCTAATGAAAATCTAAATCATGTAAAAAGAAAGAAAGTTAATATAAATAATTTAAGTATAATTTACACTTATCGCATAAATTGAAGTTAAAATATATTATCTAATGAAGTTAATACAATAGCGCAATATTTACAATAAAATAATAATAAATTATAATATTTTTTACATATAAAACTAGTTTATCGCTTGTAGATGAAATTCCAAAGAAGAACTACTTAAATTAGTTAATAACATTATGTATAGAATGAACGCTCTCGATTCCTATATATTATATTCTATTATTTGTTTAAATAAATTATTAATTGCTTATTTATTGATAACAGTAATAACTAAATTGTTATCAATGAAACGAATTTTTACTCATGTTTCTCATACAGTCATCTTGAGTTGAGAGTATCCGTTTTATTATAATAATTAACATTTACAAAGTTATAAACAAATTAAGTTCGCCCATGGAAATTTAATACGATTTAGTAGTAAAAAATACTTGAAAATATTATAACCTTAATCTAAGCCCTAAAATCTATATAAATAATACTTAGTTTCATTGAAATTACTCTTAATAACGCATTTTAATTGAACAATAAAAATTGTCATATCTATATCTATAAGTAGATTGACTTCACGCTTCTTATATAGTTATGAAATTTAACTCTACCACTAAACAATCATATAATATAATAGGTAGCGCCGTTTAATATACTAATTAATATACGAGGGTCTTTTGAAAAGGCCGTGCAAAGTCAGAGAGATGGCGCTACTAGTGCGTATCAAGGTTATTTTCAGTTAGTGGCATATCTTGGAAGAGCACACACCAAGTTTCAGTCAGATCGGCCAATTACTTTGTAAAGTGTGGTTGTAAAAAAATGGACGAAAAAGAATTTCGTGAATTGATTAAACATTACTTTTTCAAAGGCAAAACGCCTCAGGAGATTAAACAGAAGCTTGATAAATATTATGGTGATTGTGCACCTTCGATTAGAATGGTTTATAAGTGGTTTCAAAATTTTCGGAGTGGCCATATGAACACAAAAGACGCTGAACGTTCTGGACGCCCTGTTGAGGTTACCATTTCAGAAATCATTGATAAAATCCATGATATGGTGATGGCTGACAGCAGAGTAAAGGTGCGTGAGATTGCTAGTACTGTAGGCATCTCGACCGAACGTGTACATAATATTTTGCACCAACATTTGGACATGAAAAAGCTATCCGCTAGATGGGTACCGCGATTGCTAACGATTGACCAAAAACGAGATCGTGTGAAGTTTGCAAGAATGGTTTACAGCTGTTCCAGCAAAATCCGCAAAACTTTAAGCATCGTTTCATCACTGTAGATAAAACATGGATACATCACTACACTCCTGAGACTAAAGAACAGTCTAAACAATGGGTTACCAAAGGGGAATCTGCTCCGAAAAGGGCGAAAACAATTCCTTCGGCCGGGAAGGTTATGGCGATTGTCTTTTGGGATTCGCAAGGAATAATCTTCATCGACTATCTGGAAAAGGGTAAAACCATTACAGGCGAATATTATTCATCGTTATTGGATCGTGTGAAAACCGAGTTGCTAGAGAAACGTCCACGATCAGCCCATAAAAAAGTCCTCTTCCACCACGACAATGCGCCAACTAACGCCTCAGCAGTTGTGGCCGCAAAACTGATGGAGATAGGGTTCCAGCTCGTTTCACATCCTCCCTATTCTCCAGACTTGGTTCCGTCGGACTACTATTTGTTCCCTAATATGAAAAAATGGCTGGCGGGGAAAAGATTTTATTCAAACGAGGAGGTGATTGCAGAAACGAATGCCTATTTTACAGACTTGGACAAATCCTATTATTTGGAAGGGATTAACAAACAGATTTCGTATGGTATCGTTGATCGCGATAACGAGGAACCTCAAATTTGCCACAAATTTAACAGAAGTCATCGATTTTGTCCCGACATGGAATTTTCGACATCTTCACTGACTTATCCGTTAGCCCGCCGCTCAAGCACGGATGGTCTTTGACAAAAAAATACGCTCAACTTGTTTGATCCACTGAATAGGAGTGTTAAAAATGATTTTACTAACAAAAATCCGGAATGTTCAACTGACCTATGAATGATGAACAATTCTTTCGTCTCATGTATGCCCAAATATTGACTGTGACTGGTCCATTAGCCCGTTGCTCAATCACGATCTCTAACACGGATGGTCTTCCACAAAAATATGCTCGAATCGTCTTATTAACTCAACAATAGTGTGAACGATTTCACTAAAACTAACCTGCAGTGATTAGCTTAAAATTTGTAACTGAACTAAAGGGTATACTAGAGTTATTTCTAACAAGATTTTTTAGACATTAACAATCAATTTTCTTTTCTTTCGCTGATCAAATACAATACTATCGGGTGAATAGAACGCGATAAATGTAAACTTGTTGTAAGGTAAAACATACGCTTTGGCGATCTTATTAGAGCAGCGGACTTAAGAGCGAACCAATGTCAATATCTAGGCAATCTGGAAAAAATGGATTTTTATTATTCATAGCTGAGTTGAAAGTCCGGAGTTATTCACAAAATTGGCTTGGTGACATCATTTTCGACAATATTGTTCATCAAATTGAAAAAGTCGGATAACTTAAGAAAAACCATTCGTGTTGGAGATCATCTTTCAGCACCAGACTAACGAATGATTCAGAAAAAATGTTAACTCTTTGTCAGGAATATTTTGATGGATTTCGTTATATTTCGAGGAAATGTGAGTTTTTCGTAATGGCATAGAAATTAACGAACTATGAAAAACCTAACATTGAATGTTATCAGACAGATATTAACAATCATGATAAATAATGTGTTTTAATATTATTTGTGAAGGTTGTAGGGGATCTGTATGAAAATAACATAAGAGATTCGCAATCCAGAAAAAAACAAAAGTTGTCACTTCAGTTACATGGCGTTAACCTGAAAATGACAAGGATGACTACTACTTAGCCTTATCCAATTGATATACCATCAATGTTGTTAGGATACAGCGCTCTAGGTTTAGAGCACATAAGTGTATTATTTTCTTAAGAATAAGTCTTCTGGATGAAGGGAATTCATTTACAGCGGTAAGGGCGTTAAAAACTAGAGGTAAGGGTTTGTGGATTAGGAAAATTAGGATTTAGCGTCTTCTGATCGCAGGATAGCAGATTCCCGTGTTACAAATCTTAGGATGTAACGTGTAGGGGTATCGTCGTCGCGGAACTCTAGACTCGTGGGTTTAGGAACTTGAAGGATAGCTTCTCAGGATATTACATCGCAGGGTATAGAGTTCGCAGGTCAAGGAACTTTCAGATTAGTGTCTCGGGGTATTAAGTCTTTGCGTAAAGGGCTTGTGGGTTATGGAACATGGGGTGTACTGTCTCGAGGTATTCGATCGCAGAGTTATATAGCCCGTGGGGTAAGAAACTGAGGGAGAAACGCTTTGGGGTCACGGAGTATACAGTTCACTGGTTGAATAACTTGGAATGTAGCGTCTAGGGAAAACTCGTCTCAGGGTATAGGAATAGTGGGTGAAGAAACTTAGGACTAAAGACTTGAGACGTTTTAAGATTATTGCGTCGCAGATTTTGAGGCTCGCGGGTTAAAAAATTGAGACTGTGAACGCTTAAGGTTACTGCGTCGCAAGGTTTAAGGCTCACGTGTTAAAGAACATCGGGAGTAGCGTGTCGTGGTGATTGTATCAAAAGGTTCGAGGCTCTTGGGTTACGGAACTTCTGGGGGATGTCTGAGTGTATTCCGTCGCAAAATGTATAGTATGTGATGGATTCAACAACGTAGGGTATAGTGTCTTAGAATATTGGGACACGGGGTAAAGTGGTCGTGGGATAAGAAACTTATGATGTAACGTCTCGAAACCATTGCGGTGCAGAGTAAGAGATTATGTGTTGGAATACGTGTGGTATAGTATCTCCGAGTCTTGCGTCACAGAATTATAGGGCTCGTTGTTGAAAAAACTACGGGTTTAACGTCTCGGGATTACTGCGTCGCAAGGTACAGGGTTTGTGGGTTTAGGAAATTCGAATTTACGGTCTTGAGGGTATCGCGTCGCAGGTTAAAGGGTTTGTAGGTTGAGAAAATTATGATTTAGGCTATTGCGTCACAGGGTACTGGGTTTGTGGGTTTAGGAAATTAGAATATAAAGTCTTGCAGTTCTAAGATTTTTTTAAAACGTGTATAGTTAGCTAAGTTAAGCATTTAGAATTTTTCTCTGAATTAAATGTGTGTGGTTAATGGTTCGTAGATGGTTTTATTTCGTAAAATTCGATTTTTTTTTAATGATGACGAAATTTAATTTTCAAAAATCTTATTGAAAGTTATCATTTAAATAAATGAAATTTGCAATACTAATAATAAATAGCAATTCAATATAAAGTTCATTGAGTTTTGTTAATGAAAATATTTATGAATAAGGGCTGAGAAAGGCGTAAATGGTCAAAATACCAATTTTTAATTAATGATATCTCAACAAAAAAAAAGATTTTTCAGATCTCAAAGAAGATTTTAAATGATTCATAGTTCTCCTTTAAGATACCTTCGACCAAATAAAAAAAAATGTTTGGTGTGTTACATAATCTCTAAGTTATCCAAAAACATTATTTCTGCACTTTTAGGTTATGATATCTTGATAACTTGACGTGATGCCTCCATTCTGATGCCGGATTCGGATTCAGCGCATCAAAAGCCTTCGGCTACACCTGGTCACGGTTCTAAATTTTTTCCATTTTGAAATTTTGTCGGCCTGTGTTATTGTTAGAAAAAGTTAGAACAGAGAATCAATTGCATTTGATGTATACCTCATTTGAAAGCTCTTTTCAAGAGCTCTCAAATGCATTGCCGCTTGTTTCTATACGTTCATTGTTGACCTACAAACATTGAACAATTTCGTTTAGGTGGTCAAAAAAAATTGGACGGCTCTGTACGTCTATAAATAGATTTATATTGACCTTTTTTTGTTTAATTTTGTCATTATCATAGAAAAATTAGTTTAGGTTATTCTGTGTTTTTGCTATAAGTAATTTAGGGTGGTCAATTCTGATGAACTATCTGTTACCATGTACTTCCGTATTTTTAGTTGCTAGAACAAAAGTTACATCATTTGTATTTACAGTATGGATTTTTTCGTGATGATTATTATTAAAATATATATTTGCCATACCTTTCAATAAAATATCATATGTATTTGTGAAGCATTCTCCTTGGGGTAGAAATTCCTAGAACTTGTGACCGTCTTCTACATCCATACAATTTATTTTTAGAGAATTGACAAATAATACTCGAACTCAATCTTAGTTCATTGCTATTGTAAGTTACTTTAGCTTTATTTTGTACAAGTATAATTTTAACTATCATATTTAAATATGTCTGTTTTGTGGACAGGTTACATTGTTCATGGCTTATCTCTTTTATGCATTGTTACTCTGCATTTTGTATTTGAATGAGATATCAAAAATAAACACAATCGAAGTTAGTCCGATAAATTTCCATCTTACATTGCATGACTCGTATTTCTCTGAAATCTGTTATTTGTATCAATTCTATGGGTACTATTGAAACCTTTATTCGTATGTTGTAAAAGTCACATTCTCCGGATTCGAAAAGTGAAAAGGTTGTATTATTTGACATAGTCACACAGTCATACCCAATGATTGCGATGAAAAATTTAAAGAATGAGTGATGGTAATTAGAAAAAAGATCATGATTGCTTATCCTTAAAAAAATTAGCAGTGGATGTCTCTACAGCTTAGATCGGACATTATTGGAAAGATTCAATAACACTCCAACACTTTATAATAGATATAATATGATTTCTTGAAAATTAATTAACCAAGTTTTTTTTTTCACAATGAAAGTAAAAATTGACTAAATAAGTACGAAGTATGTGGGTGTTCTATTGTGTGGATCACACCCACAATAGAGAAACGCTAACTTTCGGCGTCCACGTCGCACCCGCTGGAAACGTCAATATCGCGTCGATGCTCTCTGCAGCAGGGCTGTAATAGAGACGGCTAACGGAAGCACTGGCGCCAATAGTGGTAGGCAGTAAAGCTGTACACAACCACTTATCACACAAAAACTACACATCTGATTGACTGTCCGAAAATTCTCTGGGAGCATGAATGAAGGGCCCTATAAACGGGTATTTTTTCCAAGCGGGTTACAAATGAGCGGGCTCTATAAACGGGCATCTCCCGAATGGATGTGAAATCAGAGGAATGACGGATTAGTTGATCAGACACAAAGCAGAACTTTACCAGACGGTGGCGAGAGCAATCACGAGAGAGTTTACCCTAGATTGTGTGTGTGCCGACTCTGGAGGGTACAATCGTAAAACCAGTTTCGCACTCCTGGGCTGCCAGTAGTTAGAGGGGGTCGGACCCAGCTCAGCCAGTATGGGAGTCTCGCCCTACACAATGGTAAAGCGCCTAATAAGAGCCAAATCTCGCTCTCTGTAATAATGCCGATTGGCGATCGGAAGGGCTCTTGCTGCAGGGAGGGGCCACCGGACTCTAGGCACGCTCGGTCAGGGGGTCTACTCAGGAAAGATTGTAGGACCCACTATACCTGGTAATTAGTTCTGACCACTAACATATAAAACACATAGTAGAATGAAGGAGATGAAAATGAGATGAAAGGTAAAGAAAATTTTGCAGGTACTAGAGTGCCACCTGCGCCCACCGACTCAGGAGAGTCACTGGAGCTGCCCGGCTCCCCCGTTACTTCAGTAGGAAACCTGGCTGGTGGACGGGTAATTGCGACCGGAAAAAGGACAGGGTCGATGACACCAGAATCCTGGGACGCTATGCAGAGTAAGATGCGACAGCAACTGCTCACCATACACAGAGTCCTAGGACAAATGACGGATAAGACGAACGTCCAAAGAAATGTGAGTCGCGTGATTACGAACAGTATGGCTGAGATATATAAGGCTGTAGAAGTTTGTATGTATGAACTGAAGCGAATGCGATAGATCAGACAAAAGATGAACGTAACGGAAAGACGAGCGAATGTAATGGAGGAAACTCCAGGACATAAAAGGCGACGACTAAAACAGACCCCAAGCCCAGACAAAGTAGATGACGAAAGATGGAGGACCCTCCTAGACGATGCTGCCACACAGCAAACGCCGGGGGTGGATACCGGAAACCGACAGACACCTGACAAGGGGGACACCACGCATACCACTCAACAGACTTCTTCGGAGGATGTTGAGATGAGAGCGGAGGTGTCAGATGACTGGGCCACCGTCGTAAAAAAGAACTGACGCGAATAAGAGGATGGAAAGTGATCGAGGAATATACAGCCAGTGATCACCAATACATCATCTTTAAAGTGACAGACGAAAATACGACTAGACGAAGAGGTAATGTGTTACCTCTCCTACGATGGGATACGAAACACTTGGACAGAAAAGAACTCGACAGGCTACTGCAAAACGCAGAGCCTTTTACGGAAACCACTCGAAGTGGTACGGACCGTGACTCGGCGGAGAAGTTAATTCAGGAGGCTGAAAAATACCTCCGTCACCTATGCGAAGCTACGATGCCGAAAAAAACGATACGGACGCGACCGGCGACAGATGTATTGGTGGACGCAAGAAATTGCAGGCATCAGACGCGATTGTCACCGGCGACGTAGACAGGCACAAAGACAAAGAAACAGACATGATGAAGAAGCCTCAGAGGCATACAAACTTGCCAGAAAAAAGTTGAGACAAGCTATAACGGACTGCAAACGACAATGCTGGACACGACTGACAGACGAAGTGAACTTGGACCCGTGGGGGATGGGTTACAAAATTGTGATCCGGAAACTAGGCGTCCGAGCTCCACTGGAGACAAAAGACGCTAGGACAATGGAAAAGATAGTTGAGAGTCTTCTTCCAACGCATCCTGACAGAATTGATGACATGAACACGGACGAAGAAATGGAATGTCCTTGCTTCACAAGGGAAGAGCTTATACGAGAGACAACCTTGCTGAAGATGAACAAGGCTCCTGGACCAGACGGTATACCGGGTGAACGGTATGTAGTGACTCGACGGCCCGACATCTTCTTGCAGTTGTACAGTGGGTGCCTGACAGCGGGTGTTTTCAGTAAACTCTGGAAGAACGCGAGGTTGGTATTCATTGGCAAAGGCAAGGGAGACCCCGATAAGCCGAATTCTTATAGGCCCTTGAGCCTCCTCAACATGACCGGCAAATTATACGAACTGCTACTGAGACCAAGACAGGCGGTGCAAGCCGCTGTCGACCTATCGGACCGACAACACGGTTTCCCGAAAGGATGCTCAACGATAGGAGCAATCACAGACGTGAGACAGGTAGTTGACAGAATGAACGAGATTTGCTACGGAGTCAGACCAATAACGCTCCTAGTAACATTAGACGTAAAGAACGCCTTCAACTCTGCTAGATGGGTGGATATTCTGAGAGCACTACACGGCTTTCAGATGCCCGCCTACCTTCTAAAAGTCTTGAAGGATTAATTAAAGGACCGAAGATTGACGTATGAAATGACGGAAGAACGGAAGTACCGGAAAATTACAGCGGTAGTGGCACAAGGATCCATACTGGGTCCCGACCTCTGGAATGTACTGTACGACGGACTAATAAAGTGTTACGTCTCAAGACGTATCTTTACTCATTTACATTCTCTAAAAGTGCAATCCCGAATTTCGTAAAATCAAAATTATATACACGTCCACCAGAAAACGATACGGCAGCAAAACACAAAGACCATACTCAGCATTACACAACACACAATGAATTCAAAAAGAAAATTACTCAACTACACAAGAAACATCAGCGATTTATTGAGCACAAATTTATGTATATAAGATGAACCACCCGAAAGGTGAGCAGCAATTATCGTTACTCCGTACACGTCAGTTTGACAATTGACGAATAAACTCTACATATCGACGCTACAGTCGCGTGCAAGCCTGTTCGACAATTTGGCTAATTATTCAACTATTACCTGTCAAACTACATTATTTGATCTCAATAAATACGCGATCCATTAAAAGTGAGAACGTGCAAATTCATTATTGAACCTATCCAAATACCAAGATCTACGATACTGAAAGTACTCTAGAAACTGTAAGTACAACATAATAAATAAATACATTCATTCTTATTCATACATCGTATATTATTCATTACTTGTGAGCCTCAATCAGCCACTAGTACTATATTGGTACGTTTCGCACATTTGCTATTCGTAGTTTATGCACGAGACGTAACAAAAGCTCGACATGCCCTCGGACACGCGACTGGTAGCCTACGCTGACGACATAGCAGCCGTAATAACGGCCCGCGGCACACATCTGGCTCAGCTCAAACTGAGCCAGGTGATGAGGCGTTTGGATGGGTGGATGATGGAGCACGGACTGAATCTGGCTCTTTTTAAGACAGGCTTACTGATTCTGACGAGATAGAGAATAGACACGATAATATCGATGACCATGGAAACGGAACGACTGAAGACCAAAAGTGAGGTAAGGTACCTTGGGAGTGACTCTAGAAAAGAATCTGAACTTTTGACCTCACATACGAGATGCGACCGCCAGAGCCAGCGAAACGACCAAGGCCTTGAGCAGGCTGATGGTAAATACAAAAGGGTCGAGATCGAGTATACGAAGATTGCTGATGGGCGTAACCTACTCTATCATGCTTTACGGAGCAGAGGTATGGGCTGACTCGTTACGGGTGAGGAGACGCGCAAAGACTATGACGAGCGTACAAAGAACGGGAGCGCTAAGAATCGCATGCGCGTACCGAACAGTCTCGGAAAACGCGATATTCGCAATCGCGGGCGTCATCCCGATCGACCTTTTGGCAGGCGGGAGGAAACGCATTTACGATCGAATTGCGACCGTAGGGAGGGCCGACGCTGCAAGAGAGGAACGAACGAAAACGACAGAACAATGGCAGACAAAATGGACGACAGACGTTCAAGGACGATGGACCCACAGACTGATACCAGACGTTGGTCCGTAGAAAGACAGAAAGCACGGGGAGGTGGATTTCTATCTCACCTAGTTTCTGACTGGACACGGATACTTCCGAAAGTACCTGCACAGAATGGGTAAGGTAACTTCCCTAGACTGTGTGTACTATAGAGGATCTTGGGTTGACGCGGAGCACACGTTTTTCGTGTGCGACCGTTGGGCCGAGCAAAGATTGAGACTGGAGACAAAATTAGGGCCGATTACGCCAGAAAACGTGACGAACGTAATGTTGACAACAGCCGACGCATGGCGTAAGATCGCGTTGTACGTTACGAATGTGCTACGTAACAAAGAGATGGATGGATGCTTGGAAAATTGAATGAATGAGAAAATTTCAGAGCCTACTTGGGAATGAATGAGTATTAAAGGTATAAATGTATGCTTGCACACGCAATGACAGCCGCCTAGTCTGAAGTAATGTGATAAACAGTTCCGGGCTGGTTGCGGTGCGAATACGGAGAGATATGTTTGGTGGGTATTGGTGGCCTAAGCTACTGAGTCCGACACTTGGCGGGCTTCCGTCAGTTATCCGTAAATGGATTCTGCCTCTCCACAAAAAAAAGAAGTACCAAGTAACGGCAGAAGTGTATGCGCTTAATTATCGAACTAATATGTGCACGAAGCTCTGAATTAAAAAACTACTTATACAATCGAATGCAGGACTTCATATGGTACAGTGTATTTTTATTTTTCATGAATATTGTCATTTTGAAAATAGCGCATGTTTGGTACATTGTATTTCTTTTATAACATAAATGCAAAGCCTTGAATCTTATAAACACACGCATTAATGCGATCGCTTTAAGATTTTGTATCTTAGAATTATATGTATAATATTTAAAATTGAAAATTGCAAGAATACGTTGTAAGTTGTAACACATCTTAGTTTCTTTTTCTTTCATAGCATAGTCTTACTTGCTTTGGCTCTTAGAATATTGTTACGTTCACGTATAATAAATAAAATACGCAAAACTCAGACTTCAAAATTTGTTAAATATAATGCAAAACGTAAACGTGATGTCTCCAATTTGACGCTCAGACGTCAACTAACTAAACAACAACGAAACATTCACTCTGACGTTGCCGCGAATACAAACGTATGAATTAGACATTCAAAATCACATTCGTAACATTACCCCTCCTTTGAAAAATTGTCGTCCTCGACAATAAGAAAAATCTTTGAACCAAGCGGGTTAATCCTTCTTGAACCAATGAAGGCTCCAAGGTTGCCCAAGACACAGTCCAATCAACATTCCATAAGAATACTGGGACCCGTCTCCTGATTCTTAAATCTTCTCTCTTAAGCCCAAGCAGGTTGATATTCAGTCTTCCAATGACGACTCTAGGCCCGAAGCCATTCATCACTCCAGGAAAACAAACGACCCGTCTCTTGAACATCAGGAAATTTCGAAAGGAGTATTATCGGGGACATACACGAGATTGAACTTGGTTGGGAGTTGACACTCTGTGGCCCAACCGAAGTTTCTGTTCTGGCATCTGCCCATAGCTTGAGGAAAACCACAGCACTAAAAATTCAAGCAGAACAGTTCTCCAATTAACAACGGTCAACGTATTTCGCAAGTCTATCACCATATACAATTTTATTCTTATGTCTAGGGGATTGTCTTATAGAATAAACAACATCATTAATCTTTAGAACAACTTCAAATAGACCTTTCCAATCAGATTGCAGCTTCGGGGTCTTTCCGATTTTCCTCTTCGGATTGAAATACCAAACTTTTTCTCTAACTTGAAATCACTTGAAAGCAGAAGACTTGTCATAAGTTATCTTGGTACGGTTGGATTGTATATTCATTTTTCTTCGAGCAACATCATGAATTTGGTGTAATTGATGACGAAGTCTTGTGACATAATTGGAGGGAGTTTCGGGAACAACGTCGGATGGACTTCCTTGGAGCAAATCAATGGGCAACCGAAGATCTTGTCTAAGATACATCTCCGTTGTCTCATTTCGTGAAGAACAAAACGACAGAAGAAAGAACAGAATAAGTTCATCCCAATTCCGTTGATTCTCTGAAACGAGCAACGACAAATACTGCAGAATTGTTCTATTAAGAATCTTAACTTGACCATTAGATTGTGGATGTAAAGATGTAGTTCTAGTTTTATGGATACCCAATAAAACTGTTAATTCTCTAAACAAATTTGACTCAAAATTCCTACCCTGATCTATATGGATTTCTAAAGTAACTCCATGATGGGAAATGACCTGGGAGACTAACGCCCGAGCAATTGTCTTGGCCCGAATATTTTTTAAAGGAATTACTTGAGACCATCTCGTAAAATAATCAACTATAATCATTAAGAAGGTAATTTACCTAAAATATCAATTTGAAGTCTTTTTCCAACATTATAAACCTATAAGGCACTTTTACCTCTTCCTGGTGGTTCCTTTTTATCAATACAAATATCACAACTCTTACACCAATTTTCAACATCTCTTTTACAGTAATCCTAGTAAAATTGACGTCAAACCTTGTGCAGAATCTTGTTTATACCAAACTGGCCACCAGTAGAAGAATCGTGGGCTTCTTTGAGCACTTCATTGATCCTACTCTTTGGAACAATCAATTGCCACACACATGTTTTCAAATCATGTGATTTCCAACGTCTAAAAAGAAAATCATTACGAACAAAGAGAGATTTCCATTGAAGAACGTAAAATTTAAACGAAGGACGTTTTGAAGAAATAATACGTCTATCAGTGCGTTTATGCTCCCTTTTAAATTTAAGTAGGACATTAATGTCCTTATCTTTTTCTTGTTCTTTTTTCCAATCCATAGGATTATTCTCAAGAAGATATATTCGACCAACTACCTTCTCTACAGCATAGTTGTCTTCAATTTTTGAGCAATATCTACAAAAAGATTCATCTCAGGGACGACGTGAAAGTCGATCTGCATTACTATGAGAAGATCCTTTTCTATGAATAACCTAAAAATTGAACTTATTTAATTTTCCTAACCACCTAGCCAACTAACCATCTAAATTCCGGAAAGCGATTGCCATTGAATAGTTGAATGATCTGTACAAATTGAAAATTTCTTACCAATGAGATAATGGGAGAAATATTTAGAAGAATCTATAACCGCTAAAAGCTCTGTTCTAGTAACACAGTAATTGCTCTCGGCCTTAGACAAAATTCTATTATAATACGCAATTGCTCGTTCTACACCATCCTGAATTTGTTAAAAAACAGCACCAATCCCATGTCCTGACGTATCAGTATCTAAGATAAATTCGCCATCTTTATCAGGACATGCTAAAATAGAAGGGAATGTCAAGTCCTGCTTTAACTTATCAAAAGCTATCTGACATTCTGAAGTCCAAACGAGCGGAATGTTTTTCTCAGTCAATTTATAAAGAGGCTTGACTATGTTAGAAAGCTTTGGGATAAATCTTCTTGAACATGAAGCGAATCCAATAAAACTCCTAATTTGTTTCTTTCTCTTAGAAATTGGCCATTCCAAGACAGTAGAAACCTTCTTAGGGTCCATACTTATACCCTCCTGAGATATACACTCCTCGCAAAAATTAAGGGAACAAAAAAATTTGTCAAATTTTTGGCTGATTTTCAACAGGCGGTATTTCAGTGAGATATGGTCGTACAGGAAATAAAAACATAAAGTTGTTGAGGCTTGAAGACTTTAGTTTTTAGTTTTTTTAGTTAAAAATTTTTTGGAGCTCTGTATTTCATGCAACCCTTATACAAAGCGCAAAAAAAAATTTATCCAAATTTTTTACATTTTATTTCTTACTCTACGAGCATGGAAAAATTTGGTCGAGCTACGCCAATACATAGGTCTTTAAGCCTGTATATTGAGCTTCACGCTGCTTTTCGGAAAAAATTTTGAATGCAAAAGGATCCTTTTGTATTCAAAATTCGATATCTCTGGAACTACTGGTCGCACAGCGAGCGGACACCGAAATTCATCATCTGCATAAAATTTCTGATGAAATACAGTCAAACGTAAGTAAAGAGAAAAATTTTTTTCCATCTTTAACATTAAATTGAAAAAAGTGAAAAAAAGTAACATTTTCCCCTTTTTTGGTTACTTGACTGTATCTTCAGTAATATGGGCTGAAATGGTACGGTTAAAGAGAAATTTTACAGTTAATGTCCCCCAAAGAACCTCCTAAATTTTTGGAGCGATCGGTTCAGCGGTTTTTTTCGGACCAATTGATTAAAATTTATAAAAAATTAAAAGAACAAGGTTTTTGTTCCTTAACTTGAAGCAATCTTTTTAAAAATCAAAAAATTCCATTTTTTTTCTCTCTTTATACAATTTTATGTCTGTTTACGATTAATTTTTAAAAAAATGGAAAATAAAAATATTTTTTTTCAAAAATAAAAAAAAATGATTTAAAAATCTAAAAAAATTTTTCAAAAAAAAAAGTTTCAAAAATCAAAAAAAAAATTTTTTTTCAATTTTTCCACTGACTATAAAATATGGTTCTTTAGCCATCGTAACTGATGACTGATTTACCCTTGAAAAAAAAATTTTTTTTTTAATTGAAAAAAAAAATAACATTTTCAATTTCTTTACTGAAAAAAAATTAATAATCGATTAGTCACTCATTTTGATTGATTTAGGTCATGGATACATTCAAGCTTCAATTACGCTTAAAAAAAATTGATTTGAAAAAAATCAAAGTTGATACGGCTAAGGCGTATTCATTACTCGGTCTGTGAAATTCCGCGCTATAAGTTTTTAACGTCTTCTGTGAAGCCAAAACGTGATAAAAAAAAACAGTTTTTTTCTAAACTCTTCGACTTTTTAGTAAAAAACCACTCAACAGTTTTTTTCAAAACTAAACTTTTCTTTTCGTAAATTCTAACTCTTTTTACGGCTGCTTGATTCTCGTAAACATTAATTTTTTTCATAATGCCTCCGAGGCTGCATTTATCTGCCCCAGAAATCGCTCAGCTAGTAACTCTTGTTCAGGAGGGGTATAGGTATCGGCAGGTGGGTGAACGACTTGGTGTCAGTCCCTCGGTAGTGTCTCGTGCCTACAACCGATACCTGGAAACAAATCGATTCGAGCGACGCCCTGGACAAGGCCGACATCGAGAGACGACTCGCCGAGACGGTCGAGCAATCATTCGACAGCAAACATCATCGCCCAAAACTTCCCCAACCGTCAACATCAACGACAACAACAATATCAACGACAACAACAACAACAACGACAACAACAACAACAACAACGACAACGACAACAACAAAGACCGCCTCGAAACATTTCTCGAACAACAGTAAGGAATCGCCTTCATGAAGCTGGACTGCGTGCTCGAAATGCTGCTCGTGGGCCGATGTTGACCGCTACACATCGTAGAGCTCGTTTGCAGTATGCTCGTAACCATGCGAACTGGCCCATGAGAAACTGGAACAATGTTCTTTTCTCAGATGAATCTCGATTTTGTCTGTATGGTAACGACAGAAGACCTCGAGTTTGGCGCCGTACAGGAGAACGTTATGCACAACGCTTGATGAGTTCAGTAGCCGCTTACAATGGAGGATCAGTAATGGTTTGGGCGGGAGTTTCACGAGGATCTCGAACTCCTTTGGTTATTGTTCGAGATAACCTCAATGCCAGGCGTTATATCGACCAGATTCTGAAACCTCATGTGTTACCAATATGGCGAAACGCGAGAAGATTCATTCTTATGCAGGATAACGCAAGGCCTCATACGGCGAACATCACTCGTCGATTCTTCGAGAGAAACGACATGCAGTTGTTAAGGCATCCTGCAATGAGTCCTGATCTTAATCCAATTGAGCATGTCTGGGACATTTTGGGCCGCCGATTGTATCAGAGTTACCCAAATCTCCGAAATTTAGCTGAATTAGAGATTGCTTTGATAAGAGTTGGGCGTCAGATTCCTCAGCGGATGATCCGCAATTGCATTTCCAATATGCGGCAGCGATTGCAAGCTGTGATTCAGAGTAGAGGCGGAAATACTCGATACTAAACACACACACATACACACACACACACGCACACTTTGGAAAGTGAGTTTGGAGTCGTAAAATACTATGGAGCTGACGAGCCACGGGGTCTCTTCTTTCCAAAAATCATTCGCACACGTGCGTAAGCACCAAAGAAGCATAAATCCGACCGAGCAACCTCCACGTGGTATGCTTTGGATAACGCTAATGCCGGTGGTAAATCGGTCATCAATCGCTAGAGAACAATATTTTATAGTCAGTGGAAAACATTTTTTTTTTATTTTTGAAAAATGTTTTTTTTTTTATTTTTGAAAAATGTTGTTTGATTTCCGAAAAAAAATATTTTTTTTTTTCAATTTTTTTCAAAATTAATCGTAAACAGACACAAAATTGTGTAAACAGACGAAAAAAAATGGAATTTTTGGATTTTTAAAAAGTTTGCTTCAAGTTAAGGAAGAAAAACCTTGTTCTTTTAATTTTTTATAAATTTTGATCAATTGGTCCGTAACAAAGCGCTGGACCGATCGCTCCAAAAATTTAGGAGGTTCTTAGGGGGACATTAAACTGTAAAATTTCTCTTTAACCGTACCTTTTCCGCTCATATTACTGAAGATACAGTCAAGTAACCAAAAAAGGGGAAAATGTCACTTTTATTCACTTTTTTCAATTTAATGTTAGAGATGGAAAAAAATTTTTCTCTTTACTTACGTTTGACTGTATTTCATCGGAAATTTTATGCAGATGATGAAATTCGGTGTTCGCTCGCTGTGCGACCAGTAATTCCAGAGATATCGAATTTTGAATGCAAAAGGATCCTTTTGCATTCAAAGTTCGATATCTCGGAGACAAATGATCGTAATTGAGCTCCGCGAAAAGCAGCGTAAAGCTGAATATACAGGCTAAAAGACCTATGTATTGGCGTAGCTCGAACAAATTTTTCCATGCCCGTAGAGTAAGAAACAAAATGTAAAAAATTTGGATAATTTTTTTTTGCGCTTTGTATAAGGATTGCATGAAATACGGAGCTCCAAAAAATTTTTAACCAAAAAAACTGAAAACTAGAGTCTTCAAGCTTCAACAGCTTTATTTTTTTATTTCCTGTACGACCATTTCTCACTGAAATACCTTCTGTTGAAAATCAGCCAAAAATTTGACAAATTTTTTTGTTCCCTTAATTTTTGCGAAGAGTGTATCATGACCCAGGTACTCTGTCTGCTTCTTACAAAGTTCACACTTTTTCGGATTAAGCTTCATATTGGCTTCATCTAAACGAGAAAAAATCTTACCTAAATTGTTTAACATTTTTTCGAATCTCTTAGCCTTATCTATAATATCGTCTAAGTAAACTAGACAATCTTTGCTGATCAAATCTTGAAGAATATCCTCAATTAACCTTTCGATGGTAGCTGGATCATTGCATAAACCGAAAGCCATAACCTCAAACTCCCAAAGACCATTACCTACAGAAAATGCTTTTTTTTCTTTATACTGAGATCTGAATTTAATTTGACAATATCCTAACTTTAAATCTAATGTCAAAAACCAAGAATAGGTCATCGATAATTTCCGAAATATTTGGCAAAGGAAAAGAATCTTTAATTGTAACAACATTCAACTTTTTAAAACCTTCACAAAATCGTATTATGCGAGGGCAGGTCAATGAGTCTTTCCAAAAAGAAGGAAAAAAAAGTTTTGCGTATGTAATTTTTTTTTATTTTTCAACATAATCTCCTTGAAGGTCGATACATTTTATTAAATAGCCTTCCAGTTTTTTTAAGCCATCAGAAAAATATGATTTCTGAAAATCCTCAAAATAGGCATTTGTTTCGGCGACGTGAATCGTTGTCCGGCAAGCCATTTTTTGAGGTTAGGAAATAAGAAAAAGTCACTGGGAGCCAAATCAGGCGAATATGGTGGATAATTAATTAATTCGAACTTTAAATCGTTAATTTTTGCCATCGAAACTGCACACGTGAGATCTCGAGCATTGTCTTGAAGAAAGAGGCATTTTTTTGTTCATGTGAGGACGTTTTTCTCTGATTTTTTCTTTTAGCTGACCTAATAATGACGCATAATATTATCCAGTGATCGTCTGGCCCTTTTGCAAATAGTCGATGTAGATGATTCTATACACATCCCAGAAAACCGTGGCCATAATCTTGCCAACCAGCTGACTTTACTGTCTCTGCCTTCTTTGGGGCTGGTTCTCCCGCGGTAATCCATTGTTTGGACTGTTCTTTGGTTTGAGGAGTGTAGTGGTATACCCATGTTTCGTCTTCAGTTACGAGTCCATGCCAAAAGTCTTCTGGATTACGACGTATGCGTGCCAAAAGATCCTCAGAGGTGACCACGCGGGTTTGTTTATTTTCAACAGTGAGCAAACGCGGCATTCATCTTGCTGATATTTTTTTCATCCCCAATTTTTCATGCAAAATTGAAATGATTGTACCCTTTGATACCCCTGTGGCCTCAACTAATTCTCGCAATTTTAATCTTCTATCGCTCAATTACATATCGTGGATTTAGTAGACCATTTCGGGCATACTCTTTTCTACGGGGCGTCCTGAACGAGGTTCATGTTTTGTTGTTGTACGGCCTCGTTTAAATTGATTTACCCAGTTATAAACAGTCTTAAACACAGGGGCAGACTTGCCATGAACGGCGTTTAACTCAACTGTGATTTCTTTTGGTGTAAGACCTTTCAAAGGAAAATGTTTTATCACCGCTCGAATCTCTGTTTTTTTCCATTTTTCAAATAAACCAATAACTTTTTGTTCAAACAACGCTCACAAAAAAACGACTTAATGAATCGAGCTAAAACTTTGTACGATATCTAGTTAGTAGTATTACTTGCCAAAAACATCATAATTTAAGCGTGACGAGCGCCATCTCTTGGATTTTGTAAAGACATATCGACCCCGCTCGTAGGTTATATCTTAAACTGATATGGGTATTTGCAATTGGAAGTGGTTGAATGTTAGAAAGGTTAGATGTGTTTACATTTGTAACTGATACAGGAGTATATAGCGAATGTTGAGGGACTGAAACGGATGCATGTGTAAGAGTAGGGTTATGTGTTTGTGGGGACGGTTGAAAAATAGAGGTAGATGGAATCGTATGGATTCCATCTACCTCGGATGTATGTTGTACCATTCCATCTACCGCGGGTAGATGGAATGGTACAACATTATAAGAAACCGACGGTGGAATGACAGATGTGGTGCAGTTACTTAACTGCGTCAATCGTAACTGCATCTCTGCTAGTTCTCTGCGAACCTGCGATTCGATGTCGGTTCGTAAGCGATGCTCGTCTTTGTTAGCTTTCTCTAATACGGCTTGTCGTTGAGCTAATCGCTCACGTTCTTCCCGGTCGACTTGTGCATCTTCCTTTCGAAGATGATGTAAAGTCGCAATATCTAGACGTAACTTTTTCGATTTTGCCTTTGCTGCATCAAGTTGGCGAAGAAAAGACTGTGGTCCATCAATCGACAGCACACCACATTGTACAGATTCTTGACGTAAAACTTGTATCTCATCCATCGGCAGAGAAGCTAAGAAGCTTGAACCTTGATCCAGCGACAGCGAGTCGTTCAGCAAGCTAGAAGACAAAATTGTTTGTTGAACAGATATAGAATTAGAAATATAAACGGATGATCTATTTACATTTTCGATGGTGGCCTCCACTTCGAAAATATCCGTTGTAGTAGTATCGATGCTCCAACTTCTTTAACCCGTCAAGAACAAGAAAGGGATTAAAATACCTTCCTCACGGTACTTATTGAAGGTTAGATGGTAGTTGTTTTGCAGCAGCTGGGTAAAAGTGAATCTGCTTTGTTATAACTTTATTTGAGCAACCTATTTCAGTTAGTGTTTTTAACAAAATGTCTATATTTATACTATCGAATGTCCCTTAACCGTCTAAAAGAGCCACAAGGAGGTATTTTTTCTTAAAGAACGTTTCTTCGATTTTGAAAGTCAGTGTAATACGAGGGTGGTCCGATAAGTACTTAGCCTACAAAAGAAAAACGAAAATTTTGGAAAAGTGGCGTTTTATTTTTCAACATAGTCTCCTTTTAGTTCGATACACTTGGCCCAGCGATGCTCCAACTTCTTTAACCTGTCTGAAAAATACGTTTCCTCGAGGTCTGAAAAGTAGGCTTCCATGGCAGCGATTACCTCCTCATTCGACTCAAATTTCTGTCCGGCGAGTGGCCAGAAGAGCACTTTTTTCTTCGCCAAATGGGGCCGTTTTTTCTGCAATTCAACGTCGAATCGGCCCAATAATTCGGCATAGTACAGACCTGTGACCGTTTTGCCCCTCTCCAGGTAGTCGATGTAGATCACACCTTGTGAATCCCAGAAATCGGTGGCCATCACCTTTACGGCCGATGGGGCAGTCTTCGCCTTCTTCGGAGCACTTTCGCCGTTTGCGCTTGTTGTCCGGCATCCATCGCGCCGACAGCTTTCTCATGCCCAATATTTCATGCAGGACATGACCCACGCGGTCTTCTGAGATGCCTGCGATCTTAGCTATCTCGCGCACCTTCAATCGTCGATCTACCAATACGAGATCGTGAATTTTTCTCACGTTATCCTCCGTGGTAGCCGTTTTCGGAGCACCTTGACGTGGCTCTTCAAAAATCGACGTGCGACCACGTTGAAACTCGTGTAATAGCGTCGGCGTGCAGTGCCGATAAACCCACCACTATTACCAATTATTTATAAGGGGGAAGGTAAGGGAGGCGGTGTGTCGCTCCAGACAAAGCAGGAAGGAGAACAACAGGCAAATAACTTCACACACACACACTCAATCTCATTAACAAACCCGTTTATTACAAAACACTTCCTTGAGTGCCGACGAGAGTACAAGTACAAATCACTTATCACTACTAACACGCGCACTTATGTTAAACGAGATGACCGGCACGTTAGCGCCATATCACCTCGTTAACCGGCTCGAACAACAATTATATCGAACTAAAGAGTGCGCCGGCTCAAGGGGGAGCCTGGCGCAGCAGCACGAACCAAGACCAATCGCCGAGGAAAAGAGAGAACTAGAGAGAGAGAACAATAACCTGACCGTTGCTGATGAGTATTGCTGTTGCTGGCGATTCTACAGATGGCTTCGCAGAAATCCTCGTTGGCTGCGTTGCTGGTGGTTCGTCGAGGGAGTTGCAGCTATATGCCGACAACAAAACCGGCCCAACTCTTGCCTGGCTGCTGGCCGCTTAGCTGCACGAGGAGAGACGGCTGTGCGACTACGGTCACTAAACTCTCTTTTGTCAATGCGGCCGATTGCTAATGCGTGCGTCGCATCACTGTCGCGAGTGCGTGAGAGCCGGCTTCTCACGCCTTCTCCCACCACTCATTTACTAATCGGCGGCACGCGGCAACGCCGGTCACGACTAGTGCCGCGCGCCAAGCCCAACCACCGAACTGCATACTACTTCTCTCTTTCTCTCTCTCTCTCTCTCACACTCTCAATACTCGAGCGTTGTTGCCTCTGGCCTCGCCTTCTGCTCTCGGGTGTTGCTGGAATAAAGAAAGAGGCATCAGGCACGTGAAATTTAACGTGCGTTTGATGCCAGCCGTGTGCCTTCGCCTGGGAGAGATGACGTAGGCATACACGGTGTAGGCTATGACCAGCCTACACCGTCACACTTGTTAAACTAATTTTTGACGGTCGCCATCGAAGGAGAAGAGTCACCGTACATAGTATCCAGGCGCTTTTTGATTTCGCTGCGCGATTTCCCTTCCAAAAACAAGAATAGAATCACCGACCGATACTGCTCTTTTTCCATTTTTCAAAAATCAACGGACACACTTGCTTTTACATGCTCTCAAAAATAAACTACAACTCCGATCCGGTTGAAATCTTGACAGTAACCATCGAGAAGGTTGTACTACGTGATAGAATATTTTTTTTGCGAGAATGGCGCCATCGGGCGGTGAGGCTAAGTACTTATCGGACCACCCTCGTATGTATATGTTATGTATTAGGCATAGCATAATATCAGTATAATGCTGAAGTTTCGAATAGATTGGAATTAAAAATAATTTCTGTTCTAGACATGCTGTGCATTTGTTCTTATTAAAAAAATGAAAAATGAATAAAGAGGTTTAACTTACTTTGAATTGGAGCTTATCAAAATACATGATATACTTGTACTATTGAAATTGAAGTGATATTGAAAATCCGAAATCTAAAATTTAAAATAAATGTTATTAATCGGACAATCTGACCTTAATTTTAAAAATGTCTTTGGTATTGAAATATAAAAAATCGAAAATTGAAACTAAAAATTATTTAACAAAAAACTGATTACTATGCTTTTTATTATCAGTATATAAATTTGTACTATTTCAAGTTATTTCGGTATAATGTGGATTGCGGTAAGCTTCCGGAATTATTAGTGCATATAGACAAATGCGGTGGTTGATATTGAAATTCTGTTATATTTATTAAAATTCTTTATATAATTTTTATTATGGTGATTTATTACAGGCAATGGGGCGAATATTTGTTGGATTATGTCAAGTTGGAGCTTGGGGTTGTTTCGATGAATTTAATAGATTAGAAGAACGCATGCTTTCAGCAGTTTCACAGCAAATTCAAACTATTCAGGAAGCTTTGAAAAGTCATATAGAAGGCCGTAGAGATGATGCGCTATGTGTAGAACTAGTTGGAAAGCAAGTCAAGGTATCAAGTGATATAGCCATTTTTATTACTATGAATCCAGGTTATGCTGGCAGATCTAATCTTCCAGACAATCTAAAAAAATTATTTAGATCATTAGCCATGACTACTCCAGATCGTCAGTTAATTGCTGAAGTTATGCTTTTCAGTCAAGGTTTTCGATCTGCTGAAAAACTTGCGTGTAAAATAGTTCCTTTTTTCCGGTAAGTACAATTTTAAAGAAATATTTAAGAGAGAGAGAGAGAGAGAGAGAGAGAGAGAGAGAGAAAGAGAGAGAGAGAGAGAGAGTGTGTGTATGTAATGTAAATGTAAAACCATAGCCCGAAATTCCCACGACATCAGCACCTACCGCCACTCTATTTTAGTATTACTTCGGTGGATCCTTTTCTGATCCATCAAAAGTTTTACTCTTCCGAGCTTTTCGCCAAAATATTAATATATATAATTTTTAAAAGTTTTATTGTGAAAATTTCTTACACAAAGGATTCTTTTGAGCAAAATATTTGTTTTCGTATGTTGACGTTTCTGAAATGTCATATATTTCACTGTTTTGATCCTGTAGCATTACTCTTAAGGTACGGTTTTTCTTAGCCTATCAGTATCTTAGTCTCTTCTACCTATTTCTTTCTCCTATTCTTCTTTAGTCTTCATTGCTTCCTTCGTAAAGTCCTTGATGAAATCCTATTTTACTTATTTTACGACACAAGCATGCATACTATTAATTTGTTCTTTGAAATCTAACTTCTGTTGTTAAATATCTTGTTCATATGCTAGTTAACTGAATAACCTACGTTCCGCACCATTTTGACCTTTGTTTCTGACGAGATTCACTTGAATCGACTCGTCGAAGCGCAAACAAAATTACTTATTTGAAGTCGCAGGCTCCAGGTACACGCATACGCCCTAGTTGTCAAGAATACCACGGGTTTCGGTATCGCATGTGGTTCCAGATAAAGTGAGGATAAGGTGAACTATAGATGAATCAACAACATGCAATTACTAGATAAAACTACAAATAATTACTTAACGAAATTACAAACTCGATGCGCGTCTATAAAATAGTGGTACGCCAGTAACACAAGCGCCTCGCAAATCGGGCAACGTGAATTCTGGATCATTACAACGAATCGCGTATATCCCGGTCGTGCACTTTTCAAGTCCATAATTGTAGGTCGACAACAAGGCTGCTCGCCTTCCCATTTACTCTGGATGACACCTCGATCATGTACACTGAAGAGAGGGAAAGAGAAAATAGAGATAGATAGATAGATAGATAAGCTTTATTGAGCCGTGGGGTATAACCCCGTAGACTTTGAGCACAGTACAAAGCAGATACAATAAATTAGAGCGTAGTAATAGGCAGTAAGATTACAAAAATAATATTAATTTAAGGTGAACTTAGGTTAAGCGTAATATGTAAAAAGTATGAGAGTGAAGTTATGATGCATACACAAAAATAGAAATAATAGAGATGTTGCGCTGACTCTCAAGAGATAATCAGCCCAGACGCTATCTATCGAAGGTGACATGGGAGTCAATACTTGGTATAGGAATGAATGGTATGAGGCCTATGATGAATCTCACACAAGCATTGGAAGCTGTTCAAAGGGCCAGGGTTCTGAACTTGTCAATTTTCATGAAGGCTATGGAGGCATATGTAAAATGGGAAAAAATTAGTGCTTGCATCAGGTATTTCCTTATCTCAATGGTGAGTGACCTTCTATAGAACTTCAGGGAGTTTAAGCCAAGGTGAACTCTTTTAACAATGTCGGAGATGTGAGGTTTCCGTCGAGCCTTAAGGTATGGTATTCTCATTAGTAACCTAGCTGATTTTAAGGGTAAATACACGCGCAGGGCGTCCTGACACGTTGTAGACCCGATGGTTGAGTTTATTTTCTTTTACAGTGCATAGACCACGTGTTTGCTTTTGTATTTAACCCTTGTAAAATTTAGTCGTCATTATTAAGCTAACCTTTGGTTTTGTTCTTATATTAACTTAGAATTAAGCTAGTCATAAGCATATTAAGTTATTGAATAAGTCATCTATTGTTGCGTCAGGCAAAGTTGTGAGTCTATGCCGAAAGGGTGAGAGAGAGAGAGACTTGAAGTTGAAGTAAGGCCTTGTTATCCTGGGGAGAACCGTGCGTCCCTTCACTCTCTCCGATATCGGCAAGGGCTCATGGCGGGAATCTGGCTCACGTATGTTTCGTGCCTGATGCCAGTCTTTTGTTTCAGCATAGGTTTCTCTCTTCGTCAAGAAAGAAAGAGAGAGCAATAACAGTATTAGTGGCCAGGAGTGCGTAACAACATGCGCTCTCGTTAGTCATCGAAAAAGAGAGAGAGAGAGAGAGAAAGAGTGTTGCTATAGTGCAACTATAGTGCGGCTAGGCGCGCGACACTGGCCACGCTTGGCGGTGCCGCGTGTCGCCGATTAGGCAAGTGAGTGGGGAGGGCCTGAGAAACAGTCTCTCACGCGCTATTGCGTCGCTTCTCGCGGGCATTAAGGAATTGACCCTGCAAGCGAGAGCATACCAGCTAACGCACCAGAAAAGTATCCTGGAGAGCGGCCCTTTGTCCACCAGTCACGCCATATCGAAGGATGTCACCGGCCGGCAGAGAGACGATGAACTCGCCAGCCCAGAGGACTTCACCAATTAACAGGTCATACTCCCTCCTCTCGTTTCTCTTCCTTAATCGGTTTTAACGCTTTTTGGCTATTCGCGACTTGTGCGCTGTGCCAGGCTCTCGCGAGCCGGCACAGTTGAATTAGTGATTAAGTTTTCTTTCTTTTATATCTAGCCGGTTGTGAAATGGCAAGGCGCTAACGTGCCGGTCATCTCATTTAGTAGTAAGAAGTTATTGTGTATTAGGTTAAGGTTTGATAGATTGTTTTATTCGCCATCGCTCAAGGTAGTGATTTTATAATAAACGTATTTGGTTGGTAAAAGGTTTGAATGTTTATTGCGATCGCCTTTCCTTTTCTGCCTTGCTGGGAGCGATACACCACCTCCCTTACCTCTCCCTTAAGGAATTGGGTGATAGCGGGAAAGGATTATCGGCCAAGGACGGCTGACGCTATTACATGGCATCCCTTGTGGGGATAGGCGAGGTAGTAAGAGAGGACGTTTATTTAAATAGAGTAAATTAGCGAATGCGAGTGATTTCTTTTTTTTTGTGTGTGAACAAGGGCAAAAAGACGTGTGTTGGAAAACAACGTGCCGCCTTGTAAGTATAAGTTTCAGAAACCGGTTCGCGGCGTGGCGGGGTCGTTCGCGTCGTGACGTGTTCATGTTGAGGAATTCGGCTAGTGGAGGTGTTCGCTTACAACCGCGTGACGTATTCCTTTGTCGTCTTATGCTAGGCGATAACTTGCCAGTATATGACGCGGGTAAGGCACGGTTAGTTTAGTTTTTGTTTCGTTTCTTCTCGTTTCCTTTTTTTTGTATTGTGTTGTTAAATTCCTAGCGTGTTGGTTATCGCGTTCTATGCGCTTGTTTGACTGTCCGTTATCATTGTGAAACTGCGCCGTTAAAAAGACAAATTTTTATTTTAATATGCCGCTCGCATGAAAAAATCGGCTTACGATGCGTAGGTTGCTTCGCGTCGCCCGCGTTAAGGAAGTCAAGCGCCGCATCGATTCTATAGAGCCGGCCGTTTTGCTTGAATTAATGCTTTACCGTAGGTTAGCGTTGCACGGCGAGATGGATGAACTTAAGGAAAAGTACTTGGGTTTCATGATAGCGTTAGAGAGGCCAGAGCTTGGGTCACCCTTACAGCCTAGCCATTTTACGTCGGGTCGCGTGCCTGATTTATCGTTCGATGAGCCGACGCATACGGCAATTAGCAGTGACGAAAGCGAGAACAGGGCAATCGAACCGGTTAGGATCGCATCGCCAAGGGCGACAGAGTGGTGATCACCAGGACAGGCGACGCGATCAACAGAAAGCGTTGCCGTCCTGCCAGAGCCAATTCGGCCGCTGGGCGATAGGGTTATTACTCCCATTTCTGAGTAGGAAATTTTACCAGCAACCAGCGCCGCTGATATAGTAATACCAGAGGTATTGTCGCCGGCTGCGCCTTAACTAGAAAGGCGTAGCAATGGTACACTTAGCCAGGTTTGGGATGCGATAGCAGCGGTCTCGCGATGGATTTACCGACGAGAAGTGCAACAGGGTATCACTGACGGTACCAGTGCGGTCTATAGGGTCGAAAGAGAAGCAATGCAGCGTGGAACGGATCAGGCTGCGCAACAGGCTTAACAGCCGTTGCAAGCCGATCCGTCGGTTGGCCGAGCGGCGCTCAATGTGCCAGCGTTTGCCGGTCCTGCCCATCAGGCTCGCTCAAGCGTTCTCCAGCGTAGAGAAATACCGGTGAATTAGGTACCCTTTCCGAATAGCTCTCTGGAGACTATTTATAGATCGCCCCCGTTACCTGAAACAGAGATATGGATTCGACAATGGGAAAGGGCTATGCGCGCACCTTGTAGTGAGCGCGCGTGCGCTTCGAAATCATATAAAAGAGACTCGGGCTCGGAGTCTAGAGCTTCAACGAGAGCGTCGGAGAGTAGGCCGGTTAAGGCGAAAACGAAAATTTTGCCGGACCATGGCAGCACTGTTGACCTCTCGAGCTCCTCCGAGTCTGAAATAGAGGATCGCAAGAAAAGCGTCTCGCACAACGGCGACAAGTCAGTAAAAATTGAAAAGAAAAAGAAAAGCCCGAAACGGTTAAGTACATAAATGGCGTGCCGGCCGATGGCGTTAGTGCGTTGACTGCTTGGTCGCTTCGTTTCTCTGGCAATGATGACATGAGCGCGATGAGTTATTTGTCAGGATTAGAGGACTGTCAGCGCAACTATAAGATTTCGGATAAAGAGATGCTAAATGCTATCGGCACTACTTTTCGTGGAAAGGCGCGTTCATGGTACGAACTTAATCGTAAGCAGTGGGCAACTCTTATAGAATTCAAAAAGAATTTTTCGTCTAATTTTTGTCGCCGGCTTAATCGCGAACAGCTGTATAGAGAGCTAAGGCAGAGATCGCAAGGAGAGTGCGAGCATATCTCTGATTATGTAGCAGCTTTTCAATCGATTCTGAGACGCTTCGATCCTCCGGTATCTGATAAGAGACAAGTAGCTATCATAGTGGAAGGGCTACATCCGCAGTATAAGCGTTATTTAGAGACGAAAACCTTCAAAAATTTGAGTTAGTTCAAGGAAGCAGGGTTAGCTCTAGAAGACCGTATGGCGGGTTGGAAAAGGTGGCAGCGTCCACCGAGTGCGGACGTTACGCTCGTGCCGGAGTTTGCTTATTCTTAGCCTAAAAAGCTGGCCGGGAAGAAAGCAGTCGCGGCGGTTGAACAGGTAGCAAGCGAAGTAGATGAGGTTTTGACGTTAGAGTCAGCTAAGGAAACGCGCGCGAGCAAGAAGAAAGCAAAGGCTAAGGGTAATGGGCCAAAGGGCGAAGTTGCCACGGCTGCTGCTTAAGGCACCAAGTCGCAGGCGACGAATCGCCCTTCACAGCAGGCAGTGCAACCGAATGTTGCAGCGCAGCCGCCGGCCGTCCAGGTGCCGATGTTTTCTGCGCCGAGCTTAATTCCTCAATAACGAGGGCGAGCGAACGGTGCTCAAACAGACAACGCGAGAGAACAACGTCCTTTCGCTGGCGTGTGTTTCGCGTGTGGTCTGGTTGGCCATCAGAGGTCTCAGTGCCCGACCGCGCAGAGTGCGCGGCCGATTGTTTGTTATAAGTGCAGACAACCTGGTCACTATGCAAACAGTTGTCCACTAAGGCCGACGGAGATTAAGCCAGTATGTCAGGTATGCGCTACCGTCGGGTTTGTCTTCCGAAACTGCCCAGTTTGCAATCAAGTAAGACAGGGAAACTCGGGTGCGGGAACCGTCGACCGCTCAGCGACTCCTGCTCAAGTCAAATTGAACGGGCGGTATGGATAGAGGAGCGATTAAAAGGGAAAAGTAATTGGGTTGACGCGTCGAAAATAAGGAATTTCTATCGCGCTGTTAGTAATGTGTTAGGTAAGAAGTCGGGCGCAAACGAAAGAAAACAAGTCGTTTGTAGGCCGGGTAGTGAAGTCACTTACGATGTAGCTGACGAGAAGCTGGAGAGATCAGATCTCGTAGTTAATGGAGATTTTATTTCCTCGGCTTTGGGCGTGCCTATAAAGCCAGAGAACCAAAAATCAAGTAATTCGCAAGGCGAAAAACACTTAGTTCACCGTGTTAGTGCTAGGGTCGATCATAAACAACGGGATGAGGCGACAAGTGGAACATTGCTTAAGTACGATGCGTGGAATGCGGTCGGAAAGAACAAAGTTCAGCTGAACGTAAACTATTCCACATCAAATGACGTAGCGGGCTCAATAATTTCACGTATAGAAAATACACAAGTATTTAACGAACCCGCTAACACTACAGTTTTGGGCAAGCGTCCGGTTGTCCGTAGAGACGCACCGTCCGTTTCGGTGAGGGGAGAGACTGAGCATGGCTCAGTTATACCTTTCCTAACGACGGAAGAGTCAGATCAAGCGCTAGTAGCAGTGGTCGAAAATAGGTTTTTTTTGAAGGTGAAAATAGGCAATGAAGTCTATACCGCGCTGTTAGACTCGGGCGCTCAAGTATCAGTTGTAGGACCGAAGCTTGCACAAAGGTATGAGGAACGTTTAAGGCCGCCTATGATATTTATTCAAGGTATTTCAGGTGAAAAGCCGCGAATATTGGGCGATCTTAGACTATGCTTTGAGATCGGAGGTAGATTCGCTTGGCTTACCGTAACGGCCGTGTCAAATTTAAAACACGACCTTATATTAGGCGCGGATTTTTAGAATAAATGGGACATTAACATTAATTTCGGAAATCGTGCCTGGCGGTTAGGCGATCAAAGCGACTGGTGTCAACTGGCCGACACGAATAGCGAGGCAGTTGATGTGTACGCAGAATGCGTAGGTTTGAATAGATACGAGGAAACTCAGCGTGAGACTATCATGGCGTTCGTTCGCCGGATCGTCCCTGAGTCCGGAGACTCGCCGGCTGTCAGTGTTATCGAGCATGTCATCGATATCGGTGATGCGCGCCCGATCAAAACACCAATGCGTCGAATGTCGCCGAAAATCTTGGCTTTCACACAGGAGGAAACGATGCACCTGTGGAAAGCAAAGATAATCAGGCCGTCGAACAGTCAGTGGAGTCGTGCGCCGGTAGTTGTATGGGAACAAGACGGAGGTTATAGGCTCTGTCTAGATTTTAGGCCGGTAAACAAAGTGACGAAGATTGATGCGTATCTAATGCCGAGCATGGACTCTTTCTTAGGTAGGTTGCGTGGCGCGGTTCATCTTTCAAAAATCGATCTAAATTCAGCGTTCTTGCGAATTCGGCAAATTCCACTCTCGGAATCGAGCAAGCAGTACACAGCTTTTGCAGTACCGGGATTAGGTCTTTTGGAGTTTGAAAGAATGCCGTTCGGTTTGGTAAACGCGCCGGCAACGTTCATGAGAGTCATGGACGCACTTTTCAGACCTGAATACGAACCGGATGTTTTCTGGTATCTTGACGATTTATTGGTAGTTAGTGCTGATTTCGATAGTCATTTCGTTCGGTTAGAAAAAGTCTTAAATAGGTTAGTAAGTGTAGGCCTAGAGATTAACTTCGAGAAATCGGACTTCTTCTGTACCGAAATAACGTACTTGGGCTATCGCTTGGATAGTCCGGGAAAGTAAGGTCGAAAAATCTGTTAACTATCAAAACTTTCCCATAACTGATTTTTCATTTTTAAATGAAAATATATTGACCCAGCATCACTCTCCTAGATTATCTAATAATTCTCACTGGAGCTTGCGACGCAGCTTGCAAGCACAGCTCAGACCACCTAAAATTCAAGTCATTTATGCTCGTGTCATTTCTGGATATGTTCTTACAAAAAAATCGTAGAGATGAAAATTGAAGCAAATCTTATGCTCTTAAAGGTGACGTAAATAGTTTTTTTTTAAATCATTTTCCGATCTTAAATTTTCCAAAAATTGAAAAAATTTTCGAAAATTATATTTTTGGCTGGTAATTATAAATAAAATATTAATATCGAGGTCAAAACATAGATAAACATAAAGGGCAAACTTCTAAAAATTTCAATTTTTTCAGATTTGGAAAATTGGAAACAAATTTGTTTTTTTCAATCGTGTCAAAATTTATGAACATTAACGATATTGAGAAACGGTTTGTTGCAATCGGCAGAGTGAAAGTTATATTTTTATAAATAACATAAACAAAATTAAAAAAAATTTTTTTTACATAATTTTTTAAAACATTTACCGAAAATAAAAATTTTTCCATCTAGTTTTTTCTCATTTTGGCGTTAAAAAATTTGTTTAAAATATCTTTATAAGTTTGTTTGTCTTCGAAAGATGAGTATTTTGGAAAAAAATTTGTTAGATGCGACTTTTACAAACTGAGATAAACAAATTCAAAGTCTGTTAGATACTGTGATAATATGGATTGAAATTTTCAAATTTTGATCACTTCGCTAGGTTGTTGAATCTCAACTCAACGTAAACACAATTTTTAAATTTTTTCCCGTCAATGGGTCCATTCAAAAGAAAACAGTAATCCTATAGCTCGCCCGGCCAAACGGTGCGGCGGCTGCTGCTTGGCGTTGTGTCCTTTTACTTCGACACAAGAAATTATGTGTACAAGCACTGACTTGATCGCAGATAAGGAACAAGTGAATTGCCACATTGCAATTGAAATAGGCTCCGAATTAATGAAAGAAACATACGGCAACAATTGGAAAGTTATTAAATTACAACGGAAAAATCGAGTCGTGACTTTGCAAGACTACAACACTGACAAGAAGAAAGATGAGTTTGCGATAGATCCTGCTTTACTATTCGAAAGGATTTGCGTGTGGAAAAAAAACGACGAAGATATGCAAAAGTATTTAAAACACGAGTTGGCCCCATACCCACTGTCGATTTCTGATGAAACTGGTATGCGTAAAAACAAGAAATCAGATTTTTATGATTGTTTTACGCCAGAAGTCAAACCTCCGACATTTAAAGACTCAATATTTATTATAGATGGTGTTTTTTTGTTACATCGAGTGGTTTGGAATAGGAATTCGACGTATAGAAAAGTAGGTGATAGTACGTTAATTATATCCAGAAAAATTATGCTAAAAATGGTAACACCTGCATGATATATTTTGATGGTTATCCTGAACTTTTTAAGCAATGATACGAATAAGAACAATTTTATTTAGTTATTGAAAAGAAAACTTGCCAATGCTGGATTTTTGGTAAACCAAGCAGAAGATGTCGATGCAGAGCTTGTTCGGTCGGCTATAAACTATTCCAATAACTATCCATTTGCTTGCATCGTTGCTGAGGATGTAGACATTATAGTTATATTAAGTCAGCTGGCTCATGAAAAAACTAATATTTACTTTCTACAACTAGGCAAAGGTAAAGACGTGAAAAAATTTTATCGATGCGACAGCTTTAAATACCCAATGCTTCAAAATTACGTGTCATTATTACATGCCTTTAGCGGCTGTGATACACGTCTGCTTTTTATAACCAAGGTAAAATCAAATTCGTAGATCTTCTTAGGAACAACACGCAACTGCTCGACCAACTAAAAATATTTTACAACAGTACAGCAACGAAAGCTGAAGTTGAAAAAGCTGGCACAGAATTTATAAAATAAGCATATGTGTCGAAACCAAACCACAATGAATCGTTAAACATGCTACGATTTACATGTTTTTTAAAATCTTCAGCTAAAAAAACTTTTAATTTAGCAACTTTGCTACCAACGGAAACTGCAATGAAATTTCATTTTTATAGAGTGTTTTATCAATTCCGGTTGTGGGATAAGGATAAAACCATTATTGACAAAATGAAGCCTACCGACTGGGGTTAGAAATTCATTGATAATTATGGCCTCGCACCAGAAATGACTGATGACGTACTTGTACCCAACGAATTATTAAAAATTATTTCGTGTTCTTGTACCACAGGGTGCTCTACTTCCAGGTGTGGTTATAAAAAAGTTCGCATACATTGCACGATATTATGTAAAAATTGCGAAGGCAAAAACTGTTGTAACATCGAAATTGTAAGTACGGTACTTGATAATGACAAGGATGATAATGAAACTCTGAGTGATGAGCCGAATTTTGATACGAGTCAATTACTCGATTGTGAACTTGCAATTGATAGTAGTATTAATATCGATGAGGATTTGTTTGCTACTGATAATGACGAGGAAAATTGTACAGAGCCACTTCCTCAGAGACCAAAAAGGGCGAGAATTTGTAGAAAATTTGTAAATAAATATTATTTATAGTATCTACGTTTCGAATTATGTATAATATATATAATAAATGGATTTATAGATATAAATTATACATATCATTGTACCTTATTTCTACCAATATGTAATGGTTGATAATAACCATACTATTAGCAAACCACAAATGCAAAATTTTTACAAAGAAAACCAAAATAAAAGCTTGAGCTTCGTTCAACTGCAAACGAGTGCTGACCCCCCACCACAACGCCAAGCAGCTGCCGCCACACCGTTTGGCCGAGCGAGCTAGGATTACTATTCTCTTTTGAATGGACCAATTGACGGTAGAAAAATGAAAATTTGTGTTTAAGTTGAGTTGGGATTCGAAAACCTAGCAAAGTGATCAAAATTTGAAAATTTCAATCGATATTATCACAGAATCTAACAGATTTTGAATTTGTTTATCTCAGCTTGTAAAAGCCCCATCGAAAAAATTTTTTTTTCAAAATACTCGTCTTTCAAAGACACATATATTTATAATGTGAAAACATATTTTAAACAAATTTTTCAACGCCAAAATGTGAAAAAACTAGATGGAAAAATTTTTATTTTTTGTAAATGTTCTAAAAAATTATGTAAAAAAATTTTTAAAAATTTTGTTTATGTTATTTATAAAAATATAACTTTCACTCTGCCGATTGCAACAAACCGTTTTTCAATATCGTTAATGTTCTGTGACGGTAAACGTCAAATTAGCGCTAATTGTCTAACCTAGTGGATGCCTGCGGGGGCAGCACTTACCGGTAGACGAAAAATGTAACGACGGAATTCGGCACGCGAGCAGACGGAACGCGCGCGATTGAAAACGAACCAGTGGAGAACCAGCTATCGGCGCGGAAGCCAGAAAAGTCGAGGTTCGCGAACCAATTGCCGATACGTATACCAGAGTCCAGGATGATTGTCACCGAGCTACACGGCGTGCAGACCTGAGCCAGCTGAAAAAGTAGCATCGTTACCTGCGGCATCAAGAGTGTGTGTGAGGTTTCGCCATCGGGGGCGAAACCACGTGCGCGCGAATTCGCGATCCACGACAAAAAGAACAATCAGACTTTCCCGCAGTGTGAATTGTTCCCTTCGTCTTCGTGCGTCTGCAAAATAAAGATAAGCTGGCCAGCTTAATCTCGCGACCACGATTGCATGCATGTTAATTAATCTTCCGTATTCGATGCGAAGCGTGCATGTAATAGCTCTGCCAACAAAGAGCGGCGAGCGATCCGACACTGCATGTTGTCGTGCGAGCGCTACCGTAAACATAAACACGCGGGCCAATGCTAGTGTAGTATTATGAGAGGACAATAAAGAGTTTACGTTCGTGATATTAACAAGTACTTTCGACGTATTTATTCCGCACTGACTCTACTCCTGTAGATTCGTAGATTTGTTGGTTGACTGACACCTGTTTCCCATTGCTCTCCGACTTCCCTGTTTGCTATAGGTGATTACGAACGTATTTACGCGATCGCTTTAATAAAAATTAATTAAACGGTATCCACCCCGTTACAGTTCATAAATTTTGACGCGATTGAAAAAAAAAAAATTTGTTTCCAATTTGCGCAGTCGCTATTTTGAATTTTCCAAATCTGAAAAAATGTAAATTTTTAGAAGTTTGCTCTCTATGTTTATCTATGTTTTGACCTCGATATTAATATTTTATTTATACTTACCAGTCCAAAATATAATTTTCCAAAATTTTTTCAATTTATGGAAAATTTAAGATCGGAAAATTTTTTTTTGAAAAAACTATTTACGTCAAAGCATAAGAGCATAAGATTTGCTTCAGTTTTCATCTTTACGATTTTTTTGTAAGAACATATCCAGAAATGACACGAGCATAAATCTCTTGAATTTTAGGTGGTCTGAGCTGTGCTTGCAAGCTGCGTCGCAAGCTTCAGCGGAAATTATTAGATAATCTAGGAGAGTGATGCTGGGTCAATATATTTTGATTTAAAAATGAAAAATCAATTATGGAAAACTTTTGAATTTTATTTCCTTACTTTCCCGGACTATGGACAGCGAAGGTTTGCGACCGGATAACAATAAAGTACAACCGATTGTAGATTACCCGGCTCCAAACAATATAGCTCAGTTGCTCCGCTTTCTCGGGATGGTAGGTTGATATGCGAGGTTTATTGAACACAAAAGTGATATCCAAGTCCCTTTGACGAAATCAATTCGTAAAGATTAACCGTGGGAATGAGATGAAGTGCAGCAAGTAGCATTTGAAAGGTTGAAGCGCGCATTGACTGAGGCGCCTATTCATGCGCGCCTGGACTTCGCGCTCCCATTTTATTTGCATTGCGACGGATCATCTTTTGCGGTTGGCCCGTGCTTAGTACAAATATTCGAGGACGGCGAGCATCCAATATGCTACGCCAGTCGAATGGTTAACACTCATGAGCGTAATTACACAGTTAGTGAGATCGAGTTTCTAGCCGTTCTATTCGCAGTAAAGAAGTTTAGACCGTACATAGAAGGATCACACTTTATTGTAGTTACTGATCATAGCGCGCTTACGAAAATTCTGAATATCTAGAGCATTTGAGGATGAGTGCGAGGTATGCGCGTTCGAGGATACGAGTGATAAATGGTATTTGCAACGGATTCAGGACGTATTATTTAGGCCGAAAAAGTATAGAACTTGGAGAGTAGAAGGTAGCACGCTCTATAAGTTTATGCAGAATCACTTGCTTGATCCGATCACAAACAGAGAAGAGTGTTGGCGCATGGTAGTACCGGTTGAGCATAGGGAACGTGTGTTGCGCGACGCTCATTGCGAGCCTTCTTCTGGACATTTGGATAGAGAAAAGACCTATGACAGAGTCGCACGTGAATACTACTGGCCGGGCGATTGGTACGACGTTAGTACCTTCATTTTCGAGTGCAAAAAGTACCAGGAGTACAAAATTGTACAACAGGCGCCGCTCGGTTTAGTGGGAAAACGTACAGTAGAGCGTCCATGGACTGTAGTAGCCACGGATGTAGTCGAGCTACCACGTAGCAGGAATAGGTTTCGGTATATGGTCGTGTTTCAAGATCTATTCCCCAAGTAGGTAGAATTGAAACCGCTTAGATCGGCAGATGAGCCTGCTCTGGCCACTGCCTTGGAAGAATTTATTTTATACAGATGGGAGACGCCAGAGTATTTCATTAGTGACAATGCGAAAGCATATAAGAGTGTGGTCTTCCAGGGCGTGTTGCGGGAGCATGACATCGAGCACGTGCTGTGCCCTGCTTATCACCAGCAGAGCGACCCAGTTAAACGTGTTAATAAGACACTGAAAACTATGATCGCAATATTTGTCCACAAAGACCATAGAAGCTGGAACCGTTACTTGCACGAGTTTAGGCACGCATTAAACACCGCGACGTAGTCGTCCATGAAAGTGTCGCCGGCGTTTTTAAACTTTGGTAGGGATCCTCGGCCGGTCAAAAGTCTTAGGAGAGAGTTAGAAAAGAAAATGCCTATTACGAAAATTGATACTCAAGCGTGGACGGACCGTTTAATTCGACTCAATGCGTTTAGAGATCTAGTAGCAAATCATATTGAGGAAGCTCAGGAAAAACAGGAGCAGCATTATGACCGAGGCAGGAAGCAAGTACTTTTGCAAGTAGGAGACTTAGTCTGGCGGAAAGTTCATTCGCTCTCTAACGCTGCCGCGGGTAAGAACGCGAAAGTAGACCCTAAGTATGACGGCCCGTTCAAAATCGTTAAAGTATTATCATCGGAAGTATACGATTTGCAGAGGGACAGCAAATATCGTAGTGCGCGAGTGCATGTATCGGAATTAAAGCGATACCTTGCACCTCGAAAGGTTAAGGGATATTAGTTGAAAGCAAAGAGGCATGTGGTCTATAGGTGTGATAACTTGGATGCCTGTTATTTTATTTTTAAGGTGTTAGTAACAACGATGGATAATAGAACGACGGATTTGGATGCCGCCGTACTTTTTGAGCCCGACCGTACCGCGCAGTCGTCTGTCACGATCGGGATGAGTGTTCCCGACGTATCGCAGCAGCCGATGGCGCCGGAAGTTGAGGAGTTGAGCCAGACCAAGGGGCTTGCCGCTCCTCCTTTACAAGAGGAGCGGTTGGCCACTCTGATCGAAGCTCCACCACAGCTTTCTGGCACCTTGAACGAGACGTCTGACAGTGGCAGTCTCGGGTCGCGAGGAGTGCCGACTCCTCCACCGTTACCGGTGGGCCTGAATCCCTACCATACGTCGAGTTTGTGAGCCTTAGAAAGGGCAAGGCCCCATCCACGTTGTTGCGTTTGGCCACTCCAGTATGGCACTGGGGAGAGGCAGGACGCAAATGTGCGTCCTACCGCCCGACGTCTCTCGCAATACGCGAAGCGGCGGAGAGGTCGCGTATGGCTTCCGCCGTGGAGGGCCTATATCAGCCCACGGTTGATACGGATACCTGCTTAGGATCGTCGCCGGATCGGCGACGTATCTCGATCGGTCGTTCCCCAAGGCCGAATTTCGGGAGAGTCACGAGGACGCGTGCGAATTCGCGAGGACAAGGCGTCGGTCGCGAGAGTACGGTATTGTGTTCCGCGGGTACCAACGGAATGTTGGAGATCCTCGACGAAGACGGTGATGTGGTGAAGGAGATATCACAAGCTCCTGAAGTGCCTCGAGTGGCGCCTCAGAGGCACGTACATGAACCTTTGCCATGGAAGCTTCTTCGACTCCAGAGGCTCGATCCCCCTTATCAATTCGTGAAAACTAATGGACCGGAAAGTTACGCGCCGGCTGGCTACTCGGCTGATGAGCGAAGGCGAGAACATGAAGAGCGCGTCAACGCAGGGTGGAGGCAACGGCGGGCGCGGTTTGACCTGTCCTCCTGTAACATAGAGTCACCGTTGCGCTCTGGGGACCCAGAGCCGTCGCTATCGATTCGAGAGGTTGCGGACGCTGCATCGGTGGAAGCCGACCAGCGTCCCGTGGCCACTACGGGCCGTGCGGCGAGTCAACCGTTGACTCGAAGGCCTGGGACTCGTGAGCGCGTCGACGAACCTATGGAGACGGAGGAGCCGCTGCTTCGTCCGTCGTCTCCTCTACCCTCGTTATCCGTTCTCCCCGTGCCGACAACTGGACATGCCTCGACATCGTCTGAGGCAACCCAATTTGTAAGGCGCCGGGAAAGGTCATCGGTTGTATCGGCCCCGGAGAGTGTGCCAGTTTGGGCTGGCGCTTCAGAGGCAGGGTTCGGGCTCGTGAGGGGGAGGGGGCTTTTCTCCAAGGATTGGAATCTTTGCCGTGGGATATTCAGTTAGACCTCCCACCGTTCAAGTGTTTTAATTGCCGAACGGGCTCCCACCGTAGGGCCGACTGCACAAAGCCGCCGCTCAGACGCGACTACTGCCGCAATTACGGACAGTTGGACACAACCATCAGCGATTGCCCGCGGTGTCGCCTGGTATACTCGATGGAACAGGCAAGAATTAGTTCTGACCGAGATCCCCCGGCTCCGGTCTTGAGTGATCCGCTGTCCAGCGTGTCGCCTGTCCAACTGGACAGACCGGCGCCATAGCAGGCTCCTTTAGGTCAGGGACCAGTGACAACGGGACAGACGGTTTCCCTGGTAACCACTCCGGAGGTTGCGAGAAAACCGCGTCATAGATCGAGTAAGGCGTATCGAATGAGGCTGGCACACAAAAGCGCTCGTCAATAAACGAACGACGCGGAGTCGCGGTCGCGAGACGAATCCCGTTCGCCCTCGACGAGGGTCGCCCCGATGGATATATCGGAGGCACCCGATGGGTACATCGGAGGCTGCCCCGATAGATACGTCGGAGGCGCCCCCAGCGTTAGTGACTGTTGCGGTTGGTCATCGGCTCAACGGTGCTGGCGCCCTTACACCTATAGCCGAGGAGCTTAGAGCCCTCAGGCTCAAGTATCTGGAGGGTAATCGTTAGTCGTCGAGCCTTAAGGTATGGTATTCTCATTAGTAACCTAGCTGATTTTAAGGGTAAATACACGCGCAGGGCGTCCTGACACGTTGTAGACCCGATGGTTGAGTTTATTTTCTTTTACAGTGCATAGACCACGTGTTTGCTTTTGTATTTAACCCTTGTAAAATTTAGTAGTCATTATTAAGCTAACCTTTGGTTTTGTTTTTATATTAACTTAGAATTAAGCTAGTCATAAGCATATTAAGTTATTGAATAAGTCATCTATTGTTGCGTCAGGCAAAGTTGTGAGTCTATGCCGAAAGGGTGAGAGAGAGAGAGAGACTTGAAGTTGAAGTAAGGCCTTGTTATCCTGGGGAGAACTTTGGCCTTCGGAGGGGCTGTAACGGTGTAGGCTGGTCATGGCCTACACCGTGCGACCCTTCACTCTCTCCGATATCGGCAAGGGCTCATGGCGGGAATCTGGCTCACGTATGTTTCGTGCCTGATGCCAGTCTTTTGTTTCAGCATAGGTTTCTCTCTTCGTCAAGAAAGAAAGAGAGAGCAATAACAGTATTAGTGGCCAGGAGTGCGTAACAACATGCGCTCTCGTTAGTCATCGAAAAAGAGAGAGAGAGAGAGAGAAAGAGTGTTGCTATAGTGCAACTATAGTGCGGCTAGGCGCGCGACACTGGCCACGCTTGGCGGTGCCGCGTGTCGCCGATTAGGCAAGTGAGTGGGGAGGGCGTGAGAAGCAGTCTCTCACGCACTATTTCGTCGCTTCTCGCGGGCATTAAGGAATTGATCCTGCAAACGAGAGCATACCAGTTAACGCAGCAGAAAAGTATCCTCGAGAGCGGCCCTTTGTCCACCAGTTACGCCATATCGAAGGATGTCACCGGTCGGCAGAGAGACGATGAACTCGCCAGCCCAGAGGACTTCACCAATTAACAGGTCATACTCCCTCCTCTCGTTTCTCTTCCTTAATCGGTTTTAACCCTTTTTGGCTATTCGCGACTTGTGCGCTGTGCTCGCGGTCCGGCACAGTTGAATTAGTAATTAATTTTTCTTTCTTTTATATCTAGCCGGTTGTGAAATGGCAAGGCGCTAACGTGTCGGTCATCTCATTTAGTGATAAGAAGTTATTGTGAATTAGTTCAAGGTTTGATAGGTTGTTTTATTCGCCATCGCTCAAGTTAGCGATTTTATAATAAACGTATTTGTTTGGTAAAAGGTTTGAATGTTTATTGCGATCGCCTTTCCTCTTCTGCCTTGCTGGGAGCGATACACCGCCTCCCTTACCTCCCCCTTAAAGAATTTGGCGATAGCGGGAAAGGATTATCGGCCAAGGACGGCTGACGCTATTACAGTTTCATAACGTTTTGACGTTAAGTTGGAGACCGTTTGCTCGCGCCCAATCCGCAACCGCCTGAACATTCAATTGGACCTTCGCAAGCCCCTCAACGATCTGGAAAGGGACGCAGTGATGGCAAATCTGAGTGTGATCAGCATAAATCAGGTGGCGAACAATAGCGGACCAAGGACACTTCCTTGCGGGACACCTATCTGTGCACGTAGCCACTGAGATAGTAAGTCCTCTAGGTCAATAACAGCCTGCATCCGATTGGCTAGGTAGCTAAAAAACCAACGAAGGACGGAATCACTAACATAAGAAGCTCTCGTTTTACAAGGGAACCCCCCAACCCGACCTCACCAATTTCAATGATTTTGGGATATGTTGTATTACTTGAAAAAAAATTAGATACGTGTTTTTTTTTATCGGTCTATAAGGGCTTTTAAGGAGTGAAATCCACCCTAAAAATCAACCCCTAAAATAAGGTTTTTTAATATTTTTCAGCATCACATGAATATTTTTCAGTAAACTCAACGTTAAAAATTTTCTTATAAAAAGGCGCTTTTAAGGACATAACATTTATACCAAACGGTTGCAACCCCCATTTTAATACGGGTAAATACACTATTTTTTGTACTGTTTTACTACATGTACTATAGTAAATCAGCTCGAGTATTTAAAAATCGCACTGATAATGAGAAAATACCAAAATTAAATTGACGTGTTTCCGGATTTAAAAAAAAAAGGTTTAAGGGATGTTTCACCCTCTAGAAACCACCCCCGTCAAACTATCAGCAGATTAATCCACCTAACCCTGTGATAAACAAGTTTAGTCGTTTGTTATTTCTTGAAATAATTTAATCCTATGTATGAGCGAGCTACCTCAACTAACCAACCTGCCTCTAACCCACCAAACCCGCATAAACCACTCCTACCGAACCACATGCAGGCTAACCCACCTAATCCTGGGAAAAGCAACTTTTGTCGTTTGTTATTTCTTGAAATAATTAAATTTTACACCATAAACGAGTTATCCTAGCTGAAACACATAAATCTTATCCACCTACTCCTAACCTATCTAACACCCACCCTTATAAATCACCCTTACCGAACCACATGCGGGCTAACCTTATATAAATAGCGAAAAATAAATGTATTTCTTGAATAACATTCATGTTGCAAAACAATATGTCCCAAGTATCACAAATTTTATGTAATAATTATTATTTTCTTTTCATTATAAATACAAACTAGATAAAAATAATTAATAACGGCTTATAAATATAATATTTGAGACTAAAATAAATTATAGATAATTATTAACTATTTTGTTTTTTCGAAATTAATAATAACATTTATAATATCAGTTTTTTAAAATATTATTTGCATTGTATTACATATAGCTGTGTATAAAAGAGTAATAATAATAGTTATTTTTTAAACGTAAAGTTAATTCGAAATAAAGAAAAATAACAAGTAATAACAGTTAAAAATTATTAATTTCAAAAGTGGAAGATTAATATAGTTATTATTTCTTTTTTAATCATTTACAATTTGTCAATGAGCAAAGAAATTATAACAAATAATTGATTATATTAATAGTTATAAATAGTTATTATAGTCTCAATTTCTATATAGCATAAGCATCCCTTCCGTGAGTCCATCACCGCCTTTGCCTCTAGAACGCATAGCCTTGATCTCGGTCTCAACGTCAGATAGTGTGATTTTTCAGAAAACAAATGAAGAAAAAGAAAAGGTGATATCCAGGGGAGATAGCTACCGATATTGTTAAATTTAGTAAGGGTCAGGGCTGGAGATCTGTTGACAACTATGGCCAAGTGTTTGATGAGTTCATCAGCTGAGAAAAAGAGCAGTGGTGATCGTAAATGCCGATTGGCTAAGTCGATATCATGAAGAATCCTCCACTTAGATTTTGAGCTATTGGCATACTCAATGTTATTGCGGATGTAAATATTTTTCAATTCCTATACTTATAAACTGTTGTAACAGGCTGTCGCCTAGCCGCAAATCCCGGGTAATTGCAGTCCTCAATACGGCCAGACGGTGCACTGTTAGCTGTATGCTCTTTGCACACTTACTCACCTCGTCCTGTGTACGCATGCGCCGTATCCGCTCATCGATCTAACTTGGGTGCACGATCTCTCCGCAAAGTGGCGCTGGTGCGCTAGCTTACTAGCGCTCCGTCGGACACCGCTAACACCTCGGTCGACGAACAGCTCCTACTATGCTTTCGCGCGACCCGTCCTAGATTACCGGCGCATTCGAATCAGATGTAAATAATAATACTAATACCGGACAAAGGGAAGACGAAATAACAAGATCGTTTCTCGATGATCTCTAACCACTTTATTGAATTAACTCTAAACTTGTATAAGGGAGGGATTTGCCGAGAGACTTACGCACGCTATTTTGACACAATAATTCGAACGGGGAGAGAGAGGGTAGATCTCGTGATCGTCGCGGACTATTCGCACGCCCGCTGCATATAAATTCACCGCGCACGCTACGCGGGATCGCACGCTAACACGATTGAAAAGTGCTGTGCACCTACCGCTAAATCGACGGAGATACGGTGGCCAACCGTATCCGACTTTCTTAATGATGAAGCACCGCCTCTGCAACTGCTTCCCCGTTGAAGCAGCTGCGTCGCTGCTGAAACTGCTGAAGCTGCTGAAGCTGCTGGAGTTGAGCTCGATGCTGCCGAGGCTGCATACGTTGAGCAGTGTGCGTACTCGGCACTCCACTCACAATTGTCTATATCACCGTTGGTGCACACATTCCGCAGTGTGCACACTCGCCTCGTCACTCGCTAATTATCTGTTCTAACTCACGGTAACACTCGGCTGGGAAAGAACACTTTGTTTTCCGATGCAAAGAGCTGCGAGGTCGCCTGACTGAAGGACACAGTCATACTGGCTCGCTAACTCTCCCCTCCTGGTCATTGCCCCTAACGCGCCCTCTCTCTCTCTCTAACCCAAACCGATCGCGGCTATTACGCTCAGCCACGCTTAGTAGCTCACGCGAGTCCAAACGATTTTCGGCAATCGTTGCACTGTTTACTTTTTTCAATTTTCACTTGTGGTTTAGTTTACTTTTTGTTGGTAATTTACTTTGCTGTACACTTTATCTTATTTACAATTTTGACTTATCAATGACTCGAAGAAGATAAGTTATATCAAATCTACGCCCCTTACGATAATAAGACATCCGATACATATTTCATTATTCATAGTAGTTAAAGAGACGTCAAGTATTTAAAAAGATAAAGTTTTTTTATAGTGCTGGATTTATAAATAACCTTATTTCTATATTTACATACCAATTTCCCGAACACGAAAATATAGTACATAACAAGAAGAAAAGTTTTTTTCTACTACGCAAGTATTTATGTCACTTACCATATATAATTTTATTCAAATATTTTGATTTGTAAACATGTGAAATATAACTGTTAAAAACGTATGATCGAATTCTATCTATAGACTAGGTTTTCTTTTGTCTTTTGTAAAATTATTCAACTGCAAAAAAGAGTATTTATATCTTGATTTTGTTTTAGCTTAAAACATGAAGATCAATCCTTTGAACGTAGTCAAATTATTATTAGCATATTTTCAAAGTTTACAAATACCGGATAGCGAGATTAATTTCAAAGAAATTAAATTGTCAGAAAAGTTGAAAGAAATATTAACCCATTAAAGCCCACGCTAAGACTGGTTGAGATAGCGACAAACAAACTGTGCTATCTTTTGCATAAGTGAAAAATAAAATATACGTATTTTTTTTATGTTATTTTCAATTGTTTATAACAAATTATTTAAACAAATTACAAAAAAATTCATAATTATCAAAATCTAAATGCGGGAATCGATTCTGGGGATAAAATTGAGATGAAAACCTATATAACACTTTTTTGTCAGAGTTCAATTTGATATCTTTATGTAGAAATAAACTATTGACAAATAAGTGTTTTCATTCTCACACATGGTATCTGGAATCATATCAGTATTTTTTACTGATAAATTTTGAGATCTTATACTGTAATTGGATAAGTTTATTTCATTTCGTAAATCCTTCCGTGTTAGAGATCACGTTTGAGTGGCGGGCTAACGGTTGAAAACATTTATACATTGGATCTATTCTTTGAAATAATAATTTCGGAAAACTTTTAGTTTTTATTTTGTTCTAAATTGGTAACGTTACTGATAATGCCGAGATGGAGAATTAGCGATCTACCAAATTTAGTTGAAGATTCTGATAGTGATGAAGGTCAACATATTGATATAGCATTCATTCCTAATGAATATGAAAGTTCAGATGGAGATTCGGACGGTGATCCAAATGAAGATACATTATCAAATGAATTACCATCAGGTTCTTACGAACATGTTAAAAGTACATACACAAGTACTCAGAAATTGTTGGAACCGAATCATAAGTACAGTTGGAAAAATGATGCTTTGAATGATATTTCTCCGCATGTCGAGAGCAACTTCAATATTTCACCTATTTCATCATTGCAATCCAAAAATGCTTTTGAGTTGTTTGAGGTTTTCTTTTCGAAATCAATGAAAAACCATATCATTGAAGCCACTTCTGAAAATCATTTTGATTTATGTATGGATGATCTAGAAAAATTTATTACAATCATAATGATTACTATCTTCAATTCTAGAAAAAGTATTCGTGATTACTGGTCAAAAAAGCGAATACTTCAGTGTCCAGTAATTGCGGAACTTATGTCTAGAAATAATTTCGTTGCCATAAAAAAGAACATACGATTCTATAAACTTCAAGAAACTGATCAAAATGATAAAGTCTGGAAGGTTAGAACTCTGTATGATATGTTTCGTGAGAATTGTATGCAATTTGGTTTCTTTGACTATAATTTATCAATAGATGAGATAATGGTAAAATACTTTGGTAGATTTGGTATCAAGCAATGTATAAGGAATAAACCCATTAGATTTGGAATAAAAGAATGGGCAGTCTGTTCTTCTGATGGGTATATATATGATCTTGATATTTACACTGGTAAATCAGGAATCGATGAACGAAATCCTTTAGTTGCCGTTGGTTTAGGGTCTAGAGTGGTGATAAAGTTACTTTCGAATTTATTAGAAAAAACACAGAGAGAAGAACTGAAAAAGTATCATATTTATTTTGACAACTTTTTCACAAACCCAGATCTTATGATTCATTTGAAAAAAAATGGTTTATCGGCGACAGGAACTGTTCGGCATAATCGTGTGAAAGTGAAAGTCGAAATGCCAAAAAAAGCTAAAAGAGGATACACTATTTCAATGCATGAAGTGAATTCAAAATTGAATTATATTACAGTTATGGACTCAAAGCCAGTATCGATTCTCTCTTCGAAATATGGAAATGAACCAAAAGTTGAAATGCAGAGATGGCAGGAATCATCGAAAAAATCTATTCTTTTTCCTCATTGTTTCTCTATGTATAATGAACACATGGGTGGCGTCGATCTACATGATCAACACTGTAATGCTTTGATGCCTACAATTCGAAGTAAGAAATGGACATGGTGCCTTGTATTACGGCTCATCCAAGCATCCTTAGCAAACGCTACAGTGATTTACAATAAGTTACATCCAGACGAAAGAAAAGGTTCCAAAGATATTGTTCAAGAAGTTTGTGAATATTATATTGACAAGTTATCTTCCAAACGTCCCCCCAAACGACAGAAACAGAGTGAAACTTCATCCCAAGAACACGTGATGAAACATGGGAGTCTTAGGAAATGTGGAATTTCAACATGTCGGACAAGAACGGAATGGTATTGTGAGAAATGTTCTATGCCTGTTTGCAAAAGTCATAAAGAAGGACATGGCAATGAACAATAATTCAATCCCACCGATTATATTTACAATAATTCATGCCAATATTGATGGATAAATACAATAATTAGCTTCATTTTATACGATTTTTTGAAACACTCTCAGGAGGCCGAATGTTTCTTCCTTCATTACAATAACTAATTGGCCTCTGACAGAAAAGTGTTATATAGGTTTTCGTCTAAACTTTACCCCCAGAATCGATTTCCGCATTCAGATTTTGAAAATTATAAATTTTTTTATAATTTGTTTAAATAGTTTGTTATAAACAATTGCAAATGACATAAGAAAAAATATATATATTTTATTTTTCACTTATGCAAAGGATAGCACAGTTTATTTTTTGCTATTCCAGATAGATTTTGCTTGGGACTTGACATGGTCACTTTTTCTCCCCAACATGCAATTGTTTATTCCTACGTTACACTAACAAATTGAATTCTGACAAAAAAGTGTTATATAGGTTTTCGTCTTGATTTCACCTCCAGAATCGATTCCCGCATTTAGATTTTGATAATTATGAATTTTTTTGTAATTTGTTTAAATAATTTGTTATAAACAATTGAAAATAACATAAAAAAAAATACGTATATTTTATTTTTCACTTATGCAAAAGATAGCACAGTTTGTTTGTCGCTATCTCAACCAGTCTTAGCGTGGGCTTTAATGGGTTAATAGATGTCGTGTATGAGTTTAATGATATTGATATGATTGTTGAAGAGACGTTAGATTTTCATGAAGATTATAATGATACTGATGCTAAAATAATCGAAGATGAAGTTCAACATCACTTTCTTGACCCTGATTTTGTACCAACAAATCAGTTCCAAAATGATGATGAACAAATCACATTTGATTATAAACAAAGAGCCTTAGAATTTTGGAGGAGCGGAAAAAACAAAAACTTAAAACTGGATACTGTACAACATAGATTCAAAAAAGTTTCATCTATAAGTCAACTTAAACGTTGGGCGAAAACAATTAATAAAAATGGAACTTACCGAGAAAAAATTGCGCAAATTTGCCAATACACGTTTGATAATTTAAAAGCCGCTATTGCAGCTGGTACGATAGTGCATGATCGAGATATACTGAAATGGGCATTGGAAGCTCAAAAAATTGTTGGCCATGAAGATATAAGATTTAAGACTTCTCAAAATTAATTACTAAAATTTAAAAAAGCTCATAGAATAGTATATATAAAAATAAATAAATTTATCACCAAGGAAACATTAGAAAGTAAAGAAGAACTACAAACTAATGATCATGCTTTTGTAGCTGATGTTAAATCATGTATATCAGAAATCGGCATTGCAAACTTTGATAATTCAGATCAGAGTGGTTTCCAATTAGAAATGCACTCGAGATGAACATTAGCAGTTGAAGGAGAAAAGCAGGTGCAATGTCTGGTACAGTCGGTTTCATCGACAACGCACAGTTATACAATTCAGCCAACTATATCAGCAATCGGGAAACTTTTATCAGCACTTTTTATAGTATTAAAAGAAAAAAGTGGTCAATTCGGTGCCATAGTGGAATCTTTATTATTTAGACCAGAAAATGTGCATGTGGAAGCATCTAAATCTGGAAAATTAACGACAAGTTAGTATATTTTTGTTTATTATAATGCAATGACATAAAAAAATTTTGACATTTTTTTATTTTAGATCATTTTAAAATTTGGTTGAAAGTAGTTTTTTACCCAAAGTTTGGACCTCAATCTGTACTTTTACTCGACTCTTGAAGTGGACATTGCGTTAAAGTTGTAAGGGAAACGATGCTGACAAACAAAATTGTTAATATAAAAAAAATTCCCACAGGAACGACAGGGAACATCTAACCACTCGATGTTTATGAATTTCGTATCTGGAAAAACTTCCTTCGACGTTTATTAGATCAAGTAATTTTGATGGACTATGAAATGAATCTACATTTAAGAAATAACATCATAAAAATACAGTTTCTTGTCCATAACCAGCTTTCTTCACCAAGATATACAAATATTTTTAAATACGCTTGATATAAAAGCGGCTACTTTGCTGAAAAATCAGCTAAAACTGATAACCCTGTTGATTTTAGTTTTGGAGATTCTTGCAATATACATTGCGAAGTAGAAGCATGTAAAAATGTTGCTATAATACGGTATGGTTTGTGTAAAAGATCATTATGTTTCAAACACTTTTTCGATGATTATCATTTCTGTAAGGAATTCGTTGAATGATATATTTTAATTTACCAATAAATAAAAATAAGAAAAAGATGAAAATTATTATGAAAAATCAAAATATATGTAGTATCGCGTACGATGACTCTTACGTAAATATATTTATGTATCTACATACGAATATAAATATATATATATATATATAGATTGATAAATGATAATTAGACTTCGTGTTATTCTCGTGTTTATTTTTAAGAGACATTACTCGCCATTTTGGTACTATTAAAATAAAATGTATTAAACATATTTTTATTTGTCATAAATTTTGTTTGAGCTACAGACATATTTTATCAAAAAAAAAATGGGATACCCCACGTACGGTGTAGAAATCATTTATTCAAGAAAAAGCAACTGATAAACTCAATTCTCCCAAAGTTAGGTCTCTTAGTCTACATTTGGTTGGGTAAGGGTGATTTATGGGGGTTTGGTGGGTTAGCGGCAGGTTGATTAGTTGAGGTAGGTCGCTCATGCGTAGGATTAACCTGCTAATAGTTTGACGAAAGTGATTTCTAGGGGGTGTAACACCCCTCAAACATATTTTTTTTCAAAAAGCCGGAAACATGTCAATTTAATTTTGGTATTTTCTCTTTATCAGTGCGACTTTTAAATCACTCGAACTGATTTACTATATTACATGTCGTAAAACAGTACAAAAAATAGTGTATTTACCCCTATTAAAAAGGGAGTTACAACCGTTCGGTATAAATGTTATGTCCTTAAAAGCGCCTTTTTATAAAAAATTTTTTAACGTTGAGTTTACTGAAAAATATTCATTTGATGCTGAGAATATTAAAAAAACTGATTTTATGGGTTGATTTTTAGGATGGATTTTATTCCTTAAAAACCTTTATGGGCCGATAAAAAAAACACATATCTAATTTTTTTCAAGTACTACAACATATCCCAAAATCATTCAAATCGTTGAGGTCGGGTTGGGGTTGTTCCCTTGTTAGTAACAAGCAGGTCATGAGGTATATTATATAGGAAACCGACCTGTTTAGGGTATAGAAGATTATTTGCTTCTAAATGGTTAAAGAGTTGTCGGTGTAATAGTCGTTCGAAGATTTTAGAGGGTTCAGACAACTGCGCGATGGGCCTTATCAGAAGGGGACTGGGGCAATCTGACTTTGGAGAGTGGACGAATGAGGGTGCGCTTCCACGTGGAGGGAAAAGTGGTTTTTCAATAGACTTATTAAAAATTTCTGGAAGTTTGCAGGCTGATGTGTCTAGTCCAAAAAGAAAAATCCCTTCCATGAGTCCATCACCGCCTTTGCCTCTAGAACGCATAGCCTTGATCTCGGTCTCAACGTCAGATTGTGTAATTTTTCAGAAAACAAAAGAAGAAAAAGAAAAGGTGATGTGCAGGGGAGAGCTACAGATATTGTTAAATTTAGTAACGGTCAGGGCTGGCGATCTGTTGACAACTATGGCAAAGTGTTTGATGAGTTCATCAGCTGAGAAAAAGAGCAGTGATGATCGTAAATGCCGATTGGCTAAGCCGATATCATGAAGAAACCTCCACTTAGATTTTGGCATGCTCAATGTTATTGCGGATGTAAATATTTTGCTCTGTATCAAGCTCGTTTGAAATGGCAGTTCTTAGGGAACGATATTATTGAAGGGCCAAGGATGAGCCGTAAGTTATCCGGGGTTTCTTTTTCGTGGAGATGGTGACAAAACGAGAAAGAGCAATCTCGTCAAAAGCAGAACAAACTGCCAGGATGAAAATTTACTCAAGTCGATCGACTAAGGTAGTGTCTGGACGAAATAAACCACCCGAGTAGCTCGAGGAGACAGAGAGCTTGCTGGTGATAAGAGAATTCAGATCCGCTTCATCAACACGATGGAGGGAGCGGGAGGTAAATATTTTTGATTGTTTTTGAGGAGAGCAGAAGAGTATAGAAAGCTCGATGAGGTCATGATACGGTACAAATTGCGAAAGAGATTGGGTATAACTGAGAATCCGAGTTGAAGTATTTACTATGAAAAGGTTAAGTGCTGTATGTGTAGTGACACCCATTTCTGTGATAGAATGCTGTATAGGCTTAGTATAAACGACCCTAAGTGCGTCTGTATCGATTAAGTCACACAAGACCAGGACTTGAGGAAATTCTGAGGTAATATCAGCGTTGAAGTCACCAGTAATTATAACGTCGTTGAAGAGAGGATAAAAGGATGAGATAGTATTAAAGAAGAAGGATGGGACTTTAGCGGATGGACGGCGGTAAACAACTTCAAATAAAAGTTTTAAGTGGCTTTCATTGTGGATTTTGGCTATAATGAATTCTGGTAAGTTGTCATATGTAGGGTCAGAAGTAGCAAGTAATTTTACCGTGAGACTATTGCGAGAATAGAAGCCAACTCCACCACCCTCCTTGCCCTCGCGATCCAAGGGGAAAAAAATATAATCGGCTAAGGTGAGGTGTTCATCAGAGTTGTCGTTACTGAGTTTCGTTTCTGAAATGGCGATCTTATCATATGCACTTGTATATGCCTGTGCTTCCAGGAGAGAGAAGTGCCACGACACGTTTAGGCCATTTCTATTGATGTGCGCCACGGTTAGGGTGACAGGATTGTTCACCGGGATCGGTGAATGTCTTGACGTTTCAACCTGGTCAAGGGTTGGCGACTGAAAGGAGGAAGCAGTTGTTGTAGGTAGAGTGAGGTTCGGTAAATTTGTGAGAGATCGGGAATGATGATCAGAGCGAGAAGGTCGGGGATCGTGGTGGATACCAAGAGGTGCAAATGGTGCAGTCGCAGGGTGCGGCTGATCACCAGTTCCTGCCGAGCATGAGACTAGTTGGTGTGGTGCTAACCTCGGCAGACTATGCAGATAAGCTTCGGAGACGATGGGGATGACCTCCGAATGCGACGTGGCACGGCAGAAGACCCGCAAGATTCTGACCATAGGCCATGCATATCCAAGACCCTTACACACTCTTCTGGCTTTGGACAAGAGCTCAAAAACAGGCTTAGGGTAGATTGGTCGCAGTAAGACTCGGGAGCTGCCTTCACACCCAACGATCGTCTACGCAGTATGCTCTTTAAGCCTGGGCGAATACTTAATTATTCCGTCTCGAGAGGATGGTGAATCGAGCAGGAAGGTAAACGACTTCCGTCGAGCTCTATGGCTCAAGAGAGACGACGGTTGCGGCTGATTTGGGGGCGCAGCAAAGCGAGCAGTGGTTGAGGGACTCCACTCCTTCATCGTAAGAATCGCAGGCAGGTTGTGCTCTTCACCAAAACCAAGCGCAACGAGAATAAAAGTTGCGGCCTGGAAGAGAGAACCTTGAAATTCAGCAGGCAAACCACGGACCAGGAATTCAGTCTCATCAACCACCGCGAACTGGGCGTCTCTTTCGCGAAATTCCTCCTGCGTTTTGGTCCAGAGTCTACAGAGCTTTTTAAACCACTCAGAGTTGAGTTGCGCTTCCTTCGCGTGACGCTCCTCGTTCAGCTGTGACTCCCTGTAAAACTACTCCGGTGCCTCAAACATAGTAGAGTAATTACTGTTATGTCTATCCGCAGTCAACGAGGTCTATGACGAACCGCTGAGCATCTGCGAGGTGCAAGAAGTTGATGGTAGCACGATATACCCTGGAGTCGAAACCAGCTCAGATCTGTGAAGCTTGGTGATTGTCAGCAGTGACGGTTGCGTTGGCGAGGCAAGACATTTCCTGGCAAGTGCGATGATAGAACGGGGGTGTCCTATAGACATGGCGAAGATATCCAAGGCGGTATTAGCTAGAGATATGTCTTCATTCAACGAGCGGTTGAGGCAGCAATTAAATTCGGCAGAATATGATTGGCTGATCTTGTGTTAGGTGAAATACAGAGATTGTAATAAAGGAAATTACAGGAGTTGATCAGGTCGTCGCACGATCAATCTGTACTTGGCACACACGCGGCGACATATATAGGCAAAATAATTTGAACTAGTTTAGAAGTGCTTATGATATTTGAAAATTTGCATGCAAATTCAAGTGGCCCAGGGGCGCGAGCAAATTCAAATGACGCGGTGGCGCGCACAACCTACCAGCTATGATAAACTCGGAAAAGTGACCTCTACCGAGGAAAAACGAATTATCATAGAGGGTGTAGCGGGAAAATCAAAATACGCGCGAAAGTTGTCCTCGCAATAATAAGGAAGGCGAAATTGAATTTAGAGAAAATTTGGCGCGGAAAATTCGCAAAGTGACGTAACCTAACTTTGGAATCACTAGCGACTTAAAATTAATGATGAATAATATTGAAAATGATAATGAAAATAAAAATGAGAATAAGGCTAAATGGGACGCAGTAAATTTAGTCTTGAATTAATGATGAAAATTACAAATTCGTAACAGGTATGAGATATACTAAATGGTAGAATGAGCAATACAGAGTGGCGACAAGATAAAAACAAAGAAAAATTTCCTTCACATAACAAACTAGAAAAAAAGAGATGCTTAAGTGATAATGTTTGTCGTTGGTAAAGCAAAACGGCCAAATATGTGATGTGGTGTCCAGGTGCGTCTATGGTATAGCAATTGATCCAGTTGAGAGATTGAACGGATGAGAAGTGTTGATCGTGCGTCAAATAGATCAGATAATGTTGTACAGGTTGCGAAAATAAAGCAAATTACAGGGCAAGATGCAAATAATTATGCAGAAAACAGCGTACGCTTGTTGGCCTCGTGGAAGATGCACTATCTGGAACAGTTTGCTCGAAAGCGTGATGCAGAATGGTTAAACAAACTGTAAAGATGGAAGAGCTGTTGAAAAGATGCTGCGATGCCTACCAGAGAGAGAAAGAGAGAGAGAGAGAGAGAGAGAGCCTTAATTATCAACGGCTGCTTCTACGAGGTGTGATCAAAAAGTAAGGTGAATTTTTATTTTTCTCAAAAAATATTTATTTATTTATCAATATTTATGTTATCCCCTTCAAAGTAATCCCCCTCAGATACAATACACTTATGCCAACGGTTTTTCCAATCCTCAAAGCACTTCTCATAAGCACTTTTCGGTATAGCCTTGAGCTCTTCCAGCGATGCAGTCTTTATCTCCTCAATCGTGGCAAAACGCCGTCCTTTCATGGGCCTCTTCAGTTTTGGGAACAAGAAGAAGTCACAGGGGGCCAGATCTGGGGAAGACGGTGCCTGTGGCATCGTTACTGTGTTGGTTTTAGCCAAAAATTCGCGCACAAGCAACGATATGTGAGCAGGGGCGTTATCATGGTACAAAAACCAATTTTTATTTTTCCACAAATTCGGACGTTTCTGGCGGATTGCTTCGCGCAAATTGCGCATAACTTGCAGGTAATATTCCTTATTTACTGTTCTACCATGTGGCAAGAACTCATGATGCACCACGCCCCTGCAGTCAAAGAAAACTGTAAGCAAAACCTTTACATTCGATCGAACTTGGCGTGCTTTTTTTGGTCTTGGTGATCCAGAATGCCTCCACTGGGACGATTGAGTCTTAGTCTCGACGTCATAACCGTATACCCATGTTTCGTCACCTGTTATAACCCTGTTGAGTAAATCTGGATCATCGTTGACGTCATTCAGTAGCTCTTGGGCGATGCTCATGCGACGTTTCTTTTGGTCGAAATTGAGCAATTTCGGAACAAACTTCGCTGACACACGTCTCATGTCTAAAACACTCGTCGAAATTGATTGGCACGAACCAAATGAGATGCCAATATCATCAGCAATTTATCTAATGGTAATTCGACGATTTCCCAACACCATTTTCTTCACTTCTTCAACATTCTCATCAGTTGTTGATGTGCTGGGGCGTCCAGAACGAGGTTCGTCGTCGGTGTCTTCTCGGCCTTCTTGGAAGAGTTTATACCACTTGTAAACATTTTTTTGGCTTAAAGTAGACTCACCGTATGCCACTTTCAGCATTTCAACATACTACAAAGCTGAAATTTGGAACGTATGTTCTAGACGAGTGTACCGACATAACCAACTAAAAAAGTCGAAGATCGAACGGACGTAGCCCGCTAAATTTCAAAATTCACCTTACTTTTTGATCACACCGCGTACATCTGTTTTCTAAAACTGAGTAAATGACTGAGAGATGGGTATTAAGTGCCCATTTTCACTGTTGTTATTTGAGACACCGGTGTGATATCTAACTTTTATAGTTCTTGTAGAATACATGTGACAGGAATACATGGTTGCACGTTAGATATTAAAACTCTTTTGGCTTTTGAGACAAGAGGTCTAATGTACAGTTTATTGTTACCTATATTAATGCTTGCTTTTTTTTCAATGAGTCTGTCTATAATTACCTTGTCGCTAAGATATAAGCAAAAAAGGTTTTTTTTATGTCAAAGACATACAGTATATCCTTAGTGTTTACTATTATGGCGAGCTCTAATGCATAGTCCTCGGCAGGATGCTCTTCAATAGAGTTAACGATGATTGCTTGATCTTGAGTAAAAACTTTATCTTGCTGAATAACTTGAGAAAATGAAACTTTGGGGGAAACAATTTTTCCTGATGCGTTAACACTTGACATTTTTAACTTATCTCTGTAGTCAGAGACTAGTTACGAGATTGTTACAGATAAATAAATATTCTATTTATCTAAACTTTTTCACTTTATATTTTTTCAGATGTAGACTTATTTCACATGCAAATACTCGCGTTGCATACTACAAGCACGCATTACTATACCGCGGAGCTCGCTAGTAAATACGTCGGCACGGCGGTCTAAATTTATATTCTTTATATTATTCTTTTATTTATAAATTTATACTCTTTTATATAAAAAGAAAGATTGTAGATTTAACTAATTTTCTAGTAGGAACATTACATCTCCCGGACTTCTAAAAATAATACCTTGACGTCTAAGTGAAAAATAGACCTTAATTGTTTTATGTTCAAGCATTAAAGATTATAGACAGCAATATTTAGTTGCTGCACGAGGAGTCATTGATGACGTTGAAATCAAAAGGAAACAGCAAGTTAAAGCTTTTTCCTTCATTTTGATATACATACTTTAACACCTCGTTTAGAGTATGTAAAAGGGAATATTAATGGTTCTCAGCATACTAATTATTGCTATAGGGTCATGCAAATTTTATTGAACATATCAAGAAAAAGAAATAGAGTGAACCTAAATTTTCCATACTTTTATTTGTGAAATTGCTAAACTACCTTACTGAAAAGTTTATCCTTCTCTTATTTCATAACTTTGGATGGCTGGAACTTTCAGAAAGAGTTTTGGAAAAACGGGCCTCAATTGATAGGTTGAGATTTTCCGAGACGGACGGAGCGGCCTTATCTACTTATTTTGAGCGTTCAGTGATAACTCTTCCAGTGTTATCTTTGGATATTGAATTTCAGCAATGCTGCTTTATATAAAACTTTGTCCTTAAATACTAATAATACAATTTTATTCTTATTATTTATTAATTATTATTTAATTTTATTTTGATTATTTGTTCTATAACGGGGTTTTGTCTCGAGATTTATCGATAAAAACTGAACATATGAAATAGAATACTAAATTCGTGGGTTTTATATCAAAGATGTAGCAATCGAATAGTAGCCGCTAAATTTACTTTTCAAGGAAAGCCTGCAGACGGAACCTGGGTCCAGCTGCATCAGTATGTCTCGTCTGTCTATCGAGAAATTTGGCTCGCAGTTGCTCGCGGCTGTCCGTACAAATTATTTATTTAAAGGGTGGTTTCGGGAAGCGCGAAAGACGTTCCCTCGACTGAATAACGTGTCGAGCAAAACCACGTTAAACGCACGGATTCGAAGTCGGGATGAGGAGTGATACAGCGGCAAATAAACACAACACCGGATTAACACACCAATCTTTTACTTCTCAACAATCGACTACAAGACACTGATCTTACGTCGACATACTACGAACAGCACAGTAACAAACGCGGGCGCGAAGGTGAATCGGTGGGTGGTCAGCCTGCCAATTGCCTTTTAAAAAATGAATTACAATGAATGCCCGATAAACAATTTCCGCCGTTATTTCGTCAACGGGGTAGCCGGCAGATTTGCAACACTACCCACCCATCAGCTGGCACCCAAACATGCAAGAGAGAGTGAAAAGAGAGAACACGGCACCGACCTCGACCTTCAGCCTCTCTGACGGCTAAAAGGCTTCGCAGTCTGACATCTCTCGTGCGCTCCTTCTCGCCGACCGCATCGCTGGTGTTATTGTTATCGCTGTTTGTTCTCTTGCTAATCCTATCTTTCGCTCTACAAAGATTGCTGCCTCAACCTGTTGTTACGCTCGTTATTGTTGTTGTTTTTGCTTCCGCTGCGGTTGCCGTTGTTCCCGTTGCCCTTCGGTCGCTCGGTGTCTGCAGCAGCAACGAAGTCCGTTCACGCGCGCACCGGCGCACCGGCTCACCCTCACGCACCGGTGCCGGGTATCCTTCGGGACACGGCTGGGCGCGATCCAGCCACATACTCTAATTCTCGTCTGCGCACTGCACGTGTCTCCGAAAACAAACGTTGATGAGGTCGCGGGGACAACTCTGGAAAACCGTTGACTTCGATTAAATCCGCGCGCGTGACTTTTTCTGCTAAAGCCCAGCAGATACTCTCCGAAATTTTCAATAACATTAATATATTAAATAAATTACAGGATAAAAGATATTCTTTCATATTTCTCCATCTCTAGCTACCATTACCGTCAAAACGGCTTTGTAGATCACGTCATATATTATTCATAATAAAAATTATAATAAGAAGTGTTATTTTGAGCTTCTTTTTCTTTAGTAATATAGAGGGTAAGACAATTTTTAATTACCATTTTGGATACTTCTCACCGAGTAATTCAAGTCTAATGAATTGGAAAATACATTGCTATTACGTATTATAGTTAAATAAAGGAAAAGCGAAAATTTTGATAAAAAATTGATAATTTGATAATTTTTTTTAGATCAAAAGGTCATTCTCAGTCAATACGAGCATTTTTCCCTGTATACACAATTAAATTGCCTATTTAAAAAAATTTTTTCGTATGCCTATGTTCCCTCTATCCAATGTTCTACAATTTAGAAAATAAACCACGAATTAGTGCACTGTATGCCGATTTAGTTGCGCCCTCGCTTGATTTATTCTAACAGTGTCAAGTTACCTCCTTGGCTTCTCGCATAATCGCTTTAATAGCACTTCTTGCCAGCTTTCGTTGAAAACTACGAGTAAGTTACTTTTCTTCTCACTAAGCCTTTCTGAAGCTTATTGACAGTCATGCGTGACCGCTTTTACTCGCTTTATCGTTGCCAGTTAACTGCTTGAAAACTACATGCTCACTTTCTTTCACCTTGATGATTGCTTTTAGATACAAATTATTTTCTACATTATACGAGGTGTGATCAAAAAGTAAGGTGAATTTAGAAATTTAGCGGGCTACGTCCGTTCGATCTTCGACTTTTTTATTTGGTTATGTCGGTACACTCGTCTAGAACATACGTTCCAAATTTCAGCTTTGTAGTATGTTTGGTTTGTTTGTGAGAGGTATCAAGGTTAGAAGTGTTTTGCGTGCTCCACGATTTGCTGCTGTCTAAAAACATGGAACAAAGAGTTTGCATTAAATTTTGTGTGAAAAATGGAATCAAATGTTCCAAAACACTTGAAATGCTGAAAGTGGCATACGGTGAGTCTACTTTAAGCCAAAAAAATGTTTACAAGTGGTATAAACTCTTCCAAGAAGGCCGAGAAGACACCGACGACGAACCTCGTTCTGGAAGCCCCAGCACATCAACAACTGATGAGAATGTTGAAGAAGTGAAGAAAATAGTGTTGGGAAATCGTCGAATTACCATTAGAGAAATTGCTGACGATATTGGCATCTCATTTGGTTCGTGCCAATCAATTTTGACGAGTGTTTTAGACATGAGACGTGTGTCAGCGAAGTTTGTTCCGAAATTGCTCAATTTCGACCAAAAGAAACGTCGCATGAGCATCGCCCAAGAGCTACTGAATGACGTCAACGATGATCCAGATTGACTCAACAGGGTTATAACAGGTGACGAAACATGGGTATACGGTTATGACGTCGAGACTAAGACTCAATCGTCCCAGTGGAGGCATTCTGGATCACCAAGACCAAAAAAAGCACGCCAAGTTCGATCGAATGTAAAGGTTTTGCTTACAGTTTTCTTTGACTGCAGGGACGTGGTGCATCATGAATTCTTGCCAGAGGGTAGAACAGTAAATAAGGAATATTACCTGCAAGTTATGCGCAATTTGCGCGAAGTAATCCGCCAGAAACGTCCGACGTTGTGGAAAAATAAAAATTGGCTTTTGCACCATGATAACGCCCCTGCTCACACATCGTTGCTTGTGCTCGAATTTTTGGCTAAAACCAACACAGTAACGATGCCACAGGCACCGTATTCCCCAGATCTGGCCCCCTGTGACTTCTTCTTGCTCCCAAAACTGAAGAGGCCCATGAAAGGACGGCGTTTTGCCACGATTGAGGAGATAAAGACGGCATCGAAGGATGAACTAAACAAGATCACAAAAAATGATTTTTTGAAATGCTTTGAGGATTGGAAAAAGCGTTGGCACAAGTGCATTATATCCGAGGGGGATTACTTTGAAGGAAATAAAATAAAAATTGATGAATAAATAAATATTTTTTGAGAAAAATAAAAATTCACCTTACTTTTTGATCACACCTCGTACATTGCATTTGAGATTATGCCTTATAGAATAGTATTTACAGCTGTATACGGATCAATTAATTATTATTCACGATTACTAGCGCAAGGTAAGTGAGAGTAGAAAGAGAGAGAGAGGCACATATGTGACGGAGTCCTATCGCGCGTGAGTGAGATTGCGAGAGATATACACGTGCACGCTGATTGTGTGTATATATCTTATGTACATAAGATGTTTTATAGGTTCTGGGCCGTTGGAACGCTCAAATATTTGTGTTATAAGTTATTTTATTTGTTACAATTGAACTGTAACTTGTATCCTTTGGAAATCTCAACCCATAGACTTCAGTATCAAAAACTTTACAGATCATTAGTCGGCTTTTAGAAAGTCAAGTTAGATTGCATACCTCGTTTCGTTATACTAATAGACGTAGAAAATAGATAAACTAGTGGTATGTATAAAAAGTTGAAGTTATCCCTTGTGATCACACAAATCTCTTATATAATTTTATCTATATGTACGCGTAGAAATATAGAATAAAGGCAAAATAAAAATCGTGAAGATATGCAAGAACGAACATTAATATATATTGTTATATGAAAATCAATATTTCTATTATAAAATAGTTTATATTTTTTTCTTATTTTTCAGATTATGTGATGAACAATTATCTAATCAGTCGCACTATGATTTTGGTTTGAGGGCATTGAAATCTGTGTTAATTTCTGCTGGCAATGTAAAACGTGATCGAATTCAGAAAATAAAGGAGGGTATGCATCATAGAGGAGATTCAAATATTGATGAAGCTTCAATCGCTGAGAATTTGCCCGAGCAAGAAATATTGATCCAATCCGTATGTGAAACTATGGTACCAAAATTGGTCGCAGAAGATATCCCACTTCTATTTAGTTTGTTGAATGATGTTTTTCCAAGTGTCAACTACGTTCGTGCTGAAATGGAAGGTAAAATTAAAACAACAATAGTAATAATAACAGTAATTATAATCAGAACAATAGAAAATGTCTTGTTGACCATGTCTGCGATATCTATTTGAGTTTCATTTCCTTTACCAGAGATAGGATTCGCTTGTTTCTAATCTAGTTCTAACTAAAATGTGTAAGATAGTTTTTTATTACATAAATTATGTTAAATATTTTTAGAAAATTAGTTATCGTTTCTTGGAGAGTGCTTATACTCACAAATGTCATATCTGTAAACTGAGAAATCTTATATCTAATATATTTTTAGAATCTCTGGCAATTAAAAAATAAATATACTTCTTAACCTTTTAAGGACGGGGATTTTTACGTTAAAATTTGACTTTTTTTTTGCACAATATTTGTGCATAAAATGAAAGAATATGTCACGTGGACTGCCTGACAAAATTGGTGGTCGATATATCGACCAGTCCCGTCCTTAAAAGGTTAAATACATTTCAAAAATATTTATGGTTATAATTGAAACGATACAAATCTACATCAAAATTTGATGTATCATTGCTATGGTAACATACTATTTTTCAATCATGTCATATGCTTCGAACATTATATTATAATTCTTATGTTCCCTCCCTAACTTTTTTAAGTTCTAGTAAGAGTTCTGCTACTCTAAAGCATCATATGTGGGTGGATTACTTTTCCCCGTATCATTTTCATGCCAGATGCTGTTTTATTTTCCGCAATATGCCTGTGTATATATATTCGTCTATCATCTTGATTTTCATGCGTTTCATCGAGTGCGAAGTAGCTTTGTGCTCGGTTTTTGATTGCATTCTTTCATCTGTCTCTTTCCTAATAGTTTTGTAATTTTTCTATTGTTACTTTTCCTTTATTTCCTTCATCTATCATTATTTCACTGTTGTCGTTCATTCTGCATTTTGTAAGGATCGCGTGGTATTCTTTTTTTTCTTAATAGTATACATTAAACTCAATTGCTTTTGAACATTTTCCTGCTATTCGATTTTATCTTTTTTACCGATGAAATACGGGGTGGTTTGGGTTTCTTACATCAGATTATCCAGACTCTGGAACTATTTTGCATCATGTTCTGCTGAGCAGGGGGTATTATATTAGATCCTTATCGTCCTTACCATATCTTTAATTATCTTACGAATATTACGCCTATTCTCATCAAATTTCAATTTTGTTGCCTAGCAGTTCAATTATTTTTGGTTACGTGCATCTATTCTCCTCTCGCATTATTATTATCACTTTCTAATGAAAATTTGTTCACCTTTTTTCTTTTTCTTGTATGGTATTTCTTGTGGATTTTTTATTCACAGAAATCAAGCGACTTATCCATGAAGTGTATCAGCATTCAAAAAATATAGTTATTACTAACGCAAAGAACATTTTTTTTTGTTAACGTTGTAAAGCTTCCAGTAGAAAGATCCAGAAGCGGTATGAAAAACTTTATGCAAACAAACGTACTATTCACCTACAATCAATGTTAGTCCCCTGTTGCCAAATGCATATAATTAGAAGGTTTTCTTTTGTTAATATAACGTAAGTAGTGAAGATTACGTACGATTTAGCTATAATTTAGATTGATTTATTATTCGTCTTGCCAAAATATTCCGTCGAATTATATTATGTATTTCTTGTGCCTTGAAAATCTCTTAATAGATTGATTTTATTTAGTTGTTGTGTGACGGTGTTACATCTTGTTTTTGTGTTATAGAATTTTTTAAGGAATAATGCCTTTAATAGTGTGGAAGCAATAAAGTTAACAAGAAAGTTGTTAATAAAATAATTATTAAGAAGTTGTTAATAAAATAATAATTAAAAATGTAATCTCATGTAATGAGAGATTTTAGCTCTCATTACCTATCGATGTGTTGAATATATTTCGTAAATTGAATTTATTATTTTGTTCGACTAGCTTTAGTTTTCCTTTTAGTAGTGACTGCGTCTCAGCTTCCTTATTGACAATGTTGTAGATTACGTATGATTCCTCCTATATGCTATAACGGTTGCACGAACGTGTCATTTACAGCAACTCACATTCAGCATAGTTTTGCGAGGAATTGGTGGAATAAGCGGCAATTGTAAAATGAATATACGTGGTATTGCCGTACACACTTGTGTAGTTGTAGATGTTTATTGGAAATAACAAAAAGATAAACAAGGAGCTGGATGATATTTTATATACTACTTATCCAAAGAAAGTTGTACAATTTTGATGCGATGCCTGAGTTAGACTAAATATCGTTGAAAGAAAGTGCATCACGGAAGCGTTAATTTCTTCACCTCATCGCGAGTTAGGAAAATTTGATATTTGGCGCGTAGAGGTAGTGCGTTCCATTCTTGGCGATGTTCGCGTAGGCGAAATAATTTTACGTCCAGTAAAATATAATCATGGATTCAGCAAATCAATCATTGTATTCATGATCAAAAGCCTCCATATACCGAATTTGATCAGAAACGGTTGATTTTTCAAAAATCTTTACGTGTTACGTGGTTTTGTGTATCATATAGGATTTAATCCCGAATGAGACAATTTTTACCATATGGATTTTGAAAGTAGAGCTCCAAACCTTTTATTTGGGACGTTTAGCACTCAATCAGCTTCATGATATCGTTGTATTATCAATTTAATAAACAAAAAAGTGGAGTCACGTGATTTTGACACCCATATTTTATCAGATGTGAAGTTTCGGAGAAATGGCCACTCAAATTTCAAAAGTAAACTTCAAGACCTTCCAATTGATTACCTATAGAAATTTAATAAACAAAATGATTTTTGGTTTGTAAGGGGTCATTCATTGAGAAACAATAACTCATATATACGAGGTGTGTTCAAAAAGTAAGGTGACTTTGTATTTTTAAGAAAAAATATTTATTTATTTATCAATATTTATGTTATCCCCTTCAAAGTAATCCCCCTCAGATACAATACACTTATGCCAACGGTTTTTCCAATCCTCAAAGCACTTCTCATAAGCACTTTTCGGTATAGCCTTGAGCTCTTCCAGCGATGCAGTCTTTATCTCTTCAATCGTTGCAAATCTCCGTCCTTTCATAGGTCTCTTTAGTTTTGGGAACAAGAAAAAGTCACATGGGGCCAAATCCGGTGAATATGGTGGCTGAGGCATGATTGTGATGTTGTTTTTGGCCAAAAAATCTCTCACAAAAAAAAAGATAAGTGAGCAGGGGCATTATCGTGATGCAAAATCCATGAATTGTTTTTCCACAATTCTGGACGTTTTCTTCGTATTGCTTCTCGCAAACGGCACATAACTTCAAGATAATACTGTTTATTGACCGTACGTCCATATGGTAAGAACTACTGATGCACCACGCCATGGTAATCGAAGAAAACAGTGAGCAAAACTTTGACATCTGGGCTCTTCCATTGGGATGATTGGACTTTGATTTCGATATCATAACCATATACCCATGATTCGTCACCAGTTATGACCCTTTTGAGTAAATCTGGGTCGTCGTTTGACGTCATTCAACAGTTCTTGAGCGATGGTCATGCGATGGTTCTTTTGGTCAAAATTTAGCAATTTCGGAACAAACTTCGCTGACACACGTCTCATGCCCAAAACGTTTTCATTAGTTGTTGACGTGCTTGGGCGTCCAGAGCGAGGCTCGTCATTGGCATCTTCTCGGCCATCTTGGAAGAGTTTGTACCACTTGTAAACATTTTTTTTACTCAGAATAGTTTCACCGTATGCCACCGTCAACATTTCAAGTGTTTCGGAGCACTTTATTTTATTTTTTACACAAAATTTGATGCAAATCCTTTGATCCATATTTTTCGTTAGCAAGAAATCGCCGAGCACGCAAAACACTTATAACCTTTACGCCTCTCACAACCTTGGTACAGATGTTTGGGAAGAATGTACCAACATAACAAAACAAAAAAATCGATAATCGAAAGTACGTTGCCCGTGAAATTTGAAAAGTCACCTTACTTTTTGAACACACCTCGTATATAACGTGCGGGCACACACACACACAGATAATATACAAAAATAAGGACTGCCGAGTTTTATCGTTTTGAGTGCATTGTTACGCTAGTTCTATGTTTTATAAAGAAAGAACTTCTTTTGTACTTGAAAAGAATATTTTAAATTAAAACTATTAAAACAAAAAATTGCCTCTTAATTGTTAATATTATTAAAGTGGTGTATTATTTCTTAATCAATCAATTTATTGAACGAAATTGTATCCACTACTCAAATACAAGTCAGTTAGTTCAGAGAATAAAAGAAGAATATAATATAAATATAAGAAAAGGGAAAAGTTATTGTCGTCTTCCTAAAAAGCTGTTGTTAATTAGAAGGAAAAAATAAATTTACTTAATCGGATAAAGGAAATAAGGATAAATCATAGATTCACACAATTTTCCTAATTATCCTTTTATATTTAAAATATTTTGTTCGTTTACAGTTTACAGTTTATATTCTATTCCAGTTGTTAATTCCACCGTGCTATTTCTTTTTCGGCGTAGATCCTTTATGAGGCGTGTACGTTTAATTTTTTGCATTCTGCGCATGTTATCGGCGCTCTCAATTATATCGAGTAACGCGATTTTAATGCTATGATATCCCATATAGAAATTAATTATATTAATTAATTGAATAATTTTGTTAATTTTTACAAACAATTATTAACTCGTCCCCTAAAAGAAAAAATTAATACATTTATAGGCAGCTGAATACGCGTTGCCATTTATAAAATTATAACAAGTGAAAAAGGCAACGTTATCGTTAAGGTCTAATCACCCGCTTTGTAGTGCCACTTCACCTCACCTTCTCTCTTACTATAGCGTGGATTTAATTTCAACTAAACGTGAAAGTTTCAAATTTATAACAAGTTTTTCGTATACGAACTTCAGAACACTATAGTTCATGGACTCCGTGTGCTGCGCTATTATTGACCATATTCCCCAAACGAGTTAAAATAGTATATAGTGCGCCACCATCTATGGGACACTGAAGCTCGCAAGGTAGGCGACTTTGTAATTAAGAGATATAACAATACACTGTTGTATCCTCTATATATACAGGATGGTCTGTTTTTTATCGATGGGGTAGATTATTTTCTTCAGGAAGTATGATAGTAAAAAATAGTTGGAAAATTTGAGAACAATTTGAACTACAATAATTATGAAAATGATATTTTTTGTACTTTCCTAGTTAATTTCGTAATGGATTGTAATTTACTTCCGAAAGAAAATAATCGACCGCATCGATTAAAATGAACCACCGTGTATACATGTGAATGATTAGCCTGATACACCGTCGTGATTGGACATACAGGGCGATTCAAAAACATTAAAGGAAATTGGTATTGCCGGAGTCGTCTCCAAAAGTTATTTAAGAATCAATTATTATTTTTTTTTTGACAATCGAGTAATTAGATAATTAGTTTCAAAGATCGACCAATCAACGCGCGGCTTTGGAAGTATAGGCGCTCGGCGGCGAGCGGGGAGCAGTGAGATGGACTGCTATGAGCGCGCCACAGCTAAACAAAAACGGTGCCCAACCTTCATGCGTGGCATAATATTTCGATGCTAACGAATTGAAATACGTTTCCATAATATTAGAAATATGATAATAATGATAATAGTAATGCCAAATTAATTTATCTATATTTATTTTTTGTCATTGAGAAGCTACATTTTTTTAAAAAATGCCTTGTTCATAATGTATTTTCCAACATTGAAAACCCCAAAAAAAATACCAATTTCCAATATGCTATGAACCAAAAATGCTATCTTTGTACATTTTTTATATTCAGCAACGTGTCAAGTTTACAAGGATAAAATAATTGAAATGAAACATCAAAAATGATAAATTTAAATATGATTTTTATATCTTTAAGAAATATTATTAGAATTGATTCATTATTTTTTTCAAATGCGTATAATTGTTTTGCAAATACGTTAAACATTGTGACGGTAAACGTCAAATTAGCGCTGACTATTTAGCTTAATTGCTGCCTATGAGGGCAGCACCTGCCGGGGGGACAAAATAGGTAACGAAGGAATTCGGCACGCGAGCAGACGGAACGCGCGCGACTGAATTTGAATCAGTGAAGCCTAGACCACCATAGTGTCCGTCCGCTTACGTTACCGCATTTGCCGATTCACGTGCCCTTGTCAACCGTACGCCAGATCAGCAATAACCTGAGTGCCAGATAGCCGTGACAGCTGCCTCCAAGGAGCCATCCAGCCACCAGCTTAAGGCCAAGCAGTGTACGTGTGTGTGTGAGGTTTCGCCATCGAGGGCGAAACCACTCCGTGCGCGCATCCGCGACCCGCGAGCAAAACAAAACACTGTAAAAACTGTTCCGTGCTGTGCGAGTTGTCGCTGTTGTTCTCCGATCGCCTGCAAGTAGAAGGTAAGCTGGCCAGCTTAATCTCGCAATCGCGGTTATCTAATTAACGAATAATCTAACTGCGTGCATGTAACAGCGTCTCTATTAACAAAGAACAGCGAGCGTACCGGCAAAGCGTGTTGTCGACGAGCGAGCGTTCATGTAAACAAACGCGCGGGCCGACCTTTTGTGAATTTTGAGGAATAATAAAGGATACCATTCATATTACTAACAAGTGTTTTTCGATCCGCTTTTACCTCATAGCTTCTACTCACTCCCGATTGAATATAGGTTATTAACAATTATTGGTTGACTGACGCATATTTTCTCGTGCTCTCCCGGATATGTAGTGAGCATTGACAATTACGCGCGTCCTTTTAATGTAATCGCGCGAATATAATAATTAAACGGTTTTACCCCGTTACATGGCGCCCAACGTTAAAGAACCTACGGTGTTTCTGATTGTTCAAAACACCGGTTCTTAATATTAACCTTGCGCTCGGTCAACCAGCGACTCAGGTAGCAGTCAAGTGTTGTTGTGCGCACTCGACACCGAAGGCCACACTAGTAAACAAAACCTATTAGCTAGCTTGCGAAGGCCCGCCGCGGCGAAAAATTGTAAATATTAACTGTGAACGCGTGCGAGTGCGACCGAAAGATTCTGTAACGTAAACACCAACGAATTTTGAAAGTTGCCGTAAATAATATTATACCCGTCGGCCCGGGGAAAACTAACACCGGCAATTTTCAAACAAAATTAATTTAATTGAATAATTTTATTTGACATTGTATCGTCGTAACGTAAAAGTGTTTTTTTAATATTATTAAAAGCGGTTATTGGTGATTACGCGCAACGCTCGTTACAATATTGTGAATACTAACTCACACAGCCGTACTAACAAACAGTTAGTGCGTCTGATAGGTAGGATAATTATATTGCGTACTAACGAGCGAAGAATCTTTCGGCAAATAATTCGTAAAACGCCGTTGATCAAGCCCAGTGTTGGCTAATAAAATTTTATTATTTTTTTATTCGGCGTACGAATTATAACACAACACTCGCACCCGCGTAGCATAACTGTAATTTTACATAGAATTGAACCGCAAGTAACCCAACAACGAATCATGGACCACACTCAGAATGAAATAGAAAATTGGGTATTGACGCTCCAGGAGGAGGAAGTCGAAGAATACCTCGAGCACCTGGAGCTCAAAACAAGCGGAACCAAGCTTTCGAGAGCTGCACGACTACAAAGCTGGATACTCGGCGACTATTCCGCAGCAGACTTCGCGGAAACCGACAACCAGAACAGCAGTTCAGCCAAAAGAGCTGCCCTACGCTCGGAGCTAATAGTATCCATATGCCAGGAACACACAGCATCCGAGCAAGAAGGAGAACATCCGCTAGCCCAATTACTGCAGAGTGCGGACGTAATATCGCGAGTTCAAAAAACCGCGATAAACATCGCGAATGCCCTGGACAGCGGAGAAAAATCAAATAGTAAGAAGGAAATTACTATAACGACTGACGAAGGCTACCAGTTTAAACTCCCGCCAGCATTCGCGGTGATGATACAAGACCTCATCTTCCGGTCCAGGGAACATGAGAGGAAATGGGAGGTACAAGACTCAAGGAACTCGAACGCGTCTGACCTAACCCAAATAATGCAACAAATCGTCCAGACCAACATCAAGGTGCAGGAACAAATGGACAACCTGTCAACCAGGATTAAGGAACTGGAGAATGCCGTACACAAAATTATGCGGCAAGACGAGTCGAACAGTTCCAATGAGGAACCGCAACCCGAAAACACGCGTAGGAGCGTCGCATTCCAGGACACATTCACATGCCATTACGACGCCAGGCTACCCCAGAGCACTCCAGCCGGACCCGGACTGAGGCCCACGGGGGCCACCGGCAGGACCCCCCGCCGAACGCCCCCTTTCGGAGAGGGTGGACAGCATCAACTCGGTAGAGTTGATACTGAAGCGAACTACCACCCGCCGAGTATGTGGCCATCCCAACAGACGTCAAACCAGTGGTCGACAACAAGGGACGTCGGCCGCATCGTCCGGGGATGGAAACTCAGGTTCTCCGGAGAAGACAACGCGAGTATTGACACCTTTTTATCAAGGTTGGACAACTCAAGGAGCAGCGCTGGAATTACGGGAGACGAGATGCTCATGGCCGTATCCGAACTACTCACCGGTCCTGCCCTCGTCTGGTTCGAAGCAATGCGCAACGAATGGTTCTCCTACGCGGATTTCGAGGCGGACGCCAGAGCATGGTTTGGAACCAGCAGGCAACAGCAGCAGCGTCTGACCAAAGAAGTTCAAAGCCGATACCAGGGCCCAGACGAACCCGTGAATGTATACATCGCGTACATGATGGGCCTAATGAGTCGACTGAACCCAAAAATGTCACACGAGAGCCAGCTGGACCTACTACATGCCAATCTCCTCCCCGAAATCCAGAGCCAAATACGGAGATCAGAAGTGGACTCCGTACGGACCCTGAACGACCTGGCCACGACGGCCCAGAATAATTTGCACCAGCGAAGGACGGAGCGGACGATACCAGACCCTCAGTCGACTTTGTATCCTGAGATGGCATATTACCCCCGCACCGACGCGAGCAAGGGTCGTAAAGGGAAAGTGGCATCAATGTCCGGCGACAAACCGGAAGTCAGTGATAGATTGGAACGCATGGAAAAGGTACTCGAAAAGGTGACGCACCAGGTCGTCTACACACCGACGCCCCCGGGGGCGGCACGTAATCCGAGTCTGGAATCCGTCGATGGCGAGAAGAAGGTTCTACCCATCGACGTATTCAACCAAATGCTGTTGTCCCTTAAGGAAATATCGGCGGAAATGAAGAATAACCGCGCCGACAAAAGCTTGACTTCCGAGGACCGAAGTAAAAGGCCGGAGACTCCCCGTAAACGAGGAAGAGAGTTCTCAGGGCCGATCAAATGTGCCGAGTGCGGCCTACTGGGTTACTATAGGAAGTTCTGTCCCCAGTGTAATAAGGGAAACGAGCAAAGGAGTGGATAGGTGGGGTTGATCCCACTCCTCAATCCAGTAACCCAGACCCCGTCAAACAGATCTCGCAGTCTCCGCCAACACAGTCCACGCCGTTAGTAGTGGGTGTGTTGAGCGACGAGAGCGAGAACTCCCCTAACGCCAAAGATATGCGTGGCGGAAGAGTGCACTTGGAGAAGAAGGGTTACGACACCAGTAAAGCCAAAGACCCTAGACCAGCCGAGGCGGTGGCGTATGGATCGCACACGCCCTCGGGGGCACGGGCAAAGGCGGGTAAATCGTCGAAGAATAACCCCATGGAAACTCCGATCGTCCGAACCAAAGGGGCTCGGACGACAAGTAACGTCACTCGACCACGCAAGAGCACAATGGTTAGCGCTATGAGGAATAAAGAGCAAAGCTGTGGAAGCAAAGCCGTCGAAGCTGTTTCCCGATATTCCCCGGAACAGGAGACGCGTTGGTGGCTACCGGTGAAGATAGGGGACTTCCAAATACGGGTCCTCTATGATCCGGGAGCCTCCACCACAGCCATGGGTAGTAATGCTCTGCAAATAGCGTCTGTGCTGGGCGTCAGATTGGACACCACCCACGCGGGAACAGCAGGATTACCAGACGGTCGTAAGTTAACGATCGTCGGTCACGCCATGGTACCTTTCACCGTGGGAGGATTGACGATGCCGACGAGAGTAGCCATCCTCCCTACCCTCGTCGAAGAATGTATTTTAGGAGTGAATTTCATCAGGTTGTTCAGAGCGGTACTTGATCCAGACGATAACACATTGCTGTTCAAGGCATCGCAGGCCAAAATGGAGCTAGAAGTAGCTAGCTTGGAGGCTGGTCCGAGATTAGCCACAATCGGACTAGCCGAGGTTACGGCTACACAACAGACCATGCTGCAGAAGACCATCAACGAGGCCCTATCCCGAGCCCCGACGGGCTTGGGATGTGCGGCAGGCATCGAGCACGAGATTCGGGTCGGTGATACGAAGCCAATTAAACAGCGTTACTACCCGGTATCGCACAAGGTCGAGCAGGAAATGCATAGACTGGTAAGGGACATGTTGACCCAAGGGGTAATCGAACCAGCCGACAGTGGCTGGTCGATCCCAGTGGTCATGATACGCAAGAAGGACGGTTCGTATAGGTTTTGTATTGACTTCAGAAAGGTCAACAAAGTCACTGAGCCGAATGCGTATCCCTTGCCGTTTATGCAGGATATATTAAGACGCTTGCGAAACGCGCGCTATATATCCACGCTCGACCTCAGTAGCGCGTACCACCAGATTCCGCTCAAAATCGAATCGCGGCCGATTACGGCCTTTACCGTACCCGGACTGGGACATTACCAGTTCGTACGAATGCCGTTCGGTCTCTCGTACGCCGGTGCCACGTTCCAGCGGTTGATCGATAGTGTGATCGGTCCCGAATTAGGCGAGTTCGCCTTCGCCTATTTGGACGATATCATAGTGGTATCGTCCAGTTTCGAGGATCACCTACGGCATTTAAAAACCGTATTGGACAGGGTGTGCGAAGCTGGCCTCTCGATCAATCGAGAGAAAAGCGTCTTCTGCAAGTCTGAAGCCAAATACCTCGGCCTGCTGATCAACCGCGAGGGGATCAAGCCAGATCCTGAAAAGGTGCGCTCTATCATGGAGTACCCACGGCCAGGAAACGTGCGACAGCTGCGCACCTTCCTGGGGGTTGCTTTATGGTACCGCAGATTCTTGACCGACTTCGCCACACACGCTCAACCGTTAACGAGGTTAACGGGAAAAAAGAGCGAATATGTGTGGGGAGAGGAACAGGAACAAGCCTTCGCCAAAATTAAGGCACTCATGATGTCCGCACCATGCCTGGGATTACCGGAACCCGATGGGCAATACGTGCTGGAGACAGATGCTAGTGCTACCGGAATCGGGGCCGTCCTGATACAAAAAGCAGGAGACGGCGACCGAATCATAGAGTACGCTAGCAGAGTCCTTAATCCGGCTGAGCAAAACTACTCAGCTACGGAGCGCGAATGCTTGGCGCTCGTGTGGGCTATCCAAAAGTTTCGCCCATACATAGAAGCGTACCCGTTCAGGGTGGTAACTGATCACAATAGCCTGAAATGGCTATACAACCTGAAGAATCCAATTGGACGTCTCGCCCGATGGGCCTTACAACTTCAAGGCCATACTTTCGAGATCGAATATCGAAAGGGGGCAGACAATGTATTGCCCGACGCCTTATCACGCGCTTTCGAGCCCATGAGGGCAGAAGTTGGCTCAATGAACCAGCCGAACCCAAGGGACAGCGCTTGGTACACGGATCAATTCCGACGCGTCGAGAGCCAACCAGAACAATACCCGAATTGGAAAGTTGTCGGCCGGGTGATGTATCACCGAAAGCCGAATTACGATCATCAGGGAGGAGACGGATATGGTGACGAATGGAAACTCGTCGTGCCCCCGGAAGAACGCAAAGCGGTGTTGTTCGAAAATCATGACCTAGAGACGGCAGGACACTTGGGACGTGAGAAGACCTTCGCCCGTGTCGCCCAGTCCTATTACTGGCCGGGAATGTACACGGATGTGAAGGGATACGTCCGAAAGTGCCAGGTCTGCCAACAGTGCAAGGTCGAGCAGCGACCCCCGCGCGGGCTCATGCAGGACCGGACATGGTCTATGCCTTGGCAAGTGGTCGCGGGCGACATCGCCGGACCCTTTCCGAAGAGCCCACGAGGGCACGAATACGTCCTGGTATTCATCGACGTATTCACACGATAGGTCGAATGTATACCCATACGTAGTGCTAACGGCAAGACGATCATGAAGGAACTTCGGGAATGAATAATCCTACGTTTCGGCACGCCAAAGATCTTCTTGTCTGACAACGGCACTGAGTTCCGCAATCAGTTGGTGGACGGGTACCTGAGAGATCAGGGGATAAAACGGACCTTCACCCCAACCTATACCCCGCAGGCTAATCCTACCGAAAGGGTTAACCGTACCTTGAAGACGATGATAACGTCGTATCTGCAGGGGAATCATAGGGAATGGGACCGAGCGCTACCCGAACTCATGTTCGCGTTAAATACGGCCGTCCATAGCTCTAGTCCATAGTCCATAGTCTCAACCGGGGTTAGTCCGGCCATGCTCAATTACGGCAGACAACCGGGAGCCCCGAATACCCTCCGGAAACGGATGGACGAGCTCGCCGGGCAAGAGGAGAGTCTGCTTCGAATCGGGCAATGAAACGAGCACATGCAGAATAGCCGTTCCGCCATTCAGCAAGCTCACGAGAGCGCCTCGGATGAGTCCCTGAGGCAGTCCAAATACTACAATGCCAAGCACAGGGACCACAGGTTTAAAGGTGATTGGGTGTGGAAAAAGAATCGCATACTGTCCTGCGCGGCTCAGGGCATTTCCGCGAAACTAGCACCCAAATTCATCGGCCCCTTTATCGTCACGAAGGTACTCGGTGTCAACTCATATCGCCTCGCCAACCAACAGGAGGAGGTCACGGAGCTAATACACGCTAAGGACCTCAAACCCTATTATGGACGAGACGACGATATACCGGAAAATGGGACCCGAACACGAGACGACGACGAGACCGCTACCACCGAGGGAACCGAGGCGATGAGCGTCCCGCCCAACGTGAGCGATACATCGATACACGTAAACGGGAGCGCCGACACTTCAGATAATACACTCCGAAATGACGACGCGACAACTCCGAAATCACCTCGCCGTACTCGCCGTAATCCCCCCAGCCGAGTCCCACTAGATATCCCTCCTACTAACCCGACGAAGCGCCCACGAGGAAGACCTCGTAAGTCCGCGCAAACTACACACACTACACAACATCGACAAACAACACGAGCCCCTCCTCCCATCATCGTGAAGAGGAAGAGGGGCAGACCACCGAAAGCGAAAACCGTGAATGCATGATGCACGGCGAACGAAGGACCTGGGAGACCGACGCCAAGGACCCCACCTTCGACTCCGGCGACGAAGGCCCTGGGCATCCGAACAGGCGCCCACCTTCGATATCCAAAATAATTTCAGGATACTAACTCGCTGGACATTTACAGGATGCAGATTACGCTCGAACAGTTCGAGCAAGCGGCAGCCGCCCTCATCGGCTTGGACTTAGGTCCCGCCGTCGAGGGGGTGGTGCATGCCGCACTCCACCTGCTCGCCACGAAGAAGGAGGAAGAGGAGCGAGCACGGGTGCGAGCTCACGAGAGCTCGTTATCCGTGCTCATAGAAGAGCTCCCGATGGAGGAGACCTCCACGACGCCGACCACAACACCCGGCATCACGCGTGACGATGCCGCGCCACCGTCTGGACCCCCAGCGTGACCCATCCCCATGAGGGCCCCGACGACATCCGTGGGCACCCAAACAGAAGAGGGTGCCCCCGACGCGTCCTGGCCCCCCAGGTTCCCGAGCCAGACACCACCGTCTGGCAAAAGGACCTGGGAGGAGATAGTCGAGGGGTTGAGGGAGGTCGAGCGAGGCTGGACGACCCTCAACGCCCTCCAACGGGCTGTGTACGCCGAGTACGACGCGTACACAGCCGCGGGGCACCACCCAGATGATCTAGATCATTGGGAGAAAGTGGTGTCCCGCCGTCGCCAGTTCGCGTCGGCATTAAGGGAGGTCCAGCAGCGCCTCCGCCAGGCCATCGAGGGCTCGGTGAGTGGCGATACCACGAGCCTCCCCCAGTCTCCGATCGCCGGAGCCAGGACAACGGCTCCGGAAACCAGGTCGTGACTACGTCGCACCAGGGCCCGCAAAAGTGCGGGGTAAACCTGGTGGTAAATGTGGACGGGAGCCAGGGCGGTCAAGCAACGGGGCCCATCCACATAAATGTGGTTTTAGGCCCCGCGGGTGCGGACTCCACGGTTGAAAGACCATTGTGGTCCGCCCCGAACCGTAGAAACGGGTTGCCTCTGACCCCCAGAGAGCGAGGGCTCCCACGGGGCACCCTTTCCCGCGCTCAATGGGAAGGATGCAACGTATGCCACTACCCCGGGGTGACCCGCACGGACCGCTGCTCACGCGTGCGACAGCACGCCGACCTGGTCCAAGAGAGGCTGGGGTGGGAGGCGCGCGGCCGACCCCCGTTGGACGAACAGGGCCAAGAACTGCCATCAAGACCAGCTAGGTGATGATGCCCTGCCCCCGTGGGCAGGGCCACCGATACGTCGCCCTGTCGCTCAATAAAGCACAAATTTAACATCACTTGGACTACAACCCTTTATTATCCTTCCTCTTCTCCTCCTCGGAAAAGGCAGCGCTAATAGAATTATCGTCGAGGACCCTATAGGTCCAGACTGGAAGGGGGCTGTGACGGTAAACGTCAAATTAGCGCTGACTATTTAGCTTAATTGCTGCCTATGAGGGCAGCACCTGCCGTGGGGACAAAATAGGTAACGAAGGAATTCGGCACGCGAGCAGACGGAACGCGCGCGACCGAATTTGAACCAGTGAAGCCTAGACCACCATAGTGTCCGTCCGCTTACGCTACCGCATTTGCCGATTCACGTGCCCTTGTCAACCGTACGCCAGATCAGCAATAACCTGAGTGCCAGATAGCCGTGACAGCTGCCTCCAAGGAGCCATCCAGCCACCAGCTTAAGGCCAAGCAGTGTGCGTGTGTTTTAATTTAATCGCGCGAATATAATAATTAAACGGTTTCACCCCGTTACAACATATACAAAAATAATTGTGAAATAATATTATTTATTTGTTTAATTTTAAGTAAACGATTTCGAGTGACATGTTTTTAGTGTACATTCAACGATGATATGTATGCAAAGAAGTTGGAGACTAGAATAACTTTCAGTGAGACATTTATTTAATAATAATCAAGGAAGATTTCTGTAAAGTTTCAGATCGGTTCAATGAATAATGACTGAAATAAAGCATTTTTAACACAAACGCGCGATCTTGCACGCGGCATCGTTGTATGCTGCTGTCACGTAAGCATCATTTCGTTGTTACCGCCAGGACGCGGATTTGGTATAAACGCTCTATTTCAGTGATTATTTGTTGAATTGATCTGAAACTTTGCAAAAATCTTCCTTGATTATCAATGAACAAATGTCTCGCTTAAACTATTTTAGTCTAAATTATTCAAGTATGATATTTATAATAAATGACAAAGACGTTATAATCAGTTCGTTGCCCTCTTTGCGATAGTGCAAATAATTGAGGTATTTTTTCAAATTTAGAGTCAGTGGTATTGGTATTTTGTATTTTCAAGTGACTGTGAAGGCTTAACAGTTGTAATAATGATTTTTGCTTAAAATATACATTGGTTAGAAATTAGATGGTGCACGATAAATTTTAATTATCGGTAATATAATTTGTTGGTTTTTGGCAATATTAATGTGTTACATATTTTGCTGAATAAAATGTAGGTAAGTAGTCGCATTTTTATAATATTTATCAAATTTTGTGTTAATTGGTATACGGTAATTTTTAATATTTATAAAAAGTCTTTTATTATAATTTTTTTAATGCATTATATTGTAGCAAAATAAAAATAAAGTAAGTACAACTTAATATATTTAAGATTATGAAATAATAATGATTATTTAGAAAAAAAAAATACTATTGAATTGAATAAAATTTTTCAATAATAATGTTATGATTATTAATGTGTGAAGGACTTCGTATTTCCGTTTTAAATGTTGTTATTATAAAATTATTCAAATTTATTCGACTTCGAACTGAAATTTCGTAAAGCGCTCTTTTTTTTCGTTATTAATTTTGTTTCAAATGCCGTTAATATCGTTTAATCGTTGTTTTGCTTACATCAACGCGCATCTAAAATGCCTCGTATTAATTATACTGCTGAAGAGTATACAGACATGGTATTGTGTCTTGGTTGGGCTCAAGGAAATCGAGAAGAGGCTGCTCGTGAATATCGTCGCCGTTTTGGACACTATCGGGAGAACATGCCAACAGCTGAGACTATCGGTAGAACCGAGCAAAGGTTTTTATAAGACAAAATTGCAAATATTCAAATAAAAAAGCTACTAGCGAAGCCGTTTTTTATTTTTATACTTTTATTTTGTTGCTTTATAAATAGAATATTTTCATAGTAATCAGTAGCGACGATGAATTTAACCTCTTTTTGTTGCTATTTATAAAAAGGTTACGGGAGACCGGGAGCGTTATCGTGACCAACCGTGATGGTGGGCGACCGAGGGAGATTCGAAATCAGTTGCATGAACCAATAGTTGAAGCGTTTGAGAGGGATCCGACCACCAGCTTACGTCGAGTCGCTACAGTAATAACCGAAACTACAGGAATCATTTGCACGTACATTTGAAGGATTTGATTTGAAGGACGATGGACAGCACGCCTATCATTATAGACGCGTTCAAACACTTCGTAAATAAAAAATTAAGACTTGCATATATGAGAGATAGATAGATAAATACGTAGATGTCTCATTATTTACTGATAAATAAAATATAACAATATTTTGAAACTACAACATTTAAAAATCTCATTTTCGTATTCCGTTTCAGTCGATGTATAAATTAAATATATTAAAACAGTATCACATACAAGTATAATAAGAATGCACACACACAAAGCCACTCTCAAACGGCATACATAATGATTTCCTGTTTATTTAAAAAATTTTATCATTTATATTTTAAATCTAAAGTCAAAACTGTATAAACTTATAAATTATGACAAATATTAATTAATTTCACTAGATAATAGACTAATGTTTCAGACTATAGTTAAAGACTAATACAATGATACATATAATCAGCAATAATTTTACTTGTTAATGATTTTTTAAAAAGTTTTGTTATCATTGTACAAAGTTAAATTACGTACACGCGTCTTGATTTCGGCCGCAGGTAGCAGAAATTGCGGCGATGGAGAGCTTTGATTGTATTAATATCGACACATTCAGACACGACTTAATTTATTAATTAATTTCTACGCTTTTATTAATAATAGAAATACGTATTTTTTACTATTTATGTTTTGTTTCTATTTGGCAATAGTTTGATACTGTCCTATCAAATCTCGATACTTCCAGGGTTAAAATAAATGTTTTGCAACGATTACCGAAAATCGTTCGACTCGCGTAGGTTAATAAGCGGCTGAGCGGAATAGCCGCGATCGGTTCGAGAGAGAGAGAGGGCGCGTAGGGGCAATGACCGGGAGGGGAGAGTTCGGTAGGCAGTATGACTGTGTCACTCAGTCCGGCTAGATCTTCGCTACGGTTTTGTGTGCCAAAGCATTGAACGTTTTATCGAGTGAGACCCGGGAAGCAAGGATATTTCACGTGAGAGTGCTGCAGTGGGTGTGCGCTTAGTTAAGCGTGTGCAGTGACGACCACCTTAGCGGTTCCAGCAATCCAGGCAGAAACGCATAGCGAGCAGCAGAGCAAAACAGCGGCAGAGTAGCGAGCAGAGGAGCAGCTAGTCAGCGGAGTGTGCATCGGATACGGTTGGCCACCGTATCCTCATCTATCTCGCGGTAGGTGCACAATCTTCTTTGTGATTGTTAGCGTGCGATCCTGCGCAGCGTGCGCGAGGAAATTGTTTACAGCGTGCGAGCGGTTAGTTCGCGGCGGTCGTGAGGTTTTCTCTCTCTCTCTCCATCCGTTTACATTGTCAATTGTATTTGCATGCGCAAGTCTCTCGGCAAATCCCCCGTGTATCAGATTTAATCTAATAAAGCGAACAGTAGTTATTCCAAATCGAGTTATTGTTTTGTCTTTCCTTTGTCCGGGATGCATGTTTGTTGACATTCGATTCGAATAAGCCGGTAGCGTAGCGCGGATGCCATTAGAAGCGAATTGTAAACCGAGTTTCCAGCAGCGGCCGTAAGAGCGCTGCTAAGCAAGAGCGACAGCGCCGCCAAGTGGCGAGTTGGGGAACCTAACTCGGATTGGCGAGGGGATTCTGCGCAGGCGCACTCCCGGAAAAGGTAGGTGAACGTGCTTACGGCACGCAGCTAACAAGGCGTCGTTTGACCGAAATAATAAATACGATTAACAGGTCACAGGTTAAACGGCAGCCTGTTACAGTTTGTAAAATTAAAAAAAATTTGTAATTCAACGTTTTTACTATTCTTATATTGCTTTTTTTAATATCTTTACAACTAGAATAAATTTGAAGTAATTTTTCTATTTAAATGAAAAGTAAATCTTTTAGTTATTTATAGTAGTAAAAAATACTACTGAGTTTAGTATCATATTTACTTCAAAGATGGTTTTATTATTACTGCGAGTTTCGAGTTCAATAGTAAAGAGTAGAGTGTCCTTCTTTGAAATTCTGCTATGAATGTTAATGATATTCATAGCTTTATATCTGATATCATCAAGTTCTTTCTTTAGCTCATATCTGTCGATTAAAGAGTAAATACCTCTCAATACCACTTAGTTACACTTACACTACATTTACATTTAGATGCTAAATAATATTTAACCTGATTTATGATCGGCGCATAATCCACTTATTTACTCGTGCAACTTTCACTTTCTCTAATCTATTAGTTTTCTATGCTAAAGCGAATACGAATACGTCAGATCAGCATGGACACTGACTAGAGACTCATAAAAAAATTATGAATTAATAAGTTACATATTTTGTGACATATTTATGCGATTATTGTCATTATCACTAGTTAAAAGTTAAGATTCCGGAACAACAAGCTCTTCAAAATCATTTTTACGTTTGCCAATGACTCCATATAATCGTCTTAACTCGTCATTATCTTTATTTCTTTTATATTTCATGTTGTTGATATTAATTACAGAATAATTTTGCTAATATGTGGCCAATCCAATAATCAATGGATAAAATTTAAGGTGAAAGACAAAAATAATTAGTCGGTTATTCCTCGTGCTATTACAATCGTTTAACGAATACAATATTATGAATGGAAAAATATGTCAATCGCCTCAACGCTAAGATTACGTTCAGCTCAAACGTTCGGAAATTTATACTCCATGGAATCTTATCACGGAGATAAAATTCGATGATTATAACATGCCCATTTTTCACAACATAGTTGCCAGATTGCAAATCTGCAACTTACTGCTAGCACTTTATACATGAATAATTGTAGGTATACCGAATAATTTAATAAATATATTGTATTCTAAATTCTCTATTGCAAGATTACGTTGACAAAATTTTTGCAATGGTCAAAAGAGAGACAGAACTTGAATAATCTCATTGTTAAGACTCATACCACCATGGCATGAACTTCACGCTATTAACGATCAACAACAAAACCATGCTATAATAATCTAATTTTTCTTTCCGTGCAAATAACTCTTTTATCTCTAACCAAATAATCAAAACTTTTATTATAAAAAATGTAACAATTTCAATATAACTCTTAACATTTTTCAAACATTTTTTCACCGATATTTTAGCAAACACCTACATAAACACGCACAAATATACAGCTTTTTGGCTATAAGAAACCGCCAAACAATTCAACAAAAATTAAATTGGAGCTAGATTTATTAAGTTAGGTGATTGTGATACAGATCCCGGAGACGCTGAGAATCGCATGCGGTTCTCTCAGTTTATTTTAGAACAGATTGGAGAAGATCCAGAATACATGGACCGAATTCTATGGACAGATGAGTCGAGCTATGGTCGGGTAGGGCTGTTCAATCATCATAACGAACATTATTGGGATTATGAAAATCCCTTCGTTATCCGAGAAGGTGAATGAAATACTAAATAAATAATTTTCCTAAAATTTAAAATATATGGTAATTGTGCTATTGAAAAATATGAAAAATTTCGACACAAACATACATTTTGATAATTTAGGTTATTGGGTTATTTAGATTTCGAGGTCATACGATATTGATGAATATAAATAAATCGACACAATTGCCAATATTTTTAAAATTGTAGTTATAAGATTGAGACGATATCTGTTGTGATCTTTTGAGTGAATTAATAAAATGGTGTTAATTATTTTCAGATAATTTCCAGCATCGTTTTTCGGCGAATCTTTGGACAGGCCTGTACTGCGACAGGATCATTGGGCCATTCGAGTTACCGGTACCATCAACTGCTCAAGCGTACCTCGATTTTTTGCAAAACGATTTGCGAGGAATGTTGGAGGATTATTTAACACGGCAAGAACTGAACGACATGATTTTCATGCACGATGGGGAACCTGTACACACTGCCGCGATAGTTAGAAACTATCTAAACGAGATTATTTTTTATTTATTTAATTTTAATCTTTAATGGTTAAAAATAATTAAACAATTTCTTAAGTGTCACTTATTAATTAAAAAAAAATTATATATTTCGAGGCATATCCTGGTCGTTGGATCGGCAACAATGGGCCAATACAATGGCCAGCAAGATCGCCAGATTTGAATCCGTTGGATTATTATTACTTCGGAGCATCTAAGGAACATGTTTATCATGGCGGCGGCCCTCAAGATCTAGATGAGATGCTCCGAAGTATACAAGAATTCGCGGATGATGTACAGCCTGAAGTAATCCATCGGGCTACACATCAAATTGAACGGAGAGCTAGGTTGTGTATTGAACAGAGGGGAGGGCACTTTGAACAATGTTTGGATGGCGATAAAAGTGATGATGAAGCTATCAACGAGGATGGAATGGATGAAGATGATGAAGAAGATGAAGAAAATAGAGAAGAAGACGAAGAGATGGATGAAGAAGATGACGATGATCCAGACTGGAAGATGTAATATGTTTGATGTGTGGGTTGTGTAATTATATTTTTGATTTGTTTGTTGTATGATTGTGTGTATTATATGCGTGTAATTATGTTTAACAAATTGTAACTTCATCTATGGAAATAATGTTAATTTCCTTTATAATTCTTATGGTTTATATCTGTTTCTCCATTTTGTTTTTTGTTGTTTTGTTCTTTTATTTAATTTCATGATTACAATTGTTAATACAAATTTAGTTCACTGAAAATTTCTCTTGTTCATTATTTTCTTTTCCCCTCATAACACTCCAGCCATAAAACAATCTTTAAAAAACACATAATAAAACGCGACTGTAACCGAATAAGTAACCGAAAAAGTAACCGAAAAAGTAACCGAGAAAGTAGCCTGGAGAGCAAACGGAAAAGGCAATAATAGTGATCTATTTTATAAACAAATAACTATTCCAGAAAGTATCCGTGAGAGCAAACGAAAACAAGACCTAAAATGTAATGAAAACATAGTCAAAAAAGTAATCGAGACAGTAACCGAAAAAGTAACCGAATGAGTAACCGAAAAAGTAACCGAATGAGTAACCGAAAAAGTAACCGAAAAAGTAACTATAAAAGCAGTCTTGAGAGCAAACGGAAAGGCAATAATAGTAATCTATTCGAGAAAGTATCCGTGAGAGCAAACGAAAACAAGACCTATAATGTAATAAAAACATAGTCAAAAGAGTAATCGAGAAAGTAACCGAAAAAGTAACCGGGGAACTAACCGAAAAAGTAAAAGAAAAAGTAACTATAAAAGCAGTCTTGAGAGCAAACGGCAAAAGGAATAATAGTAATATATTTTATAAACGAATAACTATTCCAGAAAGTATCCGTGAGAGCAAACGAAAACAAGACCTGAAAAGTAATAATAACATAGTCAAAAAAGTAACTGAAAAAGTAACCGTTAAAGTAACTTTCGGTTACTTTTTCTGTTACTTTTACGGTTACCTTTTCGGTTACTTTTTCGGTTACTTTACGGTTACTTTTTCGGTTACTTTTTCTTTGAGATCTTTGAAACGCAAAAAAAAGAATATTTTCGTAATTTTACTCTAATGATAAATATTCGTACAAAGTCAAGTTTTATCTGGAATCAATACAAAATTTTTAAAGATAAATGGGTCAAAATAAATCCTTCTCATATTTAGGAAAATTGGCAGCCAGTACCAGATAATGTTTTATTTTCTGAAAAAATGAACCTTTCAGTTATTTCTGAATACGAAAATAATGCTTTCTACGAGTAATATTATTCTTTTGTGGAATTCAATACTGCTCTCGATAGTAAAAAGGCTAATTCTTTTCCCGGCAAGAACCTAGTTGATTTTGAAATATTACACAGGTTAACAAAATAAGCGGTTTCGTTTATCAAAAGAATACTAACAATATATTCCGTAGGTTTTTGAATGCTGAATCCGAATCCGCTCTCAAAATTCTCTACCACGTCAGATTTTTGAGATATCCTAACCTAAAAGTGAAAAAACTGTTTATTGTCTTGTTTGAATTTATATTACATCGCGAAACAATTTTTTTTCTTAAAAACGACTTCCGTTATTTGAAAGTATCACTCTTATCCTTATAAATCTCCTAATATCTCGAAAATTTTTTACTTTAGGAGTATCGTTAATTGAAGGTTAGTATTTTTTTATTTCGTTACAGCCTTGGAATAAATGAGATTTTTTTAAAAAGCAGATAATGTAAACTGTTACATTTTTTTGGTGATCTAATACGAATTCGACAACAGAATTCTACCCTATCCTAAACTTTTTGAGATTTTCTAACCTAAAATTGCGTAAATCATTATCTTTTGGTTAGTTCAGAGTTATAATTTATAGATACTAAAATAAGTACAGGTACACTCCGCAATCAAATTAAATTTATTAATAAGTTTGACTGCATTGTTACGAGGCGCTTCACACCTCTTATCAAATAAGATGCGACGAGTGTCAGGAGACACACACACGCGTGCGACCAGCGAAGCCGAGAGAGAGAGCTACTTCCCCCGAAATTATCCGAACGCGGACACGTGACCCGAGGTCACAAATTCGAGGCCTCGCGGCAATCAACGAAGAAAGCTCAGGGCTTTTTCGTGCGTGCGTTCATGCTGCGCGTGTCGCTTCACCACTCCCGTGCTCAAACGACACGCGCCGCCGTAGCTAAGACGATCGACACCCTCGGGGGGGGGAGGTATCTAGCAGGCCTGCATCCAGGTTCTCGTGCGGCGGGAAGCCCCTCCAGAGAAAGCGTGTTTCTGGAGGTAAAGCTCTGCGTGCGAAGGTCCGAGAAACCACGAGCGACGGAACATCACTTTACTTCGGCTACCCGAGTAGCCTCCGTAAGTAATATATCCTTGCTTGCTCTCTCTCTCTACGCGCGAGCGATTTTAGGAAGTTACTTCGTACGAGAGTAACTTCCGTAGTCTAGCAACAGCTACTGTACTAGGCAGTTGGCTAAATAAACTTCAGAGAGTAAAAACTGTACTACGCTCCGTACTTTATTCCGACGTGAGACCTTGACCACCTCTCTCTGTTTCGCCCAGGCGACGACGGGAGACCTACGCCGCCCCCGCGGGGTATTTGACCTTCAGTCAAACACCATTATCTGAGACTAGCCCGGAGCTAGAGCCCGTGGTGACGATAAGGTGGCCCTCTTCTCTGGCAAGGAAGTTAAGGGCAAATAAAGGGGCTACCAGCCTTATCACAGCATTACTGGAATTACCAAGACAATAATTTTTAATAAATGTTTGCCATTTCTTAAATTATCTATTTTCTTCTAGGTTATTATTGGTTTTTTATTTAGCACTGTTTTCCATCCTCTTGTTTCTTCACTTGTTCCCTATACTCTTCGCAACAAAATTAACATAACATCTATTTTCGACTAAAAAAGGGCGCAAATTCGAAGATTAATATCTCAGTTAAAACGTGTCGTAATGGAATCAATTTTTTTAATTAAAGGCTGAAGTTTCTACTTTAGACGTGATTCCTACTTACGTCCCCTTGAAATTGATGGTCATTTTTTAAAGCTTAAAAATCATAAACTTTCGCAGTGTACTTGCACGTGAATGATATTTTTCGATAATTCTGATAATTGCATCTTGAAGTACAAGTCTTTCTCTTTGATTAAAAAAAATTGACCTGTTATGATTTTTTTGACGGTTTTACAACGTATTAAAAATTTTATTAAAAAAATGCTTTTTTTCGTGGATAATTTCGATCCACCCTACGATTAAATCAGCGGTGTAGAATGACATAGAATGACGGATGTGAGCCTGAGTAATTCTTACGAAAAGGGGTGGTACAATATCTTGCATCAAAATGGAATTTGTACGTATGAATTGCCATCATTAGAAGCACGTGAGGCTCCACAATTTTGTCGATATAGCATCTAGCGATTAATTGGGAAGGTGGAACCACAATAAGATTAGTGCGATCGTTTAAAGAAAAGATTTCTCTTCATACCATGACGGATGCACCGGAAAAAATCCTGGTCCGTTAAAAATGGTTTAATTCAAAACGCTTCCTTCTACGACGCTAAATTCGTATTCAATCATCGTCACCATACAGGTAAGATCGTGACTCATCTGTCAACAAGACGTTCCTCCATTGTCTAATTGACCATTGTCTATAAGTTATAGTATTGTGCAGACGAGGTCTACAATATCTTGCTCTGAGAAAGGGTACTCAAGCATGAATTCGGGATCTTAAACATGCTTCATGAAAACGTCTCCTTATTGTTTACAAACTGATTTGCATATGTCACGAAGTATCGTTATAAAGTTCTTACGCATTTCTTATTGGTTCACGTAAGGTTGCTTTTATTATATGGTGGTCCTCGCGGGCATTCGTTACTCGTCTCATACTTTGACCCGTTCTTCTGCGATAAAGACCTGTTTCATTGAATCGAGATAGAACTCGAGAAACATTTAAAAAATGAACCCACATTCGTTTTATAGTCCCCCAGTTCAGTTTATAAAAGTGCAACAATTTGCGCTGATTTAAATTCATTTAACGAAGGTATTTTTACTTTGCCAAGAAATTGTTTAAACAGTTTTAAAATACTACCATAAGAATCAAAACCATAGCCCTTCTTAACTGAAAAGATTTTATAATTTAGCCAAAGCGTGGTTTTTAAAGAATGATAAATTTATAAAAGAACTGTATTGGTTGAAATTTGGACACGGTCAGAAATGGACTTGAAAAAATTTTTTTTACTTTACTGATTTCTGAGAACAATATACAACGGATGAAAGATTTGATAAATTTGTACATTTCCTATTTTTAAGAGATATTCAATGTAAGATAAAAGTCATCAAATAATAACGTTTACAAAGTTTCAGAATTTGTTTTTTACATTTAGCTGGCGTTAAATCCAATCGCCTACCTACTCGTGATGCTTATTAAGCAAAAATGAAGTCAACGGTATTATTTGTTTCGTTCGAATACGAGTTTTCCATTTTGATGTGATCAGAATCAACAAAGAAATAACATTTGAACTCGTGCATATGGCATTTTGAACCCGAGATATCGATTCACAAAGTCGAATCATTCTATTTTGCTGATTTAATAATAGAGTGGATCGAAATTATTACATTTTTCACAAAAAAAAAAACATTTTTTTAATACAATGTTTAAAATACTCTAAAATCATATAAAAATCATAGTAAGTAATTTTTTTTAATTAAAGAAAAAGAGTCGTACTTTAAATGAAATGATCAGAATTATCACAACAACGCAGCTCAACGTAGTCTACGCAGATTGCAAAAAAAATAAGATCAAATAAATAATAAACAATCAACAAGGCACTCGGCAACAAAAATCTTAAACCTTGAAACCTTAAAAACCTTACTTGTTTCTTAACCCATTAAAGCCCACGCTAAGACTGGTTGAGATAGCGACAAACAAACTGTGCTATCTTTTGCATAAGTGAAAAATAAAATATACGTATTTTTTTTATGTTATTTTCAATTGTTTATAACAAATTATTTAAACAAATTACAAAAAAATTCATAATTATCAAAATCTAAATGCGGGAATCGATTCTGGAGGTGAAATCAAGACGAAAACCTATATAACACTTTTTTGTCAGAATTCAATTTGTTAGTGTAACGTAGGAATAAACAATTGCATGTTGGGGAGAAAAAGTGACCATGTCAAGTCCCAAGCAAAATCTATCTGGAATAGCAAAAAATAAACTGTGCTATCCTTTGCATAAGTGAAAAATAAAATATATATATTTTTTCTTATGTCATTTGCAATTGTTTATAACAAACTATTTAAACAAATTATAAAAAAATTTATAATTTTCAAAATCTGAATGCGGAAATCGATTCTGGGGGTAAAGTTTAGACGAAAACCTATATAACACTTTTCTGTCAGAGGCCAATTAGTTATTGTAATGAAGGAAGAAACATTCGGCCTCCTGAGAGTGTTTCAAAAAATCGTATAAAATGAAGCTAATTATTGTATTTATCCATCAATATTGGCATGAATTATTGTAAATATAATCGGTGGGATTGAATTATTGTTCATTGCCATGTCCTTCTTTATGACTTTTGCAAACAGGCATAGAACATTTCTCACAATACCATTCCGTTCTTGTCCGACATGTTGAAATTCCACATTTCCTAAGACTCCCATGTTTCATCACGTGTTCTTGGGATGAAGTTTCACTCTGTTTCTGTCGTTTGGGGGGACGTTTGGAAGATAACTTGTCAATATAATATTCACAAACTTCTTGAACAATATCTTTGGAACCTTTTCTTTCGTCTGGATGTAACTTATTGTAAATCACTGTAGCGTTTGCTAAGGATGCTTGGATGAGCCGTAATACAAGGCACCATGTCCATTTCTTACTTCGAATTGTAGGCATCAAAGCATTACAGTGTTGATCATGTAGATCGACGCCACCCATGTGTTCATTATACATAGAGAAACAATGAGGAAAAAGAATAGATTTTTTCGATGATTCCTGCCATCTCTGCATTTCAACTTTTGGTTCATTTCCATATTTCGAAGAGAGAATCGATACTGGCTTTGAGTCCATAACTGTAATATAATTCAATTTTGAATTCACTTCATGCATTGAAATAGTGTATCCTCTTTTAGCTTTTTTTGGCATTTCGACTTTCACTTTCACACGATTATGCCGAACAGTTCCTGTCGCCGATAAACCATTTTTTTTCAAATGAATCATAAGATCTGGGTTTGTGAAAAAGTTGTCAAAATAAATATGATACTTTTTCAGTTCTTCTCTCTGTGTTTTTTCTAATAAATTCGAAAGTAACTTTATCACCACTCTAGACCCTAAACCAACGGCAACTAAAGGATTTCGTTCATCGATTCCTGATTTACCAGTGTAAATATCAAGATCATATATATACCCATCAGAAGAACAGACTGCCCATTCTTTTATTCCAAATCTAATGGGTTTATTCCTTATACATTGCTTGATACCAAATCTACCAAAGTATTTTACCATTATCTCATCTATTGATAAATTATAGTCAAAGAAACCAAATTGCATACAATTCTCACGAAACATATCATACAGAGTTCTAACCTTCCAGACTTTATCATTTTGATCAGTTTCTTGAAGTTTATAGAATCGTATGTTCTTTTTTATGGCAACGAAATTATTTCTAGACATAAGTTCCGCAATTACTGGACACTGAAGTATTCGCTTTTTTGACCAGTAATCACGAATACTTTTTCTAGAATTGAAGATAGTAATCATTATGATTGTAATAAATTTTTCTAGATCATCCATACATAAATCAAAATGATTTTCAGAAGTGGCTTCAATGATATGGTTTTTCATTGATTTCGAAAAGAAAACCTCAAACAACTCAAAAGCATTTTTGGATTGCAATGATGAAATAGGTGAAATATTGAAGTTGCTCTCGACATGCGGAGAAATATCATTCAAAGCATCATTTTTCCAACTGTACTTATGATTCGGTTCCAACAATTTCTGAGTACTTGTGTATGTACTTTTAACATGTTCGTAAGAACCTGATGGTAATTCATTTGATAATGTATCTTCATTTGGATCACCGTCCGAATCTCCATCTGAACTTTCATATTCATTAGGAATGAATGCTATATCAATATGTTGACCTTCATCACTATCAGAATCTTCAACTAAATTTGGTAGATCGCTAATTCTCCATCTCGGCATTATCAGTAACGTTACCAATTTAGAACAAAATAAAAACTAAAAGTTTTCCGAAATTATTATTTCAAAGAATAGATCCAATGTATAAATGTTTTCAACCGTTAGCCCGCCACTCAAACGTGATCTCTAACACGGAAGGATTTACGAAATGAAATAAACTTATCCAATTACAGTATAAGATCTCAAAATTTATCAGTAAAAAATACTGATATGATTCCAGATACCATGTGTGAGAATGAAAACACTTATTTGTCAATAGTTTATTTCTACATAAAGATATCAAATTGAACTCTGACAAAAAAGTGTTATATAGGTTTTCATCTCAATTTTATCCCCAGAATCGATTCCCGCATTTAGATTTTGATAATTATGAATTTTTTTGTAATTTGTTTAAATAATTTGTTATAAACAATTGAAAATAACATAAAAAAAAATACGTATATTTTATTTTTCACTTATGCAAAAGATAGCACAGTTTGTTTGTCGCTATCTCAACCAGTCTTAGCGTGGGCTTTAATGGGTTAATCAGCAGCTGTTCAGTGCTGTCTTCTTTCCTATTATCTACCGCGTGACACCACTCCTTCTTTATAGCTCTTCTTGCTCCTTCAGAAGTTCAGATGTATTGTAAATTGTCTCCTCTTTTTCTACATACGAGGGTGATCCGATAAGTACTTAGCCTACAAAAGAAAAACGAAAATTTTGGAAAAGTGGCGTTTTATTTTTCAACATAGTCTCCTTTTAGTTCGATACACTTGGCCCAGCGATGCTCCAACTTCTTTAACCCGTCTGAAAAATACGTTTCCTCGAGGTCTGAAAAGTAGGCTTCCATGACAGCGATTACCTCCTCATTCGACTCAAATTTCTGCCCGGCGAGTGACTTTTTCAAGTTTAGAAACAAAAAGAAGTTGCACGGGGCTAAATCTGGAGAATACGGTGGATGGGGCAGCAGTTCGTAGCCTAATTCGACCAATTTGGCCATGGCGACAGCGGAGGTGTGAGCCGGTGCGTTGTCATGGTGGAAGAGCACTTTTTTCTTCGCCAAATGGGGCCGTTTTTTCTGCAATTCGACGTCGAATCGGCCCAATTCGGCAGGGTACAGCCCTCTGACCGTTTTGCCCCTCTCCAGATAGTCGATATAGATCGAAGGGGCAGTCTTCGTCTTCTTCGGAGCACTTTCGACGGGTAGAGTCCACTGTTTCATCTGTTCCTTGGTCTCTGGTGTATATCAGTGGATCCATGTTTCGTCGACTGTCACGAAACGACGCAGAAACTCCTTCGGATTGCGCTTAAACAGCGTCAGACATTGCTCTGAAGTTGTCTCACGGTTGCGCTTGTTGTCCGGAGTGAGCAAACGCGGTACCCATCTCGCCGACAGCTTTCTCATGCTCAAAATTTCATGCAGAACATGACCTACGCGGTCTTCTAAGATGTCTACGATCTTAGCTATCTCGCGCACCTTCAATCATCGATCTGCAAATACGTGATCGTGAATTATTGTCACGTTATCCTCCGTGGTAGCCGTTTTCGGAGCACCTGGACGTGGCTCTTCAAAAATCGACGTGCGACCACGTTGAAACTCGTTAAACTAATTTTTGACGGTCGCCATCGAAGGAGAAGAGTCACCGTACACAGCATCCAAGTGCTTTTCGATTTCGCTGCGCGATTTCCCTTCCAAAAACAAGAATCGAATCACCGACCGATACTGCTCTTTTTCCATTTTTCAAAAATCAACGGACATCCTTGCTTTCACACGCTCTCAAAAATAAACTACATCTCCGATCCGGCTGAAATCTTGACAGTAACCATCGAGAAGGTTGTACTACGTGATAGAATATTTCTTTTGCGAGAGTGGCGCCATCGGGCGGTGAGGCTAAGTACTTATCGGACCACCCTCGTACTCTTCTTCAGTATACTTTCTTCTTCGATCAATACTCTCGGTCTGCTATCCCTGACAATATCTTATACCCTATGTCTAGTAATCATATCTCTCTGTAAATTTCTGCCTTGTAGATCGAAAAATTGCGAACCTTCTTTTATTGTCACATATCTCCCTCTTCTTCTACACCTCAATCATTACTTTCGTTAATTCTTGAAACCAACGCTCTGTTAAATTCTTGAAAAACTGCCCCGGTATCTCATCTTATCCAGTTATTTTCTCCTTTTTCAGTTTGTCAATCACTTCGTATATCTCCCTTCTGGTTTTAACCATGCTAATCACGCTCTGTTTACTACAATTTTTCATATTCTCTTCTTTCTCCTCTGCTTTTATCCCTTGCCTGACTTCTCTTTTTGATTCCTCTGTTTCTTTCAGGATCCTTTCTCTTTCTTCTCCTTCTTTAGGCTTCAAGTGTTTCAACCATTCTTTCTTCAAAATTCCTTCCTCTTCTCTTGTTTTCTTTCTCCTGATGCTCTTCATTACTTTCAAAATTCGGACTCTTTCTTTCCTTTCTCTATTCTAATCCACTTTTCTTTACCGATTTTTCTTTTTCTCCCTTTCTAATTTTTAATCTTTTTTTCTCTTCACCATGTCTATTCCTTTCTTTTTCTCTCTTCGTTATCAAATAGCTATTCAATCATTTCTATACTATTTTACTCTATTCTTTATAATCCTTTCCACTCCTTGTCTACTCCTCTCTCAATTCTTCCCATCTCTTCTATAGTTCTTCCTTAAATTCCTTTATCTTCTCTTAATCCTATACTATTCTATGATCCCCTCCAGCTCTAGTTCAACGGCTTCTTTTTTTAAAGATTTTTATTCCTCTTCTATTTCAATCTTAAAATGTACCAGTAGATGATCCAATACCAACTTTTTCTCAACTATCGTTTTACTTACTATCTGTTTTCTTTCGTTTTGTCTCTCGATGATGAAATCTAGTGTCGATTTGTATCCATCCCCTAAGAATGTTATTTCTTCTTTCCAATTCCCTTCCGTTCTTCTGTTCTTTATGCTCTCTTCTATCTCCTTCCATAGATCTAAAAGCCTCTCTCTTTCTTTGTTTCTCTTCTTGTCTTCCAACCTTCTTAAATATCACTATTCTACTCCCTTGTTGTCCTCTCCGATCTTGGCGTTGAAGTTCCCTATCGTGAGAAGTCTATTTTCCTTCTTAAAAATCTTCTCACTTAGTTTTTCCAGATCTCTTTTTACCCATCCTATTCCCACATTGTTATATATTGCGATATTATCATCTCCTTCATTTTCTGATCTTCACATCGTCTAAAATTACTCCGTGTTGTCACTGCTCGATTTTTACACCCACTGCCATCCCTTTATGATACCTACTATCACTCACTATGATTCTAAGATAGAGATATTCAAAAAAGATTTAAAAATAAATAGATAAGGAAAAAAAATTCTCATAATAAATATCTTTTATAATTTCTTTATGAAATACAAATTCCTCTTTTCTTCCTGAATCCCATCTGCGTATCGCTTAGCGTCTATTTTGCATCTAATTCTCTTTCCAACTTTTTCCTTAGTATTTCCGCATATATTTTATATCATGTGTCCATCAGCGTTATTCCTCTATAGTTTTTTACTTCTTCTTTCCTCCTTTTCTTATATATTCGTACTATTATTCCCTTCCTCCATTCTTCCGGATATCCTTCTCCGTTCCATATTCCGTTCAAGCATTTTGTCATATCTTTTAACAAGCGTTCCGTGCGTTCCATCCACGCTTCATTTGCTATACCATCTTCTTCTGTCCCCTTTTTCTTTTTCATTTTTCTTATTACCTCTTTTACTTCTCTTTCTTTGATTTCTTCACCTTCCTCTCCTTCGCTGTCTTCGGTTTCTTGCCCTTTGTTTTCTTCCTTTTCTTTTTCTCCCAGTTGTCCCTTGAAGTGCTTTAACCATTTTTCTTTTCCTATGTTTTCATCTAATCCAATTCTTTTCTTCCTATTGCAATTCACTTTATCCCAGAATTTTCTTCTCGTCTTATCTTTTCTTATATCTTCTGCCACTGTTTTCCCCTCAGCTTCTTTTGCTTTTCTTATTTCCTCTTTGTATTCTCTCTTTGCTTCTAGGTATTTGCCTCTGCTTCCTTCTCCTTTACTTACCTTATTTAACTCTGCCATCACCCTAGCCCTTTTTATCCTACATTCTTCTCTGCACCACCTTTTTTTTATCCTTTTTTTTTTCCCTTATCTTCTTTTTACGACTACGTTCCTCACTCTATATTTTATGTCTTTCCATTTTTCTGTTCCCTCTATTGCGTTTATCCATCTCTGATATTCTCTTATACCTTCTTCGCTCCAGTCGTCTGCCATTCATTCTTCCTCTTCTTTTCATTCTTCTGCTACTTTGTCTCCCAATTCCACTTCTACTGGTAATTAGTCCGACTTTACCCTATCTTTTAATTGAACCCTTTTTATTGCCTCATTACCTTCCTCGTTACTTACTACATAATCTATCGTTGACATTCCTCTCGCTCCTATATATATTATTACTCCCTCTTCATCTCCTTCTTTTCTCCCATTCGTTATCACTAAACCCATTTCTCCTAGCCATTTTAACATTTCTTCTCCCTCTGCGTTTAACACTTTATCCTTGGCCTTTATTTCTTCTAGGTTTTCTTCTGTCTCCCATTCCCTTCCTTCGGTTCCTGTTCTTGCGTTGAAGTCTCCTCCTATAATTATTGTTTTTCCTCTGTTCTCCTTTATCTCTTCGCTTAGGTATTCATAGTTTTCCTTTTTCTCATGTTGCATATACACCGTTGCTATCATGTATTTCCTCCCTCCGATCTTTATTTCTCCTGCTATTACCTCACTTGTCCTTTCTTTCTTCCATTCAACCTTACTCATCCTTTTCCTCTCTCTTACCGCCATTATTCCTCCTCCTATTTCTCTTCCCCTTCTTCCTTCCCTTCTTGAGTCTCTCTACTCTATGTTATACCCTTTCAGTTGCTTCTCCACCCCAGCCTCTTCACCCAAGTTTTCGTTAGCCCTATTATATCGAATTCCCTAACATATTCCCAGTCGTCTTCCTCCATGCTCCTAATCCCCACCATGTTCCAGAATAGTATCTTTACTGCCTCTCTTCCATCTCTCTCCCTTTTCTCCTCTCTCTCTCTCTCTCTCTCTTTTCTCTATTGTTTTCGAAACCCTTCCGCCCTTTTTTCTACCATTTTTCCTTCTTTCTCACTTCACCACCATTCTTCTTCCTCTGACTTCAACCCGTTATGCCACATCTTTACCTCATTACCTTTAATTTTATTTCTCTCGCTTACCTTCTTACTTTCTCTCTTATTTTCCTCTGCTTCCACGTCCAGTCCTGATCTATAAAGATCTTTTCCTGCCCCAGCTTCTTTTTCGTCTTCATAATTCCTTCTTTTTGTTCCCATGAAGCGCATCTAATTTGCCATATCTTTTTTTCCTGTTTTTTCCCGATCCTCCCTCCTCGCTATCCTTATTCTTCTCAGATCCACTATCTCCCCTTTCATTTCTAGTTCCTCCCTTAACCAGTCCTCTGCCTATCTCTTCCTTTCCCATCTTACCCCACCCTCTAAGTCTGTCACTATTATATTGTTCATCCTACTCTCTCTATCCATTTTTTCTTTCATATACTCTGTTTCACCCTTATTGCCTACTTTTATTCCTCTTTGCTTCTCGTTTCCTCCTTCTATACTTTCTTTTAGTTTCACGCAGTCTTCTTCCAACTGGTTCATCCTCTCTCTCCATTTTTCCTGCTGTTTCTTTTCTCTAAGTTCTGCTTTTTCCCTTTCTTAATCTTTTTTTTCCTTTCTCTCTCTCTCTCTCTCTCTCTCTCTCTTTTTCTCCTAACTTTTCCTATTTCTTTCTCCCATCTTTCTTATCTTTTTTTCCGCTCAGCCTCCATTCTTTCCATTATTTAGTTAAACATTTCTGTCCTTTCTCTCCTTTCTTTCTCCCATGCCTCTCTTAAACCCCTTATATCTGCCCGTATCTTTTCCATTATATTTTCTACCTCACTACTTTTTCCCATTTCATTTATCGCGTTGTCCAATTCCTTTTCTCCCTCCCCCTCCATCTCGCAACCCTCACTTTCGCTCTTGCATCTTTTTGCCTCTCTAATTTCTCCTCTAATATTCTCCCTTAGCCACTCTCCGCTCCCTCTACCCCTCACCACCTTTAATCTTTTCTTCTTTTCCTCCTCTGTGCCTTACTTATCCATCCTTCCATCCTTATCTCCCTTTTTTGCTGTTGTCACAAACCTTTCCATCACTATCCCGTACGCCTTTATTCGTCTCTCTAATTCTGCGCGTGATCCCACCTTTATTACCTTGTCTTACCTTTTTTGTCTACACCTTTACTTCTTACCACCCCTCCTCTCTGCCTGCTTTTCCCGCTTTCTGATTTTCTCTCTCAACTTCAACTTTTCTTTTTTCTTTATTCTTCTCTCTCTACTTTTTCCTGCTCTTCTCCAAACCTCTCTCTCTACTCCACTTCTCTTCCGCCTCCACTCTCTTTCCACCTCTATCTCTCCCCACAAACACTTTCCCTCTCTAACTTTCTTAGCAAAACTCGCACTCACAGCCAAGACACGTCCACTCCCTTCCACGACTCGAAACCCACTCCGCTATCAATATACATATTGAATATATATGTCACTACTAAATTCAACACATCAATCAAGCGTACAGTATATAAGTGACAAGTTTTCTATTGCAACAATTAATAGACACTATTGAATATATAATCCACTAACAAAATAAATATAGTAAATAATTATACAGTATACGAATGGAAGAAGCATATATTACATAATGTATTTCGTCATGAGAAAACGTACTTAACAATGAAGACATCAACTGACTCAATAAATGAAGAATATTATAGTCTGCTAAATTCAACACAAATCTGTTATACACCGTAACAAAGTTCATGCACCTTTTAGTTCCGACGTCAAATTCCTCATTTTCGAAGGCTCATATCTCAGATAAAAAAGGTAGCAAGTAGCTTAAATTTTTTGAAAAGAAAGGAAAAAGTCTCTACTGTAAGACATTGTTACTGGTTTTCCGATAGAATGAGACCTTAACTTATACGACCTTAAAATTAAATATTATTTTCAAACCATAAAATTTGTAAAATTTTGCAATATATCTAAGTGAAGGTGAATTTTTCTTGATAATTCTGATTATTACACTTATAGATTTTTTATGATTTGGCAGCGTTTTAAAAATCGTCTTAAAAAGTGCTTTTTTTGAAGATTTAAGAATTCGTGTCCGTGCGAAATGAATATTAACATTGAGTTTAACGTTACCCAATAAGCACTATACAAGGAAGAGGAGAAGAATCGTCGTGTATTTTTTGCTTACGTGGTTGTGTGTATCATGGGGTAGTTAAGTTAAGACTGATTGAAGAAATCTGTGAACAAAATATTACTCGAAGTTGTGCTTGATTAGTAGAGTTAATTAGGAAACAACTTTTGACGCGTTGTTAAGAGATTCATTAACATCTTTAGAAAAACATAATAGCTCGAAAATCTTATGGTTAGAAGAAATACGTATGATCGATTATATAGATGTTGTTTTTTTTTCACAACGTTAACGAATCTAATATCGAAACGTGATAAGTTGCTTCATTTCATATTGCCTTTACCGATCAAGCACAACTTGAATTAAAAAACTTCGGCATGCGAGAACAGATATCAAAGAAATCTCTGTAACATACTTAGGACCTAATAGATATTTTTTTTTTATCTTGTTAAAATCTAACGGTAATTCTGAAATTGTATTGAAATATATGTTGGTTTATGTTTAACTTGTATTTTTTCTTGACGGAAAATAAAGATCACACTCTCTCTCCCTATCTCTCTACTATATACATGCTCTGGTATTACGCTGGTTACCGAAAAACGCGTATCATTGCCGCTAAAGTTACCATTTCACAACGTGGATGTTTTGAGTACCAGTCTCGCTCATCTGACATGCGGTAACCGTTCATCAGTGCGAGTTACTTGCATTATAAGTATTTGCACTGACCACTGTTGCTTGTAATGAATTCAAGTTGTTTTTTGTTTTTTACTCGATAAATGGGCATATAATTGAAATTTATTTATCTGATATTACTTGCAGCTCTGAAAAATGAAATAAAACGAGTATGTGCTGAAGAATATTTAGTTTGTGGAGAAGGAGATGATCAAGGCGGAGCTTGGCAAGAAAAGGTATTACCTTCACCTATATATTATTCTATTATTATATATTATTCTATTATTATATATTATTCTATTATTATATATTATTCTATTATTATATATTATTCTATTATTATATATTATTCTATTATTATATATTATTCTATTATTATATATTATTCTAATATTATTCTATTCGGTTTGCCCTATATTCAGTCATACTTTCGTACTTTCTCATCGGTTTTCAGTATAATTTAGATTGAATCTATTACAATCCTACATTTATGTATTTTTTATACCACTGTAGGGCTTTTATCACCTTTTCATAATACTTTTTTTTATATGCTCTGAGGCTCGATTCTTTTGTACCCAATGCTTTCGTAACATAACCTTTATAAGTAACTGAAGGACGTGAAAACTCCTCTCTCCATTAGGCTTATAGATTAATTCAATATTACCCAAGTGAAATTCACCTATAGTATTAAACTAATTATTGGATAACTGTTCAAAAGAGAAAAAATTACTAGTGTTTTCATTTTAAGATTCCCATTGTTTAAGCAAATTGCGAACAATCTTGTATATTCAAATAAGTAATTCTCGACCAATCGATTTTAGAGATGAAAATAAGTCAAAAATCTTTATATTATTTATTTGTCAGAGTTTATTTTATTAGTCTATTATAATTATAAATAATTATCCGGGAGAGCGATGTTGAACGTACCCCAAACCGAATTTACGATAATAAACAGTCTTAAACACAGGGGCAGACTTGCCATGAACGGCGTTCAACTCAACTGTGATTTCTTTTGGTGTAAGACCTTTCAAAGGAAAATGTTTTATCACCGCTCAAAACTCTATTTTTTCCATTTTTCAAATAAACCAATAACTTTTTGTTCAATCAACGCTCACAAAAAAACGACTCAATGAATCGAGCTGAAACTTTGTACGATATCTAGTTAGTAGTATTGCTTGCCAAAAACATCATAATTTAAGCGTGACGAGCGCCATCTCTTGGATTTTGCAAAGACTTATTGATCCTCCCTCGGACCAGTTTTCATGTTCAATGATTCAGCTTCAAATATTAAAATATAATCTATTGAAGGTATTTGTTTAAAGAATATTAAAGTTTTTATTTAGGATGAAGCACTAATGCCACCGAGATATGCTTTAGAAATTGTTAATAGAATATTAAAATATATTGTGAACAATGATTTACTATTTGGCGGTAAAATAATGATTTTCTCAATAGTGAAGAATTAAAACGTTTCTTCTTCGGAAGAACAGTTAGATAATTTGATAATTTTAAAAATACAGGTGTTTTTTTCATCGAGACAGATGAAAAACGTTACAAATTTAATACGTTGTACTGCTGGCAATAAATGTGTGATTAATAATTACCGTGAGCATATAACTTAAAAAGCTGCATTTTTTTAATAATTTAAACGAATTTCGTAGTTTTAAATTTGATGGTGAAAAGGTAAGAAACATCTTTTATAGGGGTATGTACAGAAGAAACAATAATAGACGTTATAAATATAAACTACTTTATTTAATGCTCACGGTGATAATATAAATTAAGAAGTTCTTGGTTATGCGAGCACCACCAAACATTAACCTTTGAATTTATAGCTCAATTCTTTTTAGCCTGCGGGTTTGCAAGATTCGAAAAAGACGATCTATACAAAAATAATAGGTGTTTCGTCCAGGACTAGTAGATTGGACTCCTCAGTAGGGGTCTACTAGTCCGGCCTAGACACCTTGCCACTTGATGTACAGCAGCTAGAATTATTAGAGGAACCTGCTTAATTCTTATATAGAAAAATTAAGCCCTCTACTGGCAATATTTCAACCAAATGCCGAATTCAAATATAAACTACTTTATTTAATGCTCACGGTGATAATATAAATTAAGAAGTTCTTGGTTATGCGAGTTATTATTATTATTACTATTATTTTTGTATAGCTCGTCTTTTTCGAATCTTGCAAACCCGCAGGCTAAAAAGAATTGAGCTATAAATTCAAAGGTTAATGTTTGGTGGTGCTCGCATAACCAAGAACTTCTTAATTTATATTATCACCGTGAGCATTAAATAAAGTAGTTTATATTTGAATTCGGCATTTGGTTGAAATATTGCCAGTAGAGGGCTTAATTTTTCTATATAAGAATTAAGCAGGTTCCTCTAATAATTCTAGCTGCTGTACATCAAGTGGCAAGGTGTCTAGGGCGGACTAGTAGACCCCTACTGAGGAGTCCAATCTACTAGTCCTGGACGAAACACCTATTATTTTTGTATAGCTCGTCTTTTTCGAATCTTGCAAACCCGCAGGCTAAAAAGAATTGAGCTATAAATTCAAAGGTTAATGTTTGGTGGTGCTCGCATAACCAAGAACTTCTTAATTTAATTATAGACGTTATATGAAGTGAATGTCATCTTTTAGGATATTGTGTTGTAAAAATAATGGCTAATGGCGGGCAAGATTTTTTCAAAGTGTACATGTCAATAATACCAGAATATTTCATAGAAGTCAATAAAAATTGTATTGCTTTAATATAGTTGATCCCTAAACTTAAAAACTAAATATCATAACGAAACTTTCGGAGTCTCTTCCTTATATAATGACGAATTATCTGCCGAAATTTACAGCCTCTGTCATCTATGAAATTTTTAAGAACGAGCCCCTCAAATATTGCTTTTTTAATGTAAACTCTTATATGACAGACATCCAATTCGGTGTTTTATATTTAATATCTCTCTGAATAAATCGGATAATAAGTTGAAAAACTAAGAACAGGTAGTTCTAATCATAAGCTTTCTGATAGTATCTTTATAATAGGGTGTCAACATGCATTTTAAAGAAATATTCAAGTAATAAAATCATTTTATTCATATTTCGGAGATCCCGATCAGACGAGCACCATATACCTTGCGCGCGCTCAATTCAAATACGAGTAGTAAGGTTATGAGAAAAAACGGGTTGGAATTGAATTATATTATTTATTATTATAATTTTATTACATAATAATAACATTAATATTATTAATTTTGTTAATAGTATCATAATTTTTATATATTATTTAATTTTGTAAAGTTATTGAACAATTTTTTGGTCTAATTTTTTTTGTTAGAGCATCTCATACGATTCAACATGTATTTTAATTATCTTTTCATAAAAGGAATATTACATTAAAATGAGGTAAAAAGTTATTTTATTCAGATGAATTTGTAAACAAATTATATATTGATTGTAAAATAGTAGCATTTTTTGTTATACGAGATTTGTTATTGACATTTTCAATACATAATGAATATATTCCTGGTATACCATGTTTTCCGAAAGCAGCCTTCATTACTTCGAAAGTTATTCCAGCTGTAGCCAACTTAGAAATAGTTGTATTTTTTAGTTAACCTTTTAATTTTTGCCAAATAGCTTTGTGTAACGTTATTTTCAATTTCAAATCTTTCTTTTTTTCAATGTCTGAAATGCTTTCTGGGTATTTCTTAATCATAGTTTTAGAATAGCACAGTAACTAATATCATCAGATTTTTTCCTTTATCAAGTCGCCAAAAATGTTTTGAATAATCCACTGGTTTTGCAGGTAGTATACAATGTACCGGACGGTTTATATTATTTATTATCTTGATCATTAGATGCTCCATAGCCTACATCGAACAATTATTTAGCTAAATCAATTTCATGTGGCAAAGCTCTCATGTTTGTTTTCAAATGAAATATTGAAAGAAGCGGCCATAAGCGAGAGTTTTTTTAAAGACAAATTAAAAATTTCATTACGCGTTCTATTAATCTTGATAGGAAGTAATTGCCTGAAATCACCAGTTAAAATCATTATTTTACCGCCAAATGGTAAATCATTGTTCATAATATATTTTAATATTCTATTAACAATTTCTCAAGCATATCTCGGTGGCATTAGTGCTTCATCCTAAATAAAGACTTTAATATTTTTTAAACAAATACCTTCATTAGATTATATTTTAATATTTAAAGCTGAATCATTGAATATGAGAACTGGTCCGAGGGAGGATCAATAAGTCTTTACAAAATCCAAGAGATGGCGCTCGTCATGCTTAAATTATGATGTTTTTGGCAAGCAATACTACTAACTAGATATCGTACAGTTTCGGCTCGATTCATTAAGTCGTTTTTTTGTGAGCGTTGGTTGAACAAAAAGTTATTGGTTTATTTGATAAATGGAAAAAATAGAGTTTCGAGCGGTGATAAAACATTTTCATTTGAAAGGTTTTACACAAAAAGAAATCACAGTTGAGTTGAACGCCGTTCATGGCAAGTCTGCCCCTGTGTTTATGACTGTTTATAACTGGGTAAATGAATTTCAACGCGGCCGTACAACAACAAAAGTTGAACCTCGTTCAGGACGCCCCGTAGAAGTGAGTACGCCTGAAATGGTCAACAAAATCGACGATATGGTGTTGAATAATAGAAGATTAAAATTGCGAGAATTAGTTGAGGCCACAGGGGTATCAAAGGGTACAATCATTTCAATTTTGCATGAAAAGGCAAAGACAGTAAAGTGAGCTGGCAAGATTATGGTCACGGTTTTTTCTGGGATGCGTATGGAATCATCTACATCGACTACTTGGAAAAGGGCCAAACGATCACTGGACAATATTATGCGTCATTATTAGGTTAGTTGAAAGAAAAATTCAGAGAACAGCGTCCTCACTTGATAAAAAATGCCTCTTTCTTCAAGATAATGTTCGAGTTCAAACGTGTTTAGTTTCGATGGCAAAAATTAACGATCTAAAGTTCGAATTAATTGACCATCCACCGTATTCGCCTGATTTGGCTCCCATTGACTTTTTCTTATTTCCTAACCTCAAAAAATGGCTTGCCGGACAACGATTCACGTCGAATGAAGAAGTCATCGCCGAAACAAATGTCTATTTTGAGGGTTTTCAGAAATCATATTTTTCTGATGGCTTAAAAAAACTAGAAGGCCGTTTAATAAAATGTATTGACCTTCAAGGAGATTATGTACTAATATAACAATGAAATAACAAAATTTTAAATATAAAAATCCCAAATTTATTTTTCATTATGTAACAGGCTGCCGTTTAGTCTATGACCCTGCAGACGTACCTTTAATTGCGACTAAACGACGCCTTGTTATCTCTGTGCACAAGGCACAGTAACCTACCTTGCCTCGGAGTGCGCCTGCGCAGAGTCTCTTCACTGTTCCGAGTTGGGTTCCCCCAACTCACCGCTTGGCGGCGCTGTCGCCCATTGCTTGTAGCGCTCGTGCGGTCGCCGCCGGAACCTAAGTCGTCGACTCGCGTCTATCGATAATCGCACGATCCGTGCTACGCAACCGGCGAATTCGAATCCCCTGAAAATAAACACTGGCGCGACCTCCGGACAAAGGAAAGACCAAATAACGACTATTTAACTCGAAAGTAATGATCAACATGCACTTTATTGATGCAATTTAACTACACGGGAGTTTTGCCGAGAGACTTTCGCACGCTCGCGTGAACGACAAGACACGCTATTTGAGAGAGAGAGAAAAAAACCGCGATTACCGCGAACTACCTGCTCGCACGCAATAGATAAATTCTTCGCGCTCGCTGCGCGGATTCGCACGCAAATTATAACAGCGATTGACAATGGGAAGAAGGTGCACCTACCGCGATATCGATGAGGATACGGTGGCCAACCGTATCCGACTAACACGCTGTTGATCGACTGTTCCGCTGCTTGCTGCGCCGCTTCGATTGCTATTGCTGCTGTTGTTGTTGTTGCCACTGATGTTGCTGCTGTTGATGCTGCTGCTGTTGCTGCTACCGCAGTTGCTGCTACTGCTGCTGCTGCTATTAGCACACCCACGCACTCAAGTCCTCAACGTCAATGGCAAAACCCAAAACTCGGATGGCTCGGGAAAAACGGAGGTTAGATCGGCACGAACTGACTGAGTGGCACAGTCATACTGCCGGTCGGAGCCTCCCCTCCCGGTCATTGCCCCTACGCGCTCTCTCTCTCGTGCTCTCGCTCTCGCTCGCTCTTAATCCAGTACGCGGATCTAAACGATTTTCGATAATCGTTGCAATTAACATATTTAAAACGCGGAATATTTGCAGATTAATTCAGTATAACTTTGTAGTAGCTTTTGGTTTAGATTTAGTTAGTTCTGGGTTTAATTTGTTTTGGTTTAGTTGAGTTTTGAATTTGGTATGGTATGGTCGCGTTTGATCAGTATAATAAATTATGTTAAATGACAAATGAAAAAGTATATTTGTATTTTAACCAAGTAAATACATCAAATCACTTAAGTCACTGAATTGAAATTCAAAAATCACTCAAGACTACTTCCATCTGACAGTAACTATAGCAAATGCTAAGGCTTGAAAGTAACTCACTAGAATATATAATTAATTATAATAATTACATTTTACATCAAATTACTAATAAAACACGAACTACGCATAAATCATTAGATTATAGCTGTTTTTATTAACGGCTGTATTCAAAAATGTGTTTGATATTGTTAGATTTATTTTCGAGTTTAAAGAGCAACTAATTTTGCATACTAAAGCCCCGAGAATGTCAAAATCTTTTTAATCAGGTGATCTAAAAAACCATTAGTTTTTTATGTTATTGAAGACAATAAATTTTTTTTATTCGTTAAATAAAAGTACATTTATTGCAATGGTAGTCGATTCGATTAATCTATCCGTTCGCGATTCGTCTACTCGCGATGTTAGTTCGAACGACTAAGAGAGAGAAAGGGCGCGCGAAGTTTTGGAAATAGGCAGTTTAGCCTCAGTTGCTTTCGCGATTGTACCGCCAATTTAGTTTTTTGCACTGTGTTTCGCCGTTAGTTTATAAATCGAAAGTTTCCTGGATTTCGATACGTGCGTAAGTGCAGCAAGTAAGCAGCAGCAAGCAGCATCATTACAACAGCAGCAGATGTTTGTATCGAGGTAGTGCAGCTGATTGACCCAAGGAGCACCGTTGATTTTCTTCAACAATTACGGTTGATCACCGAAATTGCACCGCAGGATAGGTGTACCTTCCTTTTATTGCGCGACAAAATATTAGCGAGAGTATTTTGTCTATTGCGATCGTTATTTTTTGTATTCACGCCTAGCGTTAGTTTTCGCGGCAAAGTTTCGAATTCTCTCTCTCTCTCTCTCTCTCCTTTCGTATTATTATTAATTTTCGTAAAATCCTATTCGCGTGCGTTAGTCTTTCGGCCCGTAAAAGATTGTAGTTTATTTGAATTAAATGTTATTAATTTTATTTGTAGCATTACGTCATTTTCGTTTCCTATTAGGTTAACGGATCTATACGGATTAAATTTTAAACCGATTTTATCTAGGGGATTAGGTGAAATAAGCATTAGGTCACTCACACCTAAGATAGATGGAGTGTTACAAGTCAGGTGACTCAAGGTAAGTTCAACTCTGTTAGAAAGAAGAGACTGAAACGAAAGTATCAAACGTAGAGGCGATTACACGTATATTCATACGTGTTTAACGGAGCAACGGTTAGCTCTACATCGTGGGAGTTTGTGCTTTCACAAATTCCTATTGTACTAGTTAATCCATCTCGTTATACTATATATAATTTAACAATAAAAGACATATTTTCAAGCGAAGAAAGTAAATAAATCGTTAAAATATAATTTTTAACAAAATATTACAAAAAGTAATTGTTATTTTCTAACATTCATGACAACTTTTACAAAAAAACGTGTTCTCCCCAATTCCTTCTTTAAAAAAATGATGGCCTGGAAAGTGAAGCCAGTTTATTCGTGACTTGATTGGCTGTTTTCGAAATAAGCGGGAAAAATTCAAATTTTAAAACACGTGTATGAATATGAAAATTTCAAAAAATAATAATGAATAGATAGGTATCATAATAGTATATGAAGATATTTTAAATATTTTGTGTTTAATATTTCTGTTTTTTTATATTATTAATTTTTTAATAAGAAAATAATAATTATTAGTTTCTTTATTAAATGCTTTACTTTAGTATAAAAATCTTTATGTTAGTATAGTACAGTCGAATTTTTTTAACATATAGGTGGCGCTGTGTTTTAAGTGTGAACGACTTTACTCCTAATCTTCTTAATCCCCTAGATGTAATTGGATTAAAACCTAAGCCTGTTTCAAATACTTAAGCTACCAGGAAAATCATCTGACGTTAAGACGAATACACGTATTATCATACGTGTTTAACGGAGCGGCGGTTTGCTCTGCATCGTGGGAGTTTGTTCTTAAATAAATTTCCCATTTTCAGATTTATCTCCCCCGTTACAATACATATATATATATATATATATCTAATGACTTGTTGTATGTGTATGTATTTGTGTGTTTTTTTCCATGTTTGTTTGATAATAAATGATATCTGGTAATATTTACTCAATTTTTTCCTTTACTTTTTTACATTTCAGGTACTTCAATTATATCAAATAAGTAATTTGAATCATGGTCTGATGATGGTGGGACCTAGCGGTTCTGGAAAAACCAGTGCTTGGAAAGTTTTATTAAAAGCTTTGGAAAGGCATGAAGGACTAGAAGGCGTTGCTCATGTAATTGATCCAAAAGCAATCAGTAAAGAAACTTTGTATGGAGTTCTTGATCCAAATACCCGTGAATGGACAGATGGTCTTTTTACGCACATATTACGGAAAATAATAGATAATGTTCGTGGTGAAATAAATAAAAGGCAATGGATTATTTTTGATGGTGACGTAGATCCAGAATGGGTAGAAAACTTGAATTCTGTTTTAGATGATAATAAATTATTGACTCTTCCAAATGGAGAAAGACTTAGTCTTCCCCCAAATGTCAGAATTATGTTTGAAGTACAAGATTTGAAGTACGCTACCCTTGCAACAGTTTCTCGTTGTGGTATGGTGTGGTTTTCAGAGGATGTTTTATCAACTGAAATGATTTTTGAAAATTATATGCTTCGACTGAAGTATATTCCACTCGATGATGGCGAAGAAGATCTTTCAGTTAAAAAGAACAGTGATAAAGATGATTCTTTTTCACCAACACTCCATTTACAACGTGATGCTGCTAATTTTCTACAAAGTTTTTTTTCACCCAACGGTTTGATTGTGAAATGTTTGGAGTATGCATCGAAACAGGAACATATCATGGACTTTACTAGACTGAGAGCTTTAAATTCTCTTTTCTCAATGCTAAACCAAGCTCTCAGAAATACGCTCCAATACAACCATTGTCATTCAGACTTTCCATTATCTAATGAACAGTTAGAGCGTTATATTACAAAATCTCTTGTTTATGCTATTCTTTGGAGCTTTACTGGAGATGCAAAATTAAAAATAAGAGCAGATTTTGGTGATTTTATAAGATCAATAACAATGATTCCATTGCCATCTCAAACAAACATTCCTATTGTCGACTTCAAAGTTGATATTCAAGGCGAATGGCAACCATGGAGTAACAAAGTACCTCAAATAGAAATAGAGACACATAAAGTAGCTAGTCCCGATGTAGTTGTACCGACTTTAGATACTGTAAGACACGAAAGCCTTCTTTACACATGGCTTGCTGAGCATAAACCATTAGGTAAGTTTCATAATTTATCAAAATAACGTTTTATTCGACTATTTTATGAAATTATTGGATGAAATATTAAATGAAAATTATATACTTCAACTGTAATATTATAAAAAATCTAAGAAGGTATTTATTAGAAAGTTTGGTCAGGTAGAAATACGACGACATCAAAACAGAATGAAAGAATTAAATATCACCCTCATAAAGAGAGTTGGCCGATATTATAGGCCCACAAAAAAGGTTTGTTTTCTGCATCATTAATGCCATAAAGATATTTTCATATATTTTTACTCACTGAATGACGAATTGGTACCCTGTTTAATCCGAACCCGTACACGACAGGATTTTTTCAAACCTCTAAAACCACCTCAAATAATATCAAAATTATCAATTACGTTACTTTATCTACAAAACTGTCACCAAAGTTCTATAACCACTACAGCCTGAAACCGTTTGATTGCTCAGCATCTTACCAAAATAATTTATAATACAATAATCCCATAACCCGATAACCTTTTGAACTAAGAAATACATACATTCAAAATTTCGCCCGGCGAACTGAACAATCTCATAACCTCTGGCGTGCAGTGATTAGTAAAATTAGATAATAACCCCATAACTCCAAAAAAGCAGAACTCCAAAAAACCCATACAATGGATAAATTTTGTACAGAGAAATTTATAAATCCTGTGTATATGTTACTAAGCTAATAGTTTGCATATCTGCAAAACACGCATGAAAAAAGAAAACAGCTCTTCGACACTCTTTTAACCTAAAGGATTTATCAAGTGGATGTTGTTTACATTTTTTACTATTATTGATATTCTCTTTTTTAATGTCCAACAGTAGTCAACCATTATGTACGTATGGAGTACCGTGATAACATTAACCATTTCCTTTATATTTTGATGAAAGTATTCTCCTTATTCCTTGCTGTAATCCCCAAGATTTTTTAGGAAATTATTAAGATAAGAATCGAGAAAGTGTAATTCGTAACACTTTAAGTAGTTCAGTTTCTCAATGTTTTTGAGCATACTCGTATACTCTTCAACCATTTTTTCCATCATGCAAACGCTAAACAAAACATTCTTGATATATCTCTCACACTATTTTCAAGGTCACTCTTTTTAATATATTGTGCTGTTTTAATGGTATGATCAAACTTGCAAAAACGTTGCATTTTTTATCACTTTTTTGCATAATTACGTAAAAAAAGCAAATTTTTAGTCTTATTTTTTTCAATCTAAATTTTGAATGTCTTAGCCTTATATTATCTAATCATGAATCACATTAATCGCGTGTACGATTATTGTGCTTTTGAACTATGTGTTTGGTTTTTTCCTATGGTGAGTTACTTTTGCAAAATCGTGGCTAAAACAATAGCAAATTCTTGCAAAATTTGAAACATTACAATTTTTTTATTAGAGCGTTTTTGTACTACCGGTATGCAAGATATACATGGTTTTTGACATTTTCTTCGTTACAAATAATAAATTTGTCATTATTTTTGCCAAATTAGTTAACCCTTTCAGGGGCACTTTTTTCTGCTGCACTTATCTGGAACCCGAAAGTGTATATAAAGGTTTTCGGTGTCGCTGATTACGAATCTGAAGTCTGATTTTCAACATTCAAAATGGCGGATCTAATATGGCGGAAATAATTTTCAAACTGAAGCTTATATGAATTAAAATTTATATATTTGGGTTTTCGTTATAACCGAAATTATTCCATTTTGAATTTTTTGAATTCCGAATTCGTATTCGTAATGAGCAAGCTTATAAATACCCTTACACCATCTTTCAAGTGAAATTCTCAGAAAACCGCAACTCTAAATTAAAATAGCCGCCATATTGTATTTTTCAAATTCTGATATCGGATTCATGATCATTGCCTTCAAAAGCCCTTTTATACAAATTTTCATATAATTATCTTGAAAACTCTGTCCAATACCGAATTTATTCGAAAAAACTAAAAATTTTCCGTCTTTGATTGTTTATAAATAATTGAATAAATAAATTTTCAAATTTTTAATCAAAGCATTACGAAGCTTAAGTACTAATGATGGTATAAAAATTTATTCGAATAAAAAACTGAAAAAATTTAGGTGTATCATATATGATACGCTTATCTTGAAAGGGTTAATTTCAATAATTTGTTTAGTCAAATTATGTAAAAACTTAAAAATTTCCCAAAATTATTAATTAATTCCCAAAATAATTAATTGTAATCTACGGGAAAAAATACGTAAGATACCCTGTCACGGTAAACGTCGTATTAGCGCTAACAGCCCAACCATGCGGCTGCACCTGCTGGTTGGGGGGCGAAATATATTAAGGGAATTCGGTACGAGACGCGACGATTTTTAATATAGCACTCGCACTCGCATCACACGTGGAACTTTACGTTAAATAGCGTGTAAATTTACGTTAAAATTAGCCGCAACACAACTAACAGATAACAATGGACCGCACTCAAAAAGAGGTCGAAGACTGGGTGTTGACGCTCCAAGACGAGGAAATAAACGAATACCTCGAACACTTGGAGCTCAAGACAAGCGGGAATAAGCTCTTGAGAGCTGGGTGACTGCAAAATTGGTTGTTAGGCAAATACTCTGTGGCGGATTTCGTTGAAGTCGACAACCAACCCAGCAGTCCAGCAAGAAGAGCAGCCCTACGCTCGGAGCTCATAGTATCCATATGCGCGGAACACACAGCATCCGAACAATAAGGAGAACACCCGCTAGCCCAGCTAATGCAGAGTGCGAAAGTAATATCGCGGATTCAAGAAACAGCGATAAACATCACAAACGTACTGGACGACGGCGAGAGTACGAACAGTAACAAAAACATCACGATAACTGCTAATGATGGTAGCCAATTCCAACTCCCGCCGGCATTCGCTGTGATGATTCAAGATCTCATTTTCCGGTCCAGAGAGAATGAGAAGAAGCTCGAGCTGCTAGACTCGTTAAGAGTGAATGTGTCCAGTCTAACGAAAGTATTAGACCAGATATATAACAACAACAGCAATGTTAAGAGCAAAATGGACGACCTATCCGCCAGGATGAGCGCATTGGAAAATGCTGAAAACAGAAACATACAGCAAGACAATACGAATAATTCCAGCGAAATGCGACACCGAGAGAATACGCGTAGGAGCGTAGCATTCCAGGATACCTTCACCTACCATTACGACACCAGGTTACCTCAAAGTACTCCAGCTGAACCCGGATAGAGGCCCACGGGGGCCAGCAGCAGGACCCCCCCCGGACGCTCCCTTTCGGAGAGGGTGGACAGCATAAACTCAGTGGAGTTAATGCTGAAGTAAATAACCACCCACCGAGCACGTGGTCATCTCAGCCGACAACAAACCCTTGGTCGACTACAAGGGATGTTGGTCGCATTGTCCGAGTATGGAAACTCAAGTTTTCAGGAGAGGGCAATGCAAGTATCGACACCTTCCTGTCTAGGCTGGACAACTTGAGGAATGGCGCAGGACTCACGGAAGATGAGATGCTCCTAGCCGTATCAGAGCTACTCTTCGGTCCCACCCTCACCTGGTACGAGGCGATGAGGGAGGAATGGCTCTCCTACGCTGAGTTCGAGATGGACGCAAGAGAGTGGTTTGAGACCAGCGTACAGCAGCTACAGCGTCAGCGTCTAATGAAGGAGATTCAGAGCCGATATCAGGGCCCCGACGAACCAGTGAATGGTTATATCGCTAACATGATGGGCCTGATGAAGCGGCTAAACCCCCAGATGACGCCTGATTGTCAATTGGACCTGCTACACGCCAACCTTCTCCCGAACATTCAAGGTCAAGTGCGGAGGTCCGAAGTGAACTCCACACAGACTCTGAACGCGCTGGCTACGGCGGCACAGAACAGCTTACACCATGGAAAGGTAGAACGGGTGGTAAGGGCAAAGTGGCAGCGATGTCCAGTGATATCCCGTGGTCAGCGACAGGTTGGACCGTATGGAGAAAGTGCTCGAGAAGGTGACGCACCAGGCCGTCTACACGCCGACGCTCTCGGGGGTGACACCTAGTCCGAGCCTAGAGGCAGTTGACGGGGAGAAGAAGGCTCCACCCACCGATATACTAAGCCAAGTACTGCTATCTCTTAATGAGATATCGGAAGGGTGAAGAATAACTTCGCTGGGAAAAACCTGACCTCAGAGGACCGAACTAAGAAGCCGGAAGCTCCTCGAAGACGGGAGAGAGACTTCTCTAAGCCACTCAAATACATCGAGTGTGGATTACTGGGGTACAGCAGAAAATACTGTCCCCAATGCAATAAGGGAAACGAGGAAAGGAGTGGTTAGGTGGGGTTGACCCCACTCCTTCGTCCCCTAAACCAAACCTCGTAAATGAGATCTCGTGGCCTTCGCCAACACAGTCAGCACCGATAGTCGCGAGCGTGTTGAGCAACGAGAGTGAGAACTCCCCTGGTGACGCCAATGATGAACGTGGCGGTATAGTGAACGCGGAGAGAGAGGGTATCGACGTTAGTAAAGCCCAAGACCCTGGACCGGCCGAGATGGTGGTGAATGGATCGCACACGCCCTCGGGGGCTCGGGTAACGGCAGATAAACCGTCGAAGGGTAACCCCATGGTAACTCCGATCGTCCGAACCAAGGTGGTTCGAACGACAAGTGGCATCACTTTACCACGCGAAAGCACAATGGCTAACGCTATGGTGTGCAAAGAGCAAGGCTGTGGAGCCGCCGAATCTGTTTCGCTATATTTCCCGGAACAGGAAACGCGCTGGTGGCTGCCGGTGAAAATAGGAGACTTCCAGTTACGGGCTCTCTATGATCCGGGGGCTTCCACCACAGCAATGGGTAGTAATGCTCTGCAGATAGCGTCTGTGCTAGGCGTCAGGTTAGATACCACCCACGCGGGCAGGACTATCCGATGGTCGTAAGATGACGATCGTGGGCCATGCCAGGTTGCCGTTCACCATAGGGGAGATGACGATGCCGACGAGGGTAGCTATCCTTCCAACCCTCATCGAGGAATGTATCCTGGGAGTGAATTTTGTCAGATCGTTTAGAGCGGTACTTGACCCCGATGATAATACGTTGCTGTTCAAGGAATCACAAGCCAAGATGAAGCTAGAGGTAACTAACTTGAAGGCTGGTCCGAGATTAGCTACGATCGGACTAGCAGAGGTGACGGCCTCTTAACAGGCGATATTGCAGAGGACCATCGACGAGGCCTTATCGCAGGCCCCCGTGGGCTTGGGATGCGCGGTAGGCATTGAACACGAGATTTGGGTCGGTGATACGAAACCGATCAAACAGCGCTACTATTCGGTATCACACAAGGTTGAGCAAGAAATGCATAGACTGGTAAGGGAGATGTTAGACCAAGGGGTGATCGAGCTAGCGGACAGTGGCGGTCGAGCCCCATGGTTATGATACGCAAGAAGGATGGCTCGTATCGATTCTGTATAGACTTCAGGAATGTCAACAAGGTCACCGAGCCAAATGCGTACCCCCTACCGTTTATGCAAGATATATTGAGACGCTTACGAAACGCGCGTTATATCTCCATGCTCGACCTCAGTAGCGCGTATCACCAAATACCACTCAAGACCGAATCTCGACCTATCACTGCCTTTACCGTGCCCGGACTGGGACATTTCCAGTTCGTGCGAATGCCATTCGGTCTCTCGTACGCCGGCGCCACCTTCCAACGGTTGATAGATGGCGTGATCGGACCCGAGCTTGGCGACTTCGCCTTCGCCTATTTGGACGATATCATCGTAGTATCGTCCAATTTGAAGATCACCTACAACATCTTAAAACCGTGTTGGATAGGTTGTGTAGTGCTGGCCTCTCGATTAATCGAGAAAATAGCGTCTTCTGCAAGCCTGAGGCCAAATACCTGAGTTTGTTGATTAACCGCGAGGGTATCAGGCCCGACCCTGAAAAGGTACGCTCTATCGTGGAGTACCCACGACCAGGAAACGTGCGACAGCTGCGCACCTTCCTGGGGGTTGCTTCATGGTACCGCCGATTCTTGAGTGACTTCGCCACACACGCTCAACCATTAACGAAATTGACGGGGAAAAAGAGCGAATATGTGTGGGGATCGGACCAAGAACAAGCCTTCGCTAAACTTAAGGCACTCATAATATCCGCACCTGCCTCGGGTTACCGGAACCCGACGGGCAGTACGTACTGGAAACGGACGCTAGCGCTACGGGAATCGGCGCCGTCCTGCTTCAAAGAGTAGGAGACGGAGATCGGATCATCGAGTACGCTAACAGAGTCCTTAACCCGGTGGAACAAAACTACTCTGCCACGGAGCGCGAGTGCTTGGCGGTCGTATGGGCCATACAGAAGTTCCGCCCATACATAGAGGCGTACCGATTCAAGGTGGTAACGGACTATAACAGTCTGAAGTGGCTGGACAACCTGAAGAACCCGATTGGACGTCTAGCCCGATGGGCCTTGCAACTCCAAGGCCATACTTTCGACATCGAGTATCGAAAGGGGGCAGACAACGTGTTGCCCGAAACGTTATCACGCGCTTTTGAGCCCACGAAGGCTGAGGTTGGCGCACTGGACCAACCGAAGTCAGGGGACGACGCCTGGTACGCGGAACAGTTCCGGCGCGTCGAGGACTACCCGAAGGACTACCCAGACTGGAAAGTAGTTGGCAAGGTGATGTATCACCAAAAGCCGAGCTATGACTACCAAGGCGGAGATGGGTATGAGGACACTTGGAAGCTTGTCGTACCGTCGGAAGACCGAAAGGCGGTCCTGTTCGAGAGCCACGACTTGAGTCCTACTATTGGCCAGGGATGTACGCGGACGTCAAGGGTTACGTCCAAAAGTGTCAGGTCCAGTGCGACGCAGGTTGTTTCCGCGAAGTCAGCGCCAAAGTTCATAGGTCCCTTTATCGTCACGATAGTACTCGGAGTCAACTCGTACCGCCTTGCCAACCAGCAGGAAGAGGTCACGGAATTGGTCCACGCCAAGGACCTTAAGCCCTACTATGGACAGGAGGACGACTTACCGGGAGATGGAACCCGACGACGAGATGATGACGATAGCTCTACCACCGAGGGAACCGAGGCGACGAGCGTCCCGCCTACTGCGAGCGATGCGACGATACGCGGAAACGGGCGCGCTGACACTACGGACAACACACTCCGGAATGATAACGCGACAACTTCGAGCCCACCTCGTCACGCCCATTCCGATCCCTTCGACAAGATCCCAATAACCACCCCCTCAACTAATGCGGTGAAGCGCCCAAGAGGGAGAGCTCGCAAGAATGCATTAACCACACACTATACCGCATCGACAGAATCCACGTATCTCCCCTCCCATTATCGGGAAAAGGAAGAGAGGTAGACCGCCGAAAACACCGACCATGGATGCATGAGGCCCTGCGAACGAAGAACCTGGGAGACCGACGCAAAGGACCCCACCTTCAATCCCGGCGACGAAGGCCCTGGGCAGCGGAACAGGCGCCCACCTTCGATACCCGAGGAAAAGATCATGGATACTGATGTGTGGGATTGTTACAGGATGCAGATTACGCTCGAGCAATTCGAGCAGGCGGCGGCCGCCCTCATCGGGCTAGACTTGGGCTCCGCCGTAGAAGGGGTGATGCACGTCACCTTATACCTTCTCAGCACCAAGAAGGAGGAAGAGGAGCAAGCACGGGTGCGAGCTCACAAGAGCTCGTCATCCGTGCTAATAGAGGAGTTCCCCATCGAAGGGACCACCATACGCGCGTCGACGACGCCCGGAATCACGCGCACAGAGACCGTGCCGCTACCTGGACCTCCAGCAGAAGCCATCCCGCTGAAGGCCCCACCAACCGCCGTGGGCACTCAAACGGAGGGAAGCTTCGCCGATGCGACGATATGGATTACTGGAGTAAGGTGGTGTCCCGCCGGCTTCAGTTCGCACAGGCGCTAAAGGAGGTGCAGCGCCGTCACCGCCAGGCCCTCGAGGGCCCGGTGAGTGACGCACCTGTTGGCCTCTCCCAGCCTCCAGTCGTCGGAGCCAGACTAGCGGCTCCGGAGGCCAGGTCGGAGGCCAGGTCGGAGGCTACGACACACCGGGGCCCGCGGACGTGCGGGGTAAACCTGGTGGTCAATATGGACGGCAGCAATGGGGGTCAAGCAACGGGGCCCATCCATATAAATCTTGTGGTGGAGTCCACGGGAGAGGACCCCACGGTCGAAAGACCGCTGTGGTCCGCCCCGAACCGGCGGGACAGGTTGCCGCTGACCCCCAGGGATCGAGGCCTCCCTCGTAGCACCCTCTCCCGCGTACAGTAGGAGGGGTGCAACGTATGCCACTACCCCGAGGTGACCCGCACAGACCGGTGTCGCCGCGTCAGGCAGCACGTCGACCTGGTCCAGGAGAGGCTGGGATGGGAGGCACACGGGCGCCCCCCGTTGGACGTAGAAGGACGGAAGATGACCAGCGACCAGCCCGATTGAAGATCCCTGCCCCCGTGGGCAGGGCTACACCCACACCAACACGCAATAAAGTTGCTCAGAATATCACAAAGAATATGACCTTTTATTATCCTTTCCCCTCAAAAGGAACAGCGCTAATAATGTTATCGTCGAGGATCCCATAGGTCCAGACTGGAAGGGGGCTGTGACGGTAAACGTCGTCTTAGCGTTAACAGCCCAACCATGCGGCTGCCGGCGAGGGCAGCACCTGCCGGTTGGGGGGCGAAATGTATTAAGGGAATTCGGTACGAGACGCGACGGAACGCGCGCGAATGAAAACGAACCAGTCGAGGATTAGAATCCGATCGCAGAGCCGTGCAGCAAATACCTTTGACGTTTTCCCGAGTTTTCCGAAGGCAGAGACGAAAGAGAGAAGCTGTGACATAGCCTTACGTCCGGCCAGTGTGCGTGCAAGTGTGAGTGAGTAGAGATTTTCGCCATCGAGGGCGAAACCGTGAACGGGAGGCATCATCGCCCACATATAAACATTTACCGAAAGACTAGCGTGTGCCGTACGAGCCTCCTTCATCTTATTTGTTACCCGTGCGAGAGTTAATGAGGTAAGCTGGCCAGCTTAATTTCGCGATCGCGATAGACTTGTCTATAACTAATCTCTCGTACTCGACAAGATAGGCGCATGTAATAACTCTGCGAACAATGAGCGGCGAGGGATCCGATACTGCATGTTGTTGTCGCGCGCGCGGCATGGAAACATAAATACGCGGGCCGAATACAGTGTAATATTAAGAAGCAATAAACGTAAGTATTTTCGATGTATTTATTTCACGTTAGTAGATAGTTGGTTGACTGACAACCGTTCCCTCCTGCTCTCCGGTTTTCGTGTTTGAACGTGTAGGTAATCACGCGCGCTTTTCTCTGCGATCGCGCGCTTAAATTAAATAAACGGTATTCACCCCGTTACAACCTGTATAATCGAATTCTATGTTTTAACTAACTGTACAAATTAATAACAAATTCCCAAATATCTTACTTTTATATGTAATATGTATATTGTATATAGTTCACAAAGTTTTCCTGGTTATTAATAATAAATATAATATTATTTTATAGAGAAAAATCTTTTTTAATAATTTGTTTAAAGAAATTTCGAAAAAAAAAGTATATTAGATATATTTCTTATATTATGCATTTACATAACCAAAAATAATTTATAAAATTATTTGTGTTGACAAATTATGAAAACGTATTCCAGCAAAATATTCTTCCAAAAATACAATTGTATAATATATTGAAACCTAAAAAAATTGTTAGTAATTAGTTTTGCAATTATGTAAGTATTTTATCAAAATGCTTAAACGCGAAAATTCCAGATCATCATATATTACAATAAAGCATCGAGTCAGTACAATTAAAAAGGCTGAAAAGGAAAATCACGTGGAGTAGTGTTTTTCCGCATTCAAATGATTACGGTGAATCTGATTGCACTCATGATGTTCATTCGTCATCCAATTCATCTGAAATTGATGCATCGACTAAAGACGAAATGGATATAAATTTTCAAGAGATTCAACAAATTTATTCTTACCAAAAAGTCTTAGAGAATTATTCTTCATCACAAAAAAAGCAGAACATAAGTAACGTTGAATTGTTAGTGACGTTTACTATTATGATGATTTACATAATAATATTTTGTTATGTCAGAAAGATAAAAAAACCATTCTATTCAGTTTCTTATTAGTATATTGTTTGAAATGATTTTTCTGTAAGAATAAATTATTAATTTTACTGTAGAATAAAGATATTAGTTAACAGCCAATCGTTGTGATACATTTCTAGATGTCATTATGATGTCGATGTTCAAATTGAGATTATCACAAAGCGATTACTGGTCTAGAAATCCCTTGTTGTGATCTGATGACACTTGTATCAGGTATGGGACGTCGTGAATTTGAAAATATCAAATCTCACATAAAGTTCCATAAATTGAATAATGAAGATGCAAATGATAAAATTTTGCATGTTGGATAGATTATAAATATATTCAATGTAAATATCAAGCGTTTTTGTTATTTTTGTACTAGTCTCAGTGTTGATAAGATAACGATAAAATCTTATGGTAGTTTCAAAAAGTTTATTTAAGCTAATCCAATACGTTTTGGCATCAAAGAATGGGCATTATGCAGGTCAAACGGTTTCTTATTCTCTTTTGAAATTTACTGATGTAAAAATGCCAAAGAAGTGTTTTCACCTAAAATAGCCCAAGGTAGTCGCGTAATTATCAGAATGCTTCAGGATTTTTTGACTAATATAACACCCCATAATAGACTTCAATATCATATTTATTTTGATAATTTATTTTACTGTTGTGACCTACTTGTAAATTTGAAAAATAAAAATTTTATCAGTGACTGTCATAGTTAGAAAAGATAGAATACAAAAGTCTCGTGATATCGATGCAAAGGTATCTAAAGGAACATACAAAGAATGATACGTTAAGATGTATGAACTTCATTACAGTTGTTTATTCTAAACTAATGTTGATTCTCTTTACAGCTGTTGATGTTACATCTGTATCAAATGCAAAGCGTTATAGTAAGGACAGGAAAGAAAAAATTGCAGTACCCTTTCCAAATGCAATCAAAGCTTATAATAATTTCATCGATGGAATTGATTTGTATGACCAGCACTGTAATAAATTGATGTCAATAATTCGGGCAAAAAAATGGATATGGTCTATTTTTTTTTAGAATCGTGTAGGCATCAATAACCAATGCGATGATTTTATAAAATACAGCAACTGAAGGAAAAAAGTCAGGAACTAAGAATATTGTTATGGTTTTTAGAAGAAAGTATTTAGCTATCTCTAATCTCTCGAAAAATAAATATAAAAATCATATATTGAAAAAGTCAACATTAAGAAAATATCATTCACAAGTAGTGTGAAGTGAGAATGCAAAAATTTTGCAAGGAGTGCGATGTATATTTTTTCGTAACTTATTGCAAAAGTTTTACAGTTGTATAGTATTAAAAAACATTTTTTTAATGAAATGAAAAAAATTTTTAAAACTCAAAAATAATATAAAACATTAAAAAAACTGCAACATCACTAAAAAATTGTAAAAAACTCAGAAATCATAAAAAATTTTCAAAAACCTAAAAATCATAAATAAAATTAAAAACTCCTCAATAATCATAAAATTAAAAAAAAACAAGAGTCGGTTCTCGAAGACATACGTATACCTTCTCGTGGTGAGAATCGGACAATATCAACTAAGTTCGACGATGGTAGAGCATGTTAATACATTATATAGTAACACGTATTTATAATCGAAATTTTAGGATAATCAAACCAAATAATAAATGATAAAATGTCATACACTTTTTGATACAAATTACATGTCTGGCAACAACTGTGAAAAAATTAAATTTCTTTTTCAAGCATTGTCAAGTAATTAATTTACATTATCTGCAGATTTAAAAATTACTTTAAGCGCCTTGATTTTGTCACTAACTTTCTTACCAAGATGAATAGTATTTATCTGTGAGGTGTCAAAGTTAGCCGTAAATAGGTGAGAAACAAATACCGTAGTATTTATTGATGAAGAAGAGCATTTTGAAACACTGTATACGGTACAATTACGTTCTCTTCTACTTTAGTCGTGCAATTTAACTATAGTTTTCTCTTTAATAGTAGCTTTTCTTGACAGAAACAACTCTAACATCCATATCGTCAATACGAGTAGATTGACCATTAATAGCAGAACTAAGAAATTCAATTTGGGATTAAAGACTTTGACAAAAGGCATACAGTCATACTGGATAGTGACGATTTTAGCTTCAATCGAGTCAGATCTAGCTATCGAATTATTAGATTTCTTCATGAAGGCATTAAATTTTGCATCAAAATAATTTCGCATATTTTCTCAAGTAGTAGCCACTGAAGAATCTTGCTCGGAGTGAGAAACCAGGTTAGTCATTGAAACGCTGAGAGGATTAGATCGGTTTGGCTTAGATGGATTATCCATTAATACGGCATTAGGTATAGCAAGAGAAGTACCAGACAATCACGGTGAAATCGATATAGCATTTTTAACATTCCCACAATATTTTTTGAAAATCCATTGGACAATTTAAATGTTTTATTTGTACAATTACGATGAAAATACGATTGACATCCTGGAGATTGATTGGCATCGAGAATATTGATTAGACCTGTAGATGGGCAGAAAAAATATCTGACTTCCAAGAAATCATGAGCAGATAAAAAAGACATACTAATAATTAAAAGAGCAATTCACTGAAAATACAAACAGTAATCGAATAACGAAAACAAAATCAGAAAACATTTGAACAGTCAACTCAACAGCAGAATGAACCACTGCGAAATAATAGAGGGTTTAACGGATTATACACAATGAATTTAAATACGGTAAGAGAGTTCAAATAAATGCGTCCGAACTCGCTGACTGCTAGAATAGAACTATTTGACTCAACATTAATAGCTACCAAAAACATGCAATTAATTAATAAAATTCAGATTTATTATTCTAATATAATTCACATTAATTATTCTAATAATTTTTTTTAATTTTACATTAAAAATCGTCAAGCTACACCTCTGAATTGCGACTATCGTTCAGGCCAATACCATGTGTTGAGCACTCCAACGTGGATTTGGGATGAAGGATGGGAGGGTCTCAAAGAAAAGGGGTCAGCAGAAAATAATCTGAATGACGGCACAATTTCTTTTTTGAATCGTGTGACAATTCGGGTTGTCAGATGAGGAGCGTCGTGAGCGTGGTCATCTGTTTTGACGAATACTGCTACTGAACAAAGCTGAAATGTTGAGGATGGCGTCATCAGGAGAGGCGCCCTTACTCCTAGTTCACGCGACCAGCAAACCCGAGCGGCCATTGAACAGCAGCGCGAAGGGGAAGCTGGGGACGTGCATGGGAAGGGGGCCGCGGTAGACGAGAAGTTTCGTCCAAACACTATTTGACGGCACACCACGATGACTAGGACTGGCTCACTAGTACACCCTCACAGTCGCTGACACCACTCGACTTTCTATTGATGTCGCCTGAATTACGACATCACGGTGAGACAACCATTCGCACGGTCTACGTACTTAAATATTGTTTAGGCAATGTGGTAAATCGACAAACAACAACTGAGCACTCTTAAAACTCGGCTCTTTTTGTATGTAGCAACCGTGCATTCACCCAAACAAATTCGAATTCGCGACATGAGATAAGGCTTGAATCTATGTACATAGTATTTTTGTTTTGACTGATCCTACTACTTTGCATATCCCTTCTAAATAAACACTATTGACTTATCTGATTATATACACAATTATTATTATATTAGGCTTAATTTTATTTAGCGTGCTTCATACTACAACTCTATTTAATTATTTACAATATAATACATCTCAAATCTATCTATTTACATACTCAAACTATTTATTATATTCATCATTCATTAGAAAAATATAGTTTCAATCTTTTCGCATGAAATCAACCTTTTTCATGACCATCTGCCTTGGATATTATATATGTGTCTTCTGTGATTTTTTTGTTTATTCTAAATGGACCAGTTAAACATCAAATAATTTATCGATATAACCGTTTTCCGCACTATACGTATGTGACCTCGAGGTCACTCTCAGGTACGTTTGGAGTAAGCGTAGGCTCAGAGTCACTCTGATTTGACTTGCGCGTAACGCATTAGCCGAAACGAGCAATGTTGTTGCGTAGAGGAAATCGTATACTACGGGATAGGTAATAACTAGGTATTATTACGAACACACCAGATACTTACTGAATGTGTTCTTAAGGGACTCTAATGGAAATACACCAGATTCACGCTTAATGAATTTCCAGACAGGTAAATAACTAGAGCAAAGAAAGATAGCCAGATAAGATTTATAACTTACTTTTCTTAATTTTTTTAATTCAAATATTAGATTCTATTGTAGTGTCACTCTGTTTCTCTCTGTTTCTCTCTGATCTAGTTTCTTTCGGGCTGGCTGTTCTTCTCTACTTTATCTTCTAACTACTCGGTTACTCAACTCTCGAACTCCTGAACGTCTGAACGAACTTTTGAACTTCCGAACGAACTCCTTCACTGCGCGAGCTTGTACAGAGCTTTTTATACCTGGGGTGGCTGGGTGGAAATTCCTTTCTTCAGGCTCATAAGGCGATGACAACCGAGTTTTGTATTGGTGGAAAAATGTTCTTATCACATCTAGAATTTTTCTATTGATGAGAAAGAGAGAGAGAGAGAGAGAGAGAGAGAGAGAGAGAGAGAGAGAGAGAGAGAGCGGCCCTTTCTAAACTTGGGCCCTTTTCTCCAGAGATGGCTTTTAGAGTATCATTTTTGAGAGCAAAAGTGACGCTATTGTTTATAACTAATCATCATAAACAAATGTTATTATTACGTACTTAATTGTAATTTTACATTGTTACTTAATACTAGGGAATCACTAATAAATTGAAATTACGCTAAAATACAGAAATCTTATGATTGATTATTATAAATTGCCTTGTAAATTTTCTGAACTTTATATATCTGATTTATTATGAAACTAATTGTTATTAGTATATTCTGTAGTAAAATATGGACTGTTATTACTTATTGTTACATTGTGTAATCTAAATTGTGTATATCTATGATTGAAAAGTGCCCATTATTGTACACTATTTAGATTTTTTTATTCTCTAAAATTAATTACATATTTTTGTAGTCTTAAGTACTATGTTTTTATACGATTATCTATTTATCCTGAGCTTAAAAATGGAGATTTGTTAAAAGAATGAAGAGAACCATAATTATTTATAATCTAATATGATATATTAAATTGTGTAATTTGGATAATTTTATTTTATTGAATTTCAATGGTAAATCTTAAAGTTTTACAAAGAGAAAATTCGGTGGCAAAAGAGATAGGTTGTATATTTATGGCTCTTTCTCTTATCAGTGTGATAGCACTTCAAGATATATACGAGTACGTGATGATGGTAGGCTCCTGCCAAAGCATGCGAATGAGACATCGCAGGATAGAGCAGCGATTGTAAGACCGGGTACACAGACTTGGGCTACTATCAGGTTTTATATAAACACCTTATTCCAGATGTGCTTTCCTCGTGGGAAATCTTAGCAACGACTCTCAATCCTGCTCATTTATGTATTTTGAAGATTCCCATGCTGTTCTTAATATTAATTTCTGTTAATCAATTATTATAAAAAATTATAGCCTGCCGTCACACGTATTTTCAACTTTTAATATTACTTTTTATTACATTCGGAATTTACAAATATTTATTTTCTCTTTTAATCTCGAGTAAAACCGTAATTTACCTAGAAATTCAGTCTAGAGCAAGCGAAGTTACGCAGATTTATCGAAAGGAAAAACCTGTCGTGGTGGCCCTTCGCCACCTTTTGGCCTGTAGTTTCTCCTGCAATTTGTCGAACTACAGTCCGGTGTTGACGAGAATAGTGGATCATGCCTAAAGCACCGTTCACAGACAGTCACACTTCACAAGTCGAATGGGATTAGCGGAATATTTCGGTTCGAGTTACAACTTCACTGATTTTTAATGGTGTTGATTTCTTTATTAGATTCATACTATTAGTCTTAGACGTTTCGCGTAGCTCATTACTATTTTGCTTCCGATCGCGGAGTACTCGCCAGTTCTCCCCGCAATCAGAAAAAAGGCCCGCAATGGCCCACCCACTGGCGTACTAACTAATGTCGCCGGCCAATGGGCTAATTGCTCAATCAGCTTCGCGAGTCGTTTCTTATCCTATTCAGCAAGTCTCGCGAAAGCGTGAGAAAAGAGGACGATGCCTCTCCCACTTTCGCGATGTGCTTTTGTGAAAAGCGCATATTAGACGTTTGCGTGAGAATTAAAGACTGAAAGTTGTACGCAAACTGCTGTTTCGACGACATTTCAGTGTCTGATGTCTGGCTAGCTTGGGACGTAACACTTTCTTATTCACTTCATACAGGGTGAGGAAAAAGTATGAAAACCCCGAAAAATTCGGAAAACCGCATGAGGTTAGTCATGAAACTAAGCTCATACCCTATGTAACTTTCAACGAGAAACCCAACGGTGATCTCTAATTTGACCGTGACCTCATTTTCAAAGTTATTTCAAGGTCAACCTTATTTTTTTCATGTGGGAATCCCTATTTTTTATACTGGAATCAAAAAAAGCGATAAATTTTACGAGTGGAAACGATTCAAAGATAGGTGACCCCTAATCCTCCTTGAAACCATGTATTTTTTTAAAATCATCACATCTTATCGCCTGGATAGCTGAAACAATCTCATTTCACAAAAGTTATATCGTTCAAATTTCCTGTGATAAAAAAGGGACCTAATTTTGTATCGCCTACCATTTATGCCCTCACGTTCAATATTTGAGGATATTGAGTGTGACTTTCTCTCATCCAATGAGAATTTTGTCGTATCAATATCTAAGGTTATGGCGATTGACTTCGCCATTTAATTGACATATAGCTTCGTCTGAGAAAACAATATTTTTTTAAAAATACAAAAACAGGGTTGATGTTTGCTAGAAAACGAATAAAAAGGAATTTGAAGATCTGTCTTTCTCGTAGTTTTTTAGAATTTTGAAAAAAGAAGACAACTCTTTTTTCACACTGCACAGTTCATCTGGATCTCATTTTTTTCGCAGTCTTCATCTTTCATTTTAGAAAATAGAAAGTCACTACTTTCACCATACAATATTATTAAAATTTTCAAAAACTAGAAAGTCAAGTTTTTTATCGTCAAAAGTTACGTTTTCTCCTCTTTCATGGGCTGTAAAGCTAATTGTTTATTAGAAATACAAAATTATTTTGAAGGCATTTGAAGGAAGTGAAAATATAAAAATAAAATAGAAGTGTTTTTACAAATAATAATTAAAAATTGTTATCATTTAAATTTTAAAATCTTATTTGTTCTTGACTTCTACTAATTGGAAGTTGAAACCATATTTTATTGTTTTCATAGTAAATAGGCTTTAGAAAAAAAAACTTGACAAATAAAAAAAAAACAAATTTGACAAATTCGTCAAATATTTCATAGTTTTTTTAGTGACAATAACAATATTAAATTTTTGTTTTTTTCGAACTTTTAAAATGTTTGTTTGTCCGAAAGAGAACGAATATCTTTTCTAATGATGATGGGTTGGGGTGATCAGCAAAGGTCGTATACTAATCTTGTTAATCTCTTCAATAGAACGTTTCGAAACGGCGATGGCGAAACTCCTTAGTCTAAATCCACAGTTTTAAAAACCTTAAGACGTTTTCAAGAAACGGGGTCTATTAAAAATCGTTATATTATTGGAAGATCACGAACAGCAACAAATAATGATGAATCTCTAGATGTTTTACTGTCTTTTGTGGAAAATCTACATGAATCATCTCGATCAGTAGCTTTACAACAGGAGATCGACAAAAAATCTGTTCTTAAAATTTCAAAGGTAAACAAGTTTCATCCTTATAAAATGAAATTTGTGCAAGAATTGAATGAGGATGATCCTGATTGTCGAGTAGAATTTTGCGAGACAATGATGCAAAAGATTACTAAAAATCCAATATTTTTACAAAAATTGTTTTTTCAGACGAAACGACATTTCAATTAAATGGCGAAGTCAATCGTCATAACTTTAGATATTGGACGAATACAAATCCTCATTGGATGAGAGAAAATCACATTGAATATCCTAAAAAATTAAACGTGTGAGCAGGAATAGTAGGCGATACAATAATGGGTCCCTTTTTATCGAAGGAAATTTGAACGCTGTAAGTTATGCGATATAGTTATAACAACTTTTGCGAAATCAAATTGCCCAGGCCTTAAGAGGTGATGATTTTGAAAATAAATGGTTTCAACAAGATAGTGCTCCAGTTCATTACGGTGTACATGTCAGACAATACCTCAATGAAACATTTTTGAAAGATGGATAGGTAGAAGAGGTACAGTAGAGTGGGCTCCAAAATCTCCGTATTTAAGACCTTTGGACTTTTTTTTGTGGGGGTATTTGAAAAATCGGGTATACAAAAGTAATTCATAAAGTCTTGAAGATTTAAGACGTGGAATAGTTGAAGAAATTAATGTCATTCCACGGCAGATGATCCAAAATGCAACTTAATCTACAATGGGATTGGTTACTCTCAAGAAGCGAATGGAGAACAATTTGAACGTCTGTTGTAAATTCATTTACATGAAAGGCAAGGGTAACTCACTATTAAAAAGCACCCCGAAGTGAGAGACAAGGGGAACTCACTATTAAAAAGCACCCCGAAGTGAGAGGCAAGGGGAACTCACTAATAAAAAAGCAACCCGAAGTGAGAGGCAAGGGGACTTCACTATTAAAAAGCACCCCGAAGTGAGAGGCAAGGGGAACTCATTAATAAAAAAGCACCCCGAAGTGAGAGGCAAGGGGACTTCAGTATTAAAAATTACCCCGAAGGGAGAGGCAAGGGATCTCACTAATAAAAAAGCACCCCGAAGTGAGAGGCAAGGGGAACTCACTATTAAAAATCACCCCAAAGGGAACAGATTCCTTCAACGTTCACGTCGTTGTTCCTGGATAGCGCTAAAAGGAGGATTAGGAGTTACACTATCTTCGGACTTGAATCGTTCCCAACCGTAAAATTTATCGCTCTTTTTTTTACGCTTTTTTTTTACTTTTTTTTACGCTTAGTTTTAAAATGTCTAGGGACGTAGTAAATCACAAAAAAACTAAAACTAAGCGTAAAAAAAAAGTTAAATTCCTTTATTTTTTTAATGCGCTAAAAAACCGAAAAAAATTTTTTTCTCTATTTCTTTATTTTGACTTTATTTTCGTATTCTTGAGCACAAAATGAAACTTTTTTCTCCTCGGCATTTTTTTCCAAAACGTACGCAAGTCAAAGTTATTGAGGATTGAAAAAAAGGTTATTTTTTTACAAAAAACGCCGTAACTCGGTTAAAAAACATCGGATAGAACCCCGCGGGGGGCTAATTTTAAAGGGAAAGACATTACCCTCCGAACCCCTCCGGTCGATTTGCCCTCCACCGCCTGGTTCTAAATTGGCATTGATTTAAGTCGAGGTTAAAAAAATTGAAATTCTTTTAAACAGTTTTTTTACTGTAAAAAACACATATTTTCATTTTTAAGTCTCTGCACGTCTTAAGTGGAAGCTTTTGCAATTACCTTCAAAGTGCCCTGCGATTTTATGTGATACGATGATTTCCGACCGAGATTCAAAACTTTCAAGTTTGCCTAATTTTGAGGTAAGCATGGCAAAAGTGATTGACGGACAGTGTATATGGGATGTAATCTATTAGAATTTGGTCTTTTCGCTTTTTTAATCAATTTATTGTGTATCTTTGACATTGTTAAGAATAATTTTCTTTCATAAGATATATTATCAGTGTGCTCAATTTTTATATTTTTTCCATACTCTTGTGGGTCATTTGTTAAAATGTAATTCCGTAGGCGTATAACCGATAGTATCATGATACTCGTTTGTAATAATCTAAGTAATTTTATGCATATAACATAACCAATTCAGTTGTTAGAGAGAACTAGTATTGTTTCAATATAAACAATGTCCAACAATCTTAATGGCGAAAGTAAAAGATCACTGGGTACGAGATTAAACGAACATCAAAAGAATATTAGAAGTGAAACAATTGCTACGATGCATAAAAACATCTTATTGCATGACTTTAAATAGATTAATGCTAAGATATTAGATTACGAAAGTAATTACAAAAAACTAAACATTTCAGAAATATTTCACATTGGCTTATCGATTAATAGCTAAAACCAGAAAGAAAATGTATAAGTTCTCAATCACTTATATGAACGACTATTGAATTTCCTTAAACCAGATCTAAGTTAAACTCCTAATCCTTTATTGAAGTTGTTTTCGACACAATGTAACAGCAGTAGTAGGTAAAATATTCTCACTTTTAATTCAACTGACTATAAAAAATCTTCTCTAGCCTATACTGAATTTTTGTATAATAGAAACACTGAATTCTATGAAAAATTGTTCGCTGGAAAGTATCATATGGATTAAAAACAAGAGTTAAGATTATTATTTTTCTCCTCTCTCTTTTTTTTTTATTAAATTTTTCTTACAATTTATCCATTGAATCTTTTAAAGTGTTAATTAATAACAAGCCTTTATTCAGTGTTCTTTCTATTTTCTTACTTGGAAATATAACCTTGATATGGTTTCTATTTTTCTTTTGAAGTTGATCAATTATTATCGCTACTATCTTCAGATCAGATGTAAAAAGTTTCTCACTTTGGGTTGTCGTTCATTTCCTTCTTACTATTTAGACTTTTTCACTCTTTAAAAAATATAATTGTTTATTGATTCGTTTTATTTCCGCTTTTTTCTTCTGAATTTTACCCTCTAGTTTTAGAATATTAATAGGTGTGGGTCTATATAATCTCTAGCGTTGTAGGTATTTCTGATATTTGATTTATTTTTACTTTTATCTTTTTCGGTTTCTGTACTTCCATTAATACCCTTTTCACAAGCTGTGACAATTTTACGCAATAGTGTTAGATATTTAATCTATCCTTTAATATTCGTTCAATTTTTCTTGGGATTCTTGTCTTGTTTAGAAATTTGTTGATACCAATTCGACAATTATCTCGATCTTGGTCATGTATACAAAGTAATTACCTAAATAGTACGATATGTTGTTCCAAGTTCGACAACGGTGGGCTTATAATGGGAGGCGCGACAACTTCTCCGACACTTTGGTGTGAATTTGTTTGAGCGATGTTATGGAGTGCTTTCTTATTGCCTATTTCCAAGCGGTTCATTGCGAATTGAGCTGTCTTCTTTCGCTCGTAAATTTCTTCAGGGATAAATCTGAGTTTGGTCTTCAATAATCTTTTAAGTACCCTTCGTTGGCCTCCCCATAATTTGTTACGGATCATTGAGTATCTTTGATTAATCGCTTTTCGAAAAAAGAAGAAAAGAGAGAAGAACAAAATGTCAATTAAGATTTTGATTTTTCTTTAAGCGCACTAGTAGGGTACACTACACTACCTTTCTTTTAATTTTTCAAAAAGGGAAAGAATATAAAAAATTTTGTTTGAATTACAAACATTTATATTTTGATAGTCATTAAAAGACACTCCACCGATTTTTTTGCTTTTATTGTTCGATTTAATACTTCAAAAATTACTTATTAGATCATTGGACGTACCCTTTCTTAAACCCCTTAACTGATAGGTTTTTATTTATACTTTAAAAAAAATCTTATTTCCAGAAATCTTTAGCTTTCACTTTTTCTAATATCTAACTATAGTTTCTGTTCAAATAGTGTATAATTTTCTAAGTTTTAAAATTAAAATATCTTTTCATAGTTTAAAACTGTTACTACAATTTCAACAAAATGTTAAGAGTGCAAGTTATCTCTTAATTTCCTTTTTTTTAAATTTCAACTATCTTTTGAATGATTTTATTTATCGTATAATTTATCAAAATTACTTTACAAATATCTTTTTACGCGAAGCTTAACCTTTTATTTTTCCAAGATTTCTCGAAACTTGCAACACAACATTTCTACGTGATTTTTAAACTAAAAAAATGATGTAAAGAAAATATTAGTTCCTTACTACTTCCTCTTGCAATAATACGCGCGTGTTTCCAACTTTGGCCAAGTACGAATTGAACACAACAATGTCACGGATGCAAGAAAGGGGAACGAAGTGCGACTCTTGCCCCAACAGCGTTAATAAAAAAAAAAGGAAGAGCAACTTCGCGAATGCTAAATAGTGAAATAGAATATAGATATGATTTTATTTTATTTTAATTCACTTTTATTATTTCCTCTTTGCTTGTGACTTTTCTCATCCCTTCCAAAAAGCTTCATTGTAAAGTTGACCCCATTTTCCTCATTGGCAAGAGGATTTTCTTGTCCAATTTTGGTGGCGTTCATTGGACTGGAAGCGTGAGTTTTCTAAGGGAAGCAGAGCGAAGCGAAAAATGAGGTTTGCGTATCTCTTAAGAGATGGACCCATTCATACCGTTTTGGTTAAAATTTAGTTACTATTATTAATAATGATTGCACGCAAAGCTACGTTCAATTAAACTGCTTAAAACTACATATGGTAATGTATAATAGCATTTTATTATAAAAGAAACAAATATGATCTAAACTTCACGTATTTATTTATTAATTAACAATTTATTATTGCTTACTTGACATAAAAATCTCAAAGCTTTCACGAGCTTTTGTCCAAAGGATGAAGAATTCTTAATAAACATGTACTTTCAACCATATTCTTCGTTAAAACTGGATAATATTAATTTACAGAGTATTTACTGTTACTAATTTAGAAACTCAATTTTTCAATAGAATTTTTAGAAAGAGAAATGTAAGGATAACGGTAACTATGCTAGATTATAAAATATTCAATTTATACAAACATATAAATAATTTTTTAAATAATTAGCTCCAAATTAGGGAGGATTGATCAATATTCTCTCTACATTTTATATATTTAAACTGAAAGATAACTTTATAACGGGGTTTTGACCCAGCGCGGGTCGCTCGTTATATAATTTACGAGGGAGTTAGGATCAGCTCGGAGTGGGCTTCGTAATAGGCTGTGCGAAGCCTAACTCAGCAGCAACAGAAACGGCGTGGTACAGCGTCTGTTACCTTAGCCCGCAGAGAGCGTCGTGTAGTCCTATGGGCGCTTTTGAGCGATCACGAAATTTAGGTGCGAGGACAGGACGGAATGGGATTGACTACGATTGGTAAAAGGCTCAGAGAAAGAAAGCAGATATACAAAAAGCATCGAGTTTACTACTGAGGAAAGTACAGAGTTAGGACGCAGCGTAAGCGAGAGAGTGAGAGAGCGGCGAAAGGTTAGTGAGAGAGACACGTATTCGAGGTGGTACTTACAATGACGTTCCGGCGTCAGCCCTGGAAACGGTGCCCTCAGCCTCGCACGTGGCTCGCGAGGACGTGCAGTGTACAGCTCGGGTGCAGTCGGGAGGCGGGCGGCCCTAAAGGCTCGCGCGCGTACTCGCAGGAACTGACCCACCAAGGGCGCTAGGGGTAATCTCAGACCCGAAGTCTTGCACCGAGTGGACACTAGCGTACTCGCCGGAAACGCCAAAAAAATCGGTAGCGGAGAACAAAGGTCGCGCACGTGTAGAGCTGCTCGTAATACGTCCGCGTGCTTCGAAGTCGCTGATACAATTGATGAATCCCCACTCTTGTTCTCGCGTGCGTCGCGTTGGCTTCCCGAATTCTCTCTCTCTAACTCGCCCTCTATTAGCGCTCTCTCTGACTTACCTTTGGCTGCCATACATGTGAAATATATATATGACAAATAAGTATATATATATGAGGATAATTATAATTATGTATTGAGGGAGAGAGACAAAACGAGGGTCTGGCCGCTTGTTATAACTTAGAATTACTCAAAAGGTGAAAATTTATAATAATATCGTGTAAATCGAATATTAATGAAACAAAACTTAAAAATTACGCTCGTGTTTTCCTATTTCCCTGACTTACCTATACTTAGAATAAAAAACTCGAAGAGAGGTAATCAAATGGCATAGTCGCGGTCTATAACATTTCATAAAAATATTTAGAGTATTGTAATATTCATTCCTTCTTTCATTTCAATGTTAAAAATTAAGAGGTTTAGAAAGCGACTTTTCGAAGGAAAAATATAGCAATAGCATGCTGCTCACAATTTTACGACTTGCACGTGGGGCGACCATGCGTATAGGTGTATCGGTCCAAAGTATTTTCGTATAGGGTTTCATAGTGGCCCTTGGCTTCTCTTCTTAACTCGAATACTGGAAAGTTTTCGTATATACGGTTCTCATCTTGTTTCCTATTAGATATATTTTTTTAAGAGACTTTCAACTTATTATTTATTTGCTTTTTGGATTTGTTAGTCTTATAAATAAAATCTTAACTTAAAAGTAGTTCGCCGTCACATCGTCATTGTGCACTCGCCCTTATAAAGATTACTATTTAAGATTTCAGTAAAAATTCTGAAGTTGCCATCGCTGATATAATTAGTGTAACTCTAAATTTTTCGACGGACCTCGAAAACATCTTCATTATGGAATCCACTTCTATTTTCCTTGCCGAACTTGCATGATTTGAGAAGTATGAGTTTTTATGATTCTTATACAACTCCTTAAATGCTTAAAGAAATTATGGAAAAAATGGAAAGAATGGAGACAGAGGGGAAAAGAAGAGAAGAAAGACGGGAGAAAGAAATAGGAAAAGTTAGAAAAGAACAAGAGAGAGAGAAGAAAGAAGGAGAGAGACGAAAAAAGAAAGGGAAAAAGCAGAACTTAGAGAAAAGAAACTGCAGGAAAAATGGGGAGAGATGATGAACCAGTTGGAAGAAGCGTGCGTGAAATCAAAAGAAAGTATAGAAGGAGGAAACGAGAAGCAAAGAGGAACAGAAGTAGGCAATAAGGTAGAAATAGAGTATATGAGAAAAAAAGTGGATAAAGAAAGTAGGTTAAACAATATAATAGTGACAGACTTAGAGGGTGGGTTAAGATGGGAAAGGAAGGGTGAGACAGAGGATTGGTTGAGACAGGAATTAGAAATGAAAGGGGAGATAGTGAATCTGGGAAGAATAGGAGAGACAGCGGGGAGGGATGATCAGAGAGAAAGTGGAAAAAAGATATGGCAAATTAGATGCGCTTCATGGGAACAAAAAGAAGGAATTATGAAGACGAAAAAGAAGCTGGGGCAGAAAAAGATCTTTATAGATCAGGACTGGACGTGGAAGCAGAGGAAAATAAGAGAGAAAGTAAGAAGGTAAGCGAGAGAAATAAAATTAAAGGTAAAGAGGTAAAGATGTGGCATTACGGGTTGAAGTCAGAGGAAGAAGAATGGTGATGAAGCGAGAAAGAAGGAAAAATGGTAGAAAAAAGGGCGGAAGGGTTTTGAAAACAATAGAGAAAAGAGAGAGAGAGAGAGAGAGAGAGAGAGGAGGAAAGGGAGAGAGAGGGAAGAGAGGCAGTAAAGATACTATTCTGGAACGTGGCGGGGATTACGAGCATGGAGGAAGACGACTGGGAATATGTTAGGGAATTCGATATAATAAGGCTAACCGAAACCTGGGTGAAGAGGCAAGGGGTAAAAACTGGGGTGGAGAAGCAACTGAAAGGGTATAACATAGAGTAGAGAGACTCAAGAAGGGAAGAAAGAAGGGGAAGAGAAATAGGAGGAGGAATAATGGCGGTAAGAGAGAGGAAAAGGATGAGTAAGGTTGAATGGAAGAAAGAAAGGACAAGTGAGGTAATAGCAGGAGAAATAAAGATCGGAGGGAGGAAATACATGATAGCAACGGTGTATATGCAACATGAGAAAAAGGAAAACTATGAATACCTAATCGAAGAGATAAAGGAGAACAGAGGAAAAACAATAATTATAGGAGGAGACTTCAACGCAAGAACTGGAACCGAAGGAAGGGAATGGGAGACAGAAGAAAACCTAGAAGAAATAAAGGCCAAGGATAAAGTGTTAAACGCAGAGGGAGAAGAAATGTTAAAATGGCTAGGAGAAATGGGTTTAGTGATAACGAATGGGAGAAAAGAAGGAGATGAAGAGGGAGTAATAATATATATAGGAGCGAGAGGAATGTCAACGATAGATTATGTAGTAAGTAACGAGGAAGGTAATGAGGCAATAAAAAGGGTTCAATTAAAAGATAGGGTAAAGTCGGACTAATTACCAGTAGAAGTGGAATTGGGAGACAAAGTAGCAGAAGAATGAAAAGAAGAGGAAGAATGAATGGCAGACGACTGGAGCGAAGAAGGTATAAGAGAATATCAGAGATGGATAAACGCAATAGAGGGAACAGAAAAATGGAAAGACATAAAATATAGAGTGAGGAACGTAGTCGTAAAAAGAAGATAAGGGAAAAAAAAGGATAAAAAAAGGTGGTGCAGAGAAGAATGTAGGATAAAAAGGGCTAGGGTGATGGCAGAGTTGAATAAGGTAAGAAAAGGGGAAGGAGACAGAGGCAAATACCTTGAAGCAAAGAGAGAATACAGAGAGGAAATAAGAAAAGTGAAATAATCCGAGGGTAAAACAGTGGCAGAAGAAATAAGAAAAAGTAAGGCGAGAAGAAAATTCTGGGATAAAGTGAATTGCAATAGGAAGAAAAGAATTGGATTAGATGAAAACATAGGAAAAGAATATTGGTTAAAGCACTTCAAGGAACAATTGGGAGAGAAAGAAAAGGAAGAAAGCAAAGGGGAAGAAACCGAAGACAGCGAAGGAGAGGAAGGTGTAGAAATCAAAGTAAGAGAAGTAAAAGAGGTAATAAGAAAAATGAAAAAGAAAAAGGCGACAGGAGAAGATGGTATAGCAAACGAAGCGTGGATGGAAGGTACGGAATGCTTGTTAAAAGATATGACAAAATGCTTAAACGGAATATGGAACGGAGAAGGATATCCGGAAGAATGAAGGAAGGGAATAAAAGTACCAATATATAAAAAAGGGAGTAAAGAAGAAGTAAAAAACTATAGAGGAATAACGCTGATGGACACGGAATATAAAATATATGCGGAAATACTGAGGGAAAAGCTGGAAAGAGAACTAGAAGCAAAAGAGACACTAAGCGATACGCAGATGGGATTCAGGAAGAAAAGAGGAACAATGGACGCAATACATATATTAAAAACAATAATAGGGAAGGAAATAAGGGAAAAATGAGGAAAACTGTACGTATTCTTTGCCGACATGAATGCCGCTTTTGACAAGATAAAGAGGAAGAAAATGTGGGAAATCATGAAAGAGAAAGGGATAAATGGGAAAATCAGGAAAAGAATAGTACAAATATATGATAAAACAAGGAGTAAGGTAAAAGTTGGAGGAGAAATAATTGGAGAGTTTGAGATTTACAAAGGCGTAAGACAAGAGTGCCCTTTGAGCACCACGCTATTTAATCTTGCCTTTGCCGACTTGAAAGTCAAGATCAAACAGGTGCAAGAAGGAGGGGTAGTGATAGGAAGGAAGAAAATATGGACATTAAGATACGAGGTGTGTTCAAAAAGTAAGGTGACTTTTCAAATTTCACGGCAACGTACTTTCGATTATCGATTTTTTTGTTTTGTTATGTTGGTACACTCTTCCCGAACATCTTTACCAAGTTTCAAGTATATAGCATTTTTTATTTGGTTGTGAGAGGCGTAAAGGTTATAAGTGTTTTGCGTGCTCGGCGATTTCTTGCTATCGAAAAATATGGATCAAAGGATTTGCATCAAATTTTATGTAAAAAATAAAAGAAAGTGCTCCGAAACACTTGAAATGTTGACGGTGGCATGCGGTGAAACTGTTCTGAGTAAAAAAAATGTTTACAAGTGGTACAAACTCTTCCAAGATGGCCGGGAAGATGCCAATGACGAGCCTCGCTTTGGACGCCCAAGCACGTCAACAACTGATAAAAACGTTCAAGCAGTGAAGAAAATTGTTTTGGAAAATCGTCGAATCACTATCAGAGAAGTTGCTGAGGATGTTGGTATATCGCTTGGCTCGTGCCATGAAATTTTTTCTAACGTTTTGGGCATGAGACGTGTGTCAGCGAAGTTTGTTCCGAAATTGCTAAATTTTGACCAAAAGAACCGTCGCATGAGCATCGCTCAAGAACTGTTGAATGACGTCAACGACGACCCAGATTTACTCAAAAGGGTCATAACTGGTGACGAATCATGAGTATATGGTTATGATATCGAAACCAAAGTCCAATCGTCCCAATGGAAGAGCCCAGATGAGCCAAGACCGAAAAAAGCACGCCAAGTTCGATCGAATGTCAAAGTTTTGCTCACTGTTTTCTTCGATTACCATGGCGTGGTGTATCACGAGTTCTTACCATATGGACCTAAGGTCAATGAACAGTATTATCTTGAAGTTATGCGCCGTTTGTGAGAAGCAATACGAAGAAAACGCCCAGAATTGTGGAAAAACATTTCATGGCTTTTGCATCACGATAATGCCCCTGCTCACTCATCTTTGCTTGTAAGAGATTTCTTGGCCAAAAACAACACCATAATCATGCCTCAGCCACCATATTCACCGGATTTGGCCCCATGTGACTTTTTCTTGTTCCCAAAACTAAAGAGACCTATGAAAAGACGGAGATTAGCAACGATTGAAGTGATAAAGACTGCATCGCTGGAAGAGCTCAAGGCTATACCGAAAAGTGCTTATAAGAAGTGCTTTGAGAATTGGAAAAATCGTTGGCGTAAGTGTATTGTATCTGAGGGGGATTACTTTGAAGTGGACAACATAAATATTGATAAATAAATAAATATTTTTTCTTAAAAATACAAAGTCACCTTACTTTTTGAACACACCTTGTATACAGATGATATAGTGATGATGGCAAAGAGTGAAAGTGGAATGAAAGCGATGCTGAAAAAGAAAAAAAGATACCTGGAAGAAAGACGATTAGAGCTAAATGTAGGAATATCAAAGATGATAACATGTAGGAGAGGAGGAGGAAGTGGGAAGGAAGAAGAATACGAATGGGAAGGTGAGAAGATAGAAATGGTTAAAGAGTACAACTACTTGGGATATGTCATAAGCAGAAATAACGGAAATAAAAAGCAGATAAAGAAAGTAGAAGGGAAAATAAATATGGGACTCGGAAGACTATGGGGTCCAACAAGGGAACCACCCCAACCCCAACTCACCGATTTAAATGATTTTGGGATATGTTGTAGTACTTGAAAAAAAAATTAGATACGTGTTTTTTTATCGGCCCATAAGGGCTTTTAAGGGGTGAACTCCACTCTGATACCCAACCCCTAAAATTAGTTTTTTTAATATTTCTCAGCACCAAATGAATATTTTTGAGTAAACTCAACGTTGAAAAATTTCTTATAAAACAGCGCTTTTAAGGACATAACATTTATACCGAAGGGTTGCAACCCCCTTTTTAATAGGGATAAATACACTACTTTTTGTACTGTTTTACGACATGTAATATAGTAAATCAGTTCGAGTGATTTAAAAATCGCACTGATAATGAGAAAATACCAAAATTAAATTGACGTGTTTCCGGATTTAAAAAAAAATATATTTACGGGGTATTTAAATCCCTAGAAACCACCCCCGTCAAACTATTAGCAGGTTAATCCACCTAACCGTGGGATAAACAAGTTTAGTCGCTTGTTATTTCTTGAAATAATTTAGCCCTATGCACCAGCGAGCTATCTCAACTAACCAACCTGCCTCTAACCCACCAAACCCCCATAAACCACCCTTACCGAACCACATGCAGGCTAACGCACCTAATCCTGTGAAAAGCAACTTTAATCGTTTGTTATTTCTTGAAATAATTGAATTTTACACCATAAGCGAGTTATCCCAGCTGTATAACATACCTCTTATCCATCTACCCCTAACCTATCTAACCCCCACCCTTCCTGATACACATGCAGGCTAAACCTCCTAACCCTGGGAAACACAGGTTAAGTCGTTTGTTATTTCCTGAAATAATTTAATCTGAATAAGCTACCTCAACAAACCAACCTGCCTCTAACCCACCAAACACCCATAAACCACCCTTACCCAACCAAATGTAGGCTAATAGACCTAACTTTGTGAGAATTGAGTTTATCAGTTGCTTTTTCTTAAAATAATTGATTTCTACACCGTACGTGGGGTATCCCATTTTTTTTTGTAAAAATATATCTGTAGCTCAAACATAATTTATGACAAATGAAAATATGTTTAATTCATTTTATTTTAATAGTACCAAAATGGCGAGAAATATCTCTTATAAATAAACACGAGAATAACACTAGGTCTAATTATCATTTATAGATCTATACATATATATTTATATTCGTATGTAGATACATAAATATATTTACGTAAAAGCCATCGTATGCCATACTATATATATTTTGATTTTTCATATTAATTTTCATCTTTTTCTTTTTTTTATTTATTGGTAAATTAAAATGTATCATTCAACAAATTCCTTACAGAAATGATAATCGTCGAAAAAGTGTTTGAAACATAATGATCTTTTACCCCAACCACGCCGTATTATAGCGACATTTTTACATGCTTCTACTTTGCAATGTATATTGCAAGAATCTCCAAAACTAAAATCAACAGGATTATCTGTTTTAGCTGGTTTTTCAACAATGTAGCCGCTTTTATACAAAGCATATTTAAAAATATTTGTATATCTTGGTGAAGAAAGCTAGTTATGGACAAGAGACTGCATTTTTATGATGTTATTTCTTAAATGTAGATTCATTTCATAGTCCATCAAAATTAGTTGATCTGATAAACGTCGAACGAAGTTTTTCCAGATATGAAATCCATAAACATCGAGTGATTGGATGTTCCCTGTCGTTCCTGTGGGAATTTTTTTTATATTAACAATTTTGTTTGTCGGCATCGTTTCCCTTACAGCTTTATCGCAATGTCCACTCCAAGAGTCGAGTAAAAGTACAGATTGAGGTCCAACATTTGGGTAAAAAACTTTTTTTCAACCAAATTTTAAAATGATCTAAAATAAAAAAATTGCAAAATTTTTTTATGTCATTGCATTATAATAAACAAAAATATACTAACTTGTCGTTAATTTTCCAGATTTAGATGCTTCCACATGCACATTTTCTGGTCTAAATAATGAAGATTCCACTATGGGACCGAATTGACCACTTTTTTCTTTTAATACTATAAGAAGTGGTGATAAAAGATTCCCGGTTGCTGATATAGTTGGCTGAATTGTATAACTGTGCGTTGTCGGTGAAACGGACTGTACCAGACATTGCACCTGCTTTTCTCCTTCAACTACTAATGTTCTTTCCGAGTGCATTTCTAATTGGAAACCATTCTGATGTGAATTATAAAAGTTTGCAATGCCGATTTCTGGTATACATGATTTAACATCAGCTACAAAAGCATCAGCATTAGTTTGTAGTTCTTCTTTACTTTCTAATGTTTTTTTGGTGATAAATTTATTTATTTTTCTAGATACTATTCTATGAGCTTTTTAAATTTTAGTAACCAATTTTGTGAAGCCTTAAATCTTATATCTTCATTGCCAACAATTTTTTGAGCTTGCAATGCCCATTTCCGTATATCTCGATCATGCACTATCGTACCATCTGCAATAGCGGCTTTTAAATTACACAGTCCGACAAGATTTTTGCACAAGCAAGTTATACATGGTTCCCCAAAGAATTTTTGGCGCTGAAACCGAATCCGGCCTCAGAATTTCTCCAACACGTCAGGATTTTGAGATTTCCTAACCTAAAAGTGCGAAAATTTTTGCCTATATTTGAGCTTATGTAGCACTACGACATTCTCTATACATAAAACACTATAAACGACATCTTAAAGTATCAGCCTAGTCTTTTCAAATGCCGTTGAGTTTGCTCAAATAGTTTATTTCTTGAGATATTGTATTTTAAAGTTTTTGGATTTCATAAATATTGTACCTCTCAGAACATACTCGTACAGCTTTGAAAGTTTGGACGTCGAATTTTATGTCAAACGACTTCAGTCAACTACTGTTCTGCAAGAAAATTAAGATATATATCATAGACAGGCTAATCTACCTTTAACCTAAATTATATCATTCCCACAAATCCTTACAACCCTTAAAAACCACCCCTGCCAACCCTCAAACAGGCTAACCTACCTACGATAAATATGGGTAGAGCGAGTTTAATCGACTGCTTTTCTATGAGGAACCTAAGATCTGAACCACAGATAGACTTCTCTGTTTTTTCCTTGGCGTACTCTATCTCCAGATACCCTTACAACCCTCATAAACTGCCCTACCAACCCCCAAGCAGACTAACCTACCTAACGCTGGTTAGAACGAGTTTAATCAATTGCTTTTCTATGAGAAACGTAAAATCTCAACCAGATAGGCTTACCTGTTGTCTCCTTGTTGTAATCTATCCTCAGAAAACCCTACAACCCTCAGAAACCCCCTCTACCAACCCCCAAGCAAACTTACTCACCTAACCCTTGGTAGAGCGAGTTTAATAAACTGCTTTTCTGTAAAATATGTATATCTCATTGACATTGTCTCTGATATACCCCTCCTCAGGTAGGGGTGGTTTATAAGGGCTCTAAGGGTTCGTGGGGATGACGTAATTTAGATTGAAGTTGGGTTAACCTGTCCATGGTATATATCTTAATTTTGTTGTAGAACATTAATTGATTGAAGACGTTTGTCACAAAATTCGACGTCGAAACGTTCGAAGCTATATGTTCTGAAAGGTACAATATTCATGAAATGAAAAACTTTGAAATTTAATATCTCAAAGAAAAAATAAGCAAACCCAACGGCATTTAAAAGGACTAGACTGCTTCTTTAATATGTCGTTTGTAGTTTTTTACGTGTAGATAATGTCGTGGTGCTACATAACCTCAAATATAGGTAAAAATCGCTTTTTTCACACTTTTAGATTAAGATATCTCAAAATCCTGACGTGCTGGAGCAATTCTGAGGCCAGATTTGGTTTCAGCGCTAAAAATTCTTTGGGAAAGCATATATGGTTTGCTTGTGCAAAAAATTAAGATATTTTTGTAGTACTGTTATCAAACGTGTATTGGTAAATTTGCGCAATGTATTCTCGATAAGTTCCATTTTTATTAATTGTTTTCGCCCAACGTTTAAGTTGACTTATAAATGAAACTTTTTTCAACCTATGTTGTACAGTATCCAGTTTTAATTTTTTGTTTTTCCGCTCCTCCAAAATTCTACGACTCTTTCTTTATAATCAAATATGAGTTCTTCATCATCATTTGTGCACTGATTTGTTGATACAAAATCAGGATCAGGAAAGTGATGTTGAACTTCATCTTCGATTATTTTAGCATCAGTATCTTTATAATCTTCATGAAAATCTAACGTCTCTTCAACAATCATATCAATATCATTAAACTCATACACGGCGTCTATTGATATTTCTTTCAACTTTTCTGACAATATAATTTCTTTGAAATTAATCTCACTATCTGGTATTTCTAAACTTTGAAAATATGCTAATAATAAATTGACTACGTTCAAAGGATTGATCTTCATGTTTAAATCTAAAATAAAATCAAGATATAAATACTCTTTTTTGCAGTTGAATAATTTTACAAAAGACAAAAGAAAACCTAGTCTATAGATAGAATTCGATCATACGTTTTTAACAGTTATATTTCGGATGTTTACAAATCAAAATATTCGAATAAAATTATATATGATAAGTGACATAAATACTTACGTAGTAGACAAAAACTTTTCTTCTTGTTATGTACTATATTTTCGTGTTCGGGAAATTTGTATGTAAATATAGAAATAAGTTTATTTATAAATCCAGCACTATAAAAAAACTTTAACTTTTTAAATACTTGACTTTTCTTCAACTACTATGAATAATGAAATATGTATCGGATGTCTTATTATTGTAAGGGGCGTAGATTTGATATAACTTATCTTCTTCGAGCCATTGATAAGACAAAATTGAAAATAAGATAAAGTGTACAGCAAAGTAAAGTACCAACAAAAAGTAAACTAAACCACAAATGAAAATTGAAAAAAGTAAACAGTTTAGAAGTATAGGAATTGAGACTATAATAACTATTTATAACTATTAATATAATCAATTATTTGTTATAATTTCTTTTCTCATTGACAAATTGTAATTGACTAAAAAAGAAATTATAACTATATAAAACTTCCACTTTTGAAATTAATAATTTTTAACTGTTAGTACTTGTTATTTTTCTTTATTACGAATTAACTTTACCTTTAAAAAATAATAACTATTATTACTCTTTTATACACAGCTATATGTAATACAATGCAAATAATATTTTTAAAAAAACTGATACTATAACTGTTATTATTAATTTTGAAAAAACAAAATAGTTAATAATTATTTATAATATATTTAATCTCAAATCTTATATTTATAAGCCGTTATTAATTATTTTTATCTTTTTTGTATTTATAATGAAAATAAAATAATAATTATTACATAAAATTTGTAATACTTGGGACATATTGTTATGCAACATGAATGTTATTCAAGAAATACATTTATTTTTCGCTATCTATATAAAGTTAGCCCGCATGTGGTTCGGTAAGGGTGGTTTATAAGGGTGGGGGTTAGATAGGTTAGGGGTAGGTGGATAAGAGGTATGTGATTCAGCTGGGATAATTCGCTTATGGTGTAAAATTCAATTTTTTCAAGAAATAACAAACGACTAAAGTTGTTTTTCCCAGGATTAGGTGGGTTAGCCTGCATGTGGTTTGGTAAGGGTGGTTTATGGGGCTTTGGTAGGTTAGAGGTAGGTTGGTTACTTGAGGTAGCTCGCTCATTCATAGGATTAAATTATTTCAAGAAATAACAAACGACTAAACTTGTTTATCCCAGGATTAGGTGGATTAACCTGCTGATAGTTTGACGGGGGTGGTTTCTAGGGGTTGAAACACCCCTTAAACATATTTTTTTTTAAATCCGGAAAAACGTCGATTAATTTTGGTTTTTTCTCATTATCAGTGCGGTTTTTAAATCACTCGATCTGATTTACTACATTACATGTCGTAAAACAGTACACAAAATAGTGTATTTACCCCTATTAAAAAGGGGGTTGCAACCCTTCGGTATAAATGTTATTTCCCTAAAAGAGCCTTTTTATAAGAGATTTTTTAACGTTGAGTTTACTGAAAAATATTCATTTGATGTTGAGAAATATTAAAAAAACTGATTTAGTGGTTGATTTTGAGGGTCGATTTCACCCCTTAAAAGCACGTATGGGTCGATAAAAAAAAACACGTATGTAATTTTTTTTCAAGTACTACAACATATCCCAAAATCATTCAAATCGGTGAGGTCGGGTTGGGGTGGTTCCCTTGTAAGAGAAAAACTATTTAGAGAAAATTGGGAGTTAAGGATGAACCTGTTCGACGCTCTGGTGAAAAGCGTGATTATGTATGGAGCAGAAATCTGGGGATGGAAGAGATATGAAGAAATAGATTGATTACAACTAAAATACATAAAGTGGGTATTGGGATTAGATAGAAACACGCCAAGTTACTTAATACGACGGGAAACAGGAAGATAAGAAATAAAAGAAACAGCATTAGAAAGAGCAATGAAGTATGAAAACAGAATAAGAGAAGAAAGAGATGGCTCAATAATGAAAGAAGCATCGAAAGAACTAATGAAAAGGGAAAGAAATGAAAAAGATAAAAAGGGTAAGAAGGAGGAGAGAGAGGAAAGGCTAGAAAAAAGTAAGATATACAGAGAGAGAGAAGAAGACGATATGAGAGAAGAGTTTTGTGAAGAAATAAGAGAAGAGCTAAAGAAAAAAGAAGAAAAAAATCTAGAAGAATAGCTAGAAAAGTCAAGATAAATAAACGAGTGGATAGAACTGAAATAAGATATGAAAAAGTATAGATTAATGGAAATTCAAGCAGTGGGAAGAATAAAAGTCCTACAAATAAGGGAAAGGTTTAGATTAGGTAACGAAACGAGAGGAAGCAGGTATTGGGATAAAGAAGAAAAGAAGAGATGTAGAATGTGTATGAAAGAGGAAGAAAATTGGAAGCACATAGTAGAAAAATGTGAAAAAAGCAAAAAGGAAGGGGAAGATTGGGAAAAAATAATAATAGGAAGCAAAGAAAAGATAGCGTGGATGGAGGTAAAATGGAAAAGAAGAAGAAACGAAGGAGAGAAAGAAAAAGAAATACAAGAAGGCGAAATTACAAGACCCTAATAAAAACAAACAAGTAAGACTGAGGAAAAGAAAGGTAGCGGGAAAAGTGGGAAGGAAGGCAGAACTGACGGAAACAGAAGACAGAGACACAAGACTCGCAGACACACCTACATAAGCACATATATACACAAAACACCCGTTCTAGCAACTACACAAGCGAAAGAAAGCAGGTATTCGACGACGGGGTAAGAATGGAAAAGAAGAAGAAACGTAGAAGAGAAGGAAAAAGGAAAACAAGATAAAATTATAAGACACTGAGGAATATAAGTGAGGTTGAGAAAATGAAAGGCAGAGGGAGCAATAAGAAATGAAGAAAAGGTGTCAAAGCCCTAATACGGAAAAAGACAGGTGAGATTATTAGCAAGAAAGAGAGCAAAAGTAAAAGAAAGGCAAAGGTTAAAAGGCAAAAGTAGCAAAGGAAGAATTCGAAAAAAAAATAAGCAAGAAAGAGAGAAACAGAAGAGTGGAAAAGACAGATCTCGAACAGACAGGCGCAGAAGACAGAGACTCAAGAATTGCAGACACACCTATATACGTACACGTATACACAAAACACACACACACGCACATACACACACAAAATACATACATTAACGACTACACTAACTAGACACGAGACACACATAGTGAAGAAGAATTGTAAACCAAATGTAACATAGGTTGTAAATAAATTATATATAATTATTATTAGTTAAACAATTTTCAGGTTTATTTAGTGCAAAAATGAAAGAAGAAATCTTCGATGTCCCTCAAGTTTGTAAGTTATTAAGAGATTTATCATTTATTACCACAATGTCCGAAAAGAAACGACCTACATGGCTGAACTTTAAAGGTATATTGAAATTTTTTTAGGTAATCAAGAAAGTGAAAACTACACGGAATTGATACATGATATGCTTAAAAATTACGTGGAACTGAGCTGCTTAAAGAGTTACAAGTTATGTTTTCTCGATTCATATTTTGATACCTTCACAAAATCTTTGGATAACAGCAAGGAAGAAGGAGAACGCTTTCATCAAGATAAAAATGGAATGGAAAGACGTTATCAGGGTACTCATACGCATATGATGGTTGACTTCTGTTGGACATTAAAAAAAGAGAACACTAACAATAGTATAAAAGGTAAACGCAATTGACTTTACAGCTCATTTAAAGATAAAAGTTCGCCATAGAGCTGATTTCCCTTTTTTTCTTTTAGGTTTCTTTTTCAATACGTGTTTTGAAAATAAGTGAATTATTGCCTTAGTATAATGTGCACAGGATTTATAGATTTCTGTACAAAATTTGTGCACTGCACAAAGTTATTATTTTATAGAGTTTTATGGTTTTACAGAGGGTTATTTAAATTAAGAAATTCTTGGTTATGCGAGCACCACCAAATATCAACCTTCGAATTTATAGCTCAATTCTTTTTAGCCTGCGGGTTTGCAAGATTCGAAAAAGACGAGCTATACAAAATAATAGGTGTTTCGTCCAGGACTAGTAGATTGGACTCCTCAGTAGGGGTCTACTAGTCCGCCCTAGACACCTTGCCACTTGATGTACAGCAGCTAGAATTATTAGAGGAACCTGCTTAATTCTTATATAGAAAAATTAAGCCCTCTACTGGCAATATTTCAACCAAATGCCGAATTCAAATATAAACTACTTTATTTAATGCTCACGGCGATAATATAAATTAAGAAATTCTTGGTTATGCGAGCACCACCAAACATCAACCTTCGAATTTATAGCTCGAAACACCTATTATTTTTTATAGCTCGTCTTTTTCGAATCTTGCAAACCCGCAGGCTAAAAAGAATTGAGCTATAAATTCGAAGGTTGATGTTTGGTGGTGCTCGCATAACCAAGAATTTCTCAATTTATATTATCGCCGTGAGCATTAAATAAAGTAGTTTATAGAGGGTTATTATTTATTTTACTTGGTACTTTATGTCACAATTTATGAGATTGTTTAATTTCCCGAACAACAACTTCTCACTGTATTTTTTTTTAGGTTAAGGGTTTATAACGAGTTTGTCAACAACTCGTTATGTCTCTCTCTCCACATTAATTATATAACAACAATATATGTACATATTCATATATCTACTTTTATATTATACTGCTAGCAGCCGCAGTGGACGACAGCAGCTGAACTAAGGTAAGAGAGAGAACGCTAGCAGAGAGAGAGACCGCGTAGGTTGGTAGGACTGGCGAGCCGGGGTGCCGCAAAAGATAGGTGCTGCTTGACAAAGGACATGCAATTAGCTGACGCCTCTCGAATTGGTGACACGCGTGCAACTGCGTTAGAGATTCATAGCTTGGCTGTGCCATTGATGACGACATTCGTTTTGTGATTTTGCGTCGCCTCGTGGCTAGTTTGAGTGACAGACCGAGTGCTAGGTTGAGTGCTACCGGTTGCGACGTGTATCGGCGTTTGATAGGCCGAACTTTCATTGTCGAGCCTCGTGGCTAATCTCACCGACAGCGACAGCCGATGTAAGTACTACTCGATCTTTGCGTCTCTCTCGCATTACCCGCTTTGCTTCTCTCTCTGCACTGTCCTGTACAAATACACTTAGAATATATATTTTTCTATTACACCTATCGCCTCTTTCACTCTGCGCCTTCTATCATTCCTTTCGTTTCCTACACCTTCGCGATTTCAGCTACGCGACCTACGACGCTCTCCGCGGGCCCTTGCCACCCGGCGAATCCATCGGCAGTCTGTGCTACTGGATCGGTCGTGCAAAGCCGCTGCGCGAGCCTGCTTCGTCATCTATTACGCATCTCTCGGTTATTAAATATTGTAGCGGACTAAATCCCTGTTACAGGTTATGGGATAGTCGGGCTATGAGATTATTGGATTATGAAGTGATTTTGGTAAGATGCTGAGGAATTAAAGGTTTTCAGGATTTGGTCGATTGGATATGAAATTTTGGCGATAGTTTTATAGATGAAGTAATGTAGATGACAGTTTTAGTGGATTTTAAAGTGTTTCTTTAAGTTTAAAACAAATCCTGATATGTAGGGGTTGAACGAGCTGCGAATGTGTTCTTCAGCGAGTAAGAATACATGAGAATAGATGTCCCTTTATTTGCTGTTATCCCCTCTACTTGGCCATAGAACTAAAGTGGTAGTCGAGGTGACTTTGCGCTACTACATACAATTGGCAGCATCGTAGGTTCAATTGTACAGTTCTTATTTTTAAAATCTTTTAAATTATATTATTAATAGGGCTTGCCCATGACCTGTCAGACTTTAATAGGAGCAGCCCTCTAATCTTCAGACTTTAAATAGGATTATTTTTTCGTTTCTCTTACTTTGATTTGGTGAAATCTTCACTAACTTAACTAATACGAGGTTTGTCCTAAAAGTATCGAGCCTACCATCATATTTCTATATCAAAACTTCTGAACGACTATGGGGCGTAGACGTCACCAGTAAGTCTTCACAAATGCAGTAAGCGACTGAACGTATTAGTTCGTAAATGGCGTGCGTTTGTTTATAGTGTTTTTGGCCTTTGCTGCATTTCATTATTTGAAAAAATAACGAAAAAATTAGATCATCGAATTCGCATAAAACTTTGTATGCACTCAAAAAGATTATTACTGATGATGAGTCATGGGTTTACGGCTGTGATCCAAAAACAAAGCGACAGTCTTCAGACTGAATACATTCTGAATCGCCAAGACCAGAAAAAGCACGCCAAAGTCGGAGCAAGGTTAAAACAATGTTGACTGTTTTCTTTGAATATGAAGGTGTTGTGCACCACGAATATGCTTCGAGAGGTCATACGATCACTAAAGAATACTACTGGTATTGAAAAGATTGCGTGAAGTAGTCAGAAGAAAACGGCCATAATTTTGGTCAAGCGATGATTAACTACTTCACCATGACAATGCTCCAGCGCATTCATCGCACCTTGTGCAGCAGTATTTGATAAAGCACCAAATCGTATACTTCGCTAGCCTCCGTACAGCTCCAACTTAGCTCCTTGCGATTTTTGGTTACTGGTCTACTATTTACTACTATTTAAGGTTACTGCGTCGCAGGGTTTAAGGCTCTCGTGTTAAGGAACATCGGGGTAGCGTGTCGAGGTAATGGTATCGAAAGGTTCGAGACTCTTGTGTTATGGAACTTCTGGAGGACGTATAAGTGTATTCCGTCGCAAAATATATGATATGTATGGAATTAAACAACGTAAGGTATAGTAACTCAGGGTATTAAGACACTGGATAAAGGGGTTGTGGGTTAAGGAACTTAAGGTTTAACGTCTCGAGTCCATTGCGTTGCAGTGAAAAGAGATTGTGGGTTAAAAAGCGTAGAGTATTGTGTCTCGTAGACTTACGTCGCAGAGTTATAGGACATGTTGGTTAAAAAACTACGGGTTTAACGTGTCGGAATTACTGCGTCGCAGGGTAAAGGGTTTGTGGGTTTAGGAAATTGGCATTTACAGTCTTGAGGGTATTGCGTTCCAGGATATAGGATTTGAGGGTTTCACAAAATTATGATATGAGATCTTGGGGTTATTGCGTCGCAAGGTACCGGGTTTGTGGGTTTCGGTAATTAGAATGTAAGGTCTTACAGTTTGTGACAAAGATCACTTTTCCTTTGTCACCAATTATTTTGCGGGATAAGTGAGGCGCTTTCGCTCAAGGCAATTGAGGGAGAAATTAGAGGATAGGTCATAAATAAGTTATACAATGACATGAATCAATTTAAACTTACAACCTATTATTATTAATCATTATTCAAACTAAACTTACGCGCGCATAACAGTCTAATTATTAACCAACTAACTACAAAATAGAACAGTAAATTACATATAATAATCACAAATGAATATTTCGCATTTCATCCTAATACCTAATCGCGCACTTGACCTATTACAAACTTACTAAAAAACTACGCGAACCAATACCGGATAAATTGCCCGGCACGAGGGCGCCTGGACAATTCACCGGTCGTAACTTACACTACTATAAATTAAACTTAAGCGCGTACCTTTAGATAGCCGGCACGTGAATGCCAGGCTATCTTATTCAACGCGCACCGGTCGTCGCATCACCAGAGAGAGAGAGAGAGAGAGAGAGAGAGAGAGAGAGAGAGAGAGAGAGAGAGAGAGAGAGAGAGAGAGAGAGAGAGAGAGAGAAAGAAGAAAAGAAGGCTTAACCTTTATTCACTGCTCCTCGCAACGTCGAGAATCCTGATCGATGCGCTGTCGCAGGAAGCACCGGTTGTCCTTGCTGGTCAGATCGTTGCTAGCTGCTGGCTACTGTCGCTGATCAAGTATCTGCAGGCTACTTTGGCTTTCCTTGCAGGTGGGGCTGGCTGTAGTCACAGACGAAGCTGTTGCCGGTGGTTGGCTTTCCTTTCGGCTATCCCCAAACTACACTCTCTGCACTCTGCCAGGGCTAGGTTTGGACTCTCATGCACTTATTCTTGCGCTCGTCTCGCAGCCGCTCAGCGGCGCTCGCTCCGCTCCCTACCTTGACCTATTAGTTAGGCGGCACGCGACGCACCGCTTATCGGTCACGCGTTGCGCGCCTGCCTATCCCTGCATGGGCCTAGTACTCTCTCTCTCTCTCTCTTTTTTTTCTCACTCTCTCTCCGCGCTCCTCAACTTTTTCTTGCGCTCAACTGTTCTGGCCCGTCCTTGGCGCTGAAACAAAAAGACCAAGTGTTATGCGCCTAACGTTGGCCTCTCGTCACAAGTTCTAAAATTTTTTTAAGACTCGTAGATTTAGCAAATTTAAGTATTTAGATTTTCTGTCAGATTTAAATGTGTTTCGTTAATGGTTCGTAGATGGATTTTTTTTGTAGAATTCAATTTGTTTTAATGATCACAAAACTCAATTTTGAAAAATTTTGTTATTGTTTAAATAAATGAAATTTGCTATACTAATGACAAATAGCAATTCAATGTAACGTTCATTGAGTTTTGTTCATAAAAGTATTTCTGATTAAGGGCTGAGAATGGCGTCCAACCATTCTAATCGACTGGCTAAATGGACAAAATGACAAATTTCTATCGACGATATATCAACGAATATATATCAGATATATATATATATATAGACGATATATATCAGATATATATATATAGACGATATATATCAGATATTTCAGATCTGGAAAAATATTTTGAAAGATTAAAAGTTCTCCTTTAAGATGCTGTCGACCGATTAAAAAAAATTTATTGAGTGTATTACATAATCTCAAAGTTGGCAAAAAACAGTGTTTTTTGCACTTTTAGATTAAGGTATCTCGAGAACTTGACGTGATGGCTCTGTTATGATGCCGGATTCAGATTCAGCGCATCAAAGGCCTTTGGTTATACCTAGTCACGTTTCTAGGTTTTTTCGGCTGTCGGCCTGTGTTATCCAATAGGAACGGACACATAGATTTCCATTATAAAGGAAAGCTGCCTTCAAACTATTGATACAAGAATCTATAAATCTCCACTCGTCAGAACTATAAATTTTAAGACTTAAATACACCATTAAACCAGAAACATGGTTACAAAATGTTAATGATTTCGTGCCCGTAAAATATTTTAGAAATTTTTCCTCGCGATTTTTGTACTACGCGATAGCACACGATTGACCAAAAACGAGATCGTGTGAAGTGTTGCAAGAATGGTTTGCAGCTGTTCCAGCAAAATCCGCAAAACTTAAAGTGTCGTTTCATCGCTGTAGATGAAACATGGATACATCATTATACTCCTCAGACCAAAAAGTAGTCTAAACAATGGGTTACCAAGGGGGAATCTGCTCCGAAAAAGGCGAAGACAATTCCTTCGGCCGAGAAGGTTATGGCGACTGTCTTTCGGGATTTGCAAGGAATAATCTTCATCGACTATCTGGAAAAGGGTAAAACCATTACAGGCGAATATTATTCATCGTTATTGGATCGTTTGAAAACCGAGTTGCTAGAGAAACGTCCACGATTGGCCCACAAAAAGTCCTCTTCCACCACGACAATGCGCCAGCTCATGCCTCAGCAGTTGTGGCCGCAAAACTGATGGAGATAGGGTTCCAACTCGTTTCACATCCCCCCTATTCTCCAGACTTGGCTTCGTCGGACTACTGTTTGTTCCCTAATATGAAAAAATGGCTGGCGGGGAAAAAATTTTATTCAAATGAGGAGGTGATTGTAGAAACGAATACCTTTTTTATAGAGTTGGACAAAGCCTATTATTTGGAAGGGATTAACAAACTAGAGCAGCGTTGGATGAAGTGTATAAGCCTAGAAGGAGACTATGTTGAAAAATAAAAAAGATTTATTAAAAAAAATCATGCAGTTTTTATTTTTGTACGGACTTTTCAAATGACCCTCGTAATCAGGGAGCATGCAAGTAGAATTAATCATCGAGCAAACTCAAGAAATCAGCTACTAACCTTGATTTTTTGAAAATATTGGTTTTCGCTTAAGAGATCGTGTTTGAGCGGCAGGCTAATGGATAAATTAAAAGTAAAAATATTGTGAATTCCGTGTATTAAAAAAGTGAACAAGTTTTCATATGTTTGCAGAAAGTTTGAGGTATCCCGATTCCGTAGAAAGATCTGTCATCATTCACAAATATTTCCAAGAATGTTATTGAATGCCTAGAGAAACTTTGATAATTTATAGGTGCCAAACTCCATTTATACGGATTATTGCTCGACTTATTGCTGATCTGGAATAATATTAAAATGATATTGTCTGTGTAATAACAGTTTGGCACAATCTTACAGATTACCAAAATGATTGCTATGTTTGTAAGTGTAATGTTGATGGGTTTAATCATAGAAATAAATCCGTAATTGTTTATCCTGATGTAAGTAACTTTACGCACGCATAAAATGGAAAAACATGAAAATCCTTTTCTTTAGTTAAAACATTTTGATTTAATAGAGCTGGAAAAGGAATCTGATACTGATTTAATGATGAAAAATTTACTCATGTGGATAAACCTTATCTTTTCGATGAAAATTTCTTGGATGATTTTATTCGTAATAATTTTATTTTAATCTGCCTAAGGATTCAGCAGAATTTCTCAATTAAAGACTGTCAGAATGCAATTTTTTAGAACTTGGTATAAAAGTGTCAGTTTACAGAAATAGAGATTAGTAATTTCATGACTTACAGGGGGGTCAATAAGTCTTTACAAAAAGAAGGAAAAAAAAGTTTTGCGTACGTAATTTTTTTTTATTTTGCAACAAAATCTTCTTGAAGGTCGATACATTCTATTAAATGGCCGTCCAGTTTTTTAAGCCATCAGAAAAATATGATTTTTGAAAACCCTCAAAATAGGCATTTGTTTTGGCGATGACTTCTTCATTCGACGTGAATCGTTCGGCAAGCTATTTTTTGAGATTAGGAAATAAGAAAAAGTCACTTGGAGCTAAATCAGGCGAATATGGCCAATGGTGAATTAATTCGAACTTTAAATCGTTAATTTTTGCCATCGAAACTGCACACGTGTGAACTTAAGCATTGTTGTGAAGAAAGAGGCATTTTTTTTGTTCAGGTGAGGACGTTTTTCTCTGATTTTTTCTTTCAGAATAATATTGTCCAGTAATCGTCTAGCCCTCTTCTAAGAAGTGATTCTAGAAGTATATGATTCCATACGCATCCCAGAAAACCGTGGCCATAATCTTGCCAGCTGACTTTACTGTCTTTGCCTTCTTTGGGGCTGGTTCTCCTGCGGTAATCCATTGTATAAACTGTTCGTTGGTTTCACGAGTGTAGTGGCGTACCCATGTTTCGTCTACACATACGAGTCGACGCTAAAAGTCTTCCGGATTAGGACGTATGCGTGCCAAAAGAGCCTCAGAGGTGACCACGCGGGTTCGTTTGTTTTCAACAGTGAACAAACGCAGCAGCCATCTTGCATATATTTTTTTCATCCCCAATTTTTCATACAAAATTGAAATAATTGTACCATTTGATACCCCTGTGGCCTCAACTAATTCTCGCAATTTGAATCTTCTATCACTCAACACCATATCGTGGATTTTGTTGACCATTTCGGGCGTACTCACTTCTACGGGGCGTCCTGAACGAGGTTCATGTTTTGTTGTTGTACGGCCTCGTTTAAATTGATTTACCCAGTAGTAAACAGTCTTAAACACAGGGACAGACTTGCCATGAACGGCGTTCAACTCAACTGTGATTTCTTTTGGTGTAAGGCCTTTTAAATGAAAATGTTTTATCACCGCTCGAAACTCTGTTTTTTCCATTTTTCAAATAAACCAATAACTTTTTGTTCAACCAGCGCTGACAAAAAAACGACTCAATGAATCGAGCTGAAACTTTGTACGATATCTAGTTAGTAGTAATGCTTGCCAAAAACATCATAATTTAAGCGTGACGAGCGCCATCTCTTGGATTTTGTAAAGACTTATTGATCCTCCCTCGTACTGAAATAATTTCTAACGGTCCGTTGTATTTGAGATCGAGTTTCGCGTTTTTACCATCCGCTGCGCTCGAAATCGTGTATGCACTTTGCGCTAAACAATATCGCCTACCTGGAAAAGCGCCTGATGCCTACCCTTACCGTAGTATTTCCTTTACCTTTCCTGAGCTTCATCAATATGCCTAGCTACCAAGTCGCGTAACGCATTGAAACGTCATAGCCTGTCCTCCCACGCCTTCGTATCTATCTTATCAATAGGAGCTTTTACCACAATCTTACGCCTTAAACTCTTTTATACTAGTAGAGTAGTACTTTTATACTACTTTTATACTGGTAGATCCCTACCAAAGTTTAGAAACCCCGGCGATATCTTCGTAGACGTCTGAGTCGCCGTATTGATAGCATGACGAAATTCATGTAAATACCTCTCCCATCTCCTGTGATCGGCATCTACAAACATCGCTATCATCGTTTTTAGTGTTCGATTCATATGTTTAACCGGATCGCTTTGCTGGTGATACGCAGGGAAAAATACGGGCTCGATACCGTATTTTCGCAACCTGTCCTAAAAACACTTTGCTTCTATACGCCTTCGCATTATCACTGACGCTATATTCCGGAGTTTCCCACCTAAACAGGATTAACTCCTCGAGGGCGGTAGCAAGAGCAGGACTGTCCGCCGACCATAGCGGTTTTAACTCGACCCACTTGATACATAAGTCTTGAAAAACACCAGGCATTTGAACCTATTATTGCTACGGGGCAGCTCTACCAAGTCAGTCTCTACCACGTCCCATGGTCTTTCTACTACGCGTTTACCCATTAGGCCTTGAGGCGCCTGCTGAACTACCTTGTACTTGTGACATTGAGAGCACTCATCTACGAACGTCCTCACATCATACCACACTCCTGGCGAGGAATACTCACGAGCAATTCGATCGTATGTATTTGTACGGCCGAAGTCTCCTGAGAACGGTTCGCAATGAGCGTCTCTCAACACCCTTTCCCAGTACGCCAGCGGCACTACCATGCGCCAGTATTCCTCGCGATTAGTTACCGAGTTGAGCAAGTGATCGCGCATGAACCGATACAGGATATTATTCTCTACCCTCCCATTCTCGAATTTCTTCTGTCTTTGAAGAACGTCTTTCACACGTTGTAGATACCAAGCATCCTGTATCTTATCAAAGGCGCAAACCTCGAGCTCGTCCTCAAATTTTCGCGAAAGTGCGTCCGGCACATGGTGCAGCGCTCCCTTTCTATGTACTATTGCGTAATCTAACTACTGAAATTCTAGTACTTATCTTTCCAATCGACCTGTTAGCTCGCATTTATTTAGGATCCTTGTGAGCGCACTATGATCCGTAACGATGACAAAGTGTGAGCCTTCTATATAAGGCCTAAACTTTTTTACCGCAAAAAGTACCGCCAAAAACTCGATTTCGCTCACCGTGTAATTTCACTCGTATGTGTTTAGCATCCGAGTGCCGTAGCACATGGGATGCTTACCAGTGTCGAATACCTGGACCAAACACGCACCAACCGCGAAAGAAGAGCCATCGCAGTGCACGTAAAAGGGGCGCATAAAATCAGGGCGCGCGAGTACCGGAGCCTCTGCTAATGCGCGCTTCAACCTCTCCAATGCAACTTGCTGTTCTTCTTTCCATTCCCACGGCTGGTTCTTCCGAATAAGCTTGGTCAACGGGTCCTTTATCTCACTCTCATGTTCGATAAAACGCGCGTACCATCCTAACATACCTAGGTAACGGCCCAATTAAGCTACGTTACTCGGTGCGGGATAATCTACTATTGGCTTTACTTTGACATCATCCGGACGGAAACCCTCACTATCTAACCTGTACCCTAAATAAGTTACCTCGGTACAGAAGAAATCGAACTTTTTTAAGTTTATTTCTAGACCGACACTTACTAAACGCTTCAATACATTCTCTAACCAAATCACGTGACTATCGAAATCCGTGCTAACTAATAGCAAATCGTTGAGATACCAAAAAACATGCGGCTCGTATTCTGAACTGAAAAGTGCATCCATCAGACGCGTGAAAGTAGCCGGCGCATTTATCAAACCAAACGGCATTCGCTCGAACTCCCATAAACCAAGACCAACGACCGCGAATGCCGTATATTGTTTGCTGTTTTCCGATAGCGAAATTTGCCAAAACGCCGCTCACAGATCTATCTTCGACAGGTAGACTGCTCTGCGCAATTTGTCCAAAAAAAGCATCAATGCTAGGCTTCGCATACGCGTCTACTTTCGTAACCTTGTTTACTGGTCTACAATCGAGACAAAATCTATAACTACCGTCCTGTTTACGTACGATTACCGGCGCGCTCCATTGACTATTCGATGGCCCAATTATTTTCGCTTTCCATAGCCGCTTAGTTTCTTCTTGCGTAAACGCTAATATAGGAGGCGATATTCGGCACATTAAAGTCTTTATCGGGCGCGCATCACGTACGTTGATGACGTGCTCGATATCTCTGGTAACCGCCGGAGATTCACCAGGCTCCGGGACAATCCGGCGAACTGATGCCAGGATTGTCTCTCGCTGAGCCTCCTCGTACTTATTTAAACCTGCACATTCCGCAAAAACGACTACCTCGTTACTACTCTGTTCTGCTAACAGATATCAATCTTCTTGGTCACCTGCTCGCCAAGCGCAATTACCGTTGCTAATATTTATATCCCATACTATACAAAAGTCGACTCCTAAAATCAAGTCGTGTCTAAGCGTAGATACTACCGTCGCAATTAACCAATCCGTCCTACCACCAATTTCAAAACTCAGCTTCAAGTCGCCCCACGTTCGCGGCTTCTCACCCGATATGCCTTCTACGAATATCGTAGGCGGCTTTAAACGGTCCCTAAACCGTAAGCCGAGAGTAGGTCCCACTACCGATACTTGAACACCTGAATATAGCAGCGCTGTATAGACTTTCCCGCCTATGTCGATTTTAATAAAGAACCTGTTCTCTACGGCTGCGACTAACGCTGGATCCGATTCATCCGCCGTTTTCTTCGGGATTTCTGAGTTCCACTCACACCCTCCCCTCAACAAGCTCACCTTTATTATACCTTTTCGCCCTAATTTCGGCATTCCTGCTCGCACGAGCGTACGGCAACCGAGCTGCCGGCGGTGGCTGGACAGCCGAAGGTAATGCATTTTTTTTCATCGGCCGCACTTGTACCTTTGCCCGGCGACTGGGCTTGCTAGCGCGTAGCGGTGACGCTTGATACCCGCGTTTTCTGCTCTTGTTCGCGCGGCAATTCAGCCGCCAAGGGCGTAGCAGCTATTGCGGGCTCATTGCCGAAGTTTGCGCAACGCGCATTGTCCGCTGCTACATCACGCGAATCGTCATGAACTAGAAATTCTTTTTTTTAAGCGCGCGCTTTGCGCTTAGTACACAACGGAAAATTACTTAATTAGCTATTCATTAATTTACCATTTCCGTTCCCATTACCTCGATTGCTAGGCCCACAAGGGATGCCGTGTAACGAAAGCTTCGCTCGTTATCAATTTTAAAGTTGGACAAGTGAGGCGCACTCGCTCATGGCAATCGAGGAGGGGGAAAAGGGGGGTAAGGTAAATAAATGAAATTAATTAAAAAGTACACACAAATCTCAATCAAATCGAAATGTAATCAAGTCTAATTAAAATCAAAATCACACTTCAACTTCAAATACCGCAAATAAATAAACCATATAATTATACTTATAACCAGCTATACAAACTCTTAACCACTAATTAACATAACAATGTTACAGACACTTCTTAACACTACTGAACACAATGGTGTTCCTATCACGTACTACCACAAAAGAACAAAGAACAAATTATCTAATTAACAGGCTAACAAATCTAACCGACTTATAAACATCTCGCCCGGCAGGTGACCGCCTTGACGACAAATCGATTTAGCCTACTTATACTAAAAGAGAAAGCCGCCCAGCGAAAGGATCGCCTTAACGGTACTCTACCTTAACAAATTTATGACGCCTACCATAATTAAGGCAGGTAGCCGGCGCGTGCACGCCTTACTTCCTATCTGACTCTTACGATTACTCGCTGTGCTATACCGTTGAAGAGAGAGAGAGAGAGAGAGAGAGAGAATAGATTACGAGCCTTGACCTTATCGATGCAGAAACGGGAGGCCTGGCTGCGCCCTCTTGCCTTCTCCTTCGGGTAACGTCCCAAGCAGATGCTGTAAAAGTCCTCTGTTTCTTTTCGGCTTCTTCTCATCTTCTTGGTGGCGTGTACGTTCGGCTGACCTTTCGTGCGCTCTCAACTGCACTCTTCACCGTTTACCGACTCACAACCGTCTGTATCTCGGATCGACTAACGATCGTCTAACGACTCGTTCGCTTCCGCAATCGACAGATTCTTCGCTCGTTCTTTCTCTCCCCACTTGATCTACTTATTAGGCAGCACGCGACCATTGTGCTAATTGGTTACGCGTCGCGCGCCTGCCTAATCCTGCATCGGGCACGCACGCCCCTAACTTTCTCTCTCTTTCTAACACCTATACATTATCGTCTACTTGACTACTTCAAGCCGGCTCGGCCTCACTCGTCAATCTCCGTGAAACAAAAGCCATGCATTAGGCGCCTTTAAAAATGCGCCTAATTCTGGTCACCGTTCCTTGCCGAGAGAGGGGGAATTCGGGAAAAATACCGACAGGAACAAGCGCATCGCTTGCTCTCGTCATAATTGTTTAAATGAGAATTTATAGGTTATAATCGACTGAATCATAAAAATCATCAGATTATAACTATTTTTCTATCACCAGAAGAATAGGTACTATCCTTATATTAGTAAAGGAATAATCAATCAATCAATATCTCTCTCTGTCTCTCTCTTGAATTAGTCCATGATCACGGTAAGATCCCGTATACAGTTCAATTTATCTATAGCTAGTTTATTTATTTGCGCTGGTTTTCTGTTACGAGTACAACATGCGCAACCCATCTTTAAAGTGTCGATTACCTTAGCAGCGAGGAACACGATTTTTAACGGCTTAAACAATCGTTGATTCTATCATCCTATCGTTATGTTAAATAGCTAAAATTTTATTAAAAGTCATTTCTATATAGTGAGATATAAAATAATATGATTTAAAATAACTTGAACTGAATTATATGCAATAAATTTAGAATATTGAAATTTATACTAAGTCTACACTGCCGGTCAGTCACTTTTACCCCCCTTCTAGCAAAATTGCTTGAACTTGGAAGTTTCATATTTTTGGTGAGAATCAACGTGTAGAGACGAGCGGGGGCATATTTGGAAGCTCTTTTCAAGAGCTTTCGAATAGTATGCATAACAAAATTTATGAAATCGGGTTTCTAATTTTTTTAATCGAATATTCATCAATGAAAATTCCGGAATCAAATATGACCCTTGTATGAGAAATTTTCTTGAAAATTGACATTTTTTCAACTTTTTATAACTTTGTAAATAAACATCCTAGAAAAAAGTGTACATGAAAGAAAATGTTTCTTTTTTCACGTAGAATACTGTAAAATTTTTTCAGATTAAAAAAAAATATTTTTTTTATCCATCTTTCTATGGTCGGTCAAAAAAAAAAGTAAAATATTCGTCTGCAACGTGAAATTGTCTTCTTGTAAAATAAAAATTGTAGATTTCAAAAACTTGTTGTTCCTATTTTTTTTCCTCACAAAAACGTTGTTTTTCAATTATTTTTCAACGCTGTTTTTATAGCCGGTGCAAAAAAAAATATATCTTGTACAGGAGACGATAGTGAGTATACGTGTATGTGTTCACACCCAGTAATCACAGGCTTACGAAGGTGGTCCGATACGTACTTAGCCTACAAAAGAAAAACGAAAATTTTGGAAAAGTGGCATTTTATTTTTCAACATAGTCTCCTTTTAGTTCGATACACTTGGCCCAGCGATGCTCCAACTTATTTATCCCGTCTAAAAAATACCTTTCCTCTAGGTCTGAAAAGTAGGCTTCCGTGGCAGCGACTACCTCCTCATTCAACTCAAATTTCTGCCCGGCGAGTGACTTTTTCAAGTTTGGAAACAAAAAGAAGTCGCACGGGCCTAAATCTGGAGAATACGGTGGATGGGGCAGCAGTTCGTAGCCTAATTCGACCAATTTGGCCATGACGACGTCGGAGGTGTGAGCCGGTGCGTTGTCATGGTGGAAGAGCACTTTTTTCTTCGCCAAATGGGGCCGTTTTTTCTACAATTCGACGTCGAATCGGCCCAATAATTCGGCATAGTACAGCCCTGTGACCGTTTTACCCCTCTCCAGGTAGTCGATGTAGATCACACCTTGTCAATCCCAGAAAACGGTGGCCATCACCTTTCCGGCCGAAGGAGCAGTCTTCGCCTTCTTCGGAGCACTTTCGCCTGGTAAAGTCCACTGTTTCGACTGTTCCTTGATCTCTGGTGTATACCAGTGGATCCAGGTTTCGTCGACTGTCACGAAACGGCGAAGAAACTCCTTCGGATTGCGCTTAAACAGCGTCAGACATTGCTCTGAAGTTGTCTCACGGTTGCGCTTGTTTTCCGGAGTGAGCAAACGCGGCACCCATCGCGTCAACAGCTTTCTCATGCCCAAAATTTTATGCAGGACATGACCCACGCGGTCTTTTGAGATGCCTACGATCTTAGCTATCTCGCGCACCTTCAATCGTCGATCTACCAATACGAGATCGTGAATTTTTGTCACGTTATCCTCTGTGGTAGCCGTTTTCGGAGCACCTGGACGTGGCTCTTCAAAAATCGACGTGCGACCACATTGGAACTCGTTAAACCAATTTTTGACTGTCGCCATCGAAGGAGAAGAGTCACCGTACACAGAATCTAAGCGCTTTTTGATTTCGCTGCGCGATTTCCCTTCCAAAAACAAGAATCGAATCTCAGACCGATACTGCTCTTTTTCCATTTTTCAAAAATCAACGGACATACTTTCTTTCACACGTTCTCAAAAATAAACTACAACTCCGATCCGGCTAAAATCTTGACAGTAACCATCGAGAAGGTTGTACTACGTGATAGAATATTTCTTTTGCGAGAGTGGCGCCATCGGGCGGTGAGGCTAAGTACTTATCGGACCACCCTCGTATTTAGTAGGTACCCAACACGCTGTATACTCAGGTGTTTACAAATAAAGTTATATACGAACGCTCACCATATGTAATGTGGTATCTTCTTAAATATTTCTGTGTCTACGATTATGAGCAAACTAGTCGATCGCGAGCGTTTCAAGTGTGAACAACTGTTTGTGTAATGTGGAGTGAATATGGCAAAATCGAAAAATTTGTCCGTGCGTGAACGTAATATGATCATTGCCCTTCATGAACTGCAAATGAGTAGTCACGCTATTTCAAAGCAGTTGAAAATAGACAGGCGCACAGTGGATTATAATATTAAAAAGTTCTGTACATCTGGAAGTGTCGAAAATAGGCAACGTAAACCAAGAAGACAAACTACTGCCAAAGAAGATGACTACATTTGTCGAACAAGTTTGCGTAATCGAAAAGTCACTGCCTCTGAACTTACCGCAGATGTCAACAAACATTTAGAAAAACCTGTGAGTGTGAGTTCGGTGAAGAGACGTTTGCGAGAGAAAGGACTTTTTGGTCGAGTTGCCGTTAAGAAGCCACTTCTACGATGTGTAAATAAAAAGAAACGCTTACAGTGGGCAAAAAGTCATAAAAATTGGGCTGTTTCTAATTGAAAAAATGTTCTGTGGTCTGACGAGTCAAAATTTGAAATTTTTGGAAGTAGAAGGAGAGTATATGTAAGAAGACGGGTTGGTGAGAAATATAATAGTGATTGTTTAGTTCCAAGTGTGAAGCATGGTGGTGGTTCAGTTATGGTATGGGGTTGTTTTGCTGGATCAAATGTAGGTGATATTGTGAAAATTGATGCAATCTTAAAGAAAGAAAGTTACAAAAACATTCTATAAAGGAACGGTGTAACATCAGGAATTCGACTAGTTGGAGCATAATTTGTGTTTCAGCAAGATAACGATCCAAAACATACATCCAAATTATGTAAAAATTATCTCTTAAATTTAAAAAAGAAAAAAAAATTGAAAGTTATGCAATGGCCAGCCCAGTCGCCTGATCTGAATCCCATCGAACTGCTATGGGAAGAGCTCGATCGAGCAGTGAGAAAATCTTGCCTAAGCTCTGCAACTAATTTATGGAAAATTTTACAAAGAGATTGGAACAATCTCCAATAAACCACATTGGACAAACTAGTCGCAAGGATGCCAAGAATATGCAAAGCTGTTATCAAGCATAAAGGAAAACACTTTAATGAAAGAAAAGTTTAATTTCTGTGATACAAGTTCTAATTATCGGAAGTTTATGTTTGTTAATTACAAAGTCACTATTGTTACGTGTTATTGTTATGAGACGGTGCATTTATTTATTCTAATTTTATTTATTTCGAATGATATTTAGCTAAAAATTTGATTCATAGTCCTATCGCATTTGGTTACTTTTGTCTAGTTTTTGTTATCTATTTTTGTTGTCTATTTCTATGTTATGACATTCTACTAAAAATACGCTAGAATCTAATCCAGAGTGAAATAGTAGATAATCTTCAAGTTTTAGGCTCAATGAAACTTATGTAAAGTTATTATTTCAAATAAATAACTTTCCCGATTAAGCATGTATTTTCATTTGAATCATGACATATCATTATTGTTATTGAAAAACAGTGTTCTTGTGAGGAAAAAAAATGGGAACAACAAGTTTTTGAAATCTACAATTTTTATTTTACAAAAAGACAATTTCACGTTGCAGATGAATATTTTACTTTTTTTTTTGAACGACCATAGAAAGATGGATAAAAAAAATATTTTTTTTTAATCTGAAAAAATTTTACAGTATTCTACGTGAAAAAAGAAACATTTTCTTTCATGTACACATTTTTCTAGGATTTATATTTACAAAGTTATAAAAAGTTGTGAAAACGTCAATTTTCAAGAAAATTTTTTATACAAGGATCATATTTGATGGAAAAAATTTTTTGATGAGTGATTTGGATAGCGTTTGGAAAAAGGAAGAAAATGCTGTGCTCAAAATTTTTGTGGGATTTTTTCCCTAGAATTGGCAAGTTATCAAAGATAGACTGAAAATTTCGGAATTTTCATTGATGAGTATTCGATTGAAAAAATTAGAAACCCGATTTCATAAATTTTGCGATGCATACTATTCGAAAGTTCTTGAAAAGAGCTTCCAAATGCTCCCCCCGCTCGTCTCTATACGATGATTCTGACCAAAAATATGAAACTTCCAAGTTAAAGCAATTTTGCTTGAGGGGGGGTAAAAGTGACTGACCGGCAGTGTATGTTAAATAAATAATTAATTAAAATTATAGGAATAAAATAAATTTCGCAGAATTGTAAATCTACGTTCACTTTTGAGAAAGACTTCTATGTAATTAGGAGTACTTAGGGGTACTTTGTTTATTCAATTTTTTGTGTGAATTTCAACATTGAATTAAACGTGGTTGATTGGATTTTATTTAAATAAATTATTACGATGTATGAAAATTCATTTGATATAATGATATTAAAAACATTAGAATAAGAAAATAAAAATAAATTTTTTAGAAAATTTCTATTATAACAATTTTATTTATTCATTACATTGTAATCATTTACCGTTAATTGTTTACTTAACTTATAAGTAACTTAAATCTAACTTTTATTTCAGTTTTATGTGGACCTCCCGGCTCAGGTAAAACAATGACACTATTTTCGGCTTTGAGAGCACTACCTGATATGGAAGTTGTTGGCTTAAATTTTTCATCTGCAACAACGCCTGAACTATTATTAAAAACATTCGACCATTACTGTGAATATCGTAGGACACCTAATGGAGTTGTATTATCACCAGCTCAACTTGGAAAATGGTTAGTTTTATTTTGTGACGAGATCAATTTACCTGAAATGGATAAGTATGGTACACAAAGAGTAATATCATTTTTGAGACAACTTGTAGAGCATAAAGGATTTTTTAGAACAAGCGATCAAGCTTGGGTATCAATAGAAAGGATACAATTTGTTGGAGCTTGCAATCCACCAACCGATCCCGGAAGAAAGCCCTTAAGTTACAGATTCTTACGTCACGTTCCTGTTATTTATGTTGATTATCCCGGTGAAGTTTCTTTAAAACAAATTTATGGTACATTCACAAGAGCCATGCTTAGATTGATTCCATCCCTGAAAGGCTATGCTGAGCCATTGACAAATTCAATGGTAGAATTTTATTTAACATCTCAAGAACGTTTTACGCAAGATATGCAACCCCATTACGTTTATTCCCCTCGTGAAATGACACGATGGGTTCGGGGTATCTGCGAAGCAATAAGACCATTGGACAATTTATCTATTGAGGGTCTAATTCGTCTTTGGGCCCATGAAGCTCTACGACTTTTTCAAGATAGATTAGTTGAAGATACGGAAAGAGTTTGGACAAATAAAACTATCGACATTGTCGCTTTAAAACATTTCCCTGGAATTAATAAAGAAATCGCTTTGAATCGACCAATTTTATATAGTAATTGGCTTTCTAAAGATTACATTCCAGTAAGTAGACGAGAATTAAGAGGCTACGTAAAAGCAAGACTCAAGGTTTTTTATGAAGAAGAATTGGACGTTCCATTAGTACTTTTTGATGAAGTTTTGGAACACGTCTTACGAATAGATAGGATTTTTAGACAACCCCAAGGTCATTTACTTCTCATCGGTGTATCAGGAGCTGGAAAAACTACCTTGTCCCGTTTCGTTGCTTGGATGAATGGTCTCTCAGTTTTTCAAATAAAGGTAATATTTATAATAGTAAAATATTTTCATTAACATTTTTTGAAGGAGCTATTTATAATTTGTGTATATCTGTAATTTGCAACGGTAGTCGATTCAATTAATCGAACCGTTCGCGATTCTGATTTTCGCGCGTTAGTTCTAAGTATTGAGAGAGAGAGGGGGCGCGCGATCTTTCAAATTAGCAGTTACGCTTCAGCTGTATTCGAACGAGCATCGCCGATTTTTATTTGCACAGTTTTTCTCGCCGAGTAATAGTTTTCCTGGGACAATCTCGTGCGTGAGTGTGATAGCGATATTACAGCAAGTACGGGGCTTCGGAAGCAGTTTGCAGCTGAATAGCAGAGTGAGGCAGCGCAGTCAATTATTCAAAGGACAGAGACAGTTGATATTTTGCTGACATCAACAATTACGGCTGATCACCGTAATTGCACCGCAGGGTAGGTGCACCTCCCTTTATTATCGCGTGTCTAAATATATTTATTATTTTGTTTAGCCGCGTTAGCGTTGATAATTTTGTATTCGCGCCGAGCGTTAGATCGCGCCAATTTTCGTATCTTCTCTCTCTCTCTCTTTCTCACCGAAAGTTATTTAATTGTAAATCCTGTTCGCGTGCGTCAGTCTTTCGGCCCGATAAAGACTGTAGAGATTTTTATCAATAAAATCTATTAAAATTATTCGCCAATTTCGTCATATAATTTTTTCTAATAGATTAAACAATTGAAATAGGCAAGTTTTAATCCGATCATAGCTAGGGGATTAAGTGGATTAGGAGCAAAGTCGATTACACTTAAAACTCATCGTGTGTCACAGGGCACGTGACTTAAGGTGAGTTCAACTCCGCTTGATCGAAGACAACCAAGTTAAGTCAGCTGACGTTAAGGCGAATACACGTATTAACATACGTGTTAACGGAGCGGCGGTTTGCTCTGCATCGTGGGAGTTTGCTCTTATATAAATTTCTCATTTTGCAGGTTTATCCCCCCGTTACATGGCGCCTAATTGGTATTAAGACCCGTGTCGTGCGAATAGGATTGTGCGTCGAAGGTAATCGACGCACGAGAGAGAGAGACGATTGCGCGAGCGCTTAGGATGGTTTGAGCGGGTAGTAGAGCGAGATCGTGAGCGGTACGCCCTCTGCTGGGGAAAAAACGAAACCACTTCGAACCTTTGGTTAAAAATTGTTAAGATTATTGTAAAAAGGGCCGAAAGCGATAATTATTGGTAGGTCGAAGTGATTTCAGATCGTACGGGAGAATCAGGTGTTAACCTATTTCAGCCACAGTTAGGTGGATAAAGGGGGGTTGGTAGCACCTGATCAACGATAAGGCAGAGAGCGCGACCCAAGCGTGCAGTCCAAATAGTAGCCAGGCGGAGCAAGCAAACAGCAGGCTCCGACCTTAGGTAGGATATTTTTATAATATTTATAGAAAGTTTGCGGAGACTGCACGCGCTCATAATCTCCTTTTAAAAGTCCTCATAAAAGGAGGTATTAAAAGTACTGACACTAAATAGTGTACACCCCGCTCATATCTTGGGTGATAGGAGGCGGTAGTCGTCGATTAGGCCGAAATTTTAAACCTCAACCGCATCCTACACCCGTGCGGAGGCAAGATGGCTCTGTTGTCAGCTCAAATCGACAATTGGGCATTAGAGCTGACCTCCGCACAGCGCGAACGTTATTTAGCGGATTTGGAGCTGCGCAAGGATGGAAGTGTCATCCAACAGGCGGCTAGGCTTGGGAGATGGTTGCTGGGTGAGTACACCGCCACAGATTTTCAAGAGACCACGCACAGCAAAGAGGTAGCGGGGCGCAGGAGGCGATCCCGACAAGCGTGGCTTGACACAGTCTGTGACGAGTTGGAAAACTCCACCACGGATGATAACAGCGACCATCCCCTCAGGATCATCAATAGGGGGGGGGGGGAATATCATTGACTGACATGTCAAGGACATTCACCTGCCCGGATGAGGACTCTGAGGGTGAAGCCAGCCGCCAAGAAGAGGATGAACTCATCCAGAAGGCCCTTAGCACGCAAGAGCAGGAGAAGGGGGAGAAGAGACGGAGCAATCCGGACCCCAGGTCGCAGGAATCCTGCACTCGGAAGGAACCTCAGGAAGAATTATCCTTGAGTGAAGCCTTCCGAGAGATAGAGTATCTGAAGGAGGGAATAGACCATAACCAAAAGTTGGTAGGTCGAATCCTAGAAACCCTTCAGACTCTGCAGGGATTACAGGTGTGTGCGGAGCGCGAGGCGCAGGACATGCGCATACGAATTCGAGAGCTGGAAGACGCAATGCATGACATGGCCAGTGCTAACCGTTCTTCTCAGCGTGACTCGGTTCAACCGCGCTCCGGACGTAATGTGGACTTTCAGGACACATACACCTGTCACTACGACTCGGGGATTCCGGGGAGTACACCGGCTCCTCCAAGACCAATACCTAGGAGAAGGGACGTCACCACACCGGAAGTCGTCCAACGAAGAGGAGGTGAAGAGGATTCTGAAGTTTATGGGAGATCCGCACCCGTTCGACAGAGGAGTCGAAGCGGATCATCTGGCACCGGACATCAGATATTCTCAGGGCTCTCCACAACCCGAGATGTTGGGAAAATTGTCCGCGGATGGAAATTGAGGTTTGCGGGCAGTAGGGCACAGAGCGTAGATACGTTTCTGTCGAGGTTGGAGGATCTGCGCGTAGGTGTAGGACTAACTGACGACGAAGTGCTTTGTTCCGTATCAGAGATCCTCGAAGGTAACGCGAGGACCTGGTACGATAACAACAAGTACCAGTGGCTCAGTTATGACGAGTTCGTCGCGGACGCCCGGGATTGGTTTGGCACAAGTACGCAACAGCAACAAAGGCTGTTGCAGGAAGCCCAGAACCGGTTCCAGGGTGAGGACGAACTAGTGCGAGACTACGTGTCCAATCTGGTGGCTCTTGTCAATAGGCTAGAACCACCTATGCCTTTGGAGAGGTTATTAGACCTACTCCATGCAAACCTCCTTCCAACCATCCAAATCCAGCTGCGCCGGAGCGAGATGACGTCGATACGCGAATTCAACAGGAGGGTGACCGAGGTACAGAACACCTTATCTTATGGTCGCCGTCCACGTGTATTCGCTGACCCCAACTCGACGATCTTCCCTCAGCCGAGCAAAAGAACGGCTGGTAGTAAATCCCAAACCGCTGCAATGGCCAGCGAAGGGAAGGCGCGTGCGAAAAAGGAGGGAAATCCGCAGCGCGGACTGGGCGTGGAGAACCCCGTCAGGAGGCCTACCGAACAAGCATCGGTATCGGCTACGCAAGCTTCCACTTCTGATAAGAAGATGGAAGAACGCCTGGAGGGCATCGAGCGGATATTGCGCAAGTTGGCCGCTGACAAGCAAGCCAGCCCTCCAGAACAGCGTAAGAGCCGATGGCGTGGAGGAAGGAAAAATTCTCCTTCTTCCAGGTCTCCTGGCGAGCGGCGAGAAGGGCAGAGGCGGAAGATAGACTTTACTAAGCCTCTCCAATGTTCCGCTTGTGGCAAACTGGGTTTTAGTCGCAAGTTCTGCCCAGATTGCAACAAGGGAAACAACAAGGAGAGCGAAGAGAAGAGGTCATCTTCGCGCCTCCAGTAAATTCGACCTCTCGCTGCGGGTCGCCGATGGGAAACAGCAAGTTGTCGGCGACCCAGGGATCCAAACAAGTCCTGGGAGGGCATCAAGAGAGCCTAGGACATAGCAGTATATTAGAGCGGAAGGCAATTGAACCCGATGTCAGCCCTCGGCAGAATAGGAGAGTGGTTATCCTGAAAGGACCAGATGGCCACATACAGGTTGTGGAAGAGGGGGAAGACTCCAGCGAGAGCCCCTCCACACAAAAAGCTCCTCTGCCGAAGGGATCCACGAGTAGAAGCCAGCCCACCATCGTCGCGGCCGCGGAAGGAAAAAAGTCGCTGAAAAGCACGATGAAAGGAGGCGAAGATGGGACTCGTGGATATGACCCAGAGGATGAGACCAGGTGGTGGTTGCGGGTAGACATAGGTGACTTTAAAATCAGAGCACTCTATGATACCGGCGCCTCATCCACGGTCATGGGTCAATTAGGACTGAGATTGGCATCGGAGATGGGACTCGGGTTGAATGTGACCAGGGCGGGCGATGCAAGGCTTGCTGATGGACGCCCGTGCCCTATAATTGGTCACGTGATGTTCCCTTTTAAAGTAGGGGGAATCACGAAGACAATCAGAGTCGCCATTACGCCGCTGCTCACAGATGACTGCTATGTAGGCGCGAACTTTATAAGAGAGTTCCGCGCAATTTTGGATCCCGATGAGGATGAATTATGGCTTAAGGACGCCCAAGTGAAAGTACCAATGGAAGTGGCTGGAATTGATGGTACGGCATTTCTCGCACCGGTAGGACTATGGGAAGCAACGGAGTCACAGCTTGAAGAAATTGAAGACCTCGTCAGAAGATTGATTCCTGACGGGGGTCAGGCTTTAGGTTGTGCCGTGGGGGTTGAGCATGAAATAGATGTTGAAAATGCTCGACCCATCAAACAGAAGTACTACCCAGTCTCAGATAGAATGCGAGAGGAAATGCACACGCTGGTCAAAGATATGCTGGAAAAGGATGTTATCGAACCAGCGACTAGCGGATGGTCAAGTCCAGTAGTAATGGTAAAGAAGGCAGATGGAAAGTATAGGTTTTGTGTGAACTATCAAAAGGTAAATGCAATTACCAAACCTGATGCCTATCCTTTACCATATATGAACGACATCCTAAGACGAATAAGGGATGCAAAGTTCATATCTACTTTGGACTTGAGCAGTGCGTACCATCAAATTCCCTTAAAGGAAGAATCGCGTCCAATATCAGCGTTTACAGTTCCTGGATTAGGGCACTTTCAATTTAAGAGAATGCCCTTCGGACTGTCATACGCAGGAGCGACCTTCCAGAGGTTGATGGACAAGGTGATAGGCCCGGATATGGATCCATTCGCTTTTGCTTACCTTGACGACGTAATTGTGGTTTCGTCGTCCTTTGAGGAGCATAAGCGGCACCTAGAAAGGGTATTAAAAAGAATTCTAGGTGCGGGCCTAACCATCAACAAAGATAAAAGTCACTTCTGTAAGACGGAAGTCAGGTACTTGGGAGTTCTTGTCAACCAGGACGGAGTAAGACCAGATCCCGAGAAAATACGCCCGATATTAGAATATCCAACATCCCGGACTGTCAAACAGGTGAAGCGATTCATGGGAATGACCTCGTGGTATAGACGTTTTATACTTTGCCATGATCGCTGAACCTATAAACCGCCTGACAAAGAAGAATGTACATTTCTCTTGGGAGAAGTAGCAAGAGCGAGCTTTCACGAGATTGCAGGAGGCGATGACTTCCGCCCCAATACTGCAATCACCCGATCCGAACGGTCAGTTTGTACTGCAAACTGATGCTAGTGACAGTGGGATCGGGGCAGTTCTCGCACAGGATGTCGATGGAGAGGAGCGTGTAATAGAATACGCCAGCCGATCACTCAACAGTGCTGAGAGAAATTATACGGTCTCCGAGAAAGAGTGCTTGGCAGTGGTATGGGCCATTGGAAAGTTCCGGCCGTATATTGAAGGGCATCACTTCAAGGTCATCACTGATCATAGTTGCCTGAAATGGCTCCACAATATGAGAAATCCCACAGGAAGATTAGCGCGATGGGCGCTAGCATTGCAAGGCAATGTCTTCGATATCGAATATCGAAGAGGGGATCTCAATGTGGTGCCAGACGCTTTATCTAGGGCCTATGAGGAGGAGGGGATTGAAGTGAGTGCTATAAATAGTCGGCCGGAGACCACTGACGCCTGGTATTTGTAACAATACCAGGAAGTATGCCAGGACCCACACTCTCATCCTACTTGGAAGGTGGTGGGAAGGAGACTGTATCATTATCAGCCTGATGAGGATGGTGAAGGGTCCATCGACAACGATGAAGCGTGGAAGCTTGCGGTGCCTAGGGAGAAAAGGTACCAGGTGCTCCAGGAAGTCCATGATGCTCCTACTGCAGGACATCAATACACGTATTAACATACGTGTTAACGGAGCGGCGGTTTGCTCTGCATCGTGGGAGTTTGCTCTTATATAAATTTCTCATTTTGCAGGTTTATCCCCCCGTTACAAATTCTATTATCAGTTACTTTGTTTGTAATCTTTTTTTATTGTCTTTGAATGTATGCATAGCTAATGTAAACATTACAAAAAATGTTGTATCATGGAGACTCTATGTAAGCCATTTAGTAATAATTTAAAATTTGCGGACTTCACGGAAATATTATTATACTGACTAAATTAAGTACAACGGTTATTATGCTAAGAGTTAATTATCATTACAACCATTATTTGATTCATTATTCCAGTAGTGTTATCGTTATATTCTTCCTACGTTTTTTTAATATAAATATAAATTTTTAAATATAATGTAAACATACGATTGAAGAAAAATTAATAATCAGATTATCAAACGTGACATTTTTCTTTGAAGTCTCTGCATATTTTATTTATTTATTTATTTATTATCAGAGTAAGTACATAGTTACATGGTTAGCAATATACATACATTACAAAATATTGTAATCCATGAGAGGTACCTCTGCGATGGTCTGGCATATAATTACAAAAGAGAAAAGAAAAAATAAAAAGAGCAGAAGGAAAAAAAAGACAACTTAAAAACTAAAGAAAGTAATATTTAAAAATCAACAATTGTAAAGCTTGCCTGAACTTGGTAGTGAATATTAAGCAGCAAAAATATAAACTAAATATTGTACTATTCTATTGCTAGCTTCTTCACCAGAATTTGATTAGCATCTGTCTTGCTGTATTGTAATATTTCATGCTTGCTTTCTTCTCTTTGCATAGATTATCCTTTCCATCTTATTTAGACGGACTAGACAAGTAAAATCAACCTCTAATGTTACCCTATAGTGAGGGAACAAACTTTGATGTTTTATAATATTGGTGAAATTCCAAGTTGATGTTAACACTACATTATCTACAACTATTTTTTTTATTTAATCCTAAAATACTTTACAATCTGTCTACATGAAGACAATAAGTAAATTTTTATAACTGTATGATTAATTTACATGGATACAGAAGATTACTCCAGTGAATATTCTTACTATTTCTTAACATTATCGAGAGGCATTGTACAATATTCTGTTTAAACTTCCATTATTTTATATTTCTTGAGTCTGGTATTTATGATTGAATCTTTGAGGAGTTTGCTGATAAGTTCGTTTGAGTGGTTTTGAAGTCTATTATTATATTTTACGTAGAAATTTTTAACTTCTTTTATTGTTGGAATGTTTAGATAATTTTTGAATGATTTGTTTTGGGACAAACCAAAGTGCGCGTACAATATTACGAAAGACTTTCGATTGGAATCTTTTCAGAATTTCAACGTTCGAATTGAAAGAAGCACCCCACAATTGAATGCTGTAAGTCCATACTGATTTGAGTATAGCTGTGTATAATAAAAGTTTGTTTTCGATTCTCAGCTCTGATTTTTCTTCTATGAGCCAGTACATTTTCCTCCCTTTTAATCCTAATTATTTTCTTTTTGTAAATATGTGCACTTTCCATGTTAACCTTCCATCCAAGTGTATACCTAAATATTTTACCTGTTCGCTTTGACGAATGTATTCGTCGTTTAATTTAATAGGTGGACAGGTATCTTTCCGAAGAGTAAATGTAGTGTGTATAGATTTGCTCTCGTTTACTATTGTTCTCCACGAGTTAAGCCAGTAATGTAAATGTTGATGTTGATGTGTTGTTAGAATTACTGTATCATCTGCATAAGTTGCTGTTATAATGCTTGGGGACTTTGGTAGATCCGATGTGTATAGCAGGTATAGTGTTGGACCTCAAACATTTCCCTGTAGCACACCTGCTTTTATTGCTTGACGTTGAGATACCTTATCATTTATTTTAACTTGGAATAACCTGTTATGGAGATATGCTTTTAATAACTTATAGTGACGTTCAGTAAACATTCGCTTGAGTTTATACAGAAGCCCATTGTGCCAGACTTTATCAAATGACTGGGCGACATCGAGAAATAAGCCTGTGCAGTACTGTTTGTCTTCGATGGCTTTTCTCGCAACGTTAACAATTCTGTTAACTTGTTCGATCGTTGAGTGATATCATCTAAATCCGAACTGATGGTCTCATATAAGTTTTTTATTCACAATAATTGGGCTAATTCTAGTTAGAAATAATTTTTCGAAGACTTTTGCGAGTATTGGTGACTGATTGGTCTATATGAAGTAACAAGTGTCGTCTCTTTACCGGGTTTAGGTATTAATATAATCTCTGCTATTTTCCATTGAGAGGGAAATTAGCAAAGGCGAAAACATGCATTTAAAACTATTGTTATTTATCTTATTGCTATTATGGGTAGTTTTTTTATCATTTTCCCTGTAATTTTATCATATCCGGGATTTTTGTGCAATTGATTTTGTTAATTATTTATAATATTTCGTTTAATTTCATTGCATTTATTGGTATGTCTTCTTGAATATCTGAGTTTTCTAATAGAATTTTTTCTTCTTGTTTAGTGATTCATCTTTGATGAGGTTTAAAGACTGAGTATAGATGTTTTGCGAACATTTCTGTTTTTCCTCGTCAGATCTGGCCTAATTACCACAGTTTTTTCTGATAGGTGATATAAATGAGGTTGGTCTCTTAAATCGTTTAGTTACTTTCCATAATGAATAATCCGTTATTTCTGCTAGACTAAGAGCTTTTAGACTAATTTGCATTTGTTTATTTTTGTTTTCGTATAACATTTTCTTTAAATCTTTAATTGTTATGTTTAGTTCCTTTTTGTCTTGAGTCGATCTTGTTATTTGGTTCTTTTTTCTGAGTGATCTTTTTTCTTTTATTTTTTTAGCAATATTTATCGGTATTATTTGCTGTATTTTTTTACTATTTGCAGTAGTGGAGTAATTACAAATATCTTCAGTTTGTGACTTTAAAGTTGTAATACTGCTTTCTATGTTAGTAGCTATTTTAAGTGGAATATTGCATGTTAAACGTTTCTCGATGAAGAGAGTGTATTTATTCCAATCAGTTATTGTGAAGGTTTTTTATTTTGATTTATTTGCGAGTGTAGAATGATTAATACTGGAGAGTGATCTGATGTTAAGTCTAAGCAGGATGATGTTTCAAAATATTTTTTGTTTATACCTTTTACTATTGCAAAGTCAATTAAGTCCGGTAACTTGTTGATATCAGTCGGCTAGTATGTTGGTTCTCCGGATGATATTGGAAAATAGTTGTTTTTTTGGAAACATCGTAAAGTATTGTCTCTATAAGTAGGAGTTGATGATCTGGATCCCCACCACGGTTCTTTGCACTGTTGTCACCTCCAGCTAAAAAGCAATTTCCTAATGTTTTGAAGAAATCTGCCCAGTCTTCTTTTGTTATTACTTTATTAGGAGGACAGTATACAGCTGATACAGTTAAAGGGCCGTTGTTATCGCTTATGAAGATATTAACTGTAATGGTTTTCCAGAGGGTTAGAGCGTGGCAGAGTAACCAGCTCGAGGGTAAGGGAATTGGGTTTAAGATTTTGAGGTTACAGCGTGTTAGGGTAACCAGCTCAAGGGTTGATGAAATTCGGGTGTAGGAGTTCGGGGTTAGAGCGTGGCAGGGTAACCAGCTCGATGGTTAAGGAAATTGGGGTTAAGAGTTTTGGGGTTCAGCGTGGCAGGGTAATCAGCTCGACGGTTGATGAAATTCGGGTGCAGGAGTTCGGGGTTAGAGCTTGGCAGGGTAACTAGCTCGAGGTTTGAGGAAATTGGGTTTGGGGTGGTAGGGGATCAGAGTAACAAATGAATGCTCTGTTCACTCTTCAATGAAGGGATAGCAGTCCATGGTGACGGATACTGTATACTTTTCTGTTAGATTTTAAACGGAATTTCTTCTGAAAAAATTTTGCAAGAAAATATTTGAAAACATAGCTTTTCTTTCAGGTGACTTAGGGGGTTGGGTTGGGTTGCAACCCTGTAGATGAAATCCATATATTTAGCTAAAATTTTTTAAAAGAATTTTTTAGAGTTTGTTTCGTCGAAAACTGTGCATAAAATACGAAAATTTCGCTATAAAATGGTGTTGAGGGGTAACTTTCGGGGGTAACTTTCACCCTCTAAATAGTTTATTCGGCAGAACAAAAGTATACATGTGTTTGGCTTTTTGGAGCGTCATAGAACATAAAATAACCAGCATAATCTGCGATCAACAACTGCTTGTATTGCATTGATAACATTAAGGGGTAGATCACCCTCGAAATAATAGATAATAGGAAAACCCCGAAACATGTCAATTTTGTTTTATCATTTTCTACTAGAATATCATTTTTTAAATTATTTTAACATAATTTTTTGATTTTGTGAGGTAAAAATACACTTAAAAATACAGTTTTTCCTCTATACAGCGTAGCGGTTACAATTCCCGGGGACCAAATTGATGTGTGTCTGTTACTTTTTTTATAAGTATCTTGTGTTTTTTTGCTTCATAAAAAAATATTCATTACAACTAAAGATATTGCTATAGAACTGCTTTTGGGGCTGTTTTTTGGGGGTGGGTTTCATCCCTTAGATAGCTTTTTCCGCCGAAAAAAAAAAAATACTGGTCTTGTATTTTTTTATGAAATATAACACATCTCAATTGCAGAAAAATCGGACGCGGAGGGTTGGGGTGGTTCCCTTGTAAGTCTGTTATAACTTTTAGTACTTTATCACTCTTTTGTCACATTTTAGTATAGCTGTACGAAGTTAATCTATTACGCGCTCTATTGTATAAATTGTAAAATCCATGGGTACATACTCGTAAATATATTATAACATCCAGTAAAATTTTGTTGAGGTGATTCGTATCCTCATGGACATCCAAAGTAGGATACAAAAAATCTTTGAACATGGTGATTAATGACTGATTGATTTCTTTACAATCAATTTTATGCAGCGTGGTTTTCGAAGACTCTAGTTTCAGGGATTTATTTTGATTTATTGTTTTAATGTTTTTTTAATATTATTTATGTTGACCATTATTTTAAGATAATTTGGTAGATTGTTGAAGAATGTAATAGCTCTATTAAAGCTGTTTTTATACTAAATCTTTTGATTCTTTTAAGTAGTTGTATACTATTATATGTAGTTTTTATCTTCTACTATATACATATGAGATAAATCTTCAAAGTGGAATAATAATGATTTTACAGAAATGCTGTGAAGTAGTGCAAATTTGGCAAAAAATTCATTATTCTTGATAATTTGTAAAAGACAAAAATTAAATATTTGATTCTTTTCTAGATATTGTGCAAGTAAAATTTCCATTTCATCTTACTATCACAAACCACTTCTAAATATTTAATGTATTCAACTCTGTGTATTATTATTTTCAGATTTTTAGGTGTGCTACGAGGGGTTGGGGGGGGGGGTCAATAAATCTTTACAAAAAGAAGGAAAAAAAGTTTTGCATATGTAATTTTTTTTTATTTTGCAACATAATCTCCTTGAAGGTCGATACATTCTATTAAACTGCCTTCCAGTTTTTTTAAGCCATCAGAAAAATATGATTTTTGAAAACCCTCAAAATAGACATTTGTTTTGGCGATGACTTCTTCATTCGACGTGAGTCGTTGCCCGGCAAGCCATTTTTTGAGGTTTGGTTTCAGGACTGTAGTGGTGTACCCATGTTTTAACTACAGTTACGAGTCGACGCCAAAAGTCTTCCGGATTAGGACGTATGCGTGCCAAAGAGCCTCAGAGTTGACCATGCGGGTTCGTTTGTTTTCAACATTGAGCAAACGCAGCACCCATCTTGCAGATATTTTTTTCATCCCCAATTTTTCATACAAAATTGAAATAATTGTACCCTTTGATACCCCTGTGGCCTCAACTAATTCTCGCAATTTTAATCTTCTATCACTCAACACCATATCGTGGATTTTGTTGACCATTTGGGGCGTACTCACTTCTACGGGGCGTCCTGAACGAGGTTCATGTTTTGTTGTTGTACGGCCTCGTTTAAATTGATTTACCCAGTAGTAAACAGTCTTAAACACAGGGGCAGACTTGCCATGAACGGCGTTCAACTCAACTGTGATTTCTTTTTATGTAAGGCCTTTCAAATGAAAATGTTTTATCACAGCTCGAAACTCTATTTTTTCCATTTTTCAAATAAACCAATAACTTTTTGTTCAACCAGCGCTGACAAAAAAACGACTCAATGAATCGAGCTGAAACTTTGTACGATATCTAGTTAGTAGTATTGCTTGCCAAAAACATCATAATTTAAGCGTGACGAGCACTATCTCTTGGATTTTGTAAAGACTTATTGACCCCCCCCCCCGTATTACAGTGGTTACCAAATTTAATGTAAGCTGTTTTAGCAATATTGGGTGGTAGCTTATCAATGGCTAACCATTTTCCGACTATTTCTAATTTATTGCTCATATTTGTATTTGTTTCTTTCCAATTTTTACCAGTTGACATGACTGCCATATCACCAGCAAAAGAGAAAATTTTTTTATCTGGTAAGGCTTGTACGATATCATTTATATAAATTATGAAGAGCAGTAGTCCTAGGATTGTACCTTGAGGATCTCACATTTGAACTTCCTGAGTATTGCTGAGTATATTGTTGATTTTGACTGTTTGTTTTCATTTGCTTAGATAGCTTTTAATTAGATTGTGGATACTTCCTGTTATACCATAATTATATAATTTAACAAGTAAAATTTTATGATCAACCATGTTGAAAGCTTTGGCTAGATCGAGAAAAATAATAACTATGGGATCACTAAAGTCTAGTTGTTTATAAATCAAATTTGATATATACTGGAGAGCATCTATGGTTCCTTTGTTTTTTTAGAAATGAAATTATTTGTTTGATATTAAGTTTCAATGGTATATAAATTTCGTAAGTCTTTTATTCATGATTTTTTCAAAAATCTTACCAACGTTAAAGATCAGAGATATTGGTCTAAACTTTGTTGATACGAGGGGGGATCAATAAGTCTTTACTAAATCCAAGAGATGGCGCTCGTCACGCTTGAATTATGATGTTTTTGGCAAGCAATACTACTAACTAGATATCGTACAAATTTTCAGCTCGATTCATGAAGTCGTTTTTTGTGAGCGTTGGTTGAACAAAAAGTTATTGGGTTATTTGAAAAATGGAAAAAACAGAGTTTCGAGCAGTTGAGTTGAACGCCGTTCATGTCAAGTCTCTCCCTGTGTTTAAGACTGTTTATAACTGGGTAAATGAATTTAAACGCGGCCGTACAACAACAAAAGATGAACTTCGTTCAGGACGCCCCGTAGAAGTGAGTACGCCCGAAATGGTCAACAAAATCCACGATATGGTGTTGAGTGATAGAAGATTCAAATTGCGAGAATTAGTTGAGGCCACAGGGGTATCAAATGGTACAATTATTTCAATTTTGTATGAAAAATTGGGGATGAAAAAAATATATGCAAGATGGCTGCTGCGTTTGTTCACTGTTGAAAACAAACGAACCCGCGTGGTCACCTCTGAGGCTCTTTTGGCACGCATACGTCCTAATCCGGAAGACTTTTGACATTGACTCGTAACTATAGTTAAAACATGGGTACACCACTACACTCCTGAAACCAAAGGGTTCGGCCTGAAACAGGCCGAACATTGGATTACCGCAAAAGAACCAGCCCCAAGGAAGGCAAGACAGTAAAGTCAGCTGGCAAGATTATGACTACGGTTTTCTGGGATGCGTATGGTATCATCTACATCGACTACTAGGAAAAGGGCCAGACGATCACTGGACAATATTATGCGTCATTATTAGGTTAGCTGAAAGGAAAAAATCAGAGTAAAACGTCCTCACTTGAACAAAACAAATGCCTCTTTCTTAAAGACAATGGTCGAGTTCACACGTGTGCAGTTTCGATGGCAAAAATTAGCGATATAAAGTTCGAATTAATTGACCATCCACCATATTCGCCTGATTTGGCTCCCAGTGACTTTTTCTTATTTCCTAACCTCAAAAAATGGATTGCCAGACAACGATTCACGTCGAATGAAGAAGTTATCGCCGAAACAAATGCCTATTTTGAGGGTTTTCAAAAATTATATTTTTCTGATGGCTTAATAAAACTAGAAGGCCGTTTAATAGAGTGTATCGACCTCGAGGAGATCATGTTGTAAAATAAAAAAAATTACATAGGCAAAACTTTTTTTTCCTTCTTTTTGTAAAGACTTATTGATCTCCCCTCATAGGTATTTTTCTTTTACTTTGTGGATTTGTATAATTACTGTTTCTTTTAATGCATCTGACCAAATTTTTATTTCAATGCTAGTGTATTCAGTATATTAACAATTGGTGTTGTAATGAACTTTAATAAGTTTTTAGGACAGTGATATTGATATTATCTATTCCTTCATTTTTTCTTTCATTTCACTAATTATTTCACGAATTTTATAATATTTTGTTGGATACAGAAGTGAATATTTTTATAATGGAACTTCAATATTATATAACTTTTCACTATTTATCTCCCTATTTTATTTAACATCAGTTTTTATTTTTTGTAGTAAATATTCTAGTTAAAATCAAGGAAATATCATGTAAAATTATTAAAATATAGGATAATGAAATGAGATAAGTTTCAAAATAATAATTATGCGATGGAAAATTTTAGGAGTTGAACCGATAGCCAAAATTTTCACCACAGTTGACCCTGTATTAACTTTGTTTGACGAAGCGCTAAACTGTGACCTTTTGACTACAGTAGTCGATGGGGATTGATAAAGAAATTATGAAGTTTGCGGAAAATCTAAACTCCCACTCTAACTTGAGTTATGTCATGCAAAAATGTAAGTTCCTTAAGAATCGCTTCACAAACCTCAGTCAAAGTACACAACTAAAAATCTCCAATTTTTCAATAAAATTATTGAAACTTTAAGTATATAATCTCACTAAAAAATCCTGTCTTTACCGCAACATGGATCTCGGATTGTAAAAGCAATGAATTTTTCAATGTGCTCTTCCATTTTGTCGAATTCAGTACTGTCCTTGATACTAAAAACATCAAATTTGCCACGAAAATAGATGGCATACGAGGTGTCATCAAAAAGTAAGGTGAATTTTGAAATTTAGCGGGCTACGTCCGTTCGATCTTCGACTTTTTTATTTGGTTATGTCGGTACACTCGTCTAGAACATACGTTCCAAATTTCAGCTTTGTAGTATGTTTGGTTTGTTTGTGAGAAGCATCAAGGTTAGAAGTGTTTTGCGTGCTCCACGATTTGCTGCTGTCTAAAAACATGGATCAAAGAGTTTGCATTAAATTTTGTGTGAAAAATGGAATCAAATGTTCCAAAACACTTGAAATGCTGAAAGTGGCATACGGTGAGTCTACTTTAAGCCAAAAAGATGTTTACAAGTGGTATAAACTCTTCCAAGAAGGCCGAGAAGACACCGACGACGAACCTCGTTCTGGACGCCCCAGCACATCAACAACTGATGAGAATGTTGAAGAAGTGAAGAAAATAGTGTTGGGAAATCGTCGAATTACCATTAGAGAAATTGCTGATGATATTGGCATCTCATTTGGTTCGTGCCAATCAATTTTGACGAGTGTTTTAGACATGAGACGTGTGTCAGCGAAGTTTGTTCCGAAATTGCTCAATTTCGACCAAAAGAAACGTCGCATGAGCATCGCCCAAGAGCTACTGAATGACGTCAACGATGATCCAGATTTACTCAACAGGGTTATAACAGGTGACGAAACATGGGTATACGGTTATGACGTCGAGACTAAGACTCAATCGTCCCAGTGGAGGCATTCTGGATCACCAAGACCAAAAAAAGCACGCCAAGTTCGATCAAATGTAAAGGTTTTGCTTACAGTTTTCTTTGACTGCAGGGGCGTGGTGCATCATGAGTTCTTGCCACAGGGTAGAACAGTAAATAAGGAATATTACCTGCAAGTTATGCGCAATTTGCGCGAAGCAATCCGCCAGAAACGTCCGAATTTGTGGAAAAATAAAAATTGGCTTTTGCACCATGATAACGCCCCTGCTCACACATCGTTGCTTGTGCGCGAATTTTTGGCTAAAACCAACACAGTAATGATGCCCCAGGCACTGTATTCCCCAGATCTGGCCCCCTGTGACTTCTTCTTGTTCCCAAAACTGAAGAGGCCCATGAAAGGACGGCGTTTTGCCACGATTGAGGAGATAAAGACGGCATCGAAGGATGAACTAAACCAGATCACAAAAAATAATTTTTTGAAATGCTTTGAGGATTGGAAAAAGCGTTGGCACAAGTGCATTATATCCGAGGGGGATTACTTTGAAGGAGATAAAATAAAAATTGATGAATAAATAAATATTTTTTGAGAAAAATAAAAATTCACCTTACTTTTTGATCACACCTCGTATACTTTGAAATGCTACAAAAATTTCCATTTAAATATCAGGTAATATTAGTCTACACTTTCAATAAAATGTTTCAAAATAATGATTATTAGAAGCATTCTTGGAAGCATTCATTTTAACATTTTATTATAAAACAGACAGCAGCAGCGTCTCGCCAATTTTTTCTAAATTTATGCTTATATAAGTATGCGAGACCGATTCAAAATGAACTTTCGTGGTAGATGAAACTCAATAACTTGTTAGCTATCAATCAAAGTGGCTTACAAAAACGTAAATCCTGCACCGACATTCTTACGAGGGTGGTCCGATAAGTACTTATCCTCACCGCCCGATGGCGCCTCTCTCGCAAAAGAAATATTCTATCACGTAGTACAACCTTCTCGATGGTTACTTTCAAGATTTTAGCCGGATCGGAGTTGTAGTTTATTTTTGAGAGCGTGTGAAAGCAAGTGTGTCCGTTATTTTTGAAAAATGGAAAAAGAGCAGTATCGGTCGGTGATTCGATTCTTGTTTTTGGAAGGGAAATCGCGGAGCAAAATCAAAAAGCGCTTGGTTGCTGTATACGGTGACTCTTCTCCTTCGATGGCGACCGTGAAAAATTGGTTTAACGAGTTTCAACGTGGTCGCACGTCGATTTTTGAAGAGCCACGTCCAGGTGCTCCGAAAACGGCTACCACGGAGGATATCGTGACAAAAATTTACGATCTCGTATTGGCAGATCGACGATTGAAGGTGCGCGAGATAGCTAAGATCGTAGGCATCTCAAAAAATCGCGTGGGTCATATCCTGCATGAAATTTTGGGCATGAGAAAGCTATCAGCGCGATGGGTGCCGCGTTTGCTCACTCCGGACAACAAGCGCAACCGTGAGACAACTTCAGAGCAATGTCTGACGCTGTTTAAGCGCAATCCGAAGGAGTTTCTTCGCCGTTTCGTGACAGTCGACGAAACCTAGATCCACTGGTATACACCAGAGACCAAGAAACAGTCGAAACAGTGGACTTTACCAGGCGAAAGTGCTCCGAAGAAGGCGAAGACTGCTCCATCGGCCGGAAAGGTGATGGCCACCGTTTTCTGGGATTCACAAGGTGTGATCTACATCGACTACCTGGAGAGGGGTAAAACGGTCACAGGGCTGTACTATGCCGAATAATTGGGCCGATTCGACGTCGAATTGTAGAAAAAATGGCCCCATTTGGCGAAGAAAAAAGTGCTCTCCCACCATGACAACGCACCGGCTCACACCTCCGCCGTCGCCATGGCCAAATTGGTCGAATTAGGCTACGAACTGCTGCCCCATCCACCGTATTCTCCAGATTTAGCCCCGTGCGACTTCTTTTTGTTTCCAAACTTGAAAAAGTCACTCGCCGGGCAGAAATTTGAGTCGAATGAGGAGGTAATCGCTGCGCGAAAGTCTACTTTTCAGACCTCGAGGAAACGTATTTTTCAGACGGGTTAAAGAAGTTGGAGCATCGCTGGGCTAAGTGTATCGAACTAAAAGGAGACTATGTTGAAAAATAAAACGCTACTTCTCCAAAATTTTCGTGTTTCTTTTGTAGGCTAAGTACTTATCGGACCACCTTCGTATTACACTGACTTTCAAAATCGAAGAAACGTTCTTTAAGAAAAAATACCTGCTTGTGGCTCTTTTAGACGGTTAAGGGACATTCGATAGTATAAATATAGACATTTTGTTAAAAACACTAACTGAAATAGGTTGTTCAAATAAAGTTATAACAAAGCAGATTCACTTTTACCCAGCTGCTGCAAAACAACTACCATCTAACCTTCAATAAGTACCGTGAGGAAGGTATTTTAAGCCCTTTCTTGTATATATTATATGTAACACACTTCCTCTCCAATTTACAAAAAGCGTTAATGTCTCTCAATTTCCAAAAGAACATTGCTCTGTATATCAAATATGCTTTAGTAGCAAGGAAAAAATGAATTCTAACTAATTGCAATAAAAAAGTCAAAACAGACATTGATTCATATTTGCCAGCATAAAAATTAAGATTTTTCACTTCAATAATTAAAAAACCCTGTCTGAAACGTTTGACATTGAAATATACAAATGTAACATGAAATGATGTGAAAGCGATAGCTTTCTTGGAATTATCTGCTACTTCAAGCTTTCATTAATTCAACCAATCTAATCGGTTGTTAAAAAATGTTCAGAATTCTTAAATGTGAGAAAAGTTTAAAGAAGTACTTCGTGGAGTTCACCACCTTGAATTCTTATTTTTTTGTATAAAAGTTATATTAGGTCTATAATTGAATATGTTTCTTTTATATATTTCTCAAAAAATTATGATACGAGTGTGATAGCAGTATGAACATGTTCAGCACACTGCAATTAGAGGGTACAGGAAAACCACGCCGAATAACTTAGTTCTAGCAGAATTTAATTAACTTCCGTTATAAATAGGGTTGAATATTTATGCAAATATTTTATTGCTAAATTCTTCTCCAATACAAACAACTTAAGCATGCAGACTCTTATAAAAAATATCGACCATATCAAAAATAAAGAGGTCTTCCGTCCCTAACTTCTGTCAAAGTGTTTATCTACTATAATGGATAAATACTCACTCATTAAGTCAAATGATAAGTTAACAATTCTCCAGTACCATTGCAAAACAATGATTATGTCTATACCTATCAACTTAAGCATCGGATTTAAGTAATGTGCAAATGAAAATGATACGCTGAATAGTTCTTAGACAAGAGTGATGCTATCGCTGTTTTCACGAATGATATTAAAACTTCGGAAGGAAAATGTACAGGCGCAGCTTTATATGCCCTGAACTGTATATTTACATAACAAACTCTATTGATATTCAAGTATCCGTATATACAGCAGAATGTATAGCTCTTTATTGAATTGCTGATTTCGTTGGCAATAGACAGATTTACGTCTTTTCGACCTGTTTGAATGCATTAGGAACACTGAAATCCACTAAAACCAAACCTATCATGAACGTCTATATACTAGACATTAAAAAAAATACAATGAATTAAAAGAATTGAACTCTACAGTAACAGTTACTTCTTTCTGAATTCTCTCTCACTGTAACATCGGCGACCATGAAAAACTAGACTTGCTTGCCAAGAAAACAACTTTAAATCCATATTCATTGTTACGTCTTGTAACGTATTTTTATGGAGGTTTCGAAATTCTTTCTCACAATTAAAAAGGAAACTTAATTTATGTATACATCCGATCGAAACTGGGACAAGCGAACGCGCACCAGTAACAAAACCATGTATTCAGCAAATTATAATGTAAAAAACAAGGACTACTTTCAATTGAGATACTCATCTTAAAAAGAGTATAAAAAGTTATGCTCTTACCGTTTAGTTCTCATTGCAAGTTTGTTTTGAAATAATTTATATGCGGAACTCTGTACTACGCCAGTCCAACAAGTTTCGGTGTTACTCTTATTAATTTGTTGCAAACGAAACATTGTAAAAATCTGCCACCTTTTCAATAAATATTATTCTAAAAGTGTAATCTGTCTAAGGTTTATTCTCAATATCAATATGCGAACTCTAATTGTATCAACAGATATCCCTCTCACCATGTCTTTCAAGGTATAGTAACAAATAATAATTTACTTCACTCATATTATAAATAGACAGGATTTTGATTATTTTCTCTAAAGTGAGCCTTACCCATTAGATTCATATTGGTACGCGTTGATTATTAATTTAATAACCAGCATGTAACATAATAAGTGATTTATATGAAGGTTATAAAAGGCACGTATTCTTGTAATTCAAAAAGATTTATTTTTCGTCATACAAATAGAAATAAGCGTTGCCATAGGAACTAAATATTTCACTTATTTCAACAAAAACTGTAAAAAGTCATGATTTACAGGCAAATTAGTAAATAAAGAATTGATTGTAATAATAAATAGATGTAGAGTTAATCATTATAATCTCGCGGAATCTTTCTACCAAAAAGATTTACATCATCGAAGATGAATGTAAATGCCAGCGCAAAGATGAAAATTAAAATCATGTTATTTGTCAATATAATCATTATGATACATCAAGCAAAAATTAATAGTATGGGTTGTTGTAGAAATTGATTAAACAACACACTCAACTATTTTTGTTCCTTCCTCTGTTAGTGTTCGTTCAGAATGAATTTCTAATTTAAATACACTTTGATCAGAGTTATAAAACTTATCTTCTCCATAATGACGGATATGATTTTCTGTTTTATGTATAAATTTGTCTGCATCATCTTTTAACATTGATACATCATGTAGTTTTTTTTGTAATAAATTTATTTATTTTTCTGTCCACTATTCTATGCTCTTTCCTAAATTTATATATCAAAGAATCTGAAACTTTAGACTAGTATCATGAGAGAAATTCAGAAATTGCATTTAGTTTTCCCACATACATACCGTCTTTATTTATCTGATTTATCCAATGACGTAATTGTCTTTCAAACAACACTTTTTTATACTTCTGTCTAACAGTGTCAATGCATAAATTTCTCGTCTTTGCAGATCACCAGTATTCAACTGCTTTCCTTTTTTTATAACTTAATTTTTCATCATCCACATTATAACAGTTCTATCTATGAGCTCTTCTCTTATTTTCACTAGATTACTGCAACCCGCTGAACTTGTCAATCTGCTTACATCAATTAGCATATTAAACGGCGCCACCTCATATATTATACGATTGCCTTAGTACCATAGTCAAATTTTATGACCCTATAAGGAGCGTGACGTCATTCTACTTACAGATATAGATATGATAATTTTTATTGTTCAATTAAAATGCATTATTAAGAGTAATTTTAATGAAATAAAGTACTTTTTATATAGATTTTAGAACATAGATTAAGATTATTATAATTTCAAGTACTTTTTTCTTCTAAATCATATTAAATTTTAATGTGCAAATTTAATTTGTTTATTATGTCGTAAACATTAATTATTATAATAAAGGAGATACTCTGAAGTCAAGATGACTATCTGAGAAACATGAGTAAGAATTCATTTCATTGATAACAGCCTAGTTATTACTGTTATCAATAAATAAACAATTAATAATTTATTCAAACAAATAATTGTATATGAATTGAAAGAGTGAAGTTCTGCAACGGTAGTCGATTCAATTAATCGATCTGTTCGCGATTCTTTCACTCGCGTGTTAGTTCGAACTATTAAGAGAGAGAGTGGGCGCACGAGTGTTTGAAAATAGGCAATTAACCTTAGCTGTTTTTGAGAAAATACCGCCAATTTGTTTTGCACTGTGTTCCGTCGTTTTAATTATAGTATTCTGGGACTATTTTGTTACGTGTGTGACTGCAACAGCATTACAGCGACAGCAAGCAGCAGCAGTATAGCAGCAGCAAATTGCAACAGATTGTAGAGTGAGGCAGCGCAGCTGAGTGATCCAGGGAGCACCGTTACAGATACGCTTCAACAATTACGGCTGATAACCGTAATTGCACCGCAGAGTAGGTGTACCTCCTTTTATCGTTGCGCGACAAAATACTTTCGAAAGTATTTTATCAATCGCGATATTGAATTTTTGTATCCTCGCCGAGCATTAGTTTTTGAGGTAATTTTCGAATTCTCTCTCTCTCTCTCTCTCTCTCTCTCTCTCTCTCTCTCTCTCTCTCTCTCTCTCACCTAATTATAAGTTATAATTGTGAATCCTATCGCGTGCGTTAGTCTTTCGACCCATAAAAGACTGTAGTTTTTGATTGATTAAACTTAGTTAATTTTATTCGCCGTTTACGATATTTCGTTTCCTATTAGCTTAATCGATCTATAAAAGCTTAGGTTTTAATCTGATTTTATCTAGGGGATTAGGCGGATTAGGCATAAAGTCAGTCACACCTAAGATAGATCGAGTCTCACAAGTCAAATGACTTAAGGTGAGTTCAACTTGATTGGAAAGAAGATACTAAAACGAAATCATCAGACGTAAAGGCGAATACACATATAACTACGAGGGAGGTCCGATAAGTACTTAGCCTACAAAAGAAAAACGAAAATTTTGGAAAAGTGGCGTTTTATTTTTCAACATAGTCTCCTTTTAGTTCGATACACTTGGCCCAGCGATGCTCCAACTTCTTTAACCCGTCTGAAAAATACGTTTCCTCGAGGTCTGAAAAGTAGACTTCAGCGCAGCGATTACCTCCTCATTCGACTCAAATTTCTGCCCGGCGAGTGACTTTTTCAAGTTTGGAAACAAAAAGAAGTCGCACGGGGCTAAATCTGGAGAATACGGTGGATGGAGCAGCAGTTCGTAGCCTAATTCGACCAATTTGGCCATGGCGACGGCGGAGGTGTGAGCCGGTGCGTTGTCATGGTGGAAGAGCACTTTTTTCTTCGCCAAATGGGGTCGTTTTTTCTGCAATTCGACGTCGAATCGGCCCAATAATTCGGCATAGTACAGCCCTGTGACCGTTTTGCTCCTCTCCAGGTAGTCGATGTAGATCATACTTTGTGAATCCCAGAAAACGATGGCCATCACCTTTCCGGCCGGTGGGGTAGTCTTGGCCTTCTTCGGACCACTTTCGCCGGGTAAAGTCCACTGTTTCGACTGTTCCTTGATCTCTGGTGTATACCAGTGGATCCATGTTTCGTCGACTGTCACGAAACGGCGCAGAAACTTCTTCGGATTGCGCTTAAACAGCGTCAGACATTGCTCTGAAATTGTCTCACGGTTGCGCTTGTTGTCCGGAGTGAGCAAACGCGGCACCCATCGCGCTGACAGCTTTCTCATGCCCAAAATTTCATGCAGGATATGACCCACGCGATTTTTTGAGATGCCTACGATCTTAGCTATCTCGCGCATCTTCAATCGTCGATCTGCCAATACGAGATCGTGAATTTTTGTCACTATATCCTCCGTGGTAGCCGTTTTCGGAGCACCTGGACGTGGCTCTTCAATAACACAGGTCTGCAAGATTTTGTTATAGAAAAGCCATAGGTCATTTTCGAAGTAATTTTTGGCGTAGAAAACGAATCCGGAGTCCAAATTGCTCTATCACGTCAGGATTTTGAGATATCCTAACCGAAAAATGCGAAAATAGTGGTTTTTTGCTATTTTTGAGGCTATGTAGCACCGCGGCATTCTCATTAATCAGAAAAAAACCAACGACACCTTAAAGTATAAGTCTGACACTTTCAAATACCGTTGAGTTTGCTCAAATAGCTCATTTCTGCATCAAAATATTCCATCTTGAATTTTTCAAGTTTCATGAATTTAGTTGTTTACTTCGTTGGTAAACTCACATAGTTCTGGAGAAAAAGTGTTTGACTAATCGCCTTTCTTTTAAAAAATAAACAACTTAACCTCAGATAGGCTAACATGACTTAACCCTCAAGTATTTTATCCAAATACATCTTATGAACCCTCATAAACCACCCTAGCACATCAGACTAGCCCACCTAACCCTGGGTACACCAACTACTTTTCTTTAAGCAAACCGAATTCTCCATCACTGATGGACTACCCTATTTTAAGCTTTATAGACTTCATTATCATATACCCTTATAACCCTTGTAACTGCTATACTTATACTTCTATACTCAAATAGGTGAACCCACCTACCCTAGGTAAAAAAAGTTGGTAAATTTTTTTTTTTTCGAAAAAAAACCTAATTTTGTTATTTAGCAAATCCGATATTTTTGCAGTTTATCTAGGTGTAGATTTATACTTAAGATGTGATTCTAGTTTTAAATCTTGAATCGACTTTTTTTTTTATTCAAAAGTTTTTAAAAGCCAAAATGACTCAAAGTTCAACATCCTAAAATACCTTTGAGTATCCTAAATTAGTGAAATTAGTGATATATTGTTATTCAGTTTATGTGTCTGTGTATTTCTGTAAACTTTTGTATTTTCATTACTAAATCTTCGTTTCCAAATTCTTTCGTAACCGTATTTTCATGGGATTATTAAACAAAATTCGTATTCAAGTTCATAAAATTTATGATTAATGTAAATGACGAGTGTTAAGTACTTTATTTTAATCTTATAAAAACTACAACGTGAACTGCTATAACTAACTTTTTTGATAATACCTATCAAGCTTAAATTCTTAAATGAGTAAAAAAAATTTATGCTGTAATCAATATTGTTATTTTTTTATTTTTATTGATAGAGTCACCTTAACCTGGTGCTAACAACTTGTGAAGCTATATACTTCTATCGTAATTTAATAAATTTTGGTAATAATTTGGTTGCTTGTCCACAAATCAGCCGTTATAACGGCTACTTTATTTAAACAATGGGATCTCGTAAGTGTTCTAATGACCCTGATCAATTTCGCTATATTTGTGGCCGTTTTACGTTTGAGAACAAAAAAGTAGGTATCAATGAATCTATTAAAACTCAATATGAAACTTACTTTAATATGCCAATTTCTCATCAAGATAAGCCGTGGGCTCCACATGTTGCATGTAAGTCATGCGTTGCATCTTTAAATCGTTGGAATAATGCTGCGAGCACGACGACACCAATGCCTTTCAAAACACCTATGATTTGGCGAGAACAATCTAATCATGATGAATGTTATTTCTGCTTGACTAAAACTATTGGATTTAACAGTAAAAATGCACATAAAATAGAATACCCCAATGTCTTGAGTGTAACAAAAACCATTTCTTATGATTCTCATGATAAACCTCCGATTCCTCCTCTCTTACAGCAAAAAGTTAAAGATGATGAAATCCTCGATAAAAGTGATTTATATGATGCAGATTTTTGTGACTCTGATCCTATTCTCTTTGATCAAGCTGCACTAAATGATTTAGTTAGAGATTTGGATTTACCTAAAGATAAGTCCGAGCTACTTGGTTCACGACTGAAGGAAAGAAATCTTTTAACTTCTGGAACAACTTTTGCGTGGTATAGACATCGAGAAAAATCTTTAATAGAATTTTTTTCTCAAGGCGATAACTACGTCTATTGCAGTAATATTAAAGGCTTAATGCAAAACTTTAAACTAACTTATAATCCTGAAGATTGGAGATTATTTATTGACTCATCTAAGAGGAGTTTAAAAGCAGTTTTGTTGCATAACACAAATAAATATGCTTCTATACCTATTGCTCATTCCGTATATTTGAAAGAATCTTATGATAATGTCAAAACTATCCTGAATGCAATTGATTACAAACAGCATAAATGGAAGATCTGTGGGGATTTGAAAACCGTAGCAAATTTAATTTCTCGACTTATCGTGGAAAAAAGTCGACAAAACGTTCAAATCGATACGAAGAATACAGCGTTCTTCACAAACAGAAAAGAAATTCTCATAAACTTGAGAATAATCGATGTGGCCAACGAGAATATAGAGAGAAACAAAAGTCACGTATAACAAGAAATCATTCGAAGAAATCTAGAAGTGTTGGACTATCGGGAAGATTGTGCACAAGCAGCTAAACTGTTGACATCATCATGGAAGCAAGTAGAAACAGGAGCAGCTATCTGGAAATTCCTGCTATCAACAATGCAGCGAATTAATGACAGTGATCTGTGAAACTATCCTTTCAACAAGCAACTCTATTCGTTTTTCAATGAATTGGTTATTCTACTCTGGAGCTTCACAACATATGTGCGAAAAGCGTGAGTCATTCTCAGAATACACGGTTTTATGCGAAGGTGATATAAAATTTCTTTATTTCAGCGACGAAAATTTCTTCTACGCGAAAGATATAGGCTGCATTAATGTGTATGTATATAACGATTAGAACGAAAAATATTTAGCTAACGTATTATATGTTCCTTTTTTAAAATTACACCTTTTTTCATTAGGTTTAGCTCTTGAAAAAGGCATGACTTGTATTACGAACAAAACTTTATGTCCTTTTCTTCGTAACTATGAAGCTATAGTTATAGGCGAAAAGTCGGAAAAAAGATCATTTTTATCATGGAAATCAAAGTTCATGGTTTTGAAAAATCTCTTTACCAAAAGCAACAAAAGTACAGTTTTTAATATAAATTCTTCACAACTATGGCATGAATAGTTAGCGCATCAGAATTTTGCGCATGTTAAGAATCTTGTGGCCAGCAATGGTATAAATTTAAACAGGCATCTCCTTTTTGTGATTCATGCACGTTAAGAAAAATGCATTTCCAACTAGTAACAATCAAACTACATGTATAGGAGAAGTAATATTGTTATAACCACTACTCATTAATGAAATAAAATACAACGATATGTAAAAGAAACTAAAACTTGTATTAGAATCGTTGAAAATAGCGTGTGTATATAATATCAGCTCATGAACACAACTAACTAACTAATAATAATACAGATTACTTAGCAACCAAACAATCACTTAGTAACCAACAAATTGGAACGTATCGAATATACTACATTGCTCCTCCTTCATTCAAATTGTCGCTCCGACAATCTAAATAAAACAAAATACTCAGAAATCTTGACTCTTGAATCTTGAACCTTGAATCGTAAACCTTGAACCAAGATGTCAACTTTGTCAAGCGAGTTTATTCTTCCGTTAAAGAACAGAAGCCCGTATCTTGAAAAGCTTCAATCTTAAACCTTGAATCTTCAATCTTAAACCTTGAGTCTGTTGTGTAATGTTGTAGTGCATAACGTGTTGGATTTTTACAAGGGTGGGGAATTATCATGCTGTGGACCTCACCTTGTATATTACCTTGACATTCGTCTTATATCTCACGGAAAAAACCACAGCTCAAAATAACCGTGAAAAAGGTAAGTATCGTGGTATGTATCTAACCTATCAATATGTACAATCTTCTTTTTGTGTTTTGGTGATTGCTGGATGCAGAAAACCACGTCGTTAATCTTTTTGACGATTCTGTAAGGTCCTACCCAAGTACTTTGAAGTTTTGGTGTTTTTCCTTTGACTTTGCGAGGGTTAAAGAACCATACTTTTTGGTTTACTGGAAAATGAACATGTCTAACTGTCTTATCATAAGTTTTCTTTGTTCTTTGAGAAGCAATAGCGATGTTTTGTCGTGCCGAATTGTGTATAGTGTTAAGTGTTGATTTTAACTGTTGTACGTAATCAGTAGTTAACAATTCTTCTCGGTTGGGAGGTGATCCTCGTAATAAATCCAACGGAAGTCGTAGATCGGCACCAGTGTACATTTCAGCTGGTGTAACGACGGTGGTAGCATGAGTCGAGGATCTGTAAGCCAAAAGATATAAGGCAACCCACCGATCCCAATCTTTTTGATTGTCTGCGATGTATTTAGATAAATAGTCTAAAATTGTTTTGTTCTGTCTTTCTACTTGTCCATTTGATTGCGGGTGTAGCGGTGTTGTTCGTGTTTTCTTAATACCTAACAGATCAGATAACTCTTTTATTAAAATAGCATCAAAATTAGTACCTTGATCAGTATGGATTTCTAAAGGAACTCCATATCGACATACAATTTCTCGAACAAGCACTTCAACAATAGTTTTTGTTCGCATATTAGGAAGAGGAAAAGCTTCTACCCATTTCGTAAAACAATCAGTTATAACTAACAGATACTTATTTCCTAAAGAAGAAATTGGAAAACGGCCTAAAATATCCATTTGAAGTCTTTCAAATAGTAATCCTACATTATAAATCTTCATCTGATTATGACCTTTATCAGATGGACCTTTTCTAGCAACACAAGTGGAACAAGACTTACACCAATTTTCAACATCTCTTTTATAAGAAATCCAATAAAATCTTTTACGAATCTTATCTAAGGTTTTATTTACACCAAAATGACCTCCTGACGGAGAATCGTGAGCTTCTTTCAAAACGATATTGGTAAAGTCTTTCGGTACAATCAATTGAAGAATTTTGAACTTCAAACTTGGGCTAATCCATTCTTTATATAAGATATCATCTACAACTAACAACGAATCCCATTGAGACAAGTATAATTTTATAGATTCATCCTCCGAAGAAACATCTTGCCATAAAAGTTTGATGTTATTCTTTTTACAATTTAAAATGGTCTTAATGACATTGTCCTGATGTTGACGTTTTCGCCAATCAGTTAATGAAGACTCTTCAAAAAATATACGACCTACAGTACAACTGTTATTTAAGAATTTAAATTCTAATTTCGAACAATAAGTACAAGATGAACTGTTACAGGGTCTTCTCGAGAGTCCATCTGCATTACCATGCGAAATACCTTTACGATGTAAAACTTGAAAGTCATATTGATCAAGTTTTCCTATCCATCTTGCTAATTGACCATCTAAGTCCTTAAACGAAAGTAGCCATGTTAAAGCAGAATGATCAGTTCTGATGAAGAAAGGTCGACCGCATAAATAATGATGAAAGTTTTTTACAGAATCTATAACTGCTAGTAATTCGCGACGAGTTACACAATAATTTCTTTCTGCTTTAGACAAGACGCGACTATAATAACCTATAACGACTTCTCTATTATCCTGATTTTGAGAAAGGACAGAACCTAAACCATGATTAGAAGCATCAGTATCCAACAGAAAAGCTGAATTTAACCGAGGAAAAGCTAAGATAGGTGGCGAAGACAGAGCCTTTTTCAGATTTAAAAATGCAGTTTGACATTCATCCGTCCAAACAAAAATATCTTTTCGATCTGCCAAATTGTACAAAGGTTTAGCTATAGAAGAGAAACCTTTAATGAAACGCCTATAATAAGAACACAATCCAGTAAAACTTTTAATTTGATCTTTATTTACCGGAATCGGCCATTGAGTTATCGTTTCAATTTTCTTAGGATCTGTTTTCTTGCCGAATTCGGACACTATATGACCAAGATATTCTACTTCACGTTGGAAAAAATTACATTTCTTTTTATTTAATCTCAAATTTGCTTGCCGAATCCTTGAAAAAACAGTCCTAAGGTTGTCTATCATGTCATCAAATGATTTAGCCATAACCATGACATCATCTAGATAGATTAAGCAAATATCATCAAGAATATCTCGAAGAATTTTCTCCATTAGTCGCTCGAAAGTAGCGGGAGCATTGCACAACCCGAAAGCCATAACAATAAATTGCCATAAACCGTTACCAATTGAAAAAGCAGTTTTTTCTCTATCTTCTTCACGGATTTTTACCTGCCAATAACCGCTTTTTAAGTCTAAAGTGGAAAACCAAGAATTTCCAGCCAGTTTGTCTAGAGTGTGATCTATTCTAGGTAAAGGATAAGAATCTTTAACTGTTTTTGAATTTAATTTACGAAAATCAACGCAAAATCTGCACGCACCATCTTTTTTCTTTTTTAACACTATCGGAGAACACCAAGAACTGGAAGATTCTTCAATAACACCTTGGTCTCGCATGTCTGAAATCATTTTATTGACTTCAGCTTTCAGATGAAATGGTATAGGACGAACCGATTGTTTAATAGGAACTGAATCTGTTAATTGAATTGTATGCTCAATAAGGTTACATTTACCTGTTACATCGTTATCTTCAAAAATATCTTGAAAATCAGTAAGAAGTTGTGAAAATTTATTCTTTTGAGAAAAATTCAACTCTTTTGAATTTTTCTCAAGTAAATCTTGTAGTTGAGCAGGAAATTCAGTACTTAATTGTATAATTCTAGAACAAATTTTTTGGTTAACGTTAGTCCTAACAGAGTTTGAAACATCAGAAAAAATGTCATTAATAGAATCTGCAATTCCGGAGTTATTCAAAAAATCGCAGCCAAGTATACAATCATCGATTATATCGGCAACAAAAACTATCATACGAACAGAATAATTACCTAAACAAATCTGAACAATAGTCTTAAATTTAATAGGAACACTTTCACCTGATTCTGATCTTTGTGGTCTTAATTGAATCAAACTTCAATGCACTGTTATGTTCATCCCACAATAGAACGGTAAAGCCGAGTAGAAGAACTATTCACTTGTAGAAGCCACGCGCACCATGTTGATCGCGAAAAACCTTCCAAAAAATGATAGGCTCCGGCTGTAATCGCAACCGCTTATGTATTAAACAAAACGAGAAAATCAGATTTAAGTAATTCCCTTATTAATTAATTTTTATTATTAATTAAAATATAAATTAATTAAATTTAACATAAGCGTCAGCCGTTAATTGAATATCTAAAAATTGTCGGTTGCGAAGCCTATAGTTGGATTGATAAATGTAAAAGAAAGAAACATAATCTGAACTCGAAGCTTGGTATCTTCGTGGGTTATAATGATTACAAAAAAGGTTTTCAAATATATAGCAAAGAAACTAATGAAATAGAAACGTATAGAGATGTAACTTTTAAAAATGAATTATTTAGTGAATTAATCATGAATTTAGTAACTGTGAAATTCTTTTTGAATCAAATATCTTGAGGACGAGCATGAATACGGTGATTTATATAACGTATAAAGAATCTTAGAACATGAAAGCAATCATTCATATTTCCTTGATATTGAAATGAAATACAAAGAACCGGGCGGCCTTGCCGATATAAACAATGGTCCACGTGGTCTTGTCGATACCAACAATGAGGCACATGGTCCTAATGTAGGGCAACACTTTGAAAATATAAACATACCTGAGACAGTAAGTTAATGCGCCTCGTTACTAATTATCGAATTGCAGACGCTTGCAACCTTCTAATCATGTTAATGTGTTTAGTAATTTTATTTTTAATTTCGAAGAAATAGACGAATCATTCTAGGCTTATTGTACTAAACCGACTCATTACAAATAAGCTTTAACCCATTAATGCGCAAAATCGCATTTTTGTGCACACAATTTCAAGCGCCCGACTCATACAGAAAAAGACGGTTTCTTTTTCCCAAAATACCACCTAGGGGGTTTTCGAGGGTGCTCTTTCAGAATCTGGTACCAGTTTTATGTTAAATTGTCAACAACCCTATTTATTTTGCGTTTTAATAAAAAAAGACCCATTTTTTCCGGTTTTTTTAAATTTTTTCTCGATTATTTTCCTGTTACGGCGTTCAAATCAATATTCTATCCACAGAAATCGCGGTCCCGATGTTTGAGTTTTCAGAAACCGCCCGAGGAAATTTTTTTTTCTTCTAGCATTTTTACAAAATGGCGGTTTTTTATGGCAGTGCTCTATAAAAGTTTATAATTCTTTTACTCCAAAAGTATCAACTTTACAAAAAAAGTTAGTACTATAAAAAATACTTTTAATTATTCAAAGAATACGTGTGAATTTTTTCAGAGCTGATTAAAAAAATTATGGATTTTTTTATTTTGACCATATTTTGAAAAATAAAAAATTTACGTAAAAATTCTGGAAAAAATCCTATGAGTTTTCTGACTAATTTTAAGCGTATTTTGTAGAATAAATTTTTTTTGTTCGGTTCATTTTTTTCAATAAAAAAAATTCTAAAATTTTTTCCATACTTTCATACACGTTGTTCGAAATCACTTTTTTCCAAAATATCGGATGGTTTCATTATATCAGCTTGAAAAATACCAACTGGCTTTTGTTAAAATATATAAATGATGCTTGTAATTTAAAGAAAAATCTCAGTAAGTCATTCATATTATTAAGCCTTTTTTGTAGTAGATTGCGGAGAGGTAAATACATTGATGGATTATAACTAATATTATCGGACTAAAAGGAATTGTCCAATATTTTACTTTTTAGTTTTTGTTTAATTTGAAAGGTATAGCTGAAGAAAATTACAATGTCTAAAAGGAAAAGTGATAATGTAAAAAAAAGACGTCGCCAACCTGAAATACAGGTTACAGAATGTGATGAATATTACGATGTCTCTGTAATACCAGACACCGAAGAATCTAGAGATTCTGACGATTCTACTGAGTCGCATAGCGATTCTGGAGGTAATGATGAAAGCGATTCTGCAGAAACAATAGAGCTTGGCTCTTTGGAAACTTTTAGAACAGTTATAGAATCCTACACTAATTCTCAAACAAAGTTAGAGAAAAATCACATCTATGATTGGGTTGAAGGCGAAATTGAGTACAATGAAAGTTTAGAAAATGAAAAATTATTAAAAGAGTGTGATCACAAAAAAATTTTGAATAGTTTATTGACAGAAATTTTTGAGTTTCTTTTTCACTTCAAATTGAAAAACATATTACTGATTGTACAAAAGCAAATGGCTATGAACTTTCTTCGGAAGACTTGGATAAATTTATTGGAATCATAATTTTCAGTTGCTTCGATAAGAAATTATCTCAAAGAGATTATTTGTCAAAAGATGAGTTTTTGAGATCAGATATAGTGACATCATGTATGGGCACCAAACAGTTTGAAATGATCAAATCTAAATTAAAACTCCATCATTCCGATGATGAAAATAAAGAAGACAAAGTTTGGTGGGTCAGAGCTTTTATAAATATTATGAGGGAAAATATTATGCAATTTGAAGTTTTCTCTACAGCGTTATCAATAGATGAAATGATGATAAAATATTATGGGCGATGTTCTTTGAAACAATTCATCAAATCAAAACCAATTAGATTTGGAATAAAAATGTGGGGTCTTGCTAGCGCTAACGGATTTTTATTCGATTTTGATATATACTGTGGAAAAAATGGCAAAAGCAATATTTTACCTAAAATTTCTCTTGGTAGTCGTGTCGTAATTCAAACATTGGAACAGTTTTTATCTCGAACTACACCACGTAATATGCAAAAATACCATTTATATTTTGACAACTTATTTTGTTCTGCAAATCTTTTGGTTCATTTAAGAAAACTAGGATTGCGATGTACTGAAACAGTTAGACAGGACAGAGTACCTGTAAAGCATAACATAGATAAAAAGAAAGATGAACGTGGAAATTATGAAGTAAAGCACGATAAGAACAGCGGTATCAATTATATCACAGTGATGGATTCTAAGCCAGTCTCAGTATTGTCTATTGCAGCTGGTGTAAATCCCACTAGTTCTATTGAAAGGTACAATAAAACTGAGAAAATAAAAAAAAAACTTGATTCACCAAGAGCATTTTGTACATACAATAGTTATATGGGTGGAATAGATATTCACGACAAACATTGTAATAAAGTTCTACCTCTTTTCAGATCAAAAAAGTGGATTTGGGTAATTTTTCTTAAATGCATCCAAATGGCAATTACAAATGCTACAGTTTTATTGAATACTGGAATTGAAAATAAAAGTAAAAAAATTGGAACAAAGGATCTTATTTTAGCTCTTGCTAATAGTTATCTGAAGGAAAAATCTTCAAAAAAATATCTTCACATTTCAGAACAAAGTCCCCATCAAAAAAACTGCTCTAATCAAAGTTGACCTCTCTAAGGACCAGAAAGATTTGCAAAGAGTGCAAATTATATTTCTGCAAAAATTGTTTAGAATCGGTTCTTATCAAAAAGTAATACATATAGTATTATTGTAAAAATATCTACAATTACAAAAAAAAAGAAAAAAAAAAGAAAATTGAAATATAAAATTTAAAAAAAATTTTTAAATATTTAAAAAAATGATAATAAAAAATATTTAAAATTACAGTTTTAGTGATAAAAACTTTTATTAGGATTATGAAAGAACGAGAAAACATTATTTTTCTCAGTTCTTTGTCATAAGTTAATTCGCTGGAATTTTTTCAGAATATTTACGTAAATTTTTTATTTTTCAAAATATGGTCAAAATAAAAAAAGCCAAATTTTTTTTAATCAGCTGTGAAAAAATTCACACGTATTCTTTGAATAATTAAAAGTATTTTTTAGAGTACTAACTTTTTTTGTAAAGTTGATACTTTTGGAGTAAAAAAATATAAACTTTCATAGAGCACTGCCATAAAAAACCGCCATTTTGTAAAAATGCTGGAAAAAAAAATTTCCCCGGGCGGTTTCGAAAAGCTCAAACATTGGGACCGCGATTTCTGTTGATAGAATATTGATTTGAATGCCGTAACAGGAAAATAATCAAGAAAAAGTAAAAAAAAAACCGGAAAAAATGGGTCTTTTTTTTATTAAAACGCAAAATAAATAGGGTTTTTGACAATTTAACATAAAACTGGTACCAGATTCTGAAAGAGCACTCTTAAAAACCCCCTATGTGGTATTTTGGGAAAAAGAAACCGTCTTTTTCTGTATGAGTCGGGCGTTTGAAATTGTGTGCACAAAAATGCAATTGTGCTAGTTAATGGGTTAAAGAGTGAGATCGCTGAATTGTAAACTAGCAATGCAAGATAAAATGCACGCTTTAACCACAAATGATACCTGGACATTGCTACATGTACCTCCAAATATTGAGATTTTATCATATTAATGGGTATTCAAAATAAATTTCGAGCCAGACTTGTAATACGAGGTTTCTTACAGCGAAATTACAGATTACAAAGATATTTTCGGCTTTGTACCCAAATCGAATTCTATACCCAAGTACAATTCTATACAAGCCTTTTTAGCCATTTCTATTTCATAAAACATACATATCACTTAATTTGATGTAAAATCAGTGTTTTTTAATGGTGACCTTAAGGAAATGATATACATGTAACGACCTGGAGGGTTTAATTACACAGGCCAACAAAATTTGACAAAGGTTCAGAACCAGAGCCAAGACATAATATATTCGAAGGATTTTGATGCGCTGAATCCAAATCCGAGCTCAGAATTGCGCCAGCACGTCAGGATTTTGAGATATCCTAACCTTAAAGTGCGAAAATCACGTATTTTGGCTATATACGGTACCTTATAACATTGCGAATAATAGTTTTCGTGCAAAATTGACAACGGCATCTAAAAAGCAATTCTTATCGTACAAAAGCACTAACAATCTTTAGTTTATGTCTTCTTTTATCGTCAATTGAAATGTACTACTTATCAATTGGTTTATACGGCAACGCAATGAATTTCGACTATTATAACTCAAATCCCTGATCTTGGAGCATTGTAACCTGCGGGGCAATAAACCTTGCCCACTTAACCCTAAATCCCTTAACCCCCGAGCCCTATGACTTTCGATGCAATAATCCCCGTCCCCTTAACCCCAAATATTTTAACCCAAGAATGTTATAGCAAGCGCGGCAATAAAACCTGCCAACTTAACCCCGAATTTCTTCACCTCGGAATCCTGTAACCTGCGATACAATAGCCCTAGATTCCTTGTGGCGCAAATTACTTGGCTCAGGCATTAAGGGATTTGCGTAACGGCATCGAGGGTTATAACATCACAGGTTTCAGGGCCACAGGGTTAACGGATTTAAGGTTAAGGGGTTAGTTAAAGGTTCAGGGGTTGGGAGTTTTTGGGTTAACGGATTTAGGGTTATGGCCACGCAGATTATAGCCTTCTAGAATATCTCGGAATACTGACATGCTGGCGCAATTCTAAGCTGGGATTTGGATTTAGCGCATCGAAATTCTGCGGGTGCGATATGTATCGTTTTTGGTTCTGAAGTTTGTTGGCCTGTGACAGACAGACAAATATTAGAATTAAAAATTTAAATAAATTGTTTAAATAAATTTAAATGTACAAATCTGACATCAAACTCGTGACTAGTAACCCCCAAAACCATGGAAATGTGGTGCAGCTTGCAAAAATATTCTATTATACAGGAATTTGTTTAAAGAAATTTTTTAAATAAAATACATTTTGCAAATCTGATATCAGATTCATAACCAGAGACCTCAAAAATAAGCAAAAGTACGTGCAACTTGCAAAAACATTGAGTCTTGCAACATTTGTTTAAATAAATTGTTTAAATAAATCTAAATTCACAAATCTGACATCAAACTCGTAATCAGTGACCCCTAAAATCATGGAAATAAGGTGCAACTTGCAAAAATATTCAATTGTGCAAAAATTTGTTTAAACAAATTGCTTTAATAAAATAAGTTTTGAAAATCATATCCGATACGATCAGCGGAATCAAAAACCGTAACATCTTTCATTCGTTTTGGAAATTCTGTAGATAGATGATGTAGAATATTACGTAATTTGAAATGTATGATTGTATGCTGAAGCTGAGATTGGTGAAAGCTAAGATAACTGATTTTGTGACATGCTAATCCTTCCGTGTTAGAGATCACGTTTGAGAGGCGAGCTAACGGTTGAATTTCCTGTAAATGCTATTATCTTATTTTCTTCTACTTTATTTATTATAAGAATACTTATCATAAGAACATTTTTTATCCTCTTGTTATTTATTATAAGAAAAATGAGTTCCAGAAACCCTTGTGCAAGAAAAATTGATACATATTGTTATGTTTGTGGGAAGTTTGAAACAACTTCTTATCGACGATCGATTAATGATTCAATCAAAACTCTATATATGAAATGTTATAAGCTTCCGATCGACAATTTAGATAAGACATGGGTACCATCTTCAATTTGTAATTCTTGCAGACTTGCTATGTTGAAGTGGAATGATAATAGCAGCAATATGACTGTTATTGAACCGACCATCTGGCGTGAGCCCAAGGACCATGAAACTGATTGTTACTTCTGCTTATGTAATACAACGGGTTGCAATAAACAAAATTCAAATAAAATCATCTACCCTGCGGTAGCGAGCGTAACACCAGCCAAAGTAGGAAAAGTAAGTAAACCCGGAAAAGAAGTTGGTTCGTCAAAAGTTGAACCGATGAATATTGATACAACTGAAGACGTCTCTTTTGAAGATAGTTCTGATGACGAGAGTCCTAAGCTTTTTGACCAAAGTTCGTTAGATGATTTTATTCAAGACCTCAATCTTCCAAAGGATAAAGCTGAACTCTGTGCTTCAAGACTCCAAGAAAGGAAGCTACTATTACCTGGAACAAAAGTGTTAATTTACAGAAGCCGAGAAGAGGCGTTCATAAAGTACTTTACAATGGAGGATATGATGGTGTACTGTAATAACATTGAAGAATTGGTTAACTTGTATAAGCCAGAAAACTGGCGTCTCTTCATTGATTCTTCCACACAAAGTCTCAAAGCTGTATTACTATACAACGGAAATGAGTATGCGGCACACTCTGTAGGTCACTCAACTGCACTAAAAGAATCATACAATAGTTTTTAATTTCTACTAGAAAAAATAAATTACAAGACTCACAATTGGCTTGTTTGTGGTGACTTTAAGATGATAAATCTTATAGTTAGCTTGCAGTCGGGAAATACTAAATTTCCGTGTTTCCTCTGCCTTTGGGACAGCCGTGCAAGAGATAAGCATTGGGTAACAAAAAAATGGCCCACAAGATCAGAATGGAAAATAGGTTCTCATAATGTCGCCTACATAGGTCTTGTTGATAGAGAGAGAGTATTACTGCCACTACTTCACATCAAATTAGGTTTAATGAAACAGTTTGTGAAAGCCTTAAATAAAGAAGGTAAATGTTTCAATCATTTGAAAGCCACATTTCCGAAATTGAGTGATGCAAAAATTAAGGAAGGCATTTTCGTTCGGCCTGATATACGAAAACTCATGAAAGATGATACATTTATCGAAACCATGACTCTCGTTGAAAAGAATGCTTGGTTGAGTTTCAAATATGTTACAGAAAAATTTTTAGGCAATAATCGAGACCCGCAGTTTGAAACTATTGTGTCCAACATATTACAGAATTTCCAAAAAACGGGTTGTCTAATGAGCCTTAAAATACACTTCCTTCATTCTCATTTAGACTATTTCCCAGGAAATTTTGGAGCATATAGTGAGGAGATGGGTGAACGATTTCACCAAGACTTTAAACAAAAGGAACAACACTACCAAGGAAGGTGGGACGAAAAAATGATGGCCGACTACTGCTGGTCATTGAAAAGGGATGATAATAACCCTACTAGTCATAAATGTAAATCTCTTCAACGATCGTTTAAAATGAAGCGCCAACGTTTTCAGAAAAAGAAAGCATAACATCACAGAATTGGCGGTTATAGGTTTAAGAATATACATTCTAAAGATTGTCAGCTTCTTAGTGTAACCTCTCTTACTACATTGGAGCTTAGGTTGAAATGCTATGGATTACAGTCCACTTAAATTAATTTGTCCTGTGCTTGACCCTCACTGTTCACTGCATTTAGTTTAACCTGTTGTGAGTTTAGCGTTAGCAGATCATTGCGAACGTAAGTTCAGCTGTAGTGGTCTAGAGCTCGAAGGTTACTGCGCATATAGGTTATACTGTCGTGGATTCTAGTTTGCAAGTTATATCGTACTCAATATACCTGTTGCGGATTATAGCGCGCTTAAATTAACCTGTAGCAGGTTATAGCGAATTTAGGTTAACTTGCCGTGATTTTGAGCTTGCAGCTTATAGCGCACTTGAGTCAACCACCCCGAATGTTGATCTTCAAAATAGTAAGATAATTAGTTATTAACAAAAAACCATTAAAAATTACTCATTTTTCATTAATTTTTTTATTTACACTAAACAAAAACATTAAAATATTGTGCGCGAATATTTTGCCAAAAACAACACAGTAATAGTGCCGCAACCACCGTATTCCCCAGGTCTGGCCCCCTGTGACTTTTTCTTATTCCCAAAACTGAAGAGGACCATGAAAGGACAACGCTACGCCACGATTGAGGAGATAAAGATGGCATCGAAGGAGGAGCTGAACAAGATCACAAAAATAATTTTTCCAAGTGCTTCGTGTATTGGAAAAAACGTTGGCACAAGTGCATAATATTTGAGGGGGATTACTTTGAAGGAGATAAAATAGATATTCATGAATAAATAAATAATTTTTGAAAACATATACGATTTGCGATACTTTTTGAACAGACCTCATATACACAGATTTTCCCGCCTATTTTCTCAGGACAGCCCTCTTCGAGCCCTTTCGAGCTGTTTACGTAAGAATCTTGTTTACAAGATAGGTAATAAACATTAATAATGAAATTTTAAACATATAAACTTTACATAAGTAAATATCGATCATTTTACTATAATATAATTATTGCAAAAAGTATTGTCAAAAGTTATTAACTAATAAAGTTAATTAATGTGATAGCACAATATTTACAATAAAACAATAACAAAATTTTATTCAGATTATATTATAGAAAAAAGATATCCTTTTTTCTATTCAAAATGTTTTTATGTAAGCCGATGTACAACATTTAGGATATTCTGCGTTTCTTATAATTCTTTTCATAATCCAATATCTTAGCTTTGTCCCAGCCAAATTCGTGTGAGAGAGTTCTTCTATGTGTAGCTACTAATGTATCTGAGTCAATGTTTTTTTGTGTTTTAATTTAATCTAATTTTTATGGATCGCTTACTTTCACCTATGTAGGGAACAACAAATTTTCAAAAATGGATGCAGACATTATGTTTACAAACGCAGACAAAGGTAATATCACAGTAGTCATGTCGCAAAAAGAATATTTAGAAAAAATGAATACTTTATTAGACGATCAAAGTTATATATATATATATATATATATATATATATCACTTATATCAAAGTTAAATCAAATCCTCTGAAAAAATTACAAGGAGACGTAAAAATGATTTTGAAGGATTGGAATGATAATGGTTTTCTGAATAAATATTGGCATAATAATGATTTGACTCAAATCTACACATCTATAGCAAAATGCTATGGATTACCAAAAATACATAAAGAAAATGTGCCACTACGACCAATAATTTCATAAGTTAATAGCCCTACTCACAAATTATCAAAATTCTTATATAGTGCTCTTAAAACAGCTATAAATAAACCTAACTGTCACATTTTAAACAGTGGACAGTTAAAACAGAAATTGAAAAATATTTTTATTCCAAACGATCACGTTTTAATAACATTAGATGTAAGTTCCTTATTCACGAACATATATTGTGATTTAGACTTAGAGGGGTTAAACAAACGTTATGAACAAATTAAAAATTGTGATATTCCAATGGAAGAGATTTGGAGAGGTATAACATTTTTATTTAATAACACATACTTTGTGTTCAAAAAAATTTATTATAAACAAATATTCGGAATACGTAACATACTGTCTTGATTCCCTTATAGTTTTCCAAAATGATAAAATTTGTAATAATGGAACGAAGAAAAATAGTGAGAGCTGAAAATCCACTTAATTTTAATTTTCAATATTCTTCTGTGTTAGAAAAACATAACATTACTCCAATCCCTTTATTACAAAAACCATTACAAGAGTTCATTCGTTTAGTAAAAGACGAATCTGATTTATTAAACAACACTGGTATTGTCTACAGTTTTAACGGCAAACAATGTCTATATAGGTGAAAGTAAGCGATCCATAAAAATTAGATTAAATTAAAACAAAAAAAAACATTGACTCAGATATATTAGTAGCTACACATAGAAGAACTCTCTCATACGAATTTGGCTAGGATAAAGCTAAGATATTGGATTATGAAAAAAATTATAAGAAACGCAGAATATCCGAAATGTTGCACTTTAAATAAAACACTTTAAATAAAAAAAAAAGGGTATACAATATCTTAGTTATATCTATAAGCTTTTATTAAGATCGATGAGGAAGGGATGATAGATGAAGAATGTATATGTGTATTGAAATACTTGATTTCTTACTGTATTGTAACGTGACTGGCTACGAGCTGTGCGTTTTAGCCTATAATAATTTGAGTATGAGAGAAATCAGGTACACACATGTATATATAATTATATGCCATAATAACTACATTTGTAACTTTATTGTTAATAATTTGTTGTTTTTCTGTTAAGAAAGCCTGAAGAAGTCAGCAAATGTGCTGACGAAACGTTACTGAATATAATTAAAATTAAGTGAATTTCCAGCTCTCACTATTTCCCTTCTTCCCATTATTACAAATTTTATCATTTACTATAATAATAGTTTGTTAATAGTTTGTTAATACATATGTTCAGAAAATTAAGAAGCAGATATTTCAATCAAGGCGTTAGCAGTCAAACTTTTAAAATATTAAAAATCTTGATTAGCATGCGTTCATGAAATAATTGAAATATTTTCGTTGCACTTATAAATCTGATTCTTAAAGTTATATGTAAATGCAAACCTATGTTTCTGAAACTGTATGGAGAGGCTATGGGATACTCTGCTCTTTCCCACTTAAGCAATGCGCCTGTATAGCTCCGTACTTACTTAAGCGTACTCTCACTCGTTCGATCATCTCTGACAGACACGCACGTCTTCTTATGTCACTACATCATAATTGTTCTTGACCCATAAATAATTTATTCCATACATATCTTATGATAATCATTTATTTATAAGAATTACATTATTTATGTGTTTAATAAACTGAAAATCTAATTCATATGTAAGTAGAAGGAGGCAGTTTCGGCGGCTTAAAGAACCCTAGTAATAGCGATAGGTCTTAAAAGAGTTGCGATCCTCGAAGAGCTTCATTCTCTATCTAGAAACAAGTAATAGTAGATGTAACATTCTCTTCCTTACCTCTATCTCTTAGCCTATAGTAAGATGAATTTTGAAATTTGAACCATGCATAAACCATTATAATTCTCAGATTATTCTTGAACTCGATTAAGACTTTCGAATTATTCTACCAGACCAAATTTGAAGAGCACGCATCAGTTATTATGATTTTTTATTGATATTTCAGACAGAATTCAACGGTATATAGTTTATACAGTATCATGGATTTCAATTCATTATTTAAAAGTAAAAAGGGTCTATTAATATTTCAATAAAATTTACGTTACATAAATTTATTTTGAGGTAAGGTAAATGAATCATAAGTATTAATGTTAGAGTAAGTTTCAACATATCTTAATTAACTCATATTGTTTTTAATAAATTATAAAATACTGCCGTTCAAACGATAAAAAAATAGAACCGCTATCGAGATGAAACTAACTCGGAAAAGTAGTCGCTTAGTTAGGAAAAAAAGTCTTAGACTCTCAGCATGTGATTCTTCATTACTGAGAACTTATAAGTTTCTGATTCGATAAAATCTCTTTACAAGGTGTTCCGACATGTAGAAATTGAGAGCGTCTAAAAGTCTCCATCATCATAGCACAGATAGCGGTCTCATTTTTTCCCAGAACATACTTATATGTTCGAAGGGTCCGTTCAAGAGCATACCTTGCTTATCTAATTTTTTTATAGGCCAATTTTTAGCTCAACACCTAGGTATTTAATCAAACGATTCATTTTGATTATGCGGTCGTCTATTGTTTAGGTATTATTGAGTTAAACACCAGATTTTTCTATTCGCCTAAAATAAATATAAAGATATTATTGTGTAAAGTCCGAATATCAGCCATTCTTAGCTAAATATTTTTAAGACTTATAGATATGCAAGTTTTTAATATTATTTGGATACATTTTGTCATTAATATAGAATGTGTAGTTTGTTGAGGAATACGCACTTCATTCGCTGCCCGGAATCATGCTCATGAAATGGTGATGACGGATTCTGATTTCTTTCTAGAAATGCAATCGATATTTTATTTATTCAAGTTTTGTAAATTATGCTTTTATATCATTATAACGACGTTTATTATCTTTTAAAAATCAACGCTTATCTTTGTTCCATGCACCCTCACCAATGTTTATCCGTAGTTTTTAGTTTTTCTGACATATTGGAGTCATATTAGATAATTTTAACTAATGTTACATTATAGAGATCTGCAAAATAAAAGACTTTTTTTACTCCAAAAATACCAATACTATATTCCCAAGAATTTTGATGCATTGAAAACAAATCAGACGTCTATCATTTCTCACTTTCAAGATATCCCAACCTAAAAATGCAAAAAAATGTTTTTGGCTATATTTCATTTTTTACTACATTACGTGAAATTTTTGTTTATAAATGACTCGTACCATCTAAATGTACAGCTCTTATCTTTTCAAACCCATTTTGATGATTTGGAATATCTTTTTTTTCATTGAAATATTGTCAATTGAAGATAAGTTATTTTAGTGTTATCTTAAAATCGCACAGGTAACTATTGTTTTATATAAGCCGATAAACCATACCCTACAAGTAACATTGTAAGGATTTATAAGGCTTTTGTGAATGGCTGATCGCGAATCCGAGGTCCTTTTACCTCTATTACGTCAAGTGAAATGTCATTTAAAGGTCAAATGGCTGTTAATCAAGAAAAAAATCTGATAAAACTTAGATATATATTTTTTAGATCGATGAATTTCAATACATTATTTGCTTGATCCTACAAGGTCATGTAGAGGTTGATTAAAGGACATTCAAGGGCCAGATAAACAGAACAAAAGATTTAGATAAAACAACGTCCTTTGCGATGAGAAGTTACCACTAAAATACTTAACTTCAGATGACGATATTTCGATGAAGAAAAAGACATTTCAAATCTGATAAATGAATTTTGAAGGGGAAGTGTTGTACTTTTAGATGGTATGAGCTGTTTGAAGAAAAATAACTTTGTCATGATGTAATACTAGCTCAAAAATAACCAAAAAACGTGTTTTTTTTGCTTTTTTAGTTTAGGATATCTCAAAAGTATGACGTGATAAAGCAGCTTCGAGGACGGGTTAGTGTTCAACACATTGAAGTTCTGTGGAATGTATTACTGCTATTCTTGAAAAAATTTTATGTTGACCAGTGTTATTAGTCTGTATTTTTTTTTAAATTTTAGTTTAAAGTTATGTTAAAGCTGTAAAATTTTACTTTTTCAGGTTCACAATAAGTATACCGCTGAAGATTTTGATGAAGATTTGCGACAAGTTCTTCGTAGGGCTGGATGTAAAGATGAAAAAATTGCTTTTATCCTTGATGAATCAAATGTCCTTGACTCTAGTTTTCTAGAAAGAATGAATACACTTTTAGCTAATGGTGAAGTTCCTGGATTGTTTGAAGCTGATGATTATAGTACTCTCATGACACAGTGTAAAGAAGGTGCACAACGAGAAGGGTTAATGCTTGATTCCAACGAAGAATTATACAAGTGGTTTACAGGACAAGTGATGAAAAATTTACACGTAGTCTTTACTATGAATCCAAGTACAGACGAATTGAAAAACAGAGCAGCTACATCACCGGCATTATTTAACCGTTGTGTTCTAAATTGGTTTGGAGATTGGTCTGACAATGCTCTATTCCAAGTTGGAAAAGAATTTACAAACACTATTGATTTAGATAAACCAACTTGGAAATGTCCTGATTATTTTCCTTCCTCTTGTTCAATGATAAACAATCAATCTACACATAGAGATGCAGTCATTAACGCTTGTGTTTATGTTCATCAAACTCTTCATAAAGCAAATTCTAGAATGACAAAAAGAGGTTCACGTACTATGGCTATCACACCACGGCACTACTTAGATTTTATCAATCATTTTGTAAAACTATATCAAGAAAAAAGAAGTGATTTAGAAGAACAACAACTACATCTAAATGTAGGACTCAGTAAAATCGCAGAAACAGTAGAACAAGTAGAAGAAATGCAGAAAAGTTTAGCTGTAAAATCACAGGTAGAAATATTCTATGCATTTTGTTCTTTACTTAATAACTCATTTCTCTTTATATATTGCGGATCTTCTAAAAATTTAATGTATACAAATAGTATTTTACGTATAATAGTCGTAAAGGGGATCTTTTATAACTGAGAATACGTGTGCAGTACGATTTTAGATTTATTACACGAGTGCCATAGAGTACTATACATGATTTTCTAAGTTCTAAAAATTATCTTTATACCTATGTTACACACTATACTTATCCCTGGTATGTCATTTATTGCGATATTTATTTTCTAGAACATTTTACATGTAGTCTACTACAAGTAAGTATCTACAGAGTTTTGTTGACCATGTGTAAAGTTAAATGTTTGGCTTTTTATGAGAATGAAGGTATATTAAGATGTCAAGAGGGCCATGTAGGGTTGAATACGGTATATTGAAAGTCTTATTTATTGTTATATAAAAATATAAACATCTTACTTTAGTTCAAGTTATACTCAATCTGTGAAAAGAATACGAAAAAAAACAACTTTTAATGTTTCGTTAATAAACTCGTTAACGTATTCAGAAACTTTATTGTAAAAATCGGAATGAAAAACAGTAAAAATAAAATAATATGAGAAACACTTAGAAATTATCAACACAAGTCTACAAAACAACGTAAAAAATAATAGCCAGAAAGTGCTATGGTTATAGCAAATCCATGAAGTCGCCTGATCTAATTTATGATTCGGTTGTCTATTCCCTGCACCTAATGTTTAATCCGTACTATATTTGTAATGGGATTGTATGTGTTACTCAATTTTTCAGTATCCCCTTTATCATTAATATTATAACCAAAACTTTTAATATGTAGCATTTCTGAAGTCAAGCACTTCTTCTAATTAGACTAAAAATCCAGAACATTAACACCGATTCAATCAAACTTGAGATTAAATTTTCATGTTTATATTGTAACGGATGGTTCGGCCGCTCAAAAATTGGCTGTTGACCACCGCTGGTTGCTCTCTTATTGCAAAGCTCTGCTCAAAGTTGCGTGTCTGTACTTATGAGACTACGTATTTCAATATGCTAATTCTGTTTGTTTTTCGTCAACCTCGAAACATAGGAGCAAGCCACACAAACTAAATCAACACTTGCTACCAGCCTCTTGACAACAAGAACGATCAAAGTTACTGCTGACCTCCTCGGTAGTCTTTTAACCTGCTACGCGAATCTAAGTTGCAATTAGTACTGCTTCTCTGCTATCGGATTATGCTCGTCCAATTAATTCTCTGCAGTGCGCTACGTTATTGTCTGTCATCACCTACTTGATTTCCTTGATTTTAGACTTTGAGCGAATTTTAGATCGTCAATTATCGATATTTAGGCCGATGCAGATTGTTGAGCGATCTAACCACTCCTCGCACGCGCGCCCAAATAAGTGACGTCGTAAGTTCGTATTAAGCGATTGTATCCGTTGTTCATCATTTATGTATGTTGGATCTGTATATTGCCGCGCTCTTGGCTGTGAGTTTGCTCCACGGCTTTGCCTTTACTTTATCGATTAATCTAAGATTGAGCCGGTCGCATTTGCCGCAAATTCATCAATTGTCACATCGCGCGGTTGCTGCCGTCTTGTTACCTGTCGTACCGAATATTGCGATTAGTAAATTGCCTTTTTTATGTTATTGTTATCTTTGCGTTTATTTGCTGGCCGTACCCGAGCGATGAATATTTCGTGTGTGATTTCTTAGAATTATCTTTTGTGAATTTTTCCGTTGTAATTACATCACACTTCCAAATTTATTACTGCATGTGTATTCGTTTTGCCACTATAATTTTGTTAATAAGATTTTTATAATAAATTTTGTTCTATTATTTTTCTTAATTTTAACACGCTATCATTTATATAATCTGCCTGCGCGTTTGCTTTGTTTCTCTCTTCTTCTTTTACTATTCTACAAACAAATCCGTTGCATACCCGGGGAAAACAAGTAAGTGCCGAGTGTCGATCAAGCTCGGAGAGGCATTGCTCTGCGACACTGAAAAATTTAATAACTAATTCTTGTCAATGCCTGGTGTCCTGTCTGAATTCTATTTGATGCTATATGCATTGTCTAACCTCCCGAATACAACGTTATAATGTATATGACCGCGTCTTTGCTATATAATTACTCCATATTACTTATATAGTCCTTATTATATAAGTATATAGTAAGTATACAGTAAGTATATTGTATATAGTATACGAGTATATAAAATATATTATATATACAATATATTATATATTGTATATATACTATATACAATATATAATATATTGTATATAGTATAGTAAGTATATCGTATACTTACTCCATATTATTATTGCACTCAACGTTTTTGTGTAGTAGGGTTATCGCGTCAATATTGTAAGTTTTCAGATGTTTGAAAATAATGTCATCATTAAATAATAGTAGCCGTTTTAAACTTGAATTTTGTAATCTTGTAAAGATTTAAATCGAAAGTACTACGAAATATCAAACGAGCTTCATGGTTTATACCAAACGACATTATCTGAAATAATCTTCAGATGATACTATTAATAATATAAGAAATTAAAACGTTTTATGAGAAACATAACATGAGATTACAAAATTATCCAAATAAACTTATCAGCAAATTCCTTAAGACCAAGATCACTATCACCAAACTTAATAAACATAAATTTAGAAGAATATAAATAAACCAAAATTTATATAATATACAAATAATCTGATAATAAATATAAATTACTCACTAGAGTGTCTCGATAAATATAATGTCAACTTATCATCTTAGCAATTACATTTAGTCATTATCAAAATTTAATAGACAGATTGCAAGAGGGCATTGTCAAAATTTAATAAAGAGATTGCTATGCGGCAAGGGCTAATCTCTGCTAAATTTTTACGAAATTTCAATTTTGGACAAGAAAGCCGGTGCTAACTTCCATGAGAAAAATAACTCAAACTGGCTGAGAGGAGTGAGGTTACTTCGAAGGAAATAAGTCGTAAACTCAAGCTACAAAAGGCGATCCCATTTTATTACACCCAAACAATAGATTTATAGAACCAATTTACAAGGCAAGGGTAAGCAGATTCGCTCAAACCCAATACGCCACAGTAAAACGCAAAGCGCGAGCAAATTTCGCTCAGTGTCGATCACGGTAAGACGAACAGTCGGCCGATTACGAGCAAGAGCTGGCGCAAAAGAGAGAAATCAAATTTCTAGAGAGCAATTCATTAGATGCCTCGGCTTGTAGAAGGAGAGGCGGCGACGATGAAATCATAGTCCAACTAGGAGAGGTGTCCGTGGCGATGGCAATGACACCGTCGGTGTGAGGGCGGCCGGTACTCGGCCGACTCTCTAGGCCGTGGAATAGTACACAGCTGTGGACTGATCGTCTGAACGTTGTGATTGCTGTTCTCTCACACTCCGCCTATTGCTAACCCGTTTTCCTCAGTACTTTTTGAATTCTCATGCACGAAAAATTAGGTGGCTCTTTTTCTCTTGGCTCTCGCTTAATTGTTTATTCTTTTCTTTGGCTGCGGAATTTATTAACCGCTACACATGCCGCTTTCTCAGCCAAAATTTTTTGTTGTTTTTCTCTCTCTCTTTCTCTCTCTCTCTTTTACTCTTCTAGCTTTCGCTCTCTTCTTCGAAGCGCTGTCCTATCTACCACAACTCTCCTCTCCAGGCCCTATAATGACACAAGCATGTATACTCTGCTGACAGAGCCATACTCGGTCACTGCGTTCGCGCGCAGAGAGTGCCGCGCATACGGCAAACAAACACGCTGTAACCCTGTTAAAATATTGAAAATTAAATTAGAGTAACAAAAAAAATATTTAATCTAGGAAAATCTCTTTCACCACGGATCCGTTCGAGGGAAATTATAAGTTAACCCGTTTCTGTCTCTCTCTATTTCGCTGCTATTAGTGCTTGCAATTTTGGTGACACAATATAAATATTTTTCACTGCACTAATCCTTTACGATTGCGCTTCCATCTTTCAATTCCTCTGTACATGTGGCGACGTAGCCTATCCTTTAACGCCGACTCTCGATATAACTTCCGCTCACCATTATAATTTATAAATCACGCACACGAGTGCAACTTCGGTTACATCGTCTGCTCCAACGTACTCAACACGATCTTTGAGTACAGCGCTTGCTAATTTTCAGGAAAAATGGAAACGACTACAAATAAATCCATAAATAAACTAAAACGATGCATTTTACTGACGAGAACAGAATAATTCGTACCAGAATCAACTGTCATCGAGTTCAGGTGAGCAATGTTATCGAAGTGAAAGTTAGAAATAGTCAACATGGATTAACAGAATTATATAGTGATGTTTTTAAGAAAAAATAAATGTTTAACGCGGAATAATACTGATTTCAAACTTGTGAACGAATACTTGCAAAATCAGATGCAAAATGTGGTAGTCAACTCTCCGAGTTTGAGATTGCAGAGATAACGTTATTCGCTAAGCTTGGTATTAAGGAGATTACCGATAGCGAACGCTAGGAATTAGAGCTGCTTGTGCGCGAACTTCTCCCAGAAACAGCCTGTGATAAGCTAGGCTGCACAGACTGGATTCAACACGACATCAACGTCTGTGAAGCGCGCCTTGTAAAACAAATACTATCCAATCTTGCATAAAGTAAAACTAGAAATACATGAGTACGTGCCGATTGTAGTCCTTTAAATGTTGATTGACAAAATAGTCTCTCCTGAAATAGAGTCTTTTCTTTTTGCATATTTGTACGACTTGATTATTGTAACGAGGTTTTTTGTAGACCACGTCTAGTGGCTCAAGTTCGTTCTTATGCGAGTCAACGAAGCAGACGTGACCGCCTTAAGTCGCGCATTCGAATATCAGAAGTGCGCTATTTAGGCGTGTTGGTTAACCACGACGGAATCCAACCGAATCCGGATAAGATGAGGCCAATACTCGAGTATCTGGTGCCAAGAAACTTTAAACAGCTACGTATGTTTTTAGGTATGGCGTCGTGGTACCGATAATTTATCAGGTACTTTGCTTCCATAGTAGCTCCGCTCACGACTTTTATTTGCACGGATGCGAAGTATAAGTGGGGCGAAGTGCTGCAGGTAGTATTTGAGCAAGTGAAAGCTCTTCTTGCTACTGCTCCCATTTTAGCTAGGCCACCTCTCTCTCTCTCTCTCTCTCTCTGGTAAGTCTACTGTACGCACGCATTTTCGTGCAGCTCCCGCTTTTTCGCCTTTTACTGCCGCCGATGTGCCTTCGGGCTTTTTTGTTTCAGTTGCTTGCACGCAAAATATTGCAAGTCGTTGCAGCAATTAACATCTTGGCTGCATTCGCGACTTGCAAAAAATCCAGGACCATATTAATTTTGGCGAGCAAAATTGAGGTTGGAAGAATAGCAACTGGACAAATTTAACGCAGTAAAAACAGCGAAAGACGAACCCGGGAGTGAGTATGAGTGACTCGAGGTGTGAAGTGTGCGGGATTGCACCCTCGCGCAAACTTGGTCGATGCGCGAGGTGTCAAAAACAGTGCCATTCGCAGTGCTCGGATAGGAAGAATCCGCGCCTTTGCAACCTTTGTAAAGGCGATAGCAGACCGGTGACTACTTCGCAGAGTGCGGGGATGCCTAAAAAGGGCACCTCCAGAACCTTGACAGAAGGGAATTCACCGGCGATTCTTCCTGGAAAGGCAAAGTCAACGGCATTTTCCACTCCGGGCGGTAAGGCGAGCAATTCCGCGGCATCAACGCATCGAGAACACGGCTCTACAAGATCCGGTAATCGCTCATCACTAAGCGGATTAGTGATATCGGGAAAATCGGCAGCATCGCTTAGGCGCTCGCCTCTCGCAATCTCGACCGTATCCCTAAGCCTGTCGAGAAAATCGTCGACTACCACCTTGAAAGTCGACGAAAATTCAACTCCAGCTGGGGAGACTGCCGGCTCGCGGGTGTGTACACCGGCTAGCCAAGGCGAGGTGCTGGTGATGCAACATGAGGAGGAGGCAATGACTTTCCAGTCGCCATTGCCCAATAACCATGACGACTGCGCCGCCGCAAACAACAACAAGTAGGCTGGCGTCAGTAATATATCTTCGGACGATGCTGGTGGCGGTCCATTATCAACGGCGCATCCATCCATCTCGCCATCGAATGCTTCTTCAGGCCGAAGAAATATTTGCGACCAATTTTTAGGGACCGCCGACATACCAGCAGATATGAATGTACTGATTCCAGCGACCACCTTGGATTTGCTTTTCAAGCAGATTTCGATGCTCCAGAGTCGGTGTGATGATCTTAAGTCCCTGGTTAGCCGTGGATTCGGCATGCAGAGCGCCTCCACTAGCCCAGAAAATACTGGTTGCGTGGGGTGTAATGATGCAAAGAGTCGAATTGGGGCCCTAGAGGATTGGATGCTCAAACAGAGTACATGCCTGCAAGATCTGCAAGGCAAGTGCGACCTGATTCTGGATGACAATATGAGCCTCAAGGTCAAATTAGATAATGCATTGGCACAGCTGGAAAGCAGCCAGGTTGGTCGCAGTTTCAGCAAAAATAATATCAGTTCTCCGTTACAAGCCGACAATGACCTTGGAAAAGCGGATCCAAGCTCACGTGATGACAACAGTGCTGGTTTCGCAGCACTAGCTAGTAATAGCCACCCTCATCGCTCCACAGACACGATATCTTGTCCTCCCTTGGGGGTGGGCGTTGACGGTCGCGGCTCGGAGTGCGGGGGCAGTGTGGAGGACTGTGAACTCTTAATTAACGGCATACTGAAAGAGAACACCAACGCCACCTCTGGACAGGTGGCTGACATTGCCTTCGCAGCCCTCAAAACACTGGTTCCCGCATTAGAACGTCAGTCCATCGTTGACGTGCGAGTCTTGCGACCTAGACGCAGGCCCGCGAGGCCGGAATGCGGAAAGTCAGGTGCTGGCTTGGGGTCGTGGTCTGCGCCTCCTTCTTGCGTGGTTAGGCTGAGGGAGAGGGGGATGGTGTCCAGCGTTATGAGCGCTAAAAGGAGGTCATCGGGCGATATTAATAAAGAGATGCTAGGCCAGGAGCTTGCCGCCCTTATGCCACAAAGAAAAATTTTGATTAATGAAATGTTGCCCCATAACAAATTCCAGCTCTTTAACAATTTGAAGCCCGTTGCACGGGGGCTGGGCTTCAAGTACATCTGGCATAGTGGAGGCAGGTTCCTGGTACGGCGTCGAACTGGCGAACGTGCGCATGTCTTCGATTCTTTATCTGATTTGCAGAAAATTGGATCGGCATGCGCCGTTGGCACTCGCATTGGGTCATTGCGGGTGGGGATCCCGCCGTTGGATTCGTGCGCGACCGAAACTGGGACGGAGGTTGCGGTGTGTGGGAAGGGTCAGCAATCGGCCTGCTGACTCGCATCGTTTCCGCGAGGGAGGGGGGGGGGGGCTGCTGCGCTAAGAGCGGGGTTTCTCAATATAAACTCTATAAGAGCGCGGGTTGAGAGGCTCCGTTTATTTCTGGCGGGGAATCCCTCTTACCACGTATTTGGCTTAGCCGAAACTTAGCTGGGACCCATAGTTGACGACCATCTCATAGGGATCGAGGGGTTTACCGTAATCAGGAACGACAGAAATGTGAATGGTGGAGGGGTAGCTCTGTACGTTCGGAACGAACTCAAGGTTAAACGCCTTGAGTCTTCTCTAACCGGCGGGCTCGGGAAGCCTAACACTCCCGAATATCTGTTCTGTAGCGTGGAATGGAGCGGACACCCTCCGGTACTAGTGGGGGTTATATATAGGCCCCCCAAGGTACCAATGCAGAAGAACGACGGGTTCTTTGGTGCCCTTCGAGACTTGTGTTGGGAGTATAGTCACAAAATTATTATGGGAGACCTGAATGCGGATCTTATGACCAATGCTGATGATGCTAACACCATCAGACGTTTGGCAAGTGAGTTATCGCTTCAGGTAGTTCGGCACGGCCCCACACATCGCACCGCAACATCGCGAACGTGGATCGACGTGATCCTTACCGATGAAAACGACTGTTTGTCTGGCTACACTAACGAGTGGCTACCCGGTTTTGGCGGGCATGCAATTATCGATGTCACCATCGATATGTTTCTGCCGAGAGTAGTGGGCCCTGTCTTCTCTTTCAGAGATTACAAGAACATCTGCCCGCACTCTCTGGCCGAGTTGCTGCGGGGCTACAGCTGGGTGGCTGCCGACTCCGTTGAGTCCGATCTGGAGGGTGCGGTGTGCAATTTAAGCACAAATTTAAGAATGGCGGCCGATGCGCTTGCACCGCTTAAAACTATTACTTGCAAGCGCAAGTATGCTCCGTGGTTTGGTCCAGAGCTGAGACTGCTTGTCGATAAGAGGGATGCGGTGCACCGTCGTTATAAACGCACGGGCCGTGCGTCACTCCTCGACGAGTTTATAAGTCTCAGCAATGAGGTGGATGCTCGCGTTGAGCTAGATCGGGGCTCGTATCTCCATACCCGGCTCTCGAACGCACTTGATGCTGGGAAGGATGTATGGGGGGAAATGCGCAGCCTCGGCCTTCTGCCAAAGGGCGGGGGAGGTGATTTGCATGGCTTCTTGGCAGATGAGCTGAACAGCTATTTCGCTGGGGTGTCCATCTCACCTTCAGAGAATATTGACAATGCTATGGAATCTATTTTAACAGCAAGCGAGGACGGTTTTGTTTTCAAACCGGTAACCTATAAAGAGGTTGTCCAAGCAGTTTCTCATTTTTCCTCGCAAGCGAAGGGAGTGGATGGAGTCCCCCAGGGATTGGTGAAGAAGGCTCTGTCGGTAATAGGTGCTGCTCTTGTCACCATTTTTAACACCTCCTTCGCCGGGGGGGTTTTTCCGGAGGCCTGGAAGCAGGCAGAATTAATTGCCCTGAAAAAGAGCGGCACACCATCTAATGTTCGGATTTTCGTCCGATTGCGCTATTATGCTTCCTATCGAAGGTCCTGGAGAAGCTCGCCCATGACCAGATCACGGGGTTTTTGAACGCGGGAAATTTATATGATCTCCTCCAGACTGGATTCAGAAAGGGCCATAGCACGCAAACAGCCTTGTTGAAGCTTACTGATGACATGCGCATGGCCGTCGACAAAGGGAAGGTGACATTGCTGCTACTTTTTGACTTCAGCAAGGCTTTCGATACAATATCACCTTCCAAGCTTCTGCGAAAACTTTTGACGATGGGATTCTCGCGGTCGGCCCTCCTGTGGATAAAATCTTATCTGCAGGGGCGCACGCAAAGGGTCGCATCCGGGGAGGGTGGCTCTGAATGGTTGGGGACTAACCTGGGTGTTCCACAGGGATCTGTTTTGGGGCCACTTCTGTTTTGCCTGTACATCAACGATATGCGGCATAAACTTAATGGACTAGATGTTAAATACATCTTCTACGCGGACGACCTGCAGGTATACTTGCACACCACCAGGGAGGATCTTGCTGGCGGCATTGACAGGCTGTCCAGGGTGGCACACCTAATAGCGGACTGGGCGGAGGCGTCGGATCTGTGCCTTAACGCCGGCAAGACTAAAGCAATAATTTGTGGTTCCAGAAGGAACATAAACCTGATCGCTGAGTCGGGGCTTGCTGGTGTTGAGGTGCGGAGGGGTGTCTTCGTTACGTTCAGCGACGAGGTTACCAGCCTTGGTGTCACGTTGGACAGTAAAATGACATGGAATCCGAATATAAATATGATTACCAAGAAGGTAAACAGGGCTCTTTACACCCTTAGATTCATCCGTGCCTATACCTCGGAAGCACTTAGGAAGAGATTGGTGGAATCTTTGATTCAACCACACCTTGACTACTGTGCGGTGGTGTGCCTGGATGCCTCGCAGGAACAATGTTTAAGACTACAGAGACTTAGCAATTCGTGTGTTAGGTACGTTTATGGTGTCAGGAGGGATGAGCATATCACTCCCTACAGGAGAAGTATGGGCTGGTTACGTGTAAACTCGCGCAGGGAATACTTCACCGCCGTACTAATGTATAAAATCCTGAAGACGCGAGAACCAAAGTACCTGGCGGAACACTTCGAGGGAAATCGGCCCAGATCTATTAGTAGGGGCGTGAGGGAGGAGCGAGGGCGTCAAGACTGAGACCGCCGCGGGGTCGTTTCGGGTGCGGGGTGCTCGTCTGTGGAACTCCCTACCGACCTCTCTTCGTCGCCTGTCAACTTTGGAGTCATTCAAGTTGGCGGTGCGCAAATATTTTTACGACCTCGATCTCTAGCCGCGCTGGAGCGATTGTAGGGGAGATTTTTTCTTCCGCATAGCGCGAGTGGAACTATGCGGAGGACTGATAAGTAGTATTAAGATGACTGCAATGCTCAGTAACTCAACATGTGATTTTTGTGATTTATAGTTTTAAGTTGACTGCAATAAACCTATTGCTAGACTTAACACTTCTCTATATATTATAATGTTGCTGAAATTAGCCACATCAAGGACCAGTTTCAACATGGACTAAAAATATGTGTATGTGCCTGATGTATATATGTAACTAGGCAAAGTATACTATGTATAGTATACTTGTTGTAAATATGTTTTGCGAATGGCAAATAAACTTCTTCTATTCTATTCTATTCCCATTTTAGCTAGGCCAGACTTTGATTCCCCGTTTACGGTCGAGTGTGATGCTAGCGATAATGGTCTTGATAGCGTACTGCTTTGATGCATAGGAATGAAGAACGAGTGCTGTATTACACGAGTTGTAATCTCATCCCTGCCGAGCATCGTCTATCGGTGAATGATATTGCTCAACCGTTATATGGTCGGTGAAAAAATTCTCGCCGTACATAGAAGACTATTACAGCCCTCTATGTACTGTGACCATTACAGCCTCGTAAAGCTGAAAATCTGCAGTATCTATATGGAAAGTTGGGTCGTTGGTCCTATGATTTTGACAATTCTATGAATTTGATGTCGTGCATAGGAAGTGCAAGAACAATTAGTACCTCACGCACTCTCGAGTATGTCTGAGATTGAGAAAGACCAGCAAACAGCCATAGCCTCGTTTAATGTTGACAGAGACATTAGAGACCCTTGGTATTTCAGGAAGGCTTAACAGATGTTGAACTACCCGCGGGCTCACCACTACTGGAAGGTCGTGGTAAGACGCCTGTATATTTACTGATCGAATCGGGTCGTAAACGAAATATTTAGATGCAGCGACAATGCACGGAAGCTTGTCGTTCCGCTCGAACAGCGTGTGCAGATTTTGGTTGAATGCCACGAGAAGCCGATGGCCGGTCATCTAGGTCGTTACAAAACGCATGAGCGAGCCGCTGTGCATTATTTCTAACTCGAAATTTACCAGATCGTCACTCACTATGTACGTCACTGCCAAGTTTGCCATCAGGTCAAAGTCGAGTAAAAGACTTCCTGGACTGAATGGTAAGCGAGTCTTTTCGTGCCCTTAACGAACCTTGTTTGAAGATACTGTGAGTTATTTCCGAAGTCGATTCAAAGATTTGAGCACTTGCTGATATTTCTGGATCTTTTTACTCGATGGATGGAGTGCGTATCTGTTCGTAAAGTAAATACCAAAACAATTAAGCGTATGCTTAACGAGCGAATATTTTTGCTCTTCAGATTACCAGACACATTTTTCTCCGACAATGGCACCGCATTTAAAAACCGAAAGTGGATAGATAGTGGATAGATAAATAGTGAACGATTTCCTCGAAGGACAAGAAGTTTTGCTGGTGACTTGTGCCCCATACTAGCCCATGAATAACCTGATGGAACGAGTGAACCGAACGATCAAAACTATGATCGTAGCGTTCATAGAGGAAAAACAAACTACATAGAATGTGCAGATAGCTGAATTCATCTTCGCCTATAATATGGCCATTCACGGAACCACGAAGTGTAGCCCCGCTTTCCTCGGTTATGGGCGCAACCCTAAGGCGCCGCATTCAGCCTAAAGGCTAAAGAACGCGAGGCTACTGAAAATCTCAAGATCAATGCGCTCGACGATACGAATACTCTGTAGAACTTCTAGACTAAACAAGTAAGACAGAAGAAATATTATAACGCGAAGAGTGAGATTGCTGGCGCGCAATAAGATAAGATGAGCCTACATTCGACGAGCGCAGATAGCAAACTCGAGCCGCAGGACCGTTTCCACCTTCACTGTTAAAAGGAGGCTTTGATTGGGTATTCGTAAAGGTCCATCATTTCGACAAACCTGATCGTATCGCAGTTATATATGTGTGTACCTGACGTCGGATCTGCGATGTAAAGATGTGAATGAGTTAGCATCTTCTCTTACTATATATATAATTATCCCTTTCCATATATATCATATTCAATATATCATTGATTGGCGTCTAACTGGTGAATGTATATTTCTAACAAGGGAACCACCTCGACCCGACCTCACCGATTTGAATGATTTTGGGATATGTTGTAGTACTTGAAAAAAAATTAGATACGTGTTTTTTTTTATCGGCCCATAAGGGCTTTTAAGGGGTGAAATCCACCCTGAAAATCAACCTCTAAGATCAGTTTTTTTAATATTTCTCAGCATCAAATGAATATTTTTCAGTAAACTCAACGTTAAAAAATTTCTTATAAAAAGGCGCTTTTAAGGACATAACATTCATTCCGAAATGTTGCTACACCCTTTTTAATAAGACTAAATACACTATTTTGTGTACTGTTTTACGACATGTAATATAGTGAATCAGCTCGAGTGATTTAAAAATCGCACTGATAATGAGAAAATACCAAAATTAAATTGATGTGTTTCCGGATTAAAAAAAAAATATATTTAAGGGGTGTTTCACCCCCTAGAAATCACCCCCGTCAAACTATCAGCAGGTTAATCCACCTAACCATGGGATAAACAAGTTTAGTCGTTTGTTATTTCTTGAAATAATTTAATCCTATGCATGAGCGAGCTACCTCAACTAACCAACCTGCTTCTAACCCACCAAACACCCATAAACCACCCTTACCCAACCAAATGTAGGCTAATAGACCTAACTTTGTGAGAATTGAGTTTATCAGTTGCTTTTTCTTAAAATAATTGATTTCTACACCGTACGTGGGGTATCCCATTTTTTTTTGTAAAAATATATCTGTAGCTCAAACATAATTTATGACAAATGAAAATATGTTTAATTCATTTTATTTTAATAGTACCAAAATGGCGAGAAATATCACTTATAAATAAACACGAGAATAACACTAGGTCTAATTATCATTTATAGATCTATACATAAATATTTATATTCGTATGTAGATACATAAATATATTTACGTAAAAGCCATCGTACGCCATACTATATATATTTTGATTTTTCATATTAATTTTCATCTTTTTCTTTTTTTTATTTATTGGTAAATTAAAATGTATCATTCAACAAATTCCTTACAGAAATGATAATCGTCGAAAAAGTGTTTGAAACATAATGATCTTTTACCCCAACCACGCCGTATTATAGCGACATTTTTACATGCTTCTACTTTTCAATGTATATTGCAAGAATCTCCAAAACTAAAATCAACAGGATTATCTGTTTTAGCTGGTTTTTCAACAATGTAGCCGCTTTTATACAAAGCATATTTAAAAATATTTGTATATCTTGGTGAAGAAAGCTAGTTATGGACAAGAGACTGTATTTTTATGATGTTATTTCTTAAATGTAGATTCATTTCATAGTCCATCAAAATTAGTTGATCTGATAAACGTCAAACGAAGTTTTTCCAGATACGAAATCCATAAACATCGAGTGGTTGGATGTTCCCTGTCGTTCCTGTGGGAATTTTTTTTCTATTAACAATTTTGTTTGGCGGCATCGTTTCCCTTACAGCTTTAACGCAATGTCCACTCCAAGAGTCGAGTAAAAGTACAGGTTGAGGTCAAAAATTTGGGTAAAAAACTTCTTTCAACCAAATTTTAAAATGATTTAAAATAAAAAAATGGCAAAATTTTTTTATGTCATTGCATTATAATAAACAAAAATATACTAACTTGTCGTTAATTTTCCAAATTTAGATCTTTCCACATGCACATTTTCTGGTCTAAATAATGAAGATTTCACTAAGGGACCGTGGTGATAAAAGTTTCCCGGTTGCTGATATAGTTGGCTGAATTGTATAACTGTGCGTGTTCGATGAAACCGTCTGTACCAGACATTGCACCTGCTTTTCTCCTTCAACTGCTAATGTTCTTCCAGAGTGCATTTCTAATTGGAAACCACTCTGACCTAAATTATGAAAGTTTGCAATGCCGATTTCTGGTATACATGATGTAACATCAGCTACAAAAGCATCAGCATTAGTTTGTAGATCTTCTTTACTTTCTAATGTTTTTTTGGTGATAATTTTATTTATTTTTCTAGATACTATTCTATGAGCTTTTTAAAATTTTAGTAACCAATTTTGAGAAGCCTTAAATCTTATATCTTCATGACCAACAATTTTTTGAGCTTGCAATGCCCATTTCCGTATATCTTGATCATGCACTATCGTACCAGCTGCAATAACGGCTTTTAAATTATCAAATGTGTATTGGCAAATTTGCGCAATGTTTTCTCGGAAAGTTCCATTTTTATTAATTGTTTTCGCCCAACGTTTAAGTTGGCTTATAGATGAAACTTTTTTGAATTTATGTTGTACAGTATCCAGTTTTAAGTTTGTAACGGAGAATTCCGGCCGTACCCGTCTGGGTTGCTCGCGACCGTCCGCATAAATTATTTATTCGGGGATTCGGGAAGCAAAAGACGTTCCCACGACTGAATAACGCGTCGAGCTTAAACACGTTAAACGCAAAGATTCGAAGTCGGGATGAGGAGTGATACAGCGGCGAATAAACACAACAGCGGATTAATACGCTAGTCTTTAATTGTCAACAAACGATTACAATACGGCAACCTCGGACTTACACACTACGAGCGGTACAATAACAAACGCGAACGCGAAGGTGAATCAGTGGCTGGTCAGCCTGCCGATTCCCTTATAAAAACTAGATATTATACAAATGCCCGACAAACACTTTTCGCTGATAGGCTATTAACGGGTAGCCAGCAGGTCTGCTGTGCTACCAACCATAGACTGACGCCCAAACATGCAAGAGAGAGAGAATCAAGAGAAAAATACGGCACCGACCTCGACCTTCAGCCTCTCTGACGGCTAGAGCGCTCTTCAGTGTGACGTCACTGGTGTGCTCCTCGCTGACCGTCTCGCTGATACTTGTTGTCGCCGCTATTTGTCTTCTCGCTCGTCTCCTCGCTTGCTCCACAATATAGCTGCCTCAATCCGTATATCCCAAGAATTGCTGTTGCCGTTGTTTCTGCCGCCTCCTCGTTGTTCGGCGCTGCAGCACGTCAAATTCCTCGCGCGCTCACCCGCGCACCTCGCCGGTTACCCGCACGCACCGGTGCCGGGTATCTTTTGGGACACGGCTGGGCGCGACCCAGCCTCACGCTCTATCACTCGTCCGCACACCGGGCGTGTCTCCGAAAGAACAAAACGTCGGCGAGGTCGCGAGGCCAACTCGAAAAAACCGTGACCTTTCGGTTTATCCGCGCGCGCGACTTTCTCTGCTCATTGCTTAGCAGAGACTCTCGAATTTTCCGCGGCGATCCGCAATTCGGGCGGTCTCTCTCTCTCTCTCTCTCTCTCTCTCTCTCTCTTTCTCTCTTCTTCTGCGCGATCTGCGTCGCTCCAGTCGTTAGCTCAGCCCATGTTCAGCACCTCGCAAACAAAAGGTCCAAGCATGAGTGTGTGTGCCAAACGTACACACTCTCAGCCTGGCGCGGCGCACGGACATTTGCGAGAGCCAAACGGACGAAATCGGCCTAGCCGAGATTCTCCGTCACAAGTTTTTGTTTTTTCCGCTCCTCCAAAATTCTACGGCTCTTTGTTTATAATCAAATGTGAGTTCTTCATCATCATTTCTGCACTGATTTGTTGATACAAAATCAGGATCAGGAAAGTGATGTTGAACTTCATCTTCGATTACACAGGCCAACAAAATTTGACAAAGGTTCAGAACCAGAGACCAGACATAATATATTCTAAGGATTTTGATGCGCTGAATCCAAATCCGAGCTCGGAATGGACACAGTACGTCAGGATTTTGAGATATCCTAAGCTAAATGTGCGAAAATCACGTATTTTGGCTATATTCGGTACTTTATAACATTGCGAATAAATTTTTTCAGGCAAAACTGACAACGGCATCTGAAAGAGCAACTCTTGGCCTACAAAATGCACTACCGATTTTTGTTTTTATGTCTATTGGTAATGTAGATATCGTCGTTTGAAATTTAACACCTATGAATTTGTTTATACTGCGACACACCAGAAGGAGTGACCAGACATAGTATACCCGAAGGATTTTGGTGCGCTGAATCCAAATCCGATCTCAGAATTGCGCTAGTACGTCATGATTTTGAGATATCCTAACCTAAAAGTGCCAAAATCAAGATTTGTTGGCTATATACGGTACCTTATAACATTGCGAATAATTTTTTTCGTGCAAAATTGACAACGGCATCTAAAAAGCAATTCTTATCGAACAAAAGCACTAACAATCTTTAGTTTATGTCTTCTTTTATTGTCAATTGAAATGTACTACTTATCAATTGGTTTATACGGCAACGCGTTGAATTTCGACTATTATAAATCAAATACCTGATCTTGGAGCATTGTAACCTGCGGGGCAATAAATCTTGCCCACTTAACCCTAAATCCCTTAACCCCCGAGCCCGCAATAATCCCCGTCCCCTTAACCCCAAATATTTTAACCCAAGAAGGTTATAACAAGCGCAGCAATAAAACCTGCCAACTTAATCCCGAATTTCTTCACCTCGGAATCCTGTAACCTACGATACAATAGCCCTAGATTCCTTGTGGCGCAAATTACTGGGCTCAGGCATTAAGGGATTTGCTGAACGGCATCGAGGGTTAGAACATCACAGGTTTCAGGGCTACAGGGTTAACGGATTTAAGGTTAAGGGGGCAGTTAAAGGTTAAGGGGTCGGGGGTTTTTGGGTTAACGGATTTAGGGTTATGGCCACGCAGATTATAGCCTTCTAGAATATCTCGGAATACTGACGTGCTGGCGCAATTCTGAGCTGGGATTTGGATTTAGCGCATCGAAATTCTTCGGGTGCGTTATGTATAGTTTTTGGTTCTGAAGTTTGTCGGCCTATGACAGACAAACAAATATTAGAATTAAAAAATTAAATAATTTGTTTAAATAAATTTAAATGTACACATCTGACATCAAACTCGTGACTAGTAACCCCCAAAACCATGGAAATATGGTGCAGCTTGCAAAAACATTGAGTCTTGCAACATTTGCTTAAATAAATTGTTTAAATAAATCTAAATTCACAAATCTAACATCAAACTCGTAATCCGTGACCCCTAAAACCATGGAAATGAGGTGTAACTTGCAAAAATATTCAATTTTCAGATATTTGTTTAAACAAGTGGCTTAAATAACACACATTTTGTAAATCTGATATCAGATTCATAACCAGCGACCTCAAAATTCAGCAAAAATATGTAAATGAATGAATATTTATCATAAGAATATTTTTTATCCTCTTGGTTATTTATGATAAGAAAAATGAGTTCCAGAAGCCCTTGTACAAGAAAAATTGATACATTTTGTTATGTTTGTGGGAAGTTTGAAACAACTTCTTATCGACGATCGATTAATGATTCAATGAAAACTCTATATATGAAATGTTATAAGGTTCCGATCGACAATTTAGATAAGACATGGGTACCATCTTAAATTTGTAATTCTTGCAGACTTGCTATGTTAAAGTGGACTGATAATAGCAGTAATATGACTGTTATTGAACCGATCATCTGGCGTGAGTCCAAGGACCATGAAACTGATTGTTACTTCTGCTTATGTAATACAACGGGTTTCAATAAACAAAATTCAAATAAAATCATCTACCCTGCGGTAGCGAATGTAACACCAGCCAAAGTAGGAAAAGTAAGTAAACCCAGAAAGGAAGTTGGTTCGGCAAAAGTTGAAACGATGGATATTGATACAACTGAAGATGTCTCTTTTGAAGATAGTTCTGATGACGGGAGTCCTAAGCTTTTTGATCAAAGTTCGTTAGATTATTTTATTCGATACCTCAATCTTCCAAATGATAAAGCTGAACTCTGTGCTTCAAGACTCCAAGAAAGGAAGCTATTAGTACCTGAAAAAAAAGTGTCAATTTACAGAAACCGAGAAGAGGCGTTCATAATGTACTTTACCATGGAGGATGTGATGGTGTACTGTAATAACATCGAAGAATTGGTTAACTTGTATATCCAAGATTTGTACAAGCCAGAAAACTGGCGTCTCTTCATTGATTCTTCCACACAAAGTCTCAAAGCTGCGTTACTACACAACGGAAATAAGTATGCGGCACTTCCTGTAGGTCACTCAACTGCACTAAAAGAATCATACAATAGTTTTCAATTTCTACTGGAAAAAATAAATTACAAGACTCACAATTGGCTTGTTTGCGGTGACTTTCAGATAATAAATCTTATAGTTGGCTTGCAGTCGGGAAATACGAAATTTCCGTGTTTCCTCTGCCTTTAGGACAGCCGTGCAAGGGATAAGCATTGGGTAACAAAAAATGGCCCACAAGATCAGAATGGAAAATAAGTTCTCATAATGTCGCCTACGTAGGTCTTGTTGATAGAGAGAGAGTATTACTGCCACCACTTCACATCAAATTAGGTTTAATGAAACAGTTTGTGAAAGCCTTGAATAAAGAAGGTAAATGTTTCAATCATTTGAAAGCCACATTTCCGAAATGGAGTGATGCAAATATTAAGGAAGGCATTTTCTTTCGGCCTGATATACGAAAACTCATGAAAGATGATACATTTATCGAAACCATGACTCTCGTTGAAAAGAATGCTTGGTTAAGCTTCAAAGATGTTACAGAAAAATTTTTAGGCAATAATCGAGACCTGCAGTTTGAAACTATTGTGTCCAACATGTTACAGAATTTCCGAAAAATGAGTTGTCTAATGAGCCTTAAAATACACTTCCTTCATTCTCATTTGGACTATTTCCCAGAAAATCGTGGAGCATATAGTGAGGAGATGGGTGAACGATTTCACCAAGACTTTAAACAAAAGGAACAACACTACCAAGGAAGGTGGGACGAAAAAATGATGGCCGACTACTGCTGGTCATTGAAAAGGGATGATAATAACCCTACTAGTCACAAACGTAAATCTCTTCAACGATCGTTGGAAATGAAGCGCCAACGATTTCACAAAAAGAGAGCATAACATCACAGAATTGGCGGTTATAGGTTTAAGAATATACATTCTAAAGATTGTCATTTTCTTAGTGTAACCTCTCTAACTACATTGGAGCTTAGGTTGAAATGCTATGGATTACAGTCCACTGTTCACTGCATTTAGTTTAACCTGTTGTGAGTTTAGCGCTCGCAGATCATAGCGAACGTAAGTTCACCTGTAGTTGTCTAGAGCTCAAAGGTTACTGCGTATATAGGTTATACTGTCGTGGATTCTAGTTTGCAAGTTATATCGTACTCAATATACCTGTTGCGGATTATAGCGCGCTTAAATTAACCTGTAGCAGGTTATAGCGAATTTAGGTTAACTTGTCGTGGTCTTAAGCTAAGTGTAGGTTATAGCGCACTTAGGCAATCTTGTCATGGTTTTGAGCTTGCAGGTTATAGCGCACTTAAGTTAATCTGTCGCTGGTTCTAGAGTTATAGGATTTTCAGTTCATTTAGGTCATAACCATCTGCCTTAGCCTGCCCTAAATTTATAGCTACCATTTTAGAGTGCATCTAATAAATTCAGCTAGATTCGCCGTAAAGTAGTACAATGGTAGACCTTTATATGCCAGTGTAAGTTTTTCCTACTACTGAAGATTGCAAAAAAAATCAAGATTTTTCATACTCCAGTATAAATCAATTGATGAATGGCACATCTCAATTGACGGTATCTCTGCTGGAAAAAGATATAAATAAATCGGTAATGCATTTTGTCGGCCAAGAGTTGCTCTTTCAGATTCCGTTGTCAGTTTTGCATGAAAAAATTTATTCACAATGTTATAAGGTACCGAATATAGTCAAAAAACGTGATTTTCGCACATTTAGGTTAGGATATCTCAAAATCCTGACGTGCTGGCGCAATTGTGAGCTCGGATTTGGATTCAGCGCACCAAAATCCTTCGGGTATACTATGTCTGGTCTCTGGTTCTGAAACCTTGTTGGCCTGTGTTATTTTAGCATCAGTATATTTATAATCTTCATGAAAATCTAACGTCTCTTCAACAATCATATCAATATCATTAAACTCATACACGGCATCTATTAATATTTCTTTCAACTTTTCTGACAATTTAATTTCTTTGAAATTAATCTCGCTATCTCGTATTTGTAAACTTTGAAAATATGCTAATAATAAATTGACTACGTTCAAAGGATTGATCTTCATGTTTTAATCTAAAACAAAATCAAGATATAAATACTCTTCTTAGCAGTTGAATAATTTTACAAAAGACAAAAGAAAACCTAGTCTATAGATAGAATTCGATCATACGTTTTTAACAGTTATATTTCACATGTTTACAAATCAAAATATTTGAATAAAATTATATATGATAAGTGACATAAATACTTACGTAGTAGATAAAAACTTTTCTTCTTATTATGTACTATATTTTCGTGTTCGAGAAATTTGTATGTAAATATTATTTGTAAATCCAGCACTATAAAAAAACTTTAACTTTTTAAATACTTGACTTTTCTTCAACTACTATGAATAATGAAATATGTATCTGATGTCTTATTATCGTAAGGGGCGTAGATTTAATATAACTTATCTTCTTCGACCCATTTATAAGACAAAATTGTAAATAAGATAAAGTGTACAGCAAAGTCAAGTACCAACAAAAAGTAATCTAAACCACAAGTGAAAATTGAAAAAATTAAACAGTTTATAAGTATAGGAATTGAGACTATAATAACTATTTATAACTATTAATATAATCAATTATTTGTTATAATTTCTTTTCTCATTGACAAATTGTAATTGATTAAAAAAGAAATTATAACTATATATTTTAGTGGTTGATTTTCAGGGTGGATTTTACCCCTTAAAAGCCCTTATGGTCCGATAAAAAAACACGTATCTAATTTTTTTTCAAGTACTACAACATATCCCAAAATCATTGAAATCGGTGAGATCGGGTTTGGGTGGTTCCCTTATAAGTGAATGACCATTCGACTATCAAGATCTATACCAGTTTCGTGAGATTTTTATTTGTACGTGCCCTAGTAGGCTTGGTTCTCTTTATTGTTTCAACATAATTTGTATTGCCTTATACTGTCGTGCCTTTAACTTGACTTCTTTAGTTCTATATGCCATATTGCATGTTCTCCATTTATACATAGTATTTAGATGGCTTTTGCCCCACTTATGTTTCAGTCACGATGTCGCCGTCGAGCGGTGCGGACGTGCAACCGCCTGACGCATCATCGCTACATAAGCATTTCAAGTGTCATCCAAATACAAAAGTAGGAGCAGTTGTGTGTTTAGTATGTGGAAATTTCTATCATACGAGTGAAATAGTAGCAAAAATCAATGCAGGAAATGCAATCAAACTAATAAACAGCTCATTCATAATATGCCAGGAGCATCCAAATTTTGCACTAACATCAAACTTGCCATATGGGGACTTAAGTGAACAAGCTAGTGCTTTCATAACACAATTCAAACTTGTAAGTAGAGAACAAATAAAACAGGAAATATTAAATGAGCTTGTGAATGTAAAGCAAATTTTAAATGAAAAAGATAATCATATGGATGTAACACAGATCAATGATCTGGATGAATTACAACAATTAAAAGCCGAAAATAACCTATTGAAAGAACTGTACAAGGAAACAAAAGAAAAAAATGAATTGCTCAATGAACTACTAATTAAAGATAAACAAAATAATAATGCAAATACTAACATTATAAGAAAAACATATGCTGAAACAATTGCACTACCAAAACCTAAGCCCAAAAGAATACCAAGATTAATAATAAAGAAAAAGAGTAATGATAACATAAACTTAGAAAATCAAGTAGCACATTACTTAATTAAAGACAAAAACATAGAAACAAAAAGTGTACAAGTTAAAAATACTGACACAATAATTATCAACTGCATGACCGAAGAAAATGTCACAGTGTTAGAAAAAACTTTACAAAAAAAATTACCGGCACTTACTGTTCTAAAAGAAGAAATACGTAAACCGATAGTTAAAGTAGTAGGAATTTCTAAAGCTTTCACAACAAATGTAAAAGATATAGAAACTGATATTAATGCAAGAAATTTTAGTCAATACGAAGAAAAATGCAAAGTAAATCACGTATTTACAAATGAAAAAAATAAAACAGTAACTGCAATAATAGAAGTTCCATCTATACTATATAAACATATAAAAATCAATAGTAACAAATTATTTATTAGATGTTAAAACTGTAGAGTCTTTGACGTCATCAACACATATCCGTGTTACAACTGCTCAGGTTTTGGCCACGGCGGCGAAAAGTGTGAAAAAGCAAAGAAAGAGCCAATGTGTTATAAATGTGCTGGCAAGCACCAAGCAAAAATGTGTAGTAGCAGCATACTCCAATGTCCAAACTGCATTTTCCACAATGAAATATATATTATCGTTATCATCATTATCTACTCCAAGTCCAACAGGTAATAAAACCAGGAATACTAAATAGTTTTCTGCAATATTACAATATGGATAACAGCTTATATGATATTATATTTGAAAATGAACATAAAACAGATAATATTGATGATCTAAACAAATATATATGTAAAGAAAATAATATCATTCTTTGTATAAACATCAGAAGCCTTAAAAAAAATTACAATAAATTACTAGTATTTCTGAAGAACCTCGAAAAAAAAACCATGTATAATAGTATGCACAGAAACATGGAATTTAGACAATCATGAAATGTTCCATATTCCAGACTATAAAATATATTACAATGAAAGTAAAATAAACAAATCAGATGGAGTTGTTTTGTATATGAAAGAAGAAATCACCGAAATTACAGAAGTTCTTGTAATAGATAAATTAAAAATAATTAACTCTAATATTACACTAGAAAACAACAAAAATTTGGTGCTGTCTGCTATTTACAGATCTCATGATTTATCTAAATCTGAATTCCTATTGAATCTCAAAGAATTATTGAAAATAAACAAAAAATATAAAAACAATATTTTAATGGGAGACTTTAATTTTGATATATTGAGTGAAGAAATACTAGATCAAGATTTTTTACAAGTACTGTTAGAAAATGGATATTGCCCTGGACTACATACCATAACAAGACCATCCAATATTGATATTAACAAAGGTACATGTATAGATAATTTCTATGTTAGGCTAGGAAAAGTCAACTCTAAAACTTACGTCCTCAATGTACCCTTCAATGATCACTACCCCATAATGATGAGTTTAAGGAATAATTATAAATGTACACAAAAAACCAATTTTAAAATAATAAACTATTTTAAACTAAAAAACAAAGCCAAAAGAACTGTTTGGACTGACATCCAAATTATAAAAGACCTTAATCTAGCTACGAACAAATTAATAGAAAAAAGTCAAACATGTATTACGGCATCATTTAAAAACAATAAACACAATAAGAATAAAATGAACCAAAGGAGTAATTGGATAACTAAAGCAATAATGATATCATGTGCACACAAAGAAAAACTTTATAATAATTGGAAAAAAGATCCCAATAATGCAACAAAAAGAGAAAAATATAAAAACTATGTAGAAACTTTAAAAAAGACCATAGATCTAGCTAAAGAAAAATATGAAAAAAATCAAATTAAAACAAATCAACACAATCCACGAAAACTATGGAAAATAATCAACAACAAAATTGGGAAGAAAACCAAAAAAAAACAATAACATAAATCATCTATTAATAGGTAATAATAAAATTACAAACTCAAACGACATTGCAGAACAAATGAATACATTTTTCAGTACAGTAGGCAAACAGATATGTGATAATATTAGACAACCAATAAATAGTAACATTACTCTACCATCTATGAACAACAACAGTATTTTTCTACATTTAACAAATAGAATAGAAGTTCAACAAACAATAAGGAAAATGGGCAACAAAAACGGAGGATCTGACGGTATCAACACTCAGGTACTAAAGATGATAATAAACCATATAAGTGATCCGTTGACCTATATCTTTAATTTATGCTTACAAAAAGAAATATGGCCTGACAAATTAAAAAGTGTTGAAATTATTCCTATCCACAAAACTAAAGAGAAGTATCTACCAACAAACTATAGACCTATATCTTTAATATCAAATATCGCCAAAATTTTTGAAAAATTAATACAAATCAGGATTACAAGTTTTTTCAACAAACATAATTTATTTTCTAATAAACAATTTCGTTTTAGAAAAGGTCTTAGCACCAAAAATGCCCTATACTACCTAACTAACTCAATATACAATCAACTAGACAAAAGTAAATCAATAGCAGCAACTTTCTTGGATCTAGCGAAAGCTTTTGACACTGTGGACCACAAAATTCTACTCAAAAAACTCTATAGATATGGAATTAGAGGTAGTGCGTATGAACTTATCAAAAGCTATCTAAGTAATAGGAAACAAAGAGTTAAAATTAATGGTGAATATAGTCAATATCAACACGTCAACATTGGCGTACCACAAGGTACAATATTGGGACCTTTATTTTTCATAATCTACATTAATGATATGTTACAATTGTTACCAAATGATAATGTGTTGGCTTTTGCTGATGACACGGTAATTATCGTGAAAGGCGAAACATGGCATGAAGTCGAAAGAAATATGAACTTCTACTTAAACAAACTATCCATTTGGCTAGCATTGAATAAACTGTCATTAAACATTGACAAAATAGTATACATGGCATTTGGAAATAACTGCAATAGCAACTCAACATATCTACATATAAATATAAAGGGTGCATTCATTCGAAAAGTTGATAACACTAAATACCTTGGAGTGCATTTCGATAGCCATATGAGATGGGACATGCATACAAACATGCTATACAATAGACTAAAATATCTAACTTATATTTTCTACAAATTATCTAGGATAATGAGCACAGATAATCTACGTATGATTTATTATGCACTTTTCCATAGCATAACAACATACGGTATTATAGCATGGGGTGGAGCATACATTGGAAGACTCAAATATATACAAACTCTACAAACACGACTATTACAAATAATAAATAAAAACAAGTTTATAAATGAAAAAAATCCACTAAACATAGATCAAACATTCACCATGGAATCTCTAGTGTATCACTATGTCAACCTGCAAGATATGTTCCTGAAGAAAAATTCCGTAACAAGGAAAAAAACTATATAGCCCCTTAAAAGAAAATTAGCAATCAGCATTAAAGATAGCTATACAAGAGCTTAAGCCACCTTCAATCAACTACCTTCTCACCTCAAAACTTTAAATGGCAATACAAAAACAATAAAGGACAAAATAAAAAAATGGATAAAAGGCCATCCATTCTAGATACAGAAATACAATGAACCACAAAATACATTGCAACAATTTACAACAAATATATTACAAACTAAAGCAACAAGGGAACTTTGATAATAGTCTACATTCAGCATTGGAAGTCCATGTGGATGTGGATAGGGATAAGTTTCTCTTGAATGTAAGGACATATTTGTGTTCACAAAGCACTTGTACACTTCATTACAATCGTTCTCATCGTCGAATATAACATGAAAAAAATTAATGTATCAGATAACTACAGAAAAATAATAGAAACAATTGCTAATGTGATTAACATAGCTTGGAACTCACAACGGATAACTATTAATACCAAAACAGAAAACGGACTCAAAGAGGGAAAAAGAAACGAAACTTACATTCAAACAAAAACAGATACAACCAACATAAATTTCATTAATAAATGTGAATATTGCACATACAAACAATTAATTGGTAAAAAACATATACATTTCATAAAAGAAGAAAACAAAGAAGATCACAAAGAACCAAATACAGATAAAGTAAGATATAAACCCATAGAAACAGTATTTAAACAAATAGATGACATTGCAGACAATAATAGTATGCAAATAGAAACAAGTAAACCAAAAAATACACCAGGAAAACCGATTCTACAAACAAATAATATTCGAATGACCTATGGAGACATCAATTATCTTGGAAACAATAAAGCATTATTATACTTTTATAGAGGTATCAGAGGATATCAAACTTTCACTAATTCATTGTACTCACTTGAACAACAACCTAAATGTAAAGATTTGATAGTCTTAGATGACATAGGATTCACAGCAACATGTAAATGTGATTCACATAGACAACATACTGAAATGTTCCCTCACTATAGAGTCACGTGTGCTACAGGACTTACTTGTCCTGTTAGACTAAATACATACGAAAGAATATCATATGCAAGAAAAATGAAAGCATCAATGACGACAATCGTAACGGCCAGACAAATGTTAATCAGATATTGGAGATAGCAGAACAAAATCGAAGATAATTGGTGATGTAAGCTTTTATAGGAAGCATTCTTGCTACCAATATTAAGCCATACTTCATCTGTGAAATATTATAATCTATTACAAACCGACTCTTAGTTTTAAGTTTTTTGTTTTTTTTTATTTTATTTTTTTTTTCTTAATTTTCTTTGTTTTTTTATTTTTTTCTTAATTTACTTTAAGTGTTTAGTAGTTTTAAAATACCAGACCAGCGAACAGGTTTATCCTCTGCCGGGTTACAAATTTGTAATGTAAAATTGTATAATTATTACTACTTTTTGTAATATTTTGTACTATACTCTGGTTAATAATAATAATAATAATAATAATAATAATAATGATTGGGGTTTTTCACGCCAGATAAATGTTATTCTTTATATTTTGCTTTGTTTTAATTAAAGTAATATTTAACTTAACCTAATAATCAGAATTATTATTTGTATTACATGCATCCCAACCCTAATCTAATTTACGCACACTGTATTAGTATTCATTTCAAGGTAAAACTTATTAACCACGCTAAATCTGTCTTATTATTACTATTACATAGTATAAACGAGAAATTTCTCAATGTCAAAACTGCAAAAAATACGGGCATACAAAAGACTATTGTTACAACATTACTGTGTGTGTGTGTGAAATGTGTTGAACAATACCAAACTAAAGAATATCCAATTAAACAAAAAGTAAAAGACGTAACATGTACAAATTGCAAATTAAATCACACCGCAAACTATAAAGGATGCCTAGTTTATTAGCAATTAAAGCAAAACTATTTCCTAGACTAAAAGAAAAAGCGTTAAATCAAAACAGTATTCAAGTTCCTCAAAATATAAATTCAAATTTAAATGCCAACATCAATAGAGTTAGACCAAATATAACATATGCACAGGTAATATTAAAAAAAATGATTAGAGTGAGATCGAAATATCAAAACAAACAGTTGTTCAACAGAGCTAAGTAGACATACTAACGAAGTAAACACAAATTATAAACTCGAACATATGATGGAGCAGATGATGGAAAGAATGGGTACTATGTTAAATCTTTTAATTATACTACTAAACGAAATGACATAATGAGCAGTCTAAAACTCGCAATCTAGAACGCAAACAATCTTATGTAGAGGGAAATTGAATTAAAAGCATTTTTAATCTATGAAAATATACATCATGTGCGACGGGGGAGAGGGAGGGGAAAAATAACAGACGGTATTTCTCCGGTCTCGCACTGTCGCCAGCGGCGCGCAGTCAGCCGAGACAACGTGTGCAGCTTTGTTTTGTTTAAGTTGGGCGCCAGCTACCGTGCTCTCGCGTTAGGAGAGCGTGGTAGCGCTGCAACGTTGGCTGGTTCTCGGCTCGGTGGTCCTGCTGGTCGCTGTGAGGTCGGGTGGTTCCCCGTTGCCTCTCTCCTCGTCGCCGTCGGGGTTCTTTGCGCGCGTGGCCGGCTATCACCTGTGAAGAGTGAAGCGGGGGCGCGAAGTCCTAGGCGACGATTCGGTCGAATCTAAATCGTATCGAGCGAAGGGGAAAGAAGGGGGGCAACGGGTGGTTTCCAAGGCCACCCACGGCTGCGGCTCGTTCGGCTAGCTAGATGTTTCGGGGCATGGCGGCTCTCAATCCCAGAAGCGGGTACATCGAGGGGGGCGTCGCAGGGGCGCTCCGGTTGGCGGCTAGTGGTTCGGGGGATGTTAGCTCCTTCCCTGGACTGGTGGCGTAGTGGCGGCGACGGTGGCTATCGGTTAGGCGGTGATCAGGGCAGTCGCGTACGCGCTTACAAAACTTAAACCGATCGCGGATGCTACGGGGGATGGGGCGATCAAGTGGGTATAGTCAATAATAAGGCCAGCTTAAGGGTAACTCAAATTTATTAATCGAAAATATTCCCAGGTCAGCCCAGCGGTCTACCCGTTGCTATGGTCAGCCTGATTTAGGTTATTGGGGACGCGAGTGGCGTACTACAGCGCAAAGGTCGGCTTAGGCGAATAATAACTCGGTCGAACGCTTCGGGCTTCAGATACTATTCGGATACGTGATGTCGGTTTATCTATTCGCGGAAAATTCCAGCTTGCTCAAAACAATTGCGCTCCGGAATTCGGCCGGCCACGCGAAGGCTAACTACGGCTCGCGGTGTCGACGATATTTGTAGCGACGATCGCGAACAAAATAAAAGCGAATGTATCCGAATCCTACCGGTCGAATGAAGGTCTAACGCGACTGGTGCGATGTTTAGATCGACTCGGAAAGGAATTCAGAGACGCGCACTCGTTTCACGGATGATAACAACACGGCGACTAGAAACTATCCCCGAAAGGTCGGTGGCGAAAACACATGCAGCAACGGCAACGGGCGCGCGAAGGTCATGCGGGATTCCGTGCGCGAACATTCGGCGGTCATGCGATTATTTCAGGTGCGGAACAAAGAAACAGCGTAATAAGAAACTTGGGGATAACGGCAACGTTTTCGGTCAAGGTATAATGTGCGCGAAGGTCATGCGGCACTCCCGGAAACGCGAGCGTTCGACAACTTCAAATTGCGGGCAATGATTATACGCCGGTTCGACAAAGGATTTTCGGTGGTTAGCAATAAGCGGTCGAATACTACTGTCGGACGCGCGAAGGTCGTACGGCACTCCCGAAAACGCGGCGGTCGACAATGCGCGGCAAACTCGCGATTATTGATCATGCATAGAAAATCGATAGTAAGGGAAGGGTACTTACTCTTGTGTTATCGTTATTCCGTTAGATTTATTCTATTAATTTTACTCTATTATTTTTCTGTTATTTCCGTTATCGTTATTCCGTTAGTCCTGTTATCGTTATTTCGTTATTCTATTATTTCTGTTATCGCTATTTCTTTATTCTATTATTTCTGTTATTTTTTCGTTATCGTTATCCTTTTATTTTATTGCTATTCGTTATTTCTGTTATGCCTACTTCTATCACTAGTTTCTTCTACTATTTCCACTTTCACTGTCTCTTTATGCCTACTTCTATCACTAGCTTCTTCTACTGTTTCCACTTTCACTATCTCTTTCTCTATTTCTATCACTAGCTTCTTCTACTGTTTCCACTTTCACTATCTCTTTCTCTATTTCTATCACTAGCTTCTTCTACTGTTTCCACTTTCACTATCTCTTTCTCTATTTCTATCACTAGCTTCTTCTACTATTTCCACTTTCACTATCTCTTTCTCTATTTCCTTTATTCTCACTCACTTCTTCGTACCGCGCAACAGCGAGGCTCGGCGGACGTCCTTCCGTCGAGGCTTAACGGTTACTACTCGCGCGCCGTTTTTCGGCGACGCGCCGCTTCTCCTAGTTTACTTCCCCTTCGTTGTTGTTGATTGGCTAGCTTGTTGCTAAGCCAGGTCTCAGCGCCGTCTATTTTGATGTTTTTTACCCGCGCAATTTATTTATTGGTCGGTCCTTCGCGCCTAATTTGCCTACTGGTCGCGAAGATAGCGTCGGTTTTCTCTCATAAGTCTAACCACCCCTAAGCCGATAACAATTGGCTGGTCAGATAGCGTCGCTTGTCTATCCTCTTCTATCTACCGCTCGTTGGTCTTACCGATTCCCCTCGCTCGCTTCCGATCGGTTTAGCATCGGCGGTCTCGCTCGCTCTCACGCGCTCGGTCGCTCCTACTTCTAGTCTAGCTAGGTCTGCCTTAACTAACGGGGGCTTGCGATCAGCTGATCGCGGCTGAAAACTTTAGGGGCTTCTAGCTCCCCGGGGGAGGGTCGGATCGGGTCGTGAGTGCGCGAGGGGTTGTACGCGAGCGTAAGGGTCGTGCGAATCGGTCAGGGAGGTTTCTAGAGGTCATAGTTCGCGAGATCCGGGAGTGCGTGGGCGGTGTATGCGGTCGTGGCTGTTCTGCCGCAGTGCCGGAAATATTTGTGTGATGACGCATCATCACACATGTTGATATCAGAAACACACTTTACAAGTAACAACTATTTTAACACTATACCAAACTACACTGTACATCAAACCACTCGCTTAATACAACCAAAGGGAGGTACTACTATTGTAATCAAAATAAGTCACTACATCCACATTTATACTAATGGAAACTATTTACAAGCAACAAGTGTAATCATCAAGAATAAAAATCGACCGATAACAATATCAGCTGTTTACTGTCCTCCAAACAAAACAATTACAAAAGAAAAATTACAAAAGTAGAAGGCGATTTTTATGCAAAATATTCATGGTGTGGATCAAGATCATCAACTCCAAGATACAAAGGTAGAGTACTTTATTTAATACTACAAAAAAATAACTACATTCCGATATCCATCGGAGAACTAATATACTGGCCTACATGTTACGTCTCAAGACGTATCTTTATTCATTTACACTCTCTAAAAAGTGCAATTCCGAATTTCGTAAAATCAAAACTATGTACACGTCCACCGGAAAACTATACGGCAGCAAAACACAAAGACCATACTCAGCATTACACAACGCACATTGAACTCGAAAGGAAAATTACCCAACTACACAGAAACATCAGCGATTAATTAAGCACAAATTCATGTATATAAGACGAACCACCCATAAAGAGTCGGGCAGTCATTATTGTTACTCCGTACACGTCAGTTCGACAATTGACGAATAAACTTTACGTATCGACGCTACAGTCACGTGCAAGCCTGTTCGACAATTTGGCTAACGATTCAATTACTACTTGTCAAACTATACTATTTGATCTTAATAAATACGCGATCCATTAAAAGTAAGAACGTGCAACTTCATTATTCAACCTAACCAAATACCGAGATCTACTATACTGAAAGTACTCCAGAGACTGTAAGTACAACAAAATAATAAACCACATTTATTTCTATCCATATATCATATATTACTCATTACTTGTGAGCCTCAACCAGCCACTTGTATCATATTGGTACGTTTCGCACATTCGCTATTCGTAGTTTATGCACGAGACGTAACATACAGATATAAACAAACTTTCAGATTTGATTGACTTTACTGCGGTAAAAGGTATAAATAAAGATTATTTTGAAGTATCATTACTCTTAGATTTATCGTCAGATCATTCGCCGGTACTAATTACTCTACACCGTCAAGTATTTAATAAAGTAAAAAATAACATTAAAGTCGACTCGAAAAAATATGCTCTTTAGATAGAGGAACGCATAACGAACAACGTTCCTCTTAAAACAGCTAATAATGTAAAAATCAGCATCAATTAACTCAACGTAGTTCTAACTGAAACTATTAACAAATGTTCTACTACAATTAACGGAAATAAAACACAGCAAATCACGTCCATTGAAATAGCCATAAAAATTAAAGAAAAGAGATTATTAAGAAAAAGGTATCAGATAACTAGATCGATTCAAGACAAAACTAAAGTAAATAAAGCATCCAAAGATATAAAGAAAATCTTATAAGAAAAAAAAACACACTTGAACGTAGAATTATTTCATATCACCGAGTGCTACAGAAGTAACAAATTAGTCATTATGAAAAGCTACTAAACGATTTAAAAGATCAACTACATTTATATCGCCTATCAGAAAACCTGGTGATAACTAGGCAAGATAGGATAAGGAAAAAGCTGAAACGTTCACAAATCATCTTAGTATAGTATTCAACCCTCCCAAAGAATAATTACCGAAGAAGAAAAACTTGTACTAGAAAGCTTTGACGTCCAAGACAGTACACCAATTAAATCAATGAAATAAAGGAATACAAATTATTAATAATATTAATAATATAAAATCTTCCAGTTCTAATAATATTACAGAAAAAATGTTACGTCTCTCTGTGGAAGTAGCAGAGATTGTTTTAATACCTGAACCTGGGAAAGAACCAGAACTGGTAACGTCATATAGACCGATAGCCTTTTATCAGCACTTTTTAAAAACTTCGTAAAACTGATTCTAGCTAAAATTAACGCAATAATACTAAATAGAAAACTTATCTTTGACCATCAATTCGGTTTCAGATGTACAATTAAGTCATGACTAAGCGAATAAACAGAATAGTATCTATTGTGTGTAAAGTCATCGAAGATAAACAATACTGCACTGGTATATTCCTGAATGTCGCCCAGACTTTTGACAAGGTTTGGCATAAAGGGCTACCGTACAAGCTTAAGATATTTTTTCCTCAGCCCCGCTACGAATTGTTACAGTCCTATTTACACAATAGAGTCTATTAAGTTAGAATAAATCGTATCAAAACGTCAGTTAATGAAAATAGAAGTACCGCAGACCAGTCTTCTAGGTCCAACGCTATCTGTTATATACCTCGAATCTACCAAAGTCTATTAATATTTTGACAGCAATATATGCAAATGCTACAACAATTTTAACAGTACACTCAGACGCCACAATAGCAAAACATTATAAAACTATAAATAAAATCACTTTCAAAATTGCTTTAACTCCTGCATATGATAATAAATGAAACCAAATCAATAGATATGACATTCATACTTCGAAAAGATACCTGTCCTTCTATTAGATTAAATGAGAAATATATTCCGCAAAGTAATCAAGTAAAATATCTAGGTATTCACCTAGACTGAAGATTTACATGGAAATAACATATATGCACTAAACATAAGCAGTTAGGTCTAAAATGGAGGAAAATGTACTTGCTCATTGGAACAAAATCGGTACTGTCAATTGAAAACAAACTGCTGTTATTGTACCTAAACCAGTCTGTACATATGCTATTAAATTGTGATTGTGTGCTGCTTCTAACTCGAATATCGAAATCCTGGAAAGATTTCAACCGAAAGGCCTACGCTATACATTACAGGCTCTATGGTTCGTACCGTATGAAATTATCCGAAATGATTTACAGATACCTACAGTTAAAGAAAAAATTCTACGCAAAATATAATTTCATCCTCTTAAACCACCCAAATAAGCTTCTCAAGATGTCCGTCGCCAATACAACACTGAAGAAGCATAAGCTAATAAATACGCAAATAAATTAACATAATTATTTCAATCGTACACTAAAATATACTTACTGGAGTATAGTGATGTTTATTATAAATAGATATATATATGTGTGTGTTTAATAGCAACATTTGCTTATTGTCTCAATACGCGAGACAGATTGTAAATAAACGTGGAGTAATAAAAAAAATTTTTTTTCTTTTATTTTGTTTATTTATTATAGTTAAATAAAGTTTATATTTTATTATATAAAATTTTATTTATTTAGCATTCTTAAAAAAGAGAGACTATGGTTTCGCTCGAAAAAGAAAGAGAGATTATGGAGACAAGGGAAGAGACAAATAACGAGTGCTCTCACTACTTGATATGTCTCTCTCTCCCGTCTTGACCTAATGTTAAATAAATTATATTATTATTTTAGAGAGAGAGAGAGAGAGAGAGAAAGAGAGAGAGAGAGAGAGAGGGAGAGGGAGAGGGAGGGGGAGAGAGAGAGAGAGAGAGAGAGATTTTTGATCGATGCGAGCACACGTGTGTTTTCCTTTTGTCATTCGACTAACTTGAATCCTGTGGTGGATCTTTCGTTGTGTCGCCGAGTTGTGCAGTTGTAGGTTTCGGCGCTTATGCGTGCGCTGTGTGCTAGGCTGTTTCCGCCTGCACTCCTCATGTAATGCAAATCGAGGAGGTGGTTTATAATTGCACTTGCAGCGACACCTACCGTATTGCAATACTACTGTACGTACCGGCCTGAATTTTATCTTCTCTTTCCGCTTACACGCCTATGCTGACCTGTATCTCTCTCTTGCTCTCTCTCTCTCTCTCTCTCTCTCTCTCTCTCTCTCTATCTAGTTGCTGTTACTGCTTGTAATTTTGTTGACATAATATAAATATTTTCCTGTTCATGCGGCGACGCGGCCTATTCTTTGCGCACTTCGACGTTGGCGTTGAGGTCCACGACGCTCTAGTCGACTCCGAGAACAGGAATTCTGGAGAAAAGCCGAGCCGAGCCTATCTACGTTACGTCCGACTGCAAATTTTTACCTTAACCTTTCGTTTATGTCATCAGAGAAAATCGCTAAGACCAAACTCCGTTACAAACTATGCGTCGGTCTGTTCATCAAAAAAATAATTAGACAGTAAAGAGAGCGTATTTTATGTATTTATACAATACTGGAAAAAATTAAGGAAACGCAGAAAGTTCTGAAATTTTTTGGCGATTTTTAAAGGCCTGTAGTTTCGTGAAAAATGATCGTATCAAGATAAAAAATAGCAGTTTAAAGCTTAAAATTTCTAGTCTTTGAACTTTTCAGTACAAATTCACTACCTACCATGGTTACTACACAATTCAAAGAAAAAGAGTGAGGAAAAATTATTTTGTTTCTTTTTTTGGGCTCACGGACTTTGGAAAATTTTTTTTGTTCAAATAACCTTAAATTTCATTTAGTTTATTTATTTGGCCATAATTTCTTTTTTTTCTACATCTCTATATGTGCATTTGTCACAGAGATATCAAACTGTCAATGAAAAATGACTTTTTTTTTTATTCAATCACTAATATCTCAGTAATCAATAATGGCACAGCAAACAAATGAGCATATCTATGAACTAGAATAAATTCTCTACAAAACTTATTCATTTCTTATTGCAAAAGAAAATTTTTTAATCTTCTATATCAATTTAAGGAAAGTACGAAATAGTGGATTTAATGCACACCGAGGCCGATAAATAAAAACATAACGCAATATTTCTTTTCAAATTTTGTAAGCAATTTCTGACAAAAAAACAATTTTTTTGTTACTTTCATCCCTTATTGACATTTAAGCAACAAAAACCTATTCATTTAATCGTTTTCAAAAGTTTGACTATTCGGTCCGGAAAAATAGCTTGACCGATAGCTTTGAAAATTTGCTAAAAATCTTACAAACATTGGCACCATTTGGAATGGTTGCCAGATTAAGGTTAGTTTTCCAAAATAATCCAAAAAACCATTTTTTCGTGCTTTTTTAAAATTAATATAGAAGATTGGAAAAATGGCATACTTGTAGCTAGCCAGCTAGCTCCATAGGAGAGTACGATAGATGTATACGGGTATACATTTACACAGACAGTAGAACAGCTATGTCAGCACTATTACACACAACTACTGAAACCCGGTAGATCCTGAAGTGTCATAACTCGCTCAATAGACTGGCTACGGAAGCGGCTTACAGTAAAATATTTTTACTTTTTCTTTTTCACAATCTAATATCTCGAAAACAAAAATAGATAGAAAAAAATTTTGGAACGAAATTTCAAAACTAATTGAAGAGGAATAGAGGAAAAATATACAAATTTAAATCAATTGAATGTATGAACTTCAAAATCAAGGTAAAATTTTGAATTTTTTTATTTTTTACAGTAACCGTGAAATTGAATAGACTTAGATACGACCTTTCTTGACATATGTTATATTTGTTTTCTTAAATGTAGAGTGAAGAACAAAAAGAATGGTGTTTTAAACGTTAAAAAAAATTTTAATTTGATTGAGCTAGAATTTTTCCAAATTCGGGTGTTTTTCAAACTTTAAAAAAATAAATACATATTTCTGTCGTTTCTAGAGGATTGAAATTCGGCACAGATATTTTTTTTTTTGCGTATACTATTGAAGAAAAAATCTGCGGCACTAAGTTCGAATTTATGTGAATCTTTCAAAAAATTCATTATCTGACCATTGTAAATATTATATTTAATAACTACTATCAATACATCATCAGTATATTATCAAATGTGTAGATTAATCCAAACTATTTTTCAACACAAGATAAATATATTAAGACAACATAACAAAGTAGATATTTAACAAATGCAAATAAACTTTTCATATTATTGTGGGACAGAATAAAGTCAACTGATCTTAAATTATATAATTTGCTTCGATAATTTATCCAACTACGTCTAATTTCAACTGTAATTATCTCGTAAACAATAGCTGCACTATACGAGTATAGGTATTACCCCAATAATAACACAGATCTGCATGGTTTTGTTGTTGACCAATGGAAGGTCATTTCCGAAGTAATTTTTGGCGTAAAATTCTAATCTAGAGTCAGATATTGTCCATCAGGTCAGGTTTTTTTTAGATATCCTAACCTAAAAGGGCAAACATTGTAAACCACGACGCCACAGCCCCAGACCCTTTAATCCCTATTTCCATAACCCTCGAGCCCGGTAACCTGCGACGCTATAACTTCAGACTCTTGTGCTATAATATCCTTAACCCTTAAATCCTGTAAGCTTCGACGCTATAACTTAAACTCTACGTTACTTAAACAAAACAATTTACTGGCAATACTGTCAACTATATTTTTATTGTAAAATAAGTTACGACGTTTCGTCTACATAGTGAGTAAACCTTTTCAAGTCACTAAAAATGTACACATATACAACACATATAAATAATGCTATAAAATATTATAATAAAGATATCACTAACTCAAATCAATAATGCAAAACCAACGCAGATAAAATAAATTGTGGTGAAAAACCATGTCAAAGCCAATGTGACATTTGTATTCTATCGTAGCAATATACACTGCCCGTCAATCACTTTTGCCATGCTTACCTCAAAATTAGGCAAACTTGAAAGTTTTGTATCTCGGTCGGAAATCATCGTATCACAAAAAACCATTGCCCTCCACCGCCTGGTTCTAAATTGGCATTGATTTAAGTCGAGGTTAAAAAAATTGAAATTCTTTTAATCAGTTTTTTTACTGTAAAAAACACATATTTTCATTTTTAAGTCTCTGCACGTCTTAAATGGAAGCTTTTGCAATTACCTTTAAAATGCCCTGCTGTTTTTTGTGATACGATGATTTCCGACCGAGATACAAAACTTTCAAGTTTGCCTAATTTTGAGGTAAGCATGGCAAAAGTGATTGACGGGCAGTGTAGTTACTAATTCTCATTAAACTAAGAGTTAAACTAACATTGCCTTCCAAAGTCCAACTCACAATGATCAAACACATAGAAATATGAATATATAAAGCAACACACGTAATGATAAGCCTTTGGAAAGAGAGAGAAAATAGTACTCAATCCAAACAAACAGTATTTTCATACAACAACTCTATAATAGCCCAATATAATTTTTAAATATAGCTTTTAAATTTTGTGAATTTTGAATTTTGACATTATTAAACTTTGTAATAAAAAACATTTCAGATATAAGACGTTTAAAATAAATGTTTTCATGATATAAAATTTTAATATTATTTAAATCCAAATTGAAATTATGACCTGTCTCTCTCATGTGTAAAATAAGTGCTGAACGAATTCTATTATGTTTACAATCTGAAATATGTTCGTTAATTTGTGTGTGAAACCTACGGGCTAATTGTCCCGTGTAACTCACATCACAGTTTTCACAGTAAATCTTGTAAACAATACATGATTTGTTAAACTTTGGAATAGGATCTTTGCCTAAATTATTAAACATATTCAACTTATTACAACATTTGAAAATCACACTGAGATTTTATTTGTTTGCTATCCTCTAAAAACAATTTTTCAGAATTTTTTAGAAAGGGTAAAACAATAAAATCATGTTTTGCAATTACCGAGTTGCTACTATTTAAATTTTGAGAGATATCACTAAAAATCCTACTCATTCTAATACTAACATATTTTTTAATAAATTTTAAAGGATAGTTATTCGCTAGTAATATCGTATTATACATATAGTTTAAATTTTCGTTATGAAAAGATAAATGAGACAACATTGTGGCTTTTATCTACTAACATATAAACAATAGCTATTTTTTGTGAAACCAGTGTATGAGATAAATAATTTAAATATAAGCCAGCATGTGTAGGCTGCGGTACCAATTAGATAATAATGAACGATCATCTGTTAAAATGATAGATACACTCCCACCCAATAATCTTTGCCCACCTGAGAACAAAACGACTATAACTTTGAAACTCCATATCTTGGCTGGAAATATACCTACAGAGCTCTGCGGCGGCTCATTTGAAAGGGTTTTTCGAGCACTTTTCAATGGTATATATTAAAATCATGCTTAGATATTTCCCTTGCAGATAGGACGGCGAATATCAAAACAAAAATTACGAAATTTTTGCTTTTTTTTTAACCGCTTGCCATTTCGAGAAAAAAAATCGTAGAAAAATTCTAAACATAGCATTTTTTAGCTCTTTTTCTGCACTATCCAAAACACTCATTCAAAAATAATTTTCGTCTAAATTCAGCGATTATATGAGCATTTCATTCAAAAACAGCATCTATATTCATTACTCTGTATCTCGGAAAATTCGAATTGTAGAAAAAAATTTTCTTGGAAGAAAATGCTCTATTTTGTAAGTAGAATAGCAATCGTTTCCGCGGTCTACCAGAGCGCTTCTTGTCTTCAACACTGCCGCTACTTTTAAATTTATTTACATTGTAGTCTACGGTTCGACGAGGAATATTGAGAATACTAGTAATCTGACGATTGCTTTTACCATTTATGTGAAATCCAATAACTTGATAACGTTTACTAAAATCTCTCGGTACCATACTTCAATAATATGTTACTATGGTAAACAATTTTTTAGAAGATTAGAACAACATTAAAAAAAAATTTTTTTCACTGATCATTAGTTATGTCAGTTTTGGTAGATTAGTGTTACGTCCTGAGACGTAAAATTAAATCATTTTGAGGTCAACGGGAATCATGCGAATTGAAAGTAGCAAAACAAGCACAAAATGTATTTCACCTACTTTTTTTATTTTACGAAACGCAAAAATTAATAAATCAAATTCAGCAGAAAACTCAATTGAGAAATTGAAACATCAACTTGATTACTCGACAACTAAATGTAAGTCACGTAAGCCAATATATAAAACAGCGTCTCAATTTTTCAGTTAGTTGATTCGCGACTCGCGACAATTCTACTGTACCACTTGACTCTGCCACTCATTGAGTGAAATCCAATTATTAAATAAAGTGTTATTAAATATTATTAAATAAAGTGTATCAAATTCATTTCTATAATTTCCATACGAAATATTCTCAATAATAAAGAAACCAATTTAAGAAGAAAATAATATAAAGGAACAAGGAGTAAGATAATAATTTATCAACATCTTCAACAATATATATATAACCCAGGTAAGTCCTGCCATTACACATATTATACTATAATCATACCGTGATAAAATAAATTTTACTCATACTAAACTAATACATGTCACGGCTACGGAGTCGCGACATAACAAATTGGTTCCGGTACAAAAAGGGTGTTTACTTTGCATCAAGTAAAACTTAAAAAAAAAAAAAAAAAAAAAAAAATTAAATTTTAATGAACAATAAAGATTCTTCTAGTTCTGACAACGCGAAAAGACTTACGCGACTGCAAGTAAAAACTAAACCAGAATTAAAAAGCGGTATAATTAAACCAAGCACATCTATTACAAATCCTTTTAAAAAATCAAATAAACTCGCGCGTTCTCCTCCTAGAACAAATAGCGAGAACAATAAAATAAAAATTTCAGAAAATCTAGAGAAGTTAAATAAACAAATAACACAAGAAAAATTAATTGATATATTAGACACCGATATTCCAGAAGAAAACTCACAACAAAAATTAACATTAAATTTTGAATATCCGAATTCACCGTCGAATTTAGACTTCACTTTCGATCAAAATTACGATTCTTCATTTAATAATAACGAATACACGGACATCGGTGGTATTTTAAACGAACAAAGTATTTGTAGTGAGTCAAAAAACTTAATAAACAAAAACGAAAATTTGGGACAATTAGTGCCTTATAATTCAAACATCCAATTACAGAAAACTGAACAAATCGAAAATATTAATACGAAAGCAAACGTCAGCGAAATGTCGCAACCGCTGAGATTACCACTCAAGTATGTCGCGGATTTAGTCCCACAGTTCGACGGCAAAAACATAACACTCAGCGAATATATCGACAAATTAAAAACTGCAAAGTCAATAGTTTCTGAAATAGATGAATCAAATTTAATACCAATTTTAAAATGCAAGCTAAGTGGAGAAATTTATAAAGCACTAGCTAATATAAAAATCAATAAAATAGACGATTATATTAAAGCTATAAAACAATTATTTCCTTCTTTAGATAATATTCATAGTTTATACGGGAAACTTACGAATATTATTCAAAAACCAAACGAATCAGTTCTTACATATGCAAATCGGTTGAAAGATCTAGTTGTACAGATCAAAGAATTAAAAAAACTACAAGTAGATACTGATGAAACCTTTAAGGCATTTGAAAAAACAATAAATGAAGACGCATTAATAAATTTTAAAAATGGCTTACAACAAAATATTCGAATAGAATTAAAAGATTATAACAATTTAAGCACTGCTGTACAAGAAGCCATACAAATCGAAACAAAATTCAAAAAACATAAAATATTAGTAGGTGGAATTACCGACATTACCCAAAACACACCTGATTCAACTACTGTTTCGGCAAATGTTAATAATATTTACAATTGTCAAATTTGCGAAAGCTACAATCATGAAGCTTTATTTTGTCACAACGGGTCATGCGTATACTGCAAATCTAACGACCACCTATCAAACAATTGTAAAGTGGAAAAATCAAAAATCGAACTCATATGCAAATTTTGCAATGCTAAAGGACACTCAATAGACGGCTGCAAATTTAACAAAATAAAAGGAAACCATTGCCAATACTGTCAAGCGATGGGACATTCTGTCATACAATGTCCATTCATTACAGAATACGAAGTATGTTGGAAATGTAAAGAAAGTGGACACAGCCCATACACCTGTTTAAAACTTCTTAAAACACCAGATCCTTGTGCGGCTTGTGACAGTACAGGACACACAGTAGTGAATTGTCCAAATGTAACATGTAAACGTTGTAATAAAATCGGCCACTCGGTAAAATTTTGTCCAAACTCAGACGAAATGAGAAATTACAGAATCGCAGCGTGTGCAATTTGCAACGAAGAAAGTCATGAAACAAACGACTGCAAATTGGTAAAAATTTTGAACACCTACACTAAAAACAATAGAAGCAATGATAACAGAGAGAATACAAACTCAAATTTTAATAACGATACACGTAGAAATGGAAACAACGATTACAACAGTAGACCTACACGATATAATAATTTTGGAAGAAACAACGATACAAAATGCGACTATTGTCACATGCGAAATCACACAATCGAAAATTGCTTAAAAATAAAAGCACTTGAGAAAAATGCAAAAAAAGCATTGTATGTTCTTATTGCAAAGAAACAGGTCATAAAATCGAAGCATGTCCAATTATAAAATCACTAGAGAGCAGTCAAGAAAAATTCTGCTCAATTTGCAAACGAACGGACCATACAGACTCACAATGCTTTAGACGAAATAATCAGGGAAACGAATAGATTCTTCCGAAATCAAGTGCACGGAAGAACAACATAGTGAGTCACTTACTACGGAAGCAAAAAGCAATATAATGACAACACTAAACGCTGAAACTGCTGACACAAACGAACTTGACACAATTAACTCAGCAAACCAAAATAACGCGAAAATAATAACAGAAGAAAAATTATGTTTCGAATGTAAAGAAAACGTAGAATTCAAAAACACATTCAAAACTAAAGTATCAATGTATCTTTTAAAATTAGAAAATTTATTACAATATATACAAATACCAAATCCATTTTCAAGCATTAATTTCAACTTACTGGTTGATAGTGGAGCTCAAATAAACATTATAAAAAGTAACCAAATACCAGCAAACGCCATACTAGATTCAGAGAAAATTGCACTATCAGGAATTACTGACAAAACAATAGAAACATTAGGACTAGTAAAAATAATCATCAATGGATTATTAGTCGATTTCCACGTTGCTCCAAAAGAATTTTCAATTCCTTACGATGGAATACTAGGAATACCTATTCTGAAAGAACACAAATTAAGACTAGACGAAGGTTACTTGGAAATAAATAATCGGAAAATACAACTCATATCAGTCCCTTTAAATACAAACAATTCAATTGCTATTAACGAAAAAAAAGAAAGGACAGCAACAAGAATAACAGAAGAACAAAAAACTTTTCTAAGTATAACTCTACAAAACATTAATAAAGAAAATAAAAAAGAATGTGAAAAAGAAAAAGACAAAAATTATACAGTACCTGAAAACAATTATAATTTACAACAAAATGATACAAAAATAATATACCCCACAATCACCGAACAAACGAACACTGCAACAGCAAATAAATTAAACAATGAAATAATTTCATCAGACAATACGAAACAGGATATAGAAACTTGTAAAGAGTCAACCAAAACATTCTTCCCTTCAAAAGGACTTACAAATTTAAAATTAGAATTAGAAAAAAATCCTTTACAAATAAAACTTTTGATTAACCATATAAATATGACAATGAATAATGACAATATATCCAACACAAATGACGAATTTATCGAAAATTATAACTATAAACAATTTATGTCTGTCATAAAAGAAAATACTGAAATAGAATTCTCTCCTGAAAACAACATACTAGAAGAAACTCAAACATACCAATATATTTCTTTCGATTTAGACAATTTTCCAGACAATATCGACCTAACGGAAAATACAGATTTCAATGTCAATGAAAATGAAATTTTTCATGCAGGCAGTATAAACTTCCTAGGAGAAGAACAAGAAGAATTAGAAAATAATCAATTAAACCACAAAGAAAAAGTCTTCGAAAAAATAAATTTAACTGACCTACAAGGAAATGATTATAAAAAAATGAAAAAATTGATTGAAAAAATTGAAGACATATTTTGGGTTGAAGGCGATAAATTAGGTACCTGCAACATAGAACAACATGAAATAAATTTAATTGACGATAAACCAGTCTATGTGAAACAATTCCCCTTACCACATAAATTACGAGACATCGCAATAGAAGAAGTGAAAAAACTAATATCTCAAAAACTAATCCAAAAATCAAAAAGTGCTTTTAATGCACCAACATGGATAGTTAAGAAGAAAAGCTTGGCAGATGGAAAAACCAGATGGCGATTAGTTATCGACTACAGAAAATTAAATGAAAAAACTGTTCCCGATCCATATTTAATTCCAAATATAACCGAAATGTTTGACCAACTAGGGAAAGCAAAATATTATCACGTCGTTGACCTAAAATCAGGCTTTCATCAAGTAAAAATGCATCCAAAAGATATTTTTAAAACAGCATTCAGTATACATCCTTTAGGACGATTTGAATTCCTTGTTTTACCATTTGGCCTAATAAATTCACCTAGAACATTTCAAAGAATACTAAACACAGTTCTAGGCGACCTAATTGCCAATACATGTTTTGTCTTTATTGACGATATAATTGTTTTCGGAGAAACAGTAGACGAAGTCAACGAAAGATTTTATACAGTAGCCCAAAATCTAAGAGAAGCTGGTCTAAAACTCGAACCTCAAAAATGTGACTGGTTAAAAACAGAAGTATCATTTTTAGGACACATTATAAGCGAATCGGGTATCAAACCAGACAAAAAAAAAATACAAGCCGTCGAAGCTTTCCCAACACCAAAAACTACAAAAAACGTAAGAGAATTCCTCGGACTCTGCAATTACTATAGACGTTTTGTTCCGAATTTCGCTGAAATAACAAAACCATTAACTATACTCTTACACAAAAATGTAAAATTTTTCTGGAAAATAGAACAACAAGCATTAGACAAATTAAAGAAATTACTATGTGAAGCTCCTATTCTACAATATCCAAAATTTAACAAACCCTACATCGTTAGAACAGATGCATCAAACCATAGCTTAGGCGCAGTACTATCTCAAGGAGAATTGGGACACGATAGACCCATCGCATACGCATCAAGAGTTCTAAGTAAAACAGAACAAAATTATATGACTTACGAAAGAGAAGCTCTGGGAATAATTTTCGCAATCAAAACATTCCGAACTTACTTATTCGGTAACAAATTTACTGTTGTAACGGATCACAAACCCCTACTATCATTAAAATCAGCCGATAACAATAGCAGAGTACAAAAATGGCGATTAAAATTAGTCGATTACGATTTCGACATAATTTACCACCCGGGCAAAGAAAACGGCCCAGCTGACTGTTTATCAAGAAACCCTATAGAAGCTAAAATATATGTCACAACGCGAGCACAGAAAGCAAAATCAAAAAATGGAATAATACCAACTCAAACATTAAATAACAACGAGAAAATAAAAATTATGAATAACAAAAGAATTCAAGAAAAGAACAAAAGAAAACGTACACGCAAGTTCAGCAACACGAATAATAATCAAAACGAAAAAAATAAACACACTAACAAAAACAAAAATAATGACACGAATAGTGATAACATCGTTTACAGTAAAAATTCAATACAATTTCGAAACGACAACATAATTCACATAATATCCGAAAAACACAAAGAATTAGATGAAAACACTAACAGTATACTAATAAAAAAGAACCTAAAAATCAACGAAAACTTATCTATAAACGAAATAGATACATTAAACTATGGAAAAAAGAAAATATTTATTTTATGTCTAAACACTGCTACATCAGCAGAAACAAAAAAGCAAAATCTAACCGAACTGTTCGAAAATTTAAAACACCTTTTAATACAAAATAACATTTCAACAATAAGTATTTCAAAAAATATCAACATAATAAACATATGGTGGTCGGAAATAGAAGACATAATCAAAACAATCTTCAAAGAAAGCAACATTAAAATCATAGTTTGCATGAACCACATCGAATACATAAGCGATCTAGATCAAAGAAACGAACTATTTAAAATATATCACACTTCTAAACTCGGAGGTCATTCAGGAATAAACCGAACCTACAATAAAATTAAAGAAAAATATTGCTGGGAAAATTTAAAGAAAGACATACAAAAAAGAATTTCAATGTGCCAAGAATGCCAAAGAAACAAACTAAAACGAAAACCAACAAGACAACCGATGACTTTAACAGATACACCTTTCAAACCATTCGATAAAGTTGCCATGGACATAATGGGACCATTCGAGATTACAAAAAATAATAATCGATACATACTCTCAATTCAAGACCAACTTTCAAAATTTATTACTCTCACAGCGTTAAAAGATCAAACCGCGTAATCGGTAAGCGAAGCTTTTATAAAAAGATTCATTTGTATTTTCGGAACACCAAAAGTAGTATTAACCGACAAAGCTCAGAATTTTAAAAGTAAACTGCTAAAACAAATAGCAAAACGATTTCAATTCGAAAAAATCGAAACAACATCATTCTCACCACAATCCAACGGCTCTGTCGAGAGAGCTAACCATCCTCTCTGTGAATTCATCAAACAATTCACATCAAAAAAATGTGAATGGGATGAACTTTTAGAATTGGCACAATTTAATTATAACACCAGCATTCACACTGGTCATAATTTCACGCCACATGAACTTGTTTTTGCCTTTCCAGCCAAATTACCATCTAGCATACCGCTGAAAAAATCCGAACAATTACCAACATTTAACGGATACTTAGAAAATTTAATAAAAAACATGAACGAACTAGCACACATGGCTAGAGAAAACTTAATAATTTCAAAACAAAAATCAAAACAATACTATGACCGATTTATGAACCCTATAGAATTCAAAATCGGAGACAAAGTCTGGTTCATGAAAGAACCAAACCCGGGGAAATTGGAGAAAAATAAATACTTAGGACCGTTTGAAATACTAAAAATAACAGAAAAAGGCAGCGTTGTAATAAATTACAACGGGAAACCAAAAACAATTCATGCGAATAAATTAAGTCTAGTTAAACAAATAAATTAATATTCTTTTTATTTCAGAAAATACAATGGAACAATATTCAGTAGTTATATTAATACTAATCACTCTCATTCAAACAAGCAAAGGGCTCATCGGATTTAACTGCGCTTCAACCAACCCAACCATTACAACATACTCCCTCGTGGACACCGGAGAATGTGACTTCCACGAAACAAAAATAAATTCAACACAATCTACAATAGAATTACTACAAAAAACCGAATTTAAATCGATAAAAATCATCCAATGTAAAATAGTAATACAACGTACAGTTTTTCATTGCGGCATGTTTAGCCATTTAGGCCCAACAGAAAACGCACTTCAAGAATACGTTCACGATATATCACACGATAATTGTAATAACATACACCAAACGGGTATTTTCAAATACGATAACGTACACATTATAACAGGACTAAAAATTAACTCTACAACATCCAAAGGATTAGACTTAGCAGGAAAAGTAGAGGGAAAATCTTGCTCAGGAGCAACCTATGCCGATAATTTCGGAACATGGAGTAACGTTTTTGTACAAGGTCTTATAAGAATAACTCTATGGGAAAGTTACGCAGCAGTTAGATTAGAAAACGACAAAATCAAATTAAATTCAGGTACGGTATGCAAATTTTCAGACCAACACTGTATTGATATGGAAGGAGGCCACACTTTTTGGCCATTATTACCACGCGAAAATTGCTTTAAAAATCAATATGATATTTTATATAGAGGCTCGGTCACTAAAATAACCTCACCTAACCAAGAAACAATATTTAGCCTAAATACAGAAGAAATATCTTTTGCATTGTCAACTAGAGGGAATATAAGTTTTTGTAATAGAATCCTAACAAAAACCGAACACCCAAAACTCTTTGTATATGAAAAGTCTAACATCAATGTACTATATGACAATGACATTCGGACAAAACAAGGGATACTTAATTATGATTTATTCACATATTTTAATAGTAAATTCGTGTATGTAGAGAAACATTTTAGGTTAGAAACAAAAAACCTTTACTTAAATATTTTAAAACAAAAATGTGAACTGGACAGAAAATTCCTATACAATTCCCTATCCATTGCATCCATTGCACCTGACGAATTTGCATATAGCCTCATGGAGAAGCCTGGGTACATAGCTCGGCTGGCAGGGGAAGCCGTACATATCATACAATGTACGCCAACTGAAGTCCAACTACTTCACACAGACAGATGTTTTGTACAACTTCCAGTAAAATCAAAAAACGAAACATACTACCTCACACCAAAGACACACATCTTACTGAAAACAGGAACAGAAATAAACTGCAATGCAATCATCCCCCAATACTACAAAATTGGAAATCAATGGATAAATCTTACACCAACACCAAGAAAAGCAACTAACGCAGTTTTGACATTGAAACCAAATACTACAATAACATGGCAACCGACCGAACTAGAGTCATTAGCAACCAGTGGCATTTATTCTCAAGAAGATCTGCAACAGTTACAGGACCATATACTCTTTCCTATGGAGAAAACAGCACTCCTCAACGTAATTGCAAGAGGTATGCAAGGCGACGAAAGTATGCAAGGAGGACTAATATCAAACTTGATATTCACTGAAAAAACTCTAACCGATCTAGCAGAAAACCTCTGGACCAAAACCATCAATAAACTCACTAAATTCGGCTCTATAAGTTCCGCCATTATAATGAGTATTATCATATTTCAATGCGTCAAAAGCGTGTTTAACGTGATAATCAGAGGATATACGTTGCATTCAATATATGGATTTTCAACATATTTGCTAGCAGCAGTGTTCAGCTCTATCACACACTTACTGATAGCGTTAAACAAACCACTCGCCAAACAAAAATACAAAGACACAACGAAAAGTAATGAATATGAATTGCAGCAAATAGTGATTGACCACCCAGAAACCACCATACAAAAATCACCACCCCTATATCTCCAAACCATACACAAAGAACCACCAAAAATCATACCTGCAGCACCAATTCCAAACAAAATTTCCAAAACAAACAAATATGATACTCCAATCTTCACATTAGACTTGCATTAATAATAATCACAAATTTATATAAATAAAGACCCTAAAATGGAACTCTACTGCACCGTTATACAAAAAATTATCATTTTCAGAATATAATTACTATTAGTTTTAAGATAAAATTTATAACCAAGTAAGACCTCAAATTGATATAAACTTAACTATTTCTTTCTTTTACGTTGATATCGCATCGATATGCAACTATCTAGCCACGGAGGTGTTACGTCCTGAGACGTAAAATTAAATCATTTTGAGGTCAACGGCAATCATGCGAATTGAAAGTAGCAAAACAAGCACAAAATGTATTTCACCTACTTTTTTTATTTTACGAAACGCAAAAATTAATAAATCAAATTCAGCAGAAAACTCAATTGAGAAATTGAAACATCAACTTGATTACTCGACAACTAAATGTAAGTCACGTAAGCCAATATATAAAACAGCGTCTCAATTTTTCAGTTAGTTGATTCGCGACTCGCGACAATTCTACTGTACCACTTGACTCTGCCACTCATTGAGTGAAATCCAATTATTAAATAAAGTGTTATTAAATATTATTAAATAAAGTGTATCAAATTCATTTCTATAATTTCCATACGAAATATTCTCAATAATAAAGAAACCAATTTAAGAAGAAAATAATATAAAGGAACAAGGAGTAAGATAATAATTTATCAACATCTTCAACAATATATATATAACCCAGGTAAGTTCTGCCATTACACATATTATACTATAATCATACCGTGATAAAATAAATTTTACTCATACTAAACTAATACATGTCACGGCTACGGAGTCGCGACATAACATTAGATTAATTTTTCTACTTAGATTTTTCGTTGATCGAAATTTGCATACAATTAAAATTTGTCTACAATTAATAGAATAGCTTCGAGTATAAATGATCTGTTTTATTATTCCAAAGTGAAATATTGAAAAAATTAGACTACTTGATATTACGACTGAAAAAAAAATGTTTTCATATGATTATGAAATTTCGTTCACGTATTCTACTTACTAAATAGAGCATTTTCTTCCAAGAAAATTTTTTTCTACAATTCGAATTTTCCGAGATACAGAGCAATGAATATAGATTCTGTTTTTGAATGAAATGCTCATATAATCGCTGAATTTAGACGAAAATAATTTTTGAATGAGTTTTTTGGATAGTGCAGAAAAAGAGCTAAAAAATGCTATGTTTAGAATTTTTCTACGATTTTTTTTCTCGAAATGGCAAGCGGTTAAAAAAAAAGCAAAAATTTCGTAATTTTTGTTTTGATATTCGCCGTCCTATCTGCAAGGGAAATATCTAAGCATGATTTTAATATACACCATTGAAAAGTGCTCGAAAAACCCTTTCAAATGAGCCTCCGCAGATCTCTGTAGGTGTATTTCCAGCCGAGATATGGAGTTTCAAAGTTATAGTCATTTTGTTCTCAGGTGGGCAAAGATTATTGGGCGGTAGCGTATATCTAAGAAATTTATACAATTATTTATTGGTTTCTCTACAGTAAATTGAATATCATTATCCTGTTCATTAAGATATGACAAAATTCGGTCAATTTCAACCGTGCGTACACAAGGCAACACATCATCTACATACTCCTTCCAGAACAAAATTTCAAAAGGAGAACAAGTCAATATATCTGTAATTAAATCATCTAAAACATTATCAGCAAGAACAGGACTAACAGTGCTACCCATCGCACAGCCAAACTTCTGTCTATAAAAGTAACCATTAAAAACAAAAAAATTTGTCTTCATAATAAATTCAATAACATCACAAAATTCATTAAGCGACATACTAGTCTTACAAATCAACAAATGCCAACGTATTTCAATGGACCTTTTTACAGCCTCAAAATAAATATTATTGAACAATGAGACAACATCAAAACTGACTAAACAAAAACCACGTGGAACTTTAAAATTGTCAATAAATGTTTTTACTTCTAAACTATTTTTCACTGAATAAGGCCAGAACCAAGCCATAACATCTAGGAAGGTTGCATTTGTCTTTCCTATTTCGAAGTACGCCATACTTTTTGTCATCTGCAAATAAATATGAATCCTTTATATTCTTAACCAATCTATCAGTTTCATTTTCAAGAATCATCAAGGGGTTAAACGTAATTTACTACTCTACGTTACTTTTTCCGCTGCGGTGGAGAGGGTAAGTACTGAGATAGTCTGACGGAGCTTCAATGATTAGGCAGCCTGAGGGAAGCAAAGGCTGTATGGTTTCTAAAAATGCTTTACTGGTGGTCGCAGGCGTAACCCCTTTAGATTTTCTAACTTGCCAGGGTAAGAGGATATACAAGAGATGCAGGAACAGAAATAGGGTATGGCTAGCTAGGATGGAAAATGATGAGATGGTTGACGCCAGGCGGAGAGCGCCATCTATCGCTCCTGCTTAGCATCAACCGTTTTCATACTGCGTACTCTGTGATTGCGGAAGGTACAGCCTAGGGCACACCTTTCAGTACCCCTATTTAAAATGAGGATAGACAGAGCATCTAGAAAAATTTATAGGCATAGACATAGAAGTAATGTCACGAAAATAATGGTTAGAAGTAAGGGAGATTAGGTTAAGATGCTAGATACACAGAAAGTAACCTCATATGTTACCCTTGAAACAATATTTTTTATCATGGAGCACTAAATTTTCAAGCGTACGACTGTTGTTAAGTATATCTCATTTTCTTGACTTTTGTAAAATCTTTTTTGTTTTTTGATGTAATAAAAATTGTCTGGGTCATTTGAACACCTACGAACGTTCATTGATCCATTGAGTCCAAAGATGAACTCAACATGAGCAGAGTCGTGAAAATGACAGATGAAAACTGTTTGTCAATAAATCCTCTCTGGTAAGATTGCCGTGAAAATGGTGTTTGGAAACAGTTTAGAAGATCTTTCCGTGAATGACGTCACAAAAATGAAAGCGACTTACGAGGTAATTTTATCACACGTATGAGGTTATGATACTAACCCAATAAGGAAATTAAATTTCAAGGGTCTGGGGTTATAGCGTCGCAGCTTACAGGGATCGAGGGTTAAAATAATTAGGATATAAGGGTTTGGGGTTATACCGTTGTAGGTTACAGAGCTTAAAGTTTGAGAAAATAGGTATTTAAGGGTCTAGGGTTATAGCCTCGCAGGTTACTAGGCTCGAGGGTTATGGAAATTAAGGTATAATGGTCTACGGTTATAGCGTCGCCGGTTACAGGGTTAGGGGGTTAAGGAAATAGGGATTTAATGGTCTGAGGCTATGGCATCATAGTTTACAGTGCTCAGAGGTTATGGAAGTTAAGGTATAAAGGCGTGAGGTTATACCCATGCATATGCTATATGTGCGCATCCGGAAAAATAGTAGTATCGAGACTGCTAAAATATTTGATTCGAATCAACGATATCTCAATGAAAAAAAAGTTATCTCAAATCTTAAATATAGGTTTTAAAGGGTAAGAGTATACCTAGTTTATTAGTTTAGTTTATTTATTTACAACTTATATGTTACATTACTCTACATCTCTTATATTACTATTTGTGTCTCGTATCCAGTTTGTGTAGTTGATTATGTATGTGTGTGTGTGTGCGCGCGTGCATGTGTGTGTGTATATGTTGTGTAAATATGTGCCTTTGTAGGTGTGTCTGCAACTCTTGTGGCCCCGTCTTCTACGCCTGCCTGTTCCTCTTTTCTTCTCATTTTTCTTCTGATTACTCTTCTCTTCCTCTTTCTCTCTCCAAGATCTGCTTTTTCCTCTCTTCTGTTTTTCTCTTTCTTGCATATTTTCTTTTGCCTTTTCACCTTTGCCTTTCCTTTGCTTTTGCTCTCATTCTTGCTAATCATTTCCTCTATCTTTCTCCTTATTAAGGCATTGACACCTTTTTCTTGTTTCCTATTGCTCCCTCTGCCTTTCCTTTCCTCAACCTCACTTATTTTTCCTTAGTATCTTATAATTTGCCTTTTTCTTTCTGTTCTTCGAATCTTCTTCTTTTCCATTTTGCTCCGTCCTCCAATACTGCTTTCTCTCGCTTATGTAGTTGCTGTTACTTGTGTTTTGTGTGTGTGTGTATGTGTATGTGTGTGTGTGTGTAGATGTGTCTGCGAGTCTTGCTTCTCTGTCTTCTATTTCCGTCTCTCCTTAGGGTCTTGTAGCTTCGTCTTCTTGCTTTTCTTTTTCTTTCTTCTCTTCATTTCTTCTTCTTTTCCATTTCAATTCCATCATCCACGCTATCTTTTCTTTACTTCCTATTATTATTTTTTCCCATTCTTCCCCTTCCATTCTGCTTTTTTCACATTTTTCTACCATGTGCTTCCAATTTTCTTCCTCTTTCATACACATTCTGCATCTCTTATTTTCTTCTTTTTTCCAATACTTGCTTCCTCTCGTTTCATTACCTAGCCTAAACCTTTCCCTTATTTGCAGGCCTTTTATTCTTCCCTCTCCTTGAATTTTCTTTAACCTATACCTTTTCATTTCTTCTTTCAGCTCTTTCCACTCGTTTATGTATCTTGATTTTTCTAGCTTTTCTTCTAGTTCTTTTTCATCTTTTTTCTTCAGCTCATCTCTTATTTCTTCCCAAAACTCTTCCCTCATTTCATCTCCCTCTTCTCTCTCTCTGTAAATTTTACTTTTTTCCAGCCTTTCCTCTCTCTTCTCCTTCTTACCCTTTTTATCTTTTTCATTTCTTTCCCTTTTCTTCAATTCTCTCCATGCTTCTTTTCTTATTGAGCCATCTATTTCTTCTCTTATTTTGTTTTCATACTTCATTGCTCTTTCTAATGCTGTTTCTTTCATTTCTTGTCTTCCTGTTTCCCATCGTATTAGGTAACTTGGCGTGTTTCTATCTAATCCTAAAACCCACTTTATATATTTTAGTTGTAGTCTTTCTATTACCTCATATCTCTCCCATCCCCAGATTTCTGCTCCATACATAATCACGCTTTTCGCCAGAGCATCGAACAGGTTCATCCTTAGCTCCCAGTTTTCACTAAATAGCTTTTCTCCTAGCCCCCATAACTTTCCGAGTCCCATATTTATTTTCCCTTCTACCTTCTTTATCTGCTTTTTGTTTCCGTTATTTCTGCTTATCACATATCCTAAGTAGTTGTACTCTTTCACCATCTCTATCTTCTCATCTTCCCATTCGAATTCTTCTTCCTTCCCCCTTCCTCCTCCTCTCCTGCATTTCATCATCTTTGATTTTCCTACATTTAACTCTAATCCCCTTTCTTCCAGGTATCTTTTTAATTTTTTCAGCATTACTTTCATTCCACTTTCACTCTTTGCCATCATCACTATATCATCTGCGTATCATAATGTCCATATTTTCTGCCTTCCTATCACTACCCCTCCTTCCTGCACCTGCTTGATCTTCCCTTCGAGGTCGGCGAAGGCAAGATTAAATAGCGTGGTGCTCAAAGGGCACCGTTGCCTTACACCTTTGTAAGTCTCAAACTCCCCAATTATTTCTCCTCCAACTTTTACCTTATTCCCTGTTTTCTTGTATATTTCTTCTATTCTTTTCCTAATTTTTCTATTTATCCCTTTCTCTTTCATTGTTTCCCATATTTTCTTCCTCTTTATTTTATCAAAAGCGGCCTTCATGTCTGCAAAGAATACGAACAGTTTTCCTCCTTTTTCCCTTATTTCCTTCTCTATTATTGTTTTTAATATAAATATCGCGTCCATTGTTCCTCTTTTCTTCCTAAATCCCATCTGCGTATCACTTAGCGTTTCTTTAGCTTCTAGTTCTCTTTCCAGCTTTTTTCTCAGTATTTCCGCATATATTTTATATCCCGTGTCCATCAGCGTTATTCCTCTATAGTTTCCTACTTCTTCTTTCCTCCCTTTCTTATATATTGGTACTATTATTCCCTTTCTCCATTCTTCCGGATATCCTTCTCCGTTCCATATTCCATTTAAGCATTTTGTCATATCTTTTATCAAGCCTTCCGTGCCTTCCACCCAAGCTTCATTTGCTATACCATCTTCTCCTGTCGCCTTTTTCTTTTTCATTTTTCTTATTACCTCTTTTACTTCTCTTTCTTTGATTTCTTCACCTTCCTCTCCTTCGCTGTCTTCGGTTTCTTCCCCTTTACTTTCTTCCTGTTCTTTCTCTCCCAGTTGTTCCTTGAAGTGCTTTATCCATTCTTCTTTTCCTATATTTTCATATATTCCAATTCTTTTCTTCCTATTGCTATTCACTTTATCCCAGAATTTCCTCTCGTCTTGTCTGTTCTTATTTCTTCTGCCAATCTTTTCCCTTCCTCTTCTTTTGCTTTTCATATTTCCTCTCTGTATTCTCTCTTTGCTTCTAAATATTTGCTTGTCTCCTTCCCCCTTTCTTACCTTATTTAACTCTGCCATCACCCTATCCCTTTTTGCTTTACATTCTTTTCTCCACCAGCTTTTTTTTTGATCCTTTTTTTTTCCTTATCTTCTTTTTTACAACTGCGTTCTTCACTCTATTTTTTATATCTTTCCATTTATCTGTTCCCTCTATTGCATCTATCCATCTCTGATACTCCCTTATACCTTCTTTACTCCCGTCGTCTATCATTCTTTCTTCCTCTTCTTTTCTTTCTTCCGCTATTTTGTCTCCCAATTCCACCTCTATTAGTAAGTGGTCCGACTTTACCCTCTCCTTTATTTGAACCTTTTTTATCGCCTCATCACCTTCCTCGTTACCTACTACATAGTCTATCGTTGACATTCCTCTCGCTCCTATATATGTTATTTCTCCCTCTTCATCTCCTTCTTTTCTCCCATTCGTTATCACTAAGCCCATTTCTCCTAGCCATTTTATCATTTCTTCTCCCTCTGCGTTTAACACTTTATCCTTGGCCTTAATTTCTTCTAGTTTTTCTTCTGTCTCCCATTCCCTTCCTTCGGTTCCTGTTCTTGCGTTGAAGTCTCCTCCTATAATTATTGTTTTTCCTCTGTTCTCTTCTATCTCTTCACTTAGGTATTCATAGTTTTCCTTCTTCTCATGTTGTATATACACCGATGCTATCATGTATTCCTTCCCTCCGATCTTTATTTCTCCTACTATTACCTCACTTGTCCTTTCTTTCTTCCATTCAACCTTATTCATTCTTTTCCTCTCTCTTACCGCCATTATTCCTCCCCCTATTTCTCTCCCCCTTCTTCCTTATCTTCTTGAATCCCTCCACTCTATACTGTACCCTTTCAGTTGTTTCTCCACACCAGTTCTTGCCCCTTGCGTCTTCACCCAGGTTTCCGTTAGCCCTATTATGTCGAATTCCCTAACATATTCCCAGTCATCTTCCTCCATGCTCCTCACCCCCGCCACGTTCCAAAATAGTATTTTTACTGTCTTCCTCCCCCTCTCTACCTTCTCTTCTCTCTCTCTCCTTTATCCCTATTGCTTTCGAAACTCTTTCACCCCTTTTCCTACCATTTTTCCCTCTCTCTCGCTCCACCACCATTCTTCTTCCTCTGATTTCACCCCGTTATGCCACATCTTTACCTCTTTATCTTTACTTCTTATTTCTTTCGCTTTCCTTCTTACTTCCTCTCTTATCCTTCTCTGCTTCCACGTCCAGTCCTGATCTATGTATATCTTTTTCTGTGCCAAATTCTTTTTCTTCGTCATAATTCCTTCTTTTTGTTCCCATGACGCGCATCTAATTTGCCACATGTTTTTTCTTCTTTCTCTCCGCTCATCTCTCTCCGTTGTTCCTCCTATTCTTCTCAGATTCACTATCTCTCCTTTCATTTCTAGTACCTCCCTTAATCAGACCTCTGCCTCCCCCTTCTTTTTTCATCTTAACTCACCCTCTAAGTCTGTCACTATTATATTGTTTATCCTACTTTCTCTATCCATTTTTTTTTCTCATATGCTCCAATTCTTCCTTATTGCCTACTTCTGTTCCTCTTTGCTTCTTGTTTCCTCCTTCTATGCTTTCTTTTAGTTTCACGCATTCCTCTTCAAACTGGTCCATCTTCTCTCCCCATTTTTCCTGCAGTTTCTTTTCTCTACGTTCTGCTTTTTTTCTTTCTTCTTTCATCTCTTTCTTTCTTTCTTCTCTCTCTCTCTCTCTTGTTCTTTCCTAACTTTTCCTATTTCCTTCTCCCACCTTTCTTCTCTTCTTTTCCCCTCTGCTTCCATTCTTTCCATTTTTCCCATTATTTCTTTAAACATATCTGTCCATTCTTTCTTTTCCTCCTCCCATACCTCTCTTAATTCCCTTATGTCTGTCTGTATCTTTTCCATTATTTCTTCTGCACCACTACTTTTTCCCCCTTCTCTTATCGTGTTGTCCAGTCCTTCTCCCCCCCCCGTCCATCTCGCTTCCCTCGCTCTCATTCTTGCATCTCTTTGCCTCCCTCATTTCTCCTCTAATATTCTCCCTCAGCCCCTCCCCGCTCTCTCTCCCCCTCGCCACCTTTACTCTTTTCTTCTTTTTTCTCCTCTGGGTCTTTCTTATCCAACCTTCCACGTTTATCTCTTAATTTTTCTGTTGTCACAAATCTTTCCATCCTATCTCGTACGCCTTAATTCGATTCTCTATAACTACCCGTGATCCCACCTTTATTCCCTGTCTTACCTTTTTTGTCTCTGCCTTTACTTCTTACCGCCCCTCCTCTCTGCCTGCCTTTACCCCTTTCTGATTTTCTCTCTTAACCTCAACTTTTATTTTTTTTCTTTATTCCTTTCTCTCTGCTTTTTCCTGCTCTTCTCCAGGCTGCTCTCTCTCTCCTCTCCACTCCTCCTCCACCTCCACGCTCTTTTCACCTCTATTTCTCTCCTCAAACATTTTTCCTCTTTGACTTTCTCGCCAAAACTCGCGCTCACATCCAAGACACGTCCACACTTTCCTCAAGTGAAATCTAACCCCCTCGGGTAAGAGTATACCTTTCAGATAGTTTACCCTGTTTTCAGAAAAAAAGATTTTCCGCGTTGTTATGGAACCTCTAATATACCAAAAAACTACCTTTTTTACCTTTTTAGATTAGAATATCTAAAAAATCTGACGTGATAGATAAATTCTGACTCCAGATTCGACTTCAACGCAAAAAATTACTTTGGAAATAACTTTCCGTTGGCCAACAATCACAACCCCTTATTTTTCAGATCTGTGTAATTGTTAAATTATATCGGTACTGAGATATTTACCTTAGACAACATCATTCTTACTATAGTTCTTGGTGTTCTGAATTGGAAATGTAAAAAAATTATTCAGAGAGTTTTTTTGTAAGTTCAAACTTTTATGGGAATTTTAGAGCACACCGACTTATTGTTCAATCATTAAACGAGTATTACTTGTTGATTCTATATATGAATTAAAAATAGTACTTACTGATTGATGAACTTTCGATAGTGGACAAAGTTTCATCTGTCGTCAACTTTTTCATTCTATTCTGAATATTTACAAGTGAAAATTTTGAATCAGATAAATATAATACTCGAGTGGTAACATCCCTCAGCCTGTTTTCTCTGCTGTCTTAACGTGCATGCGAAATTATGTGATTCCTCTACATACGATTACATATGATAGATATCCTATCGTCCTATGCCACGATTCATTTGCATTCTCAGCAAAATATGCGACTGGTAATGGTAACTTTCCGGCTATTTTATATCCATGAATTAGCATTTTTGCATCGTAGTACTCATACGAGCCCATGGGTACGTTTCATAGTAAATTCTGTAAGTCTTGCAGTATAATGCTTCTAGTCTCGGGAGATTCAGCATTAGCTTATTTTAAAAAGCTGATAAAACTCAACAAATTCTCTTTACTAGCCGAATAATGTATGCCAAAAGTGAAGGCAAATTTTTCATGCTGTTCAAAATACCTTCGTGCTAGGTTACCAGTATTTGTAGTTCCATGTCCTTGAAGGACTTGATCAAGCCTCACTCTGAATTCCTTAAAAAGTTGTCTTTTTATAAGAGTTTACTGATTTTGATATTCCGCTAAAATAATAAAATTGAGAAATGAATACGCACTAATTAAATTAATCTATATTACTTTAATAATTAGAAATTCAAACTCACTACTCTTACTTTTGACTATATCCCACGAATCTGATTGAAAATTTCGATACGACAATTTTAGCAAGTGTTCGAATATGTTGATTTCGCAATACAGTAGACCTAATTTATATTGTAAAGCTGAATCGTCTGGTTTGAAAACTTTATATGACGTTTGAAAAATTTGATTTCCTTCAATAAACGTTTGTATTCTCAATTAGAGGTTGTATCATCTTCTTTTACAAGTGCAAGCCGCAGTAGTCGACAAAATCTAACACTTTGAGAAGTTGAATTGATAAGCTTGAACTTCCAGGTCTAGAGCTGGTTAACGATATCACAATGATTGATAATACAAATAATGAGTGTTGAGGATTAACATTTTCATAGCTACTGTGTAACAGTTTTGATGCGCTTCTACCTATTTTTAAAGGGGAAGGCAAGAGAAGCGCTTTCGCTCTAAATACAATCGGAAGAGTAGGCGAGTAAATAAATCACTTCATTAATATCAAATGACAAAACCTTATTACTACCTTATAATCCGAAACAAACGCTCGCTTAAACTAATCAAAAATCCAAACACATTAATCGTACGTTTACAACATTATGCACATTAATCGAATAACAAACGCTACTTATTTTAACACAAACTAACTTATGAAGTAGCCGGCGAGTGATCGACTAGCTAATGCGCACTTATAACTAAACAACGTAATCAATAAAAAAAATTATATTTAATCTACGTGAAATATCATTTTATTTTCAATTTATTTGTCTTTGTACTATAACGAGTGAGATTGCTCCTCGTTATGTCTCTCTCTCGGCACGATCTCACATACATATTATGTAATGTAGTATTGTTAATCTATTTCTTGTCTGTTCCCCGTAGCTGGCGCGTAAAGTAGGTGAGGAAGGGAGCTATTGAGGGAAAAAGATTGGTGAACCGATGACACTCCCAACACGCGTGTGAAAGAACGACATTCGTGCTACTGTCGAAAGACAATAGACGTTCATGAGTCCAGAAAACTAACTGTTGTTCTGGACTTTTGTTGCCATCGAGAAACTGTGTAGGGACTCACTTTATGTTTCGTGATCGAGTTAAGCGTCGAAGTGTGTTTTATGCCGTTTGTGTGCAAAACAACATGCACGAGGCCCCGCTGTCCCTCCCACCGAACGTCTTCAAGACGAATCCACGAGACCTAAGCTGTACGGCCAATTGCGGCGATGTTGAACAAGTCGACGCCAGTAATGTAATAGTGAGAGACAGAGAGAGAGAGAGAGAGTGAGAGAGAGAGAGATTAGATTAGATTAGTTCGTTTATTGCGCCAATGAGGTGGAACCCCGTCTGGCAGTTTGGAAATGTACATAACAAAATAATAACAAAATTTAAACATGACAAAAAAAAAAAGAGATGCAAGGATAAATAGTGACGCATTTAACTATATGAAGAAGATGAATTACATGAAAATGCATGAGTAGTATATACGGTGAGCAGCGAAATTCCAATGGCGTTAGCAGTAAGCACTAAGAGTATATATATAAAACTAAAAGTAGAATAAAATATGTGAAAATATAGTAAAATAAAATATATAAAGAACAAAGTAAATGAGTTATCAGATAAAACAACAAAATTAACAATAATAAAAGATGAAAAATAATAATAAAATAATAAAGACAATAAAGGTAATAGAGCATAATAAAAGTAATAAGAACAACAAAATACTAAAAGTAGTAAAAAATAATAAAAGTAGCAAAGTAGTGAGGACGCGAATGGCACTTGTTTTACAGAAGGGCGGTCTGAAAAGAGGAGAGGTATAAAGGTGGATCGACGTGCGTTTGGCCAGAAAATAACCGTTCAATTAGCTATTTCATGAACCATAAGTCGATAGCGGGGTGAGTGTGGGAAGATGGGTAATTTTGGGAGAACGCGACTGGATTGACTCTGTTTGGTATGCGAGTGTAATCGGACAGTGCCGGTACCGGCATTAACTTCTCGCGAGTCGCCCTCTCAATCCATGCTCTAGCCTCGTAGTTTAAGAATAGATCGCGGGTCCAAACCCTGAAGTTAGGGATCCGATCGGTGGAGAACAGGGTCACGCTCAGTGAGTTGAGTATTCTCTGAGCAAGAATAGCAAAGGAATGGTTCCATGCCTCAGTTCGAGAGGCCTTGTATTCAAACGCCGACGGTGGGCGGCGACCCGAGCGCCGGATAATGACACCATCGAGGAGGACAGACAGGTTTTTAGCCAGGTAGTGCGGCGATTTTCTGGACACGACAGAGTAGGCCAGAACGGCAAGGGCTCTATACCTATTTGGGGTGAGGGATAGCCAGCCCAGGGCTAGTCTATGGTGCGTGATGTGGCTGTTTAAGGATAGAGAAGGTATAAAAGGGATCCATCCTATTACGAAGCGTACGCAGGCGTTTTGTGCAACTTGAAGCTTCGACGAGCGCTCTCCATCAAGCTGGATACAAACCACTGAGAGAAATGTGGGAAAACGAGTTGCTCGACAAGAACTTTTCTGAGGGTAGTCGAGAGAGATTTCCTGTGGAAACAAAGTGAAGCCAGACAGCTGTATGTCCTCCTCGTCACGCTTCTCACGTGTTCGGGCCAGTTTAACGTGGGAGTAAGTGTCACACCCAGATTACGAGCACTAGTAACATAGTCGAGTGGAACCTCGTTGATGGTGATCTTCACGATGTTATTCAAGTTGATAGCCCTAACGTACTGTTCGCTGCCTAGTATCATGACCTTGGTCTTGGTGAGGTTTAGGGAGATATCGTTCCCTAGTGCCCAATCCGCTATAGCCTGCACATCAAGCTGCACCCTCCCTAAAGCCTCCGCAAGGCTGCCGGGATGACAGTGAAGATAGACCTGCGTGTCGTCGGCATATAGCATATAGTTCATGAAGGAGAGAACAGAGGGCAGGTCCGAGATAAAGATTGCAAATAGCAATGGTCCCAGGATACTACCCTGCGGTACACCAGTAGCAACCCTTAGCCAATCCGACACCCTGCCATCCTCCCCCGTAACAGCCTGAAACCTGTCAGTCAGATAGCTAAAAAACCATCCCAGGACAGAATCAGACAGGCATAGGTCTCTGAGCTTGACCATCAGACGACCATGGGGGATAACGTCGAAAGCCCTGGAGAAATCCAGCAGGACGAGGATTGTAATTTTACGCTCCTCAATAGCCCTGCGGACGTCATCCAGGACACCCAGGAGAGCTGTCTGGGTGCTGTGAAACCGCACGAAACCCGCCTGCCGTGGATCACGCAGCTTGTGGCGGTCCAGGTAAGACGAGAGTTGTAAATGAACGAGCCTCTGAAGCACCTTTGATACCTCAGATAACCTTGCTATCGGTCTGATGTCCGATAAAAGAGCGGGCGAAGGTACTTTGGCAAGAGGGGTGATGAGAGACCGTTTCCAGGAGGTAGGGAAGACGCCGCACAGTAATGATTTGTTGACAAGATGCGTGAGAGATGAGAGACAAGAAGAGGAGACGAGTTTAAGCATCTTGACAGACAAACCATCAGGACCGAATGTTCTAGATGTGGACGAGTTTAGTGCATCCATGACCTCCTGGCAAGTGACCTCACAAAAATTGAATGGGGAGTGGACGTGAGGAGCGTTTGGGGGACTCGCTAAAAGGGCGTCCAAAAAGTCACGTGTCAATGGAGGGGATGAGTTGACTATGTTGGCAAAGTGGGTGTTAAGTACGGCTGGAGAAAAAAATTGAAACGGGGATGGAAGAGCGCGCCTTGTGACTCCCAAGTTTCGTAGCTCTCTCCATCTGGCCTTGCTGGTGGCTGCGGAAGACAGTCTGCCTGAAATGCAAGAATTTTTTGCAGAGTCGAGGGCATTTGAGACATCGTTGCGCAGCCTTCGATATCCAGCGACGTCACTGCCCGAGAGGGAAGAGGATGCCAGTTTATAGGCAGCGTCACGCTTTTTCATAAGCGCAAGAATGCTCGGAGTCACCCAGGGTTTACGCCTAGAAGACAACTTGATGCACCTAAGAGGGGCTACCTCGTCAAAGGATTTTATGAGGACTTCAGTGAGAGAGTGCACCAAGTTGTCAAGGGGATGCACGTCGGCTTCGATCGACGGGTCGAAAGAGTGCTGCAGTCATGTTGAAGAAATGTCAACCAGATTCGAGAGGAGGCCCCTGAGGGTCCCATTTAAGGCTGCTTCGTCCACCCGATTCAAACCGCGGGACCTAATGACTCTGGTGATATGATTGTTAGAAGTGAAGCGATAGGTGAGCGAGATGAAATCATGGCCAGCAATAAAAGAAGTATCAGACTTTCCAAATGCCTGGATAGCATTTGGGTCTTTCACTATGAAGAGGTCAAGAGTGGTATGGGAAGGGGGATTTGTATCAAGATAGTGATGTGTGGGAGCAGTGGATACGAAGTGAAGGTTGTGCAGGTCGACGAGAGATCTCAAAGCTCGAGCATCCGGCAGAGAGCTGGAACCTAGGTCTGCGTTAAAGTCACCGGTGATGATGACATTTCCGTACAGAGGGAGGTGAGTGGCCAAGCAGTTGAAAAAATGTGTGGGAGAGCAAGCAGAGGGACGTCTGTAAACCACCGCCATTAAAAGCTTGGTGTTGTCGGACTTTATTTCACCTAGGATGAATTCAGGCGTGTTATCAAAAACTGGATCTGAAGTGGCTAGGAAGCTGAATTTAAGGTGAGATCTGACGTACAGACCAACGCCGCCACCCTGCTTTCCAATTCGGTCAAGCCTGAAAAAATTGAAATCGGAGAGAGAGAGGTGGGAGTCAGAGATATCAGGTGAGAGGAAAGTTTCAGTAATGGCTATGACATCAAAATGTGTAGAAAGGGCTTGTGCTTCGAGAAGAGCAAAGTGACAGGGGGAATTTAGTCTGTTAATATTGATGTGGCCGACAACGAAGGAAGCAGAGGGCGGGGTATGGTCCCGGATTAGTTGGCATCATGGACCAGAAACTGGAGGAGATGAAGTTGGGATGGCTTGAGATAGCTGGGCCGGAAAGACAGACACTGTCGGGCTGAAACAGCCGTCTGTTTTGCTAAGTTGCGGAGCCGGATTTTTTGAGATGGAGGCAGTAGGTCGCGATTTGACAACCTGGGGCGCGAAGTTAAGGTTGAGTGGAGCATGTCTGCGAGTGCCGATCGGAGTGGCAGCCACTGACATGGCACCAGAGCGCTTGGGCAGGAGGCTGACCAGGAGGCACAGGCGCGCAGGTGTCAAAGTCACTCTCCGACGTGATTGGGATAGGGGTGGAACGTGTGTTCTCCCGCATATGGACGACCATGCCCGAGACGAAAGGGCGCGCGAAACCCAGCTCACGACTGCGCGCGAGTGCCTTTACAAAGAGATTGTGGATGGGCTGCGGTAACAGCTGGCGGATGAAGACGGGATTTCCGTGACCGCACTTAAAAATATCCCTCGCCGTCTTCCCAGCGAGCTTGCCCGAGCGATCCAGTATGACATCACGCACCACCGTTGAGTCGATACGCACGACGAAAGTGGACGTAGTGTCGGTCGGATTTGGACGAGAGCGAGTGGCAGTCCATCTTCTGGTGGCCACTATGCGACCACCAGCGTTTGGACAGCCAATCGCCTCAAAAAGCATCCCGGCGGCATCCTCCAGCGAACCCTGGAACCCCTGCAGTAGGCCCATAATAAGGAGCTCGGAGCGATCCTTGAGACCCACCACGGACTTGAGGCTCTTCACCTCGTCGGCAACACGATTTACTTTAGTTAGGATGGAAGTCTGGGTGGCTCTGATCTCGTTCCGAAATTCAGTGAATTCATTATTCACGAAGCCAGAAAACCATGCTGGTGGTTTGTCGCCCGTGGTAGATGCCATACTATCCAGCAAGTGGGTTTGGTCCTCACTGGAGGGAGAAACAGTGGGAAGGACGGCCGATCGATCAGCACTACGGAAGTCACTCCGGGATTCCACTCTCGACGTCTTCGATGGGAAAAACTGGTAAGGAGATGCCTGTCTCTTACGGCCTGAGGTTTCGATAAAGGGCAAAGCACCAGCAGAAGCAGAGTCAAATTGGGTAGAAGAAGGGGATTCCAAAAAAACGCCACCGGACTGACGAGAGTTGGCTAAAACCGCGGACTGAAAAGAGCAGGCACGACAAGTAAAGGTCGCAAGATCAGGATTTGAGGTTAAATGGAAACAGTGGCGATGGAAAGATCCGACACAGGACTCGTACCGCAAGACATTAGCACCCAGATCACTCAGCGCTTCACCACACTCGGCGCATGAAGACAAGACCATTTGATAAGAGTGAAAGGTTTGAAAATTTAAAACTAGTTAAAACAAAAAATAAAAATTCATAGATTGTGTCAAAAAGTTTCCCATATCTTCTCTCCGGATCTCAAAACTACGCAAGAAACTGTAACAAGTGAGATAGTTTAAAGGACCGATCGACACGACAAATTAAGCAGTTTGAATTTCGCGCGAAAATTTGAGTTACTGACCAGTCATAAACGGTAGTTGTGAAAAGTCTGGACTTAAAAGATTTGAAAATTGGCGCCTCAGTGGCACCAACTCAGTTAGTTAAGGATCAAAATTGGCGGGAGACACGGGAGTAAAATGATGCCATTTACAATAGACGGTAAGGGAATTCGCAAATTAACCTAGAGATGATTGAAACTGAGTAACTTAGACGCAAGAATGAAATGAGAGAAAATGATTGATGACGCGAACGCAGAAAAATTACATTACAAATTACGTGAAAAAGCAAGGAAGTAAACGCGATTTGACACAGTCGATAGAATAAAATTAAAATTAAGATTAAAAATAAAATTGTCTAGCGTGTAAATAGCGCTAGATGAAAATACAACAGTATTAAACTAAATAAAACAAAACAAGATGTTGTAAAATAAATATAAATTAAAATGAGCTTAAAATTAAAACAGCCATCGCGATGACTGATCGCAAGACACAAATTAAGTAAGAGAAGTGATGCGGCGAAGAAATAGCACCGGCTATGAGGAGTCTCTCCGAGAAGATTCAAATATGTGGATAACGGTAAAAATAGTTGACACTGGTACTTAGCAGCAAAAATGTTGGAAGTGTTGCATTCGGTGAGATGTGTAGTGTGTAGTGTGTAGAGTGTAGCGGTCCTGAAGTGGAGGCTGTGTTGTTGTTTGTGTTGTATGCAGAAGTGTATAGATCAAAACTCGTTCAAATTTGGAGAATTGGTGAAGGTTATGTTGTAACCAGGCAGGCGGTTTTTTTCATCCACTGGCCAAAAAATTGACTGAGAGCCAAGAATTTTTAGCAGGAAGCGCAGTGGCCAGCTGGACGAACTCGCCTGCAAAAATATGCCGCTCGAGGAAGTGGCAAAATTGAGAAAATAATTATTAAGGAAGAGAGCCTCAAAGACCAGTGTGTCGCTACTCACCGAGAGAGAGAGAGAGAGAGAGAGAGAGAGTGAGAAAGTAAGAGAAAGAGCTCGCGCGTATGTAGCTTGAGACAGGCGTGCGACGCGCGACCAATTAGTGTTTTCGTCGCACGCCGACTAATAAATGTGCTAAGTACGGATAACCCAAGTAGAATGCGGTCAGTTGCGGACACAATTTGGATCTCTCTTTTCTTGGTGAGTAAGTCGGAAGAAACTACCTCTTGCGCTTGCCTTCTTTTCTTTTGTCTCATTTGTTCCTGCAAATTGCTTGGCCGTTTACATTCTGCGCGGTCCTTAGCTTTCTGGTCACTTCTCTTCACCGGGTGCAGTGCATCTCTCCATACCTACAGCAACAGTGACGTTGCAGAGCCTGGCAGCCGACTCGTTCGCCACTGTCACCTTCGCCGCCTAGGGGATTATCCATAAAGGTCAGGATATCTTTCTCTTTCAGTCGATTTCTCTCTCTCGGTGATGTGTGGCTGTGCGAACGATTAGGTAACCAGGCGGTTGCTTGCCGCCTATCATTGTTCCGATTATCGGTTGTGTCGGTCAAATGTAAAGGAGCGTGGACTGTCAAGGCGATTCCGCCGTCGAGCAATTCGCCTCTCGGCACATAGGTAATTACGAGGGGAGGTCTATAAGTCTTTACAAAATCCAAGAGATGGCGCTCGTCACGCTTAAATTATGATGTTTTTGGCAAGCCATACTACTAACTAGATATCGTACAAAGTTTCAGCTCGATTCATTAAGTCGTTTTTTTGTGAGCGTTGGTTGAACAAAAAGTTATTAGTTTATTTGAAAAATGGAAAATACATGTAAAATGAAAAAATGGTAATGATTCGGATCGGTTTGAAATTTAACTATGTTATTCTATTTACAAAATAAGGATACACGTATTCTTGTATTTTTCGATTCTATAAAAATTGTGCCCATCGACAAATTCCCATGTACACTGAGAGATTCGCAAAACCTATGCTGTTTTCCTTTAGATTGTTATATTTTCGTCATTTTTAACTTAACAAATTGGGGTTAACGATATATTGTCGAGAATTTTTTATTCTACACGATTGCGTAATCAAAATAGAAAAATTCGTAAAAATGACGGAAAAAGCAAAGATTTGCAAAAAATTTTAAAACTTATGTTCCCCATCTTTTAATTATTAGAAATTTTACACTTTATAGGTAATGACAATACCTTTCAACTCATGTATAACTGACTTACGGTTTTTTGTTGCGACGGAGAAAAAAGATTTTTTCCTTTATTTTCTTTTTGGTCGAACAAGTTTTTTTGATGAACAATTAAGGGGGCCAGATGGAGTTAAATCTGCAAAGTAAAAATTTTGCATTAAATATATAAATATGTATAATTTTATAGTCATAAGGTAAATTCAACTAAGTAGGCTACATAAATAGATGATTCTAATACTCAGATCTACCAAATTATGATACGTACCTCTGTACTTGTCTGACAAACCTTATATAGTCAAAAGTGCTTTACCGCAGACTTCCAATTGATCAAATTAGTCTGGATAAAATCTGGCAAAGGCATCGTACTCCTCTATTGTCATCTCATGGAATGAGCGGGAGACTTCTCTGTAAAATATATCAGTCACTATAGAAAAATTCAATTTTAAAGTCATTTTTATGAAATTAAGTATTATTTTTCTATAAAAAAATTTTTATTTCATGTTGTACTTACTTTTTCCTATATCTGCTTCGCTCATTCCATAACAGATATGATGTAGGACATCTGGTAAAAATTTCAAGTCAAAAGAATGAAAACTGCTTCTGAAATCATGCGGTAAAGGTGTTTGCTTTGTGAAAAATCACAAACTGAGGAAATTCAATTTGAAACTTGTAAACTGATTCATTACATTTTCACTGCTGAATAATAATTGCACAAATACATACCAATTTTTTCTCATCAATCTTTTGAAAATCCTGAAATCTTGATGCATTTTTGGAACCAGTACCTTATTTTTCTCAAGATCAAATCACCTCTGCACAAGTAATGCTGAAAAATAAAAAAATCAAAATTTTATCACCTTGATAAAAAAATGCCGAAACTCAATCATAATAAAAAATACTTATTTTTTTTTCACCACAAAATCAAAACTGTTCTTGGCTGCAGTCCTTATCCTTCCAGTGTTGTTATGCTCATCACTAAGTATATGCTGTCTGCTACAGTCGACATAACCCTGCCTGCCAGTAACCTTGTGCCACATGTGGCTGCATATAGGCTGGGCTTCCCTTTGCTGGAAACAGCTGGAAAGCAAAAGAAAACTTATTAGTATTGTTGAAAATAATGATGAAAAACAAGGTTTATGCCATTTTAGCTTTATTTCAATCTGTATTTTAGTAAATTATGCAATATATTGAATTCCACAGATTGAAATAAAGCTGACATTGAAAATTGAAAATAAAGTTTATTTGTGATCAAAGTTATTTGTTGTGTTTAGTTAGTTAGTTTGCTGTGTTTGTTTTTGTGTAATGTGATTCATACTCACCTAGTGTGCTCCAGCAGCATAAGAATCTTCCTCTATTCCTAATCTCATACTCCTCATAGCTTGACGAGCTTCCTTAGTGCTGTCCAGTGCTCTTCTTTCTGCAAACAGGAGTCTTTGGTTGTTGCTCGTTTCCACCCACTCTGAAGCTGCTTTGCCAGGAATAGTATCAAACTTTTCCATTATTTTCAGAAGTCCAATCCTGCCATCATTGAACAGCGTCACAGCTATGTCAACACCAATCTTGAGCACTGTAGGTCCACTAAATGAAGTTTTTGGAACAATCTTCCAAATGCAGTTATTGAAGCTCTCGTTGTTGTTTTGAGTATATCCTCCCAGGCATTTTTCTAAAAGATCATCAGCTGTCAATTCTGTATATACTTTCTTTATGGCATCCATCACAGCACTTGGGAGTGTATTCTTATGTTTGTAGCTTTTTTCTTTTCCTTGAGCCTTGGCCTTTTGATATGCGCACCAACTGTTTTCTCCCACTGGGCAAAAGTGATGTTGTGGATTCTGATCTGTTGAACTCTTATGATAAAATGTGGCCCAAATAGAGTTTTTCATTTCTTCCACAGATGTTGAACTGTTTGCTCGGATGGCATTTCCATAGTAAACAGTGAGTTGGTCTATTACTTTTGCAGTGAGTCTACCTTTGCCTCCGATAGTTTTGCCATCAGACAGCTTTTGGCTTCCATAACTTTTTTTGATAATTCTAAGCCGAGTACCCATCCTCTTCTGCACATGTCCAACGCACTCTTTCTTGCTGGTTGTCAATTCATTTCCATATAGCTGTTGATCTTGAATTGCTGCGTAAACCTTGCAGTCTCCATCTCCTATATAATTTTCAATCTTGACATCTTTCTTCAACAAATCTCTGAATATTTCCAGCATGCCATCAACTTCCATCTTACCAGCACAGCCTGAGTGATTCGCTGCACATGTATTTTGATGCTCTTCATGCCACTCTTCATATTCAGCAGTACCTTTTTGACTTTCCCACTCTTTACAATACTTGCAGTAGCTATTTTTTACACATCTGGCTATCACCTTATCACTAGCAGTTCCAATTAAACTTGTGATACCTTGTAGAGATGAAAATCCTCTTTTACGCCAACTTCCATCACCAGAAGCACTTAGTCCTTTTCTTCCTTCAGGTAAAGCAGCAAGTTCTTCTTGAATAGCAGTGTCCATTGATTGTTCAGCTACTAAGGTGCATGCTTTTGCTAATTGTTCATTTATTTCACCATGAACACTGTGAACCACTGGTTTTGGTAAGTCCATAATTCCACAAAAGTTTTCTGATCCAGATTGTCCATGACCAAGTGTACGCATGGCCAAAACCAGTCTTCGGTTGACCTCATATCCATTTTTCTTGGGTCCAACTTTTTTGCAAGTATCGATGAGACTTTCCTTGCCACACTCAGTGCATGTAACGACTAGTTGAAAACCCAGTCCTCGAAAGTCTTTTTCAGAAAATTCAACTAGTCCAAAACATTCAGCACAACAAACAACTGATTCTAGAGCTGGATAAATAATGTTAACATCTACTATTCTAAATTTTGTCTCTGAGGTATTCACTTCAATCCTGCTTGGAATTTTTTTAGCTGAAGTGCTCTTGAACTTTTTAGTTGGTGGTTCATCACTTGATTTTTTTTGAAAAATCTTCTGCCTCTTTTTAGGTCTTCCAAATGTCCTTTTTCTATATGAGCCTCCAGGAACTCGTCCTCGCAAATCTCGTTCGTCGTTGTCTGCCATAACTCTAATTTACTCCAATACACTTAATAGAAACTGATAATTCTACTACACTTGACATACACACACACACACAATGAAAACTTGCGAGAATCACGATTTTAACAAATATTTTGCAATGAAAATTGCAGTTGTGAATTCATACACTATTTACTTGAAACAGAGCTTTCAGACAAGCAACAGGTGTACTGACTATACGTTAACGGTCAGTGAACCGAACGTCAATACTTTGAAAATTTGACATGTAATTTACTAATTGTTACAGTCGTCATACTATATTTTTTACAGTGCGGGAAGGATATTACTTAAAAAAATGAGATTAAAACTAATTTTCAAAAAATATTATACATAAATGACCTAAAAAAGTGTTTGCATGCAAAAAAAAAACGAAAATTCAAAAAAACACGAAAAATAGCGAAAAAAACTATTTTGTGATATTGCATGTAACTTTTGAATGGATGAATATTTTTAAAAACGGACAACGCCATCTTATTCTACGTTCAATTTGCCAAATGATAAGCTATTAAAAAAAAAACCGATTTTTTCGATCGGAAACCCCATCTGGCCCCCTTAAGAATTCGTAATTAGTAAGTTCAGTGAACATTAATTTATTAAATAATACATACAAATATTTTACCTTTACTTACAATTATGATCAATTATCAACAAGTTAAAAACCAGTAATTAAAATTTTTATCTAACTAATTACGTTTTGACTTTTGGCCTTTGCGTATTTTCATTCCAGTTGGTTTTTTCGTTTTATTTTTTTTTTACTTAACAATACTCTAGGTTTCATTTTCTTTTTGTTTCATGGTTTTTTCTTGTCCTTCGATACCTGAATTGCTTTATCGGCGTCTAGCTAAACTCTGTTCTGCAGTTCGGGCAGTGGACAATTTCGTTCCACCCCTTTCCTCCGAACAAAACCATATATGACTTCTGAATTCCTTCATAACATTTTCAATGTTATTCCCTTCTTTGCTTGACGCATCCTCCGATAGCATTTACTGGCCCCTTGACATGACCTGTACTGGAAAATATCAATTTAATTGAAACACGCCTTCTGATATTTTTCATTTTATATAGCTGGAATCGATTTGTAAATTGACTCGCAACTCCATCAAAAATTATTATAATAGTATGATAGCAATTATCATCAAATTATAAAAGAATTTATTATAATAGTACAGTAATGTAATGTAAAAGAAATTATATTTTTTCGAAGTACTAACAACGCATGAGCCGAACCGTCTTAAACCGTTTCTACCAACAAAATAACTTTTGTTTCGCCACGTGTATAAGAGACTGCTGTAAATATTTACACTTGCTTATTTTGCCAATGATTCTTTTGAACAGCATTTTTTTAAAAGCATTATAATTCTCAAGTCTGTATTTATTGGTTTAATTTAATTTACAAGTTAATAATGTTAGTTATTTTGCAATAAATAATTATATTGTTAATTCGAATATGCGATTACGTCCGCGACGTATTGAAACAGAGAAACAAGAATTGGACACTTTGGTAACTGATTATTCACTGAGTTATCAATAAATAAAAAATTTATAATTTTTTTAAACAATTACCATTGCGTTGTTAGATAGCGAGTCGATTGTACAAATCTGTAAAATTAATGACTATGATTGTCACTAATTTGCTCATTTTTAAATGGCCAATAAAGAAATTTGCAAATTCGTTTTTTAATTATTATTCAAAATTGGATAGCTATATTAATCGTTTTTAATTTGAATAACGTTCCACTAATTACAAGCGATTTTTTTATGTAAAAATTTTCCGTAAATTTATTGTAAAATTGGCGTTAATTGATTATTGAATTGTATTACTTATAACTCTAAAAGGCGATTTTTCCTCGAGAAACGATTTATATTAAAAAATTCGTTATTTCATATTTAATTTTTTAAATCATAAAATTGCAATTTCGATCGAGCCATTTTACAACAAAATATATGCAAAGTTTATATCAATTTCAAAAATAGCGTTATAGGAGCTACCAAGCGTAGAAAGGAGCCCATTTCGCAAGTATAAATTCGCTTGTCGCTGCGGTAAGAGTATTCACTATGCTACCTTGCTTAGCAGCGAGAGCATTGTTTAGAAATAAAGCCTCAGAAATTTCCTGAGATGAATTTCTTTATTCAGTGGTTAGCCTGCTAATTCCTCTCCTTTCGATATCTAAGTGCTCAACTCATAAGACTATCTTTCCTTATATATCTCGCTACTTCAGAAAGAGTCCGAACTATTATTCTGATAACGCGAGAAAGATTCAAACGTTACAATTGTCATTACCTATAAAGTGTAAAATTTCTAATAATAAAAAGATGGGGAACATAAGTTTTAAAATTTTTTGCAAATCTTTGCTTATACCGTCATTTTTACGAATTTTTCTATTTTGATTACGCAATCGTGTAGAATAAAAAATTCTCGACAATATACCGTTAACCCCAATTTGTTAAGTTAAAAATGACGAAAATATAGCAATCTAAAGGAAAACAGCATATGTGTTGCGAATCTCTCAGTATACATGGGAATTTTTCGATGGGCATAATTTTTATAGAATCGAAAAATAAAAGAATACGTGTATCCTTATTTTGTAAATAGAATAACATAGTTGAATTTCAAACCGATCCGAATCATTACCCCTATCGCCTGCATGATTTGAGATGGAATCGTTCTAAAATATAATATAATTCAGAAGGAATGGCTTAATAACATTTTTTATTTGTTAAAGTCTGAGCAGTAATGATAACCACAAAAAAATGTTCGAAACATAAGGATCTTTTATACCAGCCATTATGTATAATTGTAAGATTTTAATAGCCTTTGACTTCGTATTTTGAACTACAAGAATCCCTGAAACTTAAATCGACTAGATTATCAAATTTTTTCAGTTTTCCTTAAAGATATCTACTTTTAACCCAAGAATATTTAAAAAGATTTAAATATCTTGATGACGAAAATTGATTACGAACGAATGACTAAAGCCTAATTATATTGTTTCTCGAATGTAAATTCATATCGTAATCTAGTCAAATAACGTTATCTGAGAAAGGTCGAACAAAATTTTTCCACACTTGAAATCCGTATACATCTAATGGTTGGATTATTCCTATAGTTCTAGATGCAAATTTTCATAGGATTATCGATTTTATTTTCTGGTTTAATTTAGCAAGGGAAAAACTCAATAGATACGGTGCGCCACAACTATGCCTCGCGATTTTGGGTCCTACCTTGGTTAAGGAAGTCGGCGCTAACTCTTACAAACACAAATTCACCGCGAATGGCAGAAAAATTGAGGCCAGGCAATTAAGACATATCAGACATCAATTTGATGAATATATATATATATATATATATATATATATAAACGGCAATCCCTTTATTACGCCTAATAAAATCGATTACAAATTAAATAAATAAGTATAGGGTGAGTAAGCGGACTCTCTCACATACCAAAACGCGATTAACAAATAACAAGTATATATTAATGTTCTATATAACTTAAATCGACAACCTAATGCATGTACGAGGTGTGTTTAAAAAGTAAGGTGACTTTGCAAATTTCACGGGCAACGTACTTTCGATTATCGATTATTTTGTTTTGTTATGCTGGTACACTCTTCCCGAACATCTGTACCAAGTTTCAAGTGTATAGCATTTTTTGTTTGGTTGTGAGAGGCGTAAAGGTTATAAGTGTTTTGCGTGCTCGGCGATTTCTTGCTATCGAAAAATATGGATCAAAGGATTTGCATCAAATTTTGTGTAAAAAATAAAATAAAGTGCTCCGAAACACTTGAAATGTTGACGGTGGCATACGGTGAAACTGTTCTGAGTAAAAAAAATGTTTACAAGTGGTACAAACTCTTCCAAGATGGCCGGAAAGATGCCAATGACGAGCCTCGCTCTGGACGCCCAAGCAGGTCAACAACTGATGAAAACGTTCAAGCAGTGAAAAAAATTGTTCTGGAAAATCGTGGAATCACTATCAGAGAAGTTGCTGAGGATGATGGTATATCGCTTGGCTCGTGCCATGAAATTTTTTCTAACGTTTTGTTCATGAGACGTGTGTCAGCAAAGTTTGTTCCGAAATTGCTAAATTTTGACCAAAAGAACCGTCGCATGAGCATCGCTCAAGAACTGTTGAATAACGTCAACGACGATCCAGATTTACCCAAAAGGGTCATAACTGGTGACGAATCATGGGTATATGGTTATGATATCGAAACCAAAGTCCAATCGTCCCAATGGAAGAACCCAGATGAGCCAAGACCGAAAAAAGCACGCCAAGTTCGATCAAATGTCAAAGTTTTGCTCACTGTTTTCTTCGATTACCATGGCGTGGTGCATCAGGAGTTCTTACCATATGGACGTACGGTCAATAAACAGTATTATCTTGAAGTTATGCGCCGTTTGCGAGAAGCAATACGAAGAATACGCCCAGAATTGTGGAAAAACAATTCATGGCTTTTGCATCACGATAATATAATGCAATCTCATCACAACTTACGAGGGTGGTCCGATAAGAACTAAGCCTACAAAAGAAAAACGAAAATTTTGGAAAAGTGGCATTTTATTTTTCGACATAGTCTCCTTTTAGTTCGATACACTTGGCCCAGCGATGCTCCAACTTCTTTAACCCGTCTGAAAAATACGTTTCCTCGAGGTCTGAAAAGTAGGCTTCCGCGCAGCGATTACCTCCTCATTCGACTCAAATTTCTGCCCGGCGAGTGACTTTTTCAAGTTTGGAAACAAAAAGAAGTTGCACGGGGCTAAATCTGGAGAATACGGTGGATGGGGCAGCAGTTCGTAGCCTAATTCGACCAATTTGGCCATGGCGACAGCGGAGGTGTGAGCCGGTGCGTTGTCATGGTGGAAGAGCACTTTTTTCTTCTCCAAATGGGGCCGTTTTTTCTGCAATTCGACGTCAAATCGGCCCAATAATTCGGCATAGTACAGCCCTGTTATCGTTTTGCCCCTCTCCAGGTTGTCGATGTAGATCACACCTTGTGAATCCCAGAAAACGCTGGCCATCACCTTTCCGGCTGATGGGACAGTCTTCGCCTTCTTCGGAGCACTTTCGCCTGGTAAAGTCCACTGTTTCGACTGTTCCTTGGTTTCTGGTGTATACCAGTGGATCCATGTTTCGTCGACTGTCACGAAACGACGCAGAAACTCCTTCGGATTGCTCTTAAACAGCGTCAGACATTGCTCTGAAGTTGTCTCACGGTTGCGCTTGTTGTCCGGAGTGAGCAAACGCGGCACCCATCGCGCCGACAGTTTTCTCATGCCCAAAATTTCATGCAGGTCATGACCCACGCGGTCTTTTGAGATGCCTACGATCTTAGCTATCTCGCGCACCTTCAATCGTCGATCTGCTAATACGAGATCGTGAATTTTTGTCACGTTATCCTCCGTGGTAGCCGTTTTGGAGCATCCGGACGTGGCTCTTCAAAAATCGACGTGCGACCACGTTGAAACTCGTTAAACCAATTTTTGACGGTCGCCATCCAAGGAAAAGAGTCAACATACACAGCATCCAAGCGCTTTTTGATTTCGCTGCGCGATTTTCCTTCCAAAAACAAGAATCGAATCACCGATCGATACTGCTCTTTTTCCATTTTTCAAAAATCAATGGTCACACTTGCTTTCACACTCTCTCAAAAATAAACTACAACTCCGATCCGGCTGAAATCTTGGCAGTAACCATCGAGAAGGTTACTACGTGATAGAATATTTCTTTTGCGAGAGTGGCGCCATCGGGCGGTGAGGCTAAGTACTTATCGGACCACCCTCGTATATATATATATATATTACATCTCGATCATATCGTCTTAATTAAAATTTATTAATTTGAATAAATACATGTCACGGCTACGGAGTCGCTAGTTAAAAGTTATAATCTACAACTATTGTTAGCAAAAATAATTTCAAAAATGAAAATTAATAGATTATAAGTCAAATTACTTTGATATTCAAGTTTTGGTTGGATAATGTTGAATATTTTCTGTCCAACTTGTAGTCTATAATTTTGTTGTCAGGAAGTATGTTTTTATTGATTGTTATTTTCTAATCATAGTATATAATGATTTCTATTATTAAAAAAAACTGATGTATAGTATATACAGTTGCGTGCAAAATTGTTTGGCCAAAGATAATTTTGTTTTAAAAATGTATAAAGGGAAGAAAGTAGAAACGCAAATATACGTTCGTAAAGTACTTTCATTGGATAATTAAAGCACGTTATTCAAAAATTTATTTTAACAATTAACAAAATTTTATAACGAAAATAACAAATTTTGCTTATATATAAATATCCGGCCAACTGTGAATTTAACATTTAATATAGAAAAAATATAGTAACATGAAACAAAATAAATTAAAAATAGTGTCAAATGTAACATAGTTATCAGTACCTCGTAGCCATACCCTTACGAGCTATCACGGCAGCACATCGGTGAGGCATCAATTCAATTAGTTTAGTAATTCTATCATGAGGAATATTTTTCCACACTTCTTGTACTTTTTCCCATAAAGCAGCGTAATTAGGATAATTTTAAGTTCCTAATCTTAATTTCAGCTCTTGCCATAAACGTTCTATTAGATTCAAACCCGAAGATTGTCTAGGCCAATATAAAACTCGAATTTCGGTCTTGCAAAAAAATTGCTGAAGAAGCTGTAATCGATATTTTGAATCGTTATGTTGCTGAAATATCCATTCTCTTGGCATGTCATGATGAACATAAGGTAGAATTTGCTGTAGTAAAATATTCCTGTATACGACAGAGCTTATAGTGCCTTCTCTTTTAAATATTGAACCTACGCCTTTCCAAGAAAATGCACCCCATAGTATAACGCTACCTCCACCATGTTAATGTCGGAAATCATACCTAAATAAATAAATTATTAAGTATAATAATAATGGAAAGTTAAAGGAAATGGAAAGAATAATGGAATAGTTTCATCCGAAAATAGTGCTTTCTTTCAGTCCTCAACAGTTTAACTTTAATAGGCTTTCGAAAATTTTAATCCTGCCTTTATATTTTTCTTACTAATCAGTGGTATTTTACATAAACAAGTTCAATTCTACTTCTCTCAGTCTGCGTGAAACAGTACTTTGATTTATGTCTCCTAAATTTTCTTCGCGTGATTCACGTGCAATAATGGCAGCATTCTTTTTTATATCTGCAGCAGCCTTTCTTTTAGTCAGTTTATTAACACGATGAGTGGTTTTTCTTGGTTTCCTAGAACTTTTTTATCTTTTAAAGTGTGAGTATTCTTAAATTTATTTATTACATCGTTCACAGATTTTCCTATTGCCAAAGTTTTAGCTATTTCACGTGAGACTTCTCCTTCGTTGAATACTTTAATCATCAGTTTTCGAAAGACTGAACACGTGCACTTCAACATATTTATTGATTGATACTGATTTCAGAGTATAACACATATGTATTCCCAGTGCTTACATACTTTTGCAACCCATAACGTAAACAAATGGAAGCAACTTGTATCTACTTAATATTTGACCGGATACTTATGGATAAGCAAAATTTGTTATTTTCGATATAACATTTTGTTAATTGTTAAAATAAATTTTTAAATCACGTGTTCAGTTACATAATAAAAGTACATTAGAAAGGTATTCTGTTTCCAGTTTCCACCCTTTATACATTGCTGAAACATATAATTATCTTTGATCGGACACTTTTGAACGCAACTATATCAAATTATCATATGATATTAACCCATTAACGCCCAGGTGATCAGAATTTTTACTAACTTATCAACGTGTTTATTTGAATATATGTTATCGGACTAGAAAAATAATGCAATACCTCTATTCCTGCGCGAATTTCTATGCTCTTTCAGAATCTGCGCTCGAAATTTCAATTAGACACCGAGAAAAAAAATATAGCCGATTGAAAGGTGAAAAACGTAAAAATTCGAAAAAAAATTTTTTTTGCATTTTTTTTTTCAATTATACCGCAAAGGTATCAATATTTTACTATGATCAGAGGTAATCATAGCACTCGAACGTTAAGAAGAATTTTTTTCAGAAAAATTCATCGACATACGAGATGGTAATGTTTTCGCAGAGTTGCCCTAACACATTTGCATATGAGTGAGAGAAGCGCCTTCGCTCAATTACCGCTTTTCTTTGATTGTCTTGTGCACGACGGGTTGCTATCTTGCAGAAGGAAATAAGGGACAAATCAGACTGGACCGTTACATATAGTATAGCTGTGTGTCATCGATGATACAGATTGTACTAGACGTTGAATCTGACTTTCACTTATTTACACCGCAAGTATCCACCCGAAGTGGATTTCCAATTGGAATCGACTTTGATCTGTATTATATGTATTACAAATTCCAATTTTTTGAATAGCTTTCTTCACATTAGTACTAAGTGTAAGAGCTTGTTTTTCTAGTTCTACACTGCTGTCAAAAGTTTTTTGAGTAACGAATTTATTTCAATATTTAAAAAAAATAAATTAATTTATATATTTAAGTCAATATAAAAATAAATCCGCAGGGATTTCCAAAGTCCGATCAGTCAGGAGGACCTTTCCAAGCTTGCAATTTACATAAGCTGCGTGTCACTGTTCGATTCGAGAGTTTTCAGTGGAGAGGGTATCCGCCTTTGCCTGCCCCTCTTCTATGTCAAATCTCTAGTCGATTTATTCAACCATTACACAGTGTTTTGAACCTTTGAATTTTAAATCTTCAAACTCTATATCCTTTTTTCGCGTGTAATGCCTAACGACGCAAATTTTGATCATGCGCAATAAGACCAATGTCAACAAAAGATTTTAAATTTTGTAATACACAATCAGAAATTAGAACAATTTTTTTTCTGCATGTACCACCATGGTTCATTGCGTGAGCCTAACGCCGAAGCCGACTGATACTTTTTATATTTACTTTTTACTCTTTCAAGACTAAAATTTTTTCTTTTCACACTCCGCCAATAATTTACTGCTCTTTCTTTATAATCAAAAGATAAATCTTTTCCATCTTCTTTACACTAATTTGATGGAAATTCTACAGGACGAGGAAAATGATGCATTATATCGTCCTCAATAATTTGTGCATAAGGATCTTTGTATCCCTCCTGGAAATCTAACGTTTTTTCCAAAATTAATTCTACAGCGTGAAATTTATTCATCGAATCTAATAAAATATTTTTTGTTTTCCACTAACTGATTTTCTTGATAAGTAGTTGGACTATTAATTAGTAATTTTAATGTTTGAAAGTATACCAGCCATAAATTGATTACGTTTAAAGATATGACTCTCATCGTGAATACTGCAATTGTATTAATTATTACTTTCGTGAATAGACTGTGTTCATGAAATGAACAATAAACATTAGAAATTTCTTACCTTTTCGATGAAATAGATATTCAGAATAATTACACAGGCCGACAAAATTTAAAAAATGGGAAAACCCAGAAACCAGACAGTACGTTCCCAAACGTTTTTGGTGTGCTGAAACCGAATCTGACCTCAGAATTGCTCCATCACTCTAGGTTTTCGAGAAATCCTAACCTAAAAGTTCAAAAAACACGATTTTTCATTATATTTCGCGTAGTATTACGTCGTAAGCCAATTTTATTTTAAAAAACGAGTAATGCTATCTCAAAGTACTACTCTTACCCTTTAAAAACCTTTCATCAGATTTAAAAAATCGTTTTTTTCCATCGAGATATCGTAGATTGAATTTGAGTGATTTAGCGATTTCGTTGCGGCACGAAATAGTGGCGAATTTCCGAATAAGGAGTTATAGTGTAATTATATGTTTTTTGGGTCAATGAATCTAAATTCAACGTCAGAATGACTCTATAATCTCAATTCCCTTAACCCTAGAGCCCCATAACCTGCGACGCTGTAACCCTTGACCGACGTACTCCAAAGTCCTTAACTCTCGAGCCCTTTAACCTGCTGCGGTATAACCCCCGACCCTCACACCCCAATTTCCTTAACCCTCGAAGTCTTTAACCTGCGCAGCTATAACCCCCAACCCTTATACCGAAATTCGCTACGCAGAATACCTCAAGCCTACAAATTATATTCAACCCCCGAGCCCTGCAAGTCTGCAACCTCAGACTCCTTTGCCAGAATTTCCTCAATCAGCACTTCAAGCTGCTATCGTATAACCGTATTTCTCTACATTTCAATCCCTTCAATATCCAAGTCTTGTATTCTACGCAGCTTTCAATTACGCGTTTTAAATCTCATTTATTCAGTTTGTGAGTGTTGCATCTGAATATCTGCAACCCTACAGTTTTTCACTTCTTTTTTTTTTATGAAAACGCTGTCGTTTATCTTGAAATGAACGTTTAAGAGATTTGCGTCTATGATGATCTGTCAATGTATCGAGTCAGTGTAGAGCCCAGCAATAGTCAGCCATCATGCTCTCATTCCATCTACCTTGATAATGTTCCTCTTTGTTTCTTAAATCTTGATGAAATCTTTCACCCAATTCTTCACTGAATGCCCCAACATTGTTCGGAAAGTATTCCAAATGTGAAAACAAAAAGTGTATTCTCAGGCTCATCAAACACCCTAATTTTTGAAAATTCTGTAGCATTGTCGACACAATAGTTTTGTATTTAGGGTCCCGGTGGTTTCCGAGAAAATTCTCGGTGACACTTTTGAAACTTATCCAAGCATTTCCCTCATTAGTCGTCATTGTCAAGAGGAATTCATCATCTTTCATAAGTGCTCGAATGTCTGGCCCTACAAATATGCCTTCCTTAATTTTCGCTTCAGACAATTTAGGAAATTTGCCGTGAAGATACTTGTAACATTCGCCTTCCTTAACTAGTGCCTTGACGAATTGCTTTATCAAGCCCAGTTTTATATGGAGTGGAGGTAACAAGATATGTTTAGTATCAACAAAGTTCTCATGGACGACATTGTGTGATCCAACAACCATTCCGATTCTTTTCGTCCATTTTTTCCGAACCCAATGTTCTTCTTGTGTACGACTGTCCCAGAGACACAAAAAACAGGGGTGCTTCGTATTTCCAGATTGCAAGCCAACTAATATATTGATCATCTTGAAATCGCCACAAACGAGCCATTTGTATTCATTGTAATTGATTTTCTCAAGAAGGAATCGAAAGTTATCGTGAGACTCTTTTATTATAGTGGAATGAGCAATGGGAATAGCTGCATACTCATTCCCATTGTGCAGAAGTACTGCCTTGAGACTTTGTACAGATGCATCCATGAAGAGTCGCCAGTTCTCTGGATTATAACCTCCTTCAACTCCATATAAACTGTGAGATGCTTTGTATCGTTGCAGTAAACAAGGTTATCCACGCAAGTAAAATATGGCCGAAATTTAATATCTCTCTTCCTGTAAATAGAAACTTTTGTCTCAGGTAATAAAAGATTTCTTTCTTTTAGTTTTGAAGCTAAGAGTTCTGAAGAATCTTTAAGAAGATTCAAATCACGGATCAGATCATCCAAAGAATTTTGGTCGAAAAGTTTGGGCTTTTCTGAGTCAGAAAAATCTTCTTCATCACTACTGCTGCTTTTGTCTGTTACCGGAACTTCTATTGGTTGAAGTTTTTTTGGCTCAGAATCAGAATTTTTTTTCTTTCTATTTTTCCATACTGAGCTGCTGTTACACTAGAAACGTTCGGATAAAGGAGAGAAGCTTTGTTATTATGATTAAAACCTAAAGTATCACGTTTACAAAAGTAACAGTTATTATGGTGATTTTTAGGTTTACGCCATATTGTTGGTTGGAGAACAACTTCGGTTTTAGTTTTATTCCAGTTTTTCAAACTTCGGCGACAGTTTTCACAAATATATTTAGGAACCCATGGTTTGTCTAAATTCTTCATAGGTGTCTCGTAACATTCTTCAAACTGATCTTTAATGATATCAGTGATTGATCGACGAAGTCGAGCTACCTCAAATTTACCGCAGATTTTACAAAAGGAATCGATTTTTCCTTTGCATGGAATTCTACATGCCGACATCTTCAATAACTTATAAGTTAATTGGAAATCACGAGTAATATTATAAACTTATTCTAATAACGAAATGGGTAAATATAATTAAATTTCTAGAAGACAAAGTAATAATAAAGATCAGTAAAAGTACTGCACGCAGTGTTATATGAGGTATAATAGAAAGTATTTAATTCCAGTGACTTCTCCGTTAGCCTGCCGCTCAAACACGATCTCTAACACGGATGAAGAGTAGAACACAAAAACTTGGAGTTTTCGAGCAGTGTTAAAACACGAATAATATTATAAAGTTATTCTAATACCGGAATGGGATAATGATAAAATTTCTGAAAAATGAAGTTATAATAAAAATCAATGAAAGTACTGCACGCAGTGTTGTACGAGAAATAATACCAAAAATTCAATTTCAGTGACTTATCCGTTAGCCTGCCGCTCAAACATGATCCCTAACACGGATGAAGAACGAAGCTAAAAAATTTGTAGTTTTTGAGCAATGTCATACACGGTTATCCTCAAGTAAGGAAATGTAGGCCCTAAGTGAATCCGATATCTGCTAACGTAGATACTTCTTCATTAGTAGATCTTCATCGTTAGTAGACCAGAAAAATGTAAGATTAAAAATCCTAGCTGATCGATTTCGCAAGTTATAGACACTTGTATGTAAACGTAAATTGTACTTGTATACGTAAGTTGGATATGAATTTTCCTATCACAGACACAAATTCTTCTACCTTCTTTTACCGCAGAAATGACGTCTATCGTTGTTCCATTGACCCAGCGGAATTCCCGTCCACCAAACCCGAATTTCTTTAACCCTCGATAGGGCCGGGGGTTATAGCTGCGCAGGTTAAAGGCCTCGAGGGTTAAGGAAATTGGGGTGTGAGGGTCGGGGGTTATACCGCAGCAGGTTAAAGGGCTCGAGAGTTAAGGACTTTGGAGTACGTCGGTCAGGGGTTACAGCGTCGCAGGTTATAGGGCTCTAGGGTTAAGGGAATTGAGATTATAGAGCCATTCTGACGTTAAATTTGGATTCAGTGACCCAAAAAACATATAATTACACTATAACTCCTTATTCGGAAATTCGCCACTATTTCGTGCTGTAACGAAATCGCTAAATCACTCAAATTCAATCTACGATATCTCGATGGAAAAAAACGATTTTTTAAATCTGAGGAAAGGGTTTTGAAGGGTAAGAGTAGTACTTTGAGATAGCATTACTCGTTTTTTAAAATAAAATTGGCTTACGACGTAATACTACGCGAAATATAATGAAAAATCGTGTTTTTTGAACTTTTAGGTTAGGATTTCTCGAAAACCTAGAGTGATGGAGCAATTCTGAGGTCAGATTCGGTTTCAGCACACCAAAAACGTTTGGGAACGTACTGTCTGGTTTCTGGGTTTTTCCATTTTTTAAATTTTGTCGGCCTGTGTAATTATTCTGAATATCTATTTCATCGAAAAGGTACTGTCTGGTTTCGGGGTTTTTTTCCTTGTCGGTTTGTGTTATTTTATGAATTTAAATTTGAAAATTTTAAAGAATTCATTTGTATCTCCGAATCACTTCCACTCAGTGAAGACATGGAAATTAAACTATCTTATGATTACAAAAACTTGTACGATATTTATAGAACAGATAACACATTTTATTTGAAACTATTTTAATCTTGTTTTCTTAAGTATTCTCAAATCTCATTATCAACGTATGGATAAAATTAAAGAATTTAATAACCGTATTTCAGTTGATTTAGTTTTATTATTTATTTTCTGCGTGTTGTATTAAATTTGATAATTAAAAGGTCCTTATCTTTTAAACACAAATATTTTTTTGCATAATATTTTACATATTACTACTAAGCAACCTAATGTTATTTCCTTCATATAGTTTTAAAATCAATTTCAATTTTTAATTTTCTATTTATTTATGAGCGATTTTAAACTGATTGAAATACTCTACATAATAAAAATAACATTATTTTATCAATAATTACAAGTGGATTATCATAGTACACACATTATAATTATAATTATTCAAAATTTAATATTTGTCCACTCGCGTTCAAAATAGTTAAAATAATTGATAAGTGAAAATTCGCGCGAGGTGAATTTGCCCCGAATGTAGACCTTTTTAACAGCCGAGCGGCCTTAGACTCGGGTGGCAGTCAGGCTTTCGGGCACCCCGGCCGTTCGCGCGTCAATAATGAAATCCCTATTAATAGAAATCTAGTACTCGATATCACGATTGTAAAATAACTTATTGGATGTTGCTAAAAATTTTCGCTTGTTTATTAAAAAGAAAGACAAATTTAAATAGCGTTTTCTTTAATATGAAGGGGAAACATGTGAATAAACTGATAGGCGTTTATATTTTGTGACGGTAAACGTTTTATTTGCGCTGTCGTCTCAATCCGGTAAATGCCTACGAGGGCAGCACCTACCGGCTGGAAAAACGAAAAATAGGAACTCGATACGAGACGGGACGGAACGCGCGCGAAGGTTAAAGAACTAGTCGAGGATTAGTAATCAGAGCATCCAGCTGTATACAAGAGCAGGAGTCGAACACGAGCTTTCAAAGAGTGCGGAAGTGATCCAGTTGACAATTTTTATCGAAGCTTATATCTTTGTCGCTGCCGTTTGGAGTGTGTGTGTGGGTGTGATGTTTCGCCATCGTAGGCGATCCCGAGGGCGCGAATTCCCTCTTACGAATAGCTTGAGATATCGGAAGCGGCAATACGGACCTGTCCCCCCCCCCCTGATAGTGCGACAGTGTATTAAGGTAAGCTGGCCAGATTAACACCGCGATTTCTAATGTACAACCGCGCTTAATTGCTGTTCCTTCGTACCAGCGATTCTGTAAAAAAAAATCGATAGCGCGCACGTAAACTAACTTTGCGAACAAAGAACTGCGGATGATATAGCGATGCATGTTATTGTTGCGCGCGCCGAATAAACGTAAATATGCGGGCCAAGCGTCTTGTAGATTTAACGGAAAATAAACTAACTCATGTTGGATCGAAACGATAATTTTACTGTTGTCACTGTTATTAGTAGTAAGTTGGTTGACTGACTCCTATCCCCTCCTGCTCTCCGGTTAATAAACGCGAATATTTCGATTTCACCGCGCGCATTCCGGTACGAGCGAACTAAAGAAGTAAAAACGGATTAACTACCCCGTTACATGGCGCTCAACGTAAAAGAACCTGCAGCGTTTGTAATTGTTCAAAACGCCGGTTCTATTAGACGTTGACCTTGCGCTCAATCAATCAGCGACCCAGGTGGCAATCAAAGTGTTGTTGTGCACACTTTGATCGTATGCCACATAGAAAATAAAACAAACTAAAATCTAATTCGCGAAGGCCCGCCGCGGCGATAGTTTGTAAACATTCGATGTAAGCGCGTGCGAGTGCGACCGAACGACTCTTAGTGAATCACCTCGTAATCACCAATAAGTTTTGGAAGTTGTCGAAGAATAACAACATTGTACCCGTTGGCCCGGGGAAAATACTAACAACGATAACATTCAAAACAAAGTAAACATAATTCAAATGTTCTCTTTCGTTTTGATTTCACTATAGTCATGTCTTTCGATTATTGCAAACTGTAATTATTGGTGATTGCGCATAGATATGCTCGCTGTATTAATTTAGAAACTGATCAGCACAGCCGCGATAACAAACAGTTAGTGCGCTTGATAGGTAGGATTATTATATTATGCAATAGCGAGTAAAGAGTTTTTCGGCCAGCACAATAGTAAATAACCTTGATTAAGCTTTTCGTTGGCTAGTAAAATCTAAATTTTTGTTTACAGTACATCGATTGTAGCACTCGCACTCGCATCGTCCTTCAAAGAAGTGTATAATCCATTAATAAAATTAATCACGGCAATAATAAACAAAGCGCGACATAATAAATAAATTAAAATGGAAGACACTCTAAAAGAAGTTGAAAACTGGATATTATCGCTCCAAGAAAAAGAAATTAATGAATATCCCGAGCAATTGTGGAGTAAGCTCTCGCGAGCTGAACGTTTGCAAAATGGGTTGCTAGGTGACTACTCTGCAACAGATTTCATCGAAGTTGGCAACCAATACAGCAACCCAGCAAGAAGGGCAGCCCTGCGCTCAGAGCTAATTACGTCCACCTGCGTGGAACATTCAGCATCCGAAGAGAAAGGAGAACACCCGTTATCCCAGTTAATGCAAAGTGCAGAAATCATATCGCGGGTACAAGAAACAGCGATAAATGTTACAGATGTATTGGACAATGGCGGAAACAGTGACAGTAATAAAAATATCATAATAACGGCTAATGATGGCAGCCAGTTTCAACTTCCGCCTACGTTCGCTGTAATGATCCACGACCTCATTTTCCGGTCCAGAGAGAATGAGAAGAAGCTCGAGTTGCTAGACTCGTTAAGAGTAAATGTATCAAGTCTAACAAAGACAAAATATATAATAATTGCAGCAATGATAAGAGCCTCCTTGACGACTTATCCGTCAGAATGAGCATATTGGAAAATGCCGAAAACAGAAATGCACAGTAAGATGACGCTAACCATTCAAATGAAATACGACAACAAGAAAACACGCGCAGAAGCGTCACATTTCAGGTTACTTTCACGTACCATTACGACACACGCTTACCTCAAAGTACTCCAGCTGGACCCGAACAGAGACCCACGGGGGCCACCGCAAGTACTCCCCGCCGGACGCTTCCTTTCGGAGAGGGTGGACAGTATCAACTTAATGGAGTTAATGCTGAAGCGGGTAACCACACGCCGAGCACGTGGCTACCTCAACAAACAACAAGCCCTTAGTCGACTACAAGGGATGTTGGTCGTATTGTCCGGGGATCCGGGGATGGAAACTGAAGTTTTCAGGAGAGGGCAACGCGAGTATAGACACCTTCCTGTCAGGCTGGATAATTTAAGGAACGGTGCAGGACTCACAGAGGACGAAATGCTCTTAACAGTATCAGAGCTACTCGTCGGTCCTGCCCTTACCTGGTAAGAGGCGATGAAAGAAAAATGGCTCTCCTACGCCGAATTTGAAACGGACGCACGGGAATGGTTTGGAACCAGCGTGCAACAACAACAGCGTCTGATGAGTGTAGTGCAAAGCCGATATCAGGGCCCAGATGAACCGGTCAATATATACATCGCCAACATGATGAGTCTGATGAAACAACTGAACGCCAACTAGACCTGTTGTACGCTAACCTCCTCCCTGATATTCAGAGCCAAGTGCGTTGGTCCGAAGTGAGCTCCGTACGTATCCTGCATACGTTAGCCACGGCGGCACAGAATAACTTGCATCAGAGAAAGGTAGAACGGGTGGTATCTGATCCACAGTCGACTCTATACCCGGAGTTAGCATACCACCCTCATGCCGATGGTGATTATCTAGATGAATACGGGTACGAGGATACCTGGAAGCTTGTTGTGCCACCGGAAAACCGAAAGGCTGTTCTTTTCAAGAACCACGACATTGAGACCGCTGAACATTTGGGACGTGAGAAAACCTTCGCCCGCATCGCCCAGTCCTACTATTGGCCAGGAATGTACGCGGACATCAAAGGGTACGTCCAAAAATGTCAGATTTGTCAACAATGTAAGGTCGAACAGCGACTGCTGCGCAGACTCATGAAGGATCGGATGTTGTCCACACCCTGGCAAGTAGTGGCGGGCGACATCGCCAATATATCCTTTTTTATCCAATAATGTAACAACACACAATAAAATGATAATTCTTATGATTTTCGTTTATAAAAAAATTATTGAAATGATTGTACTCGACACTTAATATTCTATTATAACTTAAAGTCTTATCTTTAATTATAGATTTAACTACAGTAGGAAAAATGCAGCCTTCTTAGTTGGGCGCTCATTCTTGACTGCCAGGTCATACCCTCACTATTTGTCTGTGCCTTTTTGTTTCCCTCTCTCATTTCTTACACTTTGTCTCTTTCTGATTTACGCGTTTTTAATCGATTCATCTTTTCTAGCCTAATACGCTGAGTGCAGCATGCTGTCGCAGCATGCTGCAGCAGTATGCTCGGTTTCTCCCACTCATTCCCGCCATGGCGCGCACACGGGTACTGCTGATCATATTGTCTTATCGCTATGTTCTTGGCCTTGGCGCGACACGAATGGGACTCTCAAGCGAAGTCTTAAATAGATATATTATAACAAAAAAAATGAAATGGTCCGTAACGTAATAATAATATTATAATATTAATTAAATTATTCACTTCTTTCTAACATTTTTAGTATGGCGATAGCCACCGGGTACTGCAAATTAGAAAATTTATTTAAAACCATCGCATTATTTACTCATTAGATACTAATTTATATTAATAAGAGTAGTTTTATCCTTTAAAATAATTTTTTATTGATAAGTCAGAAATTGGAAGATTCTATTTTCCTATTTTCTTTCTAGATACAAATATTTGTTTATTTTTTTACTGCCAAAATTTATGTTAATTTTTTAATTTTTCAGCTACCGAGAATAGGGGTTGCACCTCCCAATAGTCAAACACTAGAATTTGGTGTACTTTTTATAAAAATTATTACCCACTTGTTTTTACTAAAAAATATGGCTTAGGAGTTCTTTTCAAATTATTTGAAAAGAACTGTTTTTAGGGGTGAAATTTGAGAATGGATTTCATCCTTTAACCCTTAACTGCTAGGTGGGGTAGATTTACCCAAGACAATTTTTAACAATTAAAAAAATTTATTTATTTTTTTTTCAACAATTGTTTTCAGTGTGTGTAACATTAAAAATTGTTAACCGGAATATTTTTTTTGTAGTAAAAGGTTTGAAGTATACTAGAAGAAATTTTCATAGCAAAATATCTAAAATTCTCTGATTTATTCGATGTTTTTCGGGCTGGGGTAGATTTACCCCACCGAGCAGTTACGTGGCCAAAATGAGGTGTGCAAGTTAAGGGTTAAATATGTTTTTTGGCCGATAAAAGAATACGAATATCATATTTTTTTAAAGTACTACAACATATATAAGAATTGTCAAAATCGGTAAGTTCGATTTGGGGTACCTTCCTTGTAAGTATAATTGTTTTATCTGTTTGATTGAAAGACGCAAGTCATGTACATATCAATGCAAATAAGAATGTATTTGTAGGAAAAATATTTAATCTTTCTCCAATAATTATCAGTAATAATGACAAGTATGGATCACAACTAGCAATATCATACCTGTAATAATACATGAAGAACAAGAGATAATGTTAAAGAAATAATAAGTACTCTTCCAGAAAAACAGCAAAAACAGCTATGTGCTAGTTTAATGACACAAAAAATTGAAGACACTAATCTTTCTAGTAGTTAACAAATAAATCGCGTAAATTTAAGTATACTTGGCCGTAAGAGAAAAATTATCTTCCAGAAGAGTGCTTTTGAGTTTTTTAGTTGAAAGTTTGAATCAATGTGAATTTCTGATTTAGTGCTTCAGATAAACAAATGTAGAGTTTGAGCCATTTTATCGGGAGGAATGTAGGAAGAAAACCTGTGCTAGCTTATTATTCTGAAGAAGTTACAAAAGAGACTACCAAGAGAGCTAGTCTGTTGAATGATTTATAAAGATATGTTATCTAGAGGCCTGCAATGGCTCGGTCGGTAGGGCGACGGACTCGCACCCGGTAGGCCCGGGTTCGATTCCCAGTTCCTGCTGATTGATACAAGCACCACTGAAAAAAGTTTCATGTGCTTCGGTCTCGGACACATTGCAAGCCTCCGTCGCTGATTAGCACTGATGAAGCATAAATAGAACGACGTTAAATAAAAAAAAAAAAAAAAAAAAGATATGTTATCTTAAGTATTAATACATACAAAGACCATATCAAACAGACTAATCCAATGATCTGAAGTAACTCAGAAGAAATGTTGAATGATTAACTAGACCATCGAAACGTTATTGGTAACTATATTGTTAAAGTTATGGCTGACGGTGGACAGGAGCTCTTTAAAATCAGCATGTCCATAATACAGGCCGACAAATCTCAGAACCAGAGATCAGACCTAGTGTACTCGAAGTATTTTGTTGCGCTGAAAATGAATCCGAGCTCAGAATTTAGCCTATACATCTGGATTCTAAGATACGAGGGTCGTTTGAAAAGTCCGTGCAAAAATAAAAACTGCTTGATTTTTTTTAATAAATCTTTTTTATTTTTCAACATAGTCTCCTTTTAGGCTTATACACTTCATCCAACGCTGCTCTAGATTGTTAATCCCTTCCAAATAATAGGATATGTCCAAGTCTGTAAAATAGGCATTCGTTTCTGCAATCACCTCCTCGTTTGAATAAAATCTTTTCCCCGCCAGCCATTTTTTCATAATAGGGAACAAATAGTAGTCCGCCGGAGCCAAGTCTGGGGAATAGGGGGGATGTGAAACGAGTTGGAGCCCTATCTCCATCAGTTTTGCGGCCACAACTGCTGAGGCGTGAGCTGGCGCATTGTCGTGGTGGAAGAGGACTTTTTTGTGGTCCAATCGTGGACATTTCTCTAGCAAATCGGTTTTCAAACGATCCAATAACGATGAATAATATTCGCCTGTAATGATTTTACCCTTTTCCAGATAGTCGATGAAGATTATTCCTTGCGAATCCCAAAAGACAGTCGCCATGACCTTCCCGGCCGGAGGAGTTGTCTTCGCCTTTTTCGGAACAGATTCCCCCTTGGTAACCCATTGTTTAGACTGTTCTTTGGTCTCAGGAGTGTAGTGATGTATCCATGTTTCATCTACAGTGATGAAACGACGCTTCAAGTCTTGCGGATTTTGCTGGAACAGCTGCAAACCATTCTTGCAACACTTCACACGATATCGTTTTTGGTCAATCGTGATCAATCGCGGCACCCATCTAGCGGATAGCTTTTTCATGTCCAAATGTTGGTGCAAAATATTATGTACCCGTTCGCTCGAGATGCCTACAGTACTAGGAATCTCCCGCACCTTCACTCTTCTGTCAACCATCACCATATCATGGATTTTATCAATGATTTCTGAAGTGGTAACCTCAACAGGGCGTCCAGAACGTTCAGCGTCTTTTGTGCTCATATGGCCACTCCGAAAATTTTGAAACCACTTATAAACCATTCTAATCGAAGGTGCACAATCACCATAATGTTTATCATGCTTCTGTTTAATCTCCTGAGGCGTTTTGCCTTTGAAAAAGTAATGTTTAATCAATACACGAAATTCTTTTTCGTCCATTTTTTTACAACCACTCGATTTCTTTGATTGAAACGAATTTAAAACGCAAAGTAATTGGCCGATCTGGCTGAAACTTGGTGTGTGCTCTTCCAAGATATACCACTAACTGAAAATAACCTTGATATGTACTAGTAGCGTCATCTCTCTGACTTTGCACGGACTTTTCAAACGACCCTCGTATTGTAACCTAAAAGGCTCAAAAATAAATTTTTTGCAATATTTGAATCTGTCTAACTTAGCGAAAAAAATTAATAAGGGCATCTTAAAGCGCTAGATTTGTACTTTCAAATCTACTAGTCGTTTATCTAAATACTATTTTTTTTCCTACATCTATGACGGATTGAAGAAGTGAAAATTACGATATAAAAGTTTAGTATTATAGAACGGTAAGATATTAGGTTTATGGGTTAAGTAAGTGAGGGTGTAGCATTTTTGGGTTATTGGGTCACAGTGGTACAGGTTTTGTGGACTAAGGAGATGTATTAAAAATCTCGTTCAGCGAATTCTCTAGAAAAATTTTTCACACGTAAACGATCAATGGATTTTGAAGTACACATTTAGCGCTTTAAGATGCCCTAATGATTCGTTTAAAAAAAAATTCACTAAGTTAGAGAGGTTCAAATATTACGTATTTGTGAGCCTTTTTGGTTAGAATATCTTGGAACCCAGACATGAGGCTAAATTTTGAGCTCGGAGTCAGTTTCATCGAACCAAAATCCTTTAAGTACACTAGGTTTAGTCTCTGGTTCTTGAATTTGATCAAATTTTGTCGGCCTGTGTAATTCTAGAAAAGTAACCCTCTGATCCTGAGCTTCTAAAAACTTTGGTTGAAGAAAGCTTGCCTACAAAAAATGGTAATCTTATAGGCCCTTATTTTTTCGATGGGAATATTAATAGTGCTACATCCTTTGATTTCCTGCAGAATAATATATCGCAATTAATGGAAAATGTGGACTTAAAAACAAGACGACGATTATGGCTACAACATTATGGTGTACCATGTGATCGATCACTCGTCGCTTCCGGAACCAAAGATATCGAGGACGATGAATAGGCATTGGTAGTAACATTACTGAATGGTGTCCAAGATCACTGGATTGACTAGCCTGAATTTTTTTATACGGCTACTTGACAAACATTGTTTATGCACAGCAACCAACAATACGGCAAGATATGATACAATGCATCACACAAACTTGTAGAACTATTCTGCTTTACATTTTGTTGTCCACAGTTGAGAAATTTGAACGTATAATTCAACATTGTATAAACTTGAACGAAAGTATTTTTGAGCACCTTATGAGATAAACATTACCTTAACAATATCTTTCTGTATAGTCAACGTTTTGCCTTGATCCGTCGACCATTCTTAATTTATCTTCATTGGCTGGGTTATCAATACCTTGTGACACTGATGACTAAAAATCTAACGCGTTATAGGGAATGGCTATTCCCACGAGCAATGCCAAGGCCCGTGCCCAAGCGTCGTATCACAAATTATTTTTAAAGGTAAGGGAGGCTCTTTCGCTCCTCTGAACGATGACGATGGGCCTCGTCATTAAATTAGCGTTTTGGGCTTCGGCTTGAGAGGAAAGGAATGTAAGGCGCAGACAATAATCACTCGCGATAACCGTTAACGATATTTATTCTCGACTTTAACAATAAAGAGCGACGACGCGAGTTCACGCGTCGTTCTCAACGCCGCGTGCCTACGCTCGTGCGGACAATCGCTCGGGGGCACGTTACAATGATTTGAGAGAATACAAAGGAGGGAGTCGTTACAATTATGGAATTCGCCGTTCTCGCGGAAGATCGTGATTACTTCGCCGATGCGTCGCGCACTCGCGAATGTAGAGAGAAAGAGATAGGAAGAGAGAGAGACGACCTGACCTGGGGAGGCTGCTGGCAGGAATCGCCGCTGATACCGCTGCAGGAACTGTTGCTGGGAGAAAGTATTGCTAGTAGTTGCTGGCAAGAACTGCTGCTGGTAATTCCGCCGCCGGCAGGAAATACTGCTGGACTGCAGGCAGGTTCATGGCAGGCTCGGAGGTGGATTCCTCGATGCTATCGTCGTTGAAAGTCCTCTCTTCTTGCTGCGAACTTCTTGTCGTCCTCTGCTTCTTTGTCTGATTTTGTCTTTTTCACGTGCGCACGCTCGGCCGTCAAACGATCCGTCTAACTCTGAATCTCGGCTCGAACTCTCTCCTCTAATCGTTCGCGCGTCGGCTCGAGCGACGCCGGCGGCTTAACTCTCGCGAGCGGATCGCCGCGGGTTATTCGCGCTCGCTTACTCTCTACTCGCGATGCGTCATTCTCTCTCTTTTCTTTTTGCCGCAGCCGCTTGCGCTCGTAATTGGCTCCAAATGACGATGCCCGGCTCAGGTATTGGCCCTGAAATAAAGCGATGCGAGCATCGGTATCGGTTCGTAATTTCAAACGAACTCAGGGCAACAGCGAAGGAGCGAGGCTGCGAGAGAGAGAGAGAGAGAGAGAGAGAGAGAGAGAGAGAGAAAGAGAGCGAGCCAGACAGGGCCGACTATCATAGCCAGGGCCCAGTCACAACCTTGCTTTCATTAACTGTGTAACCAAGGTCATGAATATGATTATGAATATGAATATCGTGTAGTTAAATAACTGATTTATATGATAATTACGTGAGATTTTGTACATTGTAACATAAAATTTAATGTGTTTTTATTTCTGTGATTTCTTTGCTTGCTTCTTATTTATTTAATAGGTGCAAAATAAGTTCGGGGCAATAAAGCCATTGTCGCCGTTGCAACAGAGTATCTTGCCTTTCATGCCCATCCCTTCTAAAATAATTTGTAGGAATATTTGCTGGCATTTATGAAAGAATATCTTCCTTAAAGGCTCGATTTTCAATATCAGGCATTCCAAAAAACCACTTTGACATTTGAGTGATGTTTTAAGGTGACTAAGATAGTTAATCCTAATCGATTTAAAACATTTTTGTACAAAAGCCATAAAACAAAGCTAAACCTCACTCTTGCCCGATTATTCGCGTGCACAGTTAAAAGAAAATAATAAAGACCCCTACATGACTCTGGAGGGTCAACAGAACTCTAAATATAATTCCTACACTACCAGGTGTGACGGTTAATAATTCTTAATTTTTTGTGAAAAAAAACACGTCATTCAGGGGAAAAGTGGAAAAATCGTTTATTCAAAGTATTCTCCATCGTTTGATACACATTTTGTCCACCTATCTGGCAAGTCATGGATACCCTTCCAAAAAAAATGTTCATCCTTTGAGGCGATCCATTCAGCAAGCCATTTGTCGACTTCTTCGTAGTTCTTGAAGCTTTGCATAGAGAGCGCGTGGGCCATCGATGAAAACAGATGGTATTCGGATGGGGCCCAATTCCCAGCCAAACGTAGAAATGGTTTCTTTAACCGCTTTCGCTGTGTGTGCGGGGGCGTTGTCGTGCTGTAAAATTACCTTCGTGGCCTTTGAAGTCCATTCCGGTCACTTTTCGTCCAATGCATGCTTCAATTTGACCATTTGTTCACGGTAGCGCAAGGTGTTAACTGTTTCACCCGGTTTTTAGAGCTCATGGTACACAACCACCTTTTGATCCCACCAGATGCACAACAATGTCTTTTTCCCGAAGCGATTTGGTCTTGCGGTGGAAGTTGACGGTTGACCTGGATCTACCCATGATTTTTTACGTTTGGTGTTCTCAAAGTAGATCCATTTCTCATCTCAAGTCACGATTTGATGCAAAAAACTTTTCCGTTCATGTCGAGAAAGCAAAATTTCGGACACTATTTTTCTCTTTTCCATCTGTCTGCTGTTCAGCTGATGAGGTACCCATTTTCCCGGCTTCTGAATCTTTCCCATGGCATGCAGACGATCACATATTGTTCGGCGACCAACGTTTAACCTCTTTGCCAGTTGTCGTTGAGTTTGCGTGTCGTCTTCGCCCAATAATGCTTGCAATTCGGCATCCTCAAATTTTTTTGGTTGACCTGGACGTTCTTTGTCTTTCAAATCAAAATCTCCACTTTTAAATCGTCTAAACCACCGCACGCAAGCGTCTTGCGTTGGGACATTATCACCATAAGTTTCTACTAAAATTCGTCGGCTCTCACTCGCGTTTTTCTTTTGGTTAAACAAAAATAGCAACACGTGCCGCAAATGCTCTTTATTCGGCTCATAACTTGTCATTTTTAAAGCACGAAACAATACTGATAAACTAGCTAGAAACAGTCCAAACTGCTACGTTGTTTTGGTGAGCACCGACAGCAATAAAATGACATAAGCCATACGACTGCAAAGCGGAACCAACAGGCAGCGCCACCTCTGAGCTAAATTAAGAATTATTAACCGCCACACCTGGTAAGTGTTTAGGTACTTAGGCATATGATTGATGAACAATCTAAATACAGTAAACTAATAAAAGAAAATATATGAACGATTTTGATATAGATGTGAACAATTAATAGACACTGATGATTTAGTTAGAACTTAACTCTTTAATTAAACAATAAATGTAAATACAGTAACTAAGACCCTGAAAGTCAGCTGGCATAAAAGAACTCAAATGAGGAAAAAGCTATGTAGATTTCAGGGTATTTAACAAAGGAAATTGATAAATACAACTAAAACTTATTCAAGGCGGGTACCTAATTTACGGAGGCTCGCTTAGCCTGTACAAAAGCAAGTTGAATAGCCATTTGCAAGAATCTTACCAGCTCGACACGCATGAGCGATAAGATTCACCCCAAACAAGGAGAGTATCCCAGACTTAGCAGGACGCAGTCCGCGGCCCCTAGATGGAAGAGGCATGATGCCACTGAGAGGCAGCAACTTCAGAGGACTCGGTGTATTCTCAGCTAGGTAGGTGACTCCTGGACTTAGCCCCTCACGCCGCTGCTGTCTAGGCGAAGATAGGACCACGTGGACACTAAGATATTACTAGGTACATACTCACAAAAATGCCGAAGCGGCGAATGATATACACTTGATAAACTCTCAAAGATGTTAGAGCCGAGAACCCGACAGTTAAGATTCAAATGCGCCCTCATAGTTCGTAACCTTATGGACCCCTTCGTTTTCTCAACAGCGTTTTGCCGCTGCGAACAAGGGATGTAACTCCCTATTCTTGAGCCTATTCGCGGGGGTCCAATCAGAGAATGAGACAAAAACCCAGCCAAAGAGCTAAAAGACTGAGTGGGCTATTGCTTGTCGTCATAGCTTTCTCCTCATAAATGTAAGATTTATGACCTGACTGGCGGACACGTGTTGGCGCTATCGGTATATCTCTGTCGCGCTCATCGCTACCTCGTCCTGGTGGCGGCCTGGGCCTCTCATGGCTATGGCTGATTGGGATTGTGGGAAAGGATAATTTTTCGAATGAAGGTGGAAGCATGCTCGCATTAAGCTAACACCTGAATCAATTAACTCAAGTAAAAACAATCAACATTTCTATGATTACCCGTACGATGGAAAGATTTTACATTATATTGCTTCTCACGTGCAATATTATCAAAAACTATAATGGAGTTTGGTCATGCCTTGTCAGGCAATTATATTCAAATCCTCTTCACTCAATTCAAGATCATCAGATATCTGGTTTGAATTCAGAACTAAATGTTTAAACGTATTATTCTTATTGATAAAAATTACTGGCTCATTATTGACATGGTTAACATTGGTTGAACCATTTTTACTTATCGATGGCTGGGGATTCGATTGAGTACTTGATGTTATTTCATGTGTTATACTTTCAAAAATGTTGTTTCTACCCTTCATAGAGTTTTTACGTAGCCGATAGATAATTAAATTACGCGTAAATACTTTTTATTCAAAAAATTGCAACTTGCAAATTGAAAAAAATAAGTAATTTTGTAACCTTGTGCTATGCCAGTTAATTTCCTTCCTCCTAATTATTTTACCATTGTAACATTTATGTCTAAGTCTGATAAAAGAGAAATATTAGTCTTTTAACAGCAGTGTCCAATGTACATTTTATTATTTGCAAGTCCTAAGTAATAAGCTATAAACTAAGGTATTTTACCTAATTTATTTCTACCGATCACTTGATGAGTGCATTTTCTTTTTTAGTAATAAAGAATCTCAGTAGAAAAGTTATTAGGTCTCAATACGGAATATTGTTCGATCAGATCATAAAACAATTCTCCTATTAAAAACTTGTGGGCAACATCATTTTTCGTTTGATGTTTTTTAAATAAACTTGATGAAAATTTGATGTTTTTTACCTAAACCTTCTATTACATGTATGAGGTTTGTTCGGAAAGTATCATGCCTATGTTTATATCTTCGCGCCATAGTGTTCGAGCGATCTCTACTGGACAGAAACGTCAACAGTAAAGCCTCACGAATCTATTCGTTACTTACTGACACCTGCCGGACGTATAGTTCATGCGCAGCGTGTCTTTGTTTACAGTGAATTTTTCACGTTCGTCGGATTTTGATATTGTCAAAAATGACTGAAATAGTACATTACGCAACTAGTGCGAGGGGAACGCGATTTACGCACGCGTGTTAGTTCACGCCCGAGCGGAGCGAGGACGCTGAACTAACACGCGTTCGTAAGTCGCGTTCCCCTCGCACGTGTTGCGTATACTATTTTTTGAAACGAGTGTCGCGAGGCTCGACTAAACGTACATTAATATATATAAACATTAAAAAAATAAAGAGTTTCAATGATATAACCAACACATATTTTAAATTAAACCAAATATTGCATTTATTTTATACTTTTAGCACATTTTAACTAAGAACATTTCAATATAAAAATTAAGTACAAAACAATTAACAATTCATGTTAACTTAGAAGAATCACCTTTGTTATTGTTAATATTAATTGTAACATTACAATTATTAAAATGTAAAGTAATATTTCCGCCATCACTCTTCAAAGAGAAAGAATCTTGCTGGCGACGTTTTTTTACGGGAGACTCAATTATAGCTTTCTGAGTATCTGACGGATATAAAAAAGCATTGTCTTCTGGTTGAAAATTTTCATCTGGCACTGATTCATTATCATTATTTACTGAAGGATAATTACTGCTAGATGGTTGCGGTTGCTCAGTTCTGTTTCTCTTGTTTGCTCGAGACTGACTTTCTAAAATATTTTGATCAATTTTTTTTAAAGTTATTCTTTTTGTTATTTTCTTTTGCATGTCTTTTTTATGTTGAAGAGATTGATTAATGTAGCCTTCAGCTACAGTTGTAGATTTCCATCCACCATGTCTCTTCAAATCTGTTATGTCGCCCCCTCCGTCGACTAACAAAGTCGCTGACGTTCTGCGCAAGCTGTGCTCGGTATACAAATCAGGTTCTGGTAACGATAACCACGTAGCAATTTTCTTTGGTACTTGTCCTATCGTATTTATACCAATAGGCTGCCTAGAGCATTTTCCATTTGCATAATGGATGAAAAATCTGTTGTGTTTTTCAATATTTGTAGGTTTCAAAGCCATATATTATTTGCAAATTTCGTAGAATTCACCATAAATAGCAAAAAATCTAGAAACATTATTTTTAGTGATAGGAATACGCACTAAAATCATATTCTCAACATTCTCTTCGACTTGTTTTGTAGTAATATTTGCTAATTCGCCTCTTCTCATCGCACCAAGAATTCCAAAAATGAGAATAACCTATGATGAATAAAAAAAATCCATAAAAGTTTTGAATAATACTTAAATAAATTTATATAGGATTATGAATAGTATAAAACATACCTTTGTACATAAATGTACTTCATCAGGAGCGTCGTTGCAAAATTTACTAATATTTTCAGCTGTAAAAATTCTAAACTTCTTTTTGATATACTTGGCATTTTTCTTTTTAATATCAGCTATGAGTTGATGATAACTGCTGAGATCAAATTTGTCAAAAGTTTTTACTGTAGCTCTTAGCATCGAAAATTTATTCCATAATGTAGCTGGTGAGAGTGTTTGTGCGATTTCTTTGAAATAGGCTAAAAATACTTCTTCAGCAAATGAGTTGGTTTTCTTACTTGAACGCCACGATTTGAAATTATTATATGTTGCAGTATACAATCGTTTAGAACTGTCAGGTAATAAATCTAAAGATACTTCTTTCGCTGTTGCTATAATGTCAGGAGGTATTTCATCGCCATAATCAGATACATTATCTGTGTCGTCAGTAGAACTGTTAACCATTTTCACTTCTTTCTTTAAAAATGCAGCACACAAGATGTTCTTTCCTATGCAAAGGCAGTGAAAAGAATGAGGAAATGGACAGAACAATAGTGTAGGACACGTTAAAATGTGAAACGTTTGGGAAAGCCCGAGTGCGAGAAAAAAAAAAGAAAAAATGCATGTTTAACATTCGCGGGCCATGTGTTTGGGATAATTGACAGACTTGAACTCGAGTCGAGCGAGAGTAAGCCTCGCGCAGGTAGTGTCATAAAAAGGAGAGAATTGGTTCGACAGCGCTTCGATCCCCACGCACGCTTGCAAGAGCGTGTGTAAATCGCATGCTTTACAGCCATAACAGATGGCTCTAAAGTCGAGCCTCGCGCACGGCGTTTCAAAAAACAAGATCAACGAATTTGCATCAAATTTTACTTTCAACTCGGAAAAACGAGTTCGGAAACTATTGAAATGATGCAAAAGGCCTTCGGAAGCGAGTGTATGAGCAAAACACGAATAAAAGAGTGGTATAAACGGTTCATGGATGGTCGCACTTCTGTCGATAGTGATTTTCGTTCCGGCCGACCTTCGACGACAAAAACCGCAGATAATATTGAGCGGGTGCGACTTGCAATCGAACAAGATCGTCGTATGACTGTGCGAGAACTAGAAGAAGACTTCGGGATACCAACAACTATCATTTCAGAAATTTTAACCGAAAATTTAGGAATGAAACGCGTGTGTGCGAAATTCATCCCAAAATTGCTCACAGCAGAGCAGAAGAAATTCCCTTAGGAATCGCTCTGGACAATCTGGAAATGGTCAATAATGATGATAATGTGCTTAGAAAAGTTATTACAGGTGATGAATCATGGGTTTATGGTTATGATCCTGAAACAAAACAACAATCTTCACAGTGGAAGCATTCTGAATCGCCAAGACCAAAAAAGCACGTCAAAGTCGGAGCAATGTTAAGTCAATGTTGATTGTTTTTTTCGATTATGAAGTTGTTGTACATCACGAATATACACCAACAGGTCAGACAATCAATAAAGAATACTACGTTCAAATTTTGAAACGTGTGCGTGATGCAGTAAGAAGAAAACGGCCGGACTTTTGGGAAAATGGTGACTGGCTTCTCCATCATGATAATGCGCCAGCGCATTCATCAAATCTTGTGCAGCAGTTTTGGAGCAAACACAATATCGCATTGCTTCGACAACCTCTATACAGTCCCGACATAGCCCCTTGTTACTTTTGGCTGTTTCCAAAACTAAAAAAACCACTCAAAGGACACCGATGCGATGACAAAACAACGGTTGAAAACAATGCGACGAGTGTACTTAAGGTTATTCCTAAAAGTGAGTTCCAGGACTGTTTTGAAAAGTGGAAACATCGATGGAACCGTGTTATTCAATCAAATGAGGATTACTTTGAAGGATGCCACCCACCAGACGATAAAGAATAACGCTAGCTCGAAAATATAAAGGTAGGCCCGATACTTTCCAGGCAGACCTCGTATTTTGGTTGATTTTTATGATAATAATACATAATGGCAGCCACGTGAGAACAGCATCCAATTGGTCTCATACCGTTAACATACTCACAGTAAAAACGCAGTCTGCCAGCACAGGCAATGGTATTTGGTTTGTAGTGAATGTAGCAGTTGTATTGTTTACTTTCAATATGTCTAGATCTCACTTGTAACTTGAGAAGATCAGCAGATTAACGGTAGTAACTGCTGATGAACTAATTGGTAAGTTCCAATGAATAGTTTGACTAGATCCTGTTTTGTCATTTCAGGAAAATCTTCTAACTCAGCAGATCTTAACGTTTTGAAAAAACTCTTTCTTCGACTATATTTTCCTGATATCCTGAAATGACTATATCTTCCATTGCTAAACTATTTTCATTGGAATTTTTTGAAAGAATGTAATTGAGTATTTCATTATCGGTTAAAACCCTTGACACGAGTCGTTTTCCGAATTGATTAATTAAAAAGCAAACAATTCTGCATTAAAGACCAGCTTCAGTCAGGTAACGAGTATCTAATTGCTGATGTAAAAACTTATACATCTGAGCTATAGCTCCATGTACCGCTTCCAAGATCCATCGAAGTATCGTACCAAGTCAAGATTTTTTTCTATCTGCCGTTGACAATTGTTTCTGATTTTTATCTTTTAAGGCTGACATGAGGACCCGATAACCATTATTTTCTAATTTTGCTACTATGTCGCGAAATCCTCGATCAAGTATAAAAACATCACCCTCTTGGCACATAAAGTTCTTTAAATTATTATGGGGAGCCTTCAAAATTATTTCGAATATCATAAAATCGTTTTCTTTAGCATATAATGGTTCCAGTATACCAACAATAAAACCAGTCGAAGTACAAAGAATAAAAGACTTGCACAGAGGAACTTTCTTATGTCTAGCAAAAGATCTTCGTTGGTATTCGTTTTTGGAACTTTTTTGATGATTCAAATAAGTGCTATTACCAACTATTGAAAGATTGTTATCACTTACGCCATGAAGCTTCTGAAGGAGAATTGTTGAATGATCAAAAATCAAGTCTTCTCGATTGACGGCTTGTAAGCCAAACCGTGAAGTTAGTACACCTTTTTCAAAGGTACTTAACACAGACTTTAAAAATTCAGAGATTTGCTGATGACGATCAAGGCCGAGAACAGAATAGACGATCTCATATGAGCTTCCTGTTCGTTATCTGAAAAAAACAACAACGGCTTGCGTAACAGTCCGATTGTCGGTATTCCGCAACAAAACTATAATTTCTCGCAATTCTATTAGTTGTACTCAATTTAATCCAGTAAACATACGAATCCTCTATTCAGAGATTGAAAAATCACCGAATTGGTAGTGTAATTCTCTGTCAGAAGTTAAACTCAAAGATTTAAATAGTTTTGTTATATCTGCAGCTATTCTGGTGGCTGAATGGTGGTGAATGAATGAAACTACTTTTAAATTAATGAACTCATCTGAATGAAATCTTTCCTTTATTGAGTGTCTGCGGCAACATCTATCTTGTATTATTCTCTAGGATTAATATATCTTTTCCAACAAAAGCTTGTTTTCTTGCATCTAAAGGAACAATAACAATATTTATTTTGCTTTTGCATAAACAACAGTAATTATGAGTAGAAACTACTATTTTTAAAGGTAGCTCATTAATTTCTTTTTCTTTTTCAATAACTCTTTCCCTTGACGGAACATAAACTGTATCATCATGGTGGTTGTGATAATGCCTTTAAAGAAGAAGTTTATCCTTGACTGTTGACTTGCAAATTATTTCCATTTTGTGGTTGATCAATTTTTCTGCGTTTTGCTTTGGCGAAGCGGGAAGAACATTTCTGACAAAGTATGCCTACAAGTGTCACAGACAAATAATTGGAAAAAGTATAAGCTTCATCATCTGTGTCAACAGTTTTTTAATTATTTATTTTTAATAATGTCTTTATTTGGAAAAGAAAATTGAAAAATGTAAAATACATTTGGCAATGTTTGTAAAAACATATTTATAATTAATTTTTTACTTATTTTTAGATATTTTTTATTTTTGTTAACTTTTATTTTAATTTTATTAGTTGCAATATTAGCTTGTAAGATAGCACAGTTCATTTAGAAAAAAACAGAAAAAAATTCTAAAGAAAAGTTTATCTAATGTGATAATAAAGAGTAATAACATGAGGATAAAGTGTTTATTTCATTTTTCTTACTATCTCTTGCAGTTTCCCTCTTTCAATTCCTTTTTTCATGAGCTCCTTCAGTTCCCCGTTCCCTGTTTATGTAGCCGATTCTAGCCATTCCTTTCCTCATCTTGTTGGGTTATTGTTCAACACTTCTCTTATTTCCTCCTTTAAATATATTTTTGATAGTCTATTATCCGCCACCTCAGAGATCTCACCAGATATATCATCATTCTCTTTATCGTTTCTAAGTAAAAGCCTTCCACTCCCGCCTCCATTTTCCATACATAACATAAAGTATTCCTGTTTATGCTTAGTGCCATATTGATTATTTTTAACTGTACCTTTTCCAGTTCTTCTTGTTTCGATCATCCCCAAACCTTTGATCCATATAAGCAACCCGCTTTTCGCATTGAATTTGATATTAATAGTCTTCCGTCCAAGACATTCAGTCTTACTCTCTTCATTAGACCTCAATCGCTGTTTACTGTCCTCTGCGCCTTTTATTCTATTTTTCTTATATGTGTTCCATGTTCCCCTCTCGAAGTAAACCAGAATCCTAAATATTTAAATTCATTCACTACCTCCAGCTTTTCCCCTTCATATTTCCATTCTACTTTCCTCTTTAATTTTCTTCCTCTCCTTAGTGCCATTACCTTTATCTTCATTACGTTGAATTTTATGTCATTCCTTTTGTTGTATCTTTGCATGATATCTTGTATCTCTTGAAAACCTTCCTGAGTGTCTGCTAGCAGTTCTATATCATCTGCAAATTTTAAACCGTATACTTTCTCTCCTCCAATTACGGAGCCCTTTTTTTTTGGTAACCCACATCTCGTCTATATCGTTTAGGTAAGTGTTAAAAAGTGTTGGACTTCAAGGATAACCTTGTTTAACCCCTCTCTCTGTTCTGAACTCTTCAGATATTCCATAATTACATCACATGTTGTCTCTCTGTAGATTTTTCTAATTATCCTCAGCATTTTTCCAGATACTCCCTCCTCTTCGAATTTTCTTGATGGTATTTTTCTGTCCGTCGAATCAAAGGCCCTCTTAAAATCGATGAAGGCTAGGAAAATGCTTTCTCCTTCTCTCTTAATTTTGTTCCCTATAATGCTGTTTAGCGTAAATATATGATCTCTCGTTCCTCTTCCTGCTCTAAACTCAACCCAACCCCGCCTGACTCTTCCATAGTAGCCCTTCCTCTTTTAACCATGTCTTAAGCCCGTTGTTCAGAATTTCCGCCAATAACTTATATCCCACGTTAAGCCGAGACTCTCCTCTGTAATTCTCTGCCTTGTTATGTTTGCCAAATGTATATATTAGGAATATACGAGCTTTTTTCCAATCCTCAGGTAGCTCTCCTTTTTTCTAAATCTCGTTTAAAGTCTCACTCAGCTCAATTATCCAGCCTTCAGTTAAGCCCTTAGAGAACTGTACCGGAATTCCATCCTGTCTAGCCGCTTTTCCTTTTTTTAGTCCTTTTATTGCCTTCTCCACCTTCTCTATGATTTTTTTTCATTTCATAACGCTCTGTTTGCTCCACTTCTTCGTCTTTTCAACCTCATCCTTTAGTTTACTTTCTTCCCTGACCCCGGGTTTTTCATTATCCTTTCTCGATACTCCTTATCTCGTCATCGGTTTCTCGCTCACTTCCTCCTTCGGATTAAATTGCTTCTGTCATTCTTTCTCCGTGATTCCTGTAACTTTTCTGCTTCTTTTTCTCCTGAAACTTTTCATGGTTTCCTAAAAGTCCGCCGCGCTCTTGCTGTTTTCCAGTCTTGACCACTTTTCTCCTTCTTTGTTCTCTTCTGCCTCACTTCCTATTTTTTCCCATCCTTTTTCGTCAATCTCTCCTATTACACCCCCCTCCCATACTTTCACCATGAATTTTTTCAGACTGTTTTCCTGTACATTTTCACTCTTTTTCCGTTCTCTCTTTGCGAGCCTTTTTTTCTTCTTGTTTTCCTGCTCCTCATTCATTTTTCTGTTCTTGATCCTACCTCTTTTCTGTTCCCTTCTCCCGCTCTTTTAGCCTCACTTTTATTCGTTCCTTTCTTTTGCCTTTTTCTTTCTTCCAGTAATTCACCCTCGTTCACCTTCACTTTCCTTTATCTTCTTTCTTTTACCTCAATCTTTTTTTGCTTCTTTTTCACTTTCTTTGTTGTGTTTCTTCTACTTTTTCCAATTTAATTCTTGCTGCTCTTACGCTGCGTTATTTCTCGTTTCGATGTCAAACCGGAAGTCCTATATCTAAAATATATTAAGCATTAATTAAATTGTAAGGCTTATAAAAACTTACGAGTACTTAATTCGTCGATCGATTTCGATCATAATAATTCTATCCATAAGTAATATTATTTATTAAGCTGAGTTACTGAATACTTCAATTTGAAAGCAAGATTCATGATGCACATAAATGTAGTTGGGCACTGCTTCGAGTAGACTGTTGCGCGAGTCGCACATGTCAGCCTCTTCGCCGCTCCCCGCTCGCTTTAGAACGTAAAACGTTCCCTGTTAGCCGTAGTATGGTCTACATTCTAAAATCGTTCGCTAATTGGCTGCTTTTTAACATTAATTTACTCATTTTCACATTAATAAAAAATTTTTTGTTAATTTTATCTTAAATAACTTTTCAAAACGAATCCAGAGATATAAGTTTCATTCAATGTTTTTCAAACATCGTGTATATTCGAACAAAAAGTTTTAAGATTACGCTAGTGTTATAGTATTTTCGACCTATCAATGTCAGTTAGTTTCTCCGTTACAATATTTTAAATGAATTTAAATTTAGGTTATAGAGAGGACCCGTCAACGCTGCATTAATATTTTTGAATAACGAAACATAATACCAAAATATCTATTAACTCCTATCATAAAAAAATATAGTTACCATATATTAAATTTCTAATATCCATTCTATAGGAATTACAAGCAAAAAATGAAGCAGCTAATGCAAAGTTGAGACAGATGGTAAAAGATCAACAAGAGGCTGAAAAGAAAAAAGTTCAAAGCCAAGAGATTCAACATCAACTAGCGATACAAACAGTAACTATAAATCAAAAGCGTGATAATGTTATGGCTGATTTAGCGCAAGTTGAACCAGCAGTTATTGATGCACAAAATGGTAAGAGTAATTTTAATCAAAATAATAGATTTTTCATACATTAAATTATTAATATTCAATACTTTTAATGATCTAATTAACGTAAATCCTATTCCATCCTCCTTATTCACATCTTTTAAATTTTATTTCTCATTTATTTGTTTAATATAAACAATTACTATGTATAAAGTTTGACATCAGAATATTTAAGTTGAGAAATAAATAGCAGATTTATTTATGCTGACAGTAATGCGACAGTATATTTCTGTAGGTTTTCGAAGCATTGAATTCAAATATGGCTTCAGAATTGGTCCATTGTCAAAGGTTTTCGAGTTATCCTAACCTAAAATATATGGACAATAAATAATCCTAGAGCAAATGCGTAGTTTCGCATCCGACGTCAAGCAAAAAAGCCTAGACCTCAGGTAAGTAAAGGTTTGATTTATTGCTAGTCGGCATCCACTGGCCTCTCGTTAATTGCCGGCCTATAGTATATACATGTTACTATACGGATGCAGGCCAACTCGACCGTGCTAGACTTAAATTTGCTCCAGTACAGACTTGGCAACACTAACGGCTGATGCACTTAGTATGGTCTAAACAAACCTCACTTTTACAATTCAAAAACGATAATGTTTTTTTATTATATAGAAGATAACGTTTAAGAGGTCTGTTCGGAAAGTATCTGGACTACGTTTATATCTTCGCGCCACAGTGTTCCAGCGATCTCTACCGGACAGAAACGTCAACAGTAAAGCCTCACGAATCTATTGCTTACTTACTGACACCTGCCGGACGTATAGTTCATGCGTAGCGTGTCTTTGTTTACAGTGCCTTTTTCGCGTTCGTCGGATTTTGATATTGTTAAAAATGACTGAAAAACAAGATCAACGAATTTGCATCAAATTTTATTTTCAATTCGGAAAAACGAGTTCGGAAACTATTGAAATGATGCAAAAGGCCTTCGGAAGCGAGTGTATGAGTAAAACACGAATAAAAGAGTGGTATAAACGGTTCAAGGATGGTCACACTTCTGTCGATAGTGATTCTCGTTCCGGCCGACCTTTGACGACAAAAACCGCAGATAATATTGAGCGGGTGCGACTTGCAATCGAACAAGATCGTCACAACTTACAAGATAGCCAATGATTATCGGGGACTCGAGCGTATGCAAGAAGTTAAAACCAGAAGAGTAGAAGCGTATACGCAAGTAGTATAGCAATGTATGTTCCAGCACACCTGCGATGGGCCGTAACCCTTTGGCCCTCCTCCCTGGCTTAACCCTTTTATGTTAATAATAATTGTTAATGTTAACAATTATTATTAACAATATTCGTGGGGAGGGGGGGTCCCTGGTTTAACCCTTTGATTCCCTGGCATAACCCTTCCATATTAATTATTATTAATGTTTATAATTGTTTATAATTTTTTGAGGAAGGTTTCTAAGGCTCCTAGTCCCTAGGGATCCTATACCTAGTGCTTTCTATCTAATTAAATTTAAATGTATTTTTTTTTAAGTTATAAACATATATTATTCACAATTCACTTGCTACTTTGAAAATAAAACGATTAGAAAATAGCGACGATTTTTGAAAAAAATGAAGAGACAGACCAGAGAATCGAACCGGAGTCCTCTGGATTGGTAAGCTAGCGCTCTACCACTAGAGCCAATACCACATGTACCTTAGAGGATGCATATTGTGTATATTAGCTATACGCGCATACATTTGGTATTGGACCTGAGCGTGCGGAGGAGGGGGGAGCGCATGTTGTCTATAGTTCTAACTTGAGAATGCGTACTCTCTCTCTCTCTCTCTAGCTCTGACTCAGCATGGACCACAGCGTGCGGAGGAGGGGGAGGGCATGCTGTCTATAGTTCTAACTTGAGGATGCATGCTGTCTCTCTCTCTCTCTTCCTCTCTCTAGCTCTGACTCAGCGTGGACCACAGCGTGTGGAGGAGGAGGGGAGCGATGCTGTCTATAGTCAACGCATACTCTCTCCACGAAGGGAACTGTTTTCGTGAGAATGCTAGAGACTACGAGTGCAGTCGCTCGACTGACACCTCCTTGAGATGTTCCTCCTAAATATCTCTGCTAGGAGAGAACCTTATTCCCATCCGTTCGCCCTTTCTTGCAATCGTTATGATTATTTTATTATTTAAATAAGTACACATTATATTATTTATTAAATATTTATTATTTTTAATTATACATTGAGTAGAGTACACTTTGTCTATAATCTTTGTGTTCAGTGTCTGACATAGCTATTTTTAAATATTTAGTTCAATTTTTATATGAATTATAGTCATCTGTAAATCTTTCGACTGTATCGATCCCTTTCGATTTTGCTTGTCTTTGTCTTTCCATCATCCAATCGTGTATCTTTTGTATATTTACCGCAACACATACTATATTCTCGCGATTTTGACTATGATATATACATGATGGTTTAAATTTAAGACTTAAATTTTCCAATCGCGGACATCTCATTTCAGTTTCGATATCTAAAATATTTCTGTAATTAAAAAAAAAAACTAATTAAATTTGAATTTAGAATTTCGTACTATTGTATATTATTTGAACTTACTTTTCAGGAATAATTTTTTTGAGCCATTGCTTCTTTTATAATCCTTTCACATAAATATTTCTACAAATATGTAAATGACTACGAATAGTACAATTTAAAAAATTATATGGTAAAATACCATTTCTCCATAATATACCTATAAAATTGATTATATTAAATATTTCAAATAAAATCAATGTTAATTAACGATAATGCTGTCTATAGTTCTGGCCTGATGAGGATGCGCTACTATAGTAGTAGTAAACGCGTGCTCTCTCTCTCTAGCTCTGACTCAGCGTAGACCACAGCGAGGAGGAGGGGAGCGCATGAGCAGCTATGCTTAGTAACTACCGTCTTATTTTAAGTTGATTATGTCTATCACAAATGTAGATCACAGCTGGTTTGAGGGTGATCAAGCTTCTCCACTACTTTCAGAAAGAGAAAGCATCTATGCTTATTACCTTCCCTCTTATCTTATGTTGCATATGACTATCACAAATGCAGATCATAGACGGTTTAAGGATGATCAAACAAACTCATTAGCGCGGACGCGTGACCATCTGCGTTTAATACGTTTGTTGCGGATGACCATAAAGTCAGCGGGACGTCAAGATTTATAGAGTTTTTAGAAAGTGACAATCTTTCTAGCCTACATGGGGAGGGAAAGGGTACACCAAACGTCCTATCTCACTCAAAGAATGTCTACGTTTGTGTGTAGCGTTACATATATTGTAGAAAATTCGTACCTGATAATAGTGTGAGTGTTCATAGGATTTTCGTTGGTCAGTCTTAAAGGAAACTTCGAGCTGTTCGTGCTGATTAGTTAAACATCAGTAAGGTTTTATATTTTTTATAAAGTTTATTAATAAAAAAGAAAAACAAAAACTATGGAAAATATTATCAAAGCGTGTGAGTTTTTAGAAACTGTAAGTATAATGTTAAATAATTTAAAAATAATTAAAATAACTTTTAGAATTTTTTTAATAATATTATTATTCAATTTCAAGTCACCGGCATGCCTACTGTACGTACTTACATTATAGAAATAATTAATAAATATAAATTAAAAATAATAATTAAAAAATTTTTTTACAGAAAAAAATTCCGTTGGTGAAGAATGTCGAGTGTGTTCGACGAAAAGTTATTTTGATTTTGGCCCAACCAACAGTGAGAAAACCGACTCGCCCCTCGAAGGTCGTCGGATCAAGAAAATATATATAATAATAATAATATTAAAAAAAGAAAAAAAAACTGTAATTTTAATTTTGTAAAATTTATAAAAAATAAGTAATAAAATAAACTAAATTAAAAAGTCAATAATGTATTAATTTACTTAGGATTTACCAGTGGGCCCTCCGACAGCGTGCACCCCCTCCCACCCACCCACACATTCACCTACTCCACCCACCACACCCACCTACCTACCCTCACTCACCCACATCCACCTACAGAGGTTGGTAAGGTAGGATGCTGTAGAAGTTGGTATGGTATTTAGTAAGCTATATGATGGTCTCTCTCATTCTCCTTCTACAATAGGGAGCATAGTAAGCTTATACTGGCTAAGTTTGGGCTCTCGGAGAGTGGGTACGTCTCTAGCTTGCTAGGTGCGTACGCCGTATAGTGTGGATGCTTCTCTCTCTCTCTCTCTCTCTCGTACGCGCTCTCTCTCTCTCTCTATGATTATAGATAGTTTGTATTAAATTCTAACAATTGTGACGGTTACGTCGTATTAGCGCTATCGGCCCAACTATGTGGCTGCCGGCGAGGGCAGCACTTGCCGGTTGGGGGAAAATGAATTAGAGGAATTCGGCACGAGACGTCACGGAACGCGCGCGTACAAAAACGAACCAGTCGAGGATTAGGATCCGATTGCCGAGCCGTGCAGCGAATAGCTTTGACGTTTTCTCGAGTTTTCCGGAGTGCAGAGACGATAAGAGAGAAGCTGTGCCACAGCCTGACGAAGTGGAGTACGTGCTAGTGTGCGAGTGAGCAGTTTCGCCATCGAGGGCGAAACTGAGAACGAGAGATACCTCACAGCAAGGACTGACTTTTCCGCAACTAGGGTGCGAGCGTTTTCACTTTCGTGCTGTCGTACAACTGATAACAAGATAATCTGGCCAGCTTAATTTCGCGATCGCGACAGAATTACTAAATAACTAATCTCTCGTACTCGCTAGAAAACGTACATGCATTATCTCGGCAATCAAAGAGCGGCGAGCCATCCAACTCCGCATGTTATTGTCGCGCGAACGTCTTGTGAACGTAAACACGCGGGCCGAATACAGTGTATAGTTTAGAGGAAATAAACGATCTCGCATGTGATATTGATTAGAATTCCATCGTATTTATTTCAATAGTATATAGTTGGTTGACTGATACCCGTTCCCTCCTGCTCTCCGGTTTTTGTGTTTGAACGTAATCGCGCGTGCTCTTCGATACTATCATGCGCATTAAATTAAAGAAACGTTACCAACCGCGTTACACAATATATATATATATATATATTTTTTTATTTTCTTTTTTTATTGAAAAGCATCGTGTACATTGATTACATAATGTCTTGTTAATTTCAAACTAATTTTTTAACATCACCACTAATTGGATTATATTGTACAATACGATCGTGTAATATTAAGCAGTAGGCTGTACTATCTTCAGGAAAATCGGTTCGAGTTTCAAATTCTAGGCGAACATCGACTGGGACGCTTTTTAATGTTTCATTTTGTTAGGAGAAGTCTATAACTATTAGCGGTACTTTATTAATGAAATCCTTTTTATTGAGTGACGGCTCGTTTTTTTTACCATAGTAAGCGTTTTGAAAATCAGTATACATATCGTAGAGAACAGCAAACTGATTTTGATTGATATTTAAATTGAGATTTCCATACGGATAGCATTGCGAATTGAGGAATAGCTTCACATTACTAATATTACAATGATCAAAATTACTAGAATTAACACTCGCTGAACTTTTACGTTTAGTTTGAAAAGCTAAAATAACAAAGCAAGGCTTTTCCAATTGATTGGATGTCTTAACACTCCAAACATGCTTTGATGTACGAGGTAATTTTGGATACTCATACATTTCCCAAGTACGATAACTCATAGTAATTGCACGATCTCGTCCAATCTGATTAAGTAATTTGATTTTTTCTTTGTCTGCAACCATCGCATATGGCATCAACCATTCAACCTTAGCTGAAGTAATTTTTGATTTTTCTGAAGCATCAGAATTCCTTACTGGAATACTTAAAATAGCATTCAAATCATCTTTTGATCTTGTGAGAATAAGTTCATGCTTGACATTGACTACAATTTTCCGATAATCTTCAGCAAAGCCCAGCAACATACTGAGAGGGATAGTCACATCAAAAAAACCTAGAACATTACATATTAAAACTTCATTCTTATCACCATTCCATCCGACATTTTCAGCAATAGAGCTCTGACATCGATTGAGTGAAAGCCAATTTTTCATGAGGCTCGTTAAGCCTACATTTTTCACTTTATCAATTTTAATAGTATCTATTTCATATCGTATTTCCTCGAACAAATAACAGAGGACGTTGTTGACTAATAAAGTGTTCTCCATTGGCGTAGTACCGTCCGGCTTGGTCAACCGACCACAAATATGAATCATACTGCGTGATGGAAACAGAGATAAATCTTGATGTTGAATTGCTATATGGATTTCATCACTATTATTGAAATATGATAATGAATAAAGCTGATGCGCATGAACTTCATAATGAGCTATAGACTCATCGAAAGCGACACCTGAATGAATGTCTAGAATTCCCTCCATATTGTTGTTGTTGTTTTATACAGTACACTAATATGCACAATATTTTTTTCCACGATTTTCGACGACTTTTAGTCTCAAGCTTTTCAGGAATTGACTGTTCTGAGGTGTGAGCGGTCTAATAGCTCGCTGTTGACTGGTTGTTGATTGACATTTTTGTCTCTTAATATAGCCTCGACCGGTCTTTATATTGTAAGTGATACCTATTACTAAGATATGGTCTTTATATGTATTCGCACTGTGATGACTTCTCCTCGAAAGTTAACTAGGTTTCCGTCTTGATCAACTATACGAATTTGAAAATGATCAATGCTCCTCACAGCGACTGGAAGGTAAATTACTTGAGAGGGAACTTCTATAATCTTATATCCAGGTGGGACTGCTGGGAAAAATTCATGTATAGTATGTACTTTGCGATCGTTTATGTAAGAGCCTGTAGTAATATTACACTCTACACGTAAAGCATTGACTTTGAGAATAGTGACGGGTACGTCAGAACTATGTGTTTCGTTTTCAACGAGCGGACGTCTAGTGAAGCCTAAAATTGGTCCAATAGACTCTTCTGGTTCAAAATGTATTTTTTGACTGCACTGAATGACACTACGTAAAGTATTATTATTTGGTTTCAGACTAAACGATATACCTTTAGATGCTAATGCTTCTTGGAGAAAGCTTACAATATCTTCTATTTCGTAGCTACCAGTTGGTAAAGTGATAGCTTCTTGACCTTCAATGTAAAACTTATTATAACCAACGTCAATGTTTGGTATTGAATAAAATGTTAATAGCTCAACTAGACCAAGAACGTATTTTTTGTTTAGTATCAATTCGATTGGTGGAAAATAATAGGTTTCGAGTACAGATGATGTTCCCGAGAGACTCGATGTCAGTGTATTCTCCATGACAGATTCATATCAAATGATAGTCATTATTTAAATGAGTATTTTATATACTAGTCGTCTTTTCTATAGTTTGTTTAAAAGAAATTTGAGACAAAGATGGCCGCAATTATATGTATTAAAATCTTGATATCTAATATAATTATACATGATTCTATTAACTTTGAGATAAAGTAATAGATCTATAGGCGATTGTAGATTACCAAAACTATCAAAATACATAACCTCATCACCTGTCTTTTTGTATGCCACCCAATGAGTACCTGGTCCACGTTTATCATCTAAATTTACAATAGCTGTCTCTTTATATCGTGGTCCAACGGCTGGCAGAGCATTACTCATGAAAACACCTCAAAAATTTGCAATTTTTAGTATTTTAGCATATTTTCTTATATCATGATCTGTCAGTGCTTGATTAGGTAAAGTTACTTCGAGTTTTTTTTTTAAACCTTTTCCACTTGAATATGGTTTCAGATCAAGACCATAACCTTTAAGATATGGTTTCAAATAAAGTCCTTCACCAATAGCAATAGCTTCCATAGTTTTATGATGTCTATGAGCTTCTTTCAATTAATTTTTAGCGGCCTTAGCACTGTTAACGGCTTTTGCTATTGAAGCATGCTTTCAGCGAGCATGAGACAGTTGTTTCACCAGATAAAACACGACCAAGTTCTATCATGATTTTTGACGATATAGCCACTGAGAAGCAAGATAACGTTAGAGCATTCTTCTGTAAGGGTAGACATAAAAAAGTAGATAGTTTCTATCTCTGTCAATCGTACGCTCGCATTCCGAAGTATCTCATTCGAGATAATGTGAATTTACTTGTTTTGTTTCGACAAGATGACGTGAATATTAAGCACATTTACAATGATCATGTTAACTCAGATATGTCTTTTGAGAAGTTTAAAGCAATTTGTTCAAAATGTTGGAGAGACGATAATCATGGGTTTTTGGTTATCGACAGAGACAGACTAATAAATCATGGACGATATAGAAAGGGATTTGATTCTTTTGCTATAAATATAGAGGAGTGAGTGGATGAAGATTATTTAACTTTAGAAATTAGAAGCGTAAACATGGCTGACTTTGAAAGAGAAAAGAAGGTTCTCGAGCAATTATCCATGGCTCGTGATGCCATAAGACGCAAGTATCAACTAATAAAACGCGGTAAAGCTGATTTAAAAAAGACATTGCATGAAACTTTTAAACCTATGGTTGATCCATTGAAGAAACTCGTAGAGGCAACTACTGATTAAAGTAAAGCTATTACTGTTGAACAGCCAACGAAAAAGAAAAAGAAAATCGCGTTCGATAATGTTTTCAAGTCAGAAGTAGCAACTGACACTCCCTACAAATCTAGATATTTCAATAGTACTGCTAATGAATTAAATTCTACATTGCAACCGCTTGATACTACATTTGAGTCTGCTATTTCTAATGATGATGATGATCATCATGATGAATCATCACTTGATACAACTGCTATAAATTTAAACAAAAGTAGTTCAAATGTAACTACAGAACAGAGACAACAGCTATTGGATGATTCGATTGTAGGAAACTATGTTCGACTATTGCATGAACCTCAGCAGAAAAGTAATTTAGACAAGACATTTGGTGTTCGTTTGCATGAAAATACATATGTCATAGGCAATTCTCCGATTTCCTTCCAAAACGATAACGTGACTGTGAATGGTAAAGCATACAGCAAGACGCCTGGTTTAATGGAACTTCTCTTTCGTAAAGAACCTGATTCTAAATTAATCAGTTCATCGGAGATTGAAAGTTATATAAAAATTCTTGAAATCACTATCGCTCATCGAAAGAGATATGAAACAAATGGAGAATATCGCAATAAGCATGTAAATAAATTCAAAAAGTATATTGGTCTAAATTTATCTTTGAGCAGTATCGCTAAGAAGCGAAAATGGACTAATGGAAGAGGTCTTTTTCCTAACTATAAAATAGCTAGAAAAGGAACATTATTTGATTATGTATATTGGGATGATCCAAACAAGTTCGTTGATCGATTGAGATTGCTTATTACCGAACAAATCGACGATAATTCTGGTCATGTTAATGAAATTCATTCAATTATTGAAGAATTACGTGAAGCTGGCTATATATATTAAGAGAATCCTAAATATTACTCAGTAGTAAAATGAGTGTTGATGTGTTTTGACGTATATTGAATAAAAAAAAGGAGGGTAATCGAGGTCCTCCTGGTGTAGGGTATAAAATCACTAAAGACGGACAATACGACGCGAATGACAAAAGAATTTGTAATATAGCCGATCCTCAGGAGAGTAACGATGCTATAAACTTAGGAACGTTGCGAAAAACTAGTGAAGCTAACGTTACTACGCTTACGAGTACGATAAATGATCTTATAAAATCATTGGATATAATAAGATTGGAATTAGTAAAGCATTGAGTAGCTATCAAATACTTAGAAGAAGATAATAATAATAATAAGAAGAAAGAAAAAAATATTGGACCGTTTGACTTTTTAAAATCAATTTAAAAAAATAGATTGAAATGAAACATCAAAGAGTGGTGGATGAGTTACATAGTCGCAACTATCCCCGTAGAAAAGTTGATTTACGCGGAATAGATGAGACATAGCAAATTGATCTTGTAAAGATGCAAGGCTACTCGAGAGAGAACGAAGGCTTTCGATATCTATTAACTGTCATTGATATAATTTCAAAGTACGCTTGGGCAGTTCCTGTGAAACAAAAAACTGGTGTAGACGTTGCTTATGCAATGAAGTCTATATTAAAAAAAGGCCGCACTCCTAGAAATCTACATGTGGACCGTGGCAAAGAATTCTACAATTCAAATTTTCAAAGACTAATGACAAAGTATAAAATACATCTATATTCAACCTATAGCCATCTTAAGGCATCTATTTGTGAACGTTTCACTCGCACGCTAAAAAATGTTACGTGGAAAAAATTCAGTCTACATGGAAATTACAAATGGATCGACATTCTAGCTGATTTATTGAAATTTTACAATAATCGAAAACATCGTACCATAGATATGAAGCCTAAAGATGTAACTAAAGAGAATGAAATGCAGGTGTTGAGACGATTCTCTTACGACAGACTTCTTTTCGTTAAGAGCCCTAAATTCCAAGTAGGCGATAAAGTACGTGTGAGCAAGTCTAAACACGTTTTCAAAAGAGGATACACTCCTAACTGGTCTACTGAGATTTTTACTATTCAACGATTTGCGAAGACAAAGCCTATCACTTATCATTTAAAAGATTATAAAGGCAATTCAATTGTTGGAGATTTTTACGAGTAAGAACTATAGAAAACTATGTATCCTGATGTTTATCTCATTGAAAAAGTTTTAAGGAAACGTGGTAATCAAGTATACGATAAATGGTTGGGATTCGACAACTCGCACAATTCATGGATAGATAAGACCTTATACGTATGAAAGAATAAAGACGTTTATGTAAAGTAACTTTTATTCAAATAAATATCATAATAATAATAAATAATTTTTGTTTTATTTTAATGGTAAGAGCCCCAACTTTCGCTCTCACCTGTGAGGTACTTCCATTTGAACATCATCACTTGTGAGTCCATTAGAACAAGTCGAAACCTGCTTTAGTAGAAACACCTATGACTCATTTACCTCTCCACAATATATTTTATAATAAATTTATTCTACATACTTTATTGAAATAAAGATAGATTTTTGTTACATTAAATAATAAATTGAAATCCACCAGTGCTATGATATTCAACCTGTAAACAATATTTTTGTACATGATCTGAAAGTAATATATAAAGACCATAATGTTTCATGACGGCTCTTGAAATTCGATCTGGTAAAATAAGTTGGAATTCAGCATCGAGCTCGAGAATGATTCGATTGTTATCTTCTTCCTTAAAGTTTGTTACTAAATAACAATGATTTTCTTCAAGTTCATAATGATTTTTCTCCCGTAGTGGATCAAAGGGCTTCATAGCTATTTTATTTAACATTTCTAAGTCCATCTTGCTATCGAAGACTTGAGAATAGTGGAGAATGAAGAGGATACTACTGGTGATGATTCTTCTAACAGAATGACGTTTTCCGAGCTCTTCTCTCTCTCTTAAGACCTTTACCCCACTACTACACTTTTTTTCTAGCCACCACGACCGCCTCCCTCCACTTGCTGCTTCTTCCACCTCCACTTATATTTTTAGTTTGTTAAGTGTATATACTATACAATGATTTTTTAGTATAGGTTCGAGAATATGATTCATCATTATTATACGTTTTTTAAATAGTGCTCGCGATATTATACTACTTAGTTGCATAATACGACGTTGGAAGCGTTCTCGATCTCGTACAAGCTGCTCCCACACTCCTTTCCTTGAGTCTTTGTCTTTAATAGGAAGATGATGAATTTGAATATTATCCGAGACTTCGAAGCACGAATGCTCTTCTTGTTTCTTCTAATTGGCGCCATGATGAATCACAAGAGGATAGTCTTGCTATTTCTTCTCACTGAATGATGGTAATGCAAGCTATGCGTCCTTCTTATAAATATATTAGACTCGAATGACTGACCTCTATCGGAACTTAAGGTTTATTGTAGGAATAGTGAGATCCCCAACCTTCGCTGTCACCTGTGAGGTACTTCCTTTGGAATCGTCACTGATGAGTCACCTTTACAATGAGATAAAATTCATTGGAAAGGGCTACATTATGAACTTTTTTTTTTATTTACCTCTCCACAAAAGGAAATAAGAGGATAGTTAAATAAAGGAAAAAAAGATTATTTAATTAGATATATTTTTTTTTTATTATTCATAGTGCAGCTATTTACATTAGTATTATAATACATTTAATTATTATTCGTTGAAGATACAATTATGTTTAAATTCGAAGTTTGAACCGACAATATGGTAAATAAATAACTCTTCCATCTTACTAGTCTGATGTAGGTTTTTCATCATTTCTTCATCTTTTTCGAGTACTATATTAACCCTTTTGGGCAGGAACACATCAAATTCATCATCTATTGTAATAACAACGCTAAATCCATATTTCGTTGTTAATGATCTAACTTTAGTAACTTGATATAATGTATTTTATGTAAGTTGGGACATCGCCTTCCGAGGAAGGAAAGTCCTCTTGGAAATTTTATTTATTTCTGAGAAATCCATTCTGTAAAATAAAAAATCAAAAAATTAATTATTTACTTATTTATTACTAAGGTATTAATAAACTAAAATTATTTAAATATCTTACTTGTTTCAATGGTTAGTGGAAGATGTATTAGAGGTTGAGGTAAGACTGTTGCTTGAGTGAGAGCTGAGCAATTGTTTTGAACAAGAGTGAGCTCTGTTTTATAAATGGCAACCCCACTCTTAAAGCTGAAGCCGCCGTCGCCGCTTCCCTTTCTTTCAGTCTCCCATCTCTCATGATTCTTCATCTAAAACCATTCTCCCACTCTGTAGACTCAGGTATCCATTGTTTATCCCTCTCCATTACTAGTCATCAGCGCCATCTATTAACTGTCGAAGGAGTAGAATTTTTTAGCTAGTGCTGCCTTCTAGAATTATTTTCTTCAATTCTGGATCTTTTCATATTACTATTTTCTTCTATTACTTCGTCTTCTTCTCTATACCTCTTTCTTCGTAGCGGTTCAACTCTTTCTTCAATTTCAGCAATTTCGACAGTCTTATAATGCCCCCATGGAAGTGTGTCCGGATTATTATCAAAAATGCAACGTTTATCGTCATGAGGGCCTCTCTCTCTCTGTTATTACTTGATGTAATTTAGATCGAATATTTCATTGAGTACGATTAATAATTTCCATTTCGTTTAAACACTTTCGATAATCTAAGTGAGTTATTGTATTTTTTACTGTATGTTTTTTCACTCCTTTTGCCTTTTTCAAGGGATCCTTATTTATTATTTCGATACTGTATAGTTTACTTTGTAACCCAATGTACTCTCTCATAATAGCAGCATTGCACTCATCCTTCATAACACCAAGAACTTTTTTGTTAGCTAGAGGTATTCCAAATGAATTATCAGCAGGATAGTCCTATGTGTCAAATTTATCAATGTCTACTTTCATAATCTCATACATATCGACATCTTGAATTTCATAAATGAGGCTGTCAGTATCAATATCAAGTAATTTATATTTTTCACCAATTTGTTGCTTCATGTAACCATAATGAAAGTCATAGACTAATGTTTTTGAAAGATCTAATATACATAGACCAATGTATATAGGTTTTCTAATACTGATAGTTGTCCAGGATAATTGAATAGCAGCTAAATTTTCATGAAAGATGGAACTACTGTGGAAATTTGGTTGGGCAATTCGAGCTTCAGCGCCATATCTACCACCTCATTGATTGATCAGTTTGACATCTTTTCGTTTTCTTTCGTCTTCCATTGATTTTCCATATACTGCATTAATCGTAAGCTTGTAAAATAATTTTTCAAATTCATTTTTAGCGTGCTTTCTTTTTTCAGTATTTAAATCAACATATGGTTTCAGCCATTGTTTTTGTTTGAATTCTAGCGCTCTATATATCTTTTTGAGTTTTAGTCCATATTTGAGAGCTTGTTTTAACGCTCTATAATGTATAACGTATCGTTCTTTATCATAAAGCGTTGTCAAAAGTTTTTTCTGTTTTAATCCGGGTGTATGTTCGGGACAAAGAGGTGGATCTTTATGATCATCATGTAGCTCTTGTGGATACTCTAGATCTAATTCTAAAATATAGCCTACGTCGCTATTATCGGAGACATTGAAAAAATTTGACATATCCACATTTGAAACCCATTTGAAGCTCTCAAATGGTAGTGATTGAATCATAGCCCAACCATAAAGGTTATTTTACGTCATAATACATTAAAATTTTGTTTGGCTCATCCTTATTGAATTCTTCACTCATATATTTATTGTTTGCTTTTTAAAATTTATTGCAGCATTGACTAATACCTCCACGAATGCCTTTTTAAATGAATAAAACCATATCTATATCTATTAATAGTTCAAGCTTCATATTTGTATATTTTAACATCGCGTCCCATGTTAATCCAGGGGTAGTGTAATAATGAGCAGGATCGAGATCATATGCATTCTTACAAGTTGATCGAAAATTTTCAAATTATCAGCTAGTAAAAGTACATCAGTTTTCAGATAGAGATCATAATATATTCCTAAATCTATTTTCTTCCAAATACTACCGAAAATATTCCATACGTTTTGAGCATGCTTATATTCTTCAGTAGGAATATTACTATCTGTCAATCAACTATGAAATTTTTCAATAGATGGTAACTCTGTCTTAGTTAGTCTATTTAAATTTTGGATGTATTCATATGGAAAAACTCCTTTATTTTGAGTAAATTAATCTGTTCTAAAGTGTAATTATCTTTCTGAAATTCACTCTGTACAATATCTAGCCAAGGTAAATAATATACTAATTTATCTAGAGATGTAGGCATAAATCGAAAGGAATCAATGAAACGAAAGCTAATTCGGCTGTTTGCAATTTCTTTTGTGAAGGATATGTATCGCTCCTTGTTTTCAGCGAGAACAGAGATTTTTCCTTCAAATTCTGAGTTAGTAGCAATTTCTGTTATAATAAAATGTGACTCATAGCCTGTAAAGTTATGAAATACAATTGGTATGAAAGCAGCATTTTTATAATTGAAATTGCAATGATTGTGAGCTGCACCTCTAAATTTTCCTGTTAACCCGTTAACGTCCACAGGACACATTTTTTAAGTTTGAGTTTGAATTGTTACCTCGCAATGAATTCGAACTCAAATAACTTAAAACTAACCGTACCCTATGTTTTCGAGGGTGCTCTTTCGAATGGTGATGATCAGAAGTCGAAAAAAAGATTTCTAACCTCTAAAAAATCAAAATTAAAAAAAAAAACGTGATTTTGAAAAAAAAAATTTTTTTTTAAACTGATTTTCTGGAGCCTATACATTTTTGTATCGGTCTAAAACCGGTTAGAAAGGTGTCCTCGATATCTGAACTAAATGTTAGGATGATGACATTTATTTGAATAATATTTCATCTAAGCAAAATGGCGGCCGAAATAAAAAAATTTTGTTCTAAACTTGATAAATTTTTTTCTCAGAAAGTATAGGTGTTAGCAAAAAATTTATAAGAATAAAAATATCTTAAAATCAGCTAAGAAATACTCTTAAATTTTTTCAAAACGTTTTGAAACAATTTTTGATTTTTGAAAAATTCAAAAAAATGAAATTTCAAAAAAGTTGACAAAACATTTTGAAAAAATTCAAGAGCATTCCCTGATTAATTCTAAGATATTTTTGTTCTGATAAATTTTTAATTAAACTGCATAGTTTTGAAGAAAAAATTACGTGAATTTATAAAAAAGCACTTCTTATTTGTATAGTTGGATACAATTTAATCTTCATGCATTTCAAATCAGTTTTTTAAATTATTATTTTGATAATTAACTGTCAACGTATTGTCAGCTTCACATAATATTATACTACTTTCAGAAAATATATAAAAGAATCTTTGTATAAAATGTAAAAATATGTTATCTTTACACTAACAAGGAAACCTCTCAACCCGACCTCACCGATTTCAATAATCTTTTGATATGTTATAGTTCATCAAAAAATAAGACATACGTATTTTTTTTATCGGCGGAAAAACACTTTGAGGGGGTGAAAACAACCCTCAAAGTTCACCCCCAAAAATAGATTTTCCAATGTATCTCAGCATCTAATTGATATTTTACGACCAAACAAATTTCATATCACTTCTCATGTGAAAAGCAAACTAGCACATGCAATTCCGACCACAAGGGATGCAACCCTTATTTTTTTTATTTAAAATACTATCTATTTCATGGCTATTTTTATGAAAAAAATTAAAATAACCCGAAAAAAATTGGAAAAAATATTACCCTACATAAAATACAAAAATAAAGTTAATCTAGTCAAGCTTTTTTTCAAACTACCCCCTTAAAGTTGAAAAACCACCCCTAAAAAATTGTTTTCAATACATTACAGGTGGTGTTGATAATTTAGTGTAAAATACGTTGCTCATCACTTATAATGTACAAACACATTTATCTCGTGCAGTTTCGACCACGAGGGTTGCAACCCCTAATTTATGTCATCGAAATTTTTACCTTCTCCATTCCTATTTTTGAAAAAAAGTTCATAATGAGCTTAAAAAAATTGGAAAAAATATTACCGTGGATAGAATAAGAATAAAAAATTTACCTGTTCAAACTTATTTTCAAAATCACCCTCAATGTTGAAAAACCATCGTAAAAAAAGTTTCTGACATATCGTTGCAATCTCTTCTAAATCAAATAAGCTATGATTCCATAGCTATTTTGTTGCTCTCTTTTAAATTTTTTACGTTCTATCGTTTATTAATTCTATCAAAAAATAAATAACTTTTATTATATAAAAAAACAAGTCAAGAATAATATAATATTATAAGTATACCTAGAAGATAAGTATAGTTTCTCGGATGCGCAAAAATTTTGGTATATGAATGATAGTATTATCAGAATTTTATTTACGTCCTACTATCAGCGTCTCTGACGATTGTCTGTTATTTTCATGATTGATAAATATGAGTAAGTAATTCTTCATCAGTAACCAACACAACTTTCTTGTTGTTGGACGTATTGTATCGACTATTGAACTAACAGCATAATAAATAGTAATAAGAATATAAGATTATAAGTACAAATAATAATAAGATACTATTTCGTTAATTCGTATTTCGTAGTACCTGCTACGTAAGTATAACTATAAAATTATTTTTTATATGCAAATAATTTTACGGCTTTTTAATATTTGTTATTAAAAAAATTGAAATTACACTGATTATGAGGATTTATTAATTAATGATGTTTATAATTATTGTTTACTTATTGATTTGTTTATTATTATTGTTTATTAATTAATATGTTTACTTTTTAATTTATTAATTAATTTTTTTCATGAATGTTTTCTATAAGTTTGTTTATCATTATTGTTTACTTATCAATTTGTTTATTTATTTGTTTTTATCCTAATTTGTTTATTTGTTATTCAGTTTATTTCTTATTCCCCAGCGATATCAGGAGAGACCTATACAGAGGAAAAATAAGGAAAAAAAGGGGACGGATGGATGGACGGACGCACGGAGAATTTCGCGCCTTCTGTTTAATATAATAGAAGATATATAAGATATATATATATATTTTTTTTTATTTCAGATTAAAAAATGAAAATTAACGCTCTGAACGTTTTAAATTTATTATTAGCTTACTTTCAAACTCTACAAATACCTGAAAGTGAGACAAATTATAAAGAGATTCAATTGTCGGAAAGAATTAAAAGCATTTTAATAGATTCCGTGAATGATTTCAATGAAGTAGATATGATCGTTGAAGATACATTAGATTTTCAAGAAGATTACAAAGATCATGCTGCAAAAATAGTAGAAGATGAAGTTCAACACCATTTTCCTGACGATTTCGAAGCACCCACCGACCATTGTACCAAAGACAATGAAGATGTCAGTTTTGAATATAAGCAAAGAGCCGTAGAATACTGAAGAAGTGGCAACAAAAAAAATTTAAGTGTTGAAAGTGTACGTCAAAAATTTAAGAAAGTTTCATCTGTGAGTCAGTTGAAACGTTGGGCTCATACAGTCAACAAAGGTGGTACTTATAGAGAAAAAATTGCAAGAATTTGTCAGTACACTTTTGATAATTTTAAAGCAGCAGTAGACGCTGGTTACATCATTCGTGATCGTGACATACGTCGATGGGCATTGCAAGCTCAAAAGATTATAGGATCAGAAGATGTAAGATTCAAAGCTTCGGATAACTGGCTTTGTAAATTCAAGAAAGCTCATAGAATAGTATCCCGGAAATAAAATAAGTTTATAACCAAGAAAACACTAGAAAGTAATTCAGAACTAACGATTAAAGCAAATACTTTTATTGCTGATGTTAAAGCAGGCATAAGAATAATTGGAATTCATAATGTGTTTAATTCTGATCAGAGCGGATTCCAACTGGAAATGCACTCCGGAAGAACGCTAGCGGTTGAAGGAGAAAAGCAGGTACAGTGTTTAGTACAGTCAGTTTCTTCAACAACCCACAGTTATACTATACAGCCACTCATATCAGCCGCAGGAGAATTACTGTCACCACTCTTTTTAGTTTTGAAGGAATCTAGCGGTGAGTTTGGACCCATTGTTGAAACCACTCTATTTAGACCCGAAAATGTTTACGTAGAAGCATCTAAATCTGGAAAGTTGACTACAGGTATACATAATCCCATCTAGTTACAATTAATGTCATTATAAATGATTTTACAAATAAGATTTTTGATTTTAGATCTCTTTAAAATATGGCTCCAAAAAGTATATTTCCCTAATGTAGGTTCCAATACGATGCTGTTGCTTGACTCCTGGAGCGGTCATTGTGACAGTGCCATAGAAACTGTAACTCCACGTGATAAAATTATAAATTTTAAAAAAATACCGACTGGCACAAAGGGGAAAATTCAGCCACTTGATGTTTTTGGATTTCGGATATGGAAGAACTTTGTCCGCCAATTTTCAGATACCGTAATTTTGATGAATTATGATTTGGATTTACATAAAAGAAACAACATCATTAAACTTCAGTCGTTAGTCCACAATCAATTATCTTCACCAAGATATACTAATCTTTTTAAATATTCCTGGTTCAAGAGTGGTTACCTCACTAAAAAACCAGAAAATTTTGACAATCCTGTTGCTTACAGTTTTGGAGATTCCTGCAATACACATTGTGACATAGAAGGATGCAAAAATGTGGCTATTATACGTTGCGGTTGGTGCAAAAAATCATTATGTTTCGAGCACTTCTATGAAGAATATCATTATTGTAAGAAGTATGAACAATAAATCCGTCCTAATTTTTTTGATTGTTTTTAATTGGTAACTGAATGAATTATAGTAACGCATATAAAAATCAATTAAATATATATTACTTGGCAGTTTACAATTTTAGTCACAAGAAAGGAAAAAAAACTCAACCAACAAAAACAATGGCAATGCTATCAATCCTCCTAATCACCGAATGGCGATGGTAATAAACCTCCCCCTAATAACCCTCCTAATATCCCCCAATGGCATTGCTTACAACCCCCCATTAACCTCCTAATAACTCCCCCCCCCAATAAGACCCTCCCCCTAATAACCCCCTATCATCCCCAGTAGTTAGCAGGGTTGATAACGTTGCCATTATGTTATTCGGTGGGTTGCAAGCATTGCCATAAGGTTGCAAGGGGGCTCAGCTATGTCTTCGGGCTATTAGTGGGGGGCTAACGGCATTTTCATTGGAGGTTTTTAGGGGGTTATTAGGGGGGGTTGTAAGCATTCTGATAGTGCGGGTTAGTGCGGGAAATTGCCATTGGGATATAAGGGGAGTTTTAGAAATTGCTACTGGGTAATGGATCATTTTTCCGGACAGATTCGGAATCGGCGCAACAAAATACTTTGGAAAAACGTTGTCCCAGTTCTGGGTCTTGTTGGGTGATATAATCTTGAATTGGTACATATTTTTCGTATTCTATCCACGATAATAATTTTTCCAATTTTTTAAGCTCATTATGAACTTTTTTTCAAAAATAGGAATGGAGAAGGTAAAAATTTCGATTACATAAATTAGGGGTTGCAACCCTCGTGGTCGAAACTGCACGAGATAAATGTGTTTGTGCATTATAAGTGATGAGCAACGTATTTTACAGTAAATTATCAACAGGACCTGTAATGTATTGGAAACAATTTTTTGGGGGTGGTTTTTCGAAATTAGGGGTGGTTTTAAAAATGAGAAGTAAATTTTTTTTTCTTATTCTATCCATGGTAATATTTTTTCTAATTTTTTTAAGCTCATTATGAACTTTTCTTCAAAAATAGGTACAAAGAAGGTAAAAATTTCGATGACAGAAATTAGGGGTTGCAACCCTTGTGGTCGAAACTGCACGAGATAGTTGTGTTTGTACAGTATAAATGATGCTTAACGTATTTTACACTAAATTATCAACACCACCTGTAATGTATTGAAAACAATTTTTTAGGGGTGGTTTTTCAACTTTAAGGGAGTAGTTTGAAAAGAAGCTTGAATAGATTAACTTTATTTTTGTATTTTATGTAGGGTAATATTTTTTCCAATTTTTTTCGGGTTATTTTAATTTTTTTCATAAAAATAGCCATGAAATAGATAGTATTTTAAATAAAAAAAATAAGGGTTGCATCCCTTGTGGTCGGAATTGCATGTGCTAGTTTGTTTTTCACATGAGAAGTGATATGAAATTTGTTTGGTCGTAAAATATCAATTAGATGCTGAGATACATTGGAAAATCTATTTTTGGGGGTGAACTTTGAGGGTTGTTTTCACCCCCTCAAAGTGTTTTTCCGCCGATAAAAAAAAATACGTATGTCTTATTTTTTGATGAACTATAACATATCAAAAGATTATTGAAATCGGTGAGGTCGGGTTGGGGGGGGTTTCCTTGTAAGTAGTTTGATGATTACTAAAGCTCTAAAAATTTTTTTTATTTCTTCATTGAGTTCGGAAACAATTTTTAGTTGGTTAGATAACTTAAATAATAATTTTTTATTGCATTATTACATATTCTTATAAGAAAATAGTAGAATTATTTTATTGTGAAGTCGGAAAAATGCCACCCAAAAAACGATCAAAAAATTCTGATCAACAATATGATATTGAAACCGAAGAAAATGACGAGAATTTTGATGTCATTATGATTCCCAGTTTAGACGATTCTCAAGATTCTGAGTCTGATTCAAATTCAGAAAATGAAAATGATCACAGTGATGTATGCTCATTCTTTGAAAATCTTATACCTACTACTTTATACAATCAAGTTCTTGATAGCTACTCGGAAAATCAAAAGAAGTTAGAACCAAACCATGTTTATGAGTGGTTGGATGGCGAAAAAGTTTATGGGGAAAAGTTAACAAGTGAAGTTTTTCTTTCAGAATCTGATCGTAAAAAGATCCTCGATTATTCTCTGACTGATTTGTTTGAATTATTTTTTTCTGATAAATTAAAGGCATTTATATTAGAAGCAACAGTATGCAATGGTGGTGATCTTACTCTACAAGACTTGAACACATTTTTAGGAATTATTATTTTATCGATCTTTAATTCAAGAAAAAGTCAGAGAGATTACTGGTCAAATAATCCTTTTCTAGTCTGCGAATTACTAAAATTAGCCATGAGTCGTCAAAAATTTGAAAAAATAAAATCAGAAATAAAGCTATCAAAAAATGAAGACAAAAATGCAAATGATAGAGCTTGGCGTATACGTGTTCCTTTAGATATTTTTCGAAAAAACTGCCAACAATTTGCGATTTTTTCCACAGCTTTATCAATTGATGATTGTATGATCAAATTTTATGGTAGGACAGTCTTGAAGCAGTTTATGAAAGGTAAACCTGTACGTTTTGATTTGAAACTGTAGACTATTTGCAATAAAGAAGGATTTATTTTTGATTTTGATATATATTGTGGGAAAGGATCAAACCATCTCCCTTCGAAGCAGTTAGAGAATTTAAGAAATTGTGCTTTGGGTAGCCGCGTTGTTCTACAAATGCTCCAGAGGCTCCTAACAACCGTGTCACCAAGAAAGATCAGTCGTTATCACATTTATTTCGATGACTTTTTCAGTTCACCAGATCTTTTCGTTCATCTACGAAAAATTGGTCTTCGAGCTACAGGTACTGTGAGAGCAAATAGAGTAAGCGGAGTCACTATTGATCTTAATAATAAATCAAAGAGACGAACATATTTTGTGAAACATGACAAATACAATGGTGTCAACTACATATCAGTCATGGACTCTAAAATTGTCTCATTGCTCTCGACGGCTGCTGGCATTACTCCATTGTCTTCAGCAAAACGATATTCTAAAGATAAACATGGTAAAGTTGAAATACCTTGTCCTTATGCTTTCAATTTGTACAACAATTTTATGGGTGGAGTAGACCAACATGATTATTACTGTAGCAGTCTGTTGCCGTGTATTAGGTCGAAATAGTGGACTTGGGTAGTTTTAATGAGAATTATTCAAGGATCAATTACAAATGCCGCCGTACTCAAGAATTTGGTGTGTGGTAAAAAAGTTGTAACCATAAAAGACATTGCACTAGCTGTAGCATCAAAATACTTGAATGAAACCAATAATCGACAATCTCACACACACGAAAAAGTCACGGCAAAAAAGAAATGTTTCAACTTCACAAAATGTTCTAAAAGAACACAACAATTTTGCGTTGATTGCCAAAAATATTTTTGTTCTACATGTTTCCTTGATTTTCTTAAATAATTTTATAAGTTTCAATTAAATCTAGTTATCAGATTTTATCCAAAACATTTAAGTATAAAAAAAAATTGAATAAGGCGAGAAACAAAAAAAATAAAAAAAAAAGTAAAAAAACAAGGAAAAAAACAAAAAAAAAGAAAATGTCTCTTTCTATTGTCGACCTCCCCGTGGTAAGAGATGGACAACGGTGATGTACCATCGCCGGCAACAATCAGAGAACCGAAAATCCCGTTGGTTCGGCCTTTTTATTTATTTGTTGCTCATTATTTTGAATATACAAATAAGTTTTTTTACAATTTCACACATTTTTTCTTCAAAACTATGCAGTTTAACTAAAAATTTATTAGAACAAAAATATCTTAGAATTAATCAGGGAATGCTCTTGAATTTTTTCAACTTTTTTGAAATTTCATTTTTTTGAATTTTTCAAAAATCAAAAATTGTTTCAAAACGTTTTGAAAAAATTTAAGAGTATTTCTTAGCCGATTTTAAGATATTTTTATTCTTATAAATTTTTTGCTAACACCTATACTTTCTGAGAAAAAAATTTATCAAGTTTAGAACAAAATTTTTTTATTTCGGCCGCCATTTTGCTTAGATGAAATATTATTCAAATAAATGTCATCATCCTAACATTTAGTTCAGATATCGAGGACACCTTTCTAACCGGTTTTAGACCGATACAAAAATGTATAGGCTCCAGAAAATCAGTTTAAAAAAAAATTTTTTTTTTCAAAATCACGTTTTTTTTTTTAATTTTGATTTTTTAGAGGTTAGAAATCTTTTTTTCGACTTCTGATCATCACCATTCGAAAGAGCACCCTCGAAAACATAGGGTACGGTTAGTTTTAAGTTATTTGAGTTCGAATTCATTGCGAGGTAACAATTCAAACTCAAACTTAAAAAATATGTCCATTGCTTTATAAACCATAATGCTGGTGATTCGTCTTCATTTAATTTTTTTCTATATGACTTATATATCGACTTACTATCATCATAACGGCATTATACATATAATCTAATGCTATAGGCTTCATGTTCTTGGAAACTATGACTCTTAACATTGACATTTCTATTCGGATCTTCTATAGGTTTTAACAGACATTCAAAATCAGCGTATATAATAAATGGAACTTTCTCTTTAATTTAGAACATTATTGATACCATATTTCAAAAAAGATTTTTTAACCATTTTTGCATCGACTTTGAACCATGATTCTTTGAGCTATTCACAAACTTGAGTGATAGTGGATCGTTGAAGAGCTCCTAAGGGAATGAACTTATGCACATTTGAGTCCATCATCCTGTCGTTCCACTTTTCTCTCATAAAAACTTTAAACGGTTTTCTCAATGAAACATCGAGTGGTTGAAGTATCGAAGTGAGCCCACTAGATATGATTCCCATATGTGTAGAATTTTGATGAAATTTTTGTCTTACAGAATCTAACAAATGACACCGAAATTGATCAAGAACCAGAAGTGCTTTTTTCTTCAAGAAGCCGCCTTATCTTCTACACCAGACTGTATCAATCCAAATTTTCATACCACCTTCATCCATCCATCCTTTTAGGTATACAAGCACTATTACACCAGTTTGTATTTTATCCTTAGGCATAGTTTTACGTTTAAAAATGATCATTGGAAGTACGAGTGGGGGTCAATAAGTCTTTACAAAAAGAAGGAAAAAAAAGTTTTGCGTATGTAATTTTTTTTTATTTTTCAACATAATCTCGTTGAAGGTTGATACATTTTATTAAACGGCCTTCTAGGTTTTATAAGCCATCAGAAAAATATGATTTCTGAAAACCCTCAAAATAGGCATTTATTTTGGCGATGACTTCTTCACTCGACGTGAATCGATCTCCGGCAAGACATTTTTTGAGGTTAGAAAATAAGAAAAAGTCACTGCGAGCTAAATCAGGCGAATATGGTGGATGGTCGATTAATTCGAACTTTAAATCGTTAATTTTTGCCATCGTAACTGCACACGTGTGAACTCGAGCATTGTCTTGAAGAAAGAGGCATTTATTTGTTCAAGTGAGGATGTTTTTCTCTGATTTTTTGTTTCAGCTGACCTAATAATGACGCATAATATTGTCCAGTGATCGTCTGGCCCTTTTCCAAGTAGTCGATGTAGATTATTCCATACGCATCCCAGAAAACCGTGGCCATAATCTTGCCAGCTGACTTTACTGTCTTTGCCTTCTTAGGGGCTGGTTCTCCTGCTGTAATCCATTGTTTGGACTGTTCTTTCGTTTCAGGAGTGTAGTGGTGTATCCATGTTTCGTTTACGGTTACGAGTCGACGCTAAAAGTCTTCCGGATCACGACGTATGCGTGCCAAAAGAGCCTCAGAGGTGACCACGCGGGTTCGTTTGTTTTCAACAGTGAGCAAACGCGGCACCCATCTTGCTGATATTTTTTTCATCCCCAATTTTTCATGCCAAATTGAAATTATTATACCATTTAATACTCCTATGGCCTCAACTAATTCTCGCAAATTTAATCTTCTATATAACACCATATCGTGGATTTTGTTGACCATTTCGGGCCTACTCACTTCTACGGGGCGCCCTGAACACAGGAGCAGACTTGCCATGAACGGCGTTCAACTCAACTGTGATTTCTTTTGGTGTAAGGCCTTGCAAATGAAAATGTTTTATCACCGCTCGAAACTTTGTTTTTTCCATTTTTCAAATAAATCAATAACTTTTTGTTCAACCAACCCTCACAAAAAGAAACAACTTAATGAATCGAGCTGAAACTTTGTAAAAACATCATAATTTAAGCGTGACAAGCGCCATCTCTTGGATTTTGTAAAGACTTTTTGACCCACCCCTCGTAGTAAAAGATAAAAAGCTAGATATTATAGTATACAACTACCTAAAAAAATCAAAAGAATTATTATAAAAAATTGCTTCAACAGAGCTATTACACTTTTCAACAATCTACGAAATCATCTTAAAACAATGGTCAACAAAAATAGTATGAAAAAAGTATTAAAACAATGCGATCAATGCGAAAACGAGCTTTTCTCTATTTTGATAGAGGAACTCAAAGAACGCAAACTTTCGTTAACTCAGTTTACTCACTAAAATTTCAACCAAAACATAAAGACCCAATAGTTGTCGATGATGTGGTATTCACATCCACTTGCAATTGTACCAATATTATACAACATCAAAATATTTTATCTCCTTCAAAGTAATCCCCGTCGAATATAATGCACTTGTGCCAACGTTTTTTCCAATCTTCGAAGCACTTAACAAAATCATTTTTTGTGATCTTGTTCAGCTCCTCCTTCGATACAATCTTTATCTCTTCAATCGTGGCATAGCGGCATCCTTTCATGAGCCTCTTCAGTTTTAGGAACAGGAAAAAGTCGCAGCGGGCCAGTTCTGGGTAATGCGATGGCTGCGGCACCATTACTGTGTTGTTTTTGGCCAAATATTCGCGGACAAGCAACGATGTGTGAGCAGGGGCGTTATCATGGTGCAAAAGCCAGTTTTTCTTCCACAAATCCGGACGTTTCTGGCGGATTACTTCGGGCAAATTGCGCATAACTTGCAGGTAATATTCCTTATTGACCGTACTACCTTGTGGCAAAAACTCATGATACACCACGCCCCTGTAATTGAAGAAAACTGTGAGCAAAATCTTCACGTTCGACTGAACTTGGTGCGCTTTTTTCGGTTTTGGCTCATGCGGCAGATTCCATTGAGATCATTCAGCTTTGGTTTCCCCATCATAACTATAAACCCATGATTCATCACCCGTTATGATTCTCTGAAGCACATTTAAGTCGTCACGGACCGAGTCCAACATATCCTGAGCAATCTTAACGCAATGCTGTTTTTGGTCGAAATTGAGCAGTTTTGGCACGAATTTCGCGGTGACCTGACTCATGCTCAAAGCATTGGCTAGAATCGAATGGCATGAACCAATCGATATGTTTAGATCTTTAGAAACTTCTCTAACGGTGATTCAACGATTGGCCAATACTATTTTCTCCACTTTATCAATGTTTTGATAAAGTGTTGTTGACGTGCTCGAGCGTCCGGCACGTTGTTCGTCGTTTACATCTTCTCGGCCCTCTGAGAACATTTTGTACCACCGATAAATGTTGATTTGGTCCAAGGTAGCTTCACCATATGCCACAGTCAACATTCAGAATGCGTTCGCGCGCTTTATTTTGTTTTTCACACAAAATTTGATACAGATTCTTTGATCCATTCTTTAGAATGGCCAAAAATCGAAGACGAGCCAAAATATATCCAAGCAAAACAGCTATCAAAAATTAACTAAACATTCGAAATGGCCGACCTTGTCACCATAAGTAAGGGACATGAGTACCAACATGACGCTACAAAAAAATCAAATATACGTAGCCCGCGGAAATTCCAAATTCGTGATACTTTTTGAACAGACCACGTATAGGGTAACCTGTGCGGTTGGACTTATTTGTTCAGCCCGTCTAAATAAGATGGAAAGGATAATAAATGTATAAGAGAAGAAAGCAAGCATGGATTACTACAACACAGCAACACAGATGCTAATCATATTCTAGTGAAGGAGATAATGATAGAATAGTACAATATTTATTCTACATTTCAGCTCCTTAATATGGTACATATTACCTGATACATATTACCCAGACCGGTACAAATTACCTGTATTACAGGTACATATTGTGACGAATCGATCTAATCGATGGTTCGCTCGATGCGGTCTCGCGAGCGACTTCATGCCAAGACTGGCTGAAGGAGCTGCTCGGGCCGCGGAGCGCGGCAGACTCTGTTCTCCCGCCGCCGAAGCAACAACAGCTACAGAGGGCTCCGTCCTATTTGCACAGTATAAGAAGAAGGAGAGTCCTCAAATAGTGTTTGTTGCAGTCTCTTGGATCAAGGACAAATGGATAATTGGAGCATTGCATCATCGATGAAGAATTCTCCATGATTGCTATTGGCGCGGATTCGACGAATTTAGAGATAAGTAACCTGATTTACGTCGGCCGCCTGAGAACACGAACCGTTAATTTCGAATTATTTGAAATGAAAAATATTTGATTGGAAACGAAAGGGCCGTTCGCGCGAAAAAGAGAATAAACAGAAATGACAAATGACTAAGATTATTTAGAATGTAAAAATATAACGATAGATAAAATTATAGCTGCAACGCGTATTTCATTTAGTTGTGTGAAAGAAAAGATTAACGAGAATTAAACCAATTGATATTATTTTATGATGTGACTTATAACGAACATTTGAATTTTATGAAGAATAAAGCGTATTTAACTTAGTATGTGAGTGTGAAATTGAGTAAGTATGTGAGTGTGAAATGAATGAGTTGCGAAAATGTTTAAATTTGAAATGAGTGAAAGAATGAGTAGAACAATAAGTGAGTGTGCGATGAATGTAATATATTCATATACGATGCGGAAAATCATAAGCGGATTAGATTAAGTATAATTTTAGATTGGATTTTATGTTAATTTTATATTGGATTTGATAATTTATGTCTCATTGTTCTATCGGTGAATAAATACTGAGATGGTCAGTGTTGAGATTTGACATTGGCTTTAGTGTTTCTTGCATTCCTAATCTTAAGTATGTAACCACTGATTTGAATACAATAATATTTAAATTTAATATTTACAATATATTCTGATGGGTTACAATATTTTGTAATGTACTACGATGGGAGTTCAAAAAGTAAGGTGACTTGCGTCCATTCAAGTTTTGAATTATTGTTATTGTTGTGTTAATACACTCGCCACGATCATATATTCATAGTTTTAATTATATAGCACGTATTGTTTTTCTGGCAGAGGCTTCAGAGTTTAGAAGTGTTAGATGTGTTTGGCGATTTTATTCCATACGGTGTATCTATTCTGAGTACGAAAAATGTGTATAAGTGGCATAAGCTGTTCTAAGAAGGCCGAGAGCATGTTGAAGACGAACGCCACTCTGGACGTCCTAGCACATCAAGAACAGATGAAAACGTTGAAGCAGTGAAAGAAATTGTGTTAAAAAATCGTCCAATCATCAACTCATAAGTTGCAGAAGATGTTGGTATATCGGCTGGCTCATGCCATGATATTCTTTCGGATGTTTTAGACATGAGACGTGTGTCAGCGAAATTCGTTCTAAAGTTGCTTAATCTTGATCAAAAGAACCGTCGCATGACCATCGCTCAGGAGATATAAATGAAATCAATGAAGATCCTGATTTTCTCAAAAGGGTTATAACAGGTGATGAATCGTGAGTATATGATTATGATGTCGAAACTAAAATTCAATCATCCCAATGGAAGACCCCAGAAAAGCCAACACCCAAAAATGCACGCCAAGTTAGATCAAATGTCAAAGTTTTGCTCACTGTCTTCTTTGATTACCGTGACGTAATTCATCAGGAATTCTTACCAGAAAGTCGTACGGTCAATAAGGAGTATTACCTTGAAGTTATGCGCCGTCTGTAAGAGGCAATACACAAAAAACATTATCTTCTATATAATAAAATAAAGATTCTCGTTTTTGAATTGTAAAAATGATGTTAGTTTAGACCATACTAAGCGTATCAGCCATGAGTATTGCCAAGTCCGTACTGGAGCAAATTTAAATCTAGCTCGCTCGAGTTGGTCTGTATCCGCATAGTGACTTGCTTATACTATAGGCCTACAGTTAACGACAGGCCAGTGGATGCCGACTAGCAATAAATCAAACCTTTTCTTACGTAAGGTCTAGGCTTCTTTGCTTGTTGTTGGATGCGAAATTACGCACTTGCTCTAGGCTTACATTTTCCGTGATATGCCAATAGGTTGTGGGATAATCCGTTAAATACCCAATGATTCGTCAGATTACCACTTTGTCTGACCAATTCTGTTCATCGTGGGAGTTATAGTGTGGAACGGAATGAAAGATTGAAAATATCTGCACGGGTACGAGCTAGTCAGGCTCATCCTCGTGAGGTGGAAAAAAAAATACTGTTGATAAGGCAGAAGCATTTCGTTCCGGCATTACCAACTTGACTCGCCAGTGAGGCTCGACGACTGATAATATCTGCCTCATACGCTCAGAGTGTTTGGGTCGCTATGCGGGCATATATATTCAATGAGCGAATTTTTTGTTGCTTGCGAATGACCAACACTATTTAGAGAGGATGGCTGGACACCAAGACCATCACAGATCATTCAAATAGCCGGAAATTTTTACTGATTTCAATGATACGATATGTTTTGTTGCCCAAAACAACAAAAAATTCTTTTATATTAGCATCCTCAAGGATATCACACATATTTTTTCAGCGCTCCCATGATTGCTTCTGCTCCGCAATCTACCGCAAGTGCTGCTTTCACTGATGTCTAATCGATTCACGATTTGTTCATTCAAGAATTTTCCACATTTATGCAAAAAATAATTCTTTACATTTTTCACACAAAAACTTATCGTCTTCTAAGAATGGACGCAAAGCTTCAAGTTGAGTCTTGGATAACACTGAATTTTACAGTTATCTTCTAATGTTTGTCGAAGTTATTTTTACAATATTTTAATCTCATTGTGATTGTAAGAAATAACAACACTTCATTGTCATTATTGCTCAAATATTTTAGTTTTAAAAAAATTAGTTATCTATATCTTTGAAGCTGATTGTAATAATTTAGAGCATAACGTATAATAAACGAAGATACTGTCTAATAATACCCCCCTACACGATACCACATAGAAAGATCACAATATTTTCAATTAAACATCATTTGTAAGGACACATTATTGAAATATCATAAAAAGTATAGTTACACTGTATATATGACAAGGGTATTTAATTCCTTGTGCTTTTCATGTACTTGTGAACCCATATGCTTCCTTATCTTAGTCTCTCAAACAAACTGCCTCGAGGACGGACCATAAGGAATTTCTTACTTGTGTTGATGAATACAATCATCGCACTTATGATTAAAAAAGCTCACTTTTTCACACTCACAAGGAAGGTCAGGGAAGTATGTGCAACCGATTCCAATGAAAATGTGATATGTTGTAGAGGACTAAAAAATAAGCGACACTTATTATTTATATGCTACTGAACGTTCAAAGCGGCGAAAACTACTCCTAAACTTCGACGCCGAAACCCGTTTTTTTAGTATACGAGGGTGGTCCGATAAGTACTTAGCCTCAGCGCCCGATGGCGCCACTCTCGCAAAAGAAATATTCTATCACGTAGTGCAACCTTCTCGATGGTTACTGTCAAGATTTCAGCCGGATCGGAGTTGTAGTTTATTTTTGAGAGCGTGTGAAAGCAAGTGTGTCCGTTGATTTTTGAAAAATGGAAAAAGAGCAGTATCGGTCGGTGATTCGATTCTTGTTTTTGGAAGGGAAATCGCGCAGTGAAATCAAAAAGCGCTTGGATGCTGTGTACGGTGACTCTTCTCCTTCGATGGCGACCGTCAAAATTGGTTTAACAAGTATCAACGTGGTCGCACGTCGATTTTTGAAGAGCCTCGTCCAGGTGCTCCGAAAACGGCTACCACGGAGGATAACGTGACAAAAATTCACGATCTCGTATTGGAAGATCGACGATTGAAGGTGCGCGAGATAGCTAAGATCGTAGGCATCTCAAAAGACCGTGTGGGTCATGTCCTGCATGAAATTTTGCGCATGAGAAAGCTGTCGGCGCGAGGGGTGCCGCGTTTGCTCACTCTGGACAACAAGCGCAACCGTGAGACAACTTCAGAGCAATGTCTGACGCTGTTTAAGCGCAATCCGAAGGAGTTTCTGCGTCGTTTCTTGACAGTCGACGAAACATGGATCCACTGGTATACACCAGAGGTTAAGGAACAGTCGAAACAGTGGACTTTACCCGGTGAAAGTGCTCCGAAGAAGGCGAAGACTGCCCTATCGGCCGGAAAGGTGATGGCCACCGTTTTCTGGGATTCACAAGGTGTGATCTACATCGACTACCTGGAGAGGGGCAAAACGGTCAGAGGGCTGTACTATGCCGAATTATTGGGCCGATTCGACGTCGAATTGCAAAAAAAACGGCCCCATTTGGCGAAGAAAAAAGTGCTCTTCCACCATGACAACGCACGGGTTCACACCTCCGCCGTCGCCATGGCCAAATTGGTCGAATTAGGCTACGAACTGCTGCCCCATCCACCGTATTCTTCAGATTTAGCCTCGTGCGACTTCTTTTTGTTTCCAAACTTGAAAAAGTCACTCGCCGAGCAGATATTTGAGTCGAATGAGGATGTAATCGCTGCCACGGAAGCCTACTTTTCAGACCTCGAGGAAACGTATTTTTCAGACGGGTTAAAGAAGTTGAAGCATCGCTGGGCCAAGTGTATCGAACTAAAAGGAGACTATGTTGAAAAATAAAACGCTACTTTTCTAAAATTTTCGTTTTTCTTTTGTAGGCTAAGTACTTATCGGACCACCCTCGTATCTCCTTTTTTATACAAGATTTCTTTCTAAAAACAACTGGTAAATGTTCGTTACTGAATAACAATATCGTACAGCACACCGAGGTCCGCAGGGGTGGCATCCCTTATTTTTTAAGAGGACGAAAGTTATTTTTTTCTTCAATTTTTGTCTCGGAAAAATACAAATTTAATTAATCCAAGGTCAACGAAACTTCTATTGTCCTAAAGGACATTGAAAACTAAAGTTGACGTGTTTCGGCTTTTATGTTTTTATACGGTATAGGGGGTAAACTATCCTTAGATAATTTTCATTTTTATTCGAGTAAAGTGCCGCAGATTTCAATGGAATTTCGGTCGATTATAAATTTTCAGAAAAACAAGAAATGAACATTATTTTATATAGTGATAAATATTTTAAAGGGGTGAAAACAACCCCTGAAATTTATCTTTAAAATACAGTATTCAGGGTATCTCTACTTCTACGTAACAAATTTCCAAATTGAACTGGAAATTGATTATTACTAGTCAACAAAATTATGCGCCGTACCAATCTTCAAGGGGTTGTATACTCTAACTATGGTAGGGATGATTGTTGAAAAAATTTTTTTTATTTTAAAACTAAAAATATAATTCAACAATACTAGTACTGTTTCATTTGGAATGACGTTGAATACGAAAGTAGACTGGTATGCATAAACTACTCTAAATTTTCATTGAAACGAAATGCCGTAGATATCTGATTTATGTGATATATTGATATATTATACAAAGTCAAAAAGTACTGACGTGTTTTATATGTAATGATTAATTTTCTAGAAGAATAAAATCTACTCGTAAAATTTATTGTTAAAAACCGTATTTTATTGATTGGTATAATTTATTATTTTTCAATCTGATCGACTTTATGAAAGGGTTTTATAAGTATGTATTGAAATGGAAAGCTCTAGTCACCGTGGAGTTGAACAAATACTTTTGACGATTATAACAAAGAAATTTATCGTTTAAATAAAAATGTATGCCTCGTGAATTAATTTATTGTTTGATTAAACTCTATGTAAAGTCATGCTAAAGACCAACTTTCAATCATCCAAATGAATCTCTTCGAGATGAATACATTCGTAGTTTTAATTAGCTAAAATAATTATTCTTGAATTTAAATTTTTTAACCTGAAATCTTTTAATTGAAATTTCAGAAAAGTCACAAGTACTATTGTTAATTGTAAATACCATTTCAGAGCTATCAAGTTATACTTTTATGTTATATAAAAAACAAAGATTTACTCGATAAAACAGGTACACTATAAAAAATATTGTATATAAATAATTTTCTTGATAAACATTCCTTTTTTTTCAATGCTGTACCATAATTAGAATCATATCTATGGTTGCAAGAGAGAATCGAATAAGACACGTATTTGTGATTTTACGATTTTTTTTCTATCTTTACAGTTAAAAAAATATATTAGAGAGAGTGACTTATTCGGTGTTTATCGTGATTTTGGCAGGTCTAAATTGGCTTTTAATTTTTTATGTAAATTATTAATCTTGATAATAGTAACACTCAAATATGAAGAATGCAATGTTAACTTAATTTCCATACAATTGTCGCATATCCGATTCTGCCGAGCAGTCATATGTATATACATACATGTATTTATAGAATATTTTTTTGCTTTGTATTTTCACAAACAATGCCTATTTTCTTCCGTCGTAGTCAGTGCCACGATTTCTCTCGGGCAAGTTGCACATTTCGTTGTGAGTCAGTTGCCCATTTTTTTTCAAAACATTATTTTGATTATTATTCTGAGTACTGCTTAAATAGTTATTCTAGTATTCAAACAGTTTATTTCATATGAGAATTTGTTGAGAAGAAAGAAAGGTTGAGTAGAGAAATTTATTTGCATGAAAGTTATGGAACAAATAAGTTAGTTTTGTGTAGAATTTTGTATCTATACTTATACAAAATATAGATTTCCGCGCATTATATTATGGTTCTATACGAATACCTATGACAAGCTTATTTCTTTGTGTGCTTACAAAAAAGTTTTGCCTAAAACTATAGAAATAGAAATAACTTTAGAGTATTTAAAATTCTCAAAAAGCATAATACATGCATCTAAAATTCTTCACAAATCAATTATGATCATTTATTTGTTAAGTCTAAAAGATTCTATCAACATGTATCCACACTTTCATGAACACCTTATGAATTTTTAGCATTGAAAATGAAAGTTATTCCGTTAAATGTGATAAATATGCATTTGGCTTACTTCCAAACGCTCTCTATCCAAGAAAGTCCTTACAATCTCAAGGAATTTGAAATTAAAGATCATTTCAGATAATACTATTAGATTTTCTAGAAGCAGATGATAACATAGATATGATAATGGAAGAATCTTTAGATTTTCAAGAGGAGCTCAAAGACTCTAACACATATATTGTCGAGGAACAAAATTTGCTTACACTACCTGAGGATCCTGAGTTTTCAACAGATAAGTGCACTAGCCAGAATGAGCCATTGAGTTTTCAATATAAGAAAAGAGCTGTCGACTTTTAGAGAAGCGAAAAAGAAAAAATCTTTCTCTTTAAATGGTACAAAATCATTTCCGCAAGGTCACATCTGAAACACAACTACGTCGCTAGGCATACCTAATTTATCAAGGTGGTACATATCGAGAAAAAATTGCAAGAATTTGTGTATATACTTTAGAAAATTTTAACGCGGCTCTTGAATCTGGCTTTATAATTGATGACAATGATTTTTGAAGATAGGCTGTACAAGCTTAAAAATTAATTGAAAATGGAGACATAAGATTTACAGCTTCTAAATCGTAGGTTGCAAAATTTAAGAAAGTTCACAGAATTGTATCTAGAAAAATAAATAAATTTATAACAAAAAAAGTATAAAAAATAGAAAAGAATTGCAAACAAAAGAGACAGAATTTTTTTCAAATGTCAACCAATTTATTAATCAAGTAGGTATTGAGAATACCTTTATTACAGATCAGAGCGGTTTTCAATTAGAAATGCACTCTGGCCGCACTTAGCAGTTGAAGGGGAGAAACAAGTACAATGTCTTGTACAATCTGTATCATTCGCTACCCATAGCTACAACGTGCAATCAGCAATATCAGCGGACGGAAAACTATCATCGTCTTTATTTTTGATTTTGCAAGAACATACCGGAGATTTGGGACCAACCGTATTACAAAATATATTCACGACTACAAACGTGCATGTTGCTGCTTCAAAATCTGGAAAACTGAGTTCAGGTAATATAATATTTCATGTATTTTAAATATTAAATATTAAAAGTAAATTTACAGATCTCTTCAAAACATGGTTGTAAGAAGTATATTTTCCGAATGTGAGACCTACAACAATGCTATTAATTGAATCGTATAGCGGTCACTGTCCAGTAGCTGTAGAGGAAGGTACACTGCATCATAAAATCGTACATCTGAAACAAATACCCACCGGAACTACTGGAAATATCCAGCCATTAGATGTTTTTTAATTCCGTACTTGGAAAAATTTTGTTAAGCAATTGTCAGAAAGTATTTGCTATATCGATAATAAATTAGAGTTGCACGAGAGGAATAATATTATAAAATTACTATCATTAGTCCTTAATCAGTTTTAATCCCCACGTTATAAAAATCTATTTAGGTATGCGTGGTATAAAAGTGGATACCTTATAATTAAACCGAAAAAATTTGATAACCCTGCAGATTCCATTTTTTAAGATTCATGTGCAACCATTAATAATGCACCATTACTGTTCTATTTATAGATGATAAAATTTGTAATAATGGAAAAAAGGGAAATAGTGCGAGCAGGAAACTCACTTAATTTTTATTATATTCAGCAACGTTTCGTCAGCACATTTGCTGACCTCTTCAGACTTTATTAACAGATAAACAACGAATTATTAACAATAAAGTTACAAATATAATTTTAATAACATATTATATATATTCGAGGGTGGTCCGATAAGTACTTAGCTTACAAAAGAAAAACGAAAATTTTGGAAAAGTGGCGTTTTATTTTTCAACATAGTCTCCTTTTAGTTCGATACACTTGGCCCAGCGATGCTCCAACTTCTTTAACCCGTCTGAAAAAAACGTTTCCTCGAGGTCTGAAAAGTAGGCTTCCGTGGCAGCGATTATCTCATTATTCGACTCAAATTTCTGCCCGGCGAGTGACTTTTTCAAGTTTGGAAACAAAAAGAAGTCGCCCGAGGCTAAATCTGGAGAATACGGTGGATGGGGCAGCAGTTCGTAGCCTAATTCGACCAATTTGGCCATGGCGACGGCGGAGGTGTGAGCCGGTGCGTTGTCATGGTGGAAGAGCACTTTTTTCTTCGCCAAATGGGGCCGTTTTTTTTGCAATTCGACGTCGAATCGGCCCGATAATTCGGCATAGTACAGCCCTCTGACCGTTTTGCCCCTCTCCAGGTAGTCGATGTAGATCACACCTTGTGAATCCCAGAAAACGGTGGCCATCACCTTTCCGGCCGATGGGGCAGTCTTCGCCTTCTTCGGAGCACTTTCGCCGGGTAAAGTCCACTGTTTCGACTGTTCCTTGGTCTCTGGTGTATACCAGTGGATCCATGTTTCGTCGACTGTCACGAAACGACGCAGAAACTCCTTAGGATTGCGCTTAAATCGCGTCAGACATTGCTCTGAAGTTGTCTCACGGTTTCGATTGTTGTCCGGAGTGAGCAAAGCTTTTCTTCTAGTTCTTTTTCATCTTTTTTCTTCAGGTTATCTCTTATTTCTTCCCAAAACTCTTCCCTCATTTCATCTCCCTCTTCTCTCTCTCTCTCTCTCTCTGTATATTTTACTTTTTTCCAGCTTTTCCTCTCTCTCCTCCTTCTTACCTTTTTTTTCTTTTTCATTTCTTTCCCTTCTCTTGAATTTTCTCCATGCTTCTTTTTTTATTGAGCCATCTCTTTCTTCTCTTATTTTGTTTTCATACTTCATTGCTCTTTCTAATGCTGTTTCTTTCATTTCTTGTCTTCCTGTTTCCCATCGTATTAGGTAACTTGGCGTGTTTCTATCTAATCCTAACACCCACTTTATGTATTTTAGTTGTAGTCTCTCTATCTCCTCATATCTCTTCCATCCCCAGATTTCTACTCCATACATAATCACGCTTTTCACCAGAGCATCGAACAGGTTCATCCTTAGCTCCCAGTTTTCTCTAAATAGCTTTTCTCCTAGCCCCCATAACTTTCCGAGTCCCATATTTATTTTCCCTTCTCCCTTCTTTATCTGCTTTTTATTTTCATTATTTCTGCTTATCACATATCCTAAGTAGTTGTACTCTTTCACCTTCTCTATCTTCTCATCTTCTCATTCAAATTCTTGTTCCTTCCCCCTTCCTCCTCCTCTCCTGCATTTCATCATCTTTAATTTTCCTACATTTAACTCAAGTCCCCTTTCTTCCAGGTATCTTTTTAATTTTTTCAGCATTGCTTTCATTCCACTTTCACTCTTTGCCATCATCACTATATCATCTGCGTATCCTAATGTCCATATTTTCTTCCTTCCTATTACTACCCCTCCTTCCTGCACCTGCTTGATCTTCACTTCCAGGACGGCGAAGCCAAGATTAAATAGCGTGGTGCTCAAAGGGCACCCTTGCTTTACGCCTTTGTGAGTCTCAAACTCCCCAATTATTTCTCCTCCAACTTTTACCTTACTCCCTGTTTTCTTGTATATTTCTTCTATTCTTTTCCTAATTTTTCTATTTATCCCTTTCTCTTTCATTGTTTCCCATATTTTCTTCCTCTTTATTTTATCAAAAGCGGCCTTCATGTCTGCAAAGAATACGAACAGTTTTCCTCCTTTTTCCCTTATTTCCTTTCCTATTATTGTTTTTAATATAAATATCGCGCCCATTGTTCCTCTTTTCTTCCTAAATCCCATCTGCGTATCACTTAGCGTTTCTTTAGCTTCTAGTTCTCTTTCCAGCTTTTTTCTCAGTATTTCCGCATATATTTTATATCCCGTATCCATCAGCGTTATTCCTCTATAGTTTCCTACTTCTTCTTTTCTCCCTTTCTTATATATTGGTACTATCCTTCTCCGTTCCGTATTCCATTTATGCATTTTGTCATATCTTTTATCAAGCCTTCCGTGCCTTCCACCCACGCTTCATTTGCTATACCATCTTCTCCTGTCGCCTTTTTCTTTTTCATTTTTCTTATTACCTCTTTTACTTCTCTTTCTTTAATTTCTTCACCTTCCTCTCCTTCGCTGTCTTCGGTTTCTTCCCCTTTACTTTCTTCCTGTTCTTTCTCTCCCAATTGTTCTGTAACGGTCCTGTCTGATTTATCTCCTATTTTCCTCTGCAAAACGGCAACCCGTCACACACGAGACAATTAGAGAAAATCGGTAATTGAGCATAGGCGCTTTTCACACGTATATGCAAATGTGTTAAGGCAACTCTGCGAAAACATTACCATATAAGGAGCGTGACGTCACGACCGTGGGAAAATTTATTGTTTACAACAGAAAATCGTTAATTATAAAGTTTTTTAAACGAACAAAAGTATTTCTTAGTTAAATTTGATGCGCTGATTCTGAATTTCATGTTGATATAACTCTCAAATCGATATTTGTTAGTCAAATCTAATCTACAAGTAAACATTGTTACTTATTTTGTAATAAACAATGATATTGTTATTTCGAGCATACGATTACAATCTCGACGTATTGAAACAGAAAAGCAAGAATTTGACACTTTGATAACTAATTACCCATTAAGTTATCAATAAATAAACAATTTATAATTTTTTTAAACAATTAAAATGACACGGTTAGATAGAAAATCAATCATAAGTATCTGTAAAATTGATGATTATGATTGTTACTAATTTGCTGATTTTTAAACCGCTAAAAAAGAAAATTACAAATCTGTTTTTTAATTATTATTCAAAATTAGAGAGCAACATTAATCATCTTTTATATGGATAACAATCTTCTAACCACAAGCGATTTTTCCATGTAAAAATTTTCCATAATTTTATTGTAAAAATGGCGTAATTTGATTATTAAATTGTATAGCTTATAACTTTAAGAGACGATTTTTCCTAGAGATGCAATTTATGTTAAAAAATTCATCTTTTCCATTTTAATTTTTTAAATCGTATAATTGTAATTTCGATCGAGCCATTTTGCGATAAAACGTGTACAAAATTTGCGTCAAAGAAAAAAATAGCGTAGAAAGGAGCCCATTTCGCATGTATAAATTCGCTCGTCGCTGCGGAAAAAGGACTCACTTTCCTACCTTGCTTAGCAGCGCGAGCACTGTGTAGAAATAAAGCCTCAGCTATTTCCTGAGACGAATTTCTTTTCAGTGGTTAGCCTGTTGAACTCCTTTCCTAACGATCTCTAAGAGCTTAACTCATGAGACTATTTCTCTCATGAGAAAAAAGCAGCCTTAGAGATCTTCCCTCCTGAAACATATCGATTGTTGAGAAGTCAAATTGAGTAGCAATCGCGGCGCTGTCGGACCTCTCCCCGATAGATGCGATTGCTATCAATTGCACTTCGAAGCAGCTCATCGAGTTGGCAAGCCTCGTGGTTTGCCACTCGAAAGATTTTCTTTTGATTATTTAGATTGCGCGCGTGTCAACTTCTTGCTTTTCTCGGAGACGTTATTGCGAATTTAATGTAAAGAGTCCGAACTAGTATTTTAATAACGCGAGATATATTCAAACGTTACAGTTCCTTGAAGTGCTTTATCCATTCTTCTTTTCCTATATTTTCATCTAATACAATTCTTTTCTTCCTATTGCCATTCACTTTATCCCAGAATTTTTTTCTCGTCTTATCTGTTCTTATTTCTTCTGCCACTCTTTTCCCTTCATCTTCTTTTGCTTCTCTTATTTCCTCTCTGTATTCTCTCTTTGCTTCTAGGTATTTGCCTCTGTCTCCTTCCCCTTTTCTTACCTTATTTAACTCTGCCATCACCCTATCACTTTTTGCCTTAAATTTTTTTCTCCACCAGCTTTTTTTTTGATCCTTTTTTTTTCCTTATCTTCTTTTTTACAACTGCGTTCTTCACTCTATTTTTTATATCTTTCCATTTATCTGTTCCCTCTATTGCGTCTATCCATCTCTGATACTCCCTTATACCTTCTTCACTCCAGTCGTCTATCATTCTTTCTTTCTCTTCTTTTCTTTCTTCCGCTATTTTGTCTCCCAATTCCACCTCTATTGGTAAGTGGTTCGACTTTACCTTCTCCTTTATTTGAACCTTTTTTATCGCCTCATCACCTTCCTCGTTACCTACTACATAGTCTATCGTTGACATTCCTCTCGCTCCTATATATGTTATTTCTCCCTCTTCATCTCCTTCTTTTCTCCCATTCGTTATCACTAAGCCCATTTCTCCTAGCCATTTTATCATTTCTTCTCCCTCTGCGTTTAACACTTTATCCTTGACCTTAATTTCTTCTAGGTTTTCTTCTGTCTCCCATTCCCTTCCTTCGTTTCCTGTTCTTGCGTTAAAGTCTCCTCCTATAATTATTGTTTTTCCTCTGTTCTCCTCTCTCTCTTCACTTAGGTATTCATAGTTTTCCTTCTTCTCATGTTACATATACACCGATGCTATCATGTATTCCCTCCCTCCGATCTTTATTTCTCCTACTATTACCTCACTTGTCCTTTCTTTCTTCCATTCAACCTTATTCATCCCTGTCCTCTCTCTTACCGTCATTGTTCCTCCCCCTATTTCTCTCCCCATTCTTCCTTCCCTTCTTGAGTCCCTCCACTCTATGCTGTACCCTTTCAGTTGTTTCTCCACACCAGTTCTTGCCCCTTGCCTCTTCACCCAGGTTTCCGTTAGCCCTATTATATCGAATTCCCTAACATATTCCCAGTCGTCTTCCTCCATGCTCCTAACCCCCGCCACGTTTCAGAATAGTATATTTACTGCCTTTCTCCCCTCTCTCTCCCTTCGCTCCTCTCTCTCTCTTTTATCCCTATTGTTTTCGAAACCCTTCTACCCCCTTTCCTACCATTTTTTCCTCTCTCTCGCTCTACCACCATTCTTCTTCCTCTGATTTCACCCCGTTATGCCACATCTTTACCTCTTTACCTTTACTTCTTATTTCTTTCGCTTTCCTTCTTACTTCCTCTCTTATCCTTCTCTGCTTCCACGTCCAGTCCTGATCTATGTATATCTTTTTCTGTGCCAAATTCTTTTTCTTCGTCATAATTCCTTCTTTTTGTTCCTATGACGCGCATCTAATTTGCCACATATTTTTTCTTCTTTCTCTCCGATCATCTCTCTCAGCTGTTCCTCCTATTCTTCTCAGATTCACTATCTCCTTTCATTTCTAGTACCTCCCTTAACCAGACCTCTGCCTCTCCCTTCTTTTCCCATCTTAACTCACCCTCTAAGTCTGTCACTATTATATTGTTTATCCTATTTGCTCTATCCATTTTTTCTCTCATATGCTCTAATTCTTCCTTATTGCCTACTTCTGTTCCTCTTTGCTTCTTGTTTCCTCCTTCTATGCTTTCTTTTAGTTTCACGCACTCCTCTTCCAACTGGTCCATCCTCTCTCCCCATTTTTCCTGCAGTTACTTTTCTCTACGTTCTGCTTTTTCCCTTTCTTCTTTCGTCTCTTTCTTTCTTTCTTCTCTCTCTCTCTTGTTCTTACCTAACTTTTCCTATTTCCTTCTCCCACCTTTCTTCTCTTCTTTTCCCCTCTGCCTCCATTCTTTCCATTTTTCCCATTATTTCTTTAAACATTTCTGTCCATTCTTTTCTTTCCTACTCCCATATCTCTTTTAATTCCCTTATGTCTGTCCGTATCTTTTCCATTATATCTTCTGCACCACTACTTTTTCCCACTTCTCTTATAGTGTTATCCAATCTTTCTCCCCCCTCCCCATCCATCTCGCTTCCCTCGCTCTCACTCTTGCATCTCTTTGCCTCTCTCATTTCTCCTCTATTATTCTCCCTCAGCCCCTCCCCGCTCTCTCTCCCCCTTACCACCTTTACTCTTTTCTTCTTTTCCTCCTCTGGGCCTTTCTTATCCAACCTTCCACCTTTATCTCTTAATTTTTCTGTTGTCACAAATCTTTTCATCCTATCCCGTACGCCTTAATTCGACTCTCTATAACCACCCATGATCCCACCTTTATTCCCTGTCTTACCTTTTCTGTCTCTGCCTTTACTTCTTACCGCCCCTCCTCTCTGCCTGCCTTTACCCCTTTCTGATTTTCTCTCTTAACCTCAACTTTTATTTTTTTTCTTTATTCCTTTCTCTCTGCTTTTTCCTGCTCTTCTCCAGGCTGCTCTCTCTCTCTCTTCTCCACTCCTCCTCCACCTCCACGTCCTTTTCACCTCTATTTCTCTCCTTAAACACTTTTCCTCTTTGACTTTCTCACCAAAACTCGCGCTCACATCCAAGACACGTCCACACTCCCCTCGAGTGAAATCTAACCCCGCTGACATACGAAAATTTCAGTAATATTTCGTGATATTAATATAATTATATAATGGGATAAGGACAGTTAATGCTATCGAAAGTCGCTGTCCTGATACCATTCCGTTAATTATAAGTTTACAACTCAGTATTACGATAGTTTATAACTAAATTAAGTCACAAATTAGTCGATACATTAAGTTAAGTAAGCACAACCCACAAATATATATATATATATATATATATATATATATATATATATATATTCATCATCTATCATCCCTTGATCATCGATCTTAATAGAGGATTATAGAAATGACTAAGATATTGTATACTCTCTTTTCTATTTAAAGTGTTTCTATGTAAGTCGATGTGCAACATTTCGGATATTTTGCGTTTCTTATAATTCTTTTCATAATCCAATATCTTAGCTTTGTCCTAGTCAAATTCGTGTGAGAGAGTTCTTCTATGTGTAGCTACTACTGTATCTGAGTCAATGTTTTTTTTGTTTTCATTTTATCTAATTTTTAAGGATCGCTTACTGTCACATATGTAGATCGTTGAACATTGTATGTAGTTAAAACTGTAGACAATACCAGTGTTGTTTAATAAATCAGATTTGAGTTTTCCTAAACGAATGAACTCTCGTAATGGTTTTTGTAATAAAGGGATTGGAGTAATGTCATGTATTTTAAACACAGAAGAACATTTTTTTTAAATATTGCAATTAATTGGAATAGCGACTGTAGGTTGTTTTTAATTTATTAATTTGTTAAAATTATTCTTCCCTTTTTTATATTTGCTAATCCGTTTGTGTATGTGTTTCTTGATAAATTCAGATGGATAATTATTCTTTTTCAGGATATTGGTAACTATTTTTAAATTGCGTGAATGAAATTTTTTGTCAGCAAGGAAAAACACCTGGTCAACTAAATTTAAAACTATATTGACTTTTTGATGAATTGTATGTTCTGAATTAAAATTCCAAATTCTGTCAGTTTGTATTGTTTTTCTAAACCAGTCAAGTTTTAATTTATTATTATTTCTGATCAATTTTAAATCGAGAAATGGAATAAAATTATTCACTTCAATTTCAAACGTAAATTGTAATCTATTATGTTCTATTTATAATCCATAAGATTCTGACGAATTTGGCAAATTCATTATTTACGACAAAATTATAATATGTTATGATAATAAAATTATAATGTAATTTTAACATATAAGACTTCTAATAAATAGAAACGCTGTAAACCAATAAACATACATTTGAATAATCAAATAAAAAAAGATATTTTTAATTTATCAAAATAATAATAATTCTCTACCGACATCATTTATTACCATGGCTCGAATTCACCCTGCTATAAAAGTTCCATTGAAAACCATTGAAGAATTTCTGAATGGTTTTCAATCTTCGATCTGAACACTCCAAATGACTATTGAATATGATTCCTCATCCAACAAGAAATGTCAAGATATTAAATACTATTGGTTCCAATAATATAGATTACTATTGATTCCTAATCGAGATTAATCATTATCAATAGAAAAATATACTATTAAAGTAATGGTTTTCAATAGGATTCAATGAAATTTCTCATGTATGTTACCCAATCGATTTCAATGGTAAAATTCGTGGTCAAATCGAAGATTTGAAACCATTCGAATGCGATAATCAATTTGATTGAATTGATATCAATGGTTTGTTATTGCAACATTCAAGTCTCGTATCGTTGAATAATTTTCAATAGTTTTGAATATGAAAGTCCTAACATTTCAATAATATGCAATAGAAAATATCAATCTAATTGAATGGGTATTAATGGTCTTTTATCGCATGATCAACTTTTTTTCTGACGTTGAATAATTTTGAATAGTTTTTAATGTGAAGATCACATCAATCCATTTATTTACAATTGAAAAAAAATCGAATACTCATTAAAAATTATATTCGAATATGTTTTTACTTAAAAACTATTAAAATTGATAAAAGTCTATTCAATCAAATCATATACGGAGTTTTTTCATTCATGACCTATATAAAATTATAATATCCAAAGCATAAGATACGATTCTTCAATTATAGTATCGAACAACTATTCAAATTTATAAAAAATCATTCAATTATGGAAATTTTTTCTTTCATCATCTAATGAAAAATTATAGAATAAAATTATATTTGATAAGTTTGTAGAATGAAGGATTATTCAAAACTATACAAACTACTTCTCAATAGAATACGATTGAGTTTTACTTGCATTTACCAATCATTAGATTTCATTAAAAAATATTCAATTGAAAATATTTGAAATTTTTTTGTTTGCCTTTCATAAGAAATGATAGAATACTATACCTCATTGAATGCGATTGGGATATTTTTGTATTGACCAATTATTAAGATTAAAAAAAAACTATTAAATGAAATATTGCTAAAGTTACAGTATTGCTTTTGCTCATATTGGCATATATGGAAAACCATTCTATAAAATATTATTGACCAACCGTGTAATTGGATAAAAATTAATATCCATATAATATGATTCAATAAAATATGATTGGACAATTATTGTATCGAAAAATTATTAAAATTCATAGAAAGATATACAATAAAATATCATTGATTAATTATTTTATTGAACTGTGATTGATATTCATTCAATGCAATTGGATAGATTATCATTGAAACCATTCCTATACAAAGTATTATTCAGAAAGATTGAATTCTATTAAATTTAATGGTAAGTTTTACTATTAGTTATGCTTACCATGAAGTATTATTGAAAATCATTCAGTTTCAATCGTCATCGGAACATTGAACCATTCAGTTCATTGATTACCATTGAATATGAATGATCCCGAATAGGAATGAATGGAACTTTTTTAGCAGGGAACCTTCTATAATATACTCGAATTTCTATATCACATAAATCAGATATCTGCGGCATTTCCTTTCAATGAAAATTAAAGATAGCTTATACATTCCAGTCTAATTTTGTATTTAACGTCATTCCAAATGAAACAGTAATGTTTCATTACTTGTAATGTTGAATTTCGTTTTCAGTTTTAAAATGAAAAAAAAATTTTCTTAACAATCATCCCTACCATAGTTAGGTGGAAGATATCTATTTTTATTCCTCAATGAATATTGACGTATGTAGTCCATTCAAAGCAGCATAACTTACTTATGCCCATTAGAATCTCCAAACTGGCATTTAGAAAGTTCAAATAACGTAATAAATAACATAAATACATTAAAGAAAGAGCGCATAAAGCATGCTAAATAACACTAGTGAGAAGATAAATTTGATTACATTTAAAAATCAAGACAGATGTATTAATAAGTCTTTATAGATTGTAACGGAGATTTAGACCACTACAATATATTAATTAATCCGAGATCAAGTAGTGGCTTGCACAATTGCAGCTCTTCGCGGGATTACGTTCTGCTACGTAAGACTGGCCCGGTAGTTCACATCGCCAGCTAGCCCGCGGAGAGCGTCGTGGGTCGCGCAGTTTAAATCGCGAAAGTTGAGTGAAGCGATAGAAAGAAAAGCCATGCAGTTTTAGTAGTATACAAATATATATAGCTTATGTACGTGTCAGTGTACAGGGCGGTTCAGAGAGAGCGGTGAGATAGGCAAACCGAGAGAGATATCTAAGGCACCATCGGTATTTAGATTAATTGAAGCCTCTCAATTACGATTCGGCAAGATTGCAAAATTCGCCTAACTGTACAGTCCCTTGTCGCGAAGGAGAGGAGGTATTGCACGTACAGTTGCACCTCACTAACTTGTCACAGTCAGAAGTCACTCTCTAGCCACGAGGCGATTTACAAAGAAAAGCTAAAACGAGGATACGCACGACCGAATGCCTCTGCACGGCTCGTGAGCTATCGGCTAATTGCCGGCCCTTCGTCACGTTGCGCGCGGCGCGTGGTTCGTCACACATATCGTTATGCCTACATCCGCACGCAGTATCTCTCTGCCGGCGCTCTCTCTTACCTATAAGTAATCGTCGTCTGCTGCTGCTAAGGAGAAATATTATTCAAATAATGTAACATTATAGATATATAATATTCTTAATATTATCGCCATATAGAGAGAGAGAGAGAGACAGAACGAGTTGACGTCAAACTCGTTATAGTATATAATATAACTTTTTTATGATTTTAATAAATTAGATAACAAACTGTATAATATTGAAAATTAATCGTTTGTTTAATAATTTCAGCTGTTAAATCTATAAAGAAGCAACATCTTGTTGAAGTGCGATCAATGGCTAATCCTCCAGCTATAGTTAAAGTGGCCCTTGAATCAATTTGTCTCCTACTTGGAGAAAATGCAAGTGATTGGAAATCTATTCGTGCAGTTATTATGAGAGACAACTTCATAAATACTATTGTATCGAATTTCAGCACTGAAAACATTTCGTGAGTATAATTTCGTTATAAATGAGGTAACAAAATTTTCTGTCTGAATTATTCTTTCAAAAATATAGTACTATCTATAGTAATATAGAGTGCGACATACGAGGGTGGTCCGATAAGTACTTAGCCTCACCGCCCGATGGCGCCACTCTCGCAAAAGAAATATTCTATCACGTAATACAACCTTTTCGATGGTTACTGTCAAGATTTCAGCTGGATCGGAGTTGTAGTTTATTTTTGAGAGCGTGTGAAAGCAAGTGTGTCCATTGATTTTTGAAAAATGGAAAAAGAGCAGTATTGATCGGTGATTCGATTCTTGTTTTTGGAAGGGAAATCGCGCAGCGAAATCAAAAAGCGCTTGGATGCTGTGTATGGTGACTTTTTTCCTTCGATGGCGACCGTCAAAAATTGGTTTAACGAGTTTCAACGTGGTCGCACGTCGATTTTTGAAGAGCCACGTCCAGGTGCTCCGAAAGCGGCTACCACGGAGGATAACGTGACAAAAATTCACGATCTCGTATTGGTAGATCGACGATTGAAGGTGCGCGAGATAGCTAAGATCGTAGGCATCTCAAAAGACCGCGTGGGTCATGTCCTGCATGAAATTTTGCGCATGAGAAAGCTGTTGGCGCGATACTTAAGCGCAATCCGAAGGAGTTTCTGCGTCGTTTCGTGACATTCGACGAAACATGGATCCACTGGTATACACCAGAGACCAAGGAACAGTCGAAACAGTGGACTTTACCCGGCGAAAGTGCTCTGAAGAAGGCGAAGACTGCCCCATCGGCCGGAAAGGTGATGGCCACCGTTTTCTGGGATTCACAAGGTGTGATCTACATCGACTGCCTGGAGAGGTGCAAAACGGTCAGAGGACTGTACTATGCCGAATTATTGGGCCGATTCGACGTCGAATTACAAAAAAAACGGCCCCATTTGGCGAAGAAAAAAGTGCTCTTCCACCATGACAACGCACCGGCTCACACCTCCGCCGTCGCCATGGCCAAATTGGTCGAATTAGGCTACGAACTGCTGCCCCATCCACCGTATTCTCCAGATTTAGGCTCGTGCGACTTCTTTTTGTTTCCAAACTTGAAAAAGTCACTCGCCGGCAGAAATTTGAGTCGAATGAGGAGGTAATCGCTGCCACGGAGGCCTACTTTTCAGACCTCGAGGAAACGTATTTTTCAGACGGGTTAAAGAAGTTGGAGCATCGCTGGGCTAAGTGTATCGAACTAGAAGGAGACTATGTTGAAAAATAAAACGCCACTTTTCCAAAATTTTCGTTTTTCTTTTGTAGGCTAAGTATTTATCCCACCACCCTCGTACATACGTAATATGAAATCTAATTGAAAACTACTATACAGGCTGTTCAAAAAATAACGAAATATCTGGAGAAATTACGTAGTAAACTATTATTTTGGAAAGATCAAGGTCATTCTATGGATAAGTTCATGAGCAATCAATTATTTTCCTTGAATTTGACCTTGAGCGTCTTCCTCAATGATATTTCAAAGTCAACTTTGTTTTCTTAAATGATAAATTTTGTAATAATTGAATGAAGGGAAATAGTGAGAGATGGAAATTCATTTAATTTTAATTATATTCAGTAACGTTTCCTCAGCACACTTGCTGAACTCTTCAGGCTTTATTAACAAAAAAACAACAAATTATTAACAATAAAGTTGCAAATGTAATTTTAAAGGCATATTATTATATGTATATGTGTGTACCTGATTTCTTTCGTAGTCAAATTATTATACGTTGAAACGAATAGTTTGTAGCCAGTCACGTTACAATACAGTAAGAAATCAAGTATTTCAACACATATATATATATATTCTTCATCTATCATCCCTTCCTTATCAATTTTAATGAAGGCTTATAAATATGACTAAAATATTGTATACTCTCTTTTCTATTATATATAAAGTGTTTTTATGTAAGCCGATATGCAACATTTCGGATATTCTGCGTTTCTTGAAATTCTTTTCATAATCGAATATCTTAGCTTTGTCCCAGTCAAATTTGTGTGAGAGAGTTCTTCTATATGTAACTACTACTGTATCTGAGTCAATGTTTTTTTTGTTTTCATGTTATCTAATTTTTAAGGATCGCTTACTTTCACATGTGTAGACCGTTGAACATTGTATGTAGTTAAAACTGTAGACAATACCACTGTTGTTTAATAAATCAGATTTGTGTTTTCCTAAACGAATGAACTCTCGCAATGGTTTTTATAATAAAGGGATTGGAGTAATGTCATGTATTTTTAACACAGAAGAACATTTTTTTTAAATATTGCAATTAATTGGAATAGCGACTGTAGGTTGTTTTTAATTTATTAATTTGTTAAAATTATTCTTCCCTTTTTTATATTTGCTAATCCGTTTGTGTATGTGTTTTTTGATGAATTCAGATAGGTAATTATTCTTTTCCAGGATATTAGTAATTATTTTTAAATTGCGTGAATGAAATTTTTTGTCAGCAAGTAAAAACACCTGGTCAACTAAATTTTTAAACTATATTGACTTTTTGATGAATCGTATGTTCTGAATTAAAATTTAAAATTCTGTCAGTTAGTGTTATTTTTCTAAACCAGTCAAATTCTAATTTATTTTTATTTCTACTCAATTTTAAGTCGAGAAATGGAATAAAATTATTCATTTCAATTTCAAACGTAAATTGGCTTTATTGGTTGATATTGTAATGGAAGACTTAGAGAAATATTACCTGAACGTGTTGTGGAATAAATATCAAAGTAATCCTGTTTTCTACTATAGATATGTTGATAATACTTTGATGTGCGTTTCGAAAGATAAAACTGATTTAGATGTGAAGACGTTCAATTCTTATCATAATAGATTATAATTTACGTTTGAAATTGAAATGAATAATTTTATTCCATATTTGGACTTAAAATTGAGCAAAAATAATAATAAGAATAGAATTTGATTAGTTTAAAAAAAACAACACAAACTGACAGAATTTTAAATTTTAACTCAGAACATACAATTCATCAAAAAGTCATTATAGTTTAAAATTTAGCTGATCGGGTGTTTTTACTTGCTGGCAAAAAATTTCATTCACAAAATTTAAAAATAATTACTAATATCCTGGAAAAGAATAATTACCTATCTGAATTTATCATAAAACACATACACAAATGGATTAGCAAATATAAAAAAGGGAAGAATAATTTTAACAAATTAATAAATTAAAAACAACCTACAGTCGCTATTCCAATTAATTGCAATATTTAAAAGGAAAGGTTCTTCTGTGTTAAAAATACATGACATTACTCCAATCCCTTTATTATAAAAACCATTACGAGAGTTCATTCGTTTAGGAAAACACAAATCTGATTTATTAAACAACACTGGTATTGTCTACAGTTTTAACTACATACAATGTTCAATGGTCTACACATGTGAAAGTAAGCGATCCTTAAAAATTAGATAAAATGAAAACAAAAAAAACATTGACTCAGATACAGTAGTAGTTGTGACGAGAGCAGGCCGTTTGCCCGTCTCTCGTCCGCGTTTCTCCCTCCCCCACTCGGCTAAGCGTGGTGGCCAACGTTGGGCGCATTTAAGTATGCGCCTAACACTTGGTCTTTTGTTTCAGCGCCAAGGACGAGCCAGCGCAGTTGAGCGCAAGAAAAGTTGAAGAGCGCGGAGAGAGAGTGAGAGAAAGAGAGAGAGAGAAAGAGAGTATTAGGCCTATGCAGGGATTGGCAGGCGCGCAACGCGTGACCGATAAGCGACGCGTCGCGTGCCGCCTAACTAATAGGTCAAGGTAGGGAGAGGAGCGAGCGCCGCAGAGCGACTGCAAGAGGCGCGCAAGAATTAGTGCGTGAGAGAGTCGCAGCCGAGCCTTACGAGAGTGAGGGAGTCTAAGCCTAGTCTTGCTAGAGTGCGGAAGTCCGAGCCCAGCAGAGAGAGCAGTTTGGGATAGCCGGAAGGAAGGACGATTAACCCTACCGGCAACGGCTTTGCCAGCAACAACAGCCAGCCCACCTGCCAAGAGAGTCAACGCCACCGACGGAGACCTGGTCAGCGACAGCGGGTAGCGACGATCTGACCAGCGACGACGGCCGGTACGTCCTGCGGCAGCACATCGCCCAGGATTCTCGACGTTGCAAGGAACAAGAAAAAAAGGTCAAGTCTTCCTTTTCTTCTTTCTCTCTACACTCTCTCTCTCTGTTGATGCGACGACCGGTGCGCGGTGAAAGAGATAGCCTGGCACTCACGTGCCGGCTATCTGAAGGTTCGCGCTAAGGTTAATTTGTAGTGATATAAGTTGCGACCGGTGAATTGTCCAGGCGCCCACGTGCCGGGCAATTTCCCGGTATTAGTCCGCGTAGTTTTAAGTAAGTTTGTAATAGGTTAAGTGTGCGATTTGGTATTAATGAAATGCGAAATATTCAGTTGCGATTATCTTAAGCAGTTTATTGTTCGATTTTTAGTTTGTTAGTCGGTAATTTAGATTATGTTATGCGCGCGTTTGTTCAGTGTGAATGATTATTAATAATAATAGGTTGTAAGTGAGATTTGGTTCTTGTCTGTGTATAATTTATTTATCAGCCTCCCCTCATTCTTCCCTCTCAATTGTCATGAGCGAAAGCGCCTCACTTACCCCGCAAAAGAATTGGTAACAAAGGATTAAGTTTTGTTACATAGTTACATATAGAAGAACTCTCTCACACAAATTTGACTGGGACAAAGCTAAGATATTCGATTATGAAAAGAATTATAAGAAACACTTTACATAAAAACACTTTAAATAGAAAAGAGAGTATGCAATATCTTAGTGATATTTATAAGCCTTTATTAAGATTGATGAGGAAGGGATGATAGATGAAGAATATATATATATATGTGTTGAAATACTTGATTTCTTACTGTATTGTAACGTGACTGGCTACGAACTATTCGTTTCAACGTATAATAATTTGACTACGAAAGAAATCAGGTACACACATATACATATAATAATATGCCTTTAAAATTACATTTGCAACTTTATTGTTAATAATTTGTTGTTTTTTTGTTAATAAAGCCTGAAGAGTTCAGCAAGTGTGCTGACGAAACGTTACTGAATATAATTAAAATTAAATGAATTTCCATCTCTCACTATTTCCCTTCATTCAATTATTACAAAATTTATCATTTAAGAAAACTATAAGGGAATCAAGACAGTATCGTACGTGTCAACTTTGTTTTTTTAAATAAAAATCCCTATTTTGACCCACGGAAATGGAATGATCGGGAAATTTTACATTCAAAAATGTATTAAGATTATGAGGCATGGGGTCATAGCGTTATAAGGTCATTGAATCACGGAGATCCAAGCCTCTAGTTTTGAGAACGGCATTCGAGAAAGCGGAAAATTTAACATTTAAAATTGTACTCAGGTTATTGGAGCGTTAGGTAATTGGGTCATTGGTTCATAGAGTCATAGGGTCATCGAGTCCTAGGGCTTCAAGCCTCTAGTTTTGAGAACGGAGATTTTACGTTTAATATTGTACTGAGGTTTGATTTAACGAAGACCTTTAAGATTAGCTGATGGTTTTTAGGTTTGATCCAAGTACGGGCTGGGTATACGTAACCTTTAAGGTCATTTGTTTTATATTTAACGTTAACCAGAAACAACGATATCGACGTAGTGAAATCTGTTTTCTTTGAGGTGCTTAATTTACGTGAGTCCCCTTTGCCTCTGACGTTCGGGGTGTTTCATTTACGTGATTCCCTTTGCCTCTCACGTTCCGGGTGTAACCGCTTAGTAACGATTTCCCTGTCGCTTCTGGCATCTCGCTGTCTGCGTGTGCTATCATTAAACCTGAAGATTCGATGTATTTGTGTTAGTGTATTACTCATGCTCGTTTTCTATGATTTGAGGTACGAATAAGAGGCTTAACCTTTTAACGTCACATGGACACTTTTCGGATGTACCGTCTTCGAGTTCATTTCTAAACCTGAAAGTGCTTAACAATAAAATCTTGTGGAACCTTACCTACTATTTTTGAGGTCGCTTTTTTCAATGATGCAATTCAAATTTTTTAAAAGTTGCATTTTTAAATATTTTTTTGCAAAATAAAGTGAAAAAACACAATAATTTTAGTCTTACTACTTTAGTAATCCCGATTTTCACCGGGTTATCGTTATATTTTTTATTAAAAATGATATTAAACGCGTCTACGATTGTTATACTTTCAATCTATGTGCTCATTTTTTTTTAACCGTTGTACGAGGTTTGTCCGGAAAGTATCGGGCCTACCTTTATATTTTCGTGCTAGTGTTATTCTTTATCATCTGGTGGGTGGCCTCCCTCAAAGTAATCCCCACTTGATTGAATAACCCGGTTCCATCGATGTTTCCACTTTTCAAAACAGTCCTGAACCTCACTTTTAGGAATAGCCTTAAGTACACTCGTCGCATTGTTTTCAACCGTTGTTTTATCATCGAATCGGTGTCCTTTGAGTGGTTTTTTTGTTTTGGAAACAGCCAAAAATCAAAAGGGGCTATGTCGGGACGCTATGGAGGTTGTCGAAGCAATGCGATATTGTGTTTGCTCAAAAACTGCTGCACTAGATTGGAGGAATGCGCTGGCGCATTATCGTGATGGAGAAGCCAGTCACCAATTTCCCAAAAGTGCGGCCGTTTTCTTCTTACTGCATCACGCGAACGTTTCAAAATTTGAACGTAGCATTCTTTATTGATTGTCTGACCTGTTGGTGCATATTCGTGATGTACAACAACTTCACAATCGAAAAAAACAATCAACATTGACTTAACATTGCTCCGACTTTGACGTGCTTTTTTTGGTCTTGGCGATTCAGAATGCTTCCACTGTGAAGATTGTTTTGTTTCAGGATCATAACCATAAACCCATGATTCATCACCTGTAATAACTTTTCTAAGCACATTATCATCATTATTGACCATTTCCAGATTGTCCAGAGCGATTTCTAAGTGAATGTTCTTCTGCTCTGCTGTGAGCAATTTTGGGATGAATTTCGCACACACGTGTTTCATTCCTAAATTTTCGGTTAAAATTTCTGAAATGATAATTTTTGGTATCCCAAGGTCTTCGTCTAGTTCTCGCACAGTCATACGACGATCTTGTTCGATTGCAAGTCGCACCCGCTCAACATTATCTGCGGTTTTTGTCGTCGAAGGTCGGCCCGAACGAGAATCACTATCGACAGAAGTGCAGCCATCCATGAACCGTTTATACCACTCTTTTATTCGTGTTATGCTCATACACTCGCTTCCGAAGGCCTTTTGCATCATTTCAATAGTTTCCGAACTCGTTTTTTCGAGTTGAAAGCAAAATTTGATGCAAATTCGTTCATCTTGTTTTTCAGTCATTTTTGACAATATTAAAATCCGACCAACGCGAAAAAGGCACTGTAAAGAAAGATACGCTGCGCATGAACTATACGTCCGGCAGGTGTCAGTAAGTAACCAATAGATTCGTGAGGCTTTACTATTGACGTTTCTGTCTGGTAAAGGTCGCTCGAACACTATGACGCGAAGATATAAATGTAGGCCCGATACTTTCCGGACAGATCTCGTATACATTTGTAGAAATGTAGTCGAAGCAGTGATAAATTCTTGCAAATTTGGAATACCCGGGATCTTTCATTAGAGCTTGTTTTTTACAACCATCATGCAAGATATATATGGTTTCCAACATTTTTATGGATGTTGATTACGAAATTCTAATTATTTTTGTACAATTAATTTATTTAAACAATTTGCTTAAATAATTTTTGCAATTTCTTAATTGTTAATTCACGCGGTCCTTCGCTAGAACTCTCCGCTGACGCGTAATCGCGTTTTACTTTGTAACGGCGGTCTTTCACCGTTCGGACAATGAGGTGAATTAGTATGTTGAAGAATTATAGAGTATATGTATGTGTGTTAACTGGAATTGATTAATTGTTAGCTACGCCTATTCCCGCTCTTTCCACGACGTGGGCGCGAGAAATTTTGCCCTTTCATACCCTTGTGAAGTAGTAGAACCTTCCAGATATTCCCCTTGTAAAAAATTAGTGAGCGATTTTTTTTAACCATGGGGAATTAAAGAAACGCCTGACATAGTCTCCCTTGTGGGGATCCGGGGATCACGCGCGTGAAGGGAATAGGCGTTTTCTTTGTTCGTTCATATGTGGGAATTTAGGAATTCGTCGTGGTTGGTGTGATAAGTTTTGAAAATAAGTTTGACCGTTTAAAGTCGAGAGAAGTTTGCTTAACATAAAGTATGTTTATAAATACTATATATTTCCATTTGTTTACAAATGGAAGCAGGCATTGAAGGTTACGAGCCCATCAGGTGTGAAGGTATAGAACGGAAATATTGAATGCCCGTAGAGTTTGGGACATACTTTTCGTTTCCCTTGGTTAGTATATCGTCACGAAGTTCGTCAGGAAGTGTAGAATCGAGCGAGTACCGTTTATTACGTAGAGAGGGAAAAAGTAAAGTGATCGACGGTGCGTGCTAGTTCACCGACGTCACAATATGCAAAGGTTTACAAAAAGTATCTTGGCTCGTTCGCGGATTTCCGCGGAGAAAAAATAATTTTTTCTGCATTGCACTACATTTTGTACAGCATTTTTTCCAAATTGAATTGTCACGAGTATTAAAAGTTACATTGCAATAAATGGTCCCTTATTTTTTTAAATTTCCGTAGTCGACAATATCGAAATAGTGTAAGTAGAAGCTAGGCTTTGTATGCGTTTTTTCAGCGTTAGAAAAATGTTGGACAATTTCTGATGCCAGATTTGGATTTATAGTAGCAAATTGTATAAAATACTTTGCTTTGAAATCAATTTTGAAACAGTTAAGACTGGTAAAAGTTGAAAAAAAATCGTAAAAATTTGGTTGCATTTAATTTCGATGGTCATTTGAATGTCATATAATAGAACTATCATCTCTATAGTATTTTTCTGTGATTGTACATCAGTCTCGATTTTATTTACTTCTTGGTTCATATTTTTGGTTTCACTCTAACAAGGGAAGGCAGGGAGGTGTCCGTCACCGATTTTCTTCAAACTTTGCATACGATTAGAGTATCGAAAAATATTGGACACGTATTTTTTTGTAGCGGCCCATACGGTAATTTAGATGGTAAAAATAGGGTTGCCAATTATAATTATCTACATACGCTTGAAGTGCATGAGTTGGCGAGATGCTAAATTCAAATTATCATATCTTGGTGAAAGAAAAAGATATCTGAACGATTCAAAATTCATTTTGAAGGGAAAGACTCATACTTTAAGATATATTAATTAGTTTGACCGAAAAAAATTATCTTATGATCTTAAATAACCTCAAATATGTGGAAAAGTCGTGTTTTTTGCAGTTGAAAAGATTTATAGTGTTTCTTTTGTAATGTTTTTCGTTCTTTCAAATGGGAAACTCAGTTTTTTTGGTCCAATTCCAAAAATTGACCCAAATCTGGCTCAACTTGAAATTTTCAAATGGAAACTACTGTTGCTTATGGCAGATTCGAATTATGGGGGAATTTACACGTTCAAACGTGATATCAAATTTTACCGAAAAAATTTGTATTTTGAGTCCCAAAGTGGCAATAAAAAAACATTTTATTATATATTTTGTTTATTATAAATATTATTTATTTATTTTTTTTAATAATTACATTCATATACATATTAACATTGTAACGGGGTGGACCGTTTAATTATTTTTATTCGCGCGACTTTATTGAAAGGGCGAATGTAATCATCTATGCTCAAAACGCAATCCGGAGAGCATGGGGAGACAGGCGTCAGTCAACCAGTAAATCTATTAATCTATAAGAAAGTGAGTGGAAGCAATAAGAAGTAAGCGAGTCGAAAACACTTGTTAGTAACACGAACAGAACCTTTTATTATCACTCAAATACTACATAAGGTCGGCCTGCTGGTTTGTTCACATCGACGCTCGCTCATCGACAACACGTATTGTCGAGACGCTCGCTGCTCTTTGTTATTGGAGCTGTTACATGCACGCTTCGAATGCCGGAAATTAATTGTTGAACATGCAGCCGCGATCGCGAGATTAAGCTGGCCAGCTTACCTTGATATTGCAGACGTTCGAAGGAAACGATAGAGTCACACACTGCGAGAAGACAGTTATTGTTAGCGTCGCGGGTCGCGAATGCGCGCACACACGGCTTCACCCTCGATGGCGAAACCTCACATACTCTGCCGGTCTCGTGGAGGGCGGCGTTTCTCCGCCGGCTCAAGTCTCTCCTTTCGTAAGCACACAGCACCTCGTCAACTGCGATCACTCTCCTGGATCAATGGCACGGATGATCTTCGTGGGTTTTCGGTGTTGGCGGCACGTAGATCGGTAGTAGCGAAACGAAAGAGCGAACGTGCGTGAAGATGGTCAATGCTTCACTCCATGGCTCGATCTCTAGCTCACGTATCAGTAATCGGCGTCGTAGTTGCGGGTGAGCGTGACGATGACCAGTGCTTCACTAGTCCAATTTCAAGCGCGCGCGTTCCGTCTGCTCGCGCGCCGAGTTCGTCACATTCCTCATCTTTCCAGTAGGTGCTGCCCCCGCGAGCAGCAGTTAGGTTATATTACTAGCGCTAATTTGACGCTTACCGTCACAACATATATAAAATACAACTTTCAATTTATCCCGTACATATGTTTGATATTTTTGAGAATTATTTTATATAATTATAGTATATAAGTCTTACAATAATGATACTCTGTAAAAAAATGATTGAAGCATAACTTTTTTTTACACCAACTACAAATTATAATTGCAATGTTATCTTCGTAGGTACATCTTCTTTTATGGCAAAGCAAAATTCAACAGGATTATCAAATTTTGAAGGTCTATCAATATAACCACTTTTGAACCATGCATACTTAAAAGTATTATGATACCTCGGAGAAGATAACTGATTATGTACGAGGGATTGCATTTTTATGATAAAATTTCTTTCGTGTAAATTGATATTGTATTGCATTAAAATAATAAAATCAGATAGCTTTCTTACAAAATTCTTCCAGAATCGAAAACCATAAACATCCAAAGGCTAAATTTCACCTGTGTTGCCAGGTGGTATTGTCATTACCATTAAACTTACTTGTTCCGGTACAACTTCTTATACGGTATTATTACATTGTCCACTCCAAGAGTCTAAAAGTAAGACCGATGAATTCCCAGTATTTTTTAAAAATACTTCTAGCATCCACGTCTGAAGCAGTTGCTTAGAAAGTTTTTCAGATGTAGAAGCTCGTATTAATACATTTTCTGGTGTAAATAATATCTGTCTAACTCGAGGCCCAAAGTCTCCACTTGCTTCTTTCAATACTAAAAATAAAGGTAAATGCAAATTACCCTCTGCTGATATAACAGGTTGAATAGTGTAGCTGTATGTTAAGGAAGACAGTGATTGTGTTATGCTTTGAATTTCTTTCAGTCCTCTATAATTTAATGTTCTACCACTGTGAATCTCCAAATTAAATCCACTCTGATCAGAATTATATACATTGCTTGCACCGTATCTTGTAAGCAATTGTTTAATTTCAACTCTAAAAGTTTCACATAGATTTTTAATTTCATCAATATTTTTCAATGAATCTGTTGTAACAAATTCAGTGATTTTTCGAGATACTATATTATGTTTTTTTTTAAATTGCCAGATCCACCAATTTGATGCTTTGAACAAAGGCATAGCTATTTCAGCTTTTTTTTGTAAAGCCCATCTTTTCAAATCAATATCATGTACAGTTATCTTCGATATCATAGCTTCATTAAAATTATTAAAAACATATTCTGATATTTTGAATAATTTATCATATCTACTGCCTCCTGCTTTAACTTGCTGTTTCCATCGTCGTAATTGTCGCTCGCTAGTTACTTGTTTGTATTTGTGCTTTACAGTATTAAATGAATAAGGCTTACCTTTTCCACTCAACCAAAACTTTACTGCTTCTTCTTTATATTTAAAGTCAATTTTGTCTTGCTCACATGGATTATTTAATTCTTCTAGAAAATCCTCAGATTTTTCGTTTTCCATGTACTCAATAGCTTCTGGATACATTTCATTTTCATCGCAAAAATACAATGTCCTTTCTTCTTGAACATCAACATCAGAATTTTCTGCATGCTGTCTTATTATTTTCTCCAGTATGTTGTGCAATTGCATTTCTTCGTTACTGATTTAAAACTTTGGTTCGCCATTATTGCTCCGATCAAATGTCATTGAAAGTAAGATTGTTACAACTTTTGCATCAACAGGCATCTTTTAAATATATATATAGTATCCAATATGTACGAATAGTGAAAAGTCTGATTTGAAAAGTCACGCAATCAAATTCTGAGCACAGAATTTTCGATGATAGTAAAACTAATTATTTTCAAGTAGTCTTAACAATTTTATGAACAAAAAAATAAAACAATAAAACAATAAAAATAAAACATATAAAACATGCTTTTATATGAATTGTATATCTAAATGCATTGGCACTTACTGAATATATACAGGTGTTATGTTATACAAGTACAATTTTAAACTAAACTCGACCTTTCATAAAACGTGTTTTTATATTTTTCCTTATGAGCAAAATAAAATAATATTATAAAGATAACAAAAACCGTACAACATTGTCAAAAATATCGAGTGGTTAACTATTGCGGCACTGCTTCCGCATATTAGTATCAATATGATTAATCAATCGCGGTTTCCGCATTTGCAGTGGTCAACAAAAGAATAACAACAAAGTGTCTGCAATATTTTTATTACTATTATTGTTATATATATAATTAATGCTGTCAAAATACAAAATTATTTATTTGGTGATAAGATTTTATATTCATATGCACGTCAATGTAATACATGGATTATAGGTATACAATACGATGAGGAACATAAGAAAATCAATAACAATTCATAATAATACATATCCTAATAATAACAATATAATAATAATAACAGAAATCATAATAAACTGTCAACTGGTTGATAACAGTTTTTTCAGAAAAATTTTTAACTATAATAAAATTATTTTTTGAGCCAGAAAAACTGCGTAAAAATCATTTTTCAAAAAAATTTGCATAATATTTATAATAAACAATAGAAAAAAATTAAGAAACAAAAACAAGCGAAGTTTGTGAAATTCAAAAAGTCCCAAAAACCACATTTTTATTTTTGGTACCACTTTGGGACTCAAAATACAAATTTTTTCGGTAAAATTTTTTACATATATTAGAGGTTATGTAAGATCATAAGATAATTTTTTTCGGTCAAACTAATTAATATATCTTAAAGTATGAGTCTTTCCCTTCAAAATGAATTTTGAATCGTTCAGATATCTTATTCTTTCACCAAGATATGATAATTTGAATTTAGCGTCTCGCCAACTTATGCACTTCAAGCGTATGTAGATAATTATAATTGGCAACCCTGTTTTTACCACCTAAATTACCGTATGGGCCGCTAAAAAAAAATACGTGTCTAATATTTTTTGATACTTTAATCGTATGCAAAGTTTGAAGAAAATCGGTGACGGACACCTCCCTGCCTTCCCTTGTAAGTCGAGATATTTGATTTTTTTACACATAAAAAGAAAATGGTGCATAGTGCGGCTTTGCTGGACTTTGGAACGCATGTCTCGGTGGTAGATTCAGTGATAGAAGATAAATTGAGGACCCGATTGATACAGCTAATTTTCGTAAAAGAAATCTTAAAAAAAAATCGATGATGTGCGGCGATTTAAAGTTAGACTTTGAATTGGGCGGTAGGTGTATATTTTGATAGTAAGCGCTTACTGTCAAATTACTTATTGTGATTACTCTGAACCAAAATATAATTTTAATAAAGTAGTAAGCTTGGAAGAAATGGCGTTTGAACATCGATTACGAAAATCGTCAGTGGCGAGGGGATGATCACGGTGGTTGGTACCTTCTCGCGGATTCCGCAGGTCGTGCGGTAGACGTGTTTGCTGATTGTACTGGTTTGACGTGTTATGAGAAGATTCAGCAGGAGTAGATCCTGGCGTTGGTCCGTCGAATTGTCCTAAGCAAGAAGAATACCTGGTGGTAATGGGTACTGAAAATTCCGTTAGTTTTCTTACTGAAAATTGACTCGTGTCAATACAAAGTAAAAGTTCGGGGACAGATTGAGAAAAATAAGATTTGGCGTATTAAAGATTCGTCGGATATTGCCGTTGACTTCTTGAGATCGTTGAAAGCTGAGCGTGAAATTTTGTAGAGAGATAGGAATGACCAAGTGATTTGTTGAGTTTTTCTTCGTTTCTTTTTTTTATTTGACTAATACTATTTAAAGTATAATTTATACCAAGATTTGATTGGAAATTGATATAATTTAACTTAGCAAATTTTTAGCTGACTTTTGTTGAAAACTGAAGAGTCACTGCAGAGCAGTGCAAGCGACGGACTCCAAATTCCTTCTAAAGAGAAAAATCGAATGCGAAAACTAGAAGCACCGAACATGCAAACTCATGGAGGTGGGAGCAACAATGGTAATTGAACCTATGCGCATATAGATAACCACGCGAAAATATTAGCGCGTAATTTGATTTAAATTGCTTATTAACTAAAATTTTTTAATTAATTAATGTATTTTGGTATTTAAGCGATTTGTTGATTGTAAGCGCGGATTTTGAGTTATTTGAGATGGTTTGAGCGGGTGTTGTGTCGTTTGGTCAAGGCGGGCTGAAAGGTTAATCTGGAAAAATCGAATTCTGTTTGTACAGAGGTCACGTACATATGTTATCGATTGCATTGCGAAGGTTTATGAGGGCTTACGAGGAATCTAGACAGCGTCTCGCCCATCATTGAATACCCTGCTTCGACAAGCTTGGAACAGTTGCGTAGATTTTTGGATATGGTGGACTGGTATGCGCCATTAATTGAGCACGAGAGCGATATTAAAGTTTCACTCACGAAGCTTTAGCGCAAAGACCATCCATAGATTTGGGACCAGGAGTAACAGGAGGCATGCGAACTATTAAAGAAGGCGTTGATGGAGACACCGGTACTGGCGCGGCCGGATTTCGAGCGTACGTTTTATCTGTATTGCGATGATTCGTCATTTACTGTCGGGGTTTGCTTCATACAAATTTTCGATGATGGCGATCATTCAATTTACTACGTATGTTGAACTCACACGAGCGGAATTATATAGTAAACAAAATTAAGTTCTTGGTGGTTCTTTTCGCCGTGAACATGTTTCGTCCTTTTATTGAGGGTCCCTACTTTGTGGTTGTGACAGTTCACAAAGCGTTAACGTGGATACTTGGAAAGCGGGAATTCTAGGGTAGACTAGGGTGATGGGTTTTGGAATTCCAACAGTTGCGAAGTCAAACTGTGAAATTGTTTATAGAAAGGGAGTTTCACATCGCGTACCAGACGCTCTCTTGCGTGAGTTCAAGGATCAGGCGGAGATTTACGCATTCGAGACGAGCGAAGATATGTTGTATTTTCAGCGAATGAGCGATGTGGTTGATAGGCCGGGAACGTTGGAAATCCGAGAATAGTTTGCAGTATAAATATATACGCGATCATTTGCTAGACCTAGTGACGAACCACGAAGAGTGTTGGAGCTTGGTCATGCTACCAGAAGCGTGTCCTGCCTGACGCCTATTACGAGTCGTCTGCCGGACATTACGAAGGGGAAAAGACGTACGATCGAGTAGCCCGTTAATGCAATTGATCAGGCATTTGGTAGGACGTTAAAAATTTTGAAGAAATATTTTTTTTGAATATTGATTAGTTGAATTTGAATATTGGTTGAGTTTCGTTAAAATATTTTAGAAATATTTAAGCGAAATGTTTCTTGAAACATTCATCTTAAAATATTTCATATTATATGGGGCTGTGATTGACTCACAGTGAGGACATGTAAAATGTACATATTTGCACCGATCAGGTATGCGATTTTTAACACATTTAAAGCATTTGGTTTCGTCACGATATTTTTTACCACTATAGCTAAAACTTGAACCCTTACAGCATGAATTCGTATTTATATAGTTATAGAGTCTACAATTTTTATATCCAATAAATAATCTTTTTTTTTTTTATTACAATCAAAGATTGCAAAATTAATAATAAGAATTGGCTCAGAAGGATCCAAAAGGGAAAAACTTAATCAATCAATACGTTCGTACAAAAGTCAGTCCGACGCACTACCTAATTATGTACCAAAATAAATTCAATGAATTGAAAGCCATTATTTAGTTCACCTGACCCTCTTTTCTATCATAAGAAGCCTGCAGTCCATAGAGGTGCGAAACCCCGCACCGCTGTCAGTAGGAGCGAATGCGCCTCTTGATCCTTAATTAAATATTGTTCGCGATTGAGCGAGGGCTGATAATTGTCTGATACAATTAAAAAGCCAAAACGTAACAATAATGTTACACAACAATGTGATTTTAACGTTATTTTGTCGAAATAAAACTAGTACTTTTACGATATTTCTGATAAGATGCTTTTGAATACTTTCAAAATATTGATACATAAAAGCTATCTACATTTTTATGTCTTTCTTTATAGAAAAATACTCTTTTTATTACTTTCTTTCTCGTTTTGTCATTCGTTTAATCATTTTTATTCTGATATTTCCAGCGATGAAGTTCGAGAAAAAATGAGAAGTCGTTACCTGTGCAATCCAGAATATAATTTCGAAAAGGTAAACAGAGCTAGTATGGCCTGCGGTCCAATGGTCAAATGGGCTATTGCTCAGGTAAGCTATTTTTCTAATACATACAGTATTATTTGACAACTTTTGCGTGATTGATTTTTTTCTAGATACCGAAGTGCAGTGACATCAAGTACATATTCATAATTAAATAAATTAATCCATATGTGAGAACCAATCACAGGGAACAAAAATTTACAGTGCCGGCTAATAATTCTGAACAGGTAATTAATGTTTTGCTCCAACTTTGAGCAAGAGCAGCTCTTTCAATTTTTATTCTAAAAAAATTCTGACCCGGTCATTTCGAAGCTCTCTTCTAAAGCTTTCTTTCTGAGTTCCTTAATTTTTTTCAGAGGTGATTTTACGAATATTAAAATGAGTAAGAAACTTCAGACATTGTTGCACTTTTTCAGTTTTGTTCAATCGGCTGTAGTTTTTTCAATATTAGAGATAGAATGATTCTGAAGGGGCTTGGAAAATACTATTTTTCAAAAAATTGTCTCGTCAATTTATAGTAAAGTTTTGAGCTCATAAAGTTACCGATTTTATACTTGTGTTATTGACAAAATGTAGAAAGCAGATAAAAAATAATCGACCATTTATTTTTTATACTTAACTTTTTTCTTTTTTCATATAGGTATTTCAGCAATCATAATAAATTGTTATAACGACATCAAAATCAATAATAATCCAACGGTTATAAAAACTGTCTAAATGTTCTCAACAACATGAGTATAAAATCGATTTAAGTCGAAACTTTCCGAAATCAAAACTGTGCTATAAATTGACGAAACAATTTATCGGGAAATTGTTTTAAATAGAATTTTTGAAGCCCTTTCAAAATCTTTTTCAAAATTGTTCTATCTCTAATATTGAAAAAACTACAGCCGATTGAACAGAAATGAAAAAGTTGCAACAATATCTGAAGATTCTTACGCGTTTAAATATTTGTAAAAAAAAACCCTGAGAAAAATTAAGGAAGCCAGAAAAAAAAACTTTTGGAGAGAGCTTCAAAATGATTGGGACAGAATTTTTTCGGAATAAAAATTGAAGGAGCTACGCTTGCTCAAAGTCGGAGCAAAACATTAATTACCTGTTCAGAATTATTGGCCAGCGCTGTATAATTGAAAACATCTCAAACATCTCATATCTCTTAAATGTTTGACTGGATACGTTCACAGTCTCTTGAGTAATTCATTGCTACATACAACAAGTTATATGTCATTACAAAATTATTTATTATTTTCTAGCTGTGAATAATTATATTCAAAGTATTATGAACAGAATATAACTTTTTGAATTATTATCAAATATACTCGTATCACATTTACTATAATACTTCATTGAAAATCGTACACGTCAACTTGGCAGTTAAAAATATAACAAAAATAGTCTAAAAGAATTCATTATATTAATAATTTACTTGTCTTGTATGACGACTGGCAATAATTGTCGACAATTTTAATTGTGTGTGTGTGTGTGTGTTAGTGTCTGTGAGTGTATATATTTATTTTGTTCTCTTCTTAAAACCATTGCTCCTTTTGAATTTTTCTTACGAAGCGCATTTTGAGTGCCAGCAGCTGTATGCGTTTAGATCACCCCACAAGAGATAAGACATGGCCTAATAGGAAAGAGAGAGTGATAAAAGATTAAAAGCACTTACTCTGACTTTTCCATGGGAAAACTCAAAAATCATTTTATATAGAAAAATAATCATTTTTATTTTGCATAATTATTTAAAAAATTCATTAATGTAAAAGGTTAATTATAAAAATTTTATCAAATTTCCATAAGTATAATTCGAGAAGCAATAAAAACCTTCTCGATAACTGAATTAAAGTCTCTCCGATTTATCCCTATAATTATATAAAACAACAAATAATTATTTTATACAAGAAACCAGTTAAAAATTATAGTAAACTTTATACTATTTTATACTCTTTTTTATTTATAAAAAAGAAATTTTTAAACCTTTCTTTTGATAATTTTCAACTTGTTTTATTATAACTAAATATTATACCTGTTATTAAGATATTGAATATAAAGCTTTCCATAAAATAGACATAAATTAACCATTACAATAGCATATAATCAACAGATCAATACATTAAGAGCTATCTCTGAAGAAAAGGGCCCAAGTTCGAAGGAGCCCCTCGTTCATTTTTTGGAAAACCCCCGCCCTCTAGCCAACGAAGAGACGTAATCTTCTAAGATAACATCTTTTCTTCAATAAGGCCATGAAGACAAATGCACTCCAGGGTCTAAAGAAAGTAGCTTTTCATTTCTCTCGCTTATCTGAAGTGATAAGCTAACTGAGAGAAAAATAAAAAATCAGTCCAACGCCACCACAGACTCTAGAAAGCAAGCTAAATCTAGAGAGAAGAATCGTAACTTAAATTCTGGGCGTGCCCAGCTCTATTTATGAATTTATAAAGTATTTTCAAACATAAGTTTTCTTGAGAATATAAGTAAGTCAAGTCTAGATTATTGGTTAATTTAAAAAAACCCTCATCTTTCCCAATTCGAAGTCGACAATCTCCCCTATTCACGTTACGGTCTCCTCTAATCACCGAATAATCTGGTACCCGTATGATATAGTCGTCGACAATTGGACCAAGCCAGATCTCGGCCACTTCAAAATCGTGATAAGTAAGATCCCCAGCCAGGAATAAGCGGAGCCTCTCAATACGAGCTCTCAATGAGTTGATATTTTAGAAACCCCACTCTGAGGATACTACAACCTCGCGGAACACCTAAAGCGTCCGCCGGGCGTAGTCACACTGTCACTGGATCACCCCCAGCACTTTCCCGTCCAGATTTCTCGGTCGTTCTCTCAGTCATCTCTCTATTCCACTTTTCTTCATTAAACGCTAGCGATACGCGAGTTACTCTTGACGACTCCCAAGTCGACATGATTGCCTGCAAGTCCGTCGTTGTTTCAAAGGCATGCGCTTTTTTACCGGTTCTCCGATGGACCAGGAAATGGTCCTCCACTGTACCACACATATGAAGCCAAGCCCCCTTTCAATAGGCCTTAGGTTTTGAAACGTCTTGAATTCTGATTGAGTTCATTAATCAAAATTTTTCCTTGTGGCACAAAGGAAGACAGCTTTAATCCAAGTGAATCATTCTTGAGATCACTGGTAACCAGGTAAGCTGTGGGCATCCCTCGTTTGGCCTTCATCACCTCAAGAGCACACCCCCGTCCCTGAAAGTTATAATGTAGGAGAGTAAAGCAAATCTCATCTCTTGCACTCCTCCACGATCCGACCCCTCTAAGATACTCCTCGAAGTTTGCCGCCGCGGACGCAAAACTCTCACCCTTGTCAAATCTTGTGATTCCATGGAAGCGAGGATAGCCCTGTGAGCCACAAGAGCCATTCCATTTATCTCCTTCTGGAAATTCCACAGTTTTCTGTAAACAGACCATTTATCATGACTTTACAGGTCTCAGCGCCGCCAACACTAGATTCCCACTCCCCCATCTCCGTACCAGAGCCCCCCCCCTTTGCCGCCAGATTCCTGGGCAGCACCGCTGGAGTTCAAGGTAGGTGCTTCATAGGTAGTATCTTTGTCATACTGAAAACCATCTATGGGTTCGGTGCTTACGTTTACATCTTTCAGACAGCATTTATCTTTTGTAATCCGGCAAGTACCCTGGACCTCACCAGAGTCGGTTAAAACCCTCTTTAGTCTGTCTTCCAGTAAGCTATTGTTCTCTATTAAAGTGCTGCATGTCTTTTGCAGCTCCATTAACATCGAGGTCTGATCTCAGATCACGCCGTCTAGCGCTAATATGTGTCCCTCAAAGACTTCACCTCTCTCGGCTTCAAAGAATGAAGAAGCCATGGTGGTATTTACCAGATCAAGGCACCGACGCATAAAAGCCTCCATATCATCAACCTGCCTCTCGATGGTGTTGAATCTTTGGTATAACAATTCCAGTGTGCTTACCGGGATCAGTATATTATTGATGTTAGGCAACTCTGGAGTCTCAAGGAAGTGATCGTCAATACTTTTATCCTATCTGATTTACTGCTCACTCACATTTCAATATCGTTCTGGGGCGATGTTAGTGACCTTACACTAATCTCAAGCTCTGATGACTGAAGACAGAACTCCCCCTCAGCAGAGCGACGAGTCTTAGTCGGGAAGGGTCCCTGGTAGCTTCCGCAGACTGAAGTGAGTACTTCGGCGATACGTCTCGTCCCTTTGCAGGAGAGAGCGCGACCGGCTGCTGCTCCAATGTTATTGTTGTGTAACTTGCTCACCTGAATTTTTCTTCCAAGCGCGGCTTGCCGACATTCATGGCAGCCTTCACTGACCGTCTTGCTGTATTTAGAGTGCTGCTGGTTGATGCTGGTGATTTATAGGCTTTCGCTCTACAGTTGTTGCAGAGCTCATGTGTCATGTTTCCAGAACACTTCGAGTGACATGGCTTCGGCTTTTGACATACCATACAAAGTTGCAGCCTCCTTGGTAGAGCTCTCTCCGCAAATAATGCACTTATTTTGACTCATTTCGACTTGAGCAGATATTAAAATTTTGAATTTACCACGCTGTTGCTGTTGAATCGGCACAAGCCCAGCGACGAATAGGCATAGGTGCAGTAGTGAGCAGGCGCGTGCGTAGAGCGGTCGGCTTTTTACCGTCAATTTCGCACTTCAAACACTCCTAATCTCTCAAAGATAACATAAGAATAAGAATGAACTCCCCGGCTTATATAAAGAAGCCTCGCAGTTGATGCTCCTAACAGAGAGAGGAAGAGATTGATTGATTGATTGATATCTCTTTTTATTCGTTATAGCAGCAAAACACTAAGTACAACTTCTATACAGTATACGTCAATATATACAATAATTGCGTTATTTTTACGCAGATTATCACAAAATTATCATAAGCGTTGAGACACTTTCTCAGTTGTAACGAAGGCAGCGCCTTATTCGGCACTGACGTCACCAATTTATTAAGGGGAGAGTAAGAGAGTAAGACTTTCGCTCAAGGCAATTGAGGGAGAAGAACGAGGAGAGGCTGATAAATGAATTATAGAAAGACAGAAATTAAATCTCACTTACAACCTATTATTATTAATCATTGTTCAAATTAAACATACGCGCGCATAACATAGTCTAATTACTAACTAACCAACTACAATAGAATAATAAACTACTCATAGTATTCACAAATGAATACTTCGCATCTCGTCTTAATATCCAATCGCGCACTTAACCTATTACAAACTTACTTAAATTACGCGAATCTATACCGGATGAACTGCCCGGCACGTGGGCGCCTGGACAATTCGCCGGTCGCAACTTACACTACTACAAATTAAACTTAAACGCGGACCTTTAGATAGCCGGCACGTGGATGCCTGGCTATCCTATTCAACGCGCACCGGCCGTCGCATGACCAGAGAGAGAGAGAGTGTAGAGAAAAAGAGGAAAAGAAGGCTTGACCTTTGTTCATCGCTCCTAGTAACGTCGTGGATCCCGGGCGATGTGCTGCCGCAGGAAGTACCGGTCGTCGTCGCTGGTCAGATCGTTGCTAGCTGCTGGCTGCTATCGCCGACCAGGTATCCACAAGCGACGTTGACTCTCCTTGCAGGGGTGGGCTGGCTGCGGTCGCAGACAAAGCTGTTGCCGGTAGGGTTGGCCTTCCTTCCAGCTATCCCAAACTGCACTCTCTAGCAGGACTACTGCACTCTAGTAGGACTAGGTTTCGACTCCCACACGCATTTATTCTTGCGCTCGTCTTGCAGCCGCTCAGCGGCGCTCGCTCCTCTCCCTACCTTGACCTATTAGTTAGGCGGCAAGTGACGCGTCGCTTATCGGTCACGCGTTGCGCGCCTGCCAATCCCTGCATGGGCCTAATACTCTCTCTTTCTCTCTCTTTCTTTATCACTCTCTCTCCGCGTTCCTCAACTTTTTCTTGCGCTCAACTGTGCTGGCCCGTCCTTGTCGCTGAAACAAAAAGACCAAGTGTTAGGCGCATACTTTAATGCGCCTAACGTTGGCCAACACGCCTTGCCAAGTGGAGGAGGGAGAACGCAGACGAGAGACCGGCACATGGTCTGCTCTCGTCACACAGTCGATAAATTCCAAAGTTTGCAAACGAAAAGCGATCTCCACGACAGCTGACTGTCTAGCACGACCACGAGACTAGTTACCTCCTCGGAGAGGGGAACAAATACACCCTCCCCAGCTCATTGCCAGGCAAGCCTTCCGCATAGATGTCATTTATGTCTTTATTGGTAGCGAAAATTATTGCTTTAGTCTCGCCTGCGTTCAGATACAGATCCGAGTCGCGGGCTCAGTTCGCTACCAATCTAGCTGCTTCCATTAGCATTCGACTGCCCTTTGTCAATTGGTTCTTAGGTATATGCAGATAAATCTGCAAGTCATCTGTATAGAAAAGGTGTGAAACCTCATGTCCTTTGAGTACATTTTTCAAGTCGTCAACATACAGACAAAACAAGAGCAGTCCCAGTACACTGTGGAATACCTAGATTCGTCTCTCACTAGTCCGAGCTTCCATCCCTCGAGGTAACTCTTTGCGAGCGACCCTATAGGTAGGATCTAAGCTATTGGAGAGCAGAGCCAGAGAATTCATGAGCACGAAGCCTGCGCAAAAGCTTTAAAGGTGATGTCGAATGCCTTGCTGAAATCAATTAAAAGCAAGAACTTATTGTCAACGGTCATTCTAATGTCATCCGGCAGTTTTATTAATGCTTTCTAAGTGCTGTGATTCCGCCTAAAACCAGTCTGGAAGGGATTAAGAATATTCTCTTTATTTAGTTGCTCCGTGATTTGGTTATGATTCTCTTAGCGAGTTAATGTTAAGAAACCCAGCGCTGAGAAAACCACAGCGGTGCACAACATCTTTAGTGCATATCGTCCCGAGTTACGCCCTCTCCGTAGTACCTGCAGCACCCTCACCATCTTGTTCCACGCTTTTTACCCCCAATTATGTCGTGCCTTTCGCCTCGCTTTTCGATACGATGGACGATAGCGTTCCCTTCATCGATTTCTATGCCGATCTGATGGCCTGCATGTGCGTTGATGTCTGAAGCGCGTACTCCTTCTCATCCGTCTTCCATCAGACCAGAAATCTTCCGCCACTGTACCACACATATCTAAAGCTAAGCCCTTTTGCAATAGGCTTCAGTTCCGTATTTCACTTATAAATATTTTCCTCTGTGGAACTATGGTAGATAACTCCTGTCCAAGGAGGTTTCTGTCTAGATCCTCAGTAGTCATGTAAGTATTGGACATAACGTGCTTCGCTTCCATTATGTCGCGTAGCAGCCCCTCATCCCTAACCCTTGCAATGCAGGAACGCAACGGTGACCCTGTTCCGCTTTGTCCCATTTAATTAACCGTCCAACCCGTTCCGTCGAGCCAAGAGTTTCGACTAACGCTTGCACATCCATAACCGGTGCTTCTGCCGCTTGCTTCGCATTAGTTAGCCGACTCGACGACAGACGTGAGCGCTTCGGCGATAGCCCCGCCCCAGAGTTTTCATCGTTGATGAAATTTACGCAATACTCACACTGTCATCCACCGATTTTCTTGACGTCAATTTGCGTGTTGCGTTGCTCGCTGTTGTTATTGTTGGTGGCTTCAGCGAGTTGACTTGGCAATTGTTGTAGGGGCCGTCTTTCTTGCTACCAGAATACTTACTATGTCGATGTTTCTGGCATGCATGTGGATTCCTCGATACTATTGTCGTTGGAAATCCTCTCCCTGTGCTGCTAACTGCTTGGCGTCCTCTGCTTCTTTGTCTGATTGGATCTCTTTCGCGTGCGCACGCTCGGCCGTCAAACGATCCGTCTAACTCAGAATCTCGGCTCGAGCTCTCCCCTCTAATCGTTCGCGCGTCGGCTCGAGCGACGCCGGCGGCTTCGTTTTCGCGGGCGGATCGCCGCGGGTCACTCGCGCTCGCTTACTCTCTTCTCGCGACGCGTCATTCTCTCTCTCTTCTTTTTGCCGCAACCGCTCCCGCTCCCAATTGGCTCCAAATAACGATGCCCGGCTCAGGTATTGGTCCTGAAATAAAGCGGTACGAGCATCGGTATTGGTTCGTAGTATCAAACGCTCGCCAGGGCAACAGCAAAGGAGCGAGGCTGCGAGAGAGAGAGAGAGAGAGAGAGAGAGCCAGACAGGGCCGGTTATCCTAGCCAGGGCCCCGTTACAACAATATAACATTTGATGTACAGTGGTAGTCGATAAAATAGGGCCACCAGTGACTAAAATCAAATAAAATTTAAATTTTAGTATCTCGGCTAAAATTAGTCCCACAGACATCAACAAGTGTACATTTTAAAGGTATTTCTAAGAACTTCAAAATCCTTTTTTTTTTGTTAACACAAAAACTGACCACTTTTTGTGTATTTTTAGATCGTTTATATTTCCTATAGTAACTCACGTACAACAAAAATCCAAAGAGAAAAACTTTTTTGTGGTAAGAAAATCAATATATATTTTTTCAGGATTCTTTTTAATAATTTTTTTCCGTTTTCAAAGAATTTAAAAAATGTAAGTTTTATTATTCTGAGTTACTTTGAATTTCATGCACAAGTAAAAAATTTATTAAGATGTTGCTTCGTACATTTTTTTAGATTGTAGTATATTTATTTGTTATTATTTCTATTCTATTATTTTTATTTATAACGTATAAAAATAGACTTTTATACGTTATCATTTGAAGAAATTAATAAAAGATTGTTGTACATTTATATTTTTAGTAAATAATCTTTGCTTTGATCTTCATCTTCAATTATTTTTTTCTGTTTGAAAGTTACTAGAATTGATTTTTTATTCAATTTTAATTTCCATAAGTTGTAAGAAGAGTAATTTAAAATTCTTAAAAAACGATAAAACAATTTTTTGAAAAAAAATTTTTTAAATTAAGAGTTTTTTTGACAAAAATGTGAACAATTTTTTTCTTTGGATTTTTGTTGTATGTTACTTACTGTAGAAAATACAAGTGATAAAAGAATGACCGTAACTCATCGTAACTTGATCAGTTTTTAAGTTGGAAAAAATAAAAAAATGATTTTTAAGTTCTTGGAAAGGGCTTGAAAACTATTTGTACAAAATTTTTGTAGCTGGCTTATTTATTGAGTTATGCGGGTTTGAACAGAACTTGAAACATTTCATTTTTTCAACGTTCATTTCAATGTAATAAAAAGTTTTAATAATAATAAAGAAGGCGGGAAAGAAACTGTATAATATATGGCTTTGCCGAGGCGGGATCGGCAGCTGCGGATCTTGCCTCTTTGCAGGCATTACTTTGTGACGCGCCTTTCGATCGTGCTGGCCTGCAGGTGGTGCGACTTGGTAAACAATCAGAGTCCACAGTCAGACCAATGAAGATTGTATTCATGTCATCCAGTGATGCGGTTTGGCTTATTCGGAACTCGTCAGCGGTTTTCAAAGATAAGAAAGGTGTCAAATGCGGTCCTGATCGTACACCCAAGCAACGTGAGCAGCTGAAAAAGTGTATCGCTGAATTTGCGCGAGCAGGCGGGCGAGCGAAATTTGAAGATTAGAACGGTAAATGGCATCGCAAAGATTGTGACTCAGGGAAACTAATGTACGCAACCACTTCAATTTCATCGCCGGCAATCAGCATATACTATCAAAACGTCGGTGGCCTTAAGTCTAAATTAGAATCATTTATACATGGTGCTCTCATGTGCTCTCCCAGGACAGATTTGATTGTCATCATAGAGTCATGGATGGACCCGTCTGTGCACGATTCCGCTCTCAGGATACCGGGATATAATTTGGTTCGTCTTGATCGAGACAGCGTTGGGAGTGGTAATACACGAGGAGGCGGTTTGCTTATCTGGTTAAATGATCAATACTCGTTCAAAATAATAACTTCTGCTTTATTTAATTTAGAGTATTTGATCCTGCGACTGATTTGCCCTCACGAGCTGCTATTATCTGTTGCGTATTTGCCACCAATCACTTCATTATCTGGGCACGCATTTGTTTTATCCATGGAGTTTTACTGCCAGACACTGGAGGGCATCTGCCTATCGTCTCCTGATATGCCTGTTGCGATCCTGGGCGATTTCAATTTGCCGCTGTGCACATGGTCGCGGGGCTCTGGACTGGGCTTTGTGGACGATCGTCGTGTAAATTCATCGATTCGAGCGGCGGCGGAGTGTTTGCAGTGTTGCATGGTGTCTCTTCAGTGCTCCCAATGGATGACAACGAAAGGATTGAATGAGTATACACTAGATTTGGCCTTCACGAATAGGATTTTCGAGGTGCTTTCTCCGCTGGATCCATTATCTCCATCAGATGATCACCATGCTTCTCATCTGCTGTATGTTCGCGAGGTGGGCCAGCGCTGTGCGGCAAGGGATGGAGTTGTGAAATCACAACCTCCATCCTTTAACTTTAGGTTGGCAGATCATGTGGCCATTATGGATGCGTTGTGTGCGGTTGAGTGGGGAGAAGTGATGGATGACCAAGCTCCATTGGACTACAATGTGAGCGTGTTCTATGGTAAATTGTTTGAAGCGATTGGTTGCCATACTCCTAGAGTGAGGAGGGTGGTATCCACATATCCGGCATGGATGTCCCATGGCTTAAGGGAGTTAATCATTAAGAAGAAGGCTGCTCATGCCTGCTATAAGGCGTATGGTGATGTATGTTCACTGTCTGAGTTTCGTCGATTACGCTCGTTGTGTAAGAGTAAGCAACGAGCTGATTTTTGTAAGTATGTGCGTGCATCCGAGGACTCCCTTTGCGCGGATCCTGGCAGATTTTGGCGCTTTATTAATAGAAATTCCGGTGGCACCTCTTATCCATCGTCGATGTTTCTTGTTGATGAAAGGGCAGATGATACTCAGCATATCGTGGACTTGTTTGCACGGCACTTCTCATCGATTTTTCAGTCGACGGATTCGCCTGTTGATCCTGCGAGTTTTAGGGTTGATGACAGCTCTCTGTCTGTATTAACTCTCAGCATACAGGATATTGAACGTGGCTTGACCGGCATTGGTGACTCCATGAAGCCGGGACCGGATGGCTTACCAGCGGGTTTCATCTCGCGGATCGGGTTGGCGCTTACTGAGCCGCTCTATTTATTATTAAATCAGTCTCTTACTCGGGGTGTGTTTCCCGAGGCTTGGAGGAAATCTTATGCAATCCCAGTGTTCAAAGGTAGGGGTGATAAGGCTGACATCAAAAACTATCGTCCGATTGCCAAGATGTGTGTTTTCTCTAAGCTCTTCGATGCTCTTGTGACGGCTGGAATTTCGTCTTTTCTGCTGCGTGGTATTAGTCCCGCTCAGCATGGATTTTGTCCCAAGCGCTCCACAGTATCTAACCTCTCAGTGTTTCTGGAAAATGTAGTTGATGTTCTGGATGCTGGGAAGCAGATGGACGTTGTTTACACTGATCTGACCAGTGCATTTGACCGAGTTAGCCATTTGCTTTTGATAAGTAAATTGGAGTGTTTTGGCTGTGCTGGAGTTTTATTGCGTTGGTGCACATCATATCTGGCTGGGCGCGTGTACTGCGTGCAGATAGATGGGGTATGCTCTTCCCCATATCTCGCTTCATCAGGTGTGATTCAGGGCTCTCATTTGGGTCCACTGTTCTTCATTCTGTTTATGAATGATTGTTTTGCTTCGATAAGGAACTCGACCATACTTTTTTACGCCGATGATGCGAAGATTTTTAGGAATACCTCGGAGGCGATTGGCTATCGTGCACTGCAAGATGATATAGATTCGTTCCATTCGTGGTGTGTGAACAATGGCATGAGCATAAATGCCTCCAAATGTGCGGTCATGTCCTATGGGCGCACTAAGCAACTGACACGATACGACTACTCGATCTGTGGTGTGGCTTTGGAGCGTGTCTCGGTAGTTAAGGATCTTGGTGTGACATTTGATGAGAGGCTGACATTCAGTTGCCACGTAAGTCGCATCTGCTTGTCTGCATCTAGGGCACTGTCATCTGTCCTCAGGGGCACGCGTGACTTTCGTAACTCGAACACACTCGTTGTCCTCTACAATGCTCACGTGCGTTCTATTCTGACATATGCGGCAGTTGTATGGGCGCCGCAACAGCGGTATAATAGAGCTAAGCTTGAGTCTGTCCAACATAGATTTATCCGTTTCCTCTCAAATCGTTTTGGCGCAGGGATGCACCCCCTGTCACATGACTACTCTGCTGCGGCTAGGACGTTTAGTATTGGCTCAATATCATCAGTTATTGAATATCAAACTGCATTATTCCTTTATAAGATCTGCCATGGCTTGGTAGGCGTGGATTATCTCTTGGGCAGGATCAGATATGTTGAGCGTTCGAGAGAATTGCGTGAGCGTCATGTGACCTTCACTGTCTGCATGAGGAGAGGCGGTTTGGGACATATTTCGGTGATTGATCGGGCGTGCAGGATTGTAAACGATCTTCAAAATCCACCAGCTATAATGTCCTGCTCCGTGAGACAATTTAAAAATGCGATTAGCACTAAACTCCTGCGTTATTGTTAGCTATTTTTAATTATTTAATTCATTTATTAATTATAGTTCTTAGGTGTATAAGTTCTGTTGTTGGTTTGCGATATTAGTATTAGTATATTTCGCCATTATAAATTAGTTCTAAACCTCTTTAGTATTATTACTCTGTTTTTTTTCCAATTTTTGTGTCACGATTGATAGATTAGATTAAGTTTTGTATTTTCTATATTTAGTTATTGTTTTTTTTAGTATGTTATAATATATACGTTTGTTTTTATATTTTTTTTGTAATCTTATTTTTAATTTGTAATGTGTTGAAAGGGAGTTATTCTCCTGTAAAAATAAATAAAAAAAAAAAAAAAAAAAAAAGTTTAATATTAGCTCAACCAAATTTTACACTAATACCAAAAAGTACTTATAAAAACTTAGTTACTTTACTTTTAAATACCTTTAAACTGAGAATTCGCTAATATTTGTGTGATTATTTTTAGTCGAGATACAAAACTTTGAATCTTGCCTGATTGTAATCACTGATGGCTCTATTTTATTGACCATCACTGTAAATTATATACTACTATATAAATAATGTATGTATAAATATAAACTGCTGGTCATAAATTTCAATAAAATATTGTGAAAGAGAAACCATTCTTTAAACAAGCATCCTTCCGGTTCTCTTAATTCTAGAATAAAAATAAAAAAAGGGAAATTTAAGTAGAGCCAAAATACTAACTTTCTATGAGGCGGAGAATTGTTCTAGTCATATTTTCTTTTTTTTATAACACTTTATAAAGTGTCACGTCGTAACATATCTTCGTACGAAATCCAACCCTTGGCTAATATGACTTTACGCACCAGGTGAACCTTCTTCGTTAAAGTAAAAAATGTCACCGTCCAAACACTTATGGCTGAGACAAATCTACCTTTTGACTTTAACTGTGCTCAGGACGACTGACTAGGTCGTGATCTCAGGTCTTTGTGAAAGTTGAGGTGGAATAGAACCATCCAAAAACTCTCCGGGATGTTCTGTTTTAAAAAACTTCCGGATAACAGATTTTTTTCCTTTTTAACTCACAATCAGTCCAAAACCTTTGGCTCGGACTTTGTTAAAACAATAATACCAACTTAAATCTATGGTCGAGAGGGTATAATTTATAACAAAATTTCACGTCGTAGATAATTCTAAGTCAAAGTGAGAGGGGTAAATTAAGAGGAAAAATTTTCTTCTTTTAAAGACTTTACTTGCTTTTTTCCTTGACGGCAAAATCCCTTCACACTACATTACTATAAGCCTTGCACGCTTTTTTTCCTTCTAAGTCCTGGTTGCTGTAGGCTAAATGGGCAGGCTTTCTTCCTGAAGTGGTGCAGGGGAGCAAATGTGCTTGCAAGCCCTTTTATACCCTTGGGTAGTCGAGAGAGAATCTCCCTTCCTAGGTCTCTCAAGAGTGGAAATGCTAATCCTGCCTTTGTTTCATCATTGGCCCTCTTTGATTTTTTCGGGCCCTTATTGGTTGGCGGACATTAATTTTCCGGAGTTGCTAGGCTGTGGATCGTTTATGTTTGGGCGTTCTCTCCAGAGATGGCTTCTTAAGTACGTTTTCTTGGTTTATGCACGTGATTGTGAATAATAATACGCAAGGCTTTTCTGCAATTCCATTACTTAATTCAATTTTTTTACATTACTCGTAAGGTTTCAATTTAAGCTACATTTTTCTTTTGAATCTAATTGGTCTTATTTTATTTTATTCGATTTTTTTACAGTTTCCTTTTTATTTAACTAATCTAATTAAAATATCTATGCGCTACTTTTTTTATTTATTATTCCTGTTTTCGATTATTGCAAAGGCTTTTGAATAATTATAATTGGTAGAAGTATATATATATATTTTTATTTACAGCTTATGTTACATTTGTTTTACACCTTCCACTTCACCATTTGTGTCTCGTGTCCAGTCTGTGTAGTTGCTAATGTATGTGTTTTGTGTGTGTATGTGCGTGTGTGTGTTTTGTGTATATGTGTACATATGAAGGTGTGTCTGCAAATCTCGTGTCTCTGTCTTCTGCGCTTGTCTGCTCAACCTCTCTTCCCGTTTTTTAGTTGCTTAATCTTCTCTTCCTCTCTCTCTTTCCGAGACCTGCCTTTTTCACTCTTCTGTTTTTCTCTTTCTTGTTTATTTTCTTTTCGACTTCTTCCTTTGCTACTTTTTTTTTGCCTTTTCACCTTTGCCTTTCTTTTGATTTGCTCTCTTTCTTATTAATCATCTCACCTATCTTTCTCCTTATTAGGGCTTTGATACTTTTTTCTCATTTCCTATCGCTCCCTCTGTTTTTTATTTCCTCAGCCTCACTTATTTTCCTTAGTGTCTTATAATTTTGTCTTCTTGTTTTCCTTTTTCTTTCTCATCTTCGTTTCTTCTTCTTTTCCATTTTTGCTCCATCATCCAATACCTGCTTCCTCTCGCTTGTGTAGTTGCTAGTACGTGGGTTTTGAGTTTGTGTGTGTGCATGTGTATGTTTGCGTGTGTATGCGTGTTTTGTGTATATGTGTGCGTATGTAGATGTATCTGCGAGTCTTGTGTCTCTGTCTTCTGTTTCCGTTTGTCTTCGGGGTCTTGTAATTTCATCTTCTTGTTTTTCTTGTTCTTTCTCCTCTTCGTTTCTTCTTCTTTTCCATTTTAGCTACATCATCCACGCTATCTTTTATTTGCTTCCTATTATTATTTTTTCCCATTCTTCTACTTCCTTTTTGCTTTTTTCACATATTTCTACTATGTGCTTCCAATTTTCTTCCTCTTTCATACACATTCTGTATCTCTTATTTTCTTCTTTTTCCAATACCTGCTTCCTCTCGTTACGTTACCTAGCCTAAACCTTTTCCTTATTTGTAGGCCTTATATTCTTTCCTCTCCTTGAATTCTCTTTAATCTGTACTTTTTCATTTCTACTTTCAGTTCTTTCCACTCGTTTATGTATCTTGACTTTTCTAGCTTTTCTTCTATTTCTTTTTCTTCTTTTTTCTTTAGCTCTTCTCTTATTTCTTCCCAAAACTCTTCTCTCATATCGTCTCCCTCTTCCCTCTCTCTGTATATTTTACTTTTTTCTAGCCTTTCCTCTCTCTCCTCTTTCTTACCCTTTTTATCTTTTTCATTTCTTTCCCTTTTCTTTAGTTCTCTCTATGCGTTTTTTTTTATTGTGCCATCTCTTTCTTCTCTTATTTTGTTTTCATTGCTTTATCTAATGCTGTTTCATTAATTTCTTATCTTCCTGTATTGTTTCCTTGTCTTTCTCATAGTATTAAGTAACTTGGCGTGTTTCTATCTAATCCCAATATCCACTTTATGTATTTTAGTTATAATCACTCTATTTGTTCATATCTCTCCCATCCCCAGATTTCTACTCCATACATAATCACGCTTTTCTAGAGTGGGTTTCGACTCGTAGAAGGGAGTAGTCGTGTCTTGACTGTGAGTGCGAGTTTTGGTGAGAAAGTTTAAGAGGAAAAGAGTTTGAGGAGAGAGATAGAGGTGAAAAGAGCATGGAGGCGGAAGACAAGTGGAGTAAAAGAGAAAATCGCCCGGCGAGGGATCGCCTGGACGATTTCTCTTTGAGCGATTTATTACCCGACCGTAATTAGGACAGGTAGCCGGCGTGTGCACGCCTTGCTACCTATCTAATATTTAAATTTACGGACAGTGCCGTCGTTGAAGAGAGAGAGAAAGAGAGAGAGAGATTAATTTGCAAATTTCACCTTTGATCTTGGAACGGGAGTCCTGGCTGCGCTCTGCGCACGATGTTGCAGGTCGTCGCTGGGCAACTCCTGCCAGCTTCCCAAGTAGCGTCCCGAGTATATAGATGCAGTAACAAGTCGTCCTCTCCTCTCGGTTTTCTTCTCGGCCCTTTTTACTTATTCACCGCTGGCCATCTACCGTCTTGCTCCGATCGACTCGGAAAACCTTCTTACTCGCTACTCGACTTACTACCGTGTGTGTCGCTCGTTTTTCTTTGCGATCTACAAGTTCTTCGTCGTTTTTTTTCTCTCCCCACTTGACCTACTTATTAGGCGGCGCGCGACCAATGCGCTAATTGGTTCGAAACGCATGCCTGCCTAATCTTGCGTAGGCAACGCACGCCCCCGACTGTTTATCTCTCTCTAACACCTCTATACTCTCGTCACATGAAGAAAAAAAATTTTTTCCGATTTTTTTACTGTATCGAGAAATGGAAAAATGGAAGCGCAACGCTTGCTCTCGTCACATGAAGAAAAAAATTTTTTCTGATTTTTTTACTGTATCGAGAAATGGAAAAATTTTTATTTAATTCTTAAATAATGCAGCATATTTGAAATTATTATTATTCTATCAACAATATCATAAACCTAATCTTCAGCTTTAGATTGTTTTTTTATAGGCCTATTTCTTAATGTACAGTAGACCTAATGTAAAGATGGATTGTTTTACAATTTTATGAAATTAGATTCAACTTAAATCTCAATTTCAATCCGCCTTAGCATCATCCAGTATTAACGACGTGGACGTGAGAATTGTATAGCCTCTTTTTTTTCATGTTTTTAATCCTTTTTTTTTAATTTGTTATATATATATATATATTTGTATAAATAAATATTGTTTTTTTTTTAATTTTTTTTATAATTTCTATATTATGTAACGAGCCGGCTCGTTACAGGGTAAAATCCGCTGAATAGAGAGCCAGCGCGTGCCACGCGCGGGCCAGCTGCGCAGAAAACCGTGCGCGAGCGGAGAGAAGAGAGAGAGGACGGTGAGGGGTGGGGGTAGGTAGGAGAGACATTCACGTGTGAACCGGCAAAAAGAGCGGAGTGATTCAAAGGAAGGACACTGAGTACGAGAGAAAGAAAAGATAGGAAAAAGTAGCGGAATTGGAAGTGAGATCCAACAGGAGCACCGAATCAAGGACGCCGGGAGCGAGTGCCGTCGCCGAAGTGACACAAGATTTAACGAGTGTTGAGGGGATCGAAAGAAGGAAGCATCTCCTGGACGACGAAAGCCGACACGCGAGCTCGACAACCGGGGAGTTAGCAGCTGAGTTTTACGCCGGATTACAGCGAGGAGAAGTGAGTAATCTCACCGACGTGTAATTATCTGCGGAAAGATTGCGTTAGATTAAGCGTCCGCGAGTAGGCCCGTATATCTCTTTTTCTCTCTCTCATACGGCAAAACCCGACGTGTTGTAACTGTGCGACGCAGCGGTGCATCACTCTGAAAAGCTCTCGGCCTCTTTCTTCATGGAATGTAAATCAAGCGCTAAACGAATAAAGGGTGTCTGCAATTAATCGACCGCCTTATTCACTGACGTGGGCAGAAGCACACGTGTCCCCTCTGCCCAGCCACCCGAACCCATCGACTTCCCCGTGCGAGCAGTGCGCCGAGCACGCATTCTACGAAGCAGTCGGCACCACAGCCGGGAGGCAAGCCTTCCTTCAACGAAGTGGCGGTTAACTTCGCAACGTGGGGGCGACGGTAACTTATTTTGTCAACGGATACCGATTTATCATTCAGATAAATCACAACCGTTACAATTAACAATTTTTCATTTTTTCCCTTGGTTTATATTTTTTGATTTTTACAATGCCTCTAATGTATGGTATTCTTCCAAGCAAGAGTCTAGCCATAATGATACATTACATTTTAGGAAATAGTATGATGTTCTTTTTGAAAATTTTTGATCCGCATCTTATGGGTACATGAAGTACAACGCTTTCTGCCAGTTGCATTGAACTTTGTAAGATATTTGCCTATAAGGCAAGTTGGCTGAGGATAGATTGGTAATTCGGTATTTCTATCACTATGAGACTATTTATTATTCTTATTCGAAAGTCGATGAAATAAATATAAACTTTTTCGTTCAGTTTATATAAAGCATTTTATCAAAACAAGATCAAATAGATGAAAAAATAGCTTTTTATACCATTTGAGGAATTTTCGTATTGACTGGGTTAAAGTAAAGATTAATATTGTCTATACGATCCATGTTTTTATTATAGTCAATAATGCAGCTTGATTTCAATTTTATTTCACCAGTTTTGTAATGAACTTTACCAGTAAATGCGTAATCGAACTCATGTACAGTAGTGATCATCCAAACTTCTTTTTTATCCTGCCATTTCAATGCTAGCCATATCATATTATGTTCTACTTGTAATTCCTCTTTGTCTAACTTACTTTCTAATTTTGAAAGAGCAGTTCTATTTTTTTTATAGTACCGCAAAGACCAGTATCTTTTTCATGCAAATATTCTGCTAATTTTGGAGACGTGTACCAATTATGTTTGATGCCTCCTCGAAAACTTCCACGGGAATCTCATTGAACGATACGCTTATGGTAGGTTCTACAATCCAGAACACGATTTTTGAAAAACTCCTTAGATTCTGAACCTATCCTTATGTTATCACAGCAGACATCAAATAAATATATCGGCAAATTCTAGTTCATCCAGATGATGGGAAGTTTCAGAAAATTCTCTGGTGTTATCACGGGCGACTCCGTACCTTTCAGTTAAACACCGTTACTTTTGGGATCACGGTGACGCTTTTCCTTACGATCCGTACCATCCAACAACTTGCGCGCGATGAGGCCAGAGACTTTTCGAGAGATAGTAAACTTCTCTTCCCTGATTTTTACGTTAATAATTTTGTGTCTAGTGCAGCATCTCTTGAAGAAATCTTATTGCTGTTTATAATAAGATGATAGTGTTACTGCGTCATGAGGGTTTTGACATTATAAAATGGGCTTCTAACCATCACTCTGCGTTAGACAATATAGATAAGTAGGTTTTTGATTTAGATTGCGTGATTAAAGAAGATCTCATTCAGAAAACACTCGGGGTAACCTGGAACTCTCAAAGAGATGTTCTACAATATTCCATTCACGATGCTGACTCTAAAACTGTCGCCTCCAAGCGGTAGCTTCTTTCAGAAATCTCAAAGATCTTTCATCCGTTAAGCCTGTTAGGACCAGTAGTATTATTTTCAAAGGTTTTAATTTAGGACTGTTGAAAAGCATAGTTTAATTGGGATGAGTCTCTTCCGCAAGAGATTCACACTAAGTGGAAATCGTTGTCCAACCAATTGTTACTTCTTAGACAAATCCCTTTCCTTCGCCAAATTATGATACCTAACGCTGTTGAGGATTCTTCCATGTATCTTATGACGCTTGTAGTTATGGCTATGGCGCCTGTCTTTTTTTTAGATCGATCGATTTGAGCGGAAAAATAGTAATCCGGTTGATTTGCAGTAAATCTGACATTGCGCCATTGAAAGGTATGACCATTTCACGATTAGAGTTATGCTCAGCATCCATTCTCAAAAAGCTTTACGTCGAATCTAAATCTCAATACACGTTCCTCATAGATCAAATCACGTTTTGGTCTGATTCGACCATTGTGTTATTGGGTTATTTTTCTCATGGTTATTAAAGGCTCCTCGTTAGGGTATTTGAATCTAATTGAATAGATGATCTTCAATCGTTAGATGATCAGGTGTCTTGGAAACATATCCGTTCGGAGGATAACCCAGCAGATGCCTTATTCAGAGGCCAACTCTCTGTCGATTTTATAAATAATCCTCTTTAGAAATTTGGTCCTCTTTGGCTCTCTCTACCAATCAGCGATTGGCCACCATCGATTGATTCTGTTTCTATTGAGTTATTTGGTCTTAAACAAAGTATTTGTTTAATTAACGCCCCTATTACAACATTTAGCGTAGTTTACGTTTAATTTTCCGCGTTTGATCGGATAATTCGGCTTTTATCTCATGCTTTTCATCGGAAACGACAGATTGGTCGTAACCAGTGTCATGATCACCTCTTTTCAGAGGTTGATGATCTCAAGGTTAGATTTTTAAAAATCCTGAAACTAGTTTCCCCTTTGACACCTTCAGAGATTTTTTATTCTAAATCTAAAATTGTTATGTCGGTTCATTAGGAAGCATTCCCTCCTGTACGTCGTCATCTAGCAAAATTATCAAAAACATTTCGAAAAGAGACTAATTTCGATAAATTAGCTCTGTTCTTGGACGATGAAAATGTCATTCAGGTTGGAGAGCACTTGAAACTATCCGATCCCCCCTTTAATCAAAAACATCCTATCCTTCTTCCCTCTCATCATCATGTGACTGATTCCTTGATTCGCCAAGTTTACCTTGCTAATCGTTCTTCGGGAATTCAAACTACTCTCTACGCCATTCAATCCAAATACTTTATTTTAAACAGAAAATGTCTGGTTAGAAGAGTGGTTTGACTTTGTATTTCATGTATTTGGCAGAAGCCACCTCTCCTCCATGCTCAAATGGGCAATCATCCTAAAGCTCGAGTTGAAGAATCACCCGCTATTGATCCTACTGGGGTCGATTTTTTCGGTCTAATTACACAGATCTGCATGGTTTTGTTGTTGGCCAACAGAAGGTAATTTCCGAAGTAATTTTTTGCGTAAAATTCGAATCTGGAGTCAGAATTTGTCCATCACGTCAATTTTTTTAGCTATCTTAAGGGGAAAAAGGCATTTTTCTGGTATATTTCAGGTCCCATAATAACGCGGAAAAATTATTTTTCTGAAAACGGGGCAAACCATGAGTAAGTTATACCTTTTCCTTTTAAATTTTATATTTAAAATTTGAAATATATTTTTTTTCTTCGAGATATCGTTGATTGGAATCAAGTATTTTAGCAGTACCAAAACAGCCAATTTCCCCAATGCGCATTTATGGGACATGCAAAGCTATAACCTCACGCTTTTATACCCTAATTTCCATAACCCCCGAGCACTATAAACTACGACACCATAGCTCCAGACCCTTAAATCCCTACTTCCTTAACCCTCGAACCCTGTAACCAGTGACGCTATAACCTCAGACCCTTATATCCTAATTACTTTCACTCTTGAGCCCTGTAAGCCGCGACACTATAACTTAAACTCTACTTTTCTTTTTCCGCTTCGGTAGAGGGGGTAAGTACTAAGATAGTCGGACGGAGCTTCAATGATGAGGCGGCCTGAGGGAAGCAAATGCATACTGTACGAAATTAGCGTATGGTTAGCTAGGGTGGAAAGTATTGAGACGGTTGATGCTAGGCAGGAGCCATCGATGGGGGACAGCGATTGGGTCTCTATACTGCGTACTCTGTGGTCGCGGAAGGTACAGCCTAGAACGTACTTTCTTTGAGTACCCGTATTTATAGTGAGGATAAATACAGCATCTAGCCGTGAAAACGGCTAATTCCAAAGTCTGAAGAAGAACTCACCACGAGCAGAATCGTGAAAACGACTAATGAAAACTGTTCGTCGATAAATTATCCCTGGAAAGGTAGCCGTGAAAATGTGTTTGGAAACTGTTTAGAAAAACTCTCCGTGAATGACGTCACAAAAATGAAAGCGGCTTACCAGGTAATTTCATCGCAAGTACGAGGTTATGATACTAACCCAATAAGCATCGCAGGTTACAGGGCTCAAGGATTAAAGCAATTAGGGTATAAGGGTTTGGGGGTATAGCGTTGTAGGTTACAGGGCTTAAAGGTTAAGGAAATTAGGGTTAAGGGTCTACGGTTATAGCGTCGCAGATTACAAGGTTTGAGGGTTAAGGAAATAGAAATTTAAAGGTCTTAGTCTATGACGTAATTTACAATGCTTGAGTATTATGGAAGTTAGGGTATAAAGGCGTGAGGTTATAGCCTTGCATATGCCATATGTGCGCGTCCGGGAATATTGTAGTATCGGGACTGCTAAAATACTTGATTCGAATCAACGATATCTCGATGAAAAAAACAGATATCTCAAATCTTAAATATAGGTTTTAAAGGATGAGAGTATACCTTTTAGATGGTTTGCCCTATTTTCAGAAAAATAATTTTTTCGCATTGTTATGGGACCTTAAATATATCAAAAAATTGCCTTTTTTGCCCTTATAGGTTAGGATATCTAAAAAATCTTACGCGATGAACAAATTCTGACACTAGATTCGAATTTTACGCAAAAAATTACTTCGAAAATGATCTTCCGTTGGCCAACAACAATCACAACCCCTTATTTTGCAGATCTATGTTATCATGAAAGAGAAGGCTCACAATAATCGATCATTTCTCAAATCCAACGGTTACATTTTTATTTATTTAGCATCTACGGCTGTCCATATTGAATCAGTTACTTACAAATCTCTCGACTGAGGAATTCCTAGCAGTGTTTCAAAGCGTCGTATCTCGTCGCGGCATACCAAGCCATCGTTATTCCGATAACGGTACTAATTTTGTAGGAGCAAATAGAGAAATACAGGAAATTTATGACTTGTTCGAAAGGCCGGACTTTCGTAAGGAAATACTAGACTATTTTATTGCGAAACGCGTACACTGGCATTTTAATCCATCATTGTCACCTCATTGCGGAGGACTTAAGAAGCGGGCGTCAAAAGCTCCAAACAGCACTTGAAGCGTATTCACAAGTAATGTACGAACAACTCGAAACCCTTTTGATCGAGATCGAAGCAATTTTAAATTCACGACCTCTGTATGCGCTATCCGCAGATCCTAATGACCCATTAGCGGTAACATTGGCTCATTTATTAATCGGACGTTCTTTCAACATCTTACAAGAAAATTCTTTAATTTTTATTATAGAGAATCGCCTCTCTATCACTCAATTTCTAATCAAGGCAAGACAAAATTTTTGAACCAAACGGCATTAGGAATACTTATATGAACTTCAAATTCGTCAGAAATGGCATGCGTCAAATGGTAATCTTGTGGTAATCTTTATGGACGATATTACGCATTGCGCTAGATGGCCGCTAGGTGTTATTCTTGAGATTTTTCCTGGGAGTGACAGCGTCTCTCAAGTTGCCTAGTAAAGAATGCAAGCAACGTTTACCAACGTAACATTACTAGATTCTGTATACTTTCCACCATGTGATTAATTAAAAAAAAAAAGTATTTTATTCCCTGCCTGCGTTATTCGGAACCTCAATCATCCTTTCTCATTCTTTACGTCAAGATTTATAATGCTCCAGATTCAAGGAAATCGACCTGTCCTAACTTCGTATTCTGTTGAAGCTATTATGTCTGGCCCACGAGAACATAGAAACTGAGTTTCTGTAGCCAGAAGATCAGAGACTGCCCCTCTCTTACCACGATATTCCGTAACTCCCAACTAAGTTCCTTAACCTTACGATTGTAGTTTCACTCATTTTATTTAGCGTAGACTATATGGGATAGTTTGATTTCCTAAATTCTAGCGTGTAATTATATTGACCTCTTCATAAACGTACTGTGATGCTTCTCTAATCAGCAGAACAATCCCTTCAACGGAAATTGTTTCTTATGTTATCAAAGATTCAGTTAGTCAGTTAGATAGTATAATTGGCTTTGTAAATATGCTTACTGATTGTTAAATTCATAATGTATCTAATTTCTCTTTTTATCCCTTGTATTGTGCTTACAATCTGTTTGATAAGGGAAGTCGTCCTTATTCCGCAGCTTGCGTCCGGGAGAATGTTCTACTATAACATAACTATGGATGATGGTATATGCGTGTTGAATATTCCGAGAAGGCGCTGTCCTTCCGTTGCCGCCTTTTTGACTTCCGATTAATTTGGGCGGACTTTTGGCTAGCGAGCACTGCTATCACAGTCAGTTGTCATCAAGCCTGCCTTGCGAGCAGCATGCGTTTTAACCATCGTCCGATTTTTTAAACAAAGAAATACACACGATCTCTAACAAAGTAGTAAAGTTAACAAGAAGTTAATGAGGTAGTAAGTACAAGCAGATTATTACCTGAGAGAAGTCGATCGGCGATCGACTTTAACAAAGCCCCTTTGTTCAACAACGTCGTTGGGCTGAACGTAAAGGGTCAAATTAATCAAATCCACATGAAAGATCAGTGGATTAGAGTGTATGTGTGATTAATTAGTGAATGTGTGATTGGTGGTGCAATTTGTGTCGCGCAGCAAGTGACGTGTGCGAGTGGCGTAATTCGTTTCCAGAAAACTCGTGCGCGGCGGTCATACATGTTCGCTGTCACTTAGTGTTTTTTCTATCTGTGCGGTTTTAGATTCTTTCGTCTTTTTCACATTTTCTGTCAATCGTCTAATCTACTGTACAGTAGTCTCATTTTGCCGGTTTGTGTACTATCATTAATAAACTAGGTTGGATTTTTATTCCGTGATATGCTTTTTCCCATAATTTGTACATTAGTGTTATTTAAACTAACCTTTACCTTTAAATAAAACTATGGTACGAATACTACTTGGAGTATTCGCAAATAAAAGTAACCAATTCAAAATAAATTACGAGGGTCATTTGAAAAGTCCGTACAAAAATAAAAACTGCTTGATTTTTTTTAATAAATCTTTTTTATTTTTCAACATAGTCTCCTTTTAGGCTTATACACTTCATTCAACGCTGCTCTAGTTTGTTAATCTCTTCCAAATAATAGGATTTGTCCAAGTCTGTAAAATAGACATTCGTTTCTGCAATCACCTTCTCGTTTGAATAAAATCATTTACCCGCCAGCCATTTTTTCATTTTAGGGAACAAATAGTAGTCCGACGGAGCCAAGTCCGGAGAATAGGGGGGATGTGAAACGAGTTGGAACCCTATCGCCATCAGTTTTGCGGCTACAACTGCTGCGGCGTGAGCTGGCGCATTGTCGTGGTGGAAGAGGACTTTTTTGTGGGCAAATCGTGGACGTTTCTCTAGCAACTCGGTTTTCAAACGATCCAATAACGATGAATAATATTCGCCTGTAATGGTTTTACCCTTTTCCAGATAGTCGATGAAGATTATTCCTTGCGAATCCCAAAAGACAGTCGCCATAACCTTCTCGGCCGAAGGAATTGTCTTCGCCTTTTTCGGAGCAAATTCCCCCTTGGTAACCCATTGTTTAGACTATTCTTTGGTCTCAGGAGTGTAGTGATGTATCCATGTTTCATCTACAGTGATGAAACAACGCTTAAAGTCTTGCGGATTTTGCTGGAACAGCTGCAAACCATTCTTTCAACAATTCACACAATCTCGTTTTTGGTTAACCGTGAGCAATCGCGGCACCCATCTAGCGAATAGCTTTTTCATGTCCAAATGTTGGTCCAAAATATTATGTACCCATTCGCTCGAGATGCCTACAGTACTAGCAATCTCACGCACCTTCACTCTTCTGTCAGCCATCACCATATCATGGATTTTATCAATGATTTCTGAAGTGGTAACCTCAACAGGGTGTCCAGAACGTTCAGCGTCTTTTGTACTCATATGGCCACTCCGAAAATTTTGAAATCACTTATAAATCATTCTAATCGAAGCTGCACAATCACCATAATGTTTATCAAGCTTCTGCTTAATCTCCTGAGGCGTTTTGCCTTTGAAAAAGTAATGTTTAATCAATACACGAAATTCTTTTTCGTCCATTTTTTTACAACCACTCGATTTCTTTGAGAGAAACGAATGTAAAACGCAAAGTAATTGGCCGATCTGGCTGAAACTTGGTGTGAAACTTTCAAGATATGCCACTAACTGAAAATAACCTTGATACGCACTAGTAGTGCCATCTCTCTGACTTTGCACGGACTTTTTAAGCGACCCTCGTATATGCGTAAACAACGTGTCCCTCTCCAGAGTAGTGCCTTCCCAGTCACACCGAGATCGAATTTCTTACACTCAGAGTCCGTCGCAGTCTAAACAATAAATCCTAAAATAAAACCGTTAGTACAATCTACTAATTAAAATAATTTTATTTCAAATCGATCCCTTTTCAATGATAAAAACTGTTTGAATTGAAGTCTTCTTTTCCAAAATAAAAGGCTTTCATCCACACACAAGTTTTTAGCATGCTTTAGAAAAGTTGAAAATTTTTCCTTAGATTATCTATTATGATTTTGACTTTTATCAAAGGATGGCTCAAAATTAGCGTATTGTCGTGAAAATGAACAAATCTTAGAATTTGTTCATATCTATTTTGTGTTATTGTTTGCGGAAAAATTGAAGTAACTAATAATGGATTCGAGCTCCAATAACACAGCCTGATGTGAAACTTACTAATTAGATGAGACTATTTTTTTTCCGGTAGATTTTGGGTCACTGAAATTAAACCTGACCTTAGAATTACTATATCGCATCAAGTTTCTTAAATATCGTAACCTTAAAGTGCAAAAAATGCTGTTTTTTGATGTTTTTGAGGTACAATAACATCTTGAATAAATTTTTTTTTTGAAATCGAGTACGCTATCTGAAAGAAGCATTCTTACCCTCTAAAATAGTTTTTTAAGTTTGGAATATATTTTTTTCTGTCCAAGATATCGTCATTTGAAGTTTACTGTTTGAGCAATTTCGTTAAAGCCTGAAAACAGAGTGAGTTATTTAAAAAATCGATGTAATGTATTTTATACGTTAGAACTTCTGTCATTAGTCCATAATTGACAATGTTTATCAAGATATACTAAGCTTTTAGAATATTTCTAGTCCATGAGTGGTTACATAACTGAAAAACTAAAAAAATATGACAATTCTATTGATGACAGTTTTGAAAATTTGTGTAATATGCATTATGAAATTGGAGGTTACAAAAATATGACTATTATACATTGCAGTTGGTGCAAAAAATTATTACATTTTAAACATTTTTACGAAAAATATAATTATTATAAGGAGTACTATATATACAGGGTGTTCCATTTTAACTTACACACCGAGATAACCTACAAACTCTGAGAGATAGCGAAAAATGTTTCGAATAAAAGTTACTTGTCTCCGAGGGGGATATATTATGGTGATCTTGACTTTGTCCTGGAGGGTCATTTTCACGGTCATTTGAAGGTCAACTTTGTTTTTTTTAGATAGGAACCCCTATTTTCCACCCCGGATTCGGAAATAGCGGAAAATTCTACGTTTAGATGACCTATCATGTGTGGGGTCCGTGAGACCCGCCGAGGTTATTTCTTGGTTTTTTAAATAGGAATCCCTAATTTCGACCTCGGATGCGAAAAGTACAAAATCTCTTAAAGATTTTATGTAATTGATTAATTTAACTTTTCATGGCCATTTAAATGTCAAATTAATGCCAAATTATTTTACTTAGAACAGTTTCATGTTTTCATATGAGAAATAAAGTATGAGTAAATTTAGTAGTAGAACACACTAAATTTATTCATCTTTCCATGTACAGAGTTTAAGAAAAAAATATTAGTCAATAGTAGTAATAATCAATTGTATTAGTCAATCTGATGAGGAATAACTCAATAATTACAATAATAACGATCTGGCAATAAGTTAGTGATGAATGATGCGCATAATTACATGAGATGTTCAATAGGCTCCCATTGTTTGCTAAGCATGTTTCCAAACGCCGACGATAATTATTGAGAACGTTTGTAAGTATTTCAGGCGTAACAGCTGCACAAGCTCTTCTCACTCTTCCCATCATAACTAATCTAGTGATAGGTGCATCCTTGTAAATAGCGTCCTTTCAATAGCCCCAGAAATAGCTGTCTAGTGGATTCAAGTCAGAAGACCTAGGTGGCCAGGGAACTGGACCACCATGACCTATCCAATGGTCAAGGAATTGAGCATTCAAAAATTCTCTAACGCTTTCAGCAAAGTGAGCAGGAGCACCATCTTGTTGTAGCCACATGAGCTGTCGAACGTTCAGAGGGATGTCCTTCAAGTATTCAGGTAGATGATTCTCCAGAAAATCAAGATACGCTTGGCCGTTGACATTGCCATAAAAAAAAATGGGGACCAATGATATGCCCGTTGAATATTCCTACCCAAACATTAAGACTCCAATGGTGTTAATTTATCACTTGACGATGCCAATGAGGATTGATAGATGATCAATAGTGACAATTACGTCTATTGAGTCTACCGTCACTTTTGAAAGTAGCTTCATCGCTAAAACAAACATTCCAAAAGAAATTCGAATCCTCGTCCAGTCGATTACGAGCCCACCTACAGTAATTCATTCTGAGTAAATAATTATTTTCATTGAGTTCTTGGTGCAGGATGATGTGGTATGGATGATAACCCGCGGATCTTAATATCAGATGAGCAGAAGTACGAGGTACGCCCAATCGACGTTCAATTTCTCTTGTACTGATGTGAGGATTTACATGAACCATTGCCAACACAGCAAGAAGTTATGGATCATTGTTGTTCACATTTCTGTTTCTACATCTCTGTCGATGAAAATCATTCATACGACAACATCTTTCGATATTTCTGATTTGCCTGTCATGGGGATGGCGCTGGTTAGGAAAACGTTCAGCATAGAGCCGAGCAGCAGCTCGGTAGTTCCGATGACATTCACCAAGAACTAACAGTACTTCAACTACTTCATTTCCTGAATAATTGGCCATTCTGTGAATAAATATCAAAGACGTAATGCATATTTGAAAGATAACACTAACCACAAGAGTAGTAATAATTTGTTAATACTTACTTACATGAAAAACGCTAAACGACTTTTTCAACAGTTGTTAAAAAAATGCTTATTAATAAACACTTATCTCAACACCAAATTTGTCACTCCGTTCAAAACAAAAAACGACGTTTTTATTCAAAAACTTACTTTTACCTCTAAATGAGCATAAAGAATTGAATACACATTACATCTCGACGTTGACAGAACAGAGAACCTTCCATACTTGCCAAATCCGGGGTCGAGAATAGCGATTCCTATGAAAAAAAGTTGACCTTCACATGTTCTTGAGTGATCAACCACAAGTTACAACTTGCCTGAACGTAAAATTTTTTGTTGTTTCCGAATCCGTGATAAAAAAGTAGGTTACTCCAGGAAAAAACAAAGTTGACCATGAAATAACCTTGGCGGGTCTCTCGAACCCCACGCATGATAAGTCATCGAAACGTAGAATTTTTCGCTGTTTCCGAATCCGAGTTCGAAAATAGGGGTTTCTATCTAAAAAACAAAGGTGACCTTCAAATGACCTTGAAAATGACTCTCAAGGTCAAAGTCAAAATCACCATAATATGTCCCCCTCGGAGACAAGTAACTTTTATTCGAGACATTTTTCGCTAGCTCTCAGAGTTTGTAGGTTATCTCGGTGTGTAAGTTAAAATGGAACTCCCTGTAGAATAAATAAATAAATCCTAATATTGGGTTATTGGAAGTACGATGTATTATAACGTTGCGTATGAAAAGTATATTATTATTACATTAAAAAAATGTATACTTTATATTTCTAATTTTTTTCATTTTACTTTATGAAGCATCAAATTAACTCTATTACAAATTAATTTTATTTTGATGTGTATAAATATTTTCCGAAATCAACATGCTTAAACAGTTTTTATCAGTGTAATATTCTATTATTGAAATTGATTTTTAGAGGGTGGCTTTTACATTATAAGAGTAGATTATAGAATAATATTGAAAAAGTTAACCTTATCAACTCAATCGATGAAAATACTTTTTCTTTCTCAAAATTTTTGGCATATTTTGTAACGGGGTGGAAATTTAATGGACTACACGTCGCATAGATTTGCGTACCAGCCTCCTTATGTGTGCACGGATAGGCGCGAGGTACGCGAGTGTCGCCGTGCTGTGCGCCATGGTGGACACTTAAGTGGCACTCTGTGCGCTTACCGAGGGTCATCCCCGCAGACAACCGCAAACCCTTACTCTACGTCGAACCTTGCATCGCGACTCTACCTTGGGCCCTTGCTTCCAGGCGACGTCCCCGTTAATTGTGCCGTTACTTTTTATGGGCAGTCTCAACCTCGTTCGGAAGTATAACTGAATCTAGCTAGTTGAAAATGAACGCGATAGCGCTAAAGCGTATGACTAATGACGAGTATGACATGGGAATGGGTACTTCTGAAGGGTCAGTCACTGATTAACATAAGTCGTCTTTTATTGTCACAATGGTGTCATTTATTAGTCGATAGTTCGTTTATAAACTGATGCCTGCGAAACGGTGATAATTTCTAACACGTGACAAAGGCGGGCGCCGCCATTTTGTTAGCTGCCACGTACACCCAGCGAGAATACGTCTATGGATGTGTTATAACATGTGCAAAATTATCCCGTCACGATTTCCAAGTTCGCGTGAGGTCGACCGGCGATCTACCTCCGGTTATACCTTATATGGCGCGCGTAGGATGATTACGGGTCACGCGCGTGTTGCGCGGAGTTGACCAGCTTAGCTCGTGATATCTGCATTTTCGCCGTCGTTCAAGTTTTCTCAATCGAAGAAGAAGGGTACTCCTGCACTTCGTATGACGGCTGGGATACTTGAGATAGCTACTCTCAATGTCTTGCGTCCTGTGGAGCTCGCTCAAGATGACCTTCTTTTTGGGGAGAGAACACACAGTACCATCTGTATTCGTTCGACGTCGAAGCTCAAGTGTAGAGGAAACATGGCCGGTCTCCTTCTTGTGCCTCAACGTAGACGCAACTCGTGTCCTAATTTTATAGTCGGTAGGTACTGCCCCCGCAGACAGTCCCATCGATGAGAGGAGTGCGCGAATATAACGTTCATCGTTTTAATTTGGATATTTTTTTCATTAAGAAAAACCTTATAATCAAAACTACATGTGTCAGTTTTATTTATTCATTTGAAGTAATACGTAATGTACTGTGACAGTAAACGTCAAATTAGCGCTGATTATTTAGCTTAATTACTGCCTGTGAGGGCAGCACCTGCCGGGGGGACGAAATTCGTAACTAAGGAATTAGGCACGCGAGCAGACGGAACGCACGCGATTGAATTCGAACCAGTGAAGCATTGACCATTGTTGTGTCCGCCCGCTTTTCGCTATCGCCACCGCCGATTCACGTGCCCTTGACAACTACAACGCATCAAAACAGCAGCAGCCAGTTATCCAGGATTGTAGCCGCCAAGGTGCCATCCAGCTACCAGTTTAAGGCCAGGACGAGTGTGTGTGTGTGAGGTTTCGCCTTCGAGGGCGAAACCATTCCGTGCGCGCATTCGCGACCCGCGAACTAGACAATAGAAACTGTTCCGCTCTGTGCGAGTTATTTGTGTCTTCTCCGATCGCCTGCAAATATAAGGTAAGCTGGCCAGCTTAATTTCGCGATCGCAATTGCATGATTGATAACTAATTTCCGATATCCGAAGCGTGCGTGTAACGGCTCTAACAACGAAGAGCAGCGAGCGTCCCGGCAATACGTGTTGCCGACGAGCGAGCGCCAATGTAAACAAACGCGCGGGCCGATCTTCTGTAGATTATGAGGAATAATAAAAGATCTAGTTCGTATTACTAACAAGTGCTTTTCGATTCACTTATACCTCATAGCTTCCACTCACTTTCCTTCGATAAGAGAACTTACTGGTTGACTGACGCACGTTTTCACATGCTCCCCGATTTACGTACTGAGCATAATTAACTACGCGCGTCCTTTTAGTTTAATTGCGCGAATAAAATAATTAAACGGTTTAACCCCATTACAGTACATAATAGTAAATTATAATGTAGAACCTGTAGAGTATTAAAAAATACTTTTTGAAAAATAATCTTGAAGAAGTCAACTTTATTAGTGAAATCAACCTACAATAATATTTATTCTAGTTTCTTTTGGCTCATTAAAATTTTTTTTTCCATAAGAAGAGTTACAAAAATAGTAAAATTGTCAATAAAAGAAAATAGAATGCGTCCCTCGTGGTTACAACTGTATGCACTAGTAATACATTTACATGATAAGTAAAATGAAATTTATTCCATTGTAAAATATCAAATAGAATTAGACATAGGTTCTTAGAGACCGATCAGTTTTTTTTTGTTGTTATAAAATGCATGAAAATTTACTCGAATGAAAATCATTGAAGCAAGGATGCTCGTTTTTCATCTAAGTTTCCATTTTTTTACAAAATAAAATTTTTTTTTATTCATTTATACAAAGGACCCCGCACAAAACTACATATTACAGATCCACCTTACATATATATATATATATATATATATATATATATATATGATAAGTATCTCTTATCATGTGTGTGTTTGTACAATACTGGTCATAAAGAGTTCCGTCGGGTAAGCATGTCAATATTGTCCTCGACGATACTAGAATTCGGCCTCGATAGACTTTTTCATCTTCAAAAGGTGTGATCATACCTAAATTTTCAGACCCTTACAGCACCACGGAGTAAAATGAGAAATTATAGTGTTAGTAGGGTTATTTTTAAGATATCTCGATAAATTTCTCAGCTAGAAAAAAAAACTTGTAATTTTTACAGTATTTGAAGCTCTATAAACTTATTCAGATAAAAAAATTCTTGGCGTGAAATTCAAATTTTTGTAGCCGTTCGAAAACTTTAATATCTCGCCATTTCTTCGGTTATAAAGTACAGTAGAAAAAATATTTTTACACGTTCCTTGTATACTAAAAAAAGTGTGTATTTTTTTTCAGATTTTAGGAAGTGCTGGAACAACTCTAAAAACATAATAAATATTAGAAAATACGATTTTTCTCTGCTAGCGCTTTATAGGTACATTACATTTTAAAACCAATAGCAGCATCGTATTGTACGCAAAAAAATACATCGAAAACGTATATCACACTTTTATTATTAGCATCATTCTACATGAGAATTCGTCGATTGAACTCATTATATGAATACTTAGGAAATCAAAATTCTGGAGTTCAATCATAGATTTTTTATTGCATGCATCTTAGGAGCTGAAAATTTGTACAAAGGCTTCTTTTTCCATGTTAAATATAACCCTGTAATTAGTTTTACGAAATGATCCGGAGCCTAACTGAACATAGAAATCCGGCTATACCATTTTATTTCCTTATCTATCGGTAGCTTTGCAATCAACTACACAACAAATATCGTGTCCTATATTTTGTTATTTAATGCATGCAATGTACAGCGACAGCATTCGGGAAAATTGCCAAAAATTCCCATTGCGCGGGCGCAGGTAGTTTCGCCTATCCCCTCCCTCCATCTATACACAGCGAATAGTATGGTAACAGGAGGAATTGTTTTCTCAAAACTAACTTGAAATAGTAGATTTAAAATTTTTTCGTGTCGCTGAATCCAAATCCGAGGTCAGTTTAACTCTTCAAGATCATTTCATGATCATATATACATACCTCATTAAATATAACTTAAAATAACGAATTTATAAGTTTTTCGAATAGCTGATTTCGTATTTGTGGTCGGTTTGACTATTAAGCAAGTTTTAAGTTTATTTTAATGTCTACAACGAGAGTACATGATGTGCTCACGAAACCGTGACAAGGGACGAAGTATATTTTCACAATTTAATATAGGCACGTACAGACAAAGTAAAAAAACAGAATTCAAAAAGTAATAACAACAATAACAAATAGAAATATTACATATTCAAAATGTATCATAGTCAGCTGTATTTCAAGCGGTAGAAAGGATTTGCACCTTTAGAAATTATAGGACAATGCTTGAAATTTATAATTCTTTTTTATAATATCGAACAACTTTGTTATCAAATCATCTACGGAGTGGATTTCTGGTATTAAACGTCTTTTCAAGGATCAGCAGTAGATCAAGATTCAAGACAATAGAAGAAACATTAATCTTCTTAGTATTAAAAAAATGACTATGAAAAGTTGTTCTGCTTTAAAAAAAATATGACAAGCATGATTTGGTACCAAATATTATATGCACATAGTGTAGAAAAATATTTAGAATGTTCAAAAATGATAACATTTTATCAAAAATGAAAGATTCAACTATATGGAAGAAACCAATCAACATAGAAGATTATTATTCTTTTAAGACAAATTTATATGGGTTAAATAGCAAAAACAAGTGACAAATTGATTACATCGAAGTTAAAAGTGTAGTGAAATCAATATATAGAAATACAGTGAATAAAACTTATATCCCTGGATTCGTTTCAAAAGGTTATTTAACCTTTAGAGGGCCGGAAAACGCCTAGAGGCTCAAACATTTTTTTTCATAAGTACTCAATTTTTTATTGTCAATTTTATTAACTCAATTCAGGTGTGAGGATTAACGAAGTCTCCAAACATGATTCTGCAACCAAAAAAATTAAATTTAAAATGGGGGATGCAATATGGCTAAGTTTCCAAGACATTTCTAGTTTCGATGTCAATCCTACTTGAAAATTATGTGTAGGAGTTTTAGAAGTCACTAGTTACAATTTTTCATTCACAATACTCATGTTTTTGAGGTCGCTGAATCCGAATCTGAAGTCTGATTGACCTCATGACCTCAGGGTCAAGGTCATTTGAAGGTCAAATTTTCAAAATGTCCATTTCGTTTGAAAATTATGTTTAGCATTAACCCGAAAGAATGTTTGAGAGAAAAAATTAGTAAACATGCTCGCTCTTGGCTTTACCCAGAATCAACGACGTGGACGTGGCGAACTCCTGATTTCATGTGTGTGTGTATGTATGTGTGTGAACTAGGGTATTCTTATATTTATTTATTTTATGTTTTCACATTTTTTTTACTTTTTAGAAAACTATTTTTATTTTACAATTGGTAACAACTCAATTATTTATGGCAAATTATTTTTAGTGTGATAGGTATAAAAGCAAGGAGTAATACATAATGGAATGGAGCATTTACTGCATTGAAATTTTGATTCTGCTCTTTTTTTTATCATGAGGCACAGCGCGCACCTTTTTTTCTTGTCTGTGAAAACAGGTAAGTGTTTTCCCACGAGACGTGCAGAAGTGGCCTCATTGCTTTTATTCAGCTCATCATTCAATTGAAGTATATCTTCAACTATTTTCATTCTAAATTCAGGAAAAGATAATCTATTATTATTCATGTTGTACATTGCATGTGCATTTACAAGGATCATATCGACTAAGTGAAAAAACAATTTTTTGTACCACTTCATTGACTCTCTTACGGTCTCAGTCAACGATAGTTGTTTGTCAATAAGGAGTATTCCTCCCATATTTTTATTATAATCAATTATGCACGTTGGTTTCATTTTTTTTCTCCAGTTTTCCAGTCTCTTTTCCCTGTTTTTGAATATTCAAATTCGTGTACTGAAGTTATAATGTACACTTCTTTTTTATCTTGCCATTTTATAGCCATCCAGACCATGTTATGGGCCAATTGAACTTCTCCCTTTTGAAGTTTCATATTCAGCGAGATCGCTCAGCGTGCGCGATAAAATCAAAATACGCTAATGTCCGTAATCGAGCGAGAGCTGGCGCGAGAGAGATAAACTGGCTTTGGACCCACCGGATGCCGACGGTTCGTCGACAGAGAGGCGACGCCGGCGAAAACGTAGACCCGCAGGGAATGGCGCCCTGGCGACGATTGAGGTTGCTGCAGGAAGGGCCGCAGCACGGCCTTTGCCTCGTAGACGGCGAATGGTCGCTGCGTGTACTGGCTCTCCTTCGAACGACTCTCACTCGCACTCACGGTGACACCTCGCCGATCGTCGCGCTCCTCTCTCCAGATCCTGCAACGACACAAGTATGTAGTCGCTATATAGCGTACACTTGGTCGCTGCGTTCACGCGAGGAGAGTGCCGCACACAGGGCTAGCGAATATCGCTATAACCCTGTCACAAAAATACATGGGCAAGATGGAAGGGGAGAGAATCACATGAGAAGATGAAAAATTAGTGTTACTTTTACCAGAAAGTGGACGAGAGAGTTAAGAAGGAAGAGAGAAGGAGAGACAGAGATAAATAAAGAAACCAGGAAGAATGAGAGAATTCGCCCTCGTCGTTCGTCTCCAGTGACCCAAGTATATTGGTGTTCGTCGTTACTGGTGCGCATTGGTACCAGGATGTAGTGCCCAGCGTTTGTCGAGAGCTTGACGCTTTTGCAGCTCTTTGACAGGAGAAGTCATCACTTCATTTCCCCGCGCATTCAGATCATTTCGGTGTGAGGTAGTTAAAAGGGTATTTTTGTGCGGTACCAATAATTCGTTGTACTCTTTCGTTACTCGTCGCGATCAACAAGCGGGAGTACTTGTTGATCAACTGCATGTGCCCAAATCTCTTGGCCTAAGGCATTTTTTGTTTTTCTTTGTCGGCAAGCCGATACAATAAACGAATATCTCTTTCATTTTAACTACCAGTCACGTTTTCCATTTAACCAAGATAACTTCCCGCTAATTCGCTTGTGGTATTGAACCTTTATTACTGATATCATTTGTCTCTTATAATTTGGTTTCGTGCTTTCATAGTCGTTTACAGTCGCGCAAAGCACCATGCGCACGAACTAGATGCAGAATAGAAGAAAATGTGGGTGGCGGTTAACACACCAAGGAACGACGAAACAACTCCTTAACGGCAGTGAATAAATAAATAAATATTTATTTAATATTATCCCGTCACAGCTAATATTAAATTAAAATAGTGCATATATATTTAAAGTACTAAATTTTATAGAAATAATAATTTTTCTTTTTTGGTGATCTCCGCGACTCTCTCTACTTTTCTCGTAAATTCGCTTGCAAGTAAGTGCGTATATGTGCGTTCTCGCACTACTTAGGTTTTATTGCAAATGGTAAAAAGAATGGTAAAAAGAATTTAATAATCGAGTTTTACTTATATAATGTTACCGACCATAAAAGTATAATGCATGTTTTCGATATATTTTTTTGCGTTCAATCAATGATATCTCGATGAAGAAACAAGATAATTCTAATCCGAAAAATGGGTTTTAATGGTCAAGAGTATTGCTTTTTGATAACTCTATTTGTCTTAGAAAAAAAAATTATTCATGGTATTTCCTCAAACATAGCAAAATATTATAATTTTTGCACTTTAGGTTGACCTTGAGAACCTTAGGTGATAGATCCATTCTGACGCTAGATTCCGATTCAGTGCTTCGAAAACTTACGGAAATATATCTATCGGATCTTCGGATTTTTTTTATTTTTAAATTTTGTTGGCATGTTTACTTTTATTACAAAGTATATTTTACTTATTGATTTTAATGATTTTTTAAAATTTGTTTGAAAAAATCTGGTAATGATTATTAAATTAATTTGCAATTATAATTCTAGATAGAATATGCAGATATGTTGAAAAGAGTTGAACCTTTACGCGATGAATTGCATTCATTAGAACAACAAGCTAATACGAATAAACATAAAGGTGAAGAAGTAAAAGATTTAATCTCTCAATTGGAATTGAGTATCGCTTCTTATAAGGAAGAATATGCTCAACTTATTTCTCAAGCACAAGCTATAAAAACTGATCTTGAAAATGTGCAAGGGAAAGTAGATCGTTCAATAGCTTTACTCAAATCATTAGTCATCGAAAGAGAAAGATGGGAAGCTACTAGTGAAACATTTAGAAGCCAAATGTCTACTATCGTTGGCGATGTATTATTATCATCAGCTTTTCTGGCATATGCAGGGTACTTCGATCAACATGTAAGTCTACGTTATAATTTGTTTCGTAGATATAAGGTTAGCTTTATATTAAAAAATCACATTTTATTTTTCATATATATTCTAGTTATATAAGTGTACATCATCTGTATTATTAGATAGCTGCTTTAACAAACCATTTAGTAAAAATAACACGAAAAGCATTTTTATAATATTTTGTTTTTTTCTAATAAGTACGCATTTTGAACAACGGTTGCATGAACTCTCTAAGTATTTATGATTTCCATTTTATAAATAAGGAAATTATATAATTTACAAACAAATATTGAAATGAATGATTTATGGAATGAAATTATTTATAAGAATATTTTCAATTAGATTATTGATATATTCAAAGGTAAGATGCGTACAAAAGACTAAAAATACTGAATTTAGCAGAAAACAAAGTACGGAATCTAAAATTATTGATTAATTAGCTAATTGATTGCAGTTTATTATTAGTTTAATTAATTAATTTAGTTTGATTAGCTTAATACTTATTTACATTGCCGCTTTTTCCCACCAAAAAAGAAATTTGTCGAAATTTCAATGTGTTATATTTAAGTAAAAAATAATCGTACCAAGACCAATTTCAATGCATTTAAAAAATCCTTTTAAGATTATTCAAATGATATGTATACAACTGATGTTTTCCTTTAATTTTTTCTACTGATAATTCAGTTTTTTAATTTCAAACATTTTTTGACCGCTTTTTACTCCTCCTTGTATCATAAAAAAATCGTTTAAAAATTTCAAGTCTGTAACGGGGTGGATTAGCTAGTACAAATAGGGTTTATTAAAGAACAAACTCTCACGATGCAGAGCTAACCGCCGCTCCGTTAAACACGTATGAGTATACGTGCATTCGTCTTTACGTTTGATAGTTTCGTTCCTATGTCTTCTTTCCAACCGAGTTGAACTCACCTTGAATCACCTGACTTGTGACACTCGATCTATCTTAGATGTGAGTGACCTAATGTTTATTCCAACTAATCCCCTAGATGAAATCGGTCTAAAATTTATCAGATGACGGATTCGTTAAACTAATACGAAACGAAATAACGTAATGCGGCGAATAAAATTAATATCGTTTATCTCTAATAAACAACAGTCCTCGATGGGCCGAAAGACTTTCGCACGCAAATAGGATTTACAATGTGTAATAATAATACGGGGGAAGAGAGAGAGAGAGAGAGGAAGAGAATTCGAAAGACCGCGAAACCTAACGCTCGGCGCGAACACACAAACGGTCGCGATAGACAAAATATTCTCGTGAATATTTTGTCGCGCAGAAAAAGGGAGGTGCAATTACGGTGATCAGCCGTAATTGTTTTTTCAGCGAAATCAAAGGTGCTCCTGCGGAATCAGCTACCCTGCCTCACTCGAAAGATCTGCTGTTGCTACACTTAATGATGCTACCCACTTGCTGCTGCTATAATTGGCTATACTATCACTCACGCTCGTATCAAAAATCCCAGAAAACAACTTTTGATTATCTAAACGATAAAATACAGTGAAAACTAATCGGCGGTACTTTCACAAGCAACACCTGAGACTTAACTAAAACTTTGAACTCTCGCGCGACCCCTCTCTTTCTTAGATGCTCTAGCATCGCGAAAACTACCGAATCGTGAACGTATTGATTGATCGAATCAACTACCGTTGCAGCCCCCTCCAAGTCCTGACTACTCGGACAGGACGAATACCTGTGATTCGCCGTCAACAGGGACCTGAAAAAGAAAGGGAGGAAAAGAACCAAATGACTAAATAACCCTTTCCTCTTTTTTTTTCTTTAGGGATACTTTATTCATGGCCCTTCCGGGTCTACATCATTTCTTGACTACACCTGGCGCTCGGTACTTCGGGTAGCGCCAGTTTGTAGCCTTTTTCGGGCACCCCTGAGAGTTAATCACCCCAGGCTCCTCACAGATGTAGCTGCCCCTCAGCTGCGATCGGGACTGAGCAGGCCGTCCCCGTGGACCTTGAACATCGGCCAAGCACTAGTTGCTCCCGGGGCTCTCTTCTCTTGCTCATGCACCTGAGACTAAAGATCTTCGGTGAACTGCCAGGCACTTTCCACCTTGTTGAGCCCCAAACGTACATGTCTGAAGTCGAGAAGGAGAGTTTGTAGCTTTGCAATACGGGGATGGCTGCAGATCCAGTGCGAAGCCCCATAGGCCTCTCTGGGTCCAGGGCACTGGCTCGCACTGTCCGACGTCTGGGGTATGCCGGACTTAAGGGTCTGCATCTTCTGGGTCTAGTGAACTTGGGACGCTTGACCTCTTCCTGGTCCTCCGTTTGGGTCGAAGCGTCCCGAGAAGCCTTTTTCGGGGTGACCCACGTCGTATCCCGGAGAACGTCCGCCACCGATCCGTGGTGGCGCTCTCTTGGGGTGGCCCCCGCCAACTAGACCCTGGTGAAGCTCCGCAGATCCTCAATTAGCTGCGTCGCATCAGGGCCCAGCTGCAGATCTAGCAGCATCTGGGTGGCTACCTCGAAGGTTTCTTCTTCCACGACAATTTTCCGGTCCATCTATAACATCCAAAAGAAGAATTTTGGATGAAACTCACTGCGCGAAGAAATAACCTACTATGTCGCATTTCACCGGCTACGCATTCCCTTGTTTTTCCTCGCGTGAACGCCCTGGCCCTCGTCGGTTACCGCTTCCTTCCCGTCTCTTGTTCAGGATTATCGTCCCAACCATCCTTTGTACGACGGGCACGGTCTTTCGAAGCCTACCTCTCCCTCTAGATTTCTTTAAGGGAGAGTTGTCGCCTCTTGCCTGACTGGTGATCGTCTCTCGGACCTTCCGAGGTCGACCTCGACCTCTATAGGTTGGTGCGGATACCGGTAAATCCGACGCCTCGGTGGGATTGTTACCTACGGCCGTGGGGGCTGCTAGTTCGATCCGCTCGCTCAATAAATCCCCGCCGGGATCTTCGCACGCTTTTGCAGAATCGCTCGTCACCAACGGTCCTTCTTCGCGCGGCTCGCGAGGCTTGTTGGTCGCTTTCTCGCTTTTCTCATTTCCTGGACTATAATACGGTTTAAGGTCTTTGGCATGGAAGAGCTCAGGCAGAATTTCTAGCTGATTACGCAGTCTATACGTGTTGGAGCCACATATCTCTTCAATCACGTATGGACCGGCGTATTTCGGCGCCAATTTGGCTGATATGCCTTGGGCAGCCGAGGAGAGTACCCTGTTCCTCTTCTATACCCAATCTCCGACCTTAAACTCGGGTTGTCGTCTCTTGTGGTAACCCTCCTGCTGCACCGCTTACTCCTTTGACTTGGAGTTGGCTTGCTCCCATAGATTAGGGAGCTTCTCTATATGTTCAGCCCAATCTACTACAGCTTGGCCCTCCTAACACTCAAAGGAGGTACCGGCTGACGCCCAAAGATGAGCATCGCAGGACTATATACCCGGTGGCGCTATGAGTTGCCGAGTTCAACGCGAAATTGAACTCTGACAGGTACTCCTCTCAGCTCTTATGATCACGACTAACATACGACGTGATCATGGTTTCGAGCGTCCTGTTTACTCGTTTTGTGGGATTCGCTTGTGGATGATACACGGGAGTCAAGGCGCGCTGGAATCCGTTCATCTGGACGTATGATTCTTCAGTTCGATTACAGTATACGATAAGAATACCTCTGGCGCGCCAAACCTACTGATAATCCGCTCGTGTAATTCCTTCGCGATCGTCTTTCCATTAGCTTTGCGTATTGCAATGCATTCCATCCAGCTAGTAAAAAGGTCTACAAAGACTAGGACATACTCAAAACCTCCAGAGCTTTAGGGAATGGTCCAGTGATATCACCGGCCACCACCTACCAAGGTCGTGACACTTGTCTACGACCCATTAGCCCGCAAGGTGCTCTTTGTTCCACCTTGCATTGCTGACATACCGGGCAATTCTTTACGTACTCCTTGACCTGAACATATATCTTAGGCCAGTAGTACAAGCGCCTAGCCCTGGAGAACGTATACTCTCGTCCTTGATACCCTGCCGTCGGAGCATCATGGACCTCCTGGAGTACTTGGTACCTTTTCTCTCTAGGCACCGCAAGCTTCCACGCTTCCTCATTGTCGATGGATCCTTCAGCGTCGTCATCAGGATGATAATGATACAGACTCCCCCCCAACTACATTCCATGTGGTGTATAAGTGTAAGTCTAGACTATTTATGGCACTCATTTGAGTCCCCTCCTCCTTATAGGCACTAGACAATGCATCCGGCACCACATTGATATCTTCCCTTCGATATTCAATGTCGAAGACATTGCCTTGCATATCTAGCGCCCAACGCTCTAGTCTTCCCGTGGGATTTCTTATACTGTGGAGACATTTCAGGCAACTATGATCCTTGATGACCTTGAAGCAATGCCGTTCAATGTACGGTAGAAACTTTCCAATGGCCCATACCACTGTCAAACATTCTCTCTCGGAGACTGTATACTTTCATTCAGCACTCTTGAGTGATCGGGTGGCGTATTCGATTACACGCTCCTCTCCATCGATATCCTGCGTGAGGACTGCCCCGATCCAACTGTCACTGGTGTCAATTTTTAGTACAAACTGACCGCTAGGATCGGGTGGTTGCAGTATTGAGGTGGAAGTCATCGCCTCCTGCAACCTCGTGAAAGCTCGCTCTTGCTCCTCCTCCCAAGAGAAATGTACATTCTTTTTCGTTAAGCGGTTTATAGGTTCAGCGATCATGGCAAAGTTGAGTATAAAACATCTATACCACGACGTCATTCCCATGAATCGCTTTATCTGTTTGACTGTCCGTCGTATTGTATAATCCAGTATCGGTCGTATCTTCTCGGAATCTGGTCTTACTCCGTCCTGGCTTACGAGAACTTCCACGTGCCTTACTTCCGTCTTACAGAAGTGGCTTTTGACTTTGTTGATGGTTAGGCCCGCACCTAGAATTCTCTTTAATACTTTTTCTAGGTGCCACTTATGTTCCTCAAATGACGACGAAACCACAATTACGTCGTCGAGGTAGGCAAAAGCGAACAGATCCATATCCGGGCGTCTTACCTTATCCATCAACCTCTGGAAGCTCGCTCCCGCGTGTGACAGTCCAAAGGGCATTCTCTTGAATTGAAAATGCCCCAACCCTGGTATTATAAACGCTCATATTGGGCGCGATTAATCCTTTAGGGGAATCTGATGGTACGCACTACTTAAGTCCAACGTGGATATGAACTTTGCATCCCTTATCCGTCTTAGGATGATGCTCATATATGGCAAAGAATAGGCATCTGGTTTGGTTATTGGGTTTACATTTTAGTAATTCACGCAAAACCTATACTTTCCATCAGTCTTCTTTACCATCACCACTGGACTTGACCACCCTCTGGTCGCTGGTTTGATTACATCTTTTTCCAGCATATCCTTGACCAGCGCATGCATTACCTCTCGCACCCTGTCAGAAACTGGGTAGTACTTCTGTTTGATGGGTCGAGCACTTCCAACATTTATTTCGTGCTCAACCCCCACGGCACAGCCTAAAACCTCTCCTCCGTCAGATATCAATCTTGTGACGAGGTCCTCAATTTCCTTAAGCTGTGTTTCCGTGGCCTCCCACAGTCCTACCGGTGCGAGAAATGCCGTACCATCAATTCCCGCCACTTCCATAGATACTTTTACCTGGCCGTCCTTCAGACATAATTCATCCTCATCGGGATCCAAGACCGCGCGGAACTCTCTTTAACGTTCGCGTCTACGTAGCAGTCATCCGTGAGCAGTGGCGTAATGGCGACTCTCATATTTTTTGTGATCCCTCCTACCTTAAAGGGGAACATCACGTGACCAATTATGGGGCATGGGCACCCGTCGACGAGCTTTGCATCGTCCGCCCTGGTCACATTCAGTCTGAGTGCCATCTCCGATGCCAATTTTAGCCGTAACTGATCCATTAATGTAAATAAGAGGCCGGTATCATAGAGTGCTCTAATTTTAAAGTCACCTATGTCTACCCGCAACCACCATCTGGTCTCATCCTCTTGGCTGTATCCACGAGTCGCATCTTCTCTTTCATCTTTTGTGCTTTTCAGCGGCTTTTTCCCTTCAGCCGCTGCTACGATGATGAGTTTGCTCCTACTTGTGGACTCCTTCGGCAGACGAGCTTTTTGTGTGGAAGGGCCCGTTCCTTTCAGGTCTTCGTGTTTCTTGATCCTCATATCTATCGATTCTTCTTCCTCCTCCACAACTTGTATGCGGCCACCTGGTCCTTCCAGGATGACCACCCCCCTACTCTGCCGAGGGCTGGCATTGGGCTCGATCGCCTTCTGCTTCGCTGTACTGCTAAGTCCTGGGCTTTCTTGATCTCATCCTAGGACCTGTTTAGATCCTTGGGTCGTCGTCAACTTGCTCTTTCCCGTCGACGACCCGCGGCGAGAGGTTGAACTCACTGGAGGCGCGAGGATGACCTCTTCTCTTCGCTCTCCTTACCGTTTCCCTTGTTGCAATCTGGGTAGAACTTACGGCTGAATCCCAGTTTACCACAAACGGACCACTGGAGAGGTTTCGTGAAGTCGATCTTCCGCCTCTGTCCTTCTTGCCGCTCGCCAGGAGACCTGGGAGAATTCCTCCTTCTCCCACCCTATCGGCTTTTGCGCTGCTTTGGAGGGCTGTCCTGTTTTTCCTTGGCCATTTCGCGCAGGAATCTCTAGATCCCCTACAGTCGTTCCTCCATCTTTTTATCTAAAGTGGAGGTTTTCGCAGCTGATACTGTTACCTGCTCGGTGGGCCTCTTGGCATGGTTCTTCACCCCCTAACCGCGCTGCGGATCTTCCGCCTTCTTATCACGCCCCTTCCCATCGCTGGCTACTACAGCGATTTGGGATTTATCGTTAGACGTTCTTTTGCTCGGCTGGTATGCGTGCTGAGAGAAGATCGTCGAGTTTGGTTCCGTGAATACGCGTGGACGCCGACCGTAAGACAAAGGGTTTTTGACTTTGGTCGCTCTCCTATTAAATTCGCGTATTGACGTCAACTCGCTACGACGCAGCAAAATCTGGATATCCGGCTGGTTCCAATCTATTCACAAGAGCTACCAGGTTGGACATGTAATCCCTCACTAATTCGCCTTCGCCCTGGAACCGGTTCTACGCTTCCTGCAACGGCCTTTGTTGCTGTTGCGTGCTGGTGCCGATCCATTCTCGGGCTTCGGTGACGAATTCGGCGTAACTTAGCCACTGGTACTTATTGTTATTGTACCAGGTCCATTTGGCGAAGAAAAAGTGCTCTTCCATCGTAACAACGCACCGGCTCACACCTCCGCCGTCGCCATGGCCAAATTGGTCGAATTAGGCTACGAACTGCTGCCCCATCCACCGTATTCTCCAGATTTAGCCCCGTGCGACTTCTTTTTGTTTCCAAACTTGAAAAAGTCACTCGCCGGGCAGAAATTTGAGTCGAATGAGGAGGATAATCGCTGCGCGGAAGCCTACTTTTCAGACCTCGAGGAAACGTATTTTTCAGACGGGTTAAACAAGTTGGACCATCGTTGGACCAAGTGTATCGAACTAAAAGGAGACTATGTTGAAAAATAAAACGCCACTTTTCCAAAATTTTCGTTTTTCTTCTGTAGGCTAAGTACTTATCGGACCACCCTCGTAAGTTGTGATGAGATTGCATTATTTTAGATAAATAAGATTAATTTGCGTTCATTAGAATAAGATTAAGAGTTTGGATTTAAACAGTAGTGTATGATTATACGTTGACCTGTTCTTATTTGCCTTCATTCGATTGTTGAGAGCGACAGTGCTTTCTTATACCCCTAAAATAATTGGTAAAAAAAATCTCATGGATATGTAACGAGGGCAGCGCCTTATTCGGCACTGACGTCACCAATTTATTAAGGGGAGAGTAAGAGAGGCACTTTCGCTCTTTAACAATCGGGGAACGAGAGGATAGGTTGAACGAATAAATAATTTTCCTTAATTAGAACATACAACTTAAATCTATTCAGACAAACAAATACAAAATCGGTTATAATAAAGTTTGCATGACGCGCACATGTACAGAACAACTTAAACTAACGCGGGAGGATGAATGGCCCGGCGACTAAATCGCCTTGACCATTTGCCTCCTTACAAAGGAAAGAATACGTCGAAACCTCTCTACCGCATTACGATGAGCGTAGCCGGCAAGTGATCGCCTAGCTACCTATCGTTCCTACGCGGCCACGCATCACCATGAGAGAGAGAAATACCGGGAGAAAGAGATAACCTGACCTTTGTCCTTGGCGATGAGCCGGCAACGGGGAGTTGACCTGGCCGCTGGCTGGACGTCTTCCTCGGCGTAGCCCGTGGTGAACCTACTGGAAGTCATGCCGTGCACGGTGGCGTGGGCGACACTGAATGCCCTGCTGCAGGTGTCGTCGCCATACGTTGCCTCGTCTCGCCCTGGTCTGGTCACTGCTGCACGTGTACTTCTTTTTCTCTCTTTGCGCTGCTACTTCCAAATTCTCTCCTTAACTTTCTTCCGGGAACTAGATCACGCGACTTGACGCATGGTCAGCGTTCGCGCTCTCGCCGGGCTCTCCCACCAAGCCCACTCATTAGGCGGCGTGCGACAAAAGCGCTAATTGGTCGCGCGTCACACGCCGGCCCAAACCTGCATAGTGCGTGCATAGACGCGCACTCTAACATGCTCGATAACTTTCTCTCTCTCTCTCTCTCTCTCTCTCTCTATCTCTCTCTGTTTCATAGTCGCTACGCTCTTGCTTCTTCGGGCGCTCTCAACCTTGCTCGGCAATCTTCGGCGGCTGGAAAAACATAAAGGCCAGTGGTTAGGCGCAATAAATATATGCGCCGAACGCTGACCATGTCGCCATGCCGAGCGATAAGAGGGAGAGAGAGAAGGAGGGCAGACGAGGAGCAAGCGTACTGCTTGCTCTCGTCACAGATATAATTTTGTATAAACATAATTTAAAGATACAAAGCTTGTCTCTGATTTCCTAGATAAATTTTTAATGAATCCAATAATCATACTCTAGACAATGCAACATAATGTTGATATTAATTAAAAATATGTCTTCGAAGATCAATACCAATTTTTGCAAGAATTTATCTTTGGAATTTATTGATAGTTATAATAAAAGCTAATCGAATTGGAAATAGCCGTCTTTTGAAAGTGAACGAATAGTGATTTTCACAATATAACGTAATTCGCTTAATTAGCGTTTGTCTCCAATTAATATCTGAAATTTTATTAAATGATTAGAAAAATCAATTACTTATAATCTTGTTCCATTACATAATTATTCACTGTGTCTAATATTTCTGATTAACATGTTTACGCAAAATTTTCTTAAATGCAATTTGTGAGGAGAAAAGTTAGGTAGGTTTAATGAGTTAAGATATTCTGGTAAGTGAACTTCTCCCATTTCACCATGTTTACAGTTTTCTTTGCTGTCTATGTCAGTGTATATGTGTTCAGTAGTTTTATCAAATAAGTCAGTAATTTTATATTCATATCATCTACATCTGCATTTCTGGTAGATAAAATAGCATAATGACTAATTTCAACAAATTGTTTGCCTTCACTTAACTTTCTAAAAATGTTTTGAATAATGCATTCGGTATAAATATCTATTACTAATATTTAGCTAATTCAATTTCATAAGGCAAAATCCTTATGTTTGTTTGCAAATAAAATATTGAAAAAAGTGACCATAAGTGCGACTTTTTGATAGATGAATTTAAAATTTCATTATACGTTCCATAAACTTTAATACGAAGCAATCGTCTCAAATTATCACCTAAAATAATTATTTTGCCACCAAATGTTACATCATTGTTTTTGAAATATTGTAATGTTCTATTAACTATTTCGAAAGCGTATCTTGGGGCCATCGGAACTTCATCTCAAATAAATACTTTAGTATTTCTTAAAAGCATACTTTTATTCAATTGTATTTTAATATGAGAAGATGAATCATAAAACATAGGAACTGGTAAACCAAGTTTTATGCACTGTTTTTCCGTAAAGCAGATTATAAATAGTAGCGTAAAAAAAAGTTTTTCCAGAACCTCCTTGTCCATTTATATAGAAGCAAGTTAACCCAGTATAATTATCAGAACCTAATACTTCAATAATTTTATCAACTATTTCTTTTTGTTGAGCATTTAATTTTTTATATCGTTCATTGACAATTTATCATGAATGATTTTCCTCATTGTTATCATTACTGTGGATTATCTAAATCATAATATTTTCATTCATTGTTGAAACGTCAGTTATTTTCATCTTCTATCAAAATATTATTTATCTCAGAATAGGTCATTTGATAAAAGATATTCAATTTATTATTACATGAAAAGTCCTCAGACATAGAGTTCTTAAATATTTTTCATAATTTTTCTGGATGAATGGTTTACAGTGTAATTATATAACAGTAAAAAATATCTTACAAGGGAACCACCCCAACCCGACCTCACCGATTTGAATGATTTTGGGATATGTTGTAGTACTTGAAAAAAATTAGATACGTGTTTTTTTTATTGGCCCATAAGGGTTTTTAAGGGGTGAAATCCACTCTGAAAATCAACCCCTAAAATCAGTTTTTTTAATATTTCTCAACATCAAATGAATATTTTTGAGTAAACTCAACGTTAAAAAATTTCTTATAAAAAGGCGCTTTTAAGGACATAACATTTATACCGAAGGGTTGCAACTACCTTTTTAATAGTGGTGAATACACTATTTTTTGTACTGTTTTACGACAAGTAATATAGTAAATCAGCTCGAGTGATTTAAAAATCGCACTGATAATGAGAAAATACCAAAATTAAATTGAGGTGTTTCCGGATTTAAAAAACAATATGTTTAAGGAGTGTTTCACCCCCTAGAAACCACCCCCGACAAACTATCAGCAGGTTAATCCACCAAACCCTGGGATAAACAAGTTTAGTCGTTTGTTATTTCTTGAAATAATTTAATCCTTTGCATGAGTGGGCTACCTCAACTAACCAACCTGCCTCTAACCCACCAAACCCCATAAACCACCCTTACCGAACCACATGCAGGCTAAACAACTTTAGCCGTTTGTTATTTCTTGAAATAATTGAATTTTACACCATAAGTGATTTATCCCAGCTGAATCACATACCTCTTATCCACCTACCCCTAACCTATCTAACCCCCACCCTTATAAACCACCCTTACCGAACCACATGCGGGCTAACCTTATATAAATATCGAAAAATAAATGTATTTCTTGAATAACATTCATGTTGCATAACAATATGTTCCAAGTATCACAAATTTTATGTAATAATTATTATTATCTTTTCATTATAAATACAAAAAAGATAAAAATAATTAATAACGGCTTATAAATATAAGATTTGAGACTAAAATAAGTTATAAATAATTATGAACTATTTTGTTTTTTCGAAATTAATAATAACAGTTATAGTATCAGTTTTTTTTTAATATTATTTGCATTGTATTACATATAGCTGTGTATAAAAGAGTAATAATAATAGTTATTATTTTTTAAACGTAAAGTTGATTCGTAATAAAGAAATATAATAAGTAATAACAGTTAAAAATTATTAATTTCAAAAATGGAAGTTTAATATAGTTATTATTTCTTTTTTAATCATTTACAATTTTTCAATGAGAAAAGAAATTATAACAAATAATTGATTATATTAATAGTTATAAATAGTTATTATAGTCTCAATTCTTATACTTATAAACTGTTTACTTTTTTCAATTTTCACTTGTGGTTTAGTTTACTTTTTGTTGGTACTTTACTTTGCTGTACACTTTATCTTATTTACAATTTTGTCTTATCAATGGCTCGAAGAAGATAAGTTATATCAAATCTACGCCCCTTACGATAATAAGACATCCGATACATATTTCATTATTCATAGTAGTTGAAGAAAAGTCAAGTATTTAAAAAGTTAAAGTTATAAACTTACGAGGTGTCTTCAAAAAGTACCCGGAATTATCGTTGTTCCAAAAAAATATTTATTTATTCGTTTATATCAATGTAGTCCCCTTCAAAGTAATCCCCCGAGATATAATACACTTATGCCAGCGTTTTTTCCAATCTTCGAAGCACTCTTGATATTCACTTTTTGGTATGTCCTTGAGCACTCTCAGCGATTCGGCCTTTATTTCTTCAATCGAGGAAAAACGCTGTCCTTTCATGGGTCTCTTCAACTTTAGGAACAGAAAAAAGTCACACGGAGCCATATCTGGTGAATATGGAGGTTGGGGCACGACTACGGTATTATTTTTGGCCAAAAAATTACGAACAAGCAACGACGAGTGAGCAGGTGCATTATCGTGATGCAAAAGCCATGAATTGTTTTTCCATAAATCGGGGCGTTTTTTTCGGATTGCTTCACGCAAACGTCGCATAACTTCAAGGTAATACTCCTTATTAACTGTACGACCTTGTGATATGAACTCATGATGCACCACGGCCCTGCAGTCAAAGAAAACTGTAAGAAAAACCTTCACATTTGATCGAACTTGACGTGCTTTTTTCGCTCTTGGTGACGTTGAATGCTTCCAGGTGGACGATTGTGCTTTGGTTTCGACATCATAACCGTACACCCATGTTTCATCACCAGTTATAACCCTTTCAAGCAAACATAGATCGTCGTTGACGTCGTTTAACAGCTCCTGAGCGATGTTCATGCGATTATTTTTTTGGTCAAAGTTCAGCAGTTTTGGAATGAATTTTGCTGCCACCCGTTTCAAGCTTAAAACATTTGAAAAAATGTTATGACATGAGCCAATTGATATGCCAACTTCATCAGCAACTTCTGTAATTCTGATTCGGCGATAATTCAGAACCATTTTTTCCACTTTTTACACATTTTCATGGATTGTTGACGTGCTGGGTCGTCCGGAGCGTTCGTCATCTTCAACGTCTTCGCGGCCATCTTGGAAACGCTTATACCACTCGTAAACACTTGTTTTTTCATAGCAGACTCACCATAGGCTTTTTGTAACATTTCACACACTTTGTTACACTTTATTTCATTTTTTACGCAAAATTTAATACATATTCTTTGATCCATTTCTTTTAAAAAACGAAAATCGCCGAGCTCATAAAAACACGTCAAACCTTAGCGACTGCCGCATACAAAGTAAACAGTGAATATAGCTGAAAATTTTATCATACTTCAGGGGCATGTATACATAATAAAAAAAAATTTTGACAATCGGACTCTCCAGACCCGCGAAATTTAAAAATTCCGGGTATTTTCTGAACACACCTCGTATTTCTATATTTACATACAAATTTCCCGAACACGAAAATATAGTACATAACAAGAAGAAAAGTTTTTGTCTACTACGTAAGTATTTATGTCACTTCTATATAATTTTATTAAAATATTTTGATTTGTAAACATCCGAAATATAACTGTTAAAAACGTATGATCGAATTCTATCTATAGACTAGGTTTTCTTTTGTCTTTTGTAAAATTATTCAACTGCAAAAAAGAGTATTTATATCTTGATTTTATTTTAGATTAATACATGAAGATCAATAATCAATAATAAAATAATAAATAATAAATAATAATCAATAATGAAATCCTTTGAACGTAGTCAATTTATTATTAGCATATATTCAAAGTTTACAAATACCAGATAGCGAGATTAATTTCAAAGAAATTGCATTGTCAGAAAAGTTGAAAGAAATATTAATAGATGCCGTGTATGAGTTTAATGGTCTTGATATGATTGTTGAAGAGACGTTGGTATTTCGTGAAGATTATAAAGATACTGATGCTAAAATAATCGAAGAGGAAGTTCAACATCACTTTCCTGATCCTGATTTTGCACCAACAAGTCAGTGCACAAATGATGATGAAGAAATCATATTTGATTATAAACAAAGAGCCGTAGAATTTTGGAGGAGCGGAAAAAACAAAAACTTAAAACTGGATACTGTACAACATAGATTCAAAAAAGTTTCATCTATAAGTCAACTTAAATGTTGGGCGAAAACATTTAATAAAAATGGAACTTACCGAGAAAAAATTGCGCAGATTTGCCAATAGACGTTTGATAATTTAAAAGCCGCTATTTCAGCTGGTACGATAGTGCATGATCGAGATATACGGAAATGGGCATTGCAAGCTCAAAAAATTGTTGACCATGAAGATATAAGATTTAAGGCTTCTCAAAATTGGTTACTAAAATTTAAAAAAGCTCATATAACAGTATCTAGAAAAATAAATCAATTCATCACCAAAAAAACATTAGAAAGTAAAGAAGAGCTACAAGCCAATGCTGATGCTTTTGTAGCTGTTGTTAAATTATATATACCAGAAATCGGCATTGCAAACTTTTATAATTTAGATGACAGTGATTTCCAATTAGAAATGCACTCGGGAAGAACATTAGCAATTGAAGGAGAAAAGCAGGTGCAATGTCTGGTACAGTCGGTTTCATCGACAACGCACAGTTATACAATTCAGCCAACTATATCAGCAACCGGAAAACTTTTATCACCACTTTTTATAGTATTAAAAGAAAAAAGTGGTCAATTTGGTCCCATAGTGGAATCTTCATTATTTAGACCAGAAAATGTGCATGTGGAAGCATCTAAATCTGGAAAATTAACGACAAGTTAGTATATTTTTGTTTATTATAATGCAATGACATAAAAAAATTTTGACATTTGTTTATTTTAGATCATTTTAAAATTTGGTTGAAAGAATTATTTTACCCAAATGTTGGACTTCAATCTGTACTTTTACTCGACTCTTGGACTGGACATTGCGATAAAGCTGTAAGGGAAACGATGCCGACAAACAAAATTGTTAATATACAAAAAATTCCCACAGGAACGACAGGGAATATCCAACCACTCGATGTTTATGGATTTCGTATCTGGAAAAACTTCGTTCGACGTTTATCAGATGAAGTAAGTTTGATGGACTATGAAATAAATCTACATTTAAGAAATAACATCATAAAAATGCAGTCTCTTGTCCATAACCAGCTTTCTTCACCAAGATATACAAATATTTTTAAATACGCTTGGTATAAAAGTGGCTGGCTACATTGCTAAAACAGATAATCCTGTTGATTTTAGTTTTGGAGATTCTTGCAATATACATTGCGAAGTAGAAGCATGTAAAAATGTTGCTATAATACGGTGTGGTTGATGTAAAAGATCATTCTGTTTCAAACACTTTTTGGATGATTATCATTTCTGTAAGGAATTCGTTGAATGATACTACTGTGGGCAAAAAGTAAGGTGAATTTTCAATTTAAACTTCGCGGGCTTAACATTTCGGGCTAGTTCTTTTTTTCTTGAGTTGGTAGGACTGCGAATGACATCTGGGACAAATTTCATGTCAATGTCATCATCAGTAATATATTTACGCTTGTGTTTACCAAACGACCAAGAGTGCATGTTTCGATTTTTACAATGTCTGATTTAATTGAGCAAAGAAGTGCCATCAAATTTTGTTTGCGGAATGAAATTTCGGCTGCAGAAACGTTGAGGATGTTGCGGAAGGCCTTTGGGGATTCTACCATGTCACAGAAAAATGTTTATAAGTGGTACAAAGACTTCAAAGAGGGTCGAGAACGTGTTGATGACTTGGAGCGCTCCGGACGACCATCGACGTCAACAGATGACCAACACGTCAATAAAGTGAAGGAATTAGTGCTCGGAAATCGTCGGTTGACTGTTAGAGACCTTACTGATATGATCGGAATATCAGAAGGATCTGTGAAAACAATTTTGAAAGACCATTTGGGCCTACGAAAAGTCAAATCTCGTTTGGTACCGAAAACGCTCAATTTCTTGCAAAAAAGTCGCCGCGTTGATGTGTGTGAAACAATGCTTTCTGACTATCAGGACAAGCTCAAATGCATGATTACGGGAGATGAGACTTGGATTTATGCTTACGACCCTGAAACAACCGACCAATCAAGCGAATATCGTGCTAAAGGCGAGGCAAGACCGAAAAGAGCACGTCAAAGTCGTTCAAAAATCAAGGTCATGATGACAGTTTTCTTCGATTTTCGTGGTGTGGTGCACTATGAATTCCTTCCACCCGGCCAAACTGTTAATAAGGAATATTATTTGAGCGTTATGCGTCGTTTGCGTGAAGCAATTCGTCTAAAAAGACCAGAATTATGGGCCAACAACTCTTGGTTTTTGCATCACGATAATGCACCATCTCACACTGCACTCGTTCTTCGTGACCATTTCGCCAAAAATTCGACGCATATCGTTCCGCAACCACCGTATTCGCCTGATTTGGCTCCGTGTGACTTCTGGCTATTCCCAAAACTCAAGAGACCACTCCGGGGAACGCGTTTCGAGTCGATTGAGGAGATAAGAGCTGAATCGAAGAAGGCGCTGATGGCTATACCGGAAAGGGACTATTTGGCATGTTTCGAGGATTGGAAAAAACGTTGGCATAAGTGTATTTTATCGGGAGGGGATTACTTCGAAGGGGATGACATTGATGTAGAAGAATAAATAAAGATTTTTCATTTTACAAACAAATTCACCTTACTTTTTGCCCACAGTAGTACATTTTAATTTACCAATAAATAAAAAAAAGAAAAAGATGAAAATTATTATAAAATCAAAATATATGTAGTATCGCGTACGATGGCTCTTACGTAAATATATTTATGTATCTACATACGAATTGCAGCGGTAGTTGATTCAATTAATCGAACCGTTCGCGATTCTGATTTTCGCGCGTTAGTTCTAAGTATTGAGAGAGAGAGGGGGCGCGCGATCTTTTGAATTAGCAGTTACATCTCAGCTGTTACGTGTGTAGTACCGCCAAAATAGTTTAGCACAGTGTTACAACGATTTGCCAATAAAAAAGTTTACTGGGATTTTGGATACGTGTGCAAGGGTGAGCGAGGAAGCAGCAACAGTAGCAGCATCACGGAAGCAGCAGCAAAAGTGAAAGCAATTATACAGCAGATTTGCGAACGAGGCAGCACAGCTGATTCTGATCTGAGGAGCACCTTTAATTTGCTTCAACAATTACGGCTGATCACCGTAATTGCACCGCAGGGTAGGTGCGCCTCCCTTAATTATCGCGTGACAAAATACATTTGATATTTTGTCCAACGGTGTTAGCGTTAATTTTTTGTATTCGCGTCGAGCGTTAGATCGCGCCAATATTCGTATCTTCTCTCTCTCTCTCTTTCTCACCGAAAGTTATTTAATTGTAAATCCTATTCGCGTGCGTTAGTCTTTCGGCCCGACAAAAACTGTAGAGATTTTTATTAATAAAATCTATTAAACTTATTCGCCGATTTCGTCATATAATTTTTCCTAGTAGTTTAAACAATTGGAAAAAGCTTAGGTTTTAATCCTATTATAGCTAGGGGATTAAGTGGATTAGGAGTAAAGTCGCTTACACTTAAAACTCATCGTGTGTCACAAGGCACGTGACTTAAGGTGAGTTCAACTCCGCTTGATCGAAGACAACTAAGTTAAATCAGCTGACGTTAAGGTGAATACACGTATTAACATACGTGTTAACGGAGTGGCGGTTTGCTCTGCATCGTGGGAGTTTGTTCTTAAATAAATTTCTCATTTTTGCAGCTTATCCCCCCGTTACAGAATATAAATATATAAGTATAGATCTATAAATGATAATTAGACCTCGTGTTATTCTCGTGTTTATTTTTAACAGATATTTCTCGCTATTTTGGTACTATTAAAATAAAATGTATTAAACGTATTTTTATTTGTCATAAATTATATTTGAGCTACAGATATATTTTATCAAAAAAAATGGAATACCCCACGTACGGTGTAGAAATCAATTATTTAAAAAAAATGCAACTGATAAACTCAATTCTCCCAAAGTTAGGTCTATTAGCCTACATTTGGTTGGGTAAAAGTGGTTTGTGGGGGTTTGGTGGGTTAGAGGCAGGTTGGTTTGTTGAGGTAGCTTATTCAGATTAAATTATTTCAGGAAATAACAAACGACTTAACTCGTGTTTCTCAGGGTTAGGAGGTTTAGCCTGCTTGTGTTACAGTAAGGGTGGTTTATAAGGGTGGGGGTTAGATAGGTTAAGGGTAGGTGGATAAGAGGTATGTTATACAGCTGGGATAATTCTCTTATGGTGTAAAATTCAATTATTTCAAAAAATAACAAACGGCTAAAGTTGCTTTTTCCAGGGTTAGGTAGATTAACCTGCTGATAGTTTGATGGAGGTGGTTTCTATGGGGTGAAACACCCCTTAAATATATTTTTTTTTAAATCCGGAAACACCTCAATTTAATTTTGGTATTTTCTCATTATCAAAGCGATTTTTAAATCACTCAAGCTGTATTACTATATTACATGTCGTAAAACAGTACAAAAAATAGTGTATTTACCCCTATAAAAAAGGGGGTTGTAACCTTTGAATATAAATGTTATGTACTTAAAAGCGCCTTTTTATAAGAAATTTTTTAACGTTGAGTTTACTGAAAAATATTCATTTGGTGCTGAGAAATATTAAAAAAACTAATTTTAGGGCTTGATTTTCAGGGTGGATTTCACCCCTTCAAAGCCCTTATGGACCGATAAAAAAAACACGTATCTAATTTTTTTTCAAGTACTACAACATATCTCAAAATCATTTAAATCGGTGAGGTCGGGTTGGGGTGGTTCCCTTGTTAGAAGTCTTTTCGTCATTCAACTAACTGCTTTCTCTCATAGCTTTGTTCTATTTATCGTCATCTTTAATAATTCATAATGCTAGGCTGGTCGTCCAAAAGAGATGACTACTCAAGACATGATCTACATTTATGATAAAGTTTATGATATTGCTCTTGCCGATCGTCGATTGAAAGTGTGTGAGATTAGTAAGGGTCTTAACATGTTAGTACATGGAAAACTTTACATGAATGTTTAGGCATGAAAAAGTTGTCTGCAAGATGGATCCCTCGCATGCTTACACCTGATAACAAGTGAGCTCATGTGGTTGCATTTGAGCAATATTTAAGCATGTTTAACATAATCCAAAGAAGTATTTGCCATGCTATGTTACTATTGATGAAACATGGATTCATTATTATACGCCAGATAACATATCATATTTTTAATATCATATCTTTACTGATATTGTTAACGAGAAAAGATACAACAAGCTTAATGTTGATAGCACAGATCAACAAAATTTGACAAAAATCAAGAACCTGAAATCAGATACAACATACTTATTAAATTTTCATACGCTGATTGCGAATCTGAGCTCAAAATTACTCTACTAATCTTGGTTTTCCAGATATCTTAACCTAAAAGTGTTAAATTCATGTTTTTTTGCTATATTTGACCACCTGTAACATGACGAAGGTTTTTTTGTGCGCAATTCTGACCACAGTTCCTAAAAGAGCAACTCTTCGTCTACGAAAAACACTATTCAAAATTAATTTTATAATTTTTTTAACAAAGAGATGTGATCGTTTGAAAATTGTTGGATCTGAACATTTTTTTACTATAGGCTTATAATAACATGAAACTCAATATACAGGGTGTCCTATTTTAAATGAACCACCCCGAAATTTTCTACGGTTGGCCTTCTACAAAAAAATTTGTTTAGTCAAAAGTTGTTTGGGACAATGAGGGACACCTTTCCCAGAAATCGGATTTCACCTTGAGGTTTATTTTCAGGTCATTTGAAGGTCAAAGTCATTTTTTTAATAGTAACCTATAATTTTGATCCCGGATTCGGGAAGAGCGAGAAATTCTACGTTCAGATAAGGTATTATGTGTGGGGTGCAGTTACCCCCCTCCCCCGCCTAAGGTCATGTAGAGGTCAAATTTATTATTTTCTTCATTTCTGCACAGGGATGATCGAGCAAGGGTAAGATTAATTTTAATAACCCAAAAACTCAAATAACTCAATAACCCAAAAAACCAACCACAATAACCCCAATAACCATATAACCAAGTGATTTTTTTTATAAAAACCCCCATTTTATATCATGGATTCGGAAAGAGCGGGAAATTCTACGTTCAGGTAAGGTATTATGTGTGGGGTGCGGTAAACCCCCTCCTCTCCCACCAGGGCAAGGGTAAGGTTAATAATAATAATAATAATAATAATAACCGCTGGGGTGGCACAGGGGTCGATACTGGGACCTAACTTCTGGAATGGCTTATACAATAGCTTGCTTCGGCTTGGGATGCCGCTCGGAGTGACCCTCGTCGCTTACGCTGATGACGTGGCGGCGGTGATTACAGAGAAGTCCCCCGGGCTGGCGCAGCTGGCGTTGAACTAGACCATGAGACGAGTCGGACGATGGATGACAAACCACGGACCACAACTCGCAACGGAAAAAAACGGAACTGATGTTTCTCACGAGAAGACGCATACAGACTATACTGTACATTAGGGTGGGAACATGCGAGATGGAGACCAAGAGGGAAGTCAAGTACCTTGGGGTAACCCTCGATATACGAAGATGATCTTCTGGCCTCATATACAGAAAACAACCCGGAAAGCGGCAGAGAGGATAGCATCCTTGAGTCGCCTGATGGCAAATACGACGGGACCGAGATCGGGAAAACGACGACTGTTAATGGCGACAGCTCACTCGATCCTTCTATATGGCGCGGAAATATGGGCAGATTTCCTGAAGACAAAGAAATACTGTAAGTCGATGATGATGGTACAGAGACAGGGCGCACAGCGAATCGTTTACTCCTACCGAACAGTCTCTGCGCAGGCTGTTTTGGTGGAGGCTGGCGTAATACCCGTGGATCTTCTGGCCTTTAAACGCAAAAGGATCTACGGGAGCAGTGCAGGCATAGGACGAAAGAACGCGGCAGTCACTAAGCGCGACAGGACATTTGACATTTGGCAAGGCCGATGGACAGAGGAACGAGGTGGTAACTGGACGAGACGATTGATACGGGACTTGAGGCTGTGGCTCGGAAGGAAATTTGGTGATGTAAATTTCTACGTCACCCAGCTCTTGACGGGCCACGGGTACTTCCGACGGTACCTTTACAATGTGAACAGACTACGAACACCCGACTGTAAGTACTGTGGACACGAAGGAGACTACGCGGAACACACGTTTTTCGCGTATTACCGCTGGACAAGACTCAGACAGGAACTGGAAGAAACGGTCAGCAGCATCACCCCCGATATCATCGTGGCTCTGATGCTGCGTGAACCCGAATGGTGGTGCTTAGTCACTACCTATACGGAAACTATACTGAGACGTAAGAACGTGGACGGCTGCCTGACAGATGACTGAGCAGACGAAGTGACGAGATACGGAGGAACGACACGAATTGACGAACACAGACAGAACCTCTAGTCAGAAGTAATATCAATATAGTCCCTGGCTGGAGGAAGGACACCAAGGAGATGGCGGTTTAGTGGGTAGGCCTATTGGAGGTCATGGATCTGGACTGTGTTGCGATTTCGAAAGACGTGACGGACGCGCTCAAACGAGAGACGGGACGAGACACGGACTTTCGAGTCCTAACCGTGCTGAACAGTATATGGCGGTCTGCAAATTGGAATCGCGGGAAGCCGATGCGTTGCTTCGGTTTGGTCGGATCGGAATTGGCTGGGTGCATTGCCGCGTTCGGAAACGATTGACGGTGACAAAATGTTACAGATGCCTGGGTTTCGGCCATGTGAAAGCTGAATGCACAGGAAAGGACAGGACGAAATGTTGACGCAATGTAGCATATCCGGACACTATGCGACGGAATGTAAAAACAAGCCGGTCTGGCCACTGTGCCCCGAGGCTGGGCACAGGGACATCGTCTCGTTTTCGTCCGTTCCATCACTTCAAAGACAATGTACTGGTGATTGCTGGCTGTGTAGTCTTAGATCACCCGCCATCCCCTGTGCTGTAGCAGGATTCTGTCCGATGTCATCGCAATCTCGGGAATAAAGTCTCCGACATCTGGCCATCTATACGTCGGCGTATGTCTCGTATTTACCACTGCTAGATCGAGCCTTGCGGCAATTTCCAGCAGTAGTCGTCCGCGTCGATTCGTTTCGTTCATTCTCCACTCGGTCGCCCTCACGTTAAAATCCCCCGCAACGATGACATCCCCGGGCAGGTCCCTGATCCCGTCTTCTAGGAGCGCCGCCTTTCTCTCGAACTCCATCGCGGTGTAGTTGGGTATCAGGTAGACCCTGAGATAAGTGACAGTGCCAACTGTGACCCAGACGTAGTCGTCCCCGACACAGCGATTAGAGACTCTAGATTGGGTGCCACCCCGTACCCAGATAGCAGAATAGTCTCTGTCTCGTTTGTAATATATGTCTGTCTCGTTTGCAATGTATATCTATTATTATTATTATTATTATTATTTATTTATTTGTTTTTACAAGGAGTTACGGAATCCTTTTTGTGGATTCCTCTTAGTCTTTCTGACTAAGGGGTTATGTGAGACTCCCGACTTTCTCCAGTCAGGGACTAGGGGTCGCCGAGCATTCATTCATCCCGGTTTGCCAAGAGGCGTGTGTGTGTAAGTGTTTGTGTAATGAGTGAGTGTAGGTGTGTGTAAGTGATTAATGGTTGGGCACATCGGCAGAATACCATTATCTTTTGCGTCATTTGTGAGCCATATCTTCCTCTTGGTCGTGTCCGTTATAGCGTTGCTGCTCAGAGCATTGACGCGAGGGACAACGTTTCCACCGGGCACGTCGTGGACGTTGGAAGCTAGCATTTGCCCAATGAGGAGTTACCACTCACTGGACCAGCCCGGTATTATTATTATTATTATTTTTTTTTACAAGGAGTTGCGGAATCCTTTTTGCGGATTCCCCTTAGTCTTTCTGACTAAGGGGTTATGTGGGACTCCCCGAAAAAAATAGGCCTACCCACTAAACCGCCATCTCCTTGGTGTCCTTCCTCCAGCCAGGGACTATATTAATATTACTTCTGACTGGAGGTTCTGTCTGTGTTCGTCAACTCGTGTCGTTCCTCCGTATCTCGTCACTTCGTCTGCTCAGTCATCTGTCAGGCAGCCGTCCGCGTTCTTACGTCTCAGTATAGTTTCCGTATAGGTAGTGACTAAGCGCCACCATTCGGGTTCACGTAGCATCAGAGCCACGATATTATCGAGGGTGATGCTGCTGACCGTTTCTTCCAGTTCCTGTCTAAGTCTTGTCCAGCGGTAATACGCGAAAAACGTATGTTCCGCGTCGTCTCCTTCGTGTTCACAGTACTGACAGTCGGGTGTTCGTAGTCTGTTCATATTGTAAAGGTACCGTCGGAAGTACCCGTGGCCCGTCAAGAGCTGGGTGCCGTAGAAATTTACATCACCAAATTTCCTTCCGAGCCACAGCCTCAAGTCCCGTATGAATCGTCTCGTCCAGTTACCACCTCGTTCCTCTGTCCATCGGCCTTGCCAAATGTCATTATTATTATTAATATTGTTATTATTATTATTATTATTAGTGCTAATCTCACCCTTACCTCGGTAGGATAGGAGGGGAGGTTGACCGCACCCCACACATAATACCTTATCTAAACATAGAATTTCTCGCTCTTTCCGAATCCATGATAAAAAATGGGGTTGCTTATTAAAAAAATCAGTTGTTGATTTGGTTATTAGGGTTATTTGTTGGCTTTGGTTTATTGGGTTATTGGGTTATTTGAGTTTTTGGGTTATTACAATTAATTTTACCCTTGCCCGATCATCCCTATGCATAGATGAAGAAAATAATAAATTTGACCCCTACATGACCTTACGCGGGAGGGAGGGTTAACCGTAGCCCACACATAATACCTTATCTGATGGTAGAATTTCTCGCTTTTTTCGAATCCGGGATCGAAATTATAGGTTCCTATTCAAAAAATGACTTTGACCTGCAAATGACCTTGAATAAATCTCAAGGTGAAATCGGATTTCTGGGAAAGGTGTCCCTCATTGTCCCAAACAACTTTTGTCTGAACAATTTTTTTATAGATAGCCAACCGTAGAAAATTTCGGGGTGGTTCATTTAAAATGGGTTACCCACTTTTCATGCTTATAAATGCACACACATAATAGCATCAGAAGTACGAGAGTATAGAAAGAGAGTATAAACAATAATCATTTAGATTTAACGTATTTTATTTTGTGTAACAGGCTGCCATTTAGTCGATAATCTCTTGAAAGTGCCTTTATTACGACTAGACGAAGCCTTGTTATCTCTGTGCTCGAAGCACAGCAACCTACCTTGTCTCGGAGTGCGCCTGCGCAGAGTCTCCTTACTATTCCGAGCTGGGTTCCCCCAACTCGCCGCTTGGCGGCGCTGTCGCCCTTACTAGTAGCGCTCGTGCGGCCGCCGCTGGAACCTAAGTTGTCGATTCGTGTCTACCGGAATTCGCACGATTCGTGCTACGCAACCGGCGAATTCGAATCTACTGTAAATAAACACTGACGCGACCTCCGGACAAAGGAAAGACACAATAATGATTACGAGATCAAATAAAGGCTAACGTTCACTTTATTCATGCAAGTTAATTACACGGGGGTTTTGCCGAGAGTCTTGCGCACGCTTGCGCGAATGACAATGCACGCCGTATGAGAGAGAGAGAGAAAACCGCGATTACCTCGAACTAACCGCTCGCACGCAACGACTAATTTTCCTCGCGCACGCTGCACGGGATCGCACGTAAATTATAATAACAAAAAGGGGGAAGAGGTGCACCTACCACAAGAACGACGAGGATACGGTGGCCAACCGTATCCGATTAACACGCTGCTAATAATCTGCTCCGCTACTTGCTGCACCGCCTCGATTGCTGTTGCTGCTGTTGTTGTGCTGCTGCCGCTCAGTTGCTGTTGCTGCTGGGGCTGCCGCCGATATAGCTGCTGCTATCGCTGCTGCTAACCCACCCATGCACTCAAGTTCGCAATGTCACCAGCAAAAAACGCACGAAAAACTTGGAACGGCTCGGGAACAGAGGTTAGATACGCTCGGGCGGACTGAGTAGCACAGTCATACTGCCGGTCGGAGCCTCCCCTCCCGGTCATTGCCCCTACGCGCTCTCTCTCTCTCGCGAACCTAACGCGGCTCCTCTCGTTTAGCCGCTCGTTTACCTCGCGCGAGTCTGACGATTTTCGGTAATCGTTGCAATTGCTTTCCATTAACTTTGAGCAGGCGAACCGCACTCTGATGTTCTAGTATATACATTAAATACTTTCAATATTACTGCATTCATCCATGCATTTAGATCGTCTAAAAGATTATGTTCCACCGACTGTCCTTTCAAGTACCACATCCTAAGTTCAAGTCAACGCTGCTCGCACCTCACAACTTCGTCGACGGGCCCCAATCTTCAATACCAACACCTACAATTTCAGCTTATATTAGATTCTTAGATACACTTTATTATAGGCTCGTTCAGAATCACACCAGAAAACTGAAATAAAAAGGTATATCAATCCTATTAGTTTCAATGGTGAGAGCCAATCATGGATAACTATATATTAACAATAATTATGTAGATATCACAACGTTTGGCAGGCTTAGTTTTCAGTAATTTACATAATCTATTTATAATTATCGTAAAACATTTTAAATCTAAATTTTACACATATTCCGTAATGTACGTATTTATATTTTTTATTTTATATATTATAATAATAGTCGACTATAAAATTTATATCAACCAAATTAAATATTCGATATTGATTCTCCGTAACATGAGCTGTGATTTAATTGTTCTTATTAAAATTTAAAATTTATAAAGGACCCCGTACTAATCTTATGAAGTTGTGCCCTCGATTGAATTCACTGAAAATTTGCATAAAAATGGCTTATGCCATGCTGATTAAAAGTCCTAAAAGGTGTCACCCTCTAAAGTCAACCCCAGACTCCCCCGGCCAAAAATACACCCTAAAGTACATTATTAATGATTAAGTATAACATCTTGAGTATTTTTAAAATCTGGATTATCTGTCCAAATGTATGAAATAAAAACTTGATGAATTAGTCGATTTCTAAATCTAGATAAAATTTGAAATCATACTAAATTCGCTTCATCTCTTAGAGTATCAAACTGTAATTCTTCATTATGATCCCTTGACAACTTACCTTTTATGTACGCTGGTGCGATTTACTTGATAAATTCCAATTGTAAAGTTACGTAAATATGTCTAGAATAGAAAAGTCTAGTAAATGATTGTTTAGCCTCTCCCATTCACCACGTCTCAATCTAAAATTGTCAACTTCAACACGAGCTTGGACAACGTTTACATTATTTCTTTTCTGTAGCATATCTCAGCTAATCCCACTGTTATGTTTTGCATAATAATCAGGGGAAAGAGTCTATTGGTAAACGACTCAGCTATATGATAATAATCACCAATATAACATGCATTTTGGATGTTAAAGACATCATCGAGCATTTTGTAGATTCATTGAAAATGACCGTTCCTTGCTTTAACGATCCACCTCATTTTAGTTACAATGTTACTATCGTTTACATCTGCAGTCGATAATTTTAGTTGACCTCTTTCAATTAAAACAGGTATTTTATAGGTGATTTCCAGTAGTTAAGATGAGGAATATAGTCTCTGTAACCTCTATTTATTAGAATGATATCCCCATTTCGAAACCAATCTTGGAAGATATTCGCATCCTCTTCAAATTCTGCAGTAAGAATCTAAACAATATGAACCTAATATCGCCGTAATATATCCGTTTGGAGCAACAGAAAAGGTAGGTTTTAGTAAGTGTCTACCTTTAGGCATTGAGTTTAATTGTCTTAGAACTTGAAAATGACTGCATTTATGCAAGTATGCGTAAGTAGCATCACAAATGACTATTACCCGTTCATCAGTGTTTTCATTGTACAGCTCATTAGCAAAAGCAGATACATGCTTTACGATGTAGTCTTCTCTATTAATATATGCCACTTCTATATTTTCATTTACAAACCTCGTTGCAAGTAACTGTCTGATAATGCTTACTGTTATGCCTACGAATTGCCTCGTTGGATAATTTAAAATGACTCGTAAGAATTCATACGATAAACCTTGTCTTAGTTTGCATAAGAATATTATTAAATCTGTTTTCTTTTTATAAATTTGGAACCTCTGTCTATAGCTATTGCATTACAATAATTATATAGATTTTCAAACTGTGCTTTATCCAATGAGAACAAATACTTATACACTTCATCATCCAAATTGTCAGTATTCGATCTTTGATTATCTGCATTCTAAAATTGCATTTCAGGATTATTCTAAAAAGTGCTGGAGATTGTCCAGGAATAAAAAAACAATTAAGATTCGATTATTTCGATTTTAGTATACGGGACAACATCTTACACCTTCTGGTATATAAATATTATTTTAGATATAAATATATATTTGTAACGGTCCTATCTATGAGCTAGTTTATTATATCACTGAATCACTGCAACCAGTCTAACGCATCTATCTGTTTATTCAAATCAATACATTAAGCGGCTCTACCTCACTGTTTACTCGATTGTGTGTACACATATAAGAGTCAAATCAAAATAAATAGCGTGACGTCACAAAGTAATAGATATAGATATAATGATTTTTGATATTAAGAAAAATATGTTAATTAGAGATAATTTTAATATAACAAAGTATTTATTATATAAATTTAAGTACGTAGATTCAAAATATAATAACAAAAATTGCATTTAATTATGAAATAATAATGAATTTTAATATGCAAAGTTGATTTATTTATTACGCTAACATTATGAAATATTAAAAAAATGTAAATAATCCATATGCAAAATGAATAAGTATAGAACATGAGTAAGAATTGGTTTCATCAATAAAAGCTGAATAATAACTGTTATTAGTAAATAAATAATTAATAATTTATTTAAACAATAAGCTGTATATAAAACGAAAGTATTAATTTTATACTTGATAATGATAGCTTTATGATTTATGAATCTTAGATAATTAATCTAATAATTGCATTATAAGATTAGAAAAAACCGTTACAAATATGAAAAATTAGTTATAATTCAAATGTTATTAACTAATTTAAATATTCATTTTTAGAAAATACTTCTAAATTGAATCAACTATAAAGTTATATAAAAATTTATTACTTTTCTATTGTAAATATTATAATATCACGTTAATTAACTTTATTAGTTAATAACTTTTGACGAAACTACTTGCGATAATTGTATATTATATAAAATCAACAAATAATAAATTTTGTAAAGTTTACATATGTTAAAAGCTTAATATTAATGATTATTTACTTGTAAATTAAGAAAACTCATTACTCAAAATTCGCGAATGTATCTCGAATGTTCGATAACATCTCTCCTGCAAAAATAAGCGGGAAAATCTGTGTATAAATAGGCCCACCTTTGCACAGGCTAGCATTCACTTCTAGCCTTGCAAGGTGAGCGCATGAGTCTGAATAAACTTGGCTAATACCTAAGTTCTTTCTCTCATTGTGATTAACTGAGCAAGACTGTTCCTTCCTTATAATTCGACCTCGACTTATAGAGAACATCTCGCGCTATAAGAAACTTGGGCCGAATTATATCCTATTTAAGAAAGACTTTAGCTCTGCTTATGGCACAATTCGCACCATAAGAAACTAGGGCATTGTTTGACTTTCCTTGAAACATTGTACTTATTTATATATATTTGATTTATTTATTATTGTTAGAATACATTTGATTTATCTATTTATTTTATTGACAAGTAGAGTAAAATTATTGGAAACAAATTCTTACTCATTAGCTAGATACGAGAGTTAGAATTATTATTATTTATAAGTGATACGAACATCACATATTCTATAATTGAAACATAATTCTAAAGTCTTATCAATATTATGGCATATAATACATCCTTGATTTCCAACTTGAACAGCAACATTTAAACGAATGGATGCTATTTCTATATTCACTGATAGATCGCAACTAAAGCAAATTTTAGTGTCATTTTAAATATTTTAGGGAGGTAGATCAAAACAATTGCGCTTATTGCGTGCTACCTCACGTTTATTCACCTGGTCTCCTAAACGGCATACGAGGTGTGATCAAAAAGTAAGGTGAATTTTTATTTTTCTCAAAAAATATTTATTTATTCATCAATTTTTATTTTATCTCCTTCAAAGTAATCCCCCTCGGATATAATGCACTTGTGCCAACGCTTTTTCCAATCCTCAAAGCATTTCAAAAAATCATTTTTTGTGATCATGTTTAGTTCATCCTTCGATGCCGTCTTTATCTCCTCAATCGTGGCAAAACGCCGTCCTTTCATGGGCCTCTTCAGTTTTGAAAACAAGAAGAAGTCACAGGGGGCCAGATCTGGGGAATACGGTGCCTGTGGCATCGTTACTGTGTTGGTTTTAGCCAAAAATTCGCGCACAAGCAACGATGTGTGAGCAGGGGCGTTATCATGGTGCAAAAGCCAATTTTTATTTTTCCACAAATTCGGACGTTTCTGGCGGATTGCTTCGCGCAAATTGCGCATAACTTGCAGGTAATATTCCTTATTTACTATTCTACCCTGTGGCAAGAACTCATGATGCACCACGCCCCTGCAGTCAAAGAAAACTGTAAGCAAAACCTTTACATTTGATCGAACTTGGCGTGCTTTTTTTGGTCTTGGTGATCCAGAATGCCTCCACTGGGACGATTGAGTCTTAGTCTCGACGTCATAACCGTATACCCATGTTTCGTCACCTGTTATAACCCTGTTGAGTAAATCTGGATCATCGTTGACGTCATTCAGTAGCTCTTGGGCGATGCTCATGCGACGTTTGTTTTGGTCGAAATTGAGCAATTTCGGAACAAACTTCGCTGACACACGTCTCATGTCTAAAACACTCGTCAAAATTGATTGGCACGAACCAAATGAGATGCCAATATCATCAGCAATTTCTCTAATGGTAATTTGACGATTTCCCAACACTATTTTCATCACTTCTTCAACATTCTCATCAGTTGTTGATGTGCTGGGGCGTCCAGAACGAGGTTCGTCGTCGGTGTCTTCTCGGCCTTCTTGGAAGAGTTTATACCACTTGTAAACATTTTTTTGGCTTAAAGTAGACTCACCGTATGCTACATTTAGCATTTCAAGTGTTTTGGAACATTTGATTCCGTTTTTCACACAAAATTTAATGCAAACTCTTTGATCCATGTTTTTAGACAGCAGCAAATCGTGGAGCACGCAAAACACTTCTAACCTTGATGCCTCTCACAAACAAACCAAACATACTACAAAGCTGAAATTTGGAACGTATGTTCTAGACGAGTGTACCGACATAACCAAATAAAAAAGTCGAAGATCGAACGGACGTAGCCCGCTAAATTTCAAAATTCACTTTACTTTTTGATCACACCTCGTATGTAACGCACATTATTATTCAGAGTGCAAATATACCATTTTTGTCTTGTTGCAATATTAGAGTTTCATTCAATATCATAAAAAAGACTATTACTATGCTATGCATAGTAATGCCCGATGTTGTAAAATAACTCAATAACTTGGAAAATATCTATTCTGAAAAGAATAGTAACTCTAAAAATATCGGGAAAAACTTTTGATGAATTCTGACTAGCCTGAAAAGGGCTTGCCTGAAAAGAACGGAGATAAGTACGGTTGTATTTAATTGAAATCATATTTGTGAATACGTCGCATTGATTATATTTTTAGATCATCTCACTGATTATCCAAGTAAAAATTTTATTTAATGCAAAAATAATGAAGCTGTTTTGTCTTAAGTATTTTACCCGATTATAGTAATATATGGGCATCACACCCCACCTTATCTCAACAAGCCGGATATCACACACTACATTGTTTTAACTGGTTAAGTATCACACACCATTTTGTCTCAATCACCTTCAGGACTTGGGCGGCGTGGGAAGTCTGGGGTTGACTTTGGAGAGTTGTACTTGTGGGCCTCTTTTCAATACAGTCGAACCTGACGCACTACCTCCTACCGCACTGCCTTTTCCCGTGCACTGCGCGATCTCTCTCCCTAAGCATTACGCGGCAGACGCTGCCGTATACTGCTAGTCCGGGAACCGGGTATCATCCCGTATACTTTAAGTCGGCAGAAAGTAAAAACCATGTAATCTTATGTATTTTTACCTGCTGAATCCAATGGTACTAATAGTTTTTACGACAAACCCCTAGGCTTTGTTTAAAACTCAGTTGTTTAAATAATCGTGTACAAATAATTCTTTTTCAGCAAAACAATTTTTTATAGGTAATTTGGGTCATTTTAAGATGAAAACGTCTCTTGTAGTTTTTTTTTAAAATACATTTTTAAAAAGTTAATAATTGAAAAATTAACTTTTTTTGCAAGTTTAACTATTAATAATTTTTGATCTATTAAATATTTTTTAGAAATTGAAAACTCAATTTATTCTTCAAACTTTGCTCTATCTATTAACTATACATATTTAATATTGGAAGGGAAAATAAGTTTTGACCTTCTGTCCTCTTAGTGCATAATTAGCTGTATGTAGTTTTCTTGTATACCATCATATACGTATACATTTGTGTGGTGTACGTTTCTCTCTCTCTCTCTCTTTCTCTCTCAAACACCTGCTCGGAGATAGTAAATCAAACTTTCTCCTTGTAAAAAGCTAATTTAGATGGATGTCTACTGCCGGCACGTCACGCCGTCGCGCCGACCCTTTTTATGGTAAACTGCAATAAAGTCTTATTGCCGCGCGCTGAGAATAAACTCACGTCCGTTTTCACTAATTACCATAGGTCCCAGCTACCCTTTCTCTCAGACATCGTGGGAGGGACTTTTCCTTTCCCTTATGATTTTCTCCGAGAGGAAACTTCCTCGCTAGGGGTTGATCTAACGATCGACACTCTCGCTCAAACTTGCAAACGGTTAAGAGCTTGACCATCTGACAGGTGCGCTGTTGTATTTTGCTGCTTTTTTAAATTTACATACATACGTATATATACGTATATTTATTTGCTTTTCTTGGAGTGAATATTTGAGAGGTGAGTGTTTAATATTTTTAGCTTTTACCGGGTGTTCCAGACCATCCGTACAGCCATTTTCAAATCGAAAATTCGTGTTTTTGTGAAAAATGTTTCAGATGAAAGTTGTTTACGACAAAGGGGGCCATCTATCTGCATAATTATTTTTGACCTTGAACATCGTTTTCAAGGTCATTTGAAGGATGAATTGTTTTTTTTAAATGGGAACCCCTATTTTTGACACCGGATTCGGAAAGAGCGGGAAATTTTACGTCCTAAACGATATTTTTAAATTTTTGTTCATGGCCTTGAGAAGGTCGATTTAAGGTCAAATGCTTGAAAAACTGCCTAAAAGCGTTTTTTTAATTTTTAAGATATCGAAAAATGACCTCTACAAAATTTGTTCAGAACAGAGTGGGCCACCCAATGCACCAAAAACCTTAACCTCATTTTGAAGGTTATTTCAAGGTCGAAGTGTTTTTTGTAATGGAAACCCCTCTTCTTGACCCCAGATTCATGATTGAAATGAGTAATTTTTTATTTATTTTTAGTAATAATGTTTTTATTTTGAGTAAATTTTTTTTAATAAGTTTTCATGGCTATAATGTTTTTGAAAGTTATTTTAAGTTTGTAGAATTTAAAATATATGTTAGTACGCAACAGAAATAAGTAATTTTTTTACTGTGTTTGATTCTCTTTTAGTAATCAATTTTTTGTATCCATTTTGTAAAATATATAACCTTTCGTTTGAATTTTGCAACGTATATTTAAATAAAATTTTACAGTAATTACAACGAATTTCTTTTCATTTATTTTAATAAAAACGCTTTGTTTTTAATTACGACCGAAATTGAAGTAATAATCATAACATTTGAGAAAAAATTATTTGAAATCACTTTTAATTTGGTTCTTATTTGTAACGTAAATATTTTTTACGTAAAATTGTGTACTGTAAATATGTAATATTTATAAACAACTTTTAGAATTTAGGTTTGGAAAAATACAAGTTTCCTATTTTTCTCTATATGTAATTTCATTAAAAAATAAACATTTCCGGGATTGAATAATAAGCATTATTGAAATATTTATTTGTCAATGAGAAACATTTTTAACCTTAATATTTCATTAAAATTTAAATACCACGAAAAAGAAATACTCAAAAAACATTATTTATTTTCATCAATGAAGCATTTTTTTAATTACCCAAGCCACGTGGAAAATATACATTAATATTTACTTTTATTTAGTAAGGAATACATTTTTAACCATCAAATTTACTGTTTTTCTCGAGAAAGTATAGCGCGTATATTTTCCGGTGTCAAATTTATTCGGGCCCCTGCGATCTCCGCTCACCAGCGGGAATATACGCGCACCTGGTCCAACGCTCTGATTGGCTGACGCTCGGCGAGCAGTGCACGGGTCGGCTACTCCCGAGAGCAGGCAGTGCGTTAGGTTCGACTGTATGTTGAAGGCTACCTCTGTGCGAATTTCCAGATAAATATATCCCGTATACATTGATTCTCACAGTAATGTACTTCAGGGTGTATTATGGGTCGAGGTTATGGGTACAAATCCGAAATAATTTAGCTCCCGATATCAGCTGCTAATGATATCACGCTATTTTGAGAAAATCGTTTTTCAAAATCAAGTAACCGCCTGCAATACAACTGAATAACCTGATAACTGATAACCAATTGTCTGGAAATTTGGGTTATTGGGTTATTGTGTGTGTATGTTTCAGACAATAGTTCGCTTCAACTTAGCAGTTAAATTCCTATTAATAAAAATTTTCAGATAAAATTACATTATTTTTGCAGTAGAGAAGACATTTAAAATCCAATTTTAGGTTATGTATTGATTTCTCAGAAAAAATATAAAGCTTTATTCATCTAGAAAACTATAAAATATATTTGAAGATAGACTCGATTGATTTAAGTTGATTTCAATTGGTTACTCAATTTTCCCAAAAGAGCGCGCTATCATTAACAGCTGTTTTCGAAAAATGAAATATTTTGGATTTTTATCACCATTCTTTTAAAGTACAAAGTATAATATTATTTTTTTTAAATTACTCAATTTGAGTGAAAATGAGCCCGCAGAAGAAATTTTGACACAAAAACGGTGGAAAATTCCCACTGTGCTGTAGTACAAAAGTTATGATTTATCTGAGGTACACGAAATCAAACTTTTCTTCGAAAGAACAAACCATAGAGTAAAACTAAATTTTCAGTACTATTTTTAACCAAAGTACAGAAAATGAGTGAGAAATTTATGTATTTCAGACCTTAACCCATTAACGTCCAAAATGTCAAAATTTCTTGCACGTTTTCAAAGTGATTTTTTCCTATGTAATTGGCGTTGAAAAAATTCTTGAACCACATATTCTGATGTAAAATTGCATGCTCTTTCAGAATCCGTTGCCAGAATCATGATAAAACTCACAGAAAAAGAGATATGCTCGATTGAAACATAAAAAATAACTAAATTTTCGAAAAAAAAAATTTTTAGGATTTTTTTTCGAAGTGTTACGGTGAAGATATCACCTTGCGACCGTGATCAAAGGTGATCATGAGATTTGAAGTTTAACAGGGAATTTTTTTGTTTACCTTGAACCATCGCTTCTTTACAAAATGGCGGAAAAAACGAATTTTTTTTTTCAATCTTCATCAATTTTTTTCTCAAAATCTATGGACTTTAGAAAAAAATTCATAAGAACAAAAATGCCTTAGAATCGCTTAAGGAATGTTGTCAAATTTTTTCAGAATTTTTTGAGACATTTTTGAAAATCCCATTTCCCAAGTTTCCCGGAAAATCAAAAATTGTCTCAAAAAATCCTGAAAAAATTTGAGAATGTTCCTCGAGTGATTCTGAGACATTTTTGTTTTTATGAATTTTTCTCTAAAGTCCATAGATTTCGAGAAAAAAATTGATAAAGTCGAAAAAATAAAAATTCGTAAAGTAATAAAAATTTTTTTTTTCGAAAATGTAGGTGTTTTTTATGTTTCAATCGAGCATATCTCTTTTCCTGTGAGTTTTATCATGATTCTGGCAACGGATTCTGAAAGAGCATGCAATTTTACATCAGAATATGTGGTTCAAGAATTTTTTCCACGCCAATTACATAGGAAAAAATCACTTTGAAAACGTGCAAGAAATTTTGACATTTTGGACGTTAATGGATTAATTAGACAAATCAAATTACAGCATTTCGTCGGAAATCGATACCAAATATCATTTAAAGCCGACATATATTTATACTTTTGTTTCTGGTATGATTCAGGACAAGCCGATGTAATTTCAACTAGTGGAGAATAACACTTTTCTATTTTTATTTGACACAATAATGATTCGTGAACAATCTTTCCTACGATAGTTTTTATTACGTTTTCTTAAACTTCGTATAGTTTGTTATAATTATAAAATGATTTATTTATTTATTTATGTTAAAAATGTATATGCGAGCACAAGGCACAAATAGTATTTTCGAGATCTGTCCTTAGGATTGTTTGCTTAAGAGAAAGCCTAGGCAGAGCTATAAAACCTTTTGCTCGTTGCACGCTTGCGGCGCGTCACCACGCCGATGACCGATGGTCTCCAGATGGAGCAATAAATGTTTTTGGTGATTTTCCTGTGCGAGAGGATACGCTAGCAGCATCTGCGAACGTAGTTAGTTCACTCGATGCTCTCAGAGGAGTAACAGCCTTTACTCTTGAGCTCCGCTATTTTGTACTCAAATTATATGTAACTTTTATTTGATGTTAATTCAATAAATACTTAGTTTATACTTTGCTAATTGATTGAGTTTATTTTACTGAATAAATTCAATAATTTATTTTAACTAGAGCAACATAAATTATTTAAATAATGATAAATTTGTAGGGTGCTCCATTTTAACGTTGACAATAAAATAACTTAAAATTCAACAAAGTATTCGAAAAATGTTTCGTATACTAGTTGTATCATTCAGAGGAAGTCAATTGGTGATCACGATTACTTTGACCTCAATATTTAAGGTGATTTCAAGATTGACTTGATTTTTTTTATAGGAACCCCTATATTTGATCTAGAATCCAAAATGAACGGAAAATTAAACGTTCTAATGACGTGTCACATGCGTAATCTGGGAAGATCAACCCATAGCCATATGAAGTTCAAACTTAGTTTCTTCTATTTTTATTAATTGACTCGATACTGCTATGATATAGCGCAAAGTGTTTTAAAAATCTGCTAAACTTCAGTGACTAGTTGTGACCTTGAACTTGAACTTTTTATCGCGGATTCATAAAGAGTCGGAAAATTCTACAATTGAGCTTTCACGTTGTGTAGAAAAATAAAACCGTTGTTCAGAAAATGAAGCTATTGCGCTGTCTAATTGTTTTACTACGATAATCGTAGTAAGAGATATGTGGTATCAGAAACGCAGACGCGCCGCTTGTTTTACAATGTCAAAATAATACAAAATTGAAGAAGCACCAACATAGAAACTACTCCGCAGTTCAGCAGTGAAGAATTGATCTCATTTTTTGTCACAACAATTTAAAAATGATCCTAGGTATAGCTCAATGATGAAACGACTTATTGAAAAAGAAATGTTTAATTACCTTTGAAAAGAGTAGTTTCCATTTATGATTATTATTGCTTGTGATCAAACAAATTAGGAATTATTATTGTTCCCTTTGAAACTCGGTAACAAGCTCCTATTGAAAGAGACTTATTCATTTCAGAGAGTAGCCGTTGTTGCCGCAAGTACTTCATAATGAAAACGTTTTATATACGAATACATGAGTTACAACATAACTCGAACCCTATTAAGCATGTTTGGGACATAGTGAGCCATCGGTTGCGCAGGGAGTATCCAAATTTGCTAAACTTAGCTGCGTTAGAACGCGTCCTCCTGTATATTTGGAACACTATCCCAAAGCACGAAATTATCCGTTGCAGAAATATGACTGAACGTATGAGAGCCTTTATTGAAAATAGAGATGGCAATACTTGTTATTTATTACATGAATTGCCATCAGAACAAACAACCAAGCAATCAAGCGAACAACGGATAGAGGCAGACGCAAACACATATACATGCGTACACTCAATAGAATGAGTTTGAAGTCATTAATACGATAAACTGACCAGCTGCCGGATCTCATTTCTCCTAAATAATCACATTTCAGCACACACACATACATGCATGGATTTGTGAGAGAAGCCAAAATCCCACCACGTAATCTTCACGTGATACGCTTTGAGTAATGCTAATGTCGACAGTAATTAATTTGTCTAATTCAATGAAGTTATTAAAAAAAAAATTATTTTAATTTTTTTCCAAAAATTGAAAAAAAAATTGTCTCCACATAATTAAACGCTGTTTACGATAAAAACTGGAGAAAATTAGAAAGAGAATTTATTTTACAGATAACGGATATTTAAAGGCAAAATATTATTTTTCAATTATTTCAAAAATTTAATCGAGTAAAACAAAGAAACGACTCAATGCATTTAATTTAAACTGTGGAAGATTTTTGTGGGTATATTGAACTGTAATATGCACATTTTTCCAAAACTCTCCTAGAAGCTCTTTTTTCTTTTTTTTTTTTCAAATTCATGTAAAGCATGAAAAATATTTTTATTGTAAAATAAATGGCCGAACTTTATAGAGAATTTGTTCAAGTTGTTAAACTTATTTGATTCTGAGATATCGATGATCAAAGACAAAATGATGCTTTTTCATTCAAACTATGGCGTTTTCATTTAATCTCTAAAACAAATTGTCTTATATAACAAATATCTCTATTTTCTTTCAATTTAAAGCTAAATGAACAAGCTATCCAGTCTATATAATCGTTTAGCTAAAAGAATTTTTTCCATGCCCGTAATCCAAAAAAACAACCAAAAAAATTTATCGAAATCGAAAAATTAATTTGAGCAAATCATTTATGATTGTAATAGGTGTGAGAAACAAATGTATTATTTCGCTAAAACGTACTATTGTAAGATTATTTGGATAGACTGATCAAAAAACATTGACATTGAAATTTGCATGACCTTAGCACTTACCTTGTAGGGTTTCCCAGAACCCATACATGATAGATTATCTGAAAGTAAAATTTTTCGCTGATTCCAAATCGAGGGTCAAAATTAGGAATTCCCATTCAAAAAACGAAACATTAAAAAATGAAATGACCATGAAAAATAACTTTGAGGTCAAAATCAAGGTTATCATCAGATTCATAATGTCATAACTATAAACGTTTTCTAACACTGTTTTCTTGATAACACGTTCCATTCGAATTTTTGGGCGATGCTGGAACTTTTAGGACACTCTATATAATTCGGACATATTCTTAAAAACTTTTTGGTATTGGAACCCTTTCTACGAATCCTTCTAGAAGCAGTGACGCATTCGGAAATTTTTTAATTTCACAAAGTTTTTTCTATATAAAAGAAATATATATATATACATATATATATATATATATATTTGATACTTACTTTGCATTAGTAGAAAAAAGTAGTTGAAAATGTTCTAAGAACAAAGAAATGAAAATGAAGCATACATGTTTCTTTTCATAATTTATCCTTGTTATGCTGAAAAACGTTTGTTTTTGAGTAAGCGAAGTCAAAAATGCTTCGCTGACTAAACCTCAACCGGTTTTAAGGTAGCGCTTATTCTGCTATCATTCCATTGAGCGATTCCAAGCTAACATTGCGTGACCTTTTATTACATTTTTTCCTCACTGATTTCTACATAAAAATAACAATTATAGAACTTTTTTGAAATAAATATATATTTTATATGTTAATGTTAAATATAAATATTTTTCTTCATTACAGTATCGACAAAATTTGTTTTCAACGTGGTGTCAACATTTGCACAGTGCAAATCTTCAATTCCGCCCTGATATTGCTAGAACAGAATATTTATCAAATCCTGACGAACGTTTAAGATGGCAAGCCAATGCATTACCAGCTGATGAGTTATGTACAGAAAATGCTATCATGTTGAAACGCTTTAACAGATATCCTCTTATTATAGATCCATCTGGACAAGCTACGGAATTTTTATTGAATGAATATAAAGCACGCAAGATCACAAAAACAAGCTTTTTAGATGATTCTTTTAGAAAAAATTTAGAAAGTGCTTTGAGGTTTGGTAATCCTCTATTAGTTCAAGATGTTGAAAACTATGATCCTATATTAAACCCTGTGCTTAATCGTGAACTGAGAAGGACTGGAGGGAGAGTGTTAATTACACTTGGAGATCAAGACATTGATTTATCACCATCATTTGTTATCTTTCTATCGACGAGAGACCCGACGGTTGAATTTCTTCCAGACATTTGTTCACGTGTAACGTTTGTTAACTTTACCGTCACGAGGAGTTCACTACAAAGTCAATGTTTGAATCAAGTGCTTAAAACAGAAAGACCCGATATTGATGAAAAACGTTCTGATTTACTAAAATTGCAGGGCGAATTCCATCTTCGATTAAGGCAACTTGAGAAGTCATTACTGCAAGCGTTGAATGATGCTAAAGGCAAGATTTTGGATGATGATTCGGTTATTACAACACTGGAAACGCTAAAACAAGAAGCTGCTGATATAAGTAAAAAAGTTGAAGAGACTGACAAAGTAATTGCAGAGATAGAGACAGTATCACAACAGTATTTACCTTTATCTCAGGCGTGCTCTAATATATATTTTACAATGGACAGTTTAAACCAAATACATTTCCTGTATCAATATTCTCTGAAAATGTTTTTAGATATTTTTACTTCCGTTTTAAACAAAAATTCTAAATTAACTGGAATTACAGATTATGTTCAACGTTTGTCGCACATCACAAATGAGCTTTTCTCTGTGTCCTACGAAAGAGTAGCACGCGGCATGCTACATAATGATAGGCTTACATTTGCTCTTCTACTTTGCCGTATTCATCTAAAAGGTGCAGGATCGGGAACAACTTATGATGATGAATTTACATTCTTTTTGAGAGGAAAAGAAGGAGTTCTTAATATTCGGTACCCTCCTGTGCACAATTTAAGTTCAGATCAACAAGAAGCAGCGGTACGATTAAGTTCTAAGTTACAATCATTTAGAAAACTAAATGATATTATACAGAATAATACAGAATTCAGTAACTGGCTACAATCACAAACTCCAGAGACATGTGTGCCAAAACTTTGGGAAGAAGAAAAACCTACTTGTACTATCAAAATAGCCATGAACCAATTGCTTGCTGTACAAGCGTTTAGGTATTTGACATATTATATGTATAATATATATATATATATATTATATTAACACGTATAATATCATATTATAATTATCGTTATTATTAATACTGTGTAACAGGGGGGGAATTAGTCGTGTAAAAGGAGGAAATGATAGTACAATCCCACGGTGCAGAGCTAACCTCTACTCTGTTACCTACGTATGGGTATACGTGTCTTCACCTATAGATCTGTAACATCGCTCCATCTTCCAATAACACGTAATAGTGAACTCACCTTAAGCCACTTGATTGCTGGGTCTGGTTACTTGTACCGTATAAATAAGCTTATGTTTACTTTTCTCAGTCCCCTAGACTAAATCAATTCAAATACTAGGATTGGATTAAGTGGTAGTCAGGGATTTAAAGATTATAAAACGGTGATTTAACCTAAATCCTTTTAATGAGCTTGACTATACAAGTTTAGTACGGGCCGAAAGTCTTTCGCGCGTGTATAGGTTTACATTGAATGCCTGGAAGAGAGAGAGAGAGAGAGCGAGAGAGAATACAATTACAACGCGAACTAACGCTCAGCACGACGTACTTAAAGGGTTATTCCGCGCATCAATTAACTACTCCGCGGTACTATTTTGTACGAATGTCGCGGTTAGGGTAGATGCACCTACCGTAAGTTGCGGTTACAGTGATCAGCCGTGACCGCAGGTGTATTGGCAGATAACTGAAAGCCCCTTGTCAACGAAGGTGTAGCTACTGCCGTTGCTACTGCGCACTGGTTGCTTTTTGGCCAGTATCGCTGCTAGTTGCTGCTGGTTGCTCCTGGTGCAATGATGGCTCCAAAAACTGCACACTGATCGTTCACAAAATGCTCGCAATGCCTCAAAATGAATTTTTCACTAACACCTTGCAAAAACCTAACACCTGTTTCGCTTGCTGGTTCTATCAGTACCAGCGATGAGCATTCGGTCACCCATCCTTTTTTTCCTATTCGTAACGCATCTAGGTCTGCTGTACACTTGTGGCTGTTCTATCATCATACCGTGTCCCAATTCCGCGTTTCAAGTTTGTTTTTTGGTTTAAAAGAGGGAAACTAAGAAAATTCTCAATTGTACAATATGTAGCTATTGTTTGAAATAAGTTGATGTCAGCCTTGGTAAGTACTGATTATTTATTTTCAAGTACAATTCGATATGTAGACTAGTAGTAAGAGCAAAAGTCCAAAGAAAGAGGTTTTTTTAACAAATATAGTTTATATTCTCATACTATTTTTTAAAAAATTAAGAAAAATGTAGACATGTCAGTAATTGTCAAATCTGAATCGGTTTATTCTTATTTGAGCTCTGTAAGTCCATTGGTTATATGATAAATTTAGTAAATTATAATTCTTGTTTGAAACATTTTAAATTCTTTATTGTAGCTATACATTGTCTAAAGCATAATGCTGAATTAAAATTTGTAGAGCAAATTGAACAGAATGTAAAGAGTTGACTTTGTTGCTGTTATCTTCAGCAGTCTGCTTTGACACTTCAGCATTTGGTTCAGACCTGTAATATCTAAATTAAAAAAGAATTAAAAACAATAAATATCAATCTATAAAATTTTAATAATTAAACATACTTTGACACTGTTTCACAATTACTTTAAACATTTTCAGTGATAGACTCTGTTTGTACCGAAGTCAACTCTTTCTATTCTGTTCAATTTGCTCTGGAAATTTCAATTCGGTATTATGCTCTAGATATAATAATCTTATATTTATTGACTCGTTTATTGTCAGCTGTTCTAGCTATAACAAAGAAGATGTTTCAAACAAGAATTATAATTTACTAAATTTACCATATGACCTATATGAATTTACAGATCTCAAATAAGAATAAACTAATTAGGATTTGATAATTTATGATATGTTTATTCTTACGATATGCTTACATTTTTCTTAATTCTTCAAAAAATAGTATGAGATTATAAATTATATTTGTTACAATACTTCTTTCTTTAGACTTTTACTCTTACTACTAGGCTACATATCGAATTGTAAAATATATAATCAGTACTTCCCGAGGCTAACATCAATTTGATATGCTGATGACCAAACAATAGCTATATATTGTACAATTGAGAATTTTCTGATTTTCCCTCTTTTAAACAAAACTAATTTAAAACGCGAAATTCGGACGCGGTATAATGATAGAATAGCCACAAGTGTACAACAGACCTAGATGCGTTATGAATAGGAGAAAAAGAAGTTTGGGATGGGTGATCGAATGCTCATCGCTGATCAGTACTACCGATACTTACCACGCGCGCCCCCTCTCTCTCCAAATCACTAGCTCGCGCGCCTCGAGTGCAACCGAATCTTCAATGAATCGATATTTTTATCAATTACCGTTACAACTATTACTATTATTAAAATGATTACTATTATTCTAATATTTTTTATGGTACAAACATCTCAGTAATTTTCATGGACCACGACGGTTATAGAAACATATTGGCTTTCTCAGATTGGATAATTATAAGTAACTTCTAGAATTTTCAATATTTTACGATTTTTTCGGACAAATTAGAAAAAGGAGAATAATTAATCCACTATTAATATTTATATTTTAAGGATTTGACTACCTAACAGTAGTCCTCTTTAGGAAAACCTTTATCGAAATAATATAATGTTTATTACATGATAATAATTTTTTTGTGATATTATTATAATTGTTAGTCCCAATACTCGCATAATTATTATCTCAATTCAATATTTGGTGTATCGTCACAGTTACATATTACGCAATTATTGTACATTAAAATAATCTCTCAAAAGTATTAAGTAATCTAGAGTCAAAACAATCAAAAGAATTACAATAACAATAAGTTAGATTTTCGATTAGCTAAGAGAATCATGTAGAGGAAAAGAAAATAGCAAAGCTATCCGCTGAATAATGAAACATATCTTAGGAAATGACTGAGTTTTTATTTCGTTCGTTACAGTGCTTGCGCTGTTACGTAAGATTAAATCAGAATCATTACTTTTGCCTCAGCGACGAGCAAATTTATACTCGCAGTAGAGGTCCCTCTCCACCCGGGGATGTCTCTGCAACGTTGTTTTGGCATATTTACATAAACATTAAACAAGATTTAACGCAAAATTGCGCACGCAAAGTGAGAATGTTGTGATGTCAAAAATTAATTTGAAGATGCTGAATTTTATGATATTAATCGCTCATCGAGACATAATCGGCTTACAAAGATATAAAGAAAGAAATTTGAATAAATAAATAGAACAAAATTCACAATGAAATCATAGTACGAGGGGGGGGGGTAATAAGTCTTTATAAAATTCAAGAGATGGCGCTCGTCACGCTTAAATTATGATGTTTTTGGCAAACAATACTACTAACTAGATATCGTACAAAGTTTCAGCTCAATTCATTAAGTCGTTTTTTTGTTAGCGTTGGTTGAACAAAAAGTTATTGGTTTATTTGAAAAATGGAAAAAACAAAGTTTCGAGCGGTGATAAAACATTTTCATTTTAAAGGCCTTACACCAAAAGAAATCACAGTTGAGTTGAACGCCGTTCCTGGCAAGTCTGCCCCTGTGTTTAAAACTGTTTATAACTGGGTAAATGAATTTAAACGCGGCCGTACAACAACAAAAGATGAACCTCGTTCAGGACGCCCCATAGAAGTGAGTACACTCGAAATGGTCAATAAAATCCACGATATGGTGTTGACTAATAGAAGATTAAAATTGCGAGAATTAGTTGAGGCCACAGGAGTATCAAAGGGTACAATCATTTTAATTTTGCATGAAAAATTGGGGATGAAAAAAATATCAGCAAGATGGATGCCGCGTTTGCTCACTCTTGAAAACAAACGAACCTGTGTGGTCACATCTGAGGCTCTTTTGGCACGCATACGTCGTAATCCGGAAGACTTTTGGTGTCGACTCGTAACTGTAGACGAAACATGGGTACACCACTACACTCCTGAAACCAAAGAACAGTCCAAACAATGGATTACAGCAGGAGAACCAGCCCCTAAGAAGGCAAAGACAGTAAAGTCAGCTGGCAAGATTATGGCCACGGTTTTCTGGGATGCGTATAGAATCATCTACATCGACTACTTGGAAAAAGGCCAGACGATCACTGGACAATATTATGCGTCATTATTAGGTTAGCTGAAAGAAAAAATCAGAGAAAAAAGTCCTCACTTGAACAAACAAAAATTCCTTTTTATTCAAGACAATACTCGAGTTCACACGTATACAGTTTCTATGGCAAAAATTAACTGTATAAAGTTCGAATTAATTGACCATCTACCATATTCGCTTGATTTGGCTCTCAGTGACTTTTTCTTATTTCCAACCTCAAAAACTGGCTTGCCGGAGGACAACGATTCACGTCGAATGAAGAAGTCATCGCCGAAACAAATGCCTATTTTGAGGGTTTTCAGAAATCATATTTTTCTCATGGCTTAAAAAAACTGGAAGGCCGTTTAATAAAATTATCGACCTTTAAGGAGATTGTGTTAAAAAATAAAAAAAAGTACATACGCAAAACTTTTTTTTCCTTCTTTTTGTAAAGACTTATTAACCCTCCCTCGTAGATAAGCTATGGCGGTTCTAAAAGACTTAAAAGCTCCCGATGTGTACGATATCGAGTAGTTTTACGGTTATTATATCGAACAATTTCATAGACTTTAAATTTAAATTAGTTGAACTCACGTTATTTGCATATAATTATATTATATTTATATTGTATTACCAACTTTCATTTATGATTCACTCATTGTATTCAATTTAAGTAATTCTAAGAAAGGCGGTACCTCGCTGAGTCGTTGAGAGGGTGTCGATTTCTCTCTTTGTAATCTACAGTCCATTCTATTAGCTTACGCGTTTCTCGTGGTCTCCTCATGGTCAACATGTTTTACCCCGACGGCGCACAGTGTTCCAAATCAGAAACAAATCTCCAAAATGAAATAAATCGCGAACCAATACCCCTAGCGAAATGAACCCAAAGGCATTTTAAAGCTGAAATGATGTAGAATAAAGGAAAAATGGTTGCGTATGAATCACTTAAACTTTTGACCATCAAAATGAAGGTCAAAGTTCAAATTTTCTCAAGAAAAAAGAGTTTTTCGAGTTTTAAATATAGTTCAGTAATTTTTTTTTTAAAAGTAAATAGGCCATTTTGTAGCTTTTTCAATAACAAATAATAACCTGTCATTCAAATTTTTTTTTTGTTTATTTTTGAACAAAAAAATTAGGTCAAAGTATCAACATTTTCAACGAGTCTATAATCTCAGCACACAAGACAGAAAATATCTATAACAAGCATATTATGTAGATTATTTCTATGTAATTTTTCCCGCTGAACACCATTCCGTAGTCAGAAGTGGCCTACTACGTTTCGTTTCCTATCCGTTAATAATAAGATTATCCTATCACTGGTTATATATTTGTTGACTTATTTGATTTTATAATTAAAGATGATTGCTTATTGCTTAAATTTTTGATTTTATTTCATTAGAAACTTTCAAGCAACAGAAACGGAAAATTCAAACTGTACTATGCGATAACTTTGGAGTTAAAGTCGATTTATGCTTACAAGGGCACGGAACGACCAATACGGGCAATCTGGCGAGAAGATGCTTCAGTGATCCTATATTGTTTGCTGATAGTTTAGAGTTGGATCATACTTTAGTTAAAAATATAGCACAAATTTTAATTTGCTTCAAGTCAAAAAACCGATTAGATTTGGATAAACTCGAAAAGTTCTGTTTTGAGGCATATGAACTACATTATACATTATATTCGTGGAGTTGGATGAACGTTTCCACGCATAAATTATTAAGACATGGATGCGAAATCTCTCGGAAATTTTCTTTGCCTATAGCATATTACTCCGAAGATTCAAGTGAAGCATGGCACAAATTAAACAAGAGGAATATGATACATAGTGCTCGCCAAGACAGTCGACAACATAGACTTTTGGATGTATTTAATCGAGCCATGTACTTATCAGATCCAAAAATATCACTCTTACATCTTGGAGAACGTTTACAGTCACGAAAGCAAACTCAATGTTTTCTAAAAAAAATTGAAAGTTTTTTTATAAGGTATTTTTTTCTACGATTGTGATATTAATAAATTATTAACTTATATTATTTAAATATATGATATGATTTATAATTTGTAATACTGTAACAATTCAAGATAAATATAATATCGAGGATGGAAGCTTAAAAGATCCTTTGGATTGCACAATTGACGATGTTTTCAATTTTAAAGATTCTTATAGTGATTACGATTAACGAGGTAGTTATATATTCAAAATCTATGAGTCTCATGCTAGAGGTGAAATAGGTGGAACAAAAAAAAAACAGATTATTTTATTTAAAAAAAATAGTTCAGTAATAAAAATGTAATAAGCAGTTAATTGATTAAGTATATTTATATATTTTGATTCGCTGAATCTGAACCTGAAGTAGAATCGCTTCGTAATGCTCCGTTTATTTTTTAATCGCGAATTAGCCGTATTTTAAGGAGTATTTCGCATTAAAAATGATAACGGAACGTGGTAGGCCACTTCTAATTACGGAGTGGTGTTCAGCGGGAAAAATTGTATAGAAATAATCTATATAATATGCTTGTTATAGATATTTTCTGTCTTGTGTGCTGAGATTATAGACTCGTTGAAAATGTTGATACTTTGACCTAATTTTTTTTGTTCAAAATAAACAAAAAAAAATTTTGAATGACAGGTTATTATTTGTTATTGTAAAATCTACAAAATGGCCATTTACTTTTTAAAAAAAAATTACTGAACCATATTTAAAACTCGAAAAACTCTTTTTTCTTCAGAAAATTTGAACTTTGACCTTCATTTTGAAGGTCAAAAGTTTAAGTGATTCATACGCAACCATTTTTCCTTTATTCTACATCATTTCAGCTTTAAAATGCCGTTGGGTTCATTTCGCTAGGGATATTGGTTCGCGATTTATTTCATTTTGGAGATTTGTTTCTGATTTGGAACACTGTGCGACGCATAAGCGGCGCAACTGAGCCACGACCACGTTATCGTGACTATCGCCTATGTTTTGGTTCGCCACTCGTCTCAATTTTCCACTTTCCTTTTTTTTATTGCTTTTAAGTTTAAGAGTGACGACTAGTGCAGTAGTCGACAGTCAGTTAGCTGAGAGCCCTCGACGAGTTTGTACGCTCTCAGTTGTACTCTCTGTCAATTCATGAAATAAAATCTGATCATTCTGTCTTAAAAATCATAAATTTTTCCTATCAAATCACCTTTCGTACTGAATTAATTTTCATACGGAAAGCACAGTCATTGTGCTAATGAAACACGATGACATAATCCTGTTTTAGAACCACCACAGGATTTTCACGAAGCCGAATGCAGTTATTTATTAAAAAAAAATGTATTATGGTTAGTGAAAACGTCCTCAGTCTATAAATGTAATAAAAAAAGACAAAAATTTATTTATTATTATAAATAATCGACAATGCTGTTTTAATTAATTTAAAATTATTAAATAAATAATTTAAAATTTTTTTAATAAATAAATTATATAAGGAATGTGAACGGATAAAACGTTCAATCGAATTTGATACTATTTGAGAAACTATTTTTAATAAAAATTTATTAAAGAAAACATTTTTGATTAAAGGAATCGAGTGAAGGATTTAAGTGATAGGAGCCCCAGCCATACTCGGTACTTGTGAGATTCATCCAATAGCCAATCTCTCCTATCCTTCAAAAAAAATATTTTTATCTAGCAATTTCAGATCTTCTTATAGGCAGCATTTTTGGGGAAAGAATTAGTATTGAATGAGTATTTTTAAAAATACTTCTTCCAAGTACTTTTATCTTCCCCTTATTTTCTTCTTCTTCCTTCGTCTTTGTCGTTGAGTTTTTTATATCTATTACTCCGGTTTTATTCTATTTTATTCATTAATTAGCTGCCAATTCATATACACGTTATCAAGATAGAACTCTTTTATCAACTTAGAATGGTGTAGTGCACATTAAGGTTTGAATGATCTGAAGTGATGTAAACACACTATAACTAATTTAGATTCTTTTGCCGTTCCGTAGCCGAGATCGTTAATGTTAGGAACAGGCAATCTGAATCTCTAGCCACTCCTTATTTGCGGTTCCAGAGACCAACACTTTTTTCGTTTTTCCCAAAGTTCCTTCGATGATTTCACCAATTGCGTTGTAAGGCGAGTTATCCGAACTCCAAGAGATACCGTGAAGATGACGTTCACGCCAAGAGTTCTCTTTCCTGTATTTCTGAATTAGTCTTTTCCAGGAAAAAAGGTGTTATAATACTAGAGAGGAATAATATTTAGTTCCGTTAGAATGAAATCGCCTCCAGACTGCTTGAATCCCTGCATATCCACCGCGAAAGACATTTCAAATATGCATGACTATTCATACGGTACTTGGTTATATATCCGCAGCACCTTCTGTGGAACCGCCTTTTTCAATCAATCATTACACTATTTTTTTCACATCTCCACTAACAGGATTTTACTGTACAATGCGATCATGTAAAATCGATTGTCAGTGCGTACCGGATCCACTTTTATCATCTAAATTAATGATTGCTGAGTCCCTTCAGTAAGGACCTCCGGCAGGTAGATCATTTCTCATAAATATTCCACGAACATGTGAAATCTTCATTAGCTTCACATATTTTATTAGGTCGTAGTCGTTTAGTGCTCGACTAGGTAATTTCATTTTCTCGAACTTTTCGTTTTATACCTCTTCCCAATCATGGTTTCAGATATACTCGTACACCAACTCCCTTTTATAAGGCTTCAAGTATAAACCTTTACCCATAGCGATAGCTTCTATTGTCTGATTGTGTCGTTGAGATTCCTCTAATTATTTTTGAGCTACCTTTGTATTATTGACAGTCTTTGCTATACCAGCAAGACCTCCAGCGAGAGCATAAGTTGCACTCAAACCAGCAAATAGTGGAATGAGATATGATAGTACACACCAATTTTCGCTGAAACTGGCAATATTAGTGGCATAATAACATGACCTCTATATCAACCATCTTTATAGCTTCTTTAGCAACTTTCAAAGCCGTGCGAATAACTGTAACTGATTTATTCGTGACTGAGCTTCTGAGCTTTCGTGGCAGCACTTACAATTTTTTTCAGTGTAATGCTCTCCTTTCTTTTCAATTCAATACCATTTTTTTTATTTCCAATTCCTTTCTTATTTTTTCTCGTTTCCTCTTGAGACCCATACCGAATGTATTTTTGATCTTTATAACATTTGTTACAGTGTGTGCTGCTGCTTTTCCACCAAAGTTGTTGTCCTTTGCCAGTACTCTATTGCAAGGCTTATTAGCTAAAACTCTGTCTTTTTTGTTTCAAGTTCATTGTGTTCCTTGCACGCTGCGTCAAGGGTATTAATACCCGGATCACCACGTGCCAGTCGTTCCTTTAGTCGAGTTTCTGGACCACAATATTGATAATCTCCTGGCAAATAAAGCTCGATCGGAAGTAAGTTGATAAGCTTGTTGACAATGCCACGTCCTCGACGTTTGAGATATTTAATCATCACTGTTCGACAGTAGTTGAGATAACGAACGATACACGTGGATTTCAAGGAGCAGTCACTGAGAATTTCAATCGCCAACTTTGACGAAGTAGTAGAACAAGAAAAGCGTGATAAATGGCATGGGGAGTTGCTCCCAAATAGCACAGTGCAATATTCTGTAGTCCATAAAACTATGGAAAAACAAACAGCTTATTCAGCCTGATTTATTTATCTAAATGGTCTGCGGTTTGATTACATTTACGTCTACTTCAAGTCGCTCAATCAACCGAAATACAAATTTCTTGACGAACTTTTGAAGCCGATAGATGGAGTCAATTACTTTCCTTTTAGCGAACATGAGACAGTCATCTCACCGGATAAAACTCGATCTAACTCAATCATGATATTTGACAATATTGCTATTGAAAAATAAGACGATGTTAAAGCATTCTTTTGCATTGATAGGCAAAAAAATTTGGATTATTTTTATCTATGTCAATTATACGCAAAAATTCCAAAGCACTTGATAAGAGATTATGTCAATCTATTGACCATATTTCGTCAACATTATGTCTATTTACGACACATTTACGATGATCACGTAAACTCTGATATGTCTTTTGTTAAGTTCATAAAAATTTGTATATAATGTTAGTAAGATGATAAGTATGGTTTTATAGTTATCGATCAAGATAGAGCAAATAATCATGGTAGGTACAGGAAAAATTATGGCTGTTTTGCTATAAATATATCGTTATAGTCGTCAATTGATAATTATGTATTGAGACGTTGAAAAGTGAACATGACTAAATTTGAATAGGAAAAGAATGTATTGATGCAGGTGATCAAAGCCCGTGAAGCGATCAGACGCAAGCATAAGTTCTTGAAGGAAGAAAAAGCTAATTTCGAGAAGATACTGTACGAGAACTTATCGTTGTTCCTTTAGAAAAACTTATTACAGCGATAAGTAGCAATACTAAAGAAACGAAGAAGAAACAGTTCATTCTCACAAATAATGATAAATCTAAGCTCAATGTGAGCTCTGATGCTGACAAAACTTTTAACTCAAAGATTCCAACTACTTTAACGAAACTTCTAATGAATTCAGCAGTACTATTCGAGCGCAGGGCAATTATTTTAAAAGTGTTAACAGTGAAATTGATGATGATAATGATTATGAGAATCATTATTTCTGTGACAGGCTTGAATTTAAGAATTCTATATCGGGAAAGTACTTGCGACTACTCAGTACCGATTAAATGTAGGTAGGTAGGTGATGTAGGTAGATCATATGGAATGAGTAAAGTGGGAGAAAATTATGTAATTGGTAATTCATCAATTATTTTTGAACAACATAGCACCAACATCAATGGAAAGAGATATTCCAAAACAGTTGGTCTAATGGAACTTTTATCATCGAAAGAGCCTACAACTTCTTTAATTGACAATAAAGATAATAAGAATTACATCAAAATTCTTACAGAAACAAATCCACATAAGAAGCAATACATAGAACATACAGATTTATAAATAAAAATAGTAGGAAATTCAAAACTTACATACTCTTCCATACGTCAGTCCAGCAAACAAGAAAAGAAAATCAATTATTGAAGAAGGTATACTACCTTAATATAAAGTTGCTAAAGTAGGTACGTCAATAGATTATGTTTATTGGAATGATTCTAATGAGTTGATCGATCAGCTCAGATTGCTAGTCGTAGAACAATCAGCCGGTAATCCGAATCAGGTGAATGAAATTCACTCAATCATTGAGGAGCTACAGGAAGAAGGATATATATCTGAGACTTCATAGCGTTCTAATCGTTATCATCAGGAGCGTCGATGTGTTTGGACGTCAGTTGGAACGAAAGGAAGGTTTTCGAGGTCCTCCAGGTATTGGATTTAAGGTTATTATGGATGGTCAGTATGATGTAGACGATAAGAGTCTCTGCAATACAGCTGATGCAAAGGAACTAAAAGATGCAGTAAACCTGAATTCTGTTCAACGAATGATTAAGATGGCATTCGACAAAATCACTATTATTAAAACATTATTAGAAGAAAAATTGAACGAGTTGAATATTCAAGTGGAGTTAAACAGAGACAAGATTGATCAACAGATATTGACGATCAATATCAACATTACATCTATAAAAGAAACAATCTCATTATATCAATAGTAATGTTTATGCTCGTGATATTGATGATGATGAAGTATTGAAAAATGGAGCATCAAAAAGTAGTTAAAGAATTACACAAGCTGGCTCATCACAATACCTCATCGAAAATTTGATATGCTTTCAAATCTCAAATTTTAAATCTCGTTGAAATGCAGTCGTACTCTCGAGAAAATAACGGATTCAGATATCGACGATTATCGATGTTTTTTCTAGGTATGCATGGGCAGTTTCAGTGAAGAATGAAACAGGTCAAGACGGATCGAAAATCATTGAATCGGTGCTTACAAAAGGTCGTAGACCAAAGAATCTACATATCGATCGAGGAAAAGAGTTTTAAAAACAATATGTGAAAAAAGTTCAGACTCCGCGTTAACTATAAATAGTTGGATATACTATATATATACTTGATATATATACTTGATAGCAGCTTACAACAATAGAAAGCATTGAATGATAGGAATGAAACCAGTAGATGTCACTGCAATTAATGTAAACGAAGTGAAAATCATATTTATAAGCGATAAACACTTATTTAGTAAAGCCATATTTAAAACTGACGAGAAGATTCGCGTGAGCAAGTTAAAACATGTATTTGAAAAAGGCTACAGACCTACTTGACTTACCAAAATCTTCAATATCAGTTGAGTCGTCAAAACAAAGCCGGTAACTTATCGTCTCCGAAATTATCAAAATATACCCATCGCTAGTGGGTTTTACGAACAGAACCTCCAAAAAGCCATATAATCAGATGTTTATCTAGTTGAAAAAGTTCCTATGAGGCATGAAAATAAAGTCTATGTTTAAGGGTGTTGCCTAGTCGGCGGTGTAAAAAAATTGCTATTTTTTGGAATATTTTTTTGAGTAGATTATGAAAGATATGGATATAAAAATACATAGGTATAATAAATTAGATCTTAAATTCCAAAAAAAAAATTTTTTTTATTCATTTTTTTCAAGTTTATTGTACGAAATACGTAGTTGAATATTGAGCGGTAATTTCAAGACAGCTTAGTCGCAACATGATTTCTCAGCAACGGCTTATCTGAAACAAAAAAATCAAAGTGTTTTAGATTTGGTATGATAATAGCTACAGAATGGACCATAATTATTAAGTTTGGGGTATTTTGTGGATTTTACTTAAAATGTGAAAAGTTGAAAAAACGGCTTTTTTTGGCATTTTTTGGAAAAAAAATAGTAAAAATCAAAATTATAACTTGTAAGTGGTCCACTTTGTGGATAATTATGTATAGAATATGTGGTCTAAATTTCAAAAGGATCGGTCCACTGGTTCCGGAGAAATCGTGTTGCAGGTCCGAAAAAACGTTGTTTTGAGAAAAACGCGTTTTTAAAGTTTTTTTAAACAAAAAATATAAAAAATATCTTACCAAAATTTAATCTGCAATGCCTGAACCGTATGAAGTACCTTCTGATTGATCGAAACCTTGATTTTCTTCCAATCTAGCCTTTTTTCTCGCTGTTCTAGACTCTTTGGAAGTATTCAAGCTGTGGCGATTTGCTTCTTGAACACGCGTGGAATCGTGATCAGCGATGTAATTCACAGTGCTTCAAAAAAATACACTTATACTGCTCCGATCTTTATAAAAATTTAACACAATATTCTTACATACATATACATTCGAAAAATGTAAAAAAAATCGATTTTTTTAAAGTACCCGACTAGACAACACCCTTAATTGCTTGGATTTAACTCTCACAATAGCTGAATCACTGAAAAATGGAAACGCTAAAGAAAAAAGCGTATTTCTTTTTTTTTTTTTTTTTTTGGAGAAGTTGAAAGTCCCAACCTTCGCTCTCAACAGTGAGAAACTGCCATTACAAATAACGTTACTTGTATTTTATTTACAAATGATAATAAAAAAGAAGATACAAGGAACTTATACCTCACTTCAGAGAGAATTTTGTTTATTATCATTAAAACTTATTCTATGCAGACGTCTATCATTTCTTGTTGATCTTGACTCATATATTTGGGAGATTTGTGCTGATCCATTCTAAAATTGGAAAAGAGTTTGTCTCTAGTTCTTTTGAAATAGATGCAATAATGACCATGTCTTATCATTTCTTTGTTTTTCAAATATATACCCCTTCTTCCTACGTGTCTTTGAATTTTTTTTCAAAGCATCTATGACTGCTGGAACCGTTCCATCAAAACAGTCTTCATTTTCGACTTATTCCTTCAATTATAACCATTTCTTTGCATTCAGTTTTCTTTCCATCAATTGTCGTATAACGATCAATAGCTTCCACTTGTACGCTTGCTGCTTCATCTTTAAGTTCGAACGAAGCTTCCCGATTGGTTTAGGAGTATTTTGGTAGAGAAGCACTGGAACCATGATGTAGAGAGTACTGTTGCTGTTACTGTTGGTGCTGCTACTGCTGCTGAAAGGATGATGTTTGACTGCACCAAAATTTGCTTATGTAACCTGATTCCCACTTTTTTTCAAAGTGCCGAAACCACTGAATGGACATAATCTTCCCCTACTTTTTAAATTTTATTTTAAGTTATATTTTCCACAGCACCGAAACCTGCTTTCTGATATTTTTTTCTTGAATTATAATACGAAGAAATATTTCTTTTTTAAAGTGATGAGAGCCCCAATCTCACTCTCATCTGTGAAGCACTTCATTTATCATTGCTCCTCCAATCATTTATTTACAATTTTATAAACTACTGTACAGAAAATTTTAATTTGTTTCCTTCGATATAATCGATGAAAAGTTTGTAGTGCTGCATTTTGTTGAGCAGTTCTTCGTAGAAGTTGTTGTTTTCCATCAATACTCTGGAGACACGGTTTGGAAGAAAGACTTGAAACTCCCCATTGAGCTCTGCCACAACCTTAGTTCCAAATCGGATTGCGACCTGTTTCGACATGGTTACGATGTCAAGAGTGCCATCCTCCAAGTTACTAAAGTCCTTCTTGGGGATGGATGGATCCATAGGAAACTTATTCAGGTTTTCTAAATCCATTTTATAAGGAGAGAAATTTATTAGAGCTTTGCTTATTATCTTGAAAGCATTTTAGTAGTTAACGTTACTCTTCCCATGATTCAGGGTAAGTATAAAATGCCTCTTGATCCAAGAGTCGTATCTCTTTAGCATTCTTATGTTTCTCCGATAGAATCTGAAGTTGCTGGAAAAGCTATTCTGTAGGAGATAATTACTTATCTGTCACCTTCCTGTAGGTCTTGTAAATGGAGCGGTTGTCGTCAAAGTTACATTTCACATATAAAGCAATGCTGTTAGTCCCATGCTCATCAACGATACATTCATCATCTTTTATCGATTTCAAGACACTCTTTAAGTCAGTATAGATAACAAATGGTAGAAAATAGGAAGATTAATTCTGCAGATATTTAATTGCGAGCAATCCTCTTCATGAGCTTCCAATTTTTAATTATTCTAAAAGTAATTCATACAATGATTGCAGACGTAGCATTTATGCTCGTCTGCAATCATTGTATTTGAGTGTTCGTTTATTTGACTGCGGATCAATCGAGACATATTCTTAATCCACACGTAATGGAACTTTGGAATGTATTCTTTATCGGCACCGTATGGTTGATTCTCAAGGCTCTCATTCATGTAGAAGTTTTGTACAAGTAGCAAGTTTACATGATTTTTCCCTTTCAGAACGGATAGTTAACACGGTAAGACTTCGTATTGTTGACCATACTTCTTGAGTATATACCAATTGATGGAGATATTACTGCTTGTCTCAAACTTTTTAATGTTTTTAGGCTGATCGGGATATTTGAGATCTTTAAATCTACGATTATTTGCATACCGATAATAGTTGTTAACTCGTTATGGATTTATATCAATCGGATACAACGCCCACTTGAAGCACTGATTAAACAGATCTGCATGGTTTTGTTGTTGGCCAATGGAAGGCCATTTCGGAAGTAATTTTTTGCGTAGAATTCGAATCTGGAGTTAGAATTTGTCCATTACGTCAGATTTTTTAGATATTCTAATCTAAAAGGGCGAAAAAGGCCGTTTTTTGGTATATTTGAGGTTCCATAACAACGCGGAAAGATTTTTTTTTTAACGGAGCAAACCATCTAAAAGGTATATCCTTACCCTTTAAACTCCATATTCAAGATTTTAGATATCCTTTTTTTCATTGAGATATCGTTAACTGGAATCAAGTATTTTAGCAGTCCTGAAACAGCCAATTTCTTTGATGCGCACATATGGCACATGCAAGGCTATAACCTCACGCCTTTATACCCTAATTTCCATAACCCCCAAACACTGTAAACTACGATGCCATAGCTCCAAATCTTTAAATCCCTATTTCTCTAACGCTGGAATCCTGTAACCTGTGACGATATAACCCCAGACCCTTATACCCTAATTACTTTATCTCTTGAGCCTTGTAACCTGAACCCGTTCTTTTTTCCGCTGCGGTGGAGGGGGTAGGTACCGAGATAGTCTGATGGAGCTTCAATGATAAAGCGGCCTGAGGGAAGCAAGCCCTGCTCACCCTGCTCTTCGCTAACATCAAATAAATTTTTAGGAAACCAATACAAATGAAAATGCAAATATTGGATGTTTATGTTAATATTACAATCTAAATTTTTGAAGCTTGTTAGCATTCCACTTATCAGCTATTGATAATTAAGACCTTTTTTGTTACCCAAAAATCCATTCACAACTTTTTTGAAACTATCCAGGCTTCTTTTTCTTTTACACTCATCACCTTTTCGAAATTAGTTATTTTCATTAGATTTCGAATCTGAGGCCCTACAAATATACCTTCTTTTATCTTTGCATTACATAGATTAGGATATTTTTCAATGAGGTACTTGAAAAAAGCATTATTTTAATTAAAAGCTTTCACAAATTTCTTTATCAGTCCCAATTTGATATGTAGTGGCGGTAGTAGTATTTTTTTTTGCATCAATCAATGGATTTTTTAATATATGGGTAACTCTTGGCTATTTCGATTGACTTGTAACCCTTAGGTTACGGATTTTTTTTTAATTTGGCACAATTGTTGTACACATAAAACTGAGATTTTTCCCAAATTTTGGAGACGATACATTAATTATATCAAAAGTTATTAACAATTAAAGAAAAATGATAAAAAATTTTCAAACGGCTATATTTTAAAAACTAATAAAGATATCGAAGTCGGATTTTTTTCAAAATACTTATAATGACTTAAAATTTCGAAATAATTACACCATTAAACAATAAAAATTTTTTTTCGAAAGTTATTAACTTTTTGTTTAAACAATTGCTAATATCTCAAAAAGTATATTTTTTTTTTGAAAAATTCTTGCTCCTACGTATTTCTGAGGATTTTTGCTATCGAAATCAATCATAAAATTCAAGGGCCCGACATTTCGGAAAGCGGAGCCCTAATCAAAAGAAGACGCCTCGGCGTAAGGCTGCGGTAGCGCTCCAGCGGACTCACGGTCGAAAGGTACTTTAGCTTTAATCTAAAAAACTAATAAAGATACCGAATCGGATTTTTCCCAAATTACTTACACTCCCGCCCAATAATCTTTGCCTACCTGAGAACAAAACGACTATAACTTTGAAACTCCATATCTCGGCTGGAAATACACCTACAGAGCTCTGCGGGGGCTCATTTGAAAGGGTTTTTCGAGCACTTTTCAATGGTATATATTAAAATCATGCTTAGATATTTCCCTTGCAGATAGGACGGCGAATATCAAAACAAAAATTACGAAATTTTTGCTTTTTCTTTAACCGCTTGCCATTTCGAGAAAAAAAATCGTAGAAAAATTCTAAACATAGCATGTTTTTAGCTCTTTTTCTGCACTATCCAAAACACTCATTCAAAAATAATTTTCGTCTAAATTCAGCGATTATATGAGCATTTCATTCAAAAACAGCATCTATATTCATTGCTCTGTATCTCGGAAAATTCGAATTGTAGAAAAAAATTTTCTTGGAAGAAAATGCTCTATTTTGTAAGTAGAATACGTGAACGAAATTTCATAATCATATGAAAACATTTTTTTTTCAGTCGTAATATCAAGTAGTCTAATTTTTTCAATATTTCACTTTGGAATAATAAAACAGATCATTTATACTCGAAGCTATTCTATTAATTGTAGACAAATTTTAATTGTATGCAAATCTCGATCAACGAAAAATCTAAGTAGAAAAATTGATCTAATCTACCAAAACTGACATAACTAATGATTAGTGAAAAAAATTTTTTTTTAATGTTGTTCTAATCTTCTAAAAAATTGTTTACCATAGTAACATATTATTGAAGTATGGCACCGAGAGATTTTAGTAAACGTTATCAAGTTATTGGATTTCACATAAATGGTAAAAGCAATCGTCAGATTGCTAGTATTCTCAATATTCCTCGTCGAACCGTAGACTACAATGTAAATAAATTTAAAAGTAGCGGCAGTGTTGAAGACAAGAAGCGCTGTGGTAGACCGCGGAAACGATTGCTTTTACCATTTATGTGAAATCCAATAACTTGATAACGTTTACTAAAATCTCTCGGTGCCATACTTCAATAATATGTTACTATGGTAAACAATTTTTTAGAAGATTAGAACAACATTAAAAAAAAATTTTTTTCACTAATCATTAGTTATGTCAGTTTTGGTAGATTAGATCAATTTTTCTACTTAGATTTTTCGTTGATCGAGATTTGCATACAATTAAAATTTGTCTACAATTAATAGAATAGCTTCGAGTATAAATGATCTGTTTTATTATTCCAAAGTGAAATATTGAAAAAATTAGACTACTTGATATTACGACTGAAAAAAAAATGTTTTCATATGATTATGAAATTTCGTTCACGTATTCTACTTACAAAATAGAGCATTTTCTTTCAAGAAAATTTTTTTCTACAATTCGAATTTTCCGAGATACAGAGCAATGAATATAGATGCTGTTTTTGAATGAAATGCTCATATAATCGCTGAATTTAGACGAAAATTATTTTTGAATGAGTGTTTTGGATAGTGCAGAAAAAGAGCTAAAAAAATGCTATGTTTAGAATTTTTCTACGATTTTTTTTCTCGAAATGGCAAGCGGTTAAAGAAAAAGCAAAAATTTCGTAATTTTTGTTTTGATATTCGCCGTTCTATCTGCAAAAAAAATATCTGAGCATGATTTTAATATACACCATTGAAAAGTGCTTGAAAAACCCTTTCAAATGAGCCCCCGCAGAGCTCTGTAGGTGTATTTCCAGCCGAGATATGGAGTTTCAAAGTTATAGTCGTTTTGTTCTCAGGTGGGCAAAGATTATTGGGCGGGAATGTAGGTGTGTCTGCAACTCTTGAGTATCTGTCTTCTGCGCCTGTCTGTTCAGCTTTTCTTCTCATTTTTCTGTTGCTTAATCTTCTCTTCCTCTCTCTCACTCCGAGATCTGCCTTTTCCGCTCTTCTGTTTTTCTCTTTCTTACTTATTTTCTTTTTTCGGCTTCTTCCTTTGCTACTTGCTTTTGCCTTTCTATCTTTGCCTTTCTTTTGCTTTAGTTCTCCTTCTTGCTAATCATTTCTCTTGTCTTTCTCCTTATTAGGGCTTTTATACCTTTTTCTCATTTCCTATTGCTCCCTCTGTCTTTCATTTTCTCAACCTCAATTATTTTCCTTAGTGTCTTATAATTTTATCTTCTTGTTTTCCTTTTTCCTACTCTTCTTCATTTCTTCTTCTTTTTCATTCTTGCTCCGTCATCGAATACCTGCTTCCCTCGCTTGTGTAGTTGCTATTACTTGTGTGTGTGTGTGTGTGTATGTGTATATGTATGTTTGCGCGTGTGTGCGTGTTTTGTATGTATTGTACGTATGTAGATGTGTTTGCGAGTCTTGTGTCCCTACCTTCTGTTTCCGTTTGTCCTTATGGTCTTGTAATTTCGTCTTCTTGTTTTTCTTTTTCTTTCTTTTCTTCATTTCGTCGTCTATTCCATTTTAGCTCTATCATCCACGCTATTTTTTCTTTCCTTCCTATTATTATTTTTTCCCATTCTTCCCCTTCCTTTTTGCTTTTTTCATATTTTTCTACTATGTGTTTCCAATTTTCTTCCTTTTTCATACACATTCTGCATCTCTTATTTTCTTCTTTTTCCCAATATCTACATCCTCTCGTTTCGTTACCTAACCTAAACCTTTCCCTCATTTGTAGACCTTTTATTCTTCCATCTCCTTGAATTTCCTTTAATCTATACTTTTTCATTTCGACTTTCAGTTCTTTTCACTCGTTTATGTATCTTGACTTTTCTAGCTTTTCTTCTATTTTTTTTTCTTCTTTTTTCTTTAGCTCTTCTCTTATTTTTTCCCAGAACTCTTCTCTCATATCGTCTCCCTCTTCCCTCTCTCTGTATATTTTACTTTTTTCTAGCCTTTCCTCTCTCTCCTCTTTCTTACCCTTTTTATCTTTTTCATTTCTTTCCCTTTTCATTAGTTCTCTCCGTGCTTCTTTTTTTATTGAGCCACCTCTTTCTTCTCTTCCCTCGATTGAAAATGCCGTTTAAGGGACATTTATTCAACGATAAAGAGACTGTTGAAACTAATGCGATGAATGCACTAAAGGCGATTCCGAAGACTGACTTTCAAGAATGCTTTAATAAGTGGAACATCGATATATACATCTTATTCAATTAAATAGAGACTACTTTGAAGGATGTCACCTCCCGGATGACGAATATTAAATCAAGGGCCAAGAAATTGAGGTATGTTGGATACTTTTGGAACAGACCTCGTGCTAAACGGTAATACTAGTTATATTAGTCATAATTAGATCCGGTAACAATATCTATGTTGTTTTATATAAATAATTAAGCTAAAGAATGCTGATACCATTCGCAGCCCTCACCTTTATGGTTACCTAATAGTCACCACCGACGTACTACAGGTTTTTCGTTGTAGCCTTGGCCAACCGATCATGATAAGGTCTTCCTCATAGACATTAGATCCTATGACCTTCAGGACGTAAAACTCGTCCAAAATCTTGTTTATGTACGATTCCTATTGATAGTCGAGTGTGATAAAATATTTGTCTATCAATGCAGAAGCTTCCAAAAACGAACCGCTGCGTTATGTTTGATCATGGCTCTGATGATCTCTCTCATTAAAATAGTATCCTCCGATGAATGCTTCGACTTAGCTTGGTATGAAGAGCTAAAGTATTGAGAGGCTCTCGTCTCAGGAATCAAGGTTAAAACCAATACACGAGAAACTAACAATATTCTAGCCGCACTGATAGATAAAGGGAAATGTTCTGCAGGTAGTTACTTCATCAACGGCCATCAGTATGATAGCGTATACGTCTATGTGGAACTTACGATAGCCGGGCAAAAGTTCTATGCAAGTGTATATAGAGAAAAGTATACAATATACCTCTCGACCAACACACAATGTGCCTACTCAAACGGTCATTGCTTCACCAACGATAAAACTTACGCGTTCTGGAAAATAACTCTGGAGCCATCGTACAATTACAACAAATACGAAGTCTTATATTAAGGACAAGGTATCAAGGTACACGATAACGTTACCAGTGTTTCCGACTTATATTTTGTCAACTCAACTAGCGACAAACAGTTCGGATTATCAAGCGGAGAAGGTTTCGATTTATGCGGAAATCGCCTTATCACCATTGAACACCCGAAACTTTTCATCGTTGAAACGGAACTTGGACGTTTACTCCCAGTCAAACAACTCAATATTCCTGATAGGGACTGATACTTGAGACAGTTTTTCCCATTTTATCTGAAACCAAAATATAGTCTCACCAAAGGATGCTAAACCCTACAATATCTCGCCGAACAAACAGATCCAAGAAGTGGTAGTCCCTTTCTTAGGCTCCACACTTTTTTTTCTCTAGGGGGAAGGTGTTACGTTCCGATAAGGCTGACACAGACATAAGGATACCATACGTTCGTATGTTTTTGTTACTGAAACTCTGGAAGATCTCTTCAAAAAGTCCTCTCACGGAGTCAAGCGAAAAAATCAGGCAAAATTAGCTAATGAAGTGAATATCATAATTAATTCACGAACGCGTTCTAAACATAAAACGATTTCCCCTGCATGTACGTCGACAAGAGCGGAGCGCACTATTTCCATTCACTAAATATCAAATTTTTCTAACTCGTGATGAGCCAAGGTGGGGAAATTAGTGCTACCACAAAGAATTCTTTGTTAACGATAGTCATTATACAACTCTCTTTCAATAATTAGTTAAGTTCCTAGCTTATCCTTTTGTTATATTTCTCTTGAGAAATAATCACTTCTAACTACATAAGTGTAACTAGTCGTTCCGAGCATATATATTTTAAAATTGTTGTTTATTTCGCAAATTCCTCGACGAACTTCTGCCGAGCGTGAGTGACTATGAATGGCACATGCGTGCAACCGTTCTGACATTAGGAGGAAACACATCAATCCACAACATCGTCAATAAAGAAGCTGAAGTGCAGAGGCTCATTTAGAGGAACATCAAAATCAGCCAAATAAAATTATTACGCCCTGACCTACGGAAGCTATTGAACTCATCAATAGGTAATAAGGACGAACGTTTCTCATTACCTAGGGTTGAATTTTGTTTAACTATCTTACTATATTTTCACTAGCTTTGCCGCCTCCGCACTGTATTTCTTGAATAATTCACTAATCAGGAACTTACAGTAATCAATACACATTAACAAGACGTAACAGCCTATGTTACTACTTATCAAGTGACTTTTAATATTCCACTATACTATTTATCATATAATGAACAAACAAAACTTATTGTTACTGTGATTGTTTTGATTGTGATTATTTTAGAATATTTATTACTTTTGAAATTTTATTTTAATTTGCAATAATAATGTAACATTCAACTTTGATGATTCACCAAATATTGAATTAAGATAATAATTATTTAAACCTTGGAAGCAGCATTTATTACAATATCACAAAAAAAATTATTATTTTCTAATAAAAATTATATTTTTTCAATAAAAGTTTTCCGGAAGAAGACTTCTGTTTAGAATTGGAATATAAATAGTGATAGTGGATTACTTATTTTTCATCTTCTAATTTGTCTGGAAAGATCGTATAATCTACAAAATTGTCAATTCTCCGGACTTAAACTGATACTAGTTAATTACAAATTATCGGAAACTCACTAACCATATAAACTTGTTTACGTCGATTAGCCTATAAACTAACTTCGTTGGTGGGCATATGTTATAATATATCGTGTTTCTGCATTCTGATTTTACTTCTCCATTCATGTCTTCAGTCGCATTGATCTGCTTAGTCATTGCATTTCCGTTGAATTCAATAATTTAATTATCTAAATTCGTCTTCTTTATCTCTAAGGGGGTAGTTTCAACGAAACGACTTTTGTGTACTTTAATTACTTTACTTAAAATTATTTATAGTTTTTTTACTTACTTATGCTATGTTTCATCATCTCGGCAACATTGACAAGAATATTACTACATCCAATTTTGTCATATAATCTTCTGTCATATAATCAGTGTCAACAATTGAAAAGCATATGCTCTTTATCATTTTCTTCATATCCATAGAGGTTACAAACCTGACGGTTTTACTCTGTTTCTTAAAAATACGTGGTACTTTATTTTCGAATACGAAATAAACGAATAATCTCTAAAGTCCGATACCCAGCACGTAGAAGGTACGTATCAAACACCATGTGGCGAGAAGACATTGCGCGATGTATCAACATGCCCGTACGACACGCGACTGCTTCAAAGCATGCTAGCTGCATCGCGTCAACTGCCCGCGAGGGAGACCACGCGAGACGCACCCATACCTTTTTTGGAGGGGGCAGAGATAGCAAAGGCCTTCCTGACCTGATGCTGAAGCTACGACATGGATCAAAGTACAGAACATCTGGACGGGCCAGACCTCGACGAGTCAATGATTAATAACGCGCGACATACGCCGTATAATAGGATGATGGAAACTGGAGTTCTCCAGTGAGAGCCACGCCAGCGCGAATACGTTCCTATCTCATCTAGATAATCTATGAAACGGCACCGGCCTATCCGAAGAAGAGATGCTATTGTCCATGTCCGAGGTTCTTACTGAGACGACCCTGACGTGTTTTGAAACCGCGTTCAACAGCAGTAATGGTTAGCATGGGAAATATAGGATCTATTCCAACGACCAGATGAGCCTATCAACGTGTATATTGTCAATATATTGGGATTACTGAAGCGGTTTCACCCACTGATGGAATATGAACAACTATACCTGTTTCGCACTAATTTATACGCAAAAATCCAGGTTCTTGTATAACGGGCGGAGATATCTACGGTAAGAAAATTGAACAAATTCGCGTCGGAAACATAACACACGCTGAGCCAAAGAAAAATTAAGCGAAAGACATAAAATCCACAAATCACTTTGTAACTCGTGTTTACATACCGCAAAGCTTCGAGTGACGCGAATTCAAAACGGACCAAAGTAGGGATCGTAGGGACTGAGAAGATCTAGACCGAAGATAGATTGAACTAGTGGAGCGATTACCGAGGAGAATCGCACAAAAAGTGGGGAATCCGTTGCCACCAAGCGAGGGAGCAGATGAGCCTACACTGGCTGCTATCGGTCACAGAAAAAAGGCGATCGAAATCAACGCTTCAGAGTAGTTGATGAAGACGCTACAGAATCTAGCAAAGAGCCTCGAATCAAACTTTGACAGAGCCAACCCGAAGACCGATTCGAGAAAAACAATAGATACCAGCGGAAGGAAATTGACTTCTTTAAACTCTTTAAATGTAACAAGTGTGGGCTAATAAGTTTTATGCTAATTGCAGCAAAGAAAACGAAGATCAGAGCGGTTATCCGGGATCAACCCAATTTCAAAAGCAATAGTCATCGCTCTAGAAAAAGTACCGCCAAACTCGTCGGGAAACAGTGCGGCGGTCAAACGTCCTGAGACCGGGATGATCGGCGACAACCCAAGTAGAGTTCCGATAAGAAGACTAATGCGAAACGGATATCCAGCATGACATGTACGAATAAACTAGCCCAGATCAAAAGAGGATATTTCCACGACTTCAGAGTTATCGCCACGAAGAGCTAGACTTATCTCTTGATTTACTTGCGCTGACGCAGCATGATCGAAAGAATCTCTTGGAGGCATTTGCTTTGCTCCAACTCAGCGAGACCACGAGCAATATGGCGATTCGAGAGCAAACTAACACCGCGGTTAAAGATTGACGGGGAGCTGGTAGACAGCCCGGTCCGTCTCGATACCCCAGTTGAGGGAGCAGATGAAAATATTATTGCGCCTTCAGAGGTATCAGAAGTAGGAACTAATCCCACTCCTAGAAATTTCCACACTGGTCTCACGGCGTTGAGAGCAACGACCGTCTACGAGCGTGCTCGTGTGCAGCATCAGTCATGAGTAGCTGCAAGCACTACGGCATCTCAAGAACCAAACGAACTCTTGGGCCAAGATACAACGGTTTATTCACTGGAACAAGATATCCGATGGTGGTTACTAATAGGAATAGGAGATTATAGTATGAAGGCCCTATTCGTTTCAGGAACATCGACTACCGCGATGGAGACTATCTTCCGGCAAATGGCTTCTAACGTAAACGTGAAAATAGACGTCACAGATAACAGATCGGTAGAATTATCTAATGAAAGCCACGCGAAGATAATTGATCACGTGATATTACCGATAATCGTAGATAGCTTAACACTACCGACGAGGTATTTTAGGAGTAAATTTTATAAAGCACTTCCGGATGGTTCTATACCCGGACGAATATGTCTTGCCTTTCAAGACCTCGCAAGTCCAGATAAAGTTAGAGTTGGAAACTCTGACAGCGAAATCTTTATAGGCGCACCCTGGCGGTGCCAAAGTAACATCAGAGCAACAGTGCCTATTAAATCAAACGGTCAACGATGCCTCAGCGGAAGCCTCGAGGTTCTGGGGTGCTCATTGAATATTGAGCACGAAATTCGAACGGGTAATGCTGAGTCTATCAAATAGAGATACTACCCAGTATCTCACAAGGTCGAGCAACAGATGCATCAATTGGTCCGGGATATGCTAGCTAAAGGCGTGATCGAGCCGATGTATAGTAGTTTATGTAGCACGATAGTAATGATATGTAGGATGGATCGTTCTGTTTTTGCATTGACTTTAGAAAGGTCAATAAAGTGACGGAACAGAATGCGTATCCACTATTCTTCATACAAGATATATTGAGATGGCTAAGAAATGTCCCTATATTTTCACCTTTAACTTCAGCAGCGTGTATCATCTGACAGTGCTTTCGCATCTCCCTGTTTGGAAGATATTACAATAATATCGTGTGAATTCCAAGAATATCTGCAGCATATCAAGCTCGTGTTGTAACAGCAGAAGGCGACCGGTTTAACCATCAGTCAGAAGAAAAGTGAATTCGGAAAAGCGGAAGTGAGGTACTTAAGGTCACTAGAAAACCAGGTAGGTTAAAACTAAACCCTGAGAAGATATAGGCCATCCTCGAATATCCCAGACGACAAAATATGACGCAACTGCGTGTTTACCTACACCGCCTTTATTAGTAGCGACGCTTCTACTGCTTCTCTCAACGTGTAGTCAATCGATAACCAGACTTACGAAGAAGAAATGCGTATGGTCAACAATATTCCATAAGAACTGGGAACAGTATTTGCCGAAATTAAGGTTCACATTAAATACCGCGCTTTACAATACAACGGGGGTGAGTTCAGCGATGCTCAAGTATACAAGATTTTATATCACAAGCAAGCTATAGTATTCCCGAAGAATTTTGGTGCACTGAATCCAAATCTAGCCTCAAAATTGTTTCATCATGTCAAGTTTTAGAGATATCCTGACTCTAAATGTGTAAAAAACCCTGTTTTTTGACATACTTAAAATTATGTAGTATCGTAAATAAATTTTTTCAGAAAAACTATTTAAAGTATCTTAAAGTACAAATTATTTCCTTTTAAATGCCGTTGAGTTTGCCTAAATATCTTTTTTTTCGTCGAGATATCGCATTTTAAAATTTTTATATTCAGGAATTTCTTAAAATTCGAAAATCCATTAACCTTTTGTTGCATAAATTTTTTGTTTAGTGAATTTATTCGAACATTATTACTCGGAGGTTTTTGAAGTCACTGATCACAAATCTGAAGTCAACGCAGATTCACGCATATACACACGCACACGCACGCATTTTTTCAAAAAATTATACTCGTAATAGGATAGATCGAAAGTTCAGACAATTTTACGTCAGAAATGTCTGTTCCTGATTTCTATTTCTGATAAAAGAACAATCGAAAAGAGTAAAAGTAAATCGTCCACTTAGAACTTAATAGGTTAATGGATTTTCGAATTTTCAGAAATTCCTGAATATAAAAATTTCAAGATGCGATATCTTGGCGAAAAAAAAAATTTTTAGGCAAACTGAACGGCATTTTAAAGGGGAAAATTTGTACTATAAGCAGTTATGCTTTAAATAGTTTTCTGTGATAAAATTTATTTACGATGCTACATAACCTCAAATATGTCAAAAAACCATGCTTTTTGCACTTTTAAGTTAAGGTATCTCAAATATCTGATGTGATGGAACAATTCTAAGGCCAGATTTGGATTCAGCACACTATAATCCTTCGGGAATACCATAGTTGGCTTGTGATACAGAAAATAATCTATTATTTATATACCTGTGTTATTAGCGGTAACCTAGGCCGTCGGACACTCTAAAGCGCACCTAGGATATCGATGTGGAAGCTGTTGAAGGACTTGTCCAAATGTTTAGATGGATCGAGCGATTAAAAGAGGGACGAAGGCTAGCTTATTTCGTTAAAAAATCTTCAACGCTACACGCATTAAGGCAAGCCAAATATTACAATTTCAAGCGACGGCTCATGAGTTTTTAAATCGAGAATTGTTATGGACACGTACCGTGTCCTATTAAACGCCGCTCATGGAATAATCGCGAAATTGATTCCAAAATTTATCGATCCATATGATATCACCGAAGTTCACAGCTTGAATTGGTATCGTCTCGCCAATCACCAGGAAGAAATTGACGCGTTAATGCAAGCGAAAAATCTGGAACTGAACATCAGCTCGTATTGCTTACCGAAAGACGAGGATTCAGAGGACTCTCATTAATCAAGGAGGACAACCCCATTGCTAACAAAATTAAAAAGAGAACGCTAACACGCTAGTATAGCCGGCAACACATGTCGACGCTGCCGGGTCGCCTTGCGAGGGCTAATCTAGCGCACCCACCATTATGCTCTGTAATCACATAAACGATGGAGTTGAGAGCTTCATCCACGGAAAGAATCTCTAACGCCTCCTAGACGACAGTAACGGAAACGTTCGCGAAAAGAACCTCCACCACCATTCGGACAGCAGTAGTGAGAGCGCTCGCAACTGCCTCAATAGCCATGTAAGCCGACGATAGCTCCTCCCTTCGGTTCCCCTAGATGTCCTCTCAGTGTGATCAGTAACTTCACTCTGACGTGAGTGGGACACTCAGCATCCTGCAGGGAAAACCCTACGCATACGATAGATATTTACGCTGAGATAAGCTGAGATAAATTTAGCGTCTCCGCCAGGTTTTCTTTTGGCTTTTATTAGTTTTCCTCTGGGCTTTCAAATATTTAATAAACATTTACATAATAATTAAAGATTCATGTATTTATGTTGCATTTAGATGACATATCTAAGATTAAAATTTTTTTTTACTGTTTCATATGTAGTATTCTACTAACAAAACAAGAATGCAAACTAATAAAAGAAATGATTACTAATAAAAAAATACAGGATGAAATAAAAATTTGTGCGTATCTTTTTATTAATCAGTTCTATCTTTTGTCAGCTATTTACACCATTTCCGGTAGTAATAGAAATATAAATTTTCATTACGTTTGTATAAAATAACTGTCAATTTTATAAATCTTAATCAATATTTTATATATTATTAAAATTTTCTATGGAGTAATATGTATGAAATAATAAAAAAGTATTATTGATCTAACGGACTGTCTGAAAACTATTCTGTAAATTTCATTTAATCCATTAAGATTGAAGTAAACACTCAGTTAAAAAGGATCACATTAAACGTGTCATTCATAGGCATTTCGTTTCACTTATCTATTAATTATGTAAAAGAATTGGTAGGTAATTCCTGTGATGAGAGGGAAGAGAAACCGAAAAGACGAATTTGTACCTGTTATCAATTTATTGGCTAAATTCCTTATTTTGCTGTTTATTATAATGTTTCTAGTACAGTGTTGATATTAATTGTGTAATTTCTGCTATTTTGTCGATTATTTTTGTTAAAGCCGGAGCGACTTCTGGTATTCCCTGGTGCAGAGAATTAAGTCTTGTATCATGATAGCGAATGATGCTGGCAGTTTAAATTGTTGTTTATTTTTGGTTATTCTTGTGACACTGTTACTCGCGTTGCTGCTGACATTGCTTTTATTAAATTGTTAGTAAATTTCTAATACTTTTAAAATATTTAGTGCCGTTTTTTGCAGCTTTGACAGTATTTCTTATCCAGTAATAGCTGTAACTGGTGCTCTTCTAATTTTTTGTTCGCTGAATTTCTTATGTATAAGGTTGTTATTAACTTTGATCTTCATGATACTTATTTTGTTGATTTTTTTTTGTTTTGAGTGATTGGTTTAAAGACACTTGCTGTGTATCCATCGCACAGCTCGTGAGTACCCGTCGGTGCGCAGTTCTAAACGTTGTAGACGCCCCTGTAAATCCTTATTATTTAACGACATAATCTATTTTTCTATGGTCCAGCTTGTTTCTTCCTTCATAAATTATTTATTGTAGCTTTTTGTGCTTTATTACAAATTCGTTAATAAATTCAAGAACTTCCGCTATGTATAAAAGATATGTGAAGTGCGTGATTTCACGCACGTTTACACTGCCTAATCATTTGCGCGCAAATCACGCTATATTTCAGCGAGCGTAATTACTTTACCTACTTATATCCATGTCCATTTTTCTCATGATTACTATATCTCCCTTTATTTTTAGGTTTCTTTTCAATCATTTGACAACTTCCCATTTCTTCTTACACTCCATAATTCCTTCTAAATCTGTTATTATAATATTATCTCTGCTACTTTTTCTCTTTATTTTTTCCACTATTATCTTCACTTCCTCCTTGGTCTCTATTCCATACTCTATTCCTTCCTTTTCTTCCCCTTCTATGTAGTGTTTTCATTTCTTTACTTCTTCCTCTATCTATTTTATTCTTATACCCTATTTTTCTTGCCATTTGTTCGTCTTTAGTATTTTTCTCCAATTTTCTCAGTTTTTCTCTTATCACTTTTAGTTCTCTCCTCTAATTTTCTATCGCCTCGTTATGCTTTTTTATTATCTCTTTGAGCACTTTTTCCTATCTTCTCTTTTTCTTTTCTCTTTTTTAAATCTGTCTACAATTCCTTTCATCACTTTTTTCATGTTTTTTTTCTCTTCTCTCTTTATTTGTCTTTCTTAATCCTCTCATAATTTTAATCAACACCTTTTTCGTGCTATCACTTCTCCTTTTTCTCGCATCTACTATAAAAATTTTACCCATTTTTTCTTGCCCTTCCGGGTCCCGCTACTTTTCTCGCTTTCATTCCTGAACTTCGTCCTCAGTTATATTTCTTTTGACGCTTCACATTTTCTCCGTTTTTCATCTCTCTTACCATTCCTTCATTCTGTTTTCTGCTTCTTCTTATATCTCTCTTCCACCTCCTTCGATTCCGTTCTTTCCTTGTTTCTTTCCGCCACGTAATTCTTTTTTACTTTTGCCGCCTCCTATTGTGCACATATCCTTTATCTCTACTTTTATTGACCCTCTCTAACTATCTGTTTCTACCTTCAGTCCCCTCCCTTTTATGTGCTGGTCTTTATGTTTCTATATTTTTCTCTTTTCTACCTTCCGCGATTTCCTTCTTTATCCCTAATCTTACTTGTCTTTTCCCTCTGTTTTCAGCTTTTTTCTTACCTTATATTTTCTTATTTTTTTATTATTTCACATTCCTTGCTCCTCTCCTTCCCTTCAATCCCTTATTACATTTTTCTTTTTATTTTCTATCTTATTTTTTGTAAATCTTATTAATCACCGCAAGCAAACACGTCTATTCTTCTCAACGTTCACTATGAATCTCTAGGTATACGAGGTCTGTCCGGAAAGTATCGGGCCTACCTTTATATTTTCGTGCTAGCGTTATTCTTTATCATCTGGTAGATGGAATCCTTCAAAGTTGATTGAATAACACGGTTCCATCGATGTTTCCACTTTTCAAAACAGTCCTGGAACTTACTTTTAGGGTTAGCCTTAAGTATACTCGCCGCATTGTTTTCAACCGTTGTTTTGCCATCGAATCGGTGTCCTTCGAGTGGTATTTTTAGTTTTGGAAACAGCCAAAAGTCACAAGGGGCTATGTCGGGACTGTATGGAGGTTTGTGACGAGAGCATAAGCTATTGAGTAGCTGGCTCTGTCTGTTTCTCTCCCACCTTCTCTGCTACTCGGCGACAGCATCGAGCATATTGCCATATAGATGGCTAATGTTGTCTCTTTAAGGTTGGCGCGGAGAGGCGGACTGCGGACGAGCGGGAGAGAGGGAAAATGAGTCGGCTTGGAGAGAATGAGAGAGAGAGAGAGAGAAAGAGAGAGAGAGCGAGAGCAAGCATGAGCCTATCCGCATATCTACGCGTAGCTAGCGGTGGGTAGCCATGGTGGGAGAAGCGAGCACGCGGCGAAAAAGATTTTGGTAGCGCGCCAGTTGTGACCTGTGCGGAAGAAAGGAAGGAAGTAACAATTAGCAGCGAAACAGAAAGACGTGGCAACAAGGCAGATTGCAGCGTCAGAGAGAGACTCGCAGCAGCATTCATCTTCGCAGCAGGGCAGCAAAGAGACAACAGATTGTCCTCGCTTCCAACAGCAAGGTCTCGGTGGCAGCAGATAAGGATTACATCGGCTCATCATCACTCTCTCTCAGGTCACGTAAAGTTCTCTCTTTCTCTTTGTATTGCCGGGCTCGCATCATTTCGAACGGCGGAGTGTCAGTGCGTTCCATTCGCACGACATTCTAAGCGGACTTTGTCTCGGCGGTTTTTCGTTTTCTTTGTCTCGCGCGTGGCATACAATAATAATTTTTCATTTCATAATTTATACAGTGGTCGAAATATTGTCCTGTGCGTGTACTCGCACGGATAACGGCACGTAGCGTAGTCCGATGCGTTTTATACGCATCGGCAGAATTTATAATTAGTAATTACATATAAGAACATTGTATTTTAAAATATATGAAATTGTTATTTTGCACAAATCTATTTTGTTTATTTAAAAACCTGCCCGAATCTCTCTTTTTCTTAAAACTATTAATCTAGGTGCGGCACGGATTCGTGGCGACGATTAGCCCATCGTCGCCATTACAGTGGAGCGAATAGCCTCCCATACCCACTGATAAAAAAATTGATTACGCCTTGGGCTAGAGCCCATTGCACGGCTCCCATTCGAATAAAAGGCGTAGCGTAACAGGTTGTTGAAGCAATGCGATATTGTGTTTACTCAAAAACTGCTACACAAGATTGGATGAATGCGCTGACGAGCCAGTCACCACTTTCCCAAAAGTGCGGCCGGTTTCTTCTTACTGCATTACGCAAACGTTTCAAAATTTGAACGTAGTATTCTTTATTGATTATCTGATCTGTTGGTGCATATTCGTCATGTACAACACTTTCACAATCGAAAAAAACAATCAACATTGACTTAACATTGCTCCGACTTTGACGTGCTTTTTTTGGTCTTGGCGATTCAGAATGCTTCCACTGTGAAGATTGTTGTTTTGTTTCAGGATCATAACCATAAACCCATGATTCATCACCTGTAATAACTTTTCTAAGCACATTATTATTATTATTAACCTTTCCAGATTGTCCAGAACGATTTCTAAGCGAATGTTCTTCTGCTCTGCTGTAAACAATTTTGGGAGGAATTTCGCACACACGCGTTTCATTCCTGAATTTTCGGTTAAAATTTCTGAAATGATAGTTTTTGGTATCCCAAGTTCTTCTTCTAGTTCTCGCACAGTCATACGACGATCTTGTTCGATTGTAAGTCGCACCCGCTCTATTATTATTATTATTATTATTATTATCTGCGGTTTTTGTCGTCAAAGGTCAGCCGGAACGAGAATCACTATCGACAGAAGTGTGACCATCCTTGAACCGTTTATACCACTCTTTTATTCGTGTTTTGCTCATACACTCTCTTCCGAAGGCCTTTTGCATCATTTCAATAGTTTCCGAACTCGTTTTTTTCGAGTTGAAAGCAAAATTTGACGCAAATTCGTTGATCTTGTTTTTCAATCATTTTTGACAATATCTAAATCCGACGAACGCGAAAAAGACACTGTAAACAAAGACACGCTGCGTATGAAATATACGTCCGGCAGGTGTCAGTAAGTTGTAACACGTACGTTAATAATTTAAGCCCGAACAACGTTGCGTCATAAATTATTTAAGGGGAAAGGCTCGGAAGGCACACTCGCTTCGTTGCGGAAAATTAACGAGGGCTATGTCGTCCGGTAATATCAATAATCGCAATGTAACTAATTACGAGAGAGACAGGTTAAACAGAATAAACTCATCAGTTCAGCTATTTTACACTTTATTACAACAATAACGTACATACAGCGTTCGACGTGTGCGTCGGCCGAGTCAGGGCTAAGTTCGTTCCGTGCGAATTAACGCACAGGAGACAGAACATCACCTTACAACTTGTCCCGCGAATTCCGCGAGGGCGATGCGAGTTCACGCATGCAACCGCTCGTCCGTGTCCGGCCTATACGATGCTCGGAGAGAGAGAAATCGAGGCACGCACCGAGAAACAAAAAAGATACCTGACCTTGGGAGGGAGTGCTGCTGCAGAAGTCCGCGTCTTCTGGGCCAACGATGTCGTCCTCGAAATGCGGGTTTCTGAATGGATGCAGATGGTCCTGTCCTCCTTTTCTATTCTGTTCACTCAATCTGCTTATCGCACACACTTCTCGGTTGCGAGGCTCAACTCTCCAAATTAATTGCTAGTTGAAGCCGCACTGACTGCGATCTCGCACCTTCCGCGACGTCTTACTCGCCCCTCCTCCCTATAGGTACTCAAAAACGGCCGAGCGCCGCCGGCTACGCACACATGTGCGACTCATGCCGGCGACACTACTTCTCTCTCTCCTCCCCTGCTCTCCGCTCTTGCCCTATCCCTCCAACGCCAGACATCTCCGCCGATCAGGAATCAAACCTGCAACAAAGCCACATCGTGCGTCGATACTCGGCTTTAATCAACCAAGACCGATGTGGCAGCGGCTCAGGGGAAGGCACGCGGAAGAGAGAGAGAGGCGGACAGGGTGATCGAACTCAACAATCGATTCGCCCGTCACAAAGTAACCAATAGATTCGTGAGGCTTTACTGTTGACGTTTCTATCCGGTAGATGTCGCTCGAATACTATGGCGCAAAGATATAAACGTAGGCCCGATTATTTCTGGAGAGACCTCGTATAATATAATATATATCTTAACCATATGTTGATAAGAACGTTTCTTAATTTTAATCATCAGCTGTACTACTAACTTCAGTTAAATCATTATTATAAATCATCCCTCATATTTTAATCTTGATTCAATTAAAGTTATCATTATTATGTATATAATAATTAAAGGTTACTGTTCTATTGTTAATGATCGCTTATCATTTGCAGACCAGATCGGGTGATTGCAGCAGCATCTCTTGTAGTTACTTCAGTATTAGGAGGATCATTCATGAATTCTGCTGAAATCGAATTAGATTTTTCTTATGTAGTGGAGAACGAATTAAAATCATCTGTACCGGCTTTACTATGTTCAGTTCCGGGTTTTGATGCTTCTAGCCGAATAGACGATTTAGCAGCTGATTTAGGAAAATCAATTGTTAGCATAGCTATTGGATCAACTGAAGGATTTACTCAAGCAGACAGAGCTATAAATATAGCCGTGAAAGCTGGCAGATGGGTTCTTTTGAAAAATGTTCATCTAGCACCTCAATGGCTTGTACAATTAGAGAAAAAACTACATAGCATTCAACCTCATAATAATTTCAGATTATTTTTGACTATGGAAATCAATTCTAAAGTACCAGTTAATCTATTGAGAGCTGGGCGGATTTTTGTATTTGAACCTCCTCCAGGAATTAGAGCTAATTTACTGAGGACATTTAGTACTGTACCAGCATCACGTATGATGAAAGAACCAAATGAAAGAGCAAGATTATACTTTTTGTTAGCATGGTTTCACGCTATCGTACAAGAACGTTTACGTTATGTACCGTTAGGTTGGGCTAAACATTACGAATTTAATGAAAGTGATTTACGAGTAGCTTGTGATACTCTTGATACTTGGATAGAGTCAACAGCAATGGGAAGAACTAATTTACCGCCAGAAAAGGTAATAAAAATAAGCAAACTTAATATTAAATCCCATTAAGATTGCTGAAAAAGAATGTATATCAAATGACGAAGAACATAATCTAAATTTGTCTACAATAGTTGAATTATATAATACGATAACTTTTTCGGGTACCTCTCTCCAAATAACTATCCCTTCTATGTTAGTCCTTTAACATTTTTTGTTATATCAATTCTAATATGGTATGTTAACGTATAATATTATGGTTAACTATTAAGTTTAAGTCCTAGCATTTAATATTGAATTTTTCCAATTGTGAAAAAATTAAATAAGCTTGCTTTCAATGCTTTATTTTGGAAGTTTGATGAGTTTTTCAAATTATTATTTTAAATTTTATTTTATTAAATTTCTGATCTTAGGAGTTATTCCTGTACTGGGATAACTCCTAAGATCAGAAATTTAATAAAATAAAATCATCAAATATCAGGAGTGAAAACATAAGAATTTTTTATATTATTTTAAATTATTATATTTATTATTAAATTATTTGAAAAATATCCCTACGTATATTGTACAGTTTTTTTCTATGATTTCAACGATACTTTGATCAATTGCTTTTTATAAGAAACTTTATCTTTTTTAGTGTGTCTGATTCATCACGACCCAGGTCATCCTAGTTATTTAAGATTAGACTATCATCTTCATTATTTAACATCGTCTTAATCGATTTTTAATGCTTAATACTTTGTCATATGACTCATATGGGATCCTCATTTTATAGGTTTCACTCTGTAATCTGGAGATCAACTTAAAAAAGTCTAGAAATTTTTCGAGAATCACTTACACCAATTACTGAACTTTTCCTTAGATTCTTTTCTCCTTTTCCCTTGTTCTAAAATTCACTCTGGCATTCTAATATTGTCTCGTATTTTAATAACCGCAATAGTAATTGTTCTAGTTATTTCATGGTAGAAATGAAATAACTATTAAGTGATTGCTCTCTTAAACTACTAGCAATTTATAAACTTCAAGTGTGTAAAATTAAGCGTGAAATATTATCATTCTGAATATTTCTATAAATTTGCTCGAAGTTAATCCTTGATGGAAAACAAATTGTATTTTTACCTTTTAATCTCATACCGACTTAAAAAATGAAGCAAGGCAACACATCCATATTTTGACATATTTTATGATAAGAGTATTTATTCCATTAATAGACATTTTTGGAGAGTTATATATTTTTTCCTTTTTTCTTGTCAGATTTTTATTTCGCATTAACGTAAGTAATCTTATTGATTTAATCTTAATCTTACGAATCTTACAAGTCTTTAATATTACGATTATTTTTTTTATAAATAATTTGATCGTCGAGGAAAAAATAAATGTCAAAATGATTCACTTGCAATTTGCTTTTGTAAAAAGTTTCATCAGCAATTTCGGGAACCTCATCATACGTAATTGGTAACAATTCTATTAAAATGTATGTACGTAATTTGTAAAGAACAAATCCGATATAGAAAACGATTTAAGATACTTATTAGAAACTGACACAAACGTAATATTAAGGTCTTTACTCATAAATGACTAAATTTATATATGATTGCATTCTCGTGCTACAATGGAATATATCATACACTCAAAGAGAATAAAGGTAATACTATTTCTTCAACCTGCATGAAAAACCCAATGACATGTGCCAACGATTGACAGGAACAGCGGAATGAGCAATATTGCTTTGTCATACGCTTACCGAATTGGCGTCCTGATATACAAGAGATATACGACCGAAGCTACTGTTGTTGCTACCGCTATCGTTACCTTACTCCTTGTTGCCTTGTTCGTTACTTGTCTCGTTGCCCTGCTCGGCATTTACCTTGTTGCTTTGCTATTGCTCTGCCTCGTCGCTGTTCGTTCAAATGGCTGCGAGCGCCATTAAAGCGTACTTCGCCGATACTCACATTTACGATCCCGAGGACAAACGTTGATTGGGTGCTTCTCAAACATACCGACAATAATAACTCTTGAACACCCCTCGCGTATTCAACGTGCAACCACGACAAAGAAATATTGGCGAGCTGGCGTATCAACCTCGAAAAAAAAAACGATGGAAAACTGACGTATGTAATTCTTATTTCGAGAATTAAATCAATTAACTGTCAATTTTCCTCTCGCTCAGCTACACGCGCAAGCTTTCTTTCTCTCTCTCTCTTTCTCTCTATCTTTCTAGCTTTCCGCTCTTCATCTCATCATCCTTCTATCTTCTCTCCATCGCTTATTTTCGGTTCCACCAACCACCTCGCACCGCACTGCACTTCAAACAGAAAAAAATAGATATAAGAGTGTACACACACATGCACACAATTCTTAGTGCTGCGCACAGACGCTGACGAGAGCCCAAACGTAAAAGATCGGCCGAGCCGTGATTCTCCGTTACAAGTTTCGAATGTCGCGAGTACGACTCGTTTTAAACTGTGACTCTGGTATAGTGGTAGCAGAAGAAGGGAGAAATAACGCTGTAGACAGCGGGAATATTCAAATATTTGATGAATACAAATTAGTCACTTGTTACATAATTATTGGAAACAATATTTTTTACTTCATCTCAAGTCATAAAGGAATTTAATTAGACTAGAAAACAATTTTTGGTTGCCCATCATTTCATAAGCGAATTGCTCTCTATCGTATATTACTCATATATAAAAAAGTTAACCATATAATCCAGTTAACTAAAGTAACGTCAAATTCTGTCAAGTTCAAATCTTAATCGTATTTTAAAGAACTGAAAGAGGATTAGGTGTGTGACAAAAAAATTATTTTAAGTTATACCAGTACATTTCTGAAATTGTAAGGTTTTTGTAATTTTTTTCATAGTCACGAGTAAGGGATGATTCGCATTGTTATTAATTATTAAAATTGTTAATTAATTAATCCATAGACATACAAAAAACATGAGTAGTCTATAAAAAACGACGCATATATATACATAGCGTCCTATTTCACCTTGCCTAGCAAGATTTCTCAAAAGTTGTTTGGCTTCAAAGGGAACATATTTTGGTGACCTTACCTTAGTCTTGAAGATGATTTTCAAGGTCATTTCAAGGTTGTCACAAGATAGCATTGATTACTTCCATTTATTATAAGCACTAGACTTCGTGCAACTAATGTTTTGAAACAAAGTGAATATCGGAAAGCGATAATACTGTGCTTATTTGACAACGAGGGGCTTCTCTTCCACCAAATTCATGTCGCGAATGTTGAAAATAAAAGTAAAGTGAATTCCAAAAAAGATTAAATATCGAAAACGTAACAATTAATTTGTTGAATTATTTTATTCGAACAATATAAATGCTCATAATTTTCTCGGTTTGTTTTTTTTCTATGAGATCATCTTTGTTTTCAAATATGATTTCAGAGTGACACTGTCAGATCATTAGATCACTCTAAGATTGCAAACTGACAAGTTGTATTGCATTATTGATCTTGCTTTTTTGTACGTCTCGTGCAGTTTAATAAAAATCATTAAAACTAAAGCCTGGCTTCCAGTAACTTGCATTATCATAATTTTCATACATATATTTTAAAAGACCATCAAAATAATAACGACAGTTCGAAAGAAATAACATGACTAAAATAATAAACTATTATTTACTTGAAACATAAAATAAAAAGAAAAATACAATAAACTAATCACCGTCGATATTTGTAAATGGAGTTTAAATATAAATCCGTTAAAAAATCTTCTTGATTAAGTTACCAAAAATGAATATTTACCTAAAGTACTATCAAATAACAATTAAAATACACTACGCAACAAAATTTTTGGAATAAAAAGTTTCATCGATAAATTGCTTGTAATTCCATTAATTTGCATCGTATTGAGTTGATTTTTGTTTCATTTAAAAGGACATTATCTGTATATTTATACAAAAAATATGTTAAATACGTGCCAGTTAATGCCACATTTCTATGTCTTGATCAGGCTCAGTAACTATGCTTTCTTAAAAAATTTGATAGTTCGGACGTTACTTGGATAATTCTAATTTTTTTTAATTATTCGAACTTCATCGTAAAGTGCACTTTTTAACAAGTTCTTCAAAAAATTGATTTTAAACAATTTTTTTTGACCGTTTTTAAGAAAATCTTATGTTTTTCATAAATATCGTCAACATTAGCATTACCCAATGCGCATTGCGAGGAGGTTGTTAATCGGTTACTTATCATTTTTGCCCTAAAAAGGGCCGACTGTATGAATGATTTCTCAAATTAGGGATCTCGCGGCCTGTTACTTCCACAGTATTTTGTGACTCCAAACCGTATGTGCCTTTGGCATGTAATACAGTGTAGTGTCACCTCGGTGACGGAAAACCTCTCTTAAACGTTCTCACATATTAATGCATATTCTGGTAGTATCTTAAAATATCTCGTGCCAAATTTAATTTAGGATTCTCTCAAAACCCTAAAGGTTAGCGGGAGATCTCTATAATTTACGTAATCGCCTACCCATCATCTCTCATATACTTTATAGAATTGAGGTCTGGGCTATTAGCTGTATGAGGCAATATCTCTACGTTATTTTCTGCCAAGTAAGTACAAGTTGTCCTTGCAGTATGAGGGCGTGCATTATCCTGTATCAAGATGAATTTACGGCCCATTTGCCGACACATTGGAATTACGGACGGACGCAAAACATTCGTTTATGTAACGATCCCCTGTTAGTCCTAAGGATGAGAGAATCATTAGATCTGATCGATGGTTCCTTAATAGTTTAGCCCATACCAGAACAGATTCTCCACTAAACGCTCGAGTTGGATCAACGTGATTTGCTTCACAATGCTCTCGTCTACGTCAGTAAATTCAAATTCTAGTATCATTTCCGTAAAGATAAAATCGAAATTCGTCTGTAAAAGAAAAACTTCTCCACTGCCAAGGTCTACAATTTCAATAATTATGGAGGTATCGTAAATGAGCTCATCGAAGAATTTCTCTTAACATAAACACGAATTCATGATTTTACGTGATAAAAAAAATCGTAACCTCTTCGGCAAGACGGAGTATCACCTATATCAGTTTTGCCGTCCTTACAGGACTAAAAAATGGTATCAGGAAACAAGGGAAATGTAGCTTGACCGGTTCTCAGAGATTTTTAAAGTCGCTGAACACTAATTCGCATGCCAAACTTTTCCATTTCCCGTGAAAAAATCTGGAAATCTAGAAATTTAAGAGAGATTGTCTATCGTCGAGGTGGCAATATACGATATTAAATGCCTAAAGCAGATAGGTTAGAAAATACTGCAAAGGCGACGAGTCACGGGATCTCTAATTTCAGAAATGGTTTACACAACCGGCCCGTTTCCGGGCAAAAATAAAGTGTAAATCCGACCAACAATCTCCTCTTGGTACGCATCGAGTAATGCTAATGTTGACGGTATTTACGAAGAACACTCATGATTTTGTTAAAAATGGCATAACTCGGTTAAAAGAAATTGTATAAAATCGATTTTTTTAAAATTACTCGTTAAAAAGTGCACCATACGATGAAGTATGTGTAGGTTAAAAAATTTTGGAGTAATCCAGGTAAACGTCCAAACTATCAAGTTTCTTAAGAAAACATAGTTACTGGACCTGATTAAGACGTATAAATGGCATTGACTGGCACGTATTAACATATTTTTTGTATTAATATACAGATAATGTCCCTTAAAATGAAACAAAAATCAACTCAATACGATGTAAATTGATGGAGTTAAAAGCATTTCAAAAATGGGAATTTGTCGATGAAACATTTTGTTGTGATATTTTTGTTGTGCAGTGTACTAATAGAAAATCTAAAATTATTTATCCTAACAATAAAAGAATTAAAAAAAAAAAATACTGACTTATACATTAAAAAAAAAAACTGTATAAGGCGATTTTAAGAAAACATGTACCCGTCGATCAATGCTATTGAAATAAAAAAAGAAATTAAATTTTATTATCATATTGCATTTAGAAGTTCAAATATTTAACATAGAATAACCAAAAAACCATTTCCAGTATTCTTCGTCGAATTAACGACAAGCGAAAATAATAAGGAAATTTACGAAATTTTAAAACTCATGAATCAAATTATTCGTTTGGAACCATCGCATAAATAGTTATTCCTCAATGTATGTGTTGCTAAGTATATGGCCATATTAAAAATTATTGTAAGAAAACTCCTGTTTGTGTAAATATAAGAACATCTCTAAACCCAAAAGGGGCTAATCTCTACACAGTAATACAAGCAGAAAATCTGACACCAATATCGACCGGCGAACCAACCTACTGGCCCTCCAATAGTAAAAAACTATCTGATTTAATAAAGTTTGCACTTATAAAAGAGTTATATCCTAAATACCTACCAGTAAAATCGTACCTCAATTTAACTTCAGGCTATTTCCTAATCATAATGAATAATTAAAATCAAAACAAAGATTAGCTCTCTGTATATAATAAGAAAACAAGTTAAGATAAGTTCAGAGAAATACTAAGCGATAAACTAATTTTAATTATCGCTTAAAACTTAATAAGATATAGATAATGACATAGAAAATTTCAATAATAACATCTATAAAGCTCTGAACATGACAACTCCTGAATAGTCAAAAAACTACAAAACTAAAATACTTATCTCAAAAACAATTTCAATAAAATAAAAGAAAAAAGACACTTAGGAAAAATATGGCAAGGAAGTACACTACAATCAGCTAAAGCAAGGTATAGTCGGTCAATAAAAGAACTTAACCCTTATCGAACCAAACGTCCGGTTTCGTCCGTCGACTTTGAGTGCGGACATCAGTCTCATTTTCTGTCGAAAAAATTTGAGAATCGATACTTGGTTATCTTCAAGGGTGCTCTTTCGAATGGTACGATTAAAAAATTGATGAGAAAATTTGATAATACACATATTAATAACTAAGCTTCCTAAAACACTTGTGTAAGAACGTCTTTAGCTATTTTTAAAAAGATAATATTCTCAGTTCTCACCGCGTAAAGGTAGATGTTTATCCAGAGCGTTTCGGTGTTTTTTTTCTTTTATTATCTATTTTTTTAATTTTTTTATATTGTAATGTTTCTAAATTTTTTAAATATTTTTATAATTTTTCTATTTGTAAAATGTTATTTACGATAGATATCTGAGTATGTTTTGCAAATATAAGTTTTGCACCTTTGAGAGAATCTTTGGGTTCTAAAATTAAAATTGGTGGTGAATTGTGGGTATATGGTTATAATGTCGAAGCTAAACTCCGATCATTTCAATGGAAGACCCCAGAAGAGCCAACACACAAAAAAGCACGCCAAGTTCGATCAAATGTCAAGATTTTGCTCATTGTCTTCTTTGATTACCGTGGCGTAGTTCATCAGGAATTCTTACCACAAGGCCGTACGGTCAATATGGAACATTATTTTGAAATTATACGAGGTCTATCCGGAAAGTATCGGGCCTACGTTTATATCTTGGCGCCATAGTGTTCAAGCGACCTCTACCGGACAGAAACGTCAACAGTAAAGCCTCACAAATCTATTGGTTACATACTGATACCTGCCGGACGTATAGTTCATGCGCTGCGTGTCTTTGTTTACAGTGCCTTTTTCGCGTTCGTCGGATTTTGATATTGTCAAAAATGATTGAAAAACAAGATCAACGAATTTGCATCAAATTTTGCTTTCAACTCGAAAAAACGAGTTCGGAAACTATTGAAATGATGCAAAAGGCCTTCGGAAGCGAGTGTATGAGCAAAACACGAATAAAAGAGTGGTATAAACGGTTCATGGATGGCTGCACTTCTGTCGATAGTGATTCTCGTTCGGGCCGACCTTCGACGACAAAAACCGCAGATAATGTTGAGCGGGTGCGACTTGCAATCGAACAAGATCGTCGTATGACTGTGCGAGAATTAGAAGAAGACCTCGGGATACCAACAACTATCATTTCAGAAATTTTAAATTTAAATTTAATTATTAAATTTGTTGTTATTGTAGTACAAATTGTTTGCACAGAGTTATATCATATAGTAATACGTATAGATAATAAATAATAAATAAAATAATACAATGCCTGTCAGTGCGATCGTCGTAATAACATTATTATCAGGAACCTTAAATCCGAACTATGATGGAGAAATTAAGTTTACAGATAATGAAAAAGAAAGATCATTACAGGATATGCTGGCAGAAATAATAACGTATTGCTTAATAAGTTTTGATTGTGTAGAAAAAGAAACAATGCTATATTTTTATGATGACAATGAAGTTATTGCAGAAGATGTTGAATACAAAGAAAATGAAACAGGCGCTTACAAAGTATGATGCACAAAACGTACGAGGTCGGTCCGGAAAGTATCGGGCCTACCTTTATATTTTCGTGCTAGCGTTATTCTTTATCATCTGGTGGGTGGTATCCTTCAAAGTAATCCCCACTTGATTGAATAACACGGTTCCATCGATGTTTCCACTTTTCAAAACAGTCCTGGAACTCACTTTTAGGGATAAAGTGGTTTGAGGATAAAGTGGAAGGATTAAACGGTGATACCCCGTTACAATATATATAAATAAAAACTGCAATTCGTAATACAAAATATTGCACACAAGACTTACACAATTCAGTTACATAAAAATGTTAAATTAACAGAGGAAAAAATAAAACAATTAAATTAGCAAATAATTTTCTTGAAAATTTATATGTAAAGCCGCGTAACAAGAATATAACAAATTATATACAGGGTGTCCAAAAAGTAACGATACACCTGAGAAATTTTCTAAGCCGGTTATTTTTTTAACCGGGTGAAGGTTGTTCTTGAAGTAACTTTTTACGAGGAATCCGATGGTAACCTTGGATTTGACCTTGAACCTCATTTTCAAGGTTATTTTGAGGTCAACCTCATTTTTTTAAATGGAAACCTCTATTTTTTATGGCGGAATCGGAAAGAGCGGAAAATTTTACGTCCAGATATGTATTGAGGTATGAGTTTGAGGTAACCCCTAGAGGTCAACTGCAGGTCAAAGTATGAATTCTTAAAAATCTCGCGAATTCAGTGGTTAAACAAAACAAACAAAAGGATAACACCAGGTAACTTTCAACGGTGCTCTTTAATTTGTCCTTGAACCTCATTTTCAAGGTTATTTTGAGGTCAACCTCATTTTTTTAATGGGTACCCCTATTTTTTATGGCGGAATCGAAAAAAGTGAAGACTCTCACGTATGGATGAGTTGAGGTTTGAGGTTAATGTGACCTCTAGAGGTCAGATGAAGGTCGAACTGTGGCTTTGTAATAGTACCGGGATTTTAGTGGTACAAGGAAGCAAATAAAGGTCATGGAAACCCCCATTTTCGACAGCGGCAATCGAAAGAGCGGAAAATTTCATATCCAAATATCTACTTAGATCATAAGTCAAGTTTAAAACTTTAAAATTTTTTAAAGTTTTTTTCATAAAGGAGAAGGGTATTTATTTAGTAATTGCCCATCGGAGATCCGTAACCTTGAATTTAACCTTCAACCTCATTATCAAGGTTTTTTCAAGATCAATTTTTTTTACTTTTAGCGTTACCCAGGAACAACGACGTGGACGTAGTAAAATCTGTCCCCTTGGGGTGCTTTATTTTCGTGAGTTCCCCTCTCCTCTCACGATCGGGGTGCTTGATTTTTGTGAGTTCCCCTCGCCTCTCACTATCGGGGTGCTTTATTTTCGTGAGTTCCCCTCACCTCTCACGATCGGGATGCTTGATTTTCGTGAGTTCCCCTGGCCTCTCACGTATGATTTATCTTACATCAGCACATCTTATTTTAAGTGCTCGAAATGTTCACCGTTCACTTCTTGACAGTAAGCTAATCGGTGGTAAAAAGCATCAACAGCATTTTGGATCATTTCAGTGGGAATGAGAGCTGATTCGTCTATGATCCTTTGACGTAATTCGTCCAAGTTTTGGGGTTTAGTTTTGTATACCTGATCCTTTAGATAACCCCAATAGAAATAATCTAAAGGCGTCAAATAGGGGGACCTAGCTGGCCATTCAATTGTGCTTCTCCTTCCTATCCACCGATTATCAAACACCTCATCTAAGTAAATTCGAACGTCTCGTCCATAGTGAGCTGCAGCACCATCCTGCTGATACCTTGTATTTTCGAAGTTGTCTCCGACTATTTCTCTAATTGCTGGAACTATTTGATTACCAGGCATCTCTTCATAATTTTGAGCGTTTAAGTTACCATCAATAAAGAATGGCCCTATGATTCGATTATTCACTATTCCAGCCCAAACATTCAACTTCTGCGGATATTGCGATTTATCTTCTCGCATCCAGTGTGGATTTTCCGCAGCCCAGTACCTGCAATTATGTCGATTTAATGTTCCGTCAAGTTGAAAAGTTGCTTCATCAGAGAAAACTATGTTTGATGGAAGATTTGGATTTTCAATTATACGTGCCATCATATCTTCACAAAACTCAACACGACGATCGAAATCGTCTTCATTCAACTTGTGAACCAGGTGTACTTTAAACGGATGGAATTTTGCTGTTTTTAAAATGATATGTACGGACGATGTACTTATGTCATGCTCTTGAGCAACTCTGCGGATGGAATTATGTGGATTTTCAGTGAATGATAATAGAACATTTAATAAATTCTCTTCATTTGTTGCTGAGCGTGGTCTGCCTGACTTAGGTAGATTTCTGACATGGCCAAAATTTACAAACCTTGAAATAGTATTCTGAACAGTAGACACAGCAATTGGAGTTCTATTAACCCGAAATGTCTCATTAAAAAGATTTCTCACTGCCCTGTAAGATCTTTCTACTCCACCCCAGCCTCTCATCATAAGAAGTAATATTCTTTCTCGTTCAGTGAGGCGTTCCATTTTAAGTCAGCGAATCGAAATTTACTCAAAAATCAATCAGAATTAAAAACAAAAAGTTTGCAACCCAAATAAATGTTTTCAAAAAATGAAAATTATAATTTGAGTACTTTTACAAAAAAGTTCTACTACAGTCCGACTAATGCACTAATGCTTTATGGAGATTTTCGAATGGTAAAATCTTTTCAAATATGTTGCTTTTTTAAATATTAATTTTTGAAAATGCAATTGTCCCGAAGAATAAGCTCAAAACGATAAAGTTAGGCATAGTACATTTCCTGAGGATAGAACCAAGTGAAATTGTTAGTGGATTTTCAATGAATAGGTATGGGATAGTAACCTTAAAAAGTTTAACCGGCTAATCAAGTTATTAAGAAAATAAGCGTAAAAAATCATTGTTGATAGGCGAGGGGAACTCACGAAAATCAAGCACCCCGATCGTGAGAGGAGAGGGGAACTCACGAAAATAAAGCACCCCAAAGGGACAGATTTTACTACGTCCACGTCGTTGTTCCTGGGTAACGCTAAAAGTAAAAAAAATTGATCTTGAAAAAACCTTGATATTGAGGTTGAAGGTTAAATTCAAGGTTACGGATCTCCGAAGGGCAATTACTAAATAAATACCCTTCTCCATTATGAAAAAAACTTTAAAAAATTTTAGGGCGTCTTTAAGTTTGGATGACCTTCGACTGACCTTAAACTTTAAGTTCGCCCTTGACTTATGATCTTAGTAGATATTTGGATGTGAAATTTTCCGCTCTTTCGATTGCCGCTGTCGAAAATGGGGGTTTCCATGACCTTTATTTGCTTCCTTGTACCACTAAAATCCCGGTACTATTACAAAGCCACAGTTCGATCTTCATCCGACCCCTAGAGGTCACATTAATCTCAAACCTCAACTCATCCATACGTGAGAGTCTTCACTTTTTTCGATTCCGCCATAAAAAATAGGGGTACCCATTAAAAAAAATGAGGTTGACCTCAAAATAACCTTGAAAATGAGGTTCAAGGTCAAATCCAAGGTTACCATCGGATTCCTCGTAAAAAGTTACTTCAAGAACAACCTTCACCCGGTTAAAAAAATAACCGGCTTAGAAAATTTCTCAGGTGTATCATTACTTTTTGGACACCCTGTATAGTATAACTTTTTATAGCCCAGCCGGTCAATCAAGACCAACATTCCAGTCAATCAAGGCAAGACTGTATGCGAATTAATCACTCGTGATTACAACCAATAAAAATTAGTAAATACTGAAAGTATCTTCCGTTCATTTCCTGAGAATAATCCAATCGATTATAAAAGCTATTGGTGGTGTTGGTGATGTATTCGTTTGGTATACTCGTTATAGCAGATTCGTTTAATATGCGTTGTTACAAATCTTATAATTTCTCACGTTTCGTTTTGAAAACTCTATCTTTTAGATAGCCTCACAGAAGATAATCAGTGTAGTTAGATCAGGCAATCGAGCTGGCCAGTCAATAAATCTTCTAATACCTAAACAACCATCTTTAAAGAAGACGTCCAAATAATTGCATACATTGCTTCCATAGCGAGGTGGAGCGTCATTTCAGTTGAAGTATGTATGCTCAAAATTTTGACCAGTTATTTTTATTATTCTAGGGACGATTTAGTAGCAAAGCATGGTTTCATATTTTGTTGTAATGAAAGAGCCTTTAACAAAATACGGACCTATCAACTAATTATTCAATATTTTATATCAAGTATTCAATTGTTGAGGGTATTGCGTTTTGACTTCTCGTATCCAATGAGGATTAGTATCAGCACGATATGTGTAGTTATGTCTATTGAAATATCCATTTAGCTCAAATGTTGCTTCATTACAGAAAACTATGTTGATAGGAAAGTTTGGATCATAATTAATTAGTGTCATCATATCCTCACAAAATTTTAGCCTACGATTGAAATGACATTCATTCAATTCATGAACAAATTTGAATATGAATGGATGAAATTTGTTTTTCTTTAGTATTATGGAAATAGAATCTTCACTAATATCATGCTCCTGAGCAGCTTTTCTAGTACAACAATGAAGATTTTCAGTGAAAGATAACAAAACATCAAATAACACAGGTCAACATGATTTATATCGCACGAACATGAGCAACATATTCCGAAGGTTTATGATGCGCTGAACACGAACCTAGCATCAAAAATGCTCTATCACGTTACATTTTCGAGATATTCTAACCTAAAAGTGCGAAAAACACATATTTATGCTGTTTTAGAAGCTATATTACACCGCAAAAAATTTTTTTTACTCAAAACTAATCTGACTATCTGAAAGTATTGCTTCTGCCTTTTCCAACGATTTTTCAAACTTAACAAATCTTTTTTTTTCGCGGAGATATCATCGAATGAAGTTCACCACTTTAGCGATTTCATAACAACAGTACCAACAATACAGATATGACAGCCCCACGAAAAAATCATATATGAACAAAAGTGCAAAAGGTAATACCATTACATTTATGTTTTTGGGGTCGCTGAATCCGAATCCACGATTCATTTGACCCGATTAGCTCAGGGGTGAAATTCAGATCAAGGTCAAATCAAGATTATCCAATTAATCTTGGTCCAGATACTGTTTCTATAGGTTTTTGAGGTCGCTGAATTCGAATCTGGGGTGCGTTTGACCTGGTCGGCTCAAAGTCAAGGTTAGGTCAAGGTAAAATCCAAAAAGTGCATTCAATGAACTCGAATTTCAGGTTTATCTAACCAATAACCCCCTAATATTTCTATGGCAATGTTAGCAACCCCCTAATAACCCTCTAATAACCCCCTGATATAAACTATGCTATGAACCCTCTAATAACACAATTACGATGCTATAATTTCCTGCACACCAAATTAGTCATGTCGTATATTTCCAATTCGAAGAATAGTCGTTTAATCGTAACAAATAGTATTGACCTTCAAATGATATTGAAAAAAGTACCTACCTTCCAGTTACTTTGAGAAAAGAATACATTATACTCTAAGTTAGTGATTTAGCATGTTTGAAATCCAATGAGCCGCAAATTTGACATAAAAAATAGTATTGACCTTCAAGTGACCTTTAAAAGAAATACATGTTAGATTTTGGGTCAAAAAAATTTTCACGTATTCTATGAAGTTAGAAGATAAGATTTTAAGCCACATTTTGATCGATCACTATTAGTTTTAGCGTAAAAACAAATTAATTATGCCACGAATTTCTGCTTTTATTTACTTTCATAGTCAGTTAGAGACGATAAAAAACAATATCTATATTTGGGTTCTAGAGATCTCTGCAGAATCATTCAATAGTTATTTAAAAAAAAATTCATCGAATTTCCACATATGGTTCGCCTTGAAAGTTGAATTTAGTGAAGACCGTTTTCAATCCCCACTGTGCGCCAGGACAACAGGTGCAAATTACACCTATAAAAAATACCGGAAGTGCAGAAAACGCCATAACAGCTTGGAAAAAGGTAGAAAGTAAGAGACCAGTTGAAAAGAAGTGCGTATGATCAACGGAAACCGGACTCACAACTATCCTGTTGTGAAAATCCCACTTGATCGAAAGGAGTAACGTTTGCCTTTGCACTATTAAGGGGTTGATAGGATTGCCATCGCGCTATTAGGGGGTTCATAGCATAGTTCTTATTAATGCGGTTATTAGGAGGTTATTAAGGGTTGATGACACTGCCATTGCATTATTGGAGGTTGATAGGATTGCCATTGGGTTATTAGAGGGTTCATAGCATAGTTTATATTAGGGGGGTTATTAGAGGCTTATTAGGGGGTTGCTAACATTGCCATAGAAATATTAGGGGGTTATTGGTCAGATAAACCTTAAATTCTGGTTCATTGAATGCACTTTTTGGATTTTAGCTTACCTAACCTTGACTTTGAGTCGACCAGGTCAAACGCACCCCAGATTCGAATTCAGCGACCTCAAAAACCTATTGAAACAGTACCTGAACCAAGATTAATTGGATAATCTTAATTTGCCCTTGATCTGAATTTGACCCCTGAGCTAATCGGGTCAAATGAATCGTGGATTTGGATTCAGCGACCCCAAAAACATAAATGTAATGGAATTACCTTTTGCACTTTTGCTCACATATGACTTTTTCGTGGGGCTGTCATATCTGTATATGCTAAAGTGATGAACTTCATTCGATGATATCTCCGCGAAAAAAAAAGATTTGTTAAGTTTGAAAAATGCGTTGGAAAAGGCAGAAGCAATACTTTCAGATAGTTAGTTTAGTTTTAAGTAAAAAAAATTTTTTGCGGTGTAATATAGCTTCTAAAACAGCATAAATATGTGTTTTTCGCACTTTTAGGTTAGAATATCTCGAAAAAGTGACGCGAGAGAGCATTTCTGATGCCTGATTCGTGTTCAGCGCATCATAAACCTTCGGAATACATGAATAGCGTTCTTGCGATAACTCAAAACTTTTTTTTGCAGACCTGTGTAATTTATCCTCACTTATAGCGGTACTTGATCTTGCGATTCGTGTTCTATCATTAACGCTGCCAATTTTCTTAAAACGTTTCACCATTCGTTCGATAGTTGATCTTGATTTTAGGGCTAAATTATTTCTAAAACTGAATCAGGCCGGGACCTACTCCGAAGTTCACTCAAAAATCACGGAGGAACTGGCTATTGATGCTGTGGATGACATCGTCCGCGTTGTTCATGAAACAAAAAAAATTGGTATTCTCGTCGAACTCGGCAGAGCGTACCCACAAATCTACGCCAAGTTCGTCGAGGCCGTGAAAACAGCAGTGGGAGGGGCGGGACTGTGAAAGTGCTCTCACTCTCACTTACGGTCGAAATCAAAGAAGTGATGGTATCTTCCACTAAAAAACAAGTGGAGTAAACCGTATGGAAGACATTAGAAGAGAGTCCTACGGATGTATGGCTCTCTTTGACATTGCTTCGGGAGAGGCGACTGGCTAGGGTCTCAATGGTGGCAAGAGCAGTTCTTAAAAGCACTTGCTGCCAAGGACCACGTCGATATAAGCTGGATTGACTGCCATATACAGATAAAGAAAAGAGAAGTTTGCTGCTTTAGGTGCCTGGGATTCGGACATGTTACGGCAGGCCGTAAGGGACCTGACTAGTCTCGTCTGTGTTGGAGGTGCGGAGGAGAAAATCAGTCAAAAGACTGCCAAAATTCTCCCCATTGATGCCCTTGCGCGGAGATGGAACTGAAACCGGAAGCGGAACATATTCCTGGCATAGCGAGGTGCGTGGCCTGTGTGGCCGTGGTGAAAGTAGAAGGTAAATAGGAATCGCGGTTGTCGTCCTTCAGGTCGATCTGGAGAGGAAGCGGCTGGCACAAGATCTATTGAACCAGTGTGCCAGAGACCACAATACTGATATTCTTATTCTATGTGAACAACACAGGAATGAGTGTCACGTGGGGTGGTTTCATAACAATACTGGAACAACGGCCATTCGGATCCAAAACAGAGGTGAGTTCATGGTTTCTGGTCATGGTTTGTCTGGATTAAGTGCAGTCAAAGAGTCTGGGTTAGCTGTTACCTGTCACCTTACCTGTTACCGAATATCTTGATGACTGTCTTCAGGAAGAGGCTCGTTTCTCTCGAGAATGCCATTGCGGGTTTTAGGGATGAACTAGTTGTAGCAGAAGACGTCAACGCCGAGGTCATCGAATGGGGAACTGATAAGATCGACAGGCGGGATAGAGGAATCTTGAAAATGTCCGCGAGACTCGACTTCCATGTCATCAATACCGGAAATGTCACAACGTTTCGCCGTGAAGGGACGAAGGGATCTATAGTAGACGTCACACTGGCTTCGAACTCGAAGAATCCAGGACTGGCGAGTCTTGGAAGACTATACATCGAGTGATCACCAGTGTGTGAGATTTACAGTGGAGGAGAGAAGTGTTTGACCACCGTATGCTGACCGGGAAGTTGTCAGGGGATGATGCATGAAGAGGCTTGACAGAGCAACACTGCGTGAGGCCCTTGAATCTACACCACCACCGGCAGAGATAGTGCTACTAGACAACAAAGAAGCAGTCGAACGTCTAATTGCGCCAAATATGCACTAACATCACGGACTGGTGTGTCGCGTGTATGCCTCGGAGATCTGCCGAGCCCTTTAGGTGACCGGTGTATTAGTGGACAACGGATATTGCAAAGTTACGGGCGGAATGCCAGTACTACAGACAGAAGAAAACGTGGACTATACACCAAGATATCGAGGCAGAGGCGCTGTACAATACGGGACGGAAAAATCTGGTGAGAGCCATTAAAGAGAGCAGAGGAAGGTGTATAGCGGAACTGAGAGAGGACATCAACAGGAACCCCTAGAGCTTAGGGTACCAAAAACCTCTTGGTCGCTGCCAAGCGGTTTAGTAAAAACGCTCCGGAAGCCCCAACGGATCTTGGTGAGATGTGGAACTCGTAGACTCCCTCTTTTATAACCATCGGGAAATAGAAGAAAGGCAATACGTCGTGGACGAGTGTGATTTATTCTTCACAGATGGAAAGCTGCTTGAAGCCACGACGGGGTTGGCTGACTACAAGACTCCAGGACCAGATGGTATTCCAAATGAAGTTCTAAAGATCATTGCTAGGGAAAAGCCGACAGAGCTGCTGGACATGTACAATGTGTGTCTCTGCTTGAGCAGTGGACGCTGAAAGATCCGACGCCTCGTTATTCTAGACAAAGGAAAAGAACCATCGGTCCCGCCGTCATCGTTCAGGTCGCTGTACATGATCGACTCAATGGGCAAGGTCTTCAAGTGACTCATAAGGGAGAGATTCTGGGTCACCGTGGAAGCCAGGGAGGGTATTGCGGATAACCAGTATGGCTTTTCCAAGGGCAGATCTACGGACATGGCAGTCGAGAAGGTCAAAGCAGGGGTCCGAAAGGAGTGGAATGCACCACACAACCAAGATATATCCGTACTCGTTACGCTAGACATGAAAAACGCGTTTAACTCAGCAAGGTGAACGGATATCATAGAGGCCTTCAACCACTACGATGTGCATGGTCCACTCGACAATGTGTTGGATAACTACCTCAGGGACCGAGAACTCCAATACGAGACTACGGAAGGTAAAGAAAACTAGTAACGTTTGGCGTGGCGCCGGGTTCTACGCTGGGGCTTCTCTTGTAGCTCCTCCTATACAACGCCCTTCTCTGTCTTGGGATCCTGCCAGGCGCCCATATAGTCGGCTTCGCAGACGACGTTGTACTGATTGTCAGAGGCAGGACTGCGGAGATACTCAGACAGAGGGTGGAATGGACTGTTCAATGAGTAATGCGGTGCTTGAGTGGCACGGCCTGGAGCTGTTGGCCAGAAAACGGAGGTAGTGGTTCTCACCGGAAAGCAAAATATTTCTAGTGGTAACTCAGCCGACGACTTCTAGATAGATGTCGCGAGTGACAAAATTACGAGCGTCCTATGCGCAAGATATCTCGGAATTTAGGTCGACTCGAAGTTCACCTTTAACAAGCATTTGAAACGAGCCCGGGACAAGGCTCTAAAGCTATTGGATGGGCTCGGGCAAATGATGCTCAATATCGATGGGCCGACAGAAGACAAGCGGAGACTACTCGTGGGGGTGGTAAACTCAATATTCCTATACGGAGCCGAGATCTGGGCGAATGCCGCCGAAAGCACCTTATTTAGGTACAGTACATCAGAGCCCTGAGAGTATCCATGGCATAACGCGTAGTCTCGGAAGTGATGGTGAGGGTCATAGCCAGGGTTGTACCCATTGAAGGGCTGTCCAGGGAACGGAGGAGAAAATTTCTAGAACAGAGGAAGAGATGGACAGACGAGGATTGACGAGCGGAGATGATCTCAAGATAGCAGGAGAATTGGGACCGAAGGGAGACAGGACGATGGACTCATCGACTGATGCCCTAGATCCGGCCTTTGTTTAAACGAACCCATAAACAGCTGTTATTCTATCTGACACGGATATTGTCGGAATATGGAGTCTTTGCTGGGTATTTGCATCGGATCAGAAGGACGGTTGCACCATGGTACCAATACTATCCGATCCAGGTGGAGGATACGGTAGAGCACACCATTTTCAGATGCGACCGCACTGTTGCGGGAAGGAAAGAGCTGGAGGAGGACCTGGACAGACGCATCACTCCCGAAAATATTGTCCCGATTATGCTCCTTGGAAAACTGGAGGGCAATTGAATCGTTCGCCAGAGACACCATCTAAAAAAGAGAGAGGAACAGCCATGAGAAGACAAGCACGGTGACATGGGAACCGGGGACTATCTCATAGATAAATGGCCCCTGACATCGTGCAAGGCTTCAGAAGGGGTTAGTGAAGAGTTTTCTTTCTTCGCACGTATGTAGATGTAGGATTGGGTGACCGGTCTTAAAAATGGTTTCACCCATTAGTAATGCTAACGCGATCCCAGGGTGGATTTTAGCCATGAGTTAGGAGAAAAATTTTAGTGGATAGCCTCCACGGCAACTCTATACTATTGAAGTTCCCACTTCATGCATCTGTGGATTTCTCCTCTCTACCCAAAAAGAAAAACATCGTAATGTAAAGGAAAATTAACAGAAGAGTAGATAAGATCAACGGAACTACCACAAGTTACTCGAAGTCACAGATAGAAGTTTTTAATTACTTTGAAAAAGAGTTGATAAAAAAATATCTTCAGCCAATGTGATGACTCATTAATTATTACACAATAACTAGCTGAAGTTGAAAACTGATTACTAAAAAAATCTACAGGAAAACGTTGACAGTAGATAATTTTTTATCTAAAGCCATCTTAGACATCAGATTACGATGCCATTAACGAACGGTGATTTTTATAAGCTACGAATTAGGAAATGACTTCCAGAGATAAAATGAGTAAAAAAGCAAAATGTACGATAATATACATTTTAAAGCTGTCATAGTTACTCATGTTTTGGTTGTTGCACAATTCAAATTTCAAGTTAATTTCTCCTTTTACAAAATGGTGGATTCAATATGGCCGCTGCAGTAACATAAAATTTATTTACTTGTTCAGAGCTTTCGAGTATTCGTTATACATATTTTAATGTCAAAAGAGAAGTTTAAAAACTATTCTTTTACACAATACAAATGTTTATGCAACTTTTCCTATCGGATATTCGGTAATATTGGATAAAGAGTACTGTAACATGAAAGTAATATTAAACCAAATAAAATACGATAATCAGAAATGGTAAATATGAGGGAATCTTTAAATCCTAATAATACTACTACGACAATAACTGGGATTCACAAAATATCCGTGCTATTTATGTGAATCAAAAAGCAGAGATAGAAAGAATCATTATATAAAATATGACCAGGGCCTGGCTTTCCATCAGCCGGCTTCGTTCTAGTTTCTCCTTCCTCTCCCTCTTCTGTTTCCGACCTGCGCTGGTAACTATTGTTGAGCGAGAGCTGTAATTGATACGCTCACGCCTGGTCCTTTGGTTTTTGATTGGCCAGCAGTGGTAGAAGGGAGAGAGAACAACTACGGCGGTGTGAAGATTCCCAGGAACATGAGATTAGATTAGATTAGTTCGTTTATTACGCCAATGAGGTGGAACCCCGTCTGGCAGTTTAGAAAATGTACAAATCAAACAATAACAAAATTTAAAAATGACAAAAGAAGAGATGCAAGAAAAAATATTAACACATTTAACTATTTAAAGAAGTTGAATTTAGATGAAATGCCTGAGTTGTATGTACGGTGAGCAGCGAGTTTACAATGGCAATAACAGTAACAAGACAGAATATGTATATAAGATGAAAAATAGAATAAAATATGTAAAATATAGTAATATAAAAATATATAAAGAACAAAATAATTACAATAACAGATAAAATAACAAAAATAACAATAATAAAAGATGAAAAATAATAAAAATAATAAAGGTAATAAAAATAATAAAGACGATAAAAGTAATAAAAATAATAAAAGTAGTAAAAAATAATAAAAATAGTAAAAGTAATAAAAACGCGATGGCACCTATTTTACAGAAAAACGGTTTGAAAGGAGGAAGGTGTAAAAGTGGAGCGCCGTGCATTTGGCTAAAAACAACCAAATTTAATTAGCTATTTCATGAACCAAACGTCGATAGAGGGGTATTTGTGGGAGGATGGATAATTTTGGGAGAACACGACTGGATTGATCTTGTTTGGTATGCGAGTGTAATCGGACAGTGCCGGCACTGGCATTAATTTTTCGCGAGTCACCCTCTCAATCCATACTCTTGCCTTATAATTTAAAAATAGATCACGTGTCCAATCTTTGAAGTCAGAGATCCGATCGGTGGAGAACAGGGTCACGCTCAATGAGTTGGGTATTCTCTGAGCAAGGATCGCAAAAGAATGGTTCCAGGCCTAAATTTGAGGGGCCTTGTATTGAAACGCCGACGGTAGATGGCGACCCGACCGCCGGATAATGACACTATCAAGCAGGACAGACAGGTTTTTAGCTAGATAGTGTGGCGATTTTCTAGACACAGCAGAGTAGGCCAGAACGGCGAGGGCTCTATACCTATTTGGGGTAAGTGATAGCCAGCCCAGGGCTAATCTATGGTGGGTGATGTGGCTGTTTAGGGATAGAGTAGGTATATATGGGATCCATCCTATTACGAAGCGTAAGCAGGTATTTTGGGCAACTTGAAGCATAGACGAGCGCTCTCCATCGAGCTGAATACAGACCACTGAGAGGTAGTCGAAATGTGGGAAAATGAGCTGCTCGACAACAACTTTTCTAAGGGTAGTCGAGAGAGATTTCCTGTGGAAGCGGTGTGAAGCCAGACAGTCGTATGTCTTCCTCGTCACGCTTCTGACATGTTCGGACCAATTTAGCGTGGAAGTAAGTATCACACTCAGATTGCGAGCACTGGTAACATAGTCGAGTGGAACCTCGTTAATGGTGATCTTCACGATGTCGTTTAAGTTGATAGCCCTAACTTACTGTTCGTTGCCTAGTATCATGAACTTGGTTTTGGTGAGGTTAAGAGAGATACCGTGTCTTAGGGTCCAGTCCGCTATAGCCTGCACATCAAGCTGCACCCTCTCCAAAGCCTCCGCAAGGCTGCCGGGATGACAGTGAAGGAAGACCTGAGTTTCGTCCGCCTAAAGCATGTAATTCATGAAGGAGAGAACAGAGGGCAGGTCCGATATATAGATTGCAAATAACAATGGTCTCAGAATACTACCCTGCGGCACTCCAGTAGCAGCCCTGAGCCAGTCCGATACCCTACCGTCCTGCCCCACAACAGTCTGAAACCTGTAAGTCAGATAGCTAAAGAACCATCTCAAATAGTATCAGACAGGCATAGGTCTCTGAGCTTGACCATCAGACGACCATGGGGGATAACGTCAAAAGCCTTGGAAAAATCCAGCAGGGCGAGGATTGTGATTTGACGCTCCTCAATGGCCCTGCGGATGTCATCAAAGACACCCAGGAGTGCAATCTGAGTGCTGTGAAACCTCATGAAACCGGCCTGCCGTGGATCACGTAGCTTGTGGCGGTCTAGATAGGACGAAAGTTGTGAATGAACTAGCCTCTCAAGTACCTTTGATACGTCGGATAACCTTGCTATCGGTCTGATGTCCGATAAAAGAGCGGGTGAAGGTACTTTGGCAAGAGAGGTGATGAGAGACCGTTTACAGGAGGTTGGAAAAACGCCGCACAATAATGATTTGTTGGCAAGATGCGTGAGAGACGAGAGACAAGTAGAAGAGACGAGTTTAAGCATCTTGACAGACAAACCACCGGGACCGAATGTTCTGGATGAGGACGAGTTTAGTGCATCCATAACCTCCTGGCTAGTAATCTCACGAAATTCGAATGGGGAGTGGGTGTGAGGAACATTAGAAGGACTCGTTAAAAGGGCGTCAAAAAAGTCACATGTCATGGGAGGAGACGAGTTAACTATGTTGGCAAAGTGGGTGTCTTGCGGCTGGGGGAAAAATCAAAACGGGGATGGAAGAACGCGCTTAGTGACTCCCAAGTTTCGTAACTCGCTCCATCTGGCCTTACTGGTGCTTGCGGAGGACAGTCTGCTTGAGATGCAAGAATTTTTTGCTGAGTCGAGGGCATTTGAAACGTCATTACGAAGTCTTCGATACCCAGCGACGTCATGAGAGCGAGAATGGTCGGAGTCACCCAGGGTTTACGCCTAGAAGACAACTTGATGCACCTGAGAGAGGCTACCGCGTCGAAGGACTTTATAAGGACTTCGGTAAGAGAGTACACCGAGTTATCAAGGGAATGCAGGTCAGCATCAGTCGTGCTGGAGATTTGTTGACCAGACACGAGAAAGGACTGCTAAGGCTCCCATTTACGGCCGCTTCGTCTACCCGATTTAAACCGCGGAATCTAATGACTCTAGTGACGTGATTCTTCGTGGTGAAACGATAGGTGAGCGAGATGAAATCATGGCCAACAATAAAGAGAGTATCGAATTTTCCAAAGTTCTGGATGGCATTGGGGTCTTTCACTATGAAGATGTCAAGAGTAGTGTGGGAAGGAGGATTTATATGAAGACAGTGATGTGTGGGATCAGTGGATGCGATGTGGAGGTTGTGTAGGTCAACGAGAGATCTCAAAGCTTGAGCATCAGGCAAAGAGCTAGAACTTAGGTCTGCATTAAAATCACCGATAATGATGACATTTCCGTACAGAGGGAGGTAAGTGGCCAGGCAGTTGAAAAAATGTGTGGGAGAGCATGTAGAGGGACGTCTGTATACCATCGCCATCAAAAGCTTGGTCTTGTCGGTCTTTATTTCGCCAAGGATGAATTCAGGCGTGTTATCAAAAACTGGATCTGAAGTAGCTAGGAAACTAAATTTAAGATAAGATCTGACGTACAGGCGAACCCCGCCACCCTGCTTTCCAATTCGGTCAAGCCTGAAAAAATTGAAATCGGAGAGGGAGAGGTGTGAGTCAGAGATATCAGGTGAGAGGAAGGTTTCAGTGAGCTGGAAAGACAGACACTGTCGGACTAAAACAACCGTCGGTTGTGTTAAGTTGCGGAGCAGAGTTTTTTGGGATGACGGCAGTGGGTCGCTGTTTGACAACCTGGGGCGCAAAGTTGAGGTTAAGCGACTCGTGTCTTCGAGTGTCGATCGGAGTGGCAGCCACTGACATGGGACTAGAGCACGGAACAGACGGGACAGGTGGCTGGCCGGGAGGCAAAAACGTACAGCAGTCAAGGTCGCTCTCCGATATTATGGAGATAGGGGTGGAACGCGTGTTTTCCCGCATGTGGACGACCATACCCGAGACGAAAAGGTGTGCGAAACCCAGCTCGCGACTACGCGCAAGCGCCTTCACAAAAAGATTGTGGATAGGTTGGGGTAACAGCTTGCGGATGAATACGGGATTTCCAATACCGCACTTAAAAACGTCCCTCGCCGTCTTCCCAGCGAGCTTCCTTAAGCGCTTCAAAATAATATCACGCACCACCGTTGAGTCGATACGCACAACGAAAGCGGACGTAGTATCATGCGTCTGACCCCGCAGGGCAGTCTCGGTCGGGTTGGGACATGAGCGAGTGGCAGTCCATTTTCTGGTGGCCGCTATGCGACCCCTAGCGTTTGTGTAGCCAATCGCCTCGAAGAACATACCGGCGGCATCTTCCAGAGAACCGTGGAACTCCTGCGGAAGGCCCAGAATAAGGAGCTCAGAGCGATCCTTGAGACCCACTACAGACATAAGGCTCTTCACCTCGTCGGCGACACGATTGACTTTGGTCGGGATGGAAATCTGGGTTGGGTTGGGTTAGGTGGCTCTAATCTCGTTTCGAAAGTCGGTGAATTTATTATTTACGAAACCAGAAAACCATGCTGGCGGTTTGTCGCCCGTGGTAGCAGCCATGTTATCGAGCAAGTGGATTGGGTCCGCACTGGGGAAAGAAACAGTGGGAAGGACAACTGATCGATCAGTATTAAAGAATTCACTCCGGGATTCCGCCTTCAACGTCTTCGACGAGAAATGCTCGTAAGGTGATGCTTTTCTCTTTCGGCCTGAGGTTTCGATGAAAAAAAAAGTGCCAGCTGAAGCAGAGTCGATTTGAGTGGAAGGAGAGGATGGTAAAAACACGCCACTGGATTGACGAGAGTTGGTCAAGACCGTAAACTCAATAGAACAGGTACGGCAAATAAAGGTTGCAAGGTCAGGGTTTAAGGTTATATCAGAACAGTGCTGATGGAAAGATCTATCAGAGGCCTCGCATTGCGAGATATTGCCAACCCGATAACTTAGTGCTTCACCACACTCGGCGCATAAAGACAAGACCATTTGATAAAAGTGAGCAGTTTACAATTTAGAAACGAATTAAGACAAAAAATAGAAATTCATAAATTGTGTCAAAATGTTTCCCATCTCTCCTCCCCGGGTCTCCAAACTTCACAAGAAACTGTAATATACGAAGTAATTTGAAAGGACAGATTGATACGACAAATTGAAAAGTTTGAATTTCGCGCGAAAATTTGAGTCACTGACCAGTCATAAACGAGAGCTATGAAAAGTCAGGATTTAAAAGATTTGAAAATTGGCGCCTCAGTGGCACCAACTCTGTTAGTTAACCCATTACGGCCTAGCAGGACGTTTTTCGGTTGCACTTTTGAACCACTGTATTTTTAGTATAATCGGGGTCTCAGAAATATCGGAGTAGTCATTTTCGACGTAAAATTTGATGATCTTTCAGAATCTGACCTTCGATTTTGCAAAAGATGAGTGGTTTAAAAGTTATAAACAAATTTATTAAAAAAAAACATGGTTTGAGAAAAAAAAATCGCTTTCATTTCGATTTTCAAAATGGAAATCATTGAAATACTTGCGTCATACGTACAAATATCGCGTTTTCGAACCTTAAACTAATAGTTATGACGATTTAGATCGACTGAAAAACGTTTAAACGCACAAAATGGCGGCCAGGCCAAAAAAATGAAATAAAAAATTTCGGAATTTTTAACTCGAAAACGAAGAGCTTTAGGGAAAAAAGTTATAGAACAAAAAGCGCTTAGAATATATCAGAAAACTCGTGTGAATTTTTTCAGAATTTTCGGAGGTGATTTTGTAAAATCGGATTTCCCATATTTTCCGAAAATCTAAAAATCTATCAAAAAATTCTGAAAAAATTCACACGTGTTCTCTGATATCTTCTAAGCACTTTTTGTTCTATAAATTTTTTCCCTAAAGGCCTTCGTTTCCGAGTTAAAAATTCTGAAAGTCTTTTTTTTCACGCATCTAATTTACTACGCTGTTTATGCATATTTTCCTTTGTATCGATATTCATATCACTGGTTGTTAAAAGTTGTTAAAATTTTACTGTATCAACTTACAAAGTACTTTTCCGATAAACCGAATTTCATCATCATTATTATTAACGTAATATCCTCAAAACAAATAAAATTTTCAAATTTTTATTCCCAATATTTTTGAACATAATCTATAACATTTTCATCTTCTTCAAATATTTTTTGAATCTCTTCGTCTTTTTATCTTCTTGATAACTTTTGTACATTTCCTCATAATATGTCGCATTCCATGGCAAAGCGTCGAAAAAAATCTGATACGTTCAAAGTATAGAAATTGCAGAACATGAAGATGGACATTCAGAAGCACTCATCATCCCTGATGATAACGATTCTGACTATCCATCTTCTGATTCTGAATCTGATGATTTCGATAAAAAACAGAATTCTATACCAAATGTCAGTTATTCTAAAGTACTGGACAGCTACGATGAAAATCAATCTAAATTAGAGCCAGACTACATTTATTCATGGAAAAATGGAGAATATAAGTATAATAATTACCCTGAAAATGAAAATCTATTACCCGCAAAAACCATAAAGTTCATTCGTGACTCTTTTCTCGTAGAGTTATTTGAACTTTTCTTTTCTTTAGAGTTGAAAAATCACATAATTGATAGTACTCGTGAGAATGGTTATAATTTGACGATGATTGATTTAGATATTTTTGTGGGTATAATCATTACATCTATCTTCAATCAACGAAAGTCCCAAAGAGACTATTGGTCTAACAATTTATTGCTATCGTGTCCTATTATAATTGCAACAATGGCTCGAGACAAATTTCTTACAATCAAGTCGAAAATAAAATTCTCGAAACTAGAAGAACAAAGTTTAGATGACAGGGCTTGGAGGGTCAGAACAATCCTTGAAATTTTCAAAAAAAACGCTCAGAAATTCGGTTATTTTTCTACAGCTTTGTCTGTAGACGAAATGATGGTAAAATTTCATGGGAGAACTGTGTTACTCCAATTTATGAAGGACAAGCCGGCACGTTTTGGAATCAAAATGTGGGGAATTTGTAGTCCTGATGGATATCTATTCGACTGTGACATTTATTGTGGAAAAGGGTCAAATATCTATTCAACTCATAACGACGTAAAATTATGTAAATGTGCCTTGGGAAGCCGAGTCGTTTTAATGATGGTACAAAAGTTACTTTTATCCACTAGCGCAAAAAAAATTACGGAGTATCATTTATACTTCGATAATTTTTTTTGTAATCCCGATCTCATGATACACTTAAAAAAAATAGGTTTGAAAGCTACGGGAACAGTGAGAAGAAATAGGGTGAATATTGAAAATGAAGTGGACAAAAAAGCAGCAAGAGGTACTGTATCAGTAAAACACGAGGAGAAAAGCGGTTTGAATTTTATAACTGTGATGGATTCTAAGCCTGTCTCGATACTTTCAACGGTCGCTGGCGTTGAACCACTATCGAGTACAAAAAGATATTCGAAAGAATCAAAAAGTAAAATCGAGATACCTTTTCCTATGGCAAATAAACTTTATAATAAACATATGGGTGGTGTTGATTTGCACGACGGACATTGCAGTAACTTGATGCCATGTTTAAGAGCCAAAAAATGGACTTGGGCAATGTTCCTGCGCCTAATCCAGTCATCTCTTACGAATGCGCTTGTCCTTCATAATTTATCGAGCATTGAGAAAAAAATTGGTTCAAAAGACATTGCTCTGGCAATTGCTGAAAAATATTTAGCTAAAAAAACCGACGAACGACTTAAATGTCATATAAAGACATCAACTAAACATAGAAGAAATTGTGTCAATTTTAAAAAATGCTTAAATTATGTGTATTGATTGCAAAGATTACTTTTGTGACACCTGTTTCGATTTGAATCATAATAATTATTGATTTTTTTCATCTAAAATCATATTTTCAAAACTTAGAGATTAAAAAAAAAAACAAAAAAAAACATTAAAAAAACATAAAATGAAAAAAAAAATAAAAAAACATAAAATTGAAAAAAAAAACATAAAAATCATAAAAAAGACAAACGAAAGGTTCTTTACATACATTTACCTCCACGTGGTAAGAATCGGGCATCGGACAAAATTATTTGACGGCTAAAAATGTATTATTGTTATTTAAATATTATGATGATGGAAAATGGTCAAAATACCTGTGCATAATCAGATGCGTGAAAAAAAAACTTTCAGAATTTTTAACTCGGAAACGAAGGCCTTTAAGGAAAAAAGTTATAGAACAAAAAGTGCTTAGAATATATCAAAAAACTCGTGTGAATTTTTTCAGAATTTTCGGAGGTGATTTTGTAAAATCGGATTTCCCATATTTTCCGAAAATCTAAAAATCTATCAAAAAATTCTGAAAAAATTCACACGTGTTCTTTGATATCTTCTAAGCACTTTTTGTTCTATAACTTTTTTCCCTAAAGCTCTTCGTTTTCGAGTTAGAAATTCCGAAATTTTTTATTTCATTTTTTTTGGCCTGGCCGCCATTTTGTGCGTTTAAACAGTTTTCAGTCGATTTAAATCGTCATAACTTTTAGTTTAGGGTTCAAAAACGCGATATTTGTACGTATGACGCAAGTATTTCAATGATTTCCATTTTGAAAATCGAAATGAAAGCGATTTTTTTTTCTCAAACCATGTTTTTTTTTAATAAATTTGTTTATAACTTTTAAACCACTCATCTTTTGCAAAATCGAAGGTCAGATTCTGAAAGATCATCAAATTTTACGTCGAAAATGACTACTCCGATATTTCTGAGACCCCGATTATACTAAAAATACAGTGGTTCAAAAGTGCAACCGAAAAACGTCCTGCTAGGCCGTAATGGGTTAAGGATCAAAAAATTGGCGGGAGATTCGGGAGTAAAATGCTGCCATTTACAAGAGGCGGTAGAGGGATTCGCAAATTAACCTAGAAATGACTAAAACGCAAAAAATAAACAAGTACGAGGGTGGTCCGATAAGTACTTAGCCTCACCGCTCGATGGCGCCACTCGCGCAAAAGAAATATTCTATCACATGTACAACCTTCTCGATGGTTACTGTCAAGATTTCAGCCGGATCGGAGTTGTAGTTTATTTTTGAGAGCGTGTGAAAGCAAGTGTGTCCGTTGATTTTTGAAAAATGGAAAAAGAGCAGTATCGGTCGGTGATTCGATTCTTGTTTTTGGAAGGGAAATCGAGCAGCGAAATCAAAAAGCGCTTGGATGCTGTGTACGGTGACTCTTCTTCTTCGATGGCGACCGACAAAAATTGGTTTAACGAGTTTCAACGTGGTTGCACGTCGATTTTTGAAGAGCCATGTCCAGGTGCTCCGAAAACTGCTACCACGGAGGACTGACAAAAATTCACGATCTCGTATTGGCAGATCGACGATTGAAGGTGCGCGAGATAGCTAAGATCGTAGGCATTTCAAAAGACCGCGTGGGTCATGTCCTGCATGAAATTTTGGGCATGAAAAAGCTGTCGGCGCGATGGGTGCCGTGTTTGCTCACTCCGGACAACAAGCGCAACCGTGAGACTTCAGAGCAATGTCTGACGCTGTTCAAGCGCAATCCGAAGGAGTTTCTGCGTCGTTTCGTAACAGTCGACGAAACATGGATCCACTGGTATACACCAGAGACCAAGGAACAGTCGAAACAGTGGACTTTACCCGGCGAAAGTGCTTCGAAGAAGGCGAAGACTGCCCCATGGGCCGGAAAGGTGATGGCCATCGTTTTCTGGTATTCACAAGGTGTGATCTACATCGACTACCTGGAGAGGGGCAAAACGGTCACAGGGCTGTACTATGCCGAATTATTGGGCCGATTCGACGTCGAATTGCAGAAAAAACGGCCCCATTTGGCGAAGAAAAAAGTGCTCTTCCACCATGACAACGCACCGGCTCACACCTCCGCCGTCACCATGGCAAAATTGGTCGAATTAGGCTACGAACTGCTGCCCCATTCTCCGTATTCTCCAGATTTAGCCCCGTGCAACTTCTTTTTGTTTCCAAACTTGAAAAAGTCACTCGCCGGGCAGAAATTTGAGTCAAATGAGGAAGTAATCGATGCCACGGAAGCCTACTTTTCAGACCTCGAGGAAACGTATTTTTCAGACGGGTTAAAGAAGTTGGAGCATCGCTGGGCCAAGTGTATCGAACTAAAAGGAGACTATGTTGAAAAATAAAACGCCACTTTTCCAAAATTTTCGTTTTTCTTTTGTAGGCTAAGTACTTATCGAACCACCCTCGTATCTTATACGCAAAAATGAAATGAGAAGAATGATTAATGAAGCATAATAAAACAAAACAAGATAAAGTAAAAAAAAATAAAATTAAACTAGCCATCGCGATGACTAAGGGCAAGAACAGATTAAGTTAAGAGATCTGATGCGGCGAAGAAATAACACCGACCGTGAGCAGTCTCTCCGAATAGATTGAAATATGTGGATTAACGGTAAAAATTGTTGATACGGGTACTTAGCAGCAAACATTTTTTGGAAGTGTTGCAATCGGTAAGGTGTATGGTGTGTAGTGTGTAGTGGTTCTGGTGTGGATGCTGTGTTGTTGTTAGCTTTGTTTACAGAGATGTGAAGCTCAAAACTTGTTAAAGTTGGAGATTTGATGAAGGTTATGTTGTAAGCAGGCAACCGGTTAATTCATCCACTGGCCAAAAAATTGACTAAAAGCCAAGAATTTTTAGCAGAGGGCTCAGTGGCCGGCTGGACAAACTCGTCTGCAAAAATATGCTGCTCGAGGTAGTGGCAAAAGTAAGAAAATCTTTATAAAAGAAGAGCCCCTCAAAAACCAGTGTATCGCTACTCACCGAGATAGAAAGAGAGTGAGAGATAGATAGATAGAATAAGCTTTATTAAGCCGTGGGGTATAACCCCGTAGGCTATGAGCAGAATACAATGCAGATACATTAAATTAGAGTGCAGTAATAAGTGATAAAGTTATACAAATAAATATTAATTTAAGATGAACATAGGTAAACAATATAATTAAGGAGTATGAGTGTGAGATTATGAAGCATACATAGCAATAAATGATACAATATTCGCATGAGATGGAAAGAATAGAGATATATTGATTGACATTAGGTTAGGTGACAAGATAGATGAGATCACAGAGCAAGGCGTACTAAATGGGATGTGATGAACTTAAGTGACTAGTAGTGAACAGGCAAGCATAACACAGTACGTTATGCTGAAGAGGCCAGAATAAACACTAAATAAAATCACCGGCCAAAGAGGGTAATTGGAGCCAGCAAACAAGTTAACAAGCATGGTGGTCAAGCAGATTCAAAACTAAGAACTAACTCGTAAAGCCTGGAGAGATGACGAAGTGACAGTGAAGGTAGATTGTGGATTAGGGTTGAAGTGTCGGTGGGTGTTACAACTAGGAATTGAATGGGGGAAAATTACAGACCAGGTAGTGACCAGGTGATAGGAGGTACTCTGATGAGGAAGTGAAGGCGAAGACGTTGAAAGGAAGAGGGATAGAAGGAAGTTTCAGGAGCAAGGGAAGATTTGTGAGGTGTTCGGCGTCCACCCTGTGGCGAAAAAGGAGCTGTTCGATCACCATAAAATAGTCATAGAGCCAGCTCGACATAGCGAGAAATATCAAACTCAGTGATGGCCAGCTGGTTGAGGATATACGTGCCATAGGCCGCCGCCGAGAACCTCCAAGCCTTAGTTCTTGGAGCGGGATAGGAGAAGGCCATCGGGGGATTGCGGGAGGAGTACTTAAGATTAGGAGGATTTGGGGTGTTGACATAAGTCGTGAGGTAGCGCGGGTGTTGACAGCATACGGTTTTGTATGTACGAAGGATGAGAGAGATGTTACGCTGACTCTCAAGAGATAGCCAGCCCAGACGCAATCTATGGAAGGACACGTGGGAGTCAATGCTTGGTGTGGGGATGAAAGGTATAAAGCCTGTGATGAATCGGACACAAGCATTGAAAGCTGTTTGAAGGGCCAGGGTTCTGGACTTATCAAGGTGCATGAAGGCTATGGAGGCGTGAGAAAAGTGGGGAAAGATTAATGTTTGAACCAGGTATTTCCTTGTTTCAATGGTGAGTGACTTTCTGTAAAATTTAAGGGAATTTAGACCAAGGTGAACTCTCTTAACAATGTCGGAGATGTGGGGTTTCCATTGAAGGGTCGAGGTGATAGTAAGTCCAAGGCTTTTGACCGATGATGAGAATGGAATCTCAACATCATCAATCTTGAGCCTGGACAACGAGTTTAGGTCAATAGCGAGGACGTGAAGTTCGCTACCAACGATCATGACCTTTGTTTTGGCGACGTTGAGTTGGAGACCGTTCGCTCGCGCCCAATCCGCCACTGCCTATGCATCCAATTGGACCTTCTCAAGCCCCTCAACAATCTAGGAAGGGACGCAGTGATGGTAAATCTGAGTATCATCAGCATAAATTAGATGCTTGCAGAAAAAAAGAACTCGTGGGAGGTCATCAATGAAGATGGCAAACAGTAGCGGACCAAGGACGCTTCCCTGCGGGACACCCGTCCGGGCACGCTCCCACCGCGAAACAGTGTCCCCATGGTCAATGACAGCTTGCACCCTGTCGACAAGATAGCTAAAGAACCATCGTAAGACGGAGTCACCAACGTGACAAGCTCTGATCTTATTAATAAGCAAGTCATGTGGAATTCCGTCGAAGATCTTTGAGAAATCAAAAAGGACAAGGATGGTAATTTGCCTCCTATGAATGGCAAACCTCATGTCGTCAAGGACGCCCACTAAAGCAGTCTCAGTAGAGTGTCCCCTTCGGAAACCAGCCTGTCTGGGATCTAGAAGGTCATTAGCTTCCAAGTGGTCAGAGAATTGTCGGTGCAATATTCGTTCAAGGATTTTTGAAGGTTCGGACAACTGCGCTATGGGCCTAGTATCAGAAGGAGACTGGGGTGATCTGACTTTAGAAAGAGGACGAATAAGGATGCGCTTCCACGTGGCTGGGAAAGTAGATGTTTCAATGGACTTGTTATATATATCAGTAAGGTTGCAGGCGACGGTGTCAAGTCCAAGGAGAAGCATCCCTCCCGTAAGTCCATCACAACCCCTGCCCCTAGAACGCAACACCCTGATCTCGCTCTCAACATCAGATTGTTTAATTTTTGAAAAGACAAAAGGAGGAAAAGTAAAGGTCAAATGCAAGGGAGAACTGCAGATATTGTCAAATGTAGTGAGGGTTAGGGCTGGAGATCTGTTGACAACTGTGGCAAAGTATTTATTGAGTTCGTCAGCTGAGAAAAAGAGCAGTGGTGACGGCAGAAGTCGATTGGTTAGGCCGATGTCGTGGAGAGTCCTCCACTTGGATTTGGAGCTATTGGCGTGTTCAATGTTATGACGGATATGGTTATTTTTCCCAGTATCGAGCTCGTTTGAAATGGCAGTTCTTAGGGAGCGATATTGTTGAAGGGCTAAGGATGAGTTGGAGGCTCGAAAGCGTTTGTAGGCTGTGTCACGGATCCGCATTTGGACACGCAGCTTATCAGTCACCCACGGCTTCTTTTTGTAGGAGATGGTAACCAGACGAGAAGGGGCTAGTTCGTCAAAAGCTCCACAAACCGCCAGGGTGAAAGTTCGCTCAAGTTGATCGACTGAAGGAGTGTCCCGACGAAGAGAATCACCCTGGTAATCCCGGGAGACCGAGAACTTGGTGGTGATGAGAGAGTTCAGGACAGATTTATCCAGACGATGGAGAGAGCGGGAGGTAAAGATTTTAGGTTGTTCTTGGGGCGAGGAAGAAAGTATGGAAAGCTCAATTAGGTCATGATAAGGTACAAATGGGGAGAGAGATTTGGTGAAACTAAGAATGTGAGTTGAGGGATTTGTTATGAAAAGATTCAGCGTTGTATGTGTGGTCACTCCACTCTCAGTAATAGGATGGTGTGTAGGCTCGGTGGAGATAACCTTAAGTGCGTGTGAATCGATCAGATCACGCAATGCCAGGACGTGAGGAAGATGTGATGTAAGGTCGGAGTTGAAATCACCAGTGATAATGACATCATTGAAGAGAGGAAGAAAGGAACAGATGGTGTTGAAGAAAAATGGTAGGATTTTGGCGGATGAACGGCGGTAGACAACTGCAAATAAAAGTTTTAGGTGGCTTTTATTTTGGATTTCGGCTATCATGAATTCAGGTGAGTTGTTAAACGTGGGATCAGAGGCAGCGAGTAATTTTACTGTCAAACTATTGCGGCAATAGATGCCAACTCCACCACCCTCCTTGCCCTCGCGATCCAGTCGGAAAAAATTATAATTGGCTAGAACGAGGTGGTCATCAGAGATGATATTACAAAGTTTGGTTTCGGAGATGGCAATAATGTCATATGAACTTGTATGTGCCTGTGCTTCAAGGAGAGAGAAATGCCACGGTATGTTTAGGCCGTTTATGTTGATGTGCGCAACGGTGAGGGAAGATCGAGATGGGATGGAGGCGGTAACAGAATTATTTAGTGGGACCTTTGAATGTCATGAAGTTTGAGCTGGGTTAAGGGTTGGCGACTGTGAAGAGGAGGCAGATAAAGTGAAGCTTGGTGTATTTGCAGGCGGTCGGATATGAAGATCAGATCAAGGGAGTCGGAGATCGTGATGGGCACCGCTAAGAGGAGCGGAAGGCGCGGCCGAAGGGTGAGGGTGGTCTGGGGCTCCCGCCGAGCATGCGATAGGTTGGCGAGATGCCAGACTCGGCAGACCACGCAGGTCAGCCCCGAGACAATAGGAATGAGCTCCGATTGCGGCGTGGCGCGGCAGAAGACCCACAAGTTTCGCACCACAGGCCACGCGTATCCGAGGTCATCACTCACTCCTCTGGCCTTGGATAGCAGCTCGAAGACAGGCTTGGGGTAGATTGGACCCAGTAGTACTCGTAAATCACCTCCACAGACAAAGATCGTCTGGGCAGTATGCCCCTTCAGTCTGGACGAAAACTTGATTATTCTGTCCCGAGAGGATGGCGAATCCAGCAGGAAGGTGAAGGACTTCCTTCGTGCACCTTGGCTCGAGTGAGAGAAGGACTGCGACTGATCTGTGGGCGCAGTAGAGCGAGAGGTAGGAATATCTCGGGATCCTAGGGTGATGGAGCAATTTTGAGGCCAGATTCGGATTCAGCCCATCAAATATTTTGGTTACAGCATGTCTAGTCTCTGGGCCTGAAAATTGTCGGCCTGTGTTATCTAACCTCAAAGAAAAACGTTCGAACCAGGTTCTAAGATTATAAAAGAAAAGTCACTGGTTAATCCATAAAAAATTCTAATACTACCTCTGCACATTAAATTGGGACTTATGAAACAATAAATAAAATCTTAAGACAAACACGATAGTTGCTTTCAGTTTCTGCGAAATCAGTTTTCCAAATTAAGTTATGCTAAAGTAAATGAAGGAATTTTCGATCGCTCTCAAATCCGTAAAATGATAAATGATGAAATTTTTGTTACAAAAATGAATCATACGGAGAACGAATCATGGTTATGTTTCAAGAACGTCATTGGAAATTTTCTTGGAAATTATGAGTCCAAATTACCAACAAATAATATTAAACTTATTAAATGTTAGAAAAATCAAGGCTGTTTAATGTATCTAAAATTATACTTTTCATATTTCTATATACATAATTATCTCGAAAATATAGATAATGACAGTGAAAAACAAGAAGAAAGATTTCACTAAGAAATCAAGGAAATGCAGCGCAGGTACCAAAGAAGATGGGACATAAATATATTAGCAGATTACTTTTGGTCATTGAAAAGAGATCTCTACCATCAACATCGAAAAAGTGAAAGCGTAATATGGACTATTCTGTCGTGTGAGGGCGCTGACAAGCACATAGGGTACAAATGCGGTAAATACAAACCAATTAAGTTTAAAGCCTTATATAATGATTAAAATCTCGCTAAAAATTAATTTTGCTGTTTGCAAATTGTGATCAAATTTTTTTATTGATATTTAAATTGTAAAAGTTCAAGTTGTGTTAAAAAAAATTAATTTCAAAGTGTAATATTTTATCGTATCGGTTTAACCTACAAAATTGTGCAACCAGTCGATGAACTTGAAAGACAGTTACAAAGAGTCAACAAGATGTACAGCTGTTTTTTCATGTGATTACAATAGTAATTATGGAAAATGAAAGATGTTTGTTGTGTTCCTAATTACAAAAATGAGATTTCTACTGGTGGACATGTATTTCCTAAAGATACAACCATTTAGAGTCTTTGGTTGAAAAAAATAAAACGCTCAAACTGGACAAAAGGAAAATGGAGCAAAATTTATCATTATCAATTTAAACCAACTGATTTTCTTGTGTTTAATAAGGCTGGTAAGATAATTTTTTCAAGTTTATCAATAAAATGCCACGCAGTACAAAATATTAAACTAATTTCATGTAATTCACAGGTTGGAAAAATGTAAGAAAGTTGCTGAAACAGGGTGCTGTACCTTCAATATTTCCATGGAACTGGAATAAAATTATCAACAATAAATTGAAGAAAACTAAAGACAAGAAAATAGAAAGAGAAAGAAGTATAAAACTACACAGGCCTGCAAAATAGAGAGTCGTCACTGTTCTTTTACAACTTACGGTCATTTCCGAAGTAATTTTTGGCGTAGAATTAGAATCCGTCGTCAGAATTGCTTCATCACGTCAGGTTTTTGAGTAATCGTCCCCTAAAGGTCGAAAAAACACGTTTTTTGGCCATATTCAAGGCTTGATTACATCGTGAGTTTATATTCTTTTCAAAAACGGTTAACGGCATCTTAAAGAAGCACTCTTACTCTTCAAAACCCATTTTTCAAATTTAAGATATCATTTTTTTTCATCAAGATATCATCAATGGAAATTTGCCATTTTTGAGGTTTCACCATGAGCTTAAAAATTCGGCCAATTGTCCTGGAAGAATACGATATATTTCTTAGTTTTTTTTTTTATAATGATTCTAGAATCATTATCCAAAAAATACTAAGAAATATATCGTATTCTTCCAGGACAATTGGCCGAATTTTTAAGCTCATGGTGAAACCTCAAAAATGGCAAATTTCCATTGATGATATCTTGATGAAAAAAAATGATATCTTAAATTTGAAAAATGGGTTTTGAAGGGTAAGAGTGCTTCTTTAAGATGCCGTCAACCGTTTTTGAAAAGAATATAAACTCACGATGTAATCAAGCCTTGAATATGGCCAAAAAACGTGTTTTTTCGACCTTTAGGGGACGATTACTCAAAAACCTGACGTGATGGAGAAATTCTGATGACGGATTAGAATTCTACGCCAAAAATTACTTCGGAAATGACCCTCAGTTGCAAAAGAACAAGACCTTGCAGGCCTGTGCTATTGATTGAAAGTATTTTAGTGGATACTATAGCAGAAGAATCTATTAGGAGATTGATTCAGCGTGTCTTGGAGAAGATCAATGATGAGAGCACTGTTCTGAATAGCATGGATAATACTTTCGATCATAGTGGCTCATTCTGTGAGAACAATATGTGTATAGCAGGTGAATCTCAAGTATTTGAAAGTGAAATAGATTTGTTAAATATTATTGAAGAAGTAGAAATTGTGACTAGTGAAACTGAATTCAGTAATACAGAAACTCTGAAAGAAAAAAACATTTTAACGAAACAGCATCCATTCAATGTGGGCATGGAAAATTTTAAAGATAATAAAAAAGCTATCAACTTCTATACAGGTTTGGAAAACTACGACAAGTTCATGTTTGTTTATCGAACATTAGGTATAGCTGTGAATGAACTCAATTACATTTATTATACCAAGCCTAAAATGAGTGCAGTGGATCAGTTTTTATTAACGCTTATGATTTTAAAACAGAATAAAACATACTATAAGGTTGGCTTATTTTTCAATGTATATGTGAAACAAGTTGCTAATATTTTTATAACCTAGATCAAGTTTATGATTTAAGTCTGCAATGGTCTGAGGTATCGCAGTGGCCATCAAGAGAATTGGTAGACTTTTTTACACCCCATGATTTTCGCAAGAAATTTCGCTTCACAAGAGGAATCGTTGATGGCACTGAAATTCATATTCAAAAACCTAACGTACCAACTACACAGCAATGTACTTTCTCAACATACAAAAATAAACCTACGGCTAAAACAATAATTTGTGCATCACCAGGAGGATTAACCACCCATATCTCATCTACATATGGAGGTTTAACAAGTGATTGACAAATAATAGAAAGAAGTGATTTTATTAGTTTATGTGATCCAGGTGATACTGATATGGCTGACAAAGGGTTCGACTTCCAAGACTTACTTGCACCTTATGGAATAAAATTAAATATTCCAGCATTTAAAAAAAAAAAAAATTAGTTATCTAGAGTTACAATTGTTAAAGATAAGAAAGTGGCAAGTAAAAGAGTACATATTGAACGTATCATTGGTTTAGGTAAAACATATAAAATATTAGAAGGACCTTTAAGTGCTTCACATGCAAAATTAGCTTTCGATATCATATTTGTAGGTTTTATGTTATGTAACTTTAGAAAGGCTATAATCTCTGAAAATGCTTAAATATCTCTATATGTTTTATAGACTGATAAAATTTAAAGATTTTCTTCTACATTAACAAATCTATACTCTTACTTTGCACTGTGTACACATAAACCAATCATGTAAAACAAGTTAGAATAAATATTTTCTATATAAATACTTATTTAACACTGCTTGTCGAAAGTGACTTTCATAAAATTTTACCAAACTTTTAACCATCTTATCAATGAATGCTTCATCTCTCCTTATTGTCAACAATATAATATCTTTCATAGTATTGACTATGAATACACACATTTGCTTCTCAGCGCAGTATAATTGGCCTTGAACTTGATAATAATAATTGTGATCCTCTTTAAGCTTGTAATAATCTTCTTTGTCACGTAGATATAGGTAATCTACATTTTCTGGTGAAATAAATTGATCTTTCGCACTAAAAGGACACTTGACCTCAATGCAAACACTGTCATTCAAAATACCATCAGGTGAAGCTGCTAAAAAGGGATATTTCAATGATACGAATGTCCCACATTCTACAACTATTCTTTTCCATTTTTGCAGGTAAAATGGAGAGTTATTTCCAATGTTATTTTGGTATTTTATTTTTTCTTAAATCATTTTTTACCTCCATCGCCCTCTCCACCTCCTTCCTCTACTACAACTCCACCCTCCAACGCTATTCTATTAATAACTTCGTATAATTAAATTGTTTAATAATGGAACACGAAATTGTATTATACCGGTACTCGTTAGAAAAATTAATGAACATTTTCATATTTACGATCTGGAGGGGCAACAACAGAAACCCAACACCAGTTTGTGTTATGTTGTAGAAATGTAGTAAATATTAGTGCATATAAGTATATCTTGGATTGTTTTGTCATCTTTAAATCTAGAATGATTTGGATGATTTCGAAATGTCGAATATGTCGAGAGCATTTATTATTATGTGAATATCTTACTATATATCATGTAAATTATATATAACTGTTTACTTTATTAAGGAAATGAGGTATACCAAAAATAACTGTACACCTGGAAAAACTTTGCAGAATTGCATTTTCCGAGAAGGTTGTTCAAACGACAGTGGTAGGGTTTGGTTCAAAGAAATAATTGATGAATTTATCTTTAGTTCCGAGGTCATTTTTAAAGGTTATTTCAAATTCAACTTTTTTGTAATAGAAACCTCTATTTCATATGAAATATGATATTCAAATTTCCCTATGGGTCTACTTTAATTCAAAGATCAAAAAGTAAAATTTTCCTCTCTTTTTTTTTCTAAAATAAAAAAAGGGGTTATCATTTACAGAAAGTTTAACTTGAAATGATCTTCTAAAATGGTCGTGGGGTCAACGTTAAGGTCATCAATTATTTCGTTGGACCAAAACCTACAATTGTTGTTTGAATAATTTTCTCGTAAAATGTGATCCTGGAAAATTTTTTCAGGTGTACTATTACTTTTGGTACACTCAGTATTATGTAATTAAAAATGCTACATAATTATGCTCATTATAATTTACATTGAGGAATAAGGGGTTGATGTACGGAGCGAAGCAGGGTGACGAAACCTCTCTAGTATATGTACACACACACATACACATCATTATTTTTGATTGGTACAAGCTCTGGCTTAGAATATGTGGCTTACAAATTGTATTTTTTTAATATCTCTGTTAAGGGGATATTGTTATAGTACTGTTTTTCTCAGTATTATCGCTTCCTTGATTGTAATGTGATAAAAATTCCTTATCTAACAAGTACTGTTTTTCTCAGTATTATCGCTTCCTTGATTGTAATGTGATAAAAATTCCTTATCTAATAAGGTTGCATTACTTAATCATTGACTGAGATATTATCTATTTTGAGTAATCTAGTTTGAAAATTTTTTTCCTTTCCAAATAAACATTCCATAGATAATAACGTTGTGGAATACCGCATTATTCATATACCGCGATCATTTGTGATAATTTGTGGAATATAAAGGTTAAGTATTCAATTTTGTATACAACTTAAATAAATATATGTTCCATTTCGCGTTGCTGTCAAAACTTAAGCTTAGATATTTTATTTTATCCACTAGCTTTTAATTGGTTTCCTTTATATTTTACTGTTCATATTTTTGGCTATACTATTGCAGTTTTTCATAAATACAATGTAAGCTGTTTTATCAATGTTGAGTGATAATTTGTTTAATAATTTGTTTAATACTAACCAAATATCAATATTCTTTAATTGTTTTGTAACGGGGGCAGCGCCTTATTCGGCACTAACGTCACTAATTTATTAAGGGGAGAGTAAGAGAGGCACTTTCGCTCTTTAACAACTTTAACAAATAATTTTCTTTACTTGGAACATACAACTTAAATCTATTCAGACAAACAAATACAAAATCGGTTACAATAAAGTTTACATCACGCGCACATATACAGAACAACTTAAACTAACGCGGGAGGACGAATGGCCCGGCGACTAAATCGCCTTGGCCATTTGCCTCCTCACAAAGGAAAGAATACGTCGAAACCTCTCTACCGCATTACGATGAGCGTAGCCGGCAAGTGATCGCCTGGCTACGTATCGTTCCTACGCGGCCGCGCATCACCATGAGAGAGAGAAATACCGGGAGAGAGAGATAACCTGACCTTTGTCCTTGGCGATGAGCCGGCAACGGGGAGTTGACCTGGCCGCTGGCTGGACGTCTTCCTCGGCGTAGCCCGTGGTGAACCCACTGGAAGTCATGCCGTGCATGGCGGCGAGGGCGACACTGAATGCCCTGCTGCAGGTGTTACCGCCACACGTTGCCTCGGCTCGCCTTGGTCTGGTCACTCCTGCACGTGTGTTTCTTCTTCTCTCATTGCGCTGCTACTTCCAACTTCTCTCCTCAACTTTCTTCCGGGAACTGCCTCACGCGACTTGACGCATGGTCAGCGTTCGCGCTCTCGCCGGGCTCTCCCACCAAGCCCACTCATTAGGCGGCGTGCGACAAAAGCGCTAATTGGTCGCGCGTCACACGCCGGCCCAAACCTGCATAGTGCGTGCATAGATGCGCACTCTAGCATGCTCGCTAACTTTCTCTCTCTCTCTCTCTCTCTCTCTCTCTCTATCTCTTAGTCACTGCGCTCTTGCTTCTTCGGACGCTCTCAATCTTGCTCGGCAATCTTCGGCGGCTGGAAAAACATAAAGGCCAGTGGTTAGGCGCAATAAATATATGCGCCGAACGCTGACCATGTCGCCATGCCGAGTGATAAGAGGGAGAGAGAGAAGGAGGGCAGACGAGGAGCAAGCGTACTGCTTGCTCTCGTCACAGTTTGTTCATATAAGTTTCTACTTTTTTCAGTTTTTCCTAGTTGAATACAATAGCTGTATTATCTACAAAAGAGACAATTTTGATTTCGGACATTAATAGCAATATATAATTTATATAGATTATGAAGAGTAATGGTCCTAAAATAATACCTTGTGGTAATCTCGTATGCGGGTATATAATCTCGTACACTATTTCATGTTGGCTCTGCATTTAGTATAATGTAACTTTTTGTTTTATATTCCACAGATAATTCCTAATGAGGTCATACTACACTTGTGCCAGCGCTTTTTCTAATCATCGAAGCACTTTTGATAATCATTCTGAGTTATAGCCTTGAGTTCTTTCAGTGACGCAGTTTTTATCTCCTCAATTGTTGAAAATGAATGTCCTTTCATGGGTATCTTAAGTTTTAGGAAAAGAAAAAAGTCACTGGGAACCAAATCCGATGAATATGGAGGCTGAGGCATGACTATGATGTTGGTTTTGGCCAAAAATTCTCTCACAAACAACGCTGAAAGAGCAGGTGCATTATCGTGATGCAAAATTCACGAATTGTTTTTCCAAAATTCTGGACGTTTTTAACTTAGTGCCTCTCGCAAACGACGCATAACATCAAGGTAATACTCCTTATTGATCGTACGGCCTTGAGATAAGAATTCCTGATGAATTACCCCACGGTAATCAAAGAAGACAGTGAGCAAAACCTTGACATTTGATCGAACTTGGCGTGCTTTTTTGGGTGTTGTTTCTTCTGGGCTTTTCTGGGACGATTGGACTTTAGTTTCCATATCATAACCATATACCCTTTTGAGAAAATCAAGATCTTCATTCACTTCATTCAACATCTCCTGAACGATGATCATACGACGGTCCATTTGATCAAAATTAAGCAATTTTGGAACGAATTTCGCTGACACACGTCTCCTGCCTAAAATATCTGAAATAATATCATGGCATAAGCCATCTGATATGCCTACATCTTCTGCAACTTCTCTGATGGCGATTCGATGATTTTTGAACACAATTTCTTTCACTGCTTCAACGTTTTCATTTGTTTTTGATGTGCTGGGACGTCCAGGGCGAGAAATCCATTTTTCACACAAAATTTAATGCAAATTGTTTGCTCCATTCTTTTCGATAAAAAAAAAATCGCCGAGCACACCAAATACTTCTAACTTCTAACGTCTCTGCTAGAAAAACAACACGTGCTATATAGTCAAAACTATGAATATATGATCGCGGCAAGTGTACCAATACAAAAACAACAAAAATTCAAAATTTGAATGTACGTACTCCGCGAAAATTGAAAAGTCACCTTACTTTTTGAACTCGCATACGTTGCCTTTAATTTCATAGTGATATAGTTAGTCCAGTAACATGTTATCGTCTACTGTATCGAAAGCTTTAGTAAGATCTAAGGTGTTCGTTATCGAATTAACTGAGTCGAGTTGCCTGTAAATATTACTCAATTTGTAGTAATATAAAGTTTTTTTCGTACATTTATTTTTTTTAAGCCGAATTATTTATTAGATATCAGATTATAATCCTCAATACATTTAATCCATTAACTCTTACAGAACGATTTTTTGAGTGCTGAGTTCCAATTACTACTATTTGGAAAAATTTCAGGAACCACTTTTACCCATGTTTTCGAAGGTATTCTTTCCAATTTGTTGGTTAAAAATCTCGGCCCTTTCACTTGCATGTTCAAGCGTCGAGTTTGCATGTGCGTGATCGTACAGCAATGCCGATCCTCGCGTCGGTCATGACGGTCGGCCGCGTTCGTTGAGTTAAAGGTAAGGTTACTGAGCGATTGGCAGTAATCATCTGTGATGGGCATTATGTGCTGTACGCCATCGTTATTACTAGTTTATGTTTACGTTGAAGTGACATCATTGAATGCACTCTCTTGTACATATCTTTTATTTTTAATTAAAGTGAATTCAGATTAAGCAAATGTTGCTGGATTTTGCCAACTACACAAATACACATAGTACACATGCATACACTATACAAACAAGATAAACAGGCCCGGTCATCTGACACCAACTGTCCGTCACAAGCTAATGAAATTTCAGCATCTGTTCTAAAAAAACGAAAATTTAACTTAGCACTAGTATAAAATTCCATTGAAACTCTTTTTGTAACATAATTTATTGTAAAATCACATCACATATTCGCATTACGCTGTTTAAGAATCACTGGTCCTCGCGATTGTCGTTGTTCTTTGTAAAGAACGACAGACCATAGTCTGACACGTGTTAAATATCAGCGTATTGCGTCATCAACATGTTTTATTGGTATTATATTGCGAAATATTTCTCACCGAGACGAACATTGAGCCATGGCAGTGATTCAGCTATACTAAATCGCTAGCTTGGCACCAAAACTTTGAGTAAGTTTTCAAACAAGCCATGAAACAAAATTGGATCCATCTAAACTTATACTACATACGAAAATTATGGAAACCTCGGGTATACCTTGAATACCTAATTATTATATAAATATATTAATTGATTTTTCAAAATTTTGGTAATAACGCACAAATCATAAACCAAAATACCAGATAAATTTTAATTATTATGTACCTTTCACCAATTAGGTTTCTAGTTTCATGGGATCTTTATTACAATCAAAAATTACACAAATAAAAATTAAAAGATATGAACAATCAAACACTAACATTAAAATTCTAATACACACCTTATTGATAAAAAATAAAAATAATAAACATGCCAAAATGAATATTACGAGAAGAAATTGCCATATCCAATTATATGTCAACAGAAAGACACAACATACCATCATGACTATTGAAATTATACTGAGATTAGTAGAAAATATATTATAATAAGAACTAACTTGACTAATTGAAAAGTTGATAAATTCTTTGGTATTGTTTGCTAAGTAAAGGCGTATCCTTTTGTTTATTATTAGTATAACTACGAGGGTCGTTTGAAAGGTCCGTGCAAAAATAAAAACTGCTTGATTTTTTTTAATAAATCTTTTTTATTTTTCAACATAGTCTCCTTTTAGGCTTATACACTTCATCCAACGCTGCTCGAATTTGTTAATCCCTTCCAAATAATAGGATTTGTCCAAGTCTGTAAAATAGGCATTCGTTTCTGCAATCACCTCCTCGTTTGCATAAAATCTTTTCCCCGCCAGCCATTTTTTCTTATTAGGGAACAAATAGTAGTCCGACGGAGCCAAGTCTGAAGAATAGGGGGGATGTGAAACGAGTTGGATCCCTATCTCCATCAATTTTGCGGTCACAACTGCTGAGGCGTGAGCTGGCGCATTGTCGTGGTGGAAGAGGACTTTTTTGTGGGCCAATCGTGGACGTTTCTCTAGCAACTTGGTTTTTAAATGATCCCATAACGATGAATAATATTCGCCTGTAATGGTTTTACCCTTTTCCAGATAGTCGATGAAGATTATTCCTTGCGAATCACAAAAGACAGTCGCCATAAACTTCTCGGCCGAAGAAATTGTCTTCCCCTTTTTTGGAGCAGATTTCCCCTTGGTAACCCATTGTTTAGACTATTCTTTGGTCTCAGGAGTGTAGTGATGTATCCATGTTTCATCTACAGTGATGAAACGATGCTTAAAGTCTTGCGGATTTTGCTGGAACAGCTGCAAACCATTCTTGCAACACTTCACACGATCTCGTTTTTGGTCAATCGTGAGCAATCGCGGCACCGATCTAGCGGATAGCTTTTTCATGTCCAAATGTTGGTGCAAAATATTATGTACCCATTCGCTCGAGATGCCTACAGTACTAGCAATCTGACGCACCTTCACTCTTCTGTCAGCCATCACCATATCATGGATTTTATCAATGATTTCTGAAATGGTAACCTCAACAGAGCGTCCAGAACGTTCAGCGTCTTTTGTGCTCATATGGCCACTCCGAAAATTTTGAAACCACTTATAAACCATTCTAATCAAAGGTGCACAATCACCATAATGTTTATCAAGCTTCTGTTTAATCTCCTGAGCCGTTTTGCCTTTGAAAAAGTAAGTTTAATCAATACACGAAATTATTTTTCGTCCATTTTTTTACAACCACTCGATTTCTTTGATTGAAACGAATGTAAAACGCAAAGTAATTGGCCGATCTGGCTGAAACTTGATGTGTGCTCTTCCAATATATGCTACTAACTGAAAATAACCTTGATACGCACTATTAGCGCCATCTCTCTGATTTTGCACGGACTTTTCAAACGACCCTCGTATGTGTGTTAATACAGATATTTTCAAATGTATTATTTTTTTCCCTATCAAAAATTTTTACATTAGCAAAATTTAAAAAAATACGATAGGATTTCTTTTAAATGTTTAGGATTGGTAACAATCTATCAGTAGGTATTTTTGTTTGTTCATCAATTCTATTCTTCCAATTACGTTTTAACTACTGCATCTAGATAACTATAACAATATTAGTTTTCGTCTATTTTTCATTTTATCTTTTTTTAATTTAACATTATTGTTTAATTTATGGTTCACAAGTGAAATACCATGTATATTATATTTTTTGAAGATTGATTTGTGGGAATAGAAAAATTGTTATGTAAGGATAGAAACGAATTGTAATTTCCAACAGTATTATTATAATTGAAATTATTATTATTATGAAGATTTTTCTATTTGATTTTTCGAATAATAAGACATACAAGACGTACTGAGATCTACAAGATAATAATTGTTATCAAGAAACATATTTTTAATAATGTTTATATTTATATTATAAATTAGGTGTCAAAAATCTTCTACCTGTAAGAAAATTATTATTGATAACGTCTGCAGATTTAAGAAATTTATTTATTTTATTTTTGCCTAATTGTCTATTCATATTTTTCTTAATATTATAAATATGTAGCATTTGTAAAAATTTATGCCTATCTTATTTCTCTGTGACTGAGATGAAAACTTATTCAAAATTATTAGTATATTTGCATGTTCCGATAAAGTAGAAATTGCATCATCATTTATCACACAGTACATTGTATATTTTTGTAATCCATAGCATGTAATATTTTTCCTACAATTAACAGTGGCATACATTTAGGAATGAAAAATGAAATACATACTTGAATTAGTAACTAAATAATAAATTAGCATTAATCAATACTTTTTTTAGTATGAAATACGAGTATAAAACTTATATATAAAATTTTTGTAATATTTTATTAAATTTTGTAAATTTTTGTAATATCTGCAATAAAATGTTTATAAAACCTTCTAAAAAATATCTAATTTCTAAATAAAATATCTTACTTACGGTATATATTTTAAAAATAGACACAATTACTGTTTCATTTAAATTAATAATATTGATATTTTCAATCTTTTTCAGGTACCATGGGATGCATTAATAACTTTACTTTCTGAGTGTATATATGGTGGAAAAATTGATAACGAATTTGATCAAAGATTGCTAACATCGTTTCTTCGTAAACTTTTTACCCCAAGATCATTTGAATCTGATTTTGCTCTTGTTGCAAATATTGATGGAACCCAAGGAACTCAACGGCATATAACAATGCCAGACGGCACCAGGAGAGATCACTTTTTGAAATGGATAGAATCTCTTTCTGATAAACAAACACCATCCTGGCTAGGTTTACCTAATAATGCAGAAAAAGTTCTTTTAACTACAAGAGGAACAGATTTGATATCGAAATTATTAAAAATGCAACAATTAGAGGATGAAGATGAATTGGCTTATTGTAATGATGAATCTTTAGATTCGCATCGAGAAGCAGATTCAGATGGCCGTCCTACATGGATGAAAACTCTTCACAACTCTGCTACAACGTGGTTACAACTTCTTCCGAAAAGTTTAGTTATTTTGAAAAGAACCATTGAAAATATAAAAGATCCATTGTACAGATATTTTGAACGAGAAGTCAATAGTGGATCAAAACTATTGAAAAATGTTATTCATGATCTACAAGATGTAGTTTTAATATGCAAGGTAAATATTAATTTCTTTAGATTATTTCTATTTTTTTATTATAAATTATATTAATAGAAATTTTTTTAATATTAAGTGAAACGATATTTTCGTTGTTTTCATTATGATCCAACTTTTTGCACTTATATTTTTGCTTCCTTAAAATAGAAGCATTATTTGTACGATTCTAAAATTATTTCTTCATTTCACTTTACTTTATGCTTCCTTAAAAAGAAATGTGTGATATATTTTTCGTTCGACTTCATGGGCACTATTATGAAATGCTCATAAGTAATCGTGAATAAAACTACAGCTTACGTAGGTTTCATGATTGTCATGGAGGATAATGAATGAACACGCATATACGAAAATTACATCTCTAGCAAAAGATGCTACCACGAATGAGAGAATATTAGCAAGCAATACGAGGTGTCGAACTCCGTTCACGAATATGGCGGGATACTCGATGCATGACTCTTGAACTCCTAATATCTACAAATAAAAAAGTAATTATTATTCCTTTGGTCATTATTCTGAATGTTATATTTATATTCTGTTCTCAATTTCTGTGTATGAAAGTGTATTTACTGTTCAAAAGTTCAAAACTTATTCATTGTATAGAATTAAATTGTAAACAAGCTACTGCTTAAGCCTAAATTGAAGTAAAAAGAAAAATAAGAGGAATTTAGTTCGTTTCTTTGCGTAAGAAATAAGAAGATGTAATGGAAATTATGGCACGTATGTGCACACTCTCATACTTGTTCTTTTCTATTTGAGAAACGGTGCAAAGCGATTGGTGGAGCCGAGCGGAGTTACGTAGCGAAATGGAGCAATGAGGCGAAGGAAAGCGACGGAGAATGTAAAACGATGAGAAAGAAAGAGAGAGAAAGAGAGGCGCGAGTTGTGCGTTTAGCTGTTCATGAGAGGATAGATAAATGGAAGCCGATATTTATTTCGTAGCTACGGGCGCCCGTGTTTTTGTAGTTTTTTGGAGGTTTTTTTTTTGTTCAGTAAACGTTATCGCCGAAGACTTTGTTTCGAGGATATACGCTCGGTGTGCAGAGAATACATGAGTATTTCCTTGTGGCTGGATACCGCCCAGCCAGTGTCTATTCCTAACATAGGTGCATGTGGGGAATCGGCAAGATGCGCGTAAACGGCGCTCGCCCGGTCATTTTTCGCGGCAGTCACCGGCAAGTTTTATAGCAATGAGCAATGGCGGCTTCCTTGGTTCACGAGTGCGAGTGAGACTAGCACAATAAGTAAACTGAGTCTCTAGGCCGTGTATCGGGTTTATTGAGGCGTTTGCAGCAGCGATGTATGCGATAAATGCGCAAGCCGGGATTTTACCTAGGCGAGGCACAGCTGCAAATATGCGCCGACGTAGGGTGAATAACTACTGTAATAGTACTACCGACTCTGTGCGTGGATTTTCTTGTTTTTATATAGATTATATGGGCGCTGTAGTTGGATATAAGTGCGAGCTGGAATAGAGTTACTAAAGCCACTAAAGAGCCTAGAGAGCGCGTGTATAGTCAGTTTAGGAAGACTTGCTATATGCGCAATGTAACTTAAGATAGATTATGCAATCGTTGACGTGATTGGGTGCCGAAATAACCCGCTGCTTTGCCGTTTTTCGTTTTTTATTTAGGTTTATGGTTTGTTTACTGCATTTCACCCGTCGCTCGAATTTAGTGAAATTCTGCCCATTGCTTCGAAGAGTAACCTATATATGCATCACCGAGAAGGCAGCCGAAAAGTCAGCATTTGCACGCTTGCATTTTGAAAATTCTCACAGCAACTGGTGGAGACAATGCGTCCGGAAACCGGTGCTTCCCGTCACTCATCTGACTTTCAGTCGGATCGCCTGCTCGAGCGCACTCCGGCTGAAGCGAGGGGTAAAGTCGCTAACTTGAGGTTGCATGAACTTTTGGTGTGAGCTTTGTCTCAGGTGTACTTTTCCAACCAGCCAAGCGAACTTCATCTGACTACAGAAGTGGAAAGTCTGTCGATACTGCAGGAGCCACAACGCCGGAAGATCAAGACATCGACGGCGGGTAATTTTCAAAGAGTCACTTACTTAGATGGACCTACGTAATTGAACATATTATAGATGTTCAAAGTCTGAGACCGATATAGACGCCTATGTGCAGGTACTCTCCGTAGATTACGTAGTACATTCATCACGAAATTCAGGATTGATACAACTAAGAATTGATCAATCCATCTCCGAGCGAGTAATGTAGTTATTCAGTGGTCAACAAGAAGCACGATCGATGTTACTTATTATATATCGACTTAGAACCAGTGAACAAGACTACTCGCATCGACACTTACCCCATGTCGGGGATAAATGTTGTACTCGATAGGTTTTGAAGAGCACGCTATATTTCGAAAATTGATCTGAAAAGCACCTACTTATAAGTATATATATTATCTATTTATTTTATATATACTCTATATATTTTATCTATTTAGCTCCATCCATTCATCTGATAAAAAATGCGTGGCGTTTGATGCGCCGGGCTTTGGGAGGAAATTTGGATGATTTTTGGTCTGGTATATGCTCCTGCAATCTGCATGCGTTTGATGAACACGCTGTTTGGTTGTTCAAGTATTATGTTTTTAAGATATCTTATAGATGAAAACAAGCTGTGACCGGACCTAAATCGCGTATAACCCGTTCTGGATTTTTCAGTGCCGCAAAATATCAAAAAACTACGTTAGTTACTAGAGATGTACATATGTACTCTTGGTTCATCGAATACGAGTCGCATCTGAAAGTACCTCTCATGAAGCTTTTACACAAGAACAAGTTATGGCATTAAAACTCCAAATAGCAGCAAGCATTCCATGTGCTTAAGCATGCTTGAACGGAATTCCCTGTGCTAGTGTGTCCGAATTTTAGTCGATCGTTCAACGTATATTGCGATGCATCGTCCTATGTACTAGGCATTTACTTAATGTAAAAGAACGACGAGTACAATTACCAAGACTGTTATGCGAGTCGCATGCTAAATAAGCACGAGCGAAATTACACTGTGTCAGAATTCAAGTATATATATATCCGAGGCTGCTGTTTGGTATTCAGAAGTTCAGACCATACATCGAACGCCTGCATTTTATTGCCGTCATTGTTTGAAAAATAAGAAAGATCCAACAAGGTACCTAGTCCGTCGAATCCTTGAGCTACGACAGTCGGACTTCAAGTTGTTGTATTGCAAGGAAACACTCTTTTGTGTACCTGATGCGTTATCTCGGAAGATCAGGAGTTAATTAAAAGCAGCAGCATTCGAGATCATCATCGACCACTGGTATTTTTAGCGGCTGAAAGACGTGGAGGCGCAACCACTCAAGTTTTGAATTGGAAGATGGAGTTTAGAATGCTATACAAGTATGGCACTAACGAACTCTTAGACTCGAATTATTGTATTTCTTGTTTCAATTAATTATACAGGTATACAAATAATAAGTCATTTTCTGTATCACAAGCGAGCTATAGTATTCTCAAAGAATTTTGGTGAGCTAAATCTAAATCTGAACTCAGAATTATTCCATCACGTCAGATTTTTTAGATATTGTAACCCTAAAAGTGTAAAAAAACACTGTTTTTTTGATATACTTGAAGTTATGTGTATCGTAAATAAATGTTTTCATAAAAAACTATTTAAAACATCTTAAAGTATAAATATTGTTCTTTTAATTGCCGTTGAGTGTACCCAAATATCTCTTTTTTTCGCTAAGATTTCGCATTTTGATATATTTTTATTTATGAATTTCTCCAAATTCGAAAATCCATTTACCCTTTGCAGCACACTCTTTTGTATTAGCTTTTTTGTTAGTGATTTTGAAAAATCCAAATTCTGTTGCAGATTCGCATTTAGCGACCCCGAAAATTCTCGAGTGAAATTCTTCATGCAAAAACAGCTAATAAAACAATATGTGCTTCAAAGGATTAATAGATTTTTAAATTTTGAGAAAATCATAAATATGTGTATTTCAAAATGTGATATCTTGGCGAAAAAAAAAGATATTTAGGCACATTCAATGGCACTTGAAAGGGAAAGATTTGTACTTTAAGATGCTTTAAATAGTTTTCTGTGAAAAAATTTATTTACGATGCTACACAACCTCAAACATATCAATAAACAGTGTTTTTTGCATTTTTAGGTTAGGATACCACAAAAACTTCACGTGATGGAACAATTCTGAAGCCACATTTCAATTCAGCCTGCAAAATCCTTCGGGAATACTGTAACTTGTTTGTGATACAAAATCTTGTATATCTATGTTATAGTTAAATTTCTGCTTCATAATTAGCTTAAATGCTAGGCCCAAGACTTTGTTCCTTTTGTAAATTGTTTTTTCTGACGTTTTTATTTTCTATTATCTTGATCTTATTTGATAGATTATTGAAGAGTAATATGGCTCTAATGTAACTATTTTTAATACATATTTGTTTCATTCTTTAACGTAGTTACAAGCTGATATTTCTCGTTTTCTTAAATTTGTTTTTATTTATTTGGAATAAATCGTCATAATCATGTAATAATGAATTAAGAGCAAAGGTTATATTAATATAAAGTTGATGTTTTTCTATTATAAATTGATTTTTGTCAATTCTTTTGAATAATCTTGTTTATAAGTTTAGAAGATTTTTTTATTTTATCAAAACATGCTCCGTCCTGTTATTCCATAGGTAGCAACACCATGTATTATTGTATAGTAAATCATTTTCAAAGTCTGGTTATTCATTATTCTTGATGATTTATAGAAGATAATAGTTAGGTAATTTGTTTTCTTATGAGTGAGTAAATTCCTATTCTATTTCACATTACTATCAATAGTAACTCCAAGATGTTTTATGTTAGCAACTCTGCTAATATTTTTGCAAATTTCTTACTTTTTATTGATATATTTTAATTATTTGGTGTGCTATTGTAGTTATTACCAAATTTTATATAGACTGCTTTATCTATATTAAGTGATAGTTTGTTCAATGAAAGCCAATAAAACCTTTTAATTAATTATTCATTTTGTTTATTTTCAACTTCTTACCACGTCTTAACTATTGCAACGTCTTAAATATAATTTTCTTTAGTGTTACGTGATAAAGTTATAGCCTCTGTTATCCATATTTTCTTTTGTTTTATGTTATTTTTTTTATTTCTATCATTTTTGTTTGATTGAGCAATACAATGTTTAATATTATTGATTAGCACATTCGTTATTAGATTTGGACTAGTTATACTTGTTAGATTATCCTAATTAATTATATTAGTTATGTATAATTATTTGTGATAATTAATTTTATGGATTAGTAGGCTGCCTTATTTTTTTTTCCATGCTGGTCAAAGCCATTATCAGTGGGTAATGACCATTAAATGGGAAATGCAGAAGACAAGTTTTGTGATTATTATTTATTATTATAATATTATATAAACCTAGAGAATAGTGTTTTTTAAGAAGTACTTGTAGAAATACTTGATATCGAATTTAGCTTAATATGTCATAATAAAAATCTTCAAAAAACATTATACTGTTCTTGTTTTTTTTTCCTTTTTAGTTTGTATCAGAAAATTTTTAATATTCAATAAAAATTCCGCTTTGTTTAAGAAATGCGATCTACATATTATTATTGATAATATTAATTTCTTTTTGTTTTTAGGTGTAATTTTTTGTTGAGTATTTTCGAATTTTTTATTTGAATTATTTATGTGATTTGTTTTATATTCTTGTTTATACACTTTACTACACCATCTGACTTATTAAGTCTTCTATTATCAGGACACAAATTGTAACCGTTGATATCGAAACATTGGTATTTTTCCAAAGTCTATATTTCTGTACATGGTTTTAATTTCAGGCTGTTGATTAAAATTAGTAATTTCTTAAATTTAGCATTTAAACTTCTCATATTTACGCATAGTATTATTTTATTCTCTGATTTTATAAGACTGTTTAAAGTGCATGTGCTATTTGTTATTATAGTGTTACAAAGTTCATTATCGTTAACCATTTTTCTTTTTATTCTTGTGTTTCTGCTTTTAGCTGTTTGGATAGGTGACATTATTGGGACAAGCGATATCAAAGATGCACTACTCTGTATTCTAGTGCATTCGGTTAATTTTCAGCTATCGGGATCTTGGGCTTTCTATATTACCGAGGAAGCGTTAATATATTGGGTGTATCGGATAATCTGTCATTTCTATAAATATGTATTTTTGTTTTATAAGACTTTATAACGGTTTATTATACCGTCATTAGAAAAGCGAGAAAACAAATGAAAAATAGCATCTCGTTGCGGGCGTGCATAGACAGAACGAGGCTTTGTCCGATTATCTACAGTAATACCGTGGAAGTGATTCCAGGCCCGCGGTGAGCGTCGTGGATTTCGTAACAGGAATTCGTGTTACAATATCAAGGCTGAGCGCGTGCAAGCTCGCAGGGGAAGAGGAGAGAGTCAGAAATAAAAAGTAGTGTAAAGAAAATGTGTTTATGCAGAAACCAAAAGGAAACGAAGTGTACAGAGTGGCGGCAGAGAGATAAAAACAGGCAAGCGAGAGAGAGAGAAAAGATCGAATAGGTACTTACGATTAATGCTCTGGTCAAGCCTACAAAAAGAGGCGGATGTGTGTCGCCGCTTATTCGGTACTTCCAAGCCTCGTGGCCGTCGCAACAACGATAGTGGCAGCAGCCTTGCACAATTGCACTAACAGCCCTTGTACTGCACGTACGAAATCACCTATCACACCCCCTATAGTTCGAAAAGGTGCTCGGAAGTGTCACAAGGTAAGGCCACACAATAGAACGCATCAAGGAAATATCCGAAAGACCACACAAACAAAAAAAGAGCCTCGAGGCGCGCAACACGTGATCTTTCGTTGAAAGACCGTCAGCTAATTGCTATCCCTTGTGTCCTCTCTACTCTTTGTTGCGCGGACCTCACATCTATCCACGCGCATATTCACAGGTCTCTCTCTGCTTGTCATCGACGTGTTTCTCTTTTACCTTCCGTCTGCTACTGCTGCTGCTGCTGCACCATACATATTTAGAATAGGAAATAGTAATAATATAACAATAGTAATAATAGTAAGGAGTAATTCTCGTTATAACTTCACATTGTTCTCTGTAATTAGTATAATGATTTAGGTTGTATTTTTTGTTATAAGTATTGTTATGATAAGTGCTATACGAACATTTCATATTGTCACTATTACTCTCATTAATTTTGTCATTACTAGTGCATTTATTACACGTGGCTTCATTGCTGCATTTTTTGTCATTGTGATTGAATCTTGCCAACTTAAGACATGGGCATATATTTATAAAAAGAACATATCAAGAACTTGACAATTTATATAACCTTCAAACTATCTATTTTTATTTTGTTTTTGTGCTTATAATTTAATATTTCTGTAAATACTGTGGTACTATTGAATATTTCTTGTGCTCTAAAATACAGTACTTCACGTTTATCCTCAATTACTAATATTTCTTTGGTATATAGGTAATTCTTGGCTATTTCGATTGACTTGTAACCCTTAGGTTACGGATTTTTTTTTAATTTGGCACAATTGTTGTACACATAAAACTGAGATTTTTCCCAAATTTTGTAGACGATACATTAATTATATCAAAAGTTATTAACAATTAAAGAAAAATGATAAAAAATTTTCAAACGGCTATATTTTAAAAACTAATAACGATATCAAAGTCGGATTTTTTTCAAAATACTTATAATGCCTTAAAATTTCGAAATAATTACAACAATAAACAATACAAATTTTTTTTCGAAAGTTATTAACTTTTTGTTTAAACAATTGCTAATATCTCAAAAAGTATATTTTTTTTTTGAAAAATTCTTGCTCCTACGTATTCCTGAGAATTTTCGCTATCGAAATCAATCATAAAATTCAAGGGCCCGACATATCGGAAAGCGTAGCCCTAATCAAAAGAAGACGCCTCGGCGTAAGGCTGCGGTAGCGCTCCAGCGGACTCACGGTCGAAAGGTACTTTAGCTTTAATCTAAAAAACTAATAAAGATACCGAATCGGATTTTTCTCAAATTACTTATAATACCTTGAACTTTCGAAATAATTACAACAATAGATAATAAAAATTTTTTTTCGAAAGTTATTAACTTTTTGTTTAAACAATTGCTAATATCTCAAAAATAATTTTTTTTTTTGAAAAATTCTTGCTCCTACGTATTCCTGAGGATTTTCGCTATCGAAATCAATCATAAAATTCAAGGGCCCGGCATATCGGAAAGCGTAGCCCTAATCAAAAGAAGATGCCTCGTTGTCCGGTAACAACGGCACCCGAGGTCCCCTCACAGTAAATAACCTCTTGAATGTCTTTTGGGCCTTTATTTGGTTTTCTTAGAAAAAACTCGATCAAGCAGTTACTCTTCTGTGTATTTGAAAGTTATTTAAGCATTATTTAATTACTCAATTATTCATGAAAATAAAATATTTTTAGAAATAGAATATGTTAAATGAATCATATATAAGACATAAATCGCCCTATTAACCTTCAAACTATCGGCAGTTTATGTACATAAACATCTAATACATCTAATTGTAATCTAATACATCTAAACCTATTAAGACCAAATAAAGGCCCAAGAAATAGCCGAGAGGTATCGTGCTGTAAAGCGTCTTCGGAGTCAGCGGGACGTCTTCGTGGTCTTAAGCTTCTTTTGATTAGGGCTACGCTTTCCGATATGTCGGGCCCTTGAATTTTATGATTGATTTCGATAGCGAAAATCCTCAGGAATACGTAGGAGCAAGAATTTTTCAAAAAAAAAAATTATTTTTGAGATATTAGCAATTGTTTAAACAAAAAGTTAATAACTTTCGAAAAAAATTTTTATTGTCTATTGTTGTAATTATTTCGAAAGTTCAAGGTATTATAAGTAATTTGAGAAAAATCAGATTCGGTATCTTTATTAGTTTTTAGAATATAGCCGTTTGAAAATTTTTTATCATTTTTCTTTAATTGTTAATAACTTTTGATATAATTAATGTATCGTCTCCAAAATTTGGGAAAAATCTCAGTTTTATATGTACAACAATTGTGCCAAATTAAAAAAAAATCCGTAACCTAAGGGTTACAAGTCAATCGATGTAGCCAAGAATTACCCATATGTCAAGCTGTATGTCTTTTTCATTTGCTGTGAAATTATTATGGATTCCTGTAATGTTTATTTGTAATGCTTTTTTTTATATTTGAGTTTTTGGTTTGCTTTTCTTCGATTAGTAATTCATTTAGTTATTCATTTTTTTCTTTTGTTATATTGTACAATATTTTTAATAAATTATTTTCAATTTTTAAGGTCTATAATTCGTTACATTCCCCATGACTTACTGTTTCCATTATTTCATCATTTTCTGTTTGTATTTCGTTTAATATTTCGTTAATAATTTCTTGTTTATTTCCTCTCTACTTACAAGTTTTAGCTGTGCAATAAATTGACTTACCTTCTCATTTAGCTTTCTACAAAGTAGTTAGGAGGTTAGGACAAAACTGCAATGATCTTAAGAAATCACAAAAGAATTACTAATAAATTTTATTGGATCTTGCAGTGTTTGGCCATAAATTCACTAATATGATAAACACAAATACTGTTTACCACTGCATTAACTTTGGAATTCGATTACACTTGTAATGTGTATTCAGAGTATTTTTGCGTGACTTCTCACTGCTCAGCGTCATGCTATTCGAAACCAATTTGCTAATTATGAAGTTAGCTTATTTTTTATCTAAACGCATATTTGTTGTTGCAATATTATTGCATTTTTGCAATAATTATTTAACTTATAATCCAATCATATATTTCTGATTCAACTTTTTGATATGGTGTGATGATTTGATGTCTTCATTATCTGCTCATATTACAGTGCAAGTATTTGTTTATAATAAATTATTTGATTATTTATCGTTGATCGCAAAATTGAGGTTTAACAAAATATAAATTGCCCATATAATAATAGATTTCTATTTCGCATTGACATATTTTAAATATACAACTGTTTGAATATATTAAAAACAAGTTAATTTAATAATTAAAGTATTTTTTTCATAGCTTAACGATGGGTTATTGGTTAACAGAATGGTTATTTTACGCTGCTCAGAGAATGAATTATTCTCCGATGCAAGTCTAATCATGGCCTAGATCTGTTATATGTTCAGTGCTGTTGCACATATAGTATTGCGCTACCGAAAATGAACGCACTAGCGCGAAACAAAATAAGAGATGATCCTAATTAGAATATGAGTTCTTACTGTGAGTGAAGATTTGCTGAATGTGAACAACAGGTAAACATCAAATGTAACGCAAAATAAAAATTGTGAAGTTTTTATTGCATCTTTCCGCAGCAGAATAAAGAAGACATCGGCCAAGAGACTTAATCGCAGGCAAGTTTGATAACAAATCAAGTGGCTGCTTTTATTGATCGCACCATAAAAAATGGTCGATGAGGATGCGGTAGTCACCATGCAAATCTAGTGGCGTTTGGCAAATATCTACGTCTACTTCGCTTCATTAGCAGTTGACCGCTCATGCACTGTGCGGCAACTCCTTTCTTCCTCTCAGGGTTTCCTTTTTCGTCACTTTCTCCGGTTATCCTCGCTTATCCTTGCATGACTGCGCCGCTGATGAATAACGAAAAAGATAGCGAGATCTACAAAAGGAAAATCGCAGGATTAATTAGAGAATCATCCGTTGTCGGCCGAAACTATCTTCTCATAGTCTGCTTCTAGTTTCCTCACTCAGCTTTCGCCTCTTATAAATGCCCCCGAATTTTCCGATCGGTCTGTTTCTTGCTATCCCATTCGTTACAAGCTATGTATTGTTTTATCACTATATTTCTATATATCCTATCTTAAAAAAATGAGTCGCCGATAGCAAGCGTTGTGATTGGTTGATGTGGAAAAAACGCGAAATTTCGAGTTTTCATATACTTTGAAATATTTTTATTGTATATTTAGGAGTGCGAGATTTATATTTCAGCTGTAAATTCAATTTAAAAATAAATACGATAGTTAATAAACTACAAGAATGAAAATATGTTGTTAATATATCGCTTCGAGAACATAATACGTTGTTTTGAAATTATTAGTAAAAATGGTCAATTTTATAAGCATTTGTGATATTGAAATCGATATCGTCGCGTTAAAATTTGGTAGAAAGAGAAAGAAAATAAATAGAATAAAATAGAGGAAAATACATATTTATTTTTTGTATATTGTAAATTAAGACGTATGCGAACAACGGAAACTAATTATCAGAATATTGAACCTAGAAGAATGTTCATGGATATTTCCATAGAGATGATAAAAAGTACATGATATTATCATATTGATATAAGATTGGAGCCATAATCACTACTATTGAATATGTGAGTTTAGTATTATATAATAATATAACAACTTTATCAATCCTAGGTTGAATTAGTCTTTTGGATAATTAATCCGGTATATCTTGAAATCTATAAATGTTCATAGATTATTGTGGAAAAATGGGTGTACGGTCTATTTTTATTCCTCAATGAATATTGACGTATGTAGTCCATTCAAAGCAGCATAACTTATTTATGCCCATTAGAATCTCCAAGCTGGCATTTAAAAAGTTCAAATAACGTAATAAATAACATAAATACATCAAAGAAAGAGCGCATAAAGCATGCTAAATAACACTAGTGAGAAGATAAATTTGATTACATTTAAAAATCAATACAAATGTATTAATAAGCCTTTATAGATTGTAACGGAGATTTAGACCGCTACAATATATTAATTAAACCAAGATTGAGTAGTGGCTGGCACAAATGCAGCTCTTCGCGGCACTGCGTTTTCTGCTACGCAAAACCGGTCCGGTAGGTTAGATCGCCAACTGGCCCGCGGAGAGCGTCGTGGGTCCCGCAGCTTAAATCGAAAGTTAAGGGAAGCGATAGGAAGGAAAGGTAGTACGAAAGAAAAACCATGCAGTTTTAATTGTATACGAATATATCAAGTTTATGTACGTGTCAGTGTACAAGGCGATTCAGAGAGAGCGGCGAGATAGGCAAAGCAAGAGAGAGATCTAAGGAACGATCGGTACTTACATTAATCGAAGCCTTTCGATTACAATTCGGCAAGGTTGCAGAATTCGCCTAACTGTATTGTCGCTCGTCGCGAAGGAGAAGAGGTATTGCACGCACAGTTTCACTTCTCTCACTTATCACTGTCGAAAATCTCTCTATTGCCACGAGGCGATTCTCAAACAAAAATGCTAATACAAGCGCACGCACGAACGAATACCTCTGCAGGGCTCGTGAGCTATCAGCTAATTGCTGGCCCTTCATCACGCGGCGCGCGGTTCGTCATACAAGTCGCTAAGCCTACACGCGCACGCGGTCTCTCTCTCTGCCGGCGCTCTCTCTTACCGCCTCAGCAATCATCGTCTGCTACTGCTAAGGAGAAATATAGTTCAAATAATGTAACATTATAAATATATGATATTCTTAATATTATGGTCATATATAGAGAGAGAGACATAACTAGTTCATGTCAAACTCGTTATAAGATCTATTAACTAATTGGAAACGAAATGATGTAAACGGCGACTAAAATTAATAAAGTTTAATTAATAAAAAACCAGTCTTTTATGGTCCGAAAAACTAACGCACGCGAAATAAGATTTACATTTATTGTTAATAATTCGGTGAGAGAGAGAGAGAGAGAGAGAGAGAGAGAGAGAGAGAGAATTCGAAATTTGCCGCAAAATCTAACAATCGGCGCGAATACAAAAAAAAAATACGCTCGCGATTGACAAAATACTTTCGAAAGTATTTTGTTGCGCAATAATAAAGGGAGGTGCACCTACCCTGCAGTGCAATTACGGTGGTCAGCCGTAATTGTTGAAGAAAATCAACGGTCGATGCTCCTCAAATATCAGCTGCGCTGCCTCGCTCAAAAATCTGCTTCTGCTTGCTGATGCTGTAATGCTGCTGCTGCTGCTTCCTCGCTATACTCACGCACGTATCAAAATCCCAGTAACTTTATAATAAATAACGGCGAATAACTATGTAAACTAATTGGCGTTACTTTCACGAAAGCAGCTGAGGCTTAACTGTCTATTTTCAAAACCTCACGCACCCTCTCTCTCTCTCTTAGTCGTTCGAATTAACATCCCGAGTATACGAATCGCGAACGGATCGATTAATCGAATCGACTACCGTTGCAATATATACATATATATTTGTAAATGGGCCTCGAAAAGTATTTCCTCCTCGCTTCCTCACGATTTCGATTTCTTCGTCGTAAATCGTCGAAGTCTTGTCGAAAGTCATCATATTTTAATCGTGTTCTGTAATAATTGAATAGGTTTTTGCCTAGTTTTCTATTTCTCCATTTTCAAAAATAAAAAATGGATTCCCCATATTTTTAGATTCTCCGCAAGCTCTCTTCATTTACAATTTACGAGGTGTGATCAAAAAGTAAGGTGAATTTTTATTTTTCTCAAAAAATATTTATTTATTCATCAATTTTTATTTTATCTCCTTCAAAGTAATCCCCCTCGGATATAATGCACTTGTGCCAACGCTTTTTCCAATCCTCAAAGCATTTCAAAAAATCATTTTTTGTGATCTTGTTTAGTTCATCCTTCGATGCCGTCTTTATCTCCTCAATCATGGCAAAACGCCGTCCTTTCATGGGCCTCTTCAGTTTTGGGAACAAGAAGAAGTCACAGGGGGCCAGATCTGGGGAATACGGTGCCTGTGGCATCGTTACTGTGTTGGTTTTAGCCAAAAATTCGCGAACAAGCAACGATGTGTGAGCAGGGGCGTTATCATGGTGCAAAAGCCAATTTTTATTTTTCCACAAATTCGGACGTTTCTGGCGGATTGCTTCGCGCAAATTGCACATAACTTGCAGGTAATATTCCTTATTTACTGTTCTACCTTGTGGCAAGAACTCATGATGCACCACGCTCCTGCAGTCAAAGAAAACTGTAAGCAAAACCTTTACATTTGATCGAACTTGGCGTGCTTTTTTTGGTCTTGGTGATCCAGAATGCCTCCACTGGGACGATTGAGTCTTAGTCTCGACGTCATAACCGTATACCCATGTTTCGTCACCTGTTATAACCCTGTTGAGTAAATCTGGATCATCGTTGACGTCATTCAGTAGCTCTTGGGCGATGCTCATGCGACGTTTGTTTTGGTCGAAATTGAGCAATTTCGGAACAAACTTCGCTGACACACGTCTCATGTCTAAAACACTCGTCAAAATTGATTGGCACGAACCAAATGAGATGCCAATATCATCAGCAATTTCTCTAATGGTAATTTGACGATTTCCCAACACTATTTTCATCACTTCTTCAACATTCTCATCAGTTGTTGATGTGCTGGGGCGTCCAGAACGAGGTTCGTCGTCGGTGTCTTCTCGGCCTTCTTGGAAGAGTTTATACCACTTGTAAACATTTTTTTGGCTTAAAGTAGACTCACCGTATGCCACTTTCAGCATTTCAAGTGTTTTGGAACATTTGATTCCATTTTTCACACAAAATTTAATGCAAACTCTTTGATCCATGTTTTTAGACAGCAGCAAATCGTGGAGCACGCAAAACATTTCTAACCTTGATGCCTCTCACAAACAAACCAAACATACTACAAAGCTGAAATTTGGAACGTATATTCTAGACGAGTGTACCGACATAACCAAATAAATAAGTCGAAGATCGAACGGACGTAGCCCGCTAAATTTCAAAATTCACCTTACTTTTTGATCACACCTCGTATATGTTTTGTCAGCTTACAGTCACCATATTTTTTCAATTTGTTTTAGAATTTTCATTTTTAAGTCCTGAAAAACATTTATTTTAAATAAATTCAAAAAAATTTATAATTGTAAAAACTCGATTATACCAAAATAACGAACGACAAACTTTTAAATCAAAGACGTATGTAAATAATAAAACTCCATGCGTTAAAATTTGCTCATTTATTTTTTAATCGACTTTGCGATTATTAGCGATCCTTTGCAACAGGTTTTGTAAGGAATTCCATAAGCGGGACTCTTATGAATGAACATAGTGGCGATTTGCTATTCATGTATCAGGTTATTTTTGTTTGTTTATTACAACGACACATTGTTGTTAATGATTTGGTAAAGTTTCTTTATGTTGTTTGTTCTTTTGTAATCGTGGAATAAAAATTTGTTGTACTACATTAAATATCGTAAAAAACGTGTAAGAGAAATCTTTAGTATTATTTAAAAAAATGTACTATTAAACCTCAAAAGTGGTGTTGAAATAGTAGCACTAACATAAACAATGATTTTCCTATAAATTTTAATACAATAATTAAGAATGAGATGTTGTGAGTGGAGCGAGCAAAGGAACGGAGCCTTACTAATGTGTGTGTGTGTGTGTGTGGGTGGGTGGGTGTGTGTGTGTGTGTAGTAAGTTTTAAGAGACATTGATGAGAAAAAACGGTCTTTTCAAGCAATAACGCATCCAATAAGGGATGAGAATTCAAGAAAATCCAATGAGAGTGAGAGAACTTAAGGATAAAGAAAGAACTGTTAAAAAATTCGACCAAGAAAGTCTGAATGATTTCTTTAAAAAGACTAATCTATCTAAGGCATAATCTGAATTTATGGCTTCAGAATTAAAGAGGAGAAATAAGTTGAAAAAGGGTTAAAAATTAAGTGCTTGTCGTATCCGAGAAGAAAAGTTTCTTATATGTTTTAATGAAGATTCAGACCTAATTTACTGCACTGTCGTAAAAGGAGTTATTGATGAATTAAAACCGATTCTGTACAAACCTGGGGACTGAATGTACTATTGATTCGTTTGTTATCTCCTTATCAACAATTTTCTCAGTGATATCAAATTTTCTGACAATAATTTAACATAAATCACAATATTCAAGCTCAAAAATCGTTTTTATTCGTGTAACCAGAAATTTTACTTGTTCCCTTCGATTTTATTATCTTTAAATCATTATCATAAATACATTTAATATCAAGCTTTTTCGTACAATTGAGTATTTTAAACATTAATTTAGAATTCCATAGCATTCAAGTTAGACGGAAATCTAATCAGTTGATTATTTTGTTCTGATTCACGCTATGGGTCTACACGCAGACCTACACAGATTCAAAAGATTTAGTAGAATTATTGTTTTGTTTATTCGATCTACCTCTTTCTCTTCCTCTGCCTTGGACATGATCTTTATCAAACCTAGTTTTAATAGCTTTCTTGGGTTAGCTACCCGTAGGTACATACGGATTGCGTTGTTTCGCACCACAACCATATCCATCACCTTTACCACATCGATAAGAATTTGGTGAATCCTTTGATTGTCACTATCCTTCAACATTCTTTCCTCGTTCGAGTATGCTTTTGCATATTAATAGTTTATTTACAATTGACATTTTAGATTTTCTACCCAGTAGCCAGGAGTATTTTCTTAATTGTAGATCTAGTTGTTTGCGTTTGATTCACGTATAATCTCTCCACGTTAAGCGACGATCTATGTACATTCCATGGTATTTGACATTGTCTGCTTGAGATATCAGTTGATTGTACTGGAGGGAAAGTTTCTTTTGTTAAAGTTTAATTTAATTTAATCGATTTTGTTTCATTGATTTTTATTTTCCGTTAGTTAAACCAAAGCATGGCTGTTTTTAGATATTTTTGCATATTACTATAGGCGATTACTAAATTTAAGTAAGTTGTAAATATAGATGTATCATTTGCATTCTGGTTTTGAAATAAGTATGGTTATTGCCACTTTCCATGCAACAGGAAAAAAGAATAGTCGAAATATTGCATTTATTACTATAGTTATAAATCTTTTTACTTTTATAGGGTGTTCTATAAGTATTTTGCCATCAATATTGTCGTCAAAGATTAGTAGGGAGAATGTTGACGGCAATGCTTCCGATCGTGCCCGACCAATGTTACTGGTTCGAGCGCCCCGAGTGGCCAGAGCACCGAAGCTGACGCACAATTTTGTTCGGCACGAGAGGGGAATACTAAACGTGCGTCTAATATACAGAGAAGGAGAAGAGAATGTGCGTCTGACCAATCACGTTAGCCAATCGGCGGGGCAAAGCAGCAGTGCGAGTCTGAGCACTAGAAAAGAATTTCGTATCGGCAAACCTGTTCTCTTAGACCAGAGTAGAGGCGTCGATTCCCACTCGATGCAATTTTTTTTATGATACATAATTAAATATCTCGAAATATCTGAAATATTACAGCAAATATCTACAACTTAAGCCCCTTTTTGTATCACAAACCCTCGTACATTTCTATGAACATATGTAACTTTCATACTATATGATCCTAGTGCGTTGATAGCCGAGATGGCTAAAGCGTGCTATTTGATTTCATTTTTGTCGTTCCGGGTTCCAGTCCTTATAGATACCTTTTTTTTCTTGTCAAGTAATTGCATTTTTTTCTCACAATTAATTTGTGTGATGACGAGATTAATGAGAAGTACAAATATAAGTTTTCTTATTATTTTCCATTTATTCCGTTCTTACCATTGTATTAAGCGTCTCGGGTCGGGTTCAATTCCTACACAATATTGTTTTTTTTTGGTTTTAATTTTTTTTTAGATTTAATTTTTAAAGGAGTGAAATGTATTATTTCAAATATTTTGTTCATATTAGTTTCAAATTACTTAGATTTATCAAGGATTTATCTAACTCCTTAAACGTAAACTCGTTCGCTGCCTGACTTCCTCTTCTCCATCCCAGGTACGAATCTCGCTCGAGGTACTTTTTTTTGTTGCTTCTTTTATTTATCTTAGAACGAATGAATCTTTTTTATATTATTAACTATATTACGTTAATTTACTGATTATCTTAATTAATTTTCCATAAACTTTCATATTAATTATCATTCTATATCAATTATTTCGCAATTTGTAGAAATAATGGAGATTTTACAAAAATAAAAGACGCGTATTTTTTGTTTATTTAATCAATCGAAAACTGGTCGAGAAACAGCGCGATATAGCTTTCCGTAACGTCACGATAACATAATGTAACGGTCCTATCTATGAGCTAGTTGATTATGTTACTGAATCACTGCAACCTGTCAAACGCATGTATCTGTTTATTCAAATCAGCGCATTAAACGGCGCCACCTCACCGATTATTCTATTGTATCAGTACAAGAGTCTAATTTCATAACCAAAATAAAGAGCGTGACGTCACAAAGTAATAGATATAGATATAATGATTTTTGTTATTTCAGAAAAATATGTTAATTAGATGTAATTTTGATATAACAAAGCATTTCTTATGTAGATTTTAGTACGTAGATTTAGAATATAGTCATACGAATTGCGTTTAATTATTAAATAATAATAAATTTTAATATGCAAAGTTTATTTATTTATTACACTAAAAATATGAATTATTAGAAAAATATAAATAGTCCATATTCAAAATGAATAATAAAAGAACATGAGTAAGAATTGGTTTTATTATTAACAGCTTAATAATAACTGTTATTAATAAATAAACAAATAATAATTTATTTAAACAACAAGTTGTATATAGAACGAAAGCGTTAATTTTATACTTAATAATGACAGCTTTATAATTTATAAATCTTAGATAATTAATCTAATAATTGCGTTATATGATTATAGAAAAAACCGATAAAAATATGAAAATTTGTTATAATTCAAAGGTCATTAACCAATTTGAATATTTCTTTTTAGAAAATACTTCTAAAATTAATAAACTATAAAGTTATGTAAAAATTTAATAATTTTCTATTGTAAATATTGTAATATTACATTAATTAACTTTATTAGTTAATAACTTTTGACGACACTATTTGCGATAGTTCTAAATTACACTAAATCAACAAATAACGAATTCTGTAAAGTTTACATATATTGAAAGCTCATTATTAATGTTTATTTACTTGTAAATTAAGAAACCTCATTCCTCAAAATTCGCGAATGTTTCTCGAATATTCGAAAACTTCTCGAAGAAAACGCTCCTGCAAAAATAGACGGGAAAATTTGTATATAAATACGCCCACTATTGCACAGGCTGGCATTCACTTCTAGCCTTGCAAAGTGAGTGCATGAGTTTGAATAAACTTGGCTGATACCTAAGTTCTTTCTCTCATTGTGATTAACTGAGCAAGAATTTCCTTTCCTATAATTCGAGCTCAACTTATAGAACATCTTGCGCTATAAGAAACTTGGGCCGAATTATATCCTATCCAAGGAAGACTTTAGCTCTGCTTATGGGACAATTCTCACCATAAGAAACTAGGGCATAGTCTGACTTTAAAACTTATATTTGTACTTCTCATTAATCTCGTCATCACACAAATTAATTGTGAGAAAAAAATGCATTACTTGACAAGAAAAAAAAGGTATCTATAAGGACTGGAACCCGGGACGACAAAAATGAAGTCAAATAGCACGCTTTAGTCATCTCGGCTATCAACGCACTAGGATCATATAGTTTGAAAGTTACATATGTTCATAGAAATGTACGAGGGTTTGTGATACAAAAAGGGGCTTAAGTTGTAGATATTTGCTGTAATATTTCAGATATTTCGAGATATTTAATTATGTATCATAAAAAAAATTGCATCGAGTGGGAATCGAAGCCTCTACTCTGGTCTAAGAGAACAGGTTTGCCGATACGAAATTCTTTTCTAGTGCTCAGACTCGCACTGCTGCTTTGCCCCGCCGATTGGCTAACGTGATTGGTCAGACGCACATTCTCTTCTCCTTCTCTGTATATTAGACGCACGTTTAGTATTCCCCTCTCGTGCCGAACAAAATTGTGCGTCAGCTTCGGTGCTCTGGCCACTCGGGGCGCTCGAACCAGTAACATTGGTCGGGCACGATCGGAAGCATGGCCGTCAGCAATCTCCCTACTAATCTCTGTTGTCGTATCCTGGGATCTTTTTGAATTTGAGGTTCGTGATTATGTTTATTATTTTATTTATTTTTTCGTTGTTGAATAAGTAATTTTGATCGTTTTTAATGTGTCTGTTATTCAACGCTGTAAGTTTTTCTTCTTTTGTTATGGTACGTTGTGACGGGGTAAATACGCTTTTGAGATGTGTAGCAACTGTATTAGCTTTAACGATTTTCGTTCTTGCCTGTGTCTTATCGTTTTTTGAAATAGGAGGTGAAAGTTTTTGAGGTTGCTTTAATTTTTTGGTGATTTTCTAAATTAAATAATCGGATACCTTTATAATAGTTAGATTTTCTAGATAGTTATTTTTTCCTTTTCATTATTTTCATCGGTAATAATTTTCTTTTTATGTCATGATTATACTTTGTTTAACCAGTTTGTTTTCTATTTTGTTGCAATTATGATATGTTATATTTTATAAAGAAATAAGAAACGCGTATTTTTCTTTTATCGGTTGAAAAAGCTGCTTAGGGAGTGAAAACTACCCTTAAAAGTCACCTCTAAAAATAGTTAAACAGCAGTAACTTTAGTTGTAATGGATTTTTTTTAATGAAACAAAATGGAAAAAATTTCTTAATTAAAAAACAACAAACCGCATAGTTTTAGAATCGGAGGTTGCAACCCCTACGATGCACAGGGGAAAAACTACGACGAGGGGTCAATAAGTCTTTATAAAATCCAAGAGATGGCGCTCGTCACGCTTAAATTATGATGTTTTTGGCAAGCAATACTACTAACTAGATATGGTACAATGTTTCAGCTCGATTCATTAAGTCGTTTTTTGGGAGCGTTGGTTCAACAAAAAGTTATTGGTTTATTTGAAAAATGGAAAAAACAGAGTTTCGAGCTGTGATAAAACATTTTCATGTGAAAGGCCTTACACCAAAAGAAATCACAGTTGAGTTGAACGCCGTTCATGGCAAGTCTGTCCCTGTGCCTAAGACTGCTTATAACTGGGTAAATGAATTCAAACGATGCCGTACAACAACAAAAGATAAACCTCATTCAGGACGCCCCGTAGAAGTAAGTACTCCCGAAATAGTCAACAAAATCCACGATATGGTGTTGATTGATAGAAGATTAAAATTGCGAGAATTAGTTGGGGCCATAGGGGTATCAGAGGGTACAATTATTTCAGTTTTATATGAAAAATTGGAGATGAAAAAAATATCAGCAAGATGGGTCGCGTTTGCTCACTGCTGAAAACAAACGAACCCGCGTGGTCACCTCTGGGACTCTTTTTGTACGCATACGTCGTAATTCGGAAGACTTTTGGCGTCGACTCGTAACTGTAGACGAAACATGGATACACCACTACACTCCTGAAACCAAAGAACAGTCCAAACAATGGATTACCGCAGGAGAACCAGCCCCAAAGAAGGCAAAGACAGTAAAGTCAGCTGGCAAGATTATGGCCACAGTTTTCTGGGATGCGTATGGAATCATCTACATCGACTACTTGGAAAAGGATCAGACGATCACTGGACAATATTATGCGTCATTATCAGGTTAGCTGAAAGAAAAAATCAGAGGAAAACGTCCTCACTTGAACAAAAAAAAATGCCTCTTTCTTCAAGACAATGCTCGAGTTCACACGTGTGCAGTTTCAATGGCAAAAATTAATGATTTAAAGTTCGAATTAATTGACCATCCACCATATTCGCCTGATTTGGCTCCCAGTGACTTTTTCTTATTTACTAAATTCAAAAAATGGCTTGCCGGACAACGATTCACGTCGAATGAAGAAGTCATCGCCGAAACAAATGCCTATTTTGAAAGTTTTCAGAAATCATATTTTTCTGATGGCTTAAAAAAACTGGAAAGCTGTTTAATAAAATGTATCGACCTTCACGGAGATTACGTCGAAAAATAAAAAAAATTACATACGCAAAACTTTTTTTCCTTCTTTTTGTAAAGACTTATTGACCCTCCCCCCTCGTATATTCTTGTGGATTTTTTGTATATACAATTACAAAATTACACAGGCCGACAAAATTTAAAAAATGGAAAAACCCAGAAACCAGACAGTACGTTTCCAAACGTTTTTGGTGCGCTGAAACCGAATCTGACCTCAGAATTGCTCCATCACCCTAGGTTTTCGAGAAATCTTAACCTAAAAGTTCCAAAAACACGATTTTTCACTATATTTCGCGTAATATTACGTCGTAAGCCAATTTTATTTTAAAAAACGAGTAATGCTATCTCAAAGTACTACTCTTACCCTTCGAAACCCTTTTTTCAGATTTAAAAAATCTTGTTTTTCCATCGAGATATCGTAGATTGAATTTGAGTGATTTAGCGATTTCGTTACAGCACGAAATAGTGGCGAATTTCCGAATAAGGAGTTATAGTGTAACTTAAACTATAACTATAAACTATAACTATAAAGTTTATATGTTTTTTGGGTCACTGAATCCAAATTTAACGTCAGAATGGCTCTATAATCTCAATTCCCTTAACCCTAGAGCCCCATAACCTGCGACGCTGTAACCCCTGACCGATATACTCCTAAGTCCTTAACTCTCGAGCCCTTTACCCTGCATCGGTATAACCCCCGACCCTCACACCCCAATTTCCTTAACCCTCGAGCCTTTAACCTGTGAAGCTATAACCCCCGGCCCTATCGAGGGTTAAAGAAATTCGGGTTTGGTGAACGGGGAATACCGCTGGGTCAATGGAACAACGATAGACGTCATTTCTGCGGTATAAGAAGGTAGAAGAATTTGTGTCTGTGATAGGAAAATTACATTTTTCTGGTCTACTAACGACGAAGATAGTATCTACGTTAGCAGATATCGGATTCACTTAGGACCTACATTTCCTTACTTGAGGATAACCGTGTATGACATTGCTCAAAAACTACAAATTTTTGTGCTTCGTTCTTCATCCGTGTTAGAGATCGTGTTTGAGCGGCAGGCTAACGGAGAAGTCACTGGAATTTAATACTTTCTATTATTTTTCATATAACACTGCGTGCAGTACTTTTACTGATCTTTATTATTACTTTGTCTTCTATAAATTTAATTATATTTACCCATTTCGTTATTAGAATAAGTTTATAATATTACTCGTGATTTCCAATTAACTTATAAGTTATTAAAGATGTCGGCATGTAGAATTCCATACAAAGGAAAAATCGATTCCTTTTATAATATCTGCGGTAAATTTGAGGTAGCTCGACTTCGTCGATCAATCACTGATATCATTAAAGATCAGTTTGAAGAATGTTACGAGACACCTATGAAGAATTTAGACAAACCATGGGTTCCTAAATATATTTGTGAAGACTGTCGCCGAAGTTTGAAAAACTGGAATCAAACTAAAACCGAAGTTGTTCTCCAACCAACAATATGGCGTGAACCTAAAAATCACCATGATGACTGCTACTTTTGTAAATGTGATACTTTAGGTTTTAATCATAATAATAAAGCTTCTCTCCTTTATTCGAACGTTTCTAGTGTAACAGCAGCTCAGTATGAAAAAATAGAAAGAAAAAAAAATTCTGATTCTGAGCCAAAAAAACTTCAACCAATAGAAGTTTCGGTAACAGACAAAAGCAGCAGTAGTGATGAAGAAGATTTTTCTGACTCAGAAAAGCCCAAACTTTTCGACCAAAATTCTTTGGATGATCTGATCCGTGATTTGAATCATCCGAAAGATTCTTCAGAACTCTTAGCTTCAAGACTAAAAGAAAGAAATTTTTTATTACCTGAGACAAAAGTTTCTATTTACAGGAAGAGAGATATTAAATTTCGGTCATATTTTACTTGCGTGGATAACCTTGTTTACTGCAACGATATAAAGCATCTCATCAGTTTATATGGAGTGCAAGGAGGTTATAATCCAGAGAACTGGCGACTCTTCATGGATGCATATGTACAAAGTCTTAAGGCAGTACTTCTGCACAATGGGAATGAGTATGCAGCTATTCCCATTGCTCATTCCACTGTGATGAAAGAGTCTCACGATAACTTTCGATTCCTTCTTGAGAAAATCAATTACAATGAACACAAATGGCTCGTTTGTGGCGATTTCAAGATGATCAATATATTAATTGGCTTGCAATCTGGAAATACGAAGCACCCCTGTTGTTTGTGTCTCTGGGACAGTCGTGCACGAGAAGAACATTGGGTTCGGAAAGAATGGACGAAAAGAATCGGAATGGTTGTTGGATCACACAATGTCGTCCATGAGAACCTTGTTGATACTAAACATATCTTGTTACCTCCACTCCATATAAAACTAGGCTTGATGAAGCAATTCGTCAAGGTACTAGATAAGGAAGGCGAATGTTACAAGTATCTTCAGGGCAAATTTCCTAAATTGTCTGAAGCGGAAATTAAGGAAAACATATTTGTAGGGCTAGACATTCGAGCACTTATGAAAGATGATGAATTCCTCTTGACAATGACGACTAATGAGGGAAATGCTTGAATAAGTTTCAAAAGTGTCACCGAGAATTTTCTCGGAAACCACCGGGACCCTAAATACAAAACTATTGTGTCGACAATGCTACAGAATTTTCAAAAATTAGGGTGTTTGATGAGCCTGAAAATACACTTTTTGTTTTCACATTTGGAATACTTTCCGGACAATGTTGGGGCGTTCAGTTAAGAAATGGGTGAAAGATTTCATCAAGATTTCAGAAACAAAGAGGAACATTATCAAGGTAGATGGAATGAGAGCACGATGGCTGACTATTGCTGGGCTCTACACCGACTCGATACATTGACAGATCATCATAGACGCAAATCTCTTAAACGTTCATTTCAAGATAAACGACAGCGTTTTCATAAAAAAAAGAAGTGAAAAACTGTAGGGTTGCAGATATTCAGATGCAACACTCACAAACTGAATAAATGAGATTTAAAACGCGTAATTGAAAGCTGCGTAGAATACAAGGCTTGGATATTGAAGGGATTGAAATGTAGAGACATACGGTTATACGATAGTAGCTTGAAATGCTGATTGAGGAAATTCTGGCAAAGGAGTCTGATGTTGCAGACTTGCAGGGCTCGGGGGTTGAATATAATTTGGAGGCTTGAGGTATTCTGCGTAGCAAATTTCGGTATGAGGGTTGGGGGTTATAGCGTCGCTGTAATAGGACTCGAGGATTGAGGAAATTGGGGTGTGAGGGTCGGGGGTTATAGCTTCGCAGGTTCAAGGCTCGAGGGTTGAGGAAATTGGGGTATGAGGGTCGGGGGTTATACCGCAGCAGGTTAAAGGCTCGAGGGTTAAGGAAATTGGGGTGTGAGGGTCGGGGGTTATACTGCAGCAGGTTAAAGGGCTCAGAAGTTAAGGACTTTAGAGTAAATCGGTTAGGGGTTACAGCGTCGCAGGTTATGGGGCTCTAGGGTTAAGGGAATTGAGATTATAGAGTTATTCTGACGTTAAATTTGGATTCAGTGACCCAAAAAACATATAATTACACTATAACTCCTTATTCGGAAATTCGCCACTATTTCGTGCTGTAACGAAATCGCTAAATCACTCAAATTCAATCTACGATATGTCGATGGAAAAACAAGATTTTTTAAATCTGAAAAAAGGGTTTTGAAGGGTAAGAGTAGTTCTTTGAGATAGCATTACTCGTTTTTTAAAATAAAATTGGCTTACGACGTAATCCTCCGCGACATATAGTGAAAAATCGTGTTTTTTGAACTTTTAGGTTAGGATTTCTCGAAAACCTAGGGTGATGGAGCAATTCTGAGGTCAGATTCGGTTTCAGCGCACCAAAAACCTTTGGGAACCTACTGTCTGGTTTCTGGGTTTTTTTCCTTGTCGGCTTGTGTTATCATCAAAAATTGAAAAATAAATTTTCATCTAGGAAATGATAAAATAAAATTGACGTGTTTCGAGGTTTTTTCATTTTTATGTATTTCGAGGGTGAACTACCCCTAAACTCTATTAATACTATATGAATAGTTGCCGATCACCAATTTTGCTGATTTTTCATATGCTATGACGTTTAAAAGTAGGCTAGACAATGACACTTAATCTGTAGGAAAATAAATGTAAGGGCTGAAGACCACCCTCAAAAACTACCCCTAAATTACTATTACAGCAATATCTTCGGTTTATGTCAATTTTTCGATAACAATAAATTTGAAAAATTCGTTATAAAAAGTGAATATAACTTTATAGGTTTTGTCTCTGGGGGTTGCAACCTATACGATGTAAAGGGAAAGAACAACCTTTTTGATTGCATTTTTCGCGTAAAAAATCACGAAATTACTATAACAATTAAAAAATAAATTTTCATCTAGAAATTGATAAAATAATATTGAACAGTTTCGGGGTTTTTCGTTATTTAATATTTCGAGGATGAACCACCCCTAAACCCTACTATTGCTATATGAATATTTGCCAATTACCAATTTCGCTGAATTTTCATTTGCTATGACGCTTAAAAATTTATGAAAGAATTAACCTGTTGTTGTGCTATAAAAGAAATTTGGGGTCTGGAAACCACCCTCAAAAGCCGCCCTCAAAGTCCTGTTACAGCAATATCTTTGGTATTTATGACTATTTCTCGACAAAAAAAATTTGAAAAAATCTATATTAAAGAGAAACGTAACCATAAAGATTGCCAGCCCTAAGTAGTACAGGGATGAAACTGCATTTAGATTATATATTTTTACCGTCCAAATTCAAAAAGGGATCATAAAAATATTAAAAAACGATCTATCTTGTGAAAAATAATACGAATAAATCTAAAGCGTTAAATCTAAACACCCGGTGATTAACTCCATACGGATACCCCCTAATCAACTTCCTGATTAACCGCCTGATTAGTCCCACTTGCATACCACCTGATCAACCTCACCCTTTGATTAACCTCACTCGCATACTCGTTGATCAACCCTGATCAATCACACTCGTGTACCCCCTGATTAACCTCATTCCGTCATCAATCCCACTTACATATCCCCTGATTAATCCCAATCGCATACATTCTGATCAACCTCACCTCCTGATTATCCTCACTCGCATACAACATGATCAAGCCCACTCGCATAACCCCTGATAAACCTCACATGCATACCCCGTGATCGACCTCACCCACTGATCAATCCCACTCGCATACTCTCCAATCCACCTCACCCCGTTTTCAACTTCACTCGTATACTCCGTGATCAACCTCAGCTCCTGATCAATCCCATTTGCATACCCTCTGATCAACCTTATCCCCTGATTAACCCTGCTCGCATACTGCCCGATTAACCCCACTCGCATACCCCTGAACACTCTCTCTTAACTTCACTCGCTTACCCCCTGAATACCCCTGATCAACTCCACTCGCGTAGCCGCTGATTAACCACACGGGGAATCTTCGATCGTCTCGATAAAGAGAAATGTATTCCTAATCTGTAGAGTGGATTTTGAAGTAGGAGTACTACTTAATGGTGTATGATCCGTGCGTTGAAATAAAATTTATTCACGATATCACATAACTTTGAATATAGGTTAAAATCTAGCTTAAAGGCTTTAGCACGTTTACGTTAGGATATCTCGAAAGTGTGATGTGATGGCTCAATTCTGAGGATGGATTCAAATTTTTCACATAAAATTGCTTCAGAAATTACTTCCAGTCTTACTAGAATATCCATAATCCTGTGTTTTACTGTTCATGTAGTTCTAACTGCAAAACTTGTTTTGTTCGCTCAAGATACGTATGTTATCGTATTCTGTCGGCCTATTTTACTGAATAGGAAGAAACTGTTATGATAGAATTGCAATCTTGGTTTGCTTTGTTAACCACAATCAAATCGAATTTTAATGTTTGTTCACCACGTTAACCGTAATGATATGCGGCACGTATATACAGGGTGTCCCATTTTAAAGGAACCACCCCGAAATTTTCGACGGATGGCGTTATACAAAAAAATTGTTCAGACAACAGTTGTTTGGGACAATGGGGGCAACCTTTCTGTGAAATCCGATTTGACCTTGAGATTTATTTTCAAGGTCATTTGAAGGTCAAAGTCATTTTTTGAATAGGAACCCATATTTTTGATCCTGGATTCGGAAAGAGCGGAAAATTTTACGTTTAGATAACGTATTATGTGTGGGGTTCGGTTAACCCCCCCTCGCCTAAGGTGATGTAGGGGTCAAATTTATGATTTTCTTCATCTATGCACAGGGATGATCGGGCAAGGGTAAGGTTAATTGTAATAACCCAATAACTCCAATACCCAATAACTCGATAACCCCAATATAACCTGATAACCCCAATAATTCAATAACCCCAATATCCCAAAAAAATTATAGGGTCAAACAACAGTGACCTTGAGCTTAAACTTCAGGTTGATTTTCAAAGTCGACTTCATGTATTCAAAGCCTTCATCAGAATTGTCATTTTCCATTTTGTGGGATAACATGTTATTTCCATTCTTTTTTCTGGTGTGATTCCGGACAAGCCTACAAAGTTTCAACTAAATTGTTTAATAACACTTTTTTAGTATTGTTTATGACAATAGTGACTCGCGAACAGTCCTTCTCAGGATAGTTCAAGTGTAATTTTCTTAGCCGACTTAAAAGGAGGGAATATGCCGGATTATTCGAGAAACGAAATTGTTGATATTCTATTGTCTCTCGGGGTATGTCAAGGCTGATATCGTGCTGCGGCAAGGTATTACCGCCAAAATTACCCAGGGAGGCTTCACTACCCGAACCACGTGAGAATCCGAATCATCGAGCAAAGAGAGAGACGTCGACCCCGAATACGCAGAAATCGTCGTCGCATTATGATGCCGAACAACGATGATCCACGAATTCTCGTCGTTTTGGCAATGGTTGATTTGGATCATCATATCTCGTTGCGTGAAATTCAGAGACGTACTGGAATCCCAAGATCAACAGCCGCTAGATTTTTGCGGCTGTACAGATTTCATCCGTATCACATAATTGACTCAAGCTTTGATGCCAGATGATCTCCGCCGCAGACTCGAATTCTGCAATTGGGCACAAGCAAAGATTCGTGGAGATCCTGAATTTTTCAGATACGTCATGTTTTCGGACGAAGCTACATTTCATGGTAATGGGCAACTCAATCGCCATAATAGTCATTATTGGTCTATCCAGAACCCTCATTGAGTACGTCATGTTGATAATCAGCATAGATGGAGCCTCGTAGTTTGGTGCGGTATAATAAATGGTTATCTGATAGGACCTTATTTTTTCGATGGGAATGTCAACGGCGCAGCATATCTTGATTTCCTGCAGAATGAATTACCAGAATTATTGGAAGATGTGGACTTGGAAACCAGAAGACGATTATGGCTTCAACAGGATGGTGCACCGTGTCATCGCTCACTAATGGTTCGTCACTTCTTGAACCAACGATACCGAAGACGATGGATTGGCATTGGTAGTGACATTGCAATGCAAATGCAACGCATCATACAAGCTTGCAGAGCTATTCCGCGTCACGTTTTGATGTCCACAGTTGAAAATTCTGAACGCAGAATTCAACACTGCATAAATTTGAACGGGGGTATTTTTGAACATCTTATGAAATAAATGTTTGTGTTACAATCTTGACCATAACTCTATCTGTAGTCAACGTCTTGTCTTGATCGGCTGAGCATTCCCACCTTGCCTTCATTAGCTGGGTAATCAATACCTTGCCTTCACTGGCTGGGTAATCAATACCTTGTCTTCAGTGGCTGGGTAATCGATACCGTACCTTCACTGGCTGGGTAATCAATACCTTGCCTTCATTGGCTGGGTAATCAATACCTTGCCTTCACTGGCTGGGTAATCAATACCGTGCCTTCATTGGCTGGGTAATCAATACCTTGCCTTCACTGGCTGGGTAATCAATACCTTGTCTTCAGTGGCTGGTTAATCGATACCTTGCCTTCATTGGCTGGGTAATCGATACCTTACCTTCATTGGCTGGGTAATCAATGGGCGATTCCAATACTTTTTTAACTTTAGCTGAAGTTGGGGGTCAACCGATCGTGGCGGCGATTTTTTCTAGGGTAGGGTATGATAAACGAGGCCTTTTGCCGCCCGCAGAATTTTTTTTAAGGCCTTATATATGTATATATATTTTTTCAAAGGGCCAAGAAATGGCCTTTTTTGGCCTATTTTTGAAAAATCATAGCTCCGCGAGTTTTTAATTTTTTTTGACGTGCGACATCTTACTGAATCCGTCTACTCTTGTTTTTTAAAAAAAAATAGTCCAATATCAAATATACATATATATACTTTGTTCCCATGAGGCATCGAAGTGGATGTGAGGCCGATTTCATGGTCATCTTTGAAGCCATATAACTTTGTCAATTTTCAATATTTTTGAACGGAGTTTTCGGTATTCTCTTCTTCTTTTCAAGAGCTTTAATTTGAGATTCCGCCTGTCTCATTCAATGCATTAGAACCGGAGTTATATTGCTTCAAATATGGTGGTTTTGTTGAAATTTTCGAAATTTTGAAATTTCGAAATTTTCATACTTCAATTATTAAAAAGGAACCAAAAACAACATTACAAAAATTTCAGGAAGTTTTGTATTCGGTGTAAGCTATCTAAAAATGTATACAAGTAGGAAAAAAAAGAAAAGAGTTTTTTTTAAAATCTTTTTGAAAATTTCCACTTTTGAAAATATCGCCATCTTTGAAGCAATATTACTCCGGTTCTAGTACATCAAATAAGGTGGGATCTCAAATTAAAGCTGTTGAAAAGTAGAAGAGAATCCCGAAAACTCCGTTCAAAAATATTGAAAATTGACTAAGTTATATGGCTTCAAAGATGACCATGAAATCGGCCTCATATCTACTTCGATACCTCATGGGAACAAAGTGTATATATGTATATTTGATTATTTGGACTATTTTTTTTTAAAGAACAAGAGTAGACGGATTCAGTAAGATGTCGCACGTCAAAAAAAATTAAAAACTCGCGGAGCTATGATTTTTCAAAAATAGGCCGAAAAAGGCCTTTTTTTGGCCCTTTGAAAAAATATATATACATATATAAGGCCTTAAAAAAAATTCTGCGGGCGGCAAAAGGCCTCGTTTATCATACCCTACCCTAGAAAAAATCGCCGCCACGATCGGCTGACCCCCAACTTCAGCTAAAGTTAAAAAAGTATTGGAATCACCCATATATATATATATATATATATATATATATATATATATATATATATCGTATTATGTCAATATATTTAAATTGGTTAGTAATACAATTTTGTTAACATCGTATAATTTTTTTGAATATCAATATTGTGTGATAATGACAATCGAAATTCACAATGTCATGCAAAGTTTATTAAAAACATTCTATGTAACTGAAATAGTGGAAAATATACTAAAATTGATCGACGCAGAGAAATAGCTACACGATTATATCGAAGATGTATTGAAAAAAAGTATTGAAGGTAATTATTCAGGCGTTGAGTATGAAACAAGTGACAATCTATGTTTCCTAGATGATGATTTTGATATCAATCCAGAAGTGATTGACGATGGTTTTGAGGAAATACATGCTGAAGATTATGCTGCGCTGCCTAATTGCATTATAACTAATACAACAGTCGATGATGGATATAAAAGAAAAGCTGTTGAATACTAGGAAAATGGAAAAAAATGAAATTATCTTTAAGTTCCGTTCAAAGTAAGTATAAATTAGTCGCGTCAGAACGTTAGTTGAGAATATGAAATCAACAAATTCCCGCAGGCAGAACTGGAAGAGACAATTTGTTTAAAATTTCAGAGTATTCAGAGTACTTTACATAAAATTAAAGATGCTTTAAACCATAAGTTAACAGTTTATAACTTAGATCTTAAAAGATGAGCTTTAGAAAAGAAGCATGAATTGAATGTGCCTTGATCAATCACTTCATGGGTGGAGTCGATGTGCACGATGAGTACTATAATAAATTATTGCCAAGTATTCGTTCAAAGATATGGACATGGGTGGTTTTCGTTAGACTTATCCAAGTAGTAATTACAAATGCAGTTGTAATATCTAATGCTGTTGATGATAGTCGAAAGAAAGTTGGAACTAAAGAATTCACAATATTAATAGTTAAAAGTTACATTCATGATGCTAAAAAAATCAGAAAAAACATACAACACTTCGAAAAAATAACCAAAAAAAGTGTTCCACTTCTCAATGAGAACATAGATGGACTGTGAAAACTGCAATTCATTTTTTTGCGATACATGTATGAAAAAAAACATTCGAATGTCTGAATACAGTGAAAGACAAGAGGACTTACTAAAAAAAGCACCCTGTACAGTGAGAGGCAAGGGAACTCACTATAAACAAGCACCCCGAAGGAGACAAAATTTTACCACGTCCATGCCATTGTTTTTAGGTTGCGTTAAGAGTAAAATCTCAATAGAAACTGAAAGTAGGCATATTTTATAGGCATTTAGATCATTTTCTGTATTTAGAGCCTCTTGGAGAAAGAGAATGCCGTACGTTTGAACCCCAAATTGTATTGCGACGTTTCAAAAGTTGAAACGTCGCAATTTGCACAAGTTTGATAATTTTTTTCTCAGAAACTATAGGCTTAGGAAAAAAATTTATAAGAACAAAAAAGTCTTAGAGTTAGTCAAAGAATACTCTTTAATTTTTTCATATTTTTTTGAGAAATTTTAGGAAATTTCAAATTTGTAGTTATTTGAAAAATCAAAAATTGTCTCCAAAAACTCTTAATAAATTTTGAGAGTATTCCTTGACGAATTATAAGATATTTTTGTTCTATAAAACTTTTTCCTAAACCTCATTGTTTTGGAAACAAAAATAGAAACGAGTATTTTCTTTTTTAAATTTCTGTATTTTATCCGCCATTTTAAAAAAAAAGTTCAAATATAAAAATTTTTTGTTAAAGTTCAACTATTTTGTGCACCCATGGTTGAAGAAATATATCGATTTTGATGCGTTTAGAGGTAGAAAAAATTTCGTAAAAAAAATACTCTAACTTTTCACAATTTTTTTATAAAAAAATCGAGATATTTTTTTTGTAAATACAAATTTTCGATTTTGAGACCGGATTTGGACTTAGCACGCCTAAATACATAAGGAACGATACGTCAGATCAAATTTTTGTTCGGTTTTACGAATGAATTTTGCGATCAAAAACATGCTCAGAAAATGACGTTTTTCGTCGTTAAAGGGTTAAAACATATGTAACACGTACGTTAATAATTCAAGCCCGAATAGCGTTGCGTCACAAATTATTTAAGGGGAAAGGCTCGGAAGGCGCATTCGCTTCGTCGCGAAAATTTAACGAGGGCTATGTCGTCCGGTAATATAGATAATCGCAAGTTAATCAATTACAAGAGAGACAGGTTCGAACAGAATAAACTCATCAATTCGAATATTTTACTCTTTATTACAACAATACTATACATTCGGCTTTTGACGTGTGCGTCGGCCGAGTCCGGGCTAAGTTCGTTCCGTGCAAATTAACGCACAGGAAACAGAACGTCACCTTACAATTTGTCCCGCGAATTCCGCGAGGGCGATGCGAATTCACGCATCTAACCACTCGTCCGCGTCCGGCTTATATGATGCTCGGAGAGAGAGAAATCGAGGCGCGCACCGATAAACCAAAAAGGGTACCTGACCTTGAGAGGGAGCGCTGCTGCGGAAGTCCACGTCCTCTGAGTAAGCGATGTAGTTCTCGAAAGGCAGGATTCTCGATGCAGCCGGTCTTCCTTCTTGCTGATGGTCGCTATATGGTACTCAACCGCACAAACACTCGTTATGGTCGCGAAGCTTGACTAGCTGGCAATTAATTGCCGGTCAAAACTCTACTGCCCGCGATCTCGCGCCTTCCGCGCTTTCTTACGCGCCCCTCCCTATAGGTACTCAAAACGGCCGAGCGCCGCCGGCTACGCACACATGTGCGGCTCATGCCGGCGACACTATTTCTCTCTCTCCTCCTCTGCTCCCCGCTCACGCCTATCCCTCTAACGCCAGGCATCTCCGCCGATCAGGAATCAGACCTGTAACAAAGCCACATCGTGCGTCGATACTCGGTTTTACTCAACCAAGACCGATGTGGCAGCGGCTCAGGGGAAGGCACGCGGAAGAGAGAGAGAGAGAGGCGAACAGGGCGATCGAATCCAACGATCGATTCGCCCGTCACACATAAAGTATCATAAGTGTCGATGAATACTTCATTATTAATCGCTTCTTTCATTATATCAATGAAATATCGTGCAAAAGATGTTTCTGAATCAGTCACAATAGACTGTATGTCATACGTTGGATGGTCAAAGGCAAAATTTAACCATTTTAGAATGTTTTTCGGATTTAAAGTTATTTTACTGTAGTTAATTGACAAACAAGATTATACAATACACCATTTTTCGCCAAATACTTAACTACATTACAAATTAAAATTATACTGACATTAAAAAGTGTTATTGAACATTTATTGAGTCAACATTTCATAGTTGTGGTAATACAGAATAAAATAATTAATTTATGAATTAATTTAGAAAGAATCCTAAAATTTTAATATATTTTAATTCTCAAATTGGTGCAAGAAATAATTCTTAATTATTTCTAAATTAATTCATGAAATAAATGTATAATGGTTGAATAGTGATGCACCTTTCGATCAGGTCGGGCGCATGAACATGAGAGGCAAGGGGACTCACGATAAGCAGATACCCCGCCTTAAGTGCAGATAGTATACTGAAATAATTATAGCATCAAATCGAAATTACATCAAATTAAATAATTAAACTCGCTGTTTCCAGAGTTATGTGGTGCAACGGTTGTCGATTCGATTAATCGATTCGTTCGCGATCGGTACACTCGCGATGCTAGAGCAAACGAATAAGAGAGAAAGAGAGGGTGCGCGAGAGTTTAAAAGTTTCAATTAAGGCTCAGCTGTAGTGTAGTACTGCCAAAATAGTTTTGCATAGTGTTTTACCGATTTTAGCCAATAGAAAGTTTACCTGGATTTTAGATACGTGTGCAAGGGTGAGCTAGGAAGCAACTACAGCAGTAGCATTGCAGTAACAGCAATTTGGAAGTGAGTGAAGCAGCGCAGCTAATACCTGAGGAGCACCAACAGTCGACTTGCTTTAATAATTACGACTGGTCACCGTAATTGCACCGCAGGGTAGGTGCACCTCCCTTTTTTATTGCGCGACAAAATACTAGCGAGAGTATTTTGTCTATCGCGATCGTTATTTTTTTGTATTCGCGCCGAGCGTTAATTTTCACGGCAAAGTTTCGAATTCTTTTTCTCTCTTCGTATTATTGTTAATTATTGTAAAACCCTATTCGCGTGCGTTAGTCTTTCGGCCCGTAAATAACTGTAGTTGATTTGAATCAAACGTTATTAATTTTATTACACCTAATATAGATGGAGTGTCACAAGTCAGGTGTCCTAAGGTGAGTTCAACTCTGTTGAAAAGAAGACAACTAAACGAAAGTATCAAACGTAAAGGCGAATACATGTATACTCATACGTGTTTAATGGAGCGGCAGTTAGCTCTGCATCGTGGGAGTTTGTACTTTAATAAATTCTCTTTGTACTAGTTAATACACCCTGTTACAGTGGATTGGATTTCTCGGGGTTTGATAGGGCTGGTCTTAGGAAGACCTTATCTTAGTTGAAGGATTAGAGGTAGCTGTTTAGATGAACTTGAATGGTTATATGGTATGTGGTTTAGCTGTATTAAATTTACTTGTATTAAATTCTATTATTTTATGGAAAACGGGGGACTAAACTTACTGTTCTAAGGCTTTTATATTAAGCGTATGGTAGGGATTATTAGGGGTGGTTTCCACACCTTGAAATGCGTTTCGGCCGATATAAAAACACGCATCTATTATTTTTGAATATCCGTGTTGTAAGTTTTATCCGTTTTGGTGAGTGACACTTAAGTAGTACTTGTTGGTTATACTTCGGCTACATAAATCACTAAAAATGCCATAAAAGAATTTGGAGGAAAACGTCAAGTAAATATACCACATATCTTACAAATTCCAGGAGCAATTGATGTAGCTTTGCCTTTCCTACTTCCATTATTTTCCGCTCTGAGTATCAGCTATTGTGAATTTAGATGATTAAATTGGTGGACATACTCATTGGATTGCATATAAAAAGAAAAGTGATAAGATTACGTATTTTGATAGTTTTAGTGATCTTCAGCCACCAATGGATTTATTACTTTATGTTACAAGAAAGGTACCCTATCCGAATTCGCCAATTTTAATAACTCTTGTATGTGTTATAGTACGTTATAAAAACACGAGATTCGTATTTTTTTTATCGTGGAAAAACATATTTAGTGGGTGAAAACCACCCTCAAAGTTCACCCCCAAAAATAATTTTTTTCAAATAACTTTTCTTCTACTCAATATTTTTTAATATAACTAATTTAATATAACTAATATAATCCTTATGAAAAGTAATACAAATTATGTTTGTTTTTGGGAATGACAACCTCTATTTTTAATACACAAAAAATTGGCATGAATTTTCTCAGTGAAAAAATAATTTAGTTTTGAATAGATATTTGTAGTTAGAAAGAAAATAGGAAAATAACTATCCTCCAATTTTTGAATTATCAATAAAAAATAATTTTAGAGGATAAATATACTCTTATTAATAAAAATTAGTATCTAATGAGTAGATAATGCGATGTTTTAAATAAATTTTCTAATTTATAATACTTGGTGGTCGTCGCCATACTAAAATTGTTAGAAAGAAGTGAATAATTTAATTACTATTATAATATTATTATAACTTTTTTCACCGCAAGTGGTTGAATATTAACTTTTGAGTAATTGTAATAATAATGTGTGCACCACGATAATCTGCTTGCAATTATTAAATAACGTAATGTTATTTTTATTGCGTAGATTTTTTATCAGTTTAAAATTGTTTATTTAAAGATAAATAGAAAATTAACAACGTAAATTAATTAATCAAAACCATTGAAAAGAAATAACATTAAGTTGCTTAGAAGTTATATGTAGAATATTATAGTGAGATAAAACGTTTGTGTACAAAAGAGTAGGATCTTTCAATTATCTAAAAAAATAACATTCGGAAAATAAACGTTCAAACTGAACCAAATGATGTATGTTATTAAATTCTTTAATTTTATTCACACGTTGAGAGTGAGAGTTAAGAACACTTAAGAAAATCTGATAAAAATACTATCAAATAAAAATTGTTATCTGTTCTATAAATATCATACAAGTTTTTGTAAACATACGATTTTAACATATAACGAGTGAGAACTTCCCTTGATCTGTATCTCTCTCTCCCCGGACTTGCAAATCATAATTTATATTAAATACATTTATACTTTCTCTACGTGTTTCCTTTCGACACTATGTAGAGGTAAGTGCGAGAGTCAGCAAGGCAAATCTATTGCCGTCGGCTAGACAAAGAGAGAGAATGACAGAGCGCGCTCACGCGTCCTTTTTTTTCAACGGCTTATCGATCCAATTCGGGCCCTTCCGCGCACCACCGTGGGAGATCGAATCAATCAGAGCCACACGCCTTAGCCCTAAGCATATGTTGCGTCGTAAGCTTTTGAAAAACCCTCAACAGATCTACCTGCGATTGCAGAGTACCGCGTCGTCCGCTTGTTGATAAGCAGAGGTGCTGTGCAGTGAACAATAAACGATGAGTTCTCGATATCTGCGTTGTGTGTTGGCGAACACGCCGTCTGCCTTTGCTATACTGCCGGCACCCACGACTATACTTACACGAGCCGACTTTGAGTGAGCGAATCAGCCCGCGGCGACGTGACCAGCTGTCTGTGTTCACGCATCCAATGTAAGTACTAGTTCGACCTACCCTCTTTCTGCTTGCGCTTCTCTCTCGCATTTATGATGCAATGTAAAAGCTTAGCTTGTATAAATATTGTTACTATAATATAATAATTCTTTTTCTTTATCCATGCTTGATTTTCCGTCACGCCTGTAATTTCCTATTGCACTACCGCTCGATTTCGCGTTTTCCAGTAATGATTGAACGACGCACGACTGCTTCCGCGAGTCCATCGATTGGAAAGCCGTATAAGCGGCATAGCTGCTGCTACTCGGCCGGGTTACGCATAACCACTAGCGTTGCTCACTTCGTGTTATAGCATTCTTCCCATCGCATACTATTAATCGCATTCATCATATCAATTTACTTATATCGGTGCACTCTGTCTATCAATCTACTGTTATAAACATAAAAGTTTAATTTCTATGTCTTTAATGAACGGACGTGATTCAGAGAAATGAATAATTTCTTCAATATTTTCAAATTTACATTAATAAAATAATTTATTCTTAATTTCTATTTCATCGAAAAAGTAAAAAATTTCTAATGTTATTGTTCATTCCATTAACACAGCCTATTCATGAAAGTAATTAATGCAATTGCAAGTAATTAATTGCAGTATTCACAGTATAGCCCAACTGCTTATCAAGAACATTAGTTAGCAGAAAACATAAAAGATATTTTATAAGATATTTTATAATAAACGAATTTCACGATATATAAATAATTTCAGAAGAAACGTTAGATTTCCAGGAAAAATACAAAGAATCTGATGCACAAATTATCGAGGACGATATAATGCATTATTTTTTTCCTCCTGTATAATTTCTAATTATCTAGTGTAAAGAAGTTAAAGAAGATTTATCTTGTTATAAAGAAAGAGCAATGAATCATGACGGAGTGAAAAAAGAAAAAACTCGAGTCTTAAAAATATGAAAAATAAATATATAAGCTATATTATATTAGTCAACCAAGCTGGTACACACAGAGAAAAAATTGCTCGAATTTGTCATTATGTATTACAAAATTAAAAATCTGCTTTTGACACTGCTCTTGATGTGTATGGTCAAGATTTGCATCGTTGAGCATTACACGCAAAAAAGCATCTAAAGTTTGAAGGAACTTCTGGTATAATTATGCTATTTTTCAAGTTTTTACTGCAAAAAATATCAATTTTTCAATTTTTCGCGTATTAAAAATAGAGGTTGCAACCGCCAAAAACCAAACATACCTGATTTTACTAAAAATTATTGATTAGAAGACATGTTATTTGACAAATCTATTTTTGGGAGTAAACTTTGACAGTCGATTTCACACCTTAAATATGATTTTCCGCCGATAAAGAAAATATGAATCTCTTTTTTGATTAATGTACTACATCATATACAAGAATTATTAAAACGATGAGTTTGGGTTGGGATACATTCTTTGTCAGTGCACAGTCGTTAGTGCGCTAGACAGTGGCGAGTGTACGGTGGTCGATGTTCGGTAAAAAGTGAGTGTTCGTTAAGCATGGTAATCAGAGCACGGTGGTGGATGCATGAAATATGTCAGATGATGCATATGCACGGGTCACGATTATTGGTTTGATTGGTCTAGATATCCGGTAGCCGAATTTTTACAAGAGTGTTTTCCCTTAGTTTGCCGTATCATGACGTAAAGATCACGCCTGTAGGTTATTTCAAGAAACGAAACTAGGACCATATAACTAACTTTAGGTATATGTATATGGATTCGTAGTAATAATTTCATAAGATTTGAATTACGTGCAACTGCCACTTTACAAATATTGTCGGCTATGGTCTTAGGCTCCCATTTCAGTGTAAATCGTAATTTGATCCATCCACCGTTGACAGGAATATGTAACTCGGCGAAAAACTCGTGATTGTCAGATTCTGGTCTGAAGTTGCACAGCATTAAATAAATTTAGTCGATAAGTCAAAAAACTTTTAATCGCTTCGTCCAAATTACTGTGAATGATGTGTTAAACAGGATACAAACGGCCTTCAAATCGTATGTTACTCGATCAACAGAGTGTCAGGAAAAATTTTGAAACTAAAAGGGAGTAATTTACCGTAAAAATTATCCTGAATCATTAGGTCTACTCTGTCAGATTGATAGAATTCTGGAACAAACTTATGAACTATGCGATAAAATTTAAAATAATATCGATCAGATTTCGAGCGCGCAAATCTTCATCAATTGTGACAAAACACATTTATAACTTCTAGTTCAAACTCCGAATCTACGTGTGATTGTTCAGTCGAGACATAATTTTTCATTCGACAGTTCAATTTGCTCCTCGAATCTACAACTTTTGTCTTCATGGAGAGAAACGAGTATTGATTGACGAGTATTGATGAGTATTGATATCAAGGTTGACAAATGATGCAAGTGTCGGAATAGTATTATTTAGCGCAACATCTTAAATTTCACATTAGAATGGTCATTACAACGTTTCTTGAAGTAAACCAACGTCCATTTAATTTGCTAGAATTGTACTTTTATTTGCGTCAGCAATTTAATTCTTCGAATTTTTGAGTTAGTTCATAAAATGGATTTTTTAATTATATTAAAATAATTATTTAATTATGTAGAAAAGAGTGATCACATTTTAATTTTTGAAACTAGCATACAGCTTATAAAACTGTCGGTAGAGAGCTCATTTTATTTTTAGATTAAAAAAATAGACATTATTAAAAAATTTTATTTGTTCGCATGAGATATTACGATTGTTTGTCTACAGCAAACAAACCACGAGAATTCGTAAATAAAAGTCTTGTTCTCTTCCGAACTCTCCTCTCCGCTCTGCTAGGTACCAGATCACCAAGAAGGATTATAATGAAATTCGACAGCGCAAACATAAAAGCCAAGCGTAAGTGTGTTCAAGCAAATACACCCTTACAACTTGGTAGAAATGCGCAGACGGGGAAGTCGAGCTAAAACGATGGATTCGTAGATGCTCGTTATCAGTTACATCACAATCTGTAGCTTGTATAATAATGTTTTGTTTAACGTGACATCTACTACTTGAAATAAGTTAAAACAACAATTGATATTTTTTTTTGGATCACCAAGAATTAAACTTTTTGGTTAATATTTTTTTCGATAAATACAATAAAACTGATTACAATATAACGACAAAGTGATTGTACTACAAAGTCAAGTATATTTACTTTAATTCATTCTTGCGACATTTTATTGAAGTCGATTCTATAAAAGTAATGAAACAGTCAACATTTGCATTCAGAGATTTATAAATTAAAATTATTCTTGATGACTACTGTAAAATCAACGATGGAATAATCGGAGTAAAATCACATGCTAACGATAATATGCTGGATCACGATCTTTGATAATTTATTTTCTTAAACTTATACTACCGTCCATAAAGATTTGCCATCCTCTTGCTGAAATCATCAAAACTTTAAAGTTTTATGGCTCAGTTTCTATAAGAGCTAGAAAATCCTGCGGGGTCTCATTTGAAAGGTCTTGCCAAGACCTTTCAAATGTTGTAAAACATAATTGATTTTATTTGTTTTTTGTACAACTTGTGACGTCATAAACAAATTGTTTTTTTTTTAATTTTTTCACATCAACTTCGACACAGATTTATTTATATAACGATTCTACGATGAAAAAACTGTATAAGCCATTCGATAGAGCTTTCAAAAAGCTACAAAATCCATATCTGGAATATTTTTTTACCTTTATTTTTTATGAGCTATATGGTGTTTTATACAAAAACAAAGATTTTCAAAAAATGAGCTGTATTTTTTTATTTTCAACTCTAAAGAAAAAACTCTCAGAAGAAAAAATGTAGTATTTTGCAAGAGCTATCAAATGCACCACTCAGAATTTAAAAAAAAAAATTTTTTTTTCACGTTTTTTAGAATTGAAATTTTTTTAGAAAAAAAACTGAAATTACATATATTTAATAAAATTAGTAAGTAACTAGTATTTATAACTGAATGGGCTTACAAACAATGATAACAAGATACATTTATTGAACCATAATTTATTACTTACTCAGAATAGATTAACATAATTTGGTTACAATTTTTCTACAAAATTTATTTATTACAACGTTTCAATAATAACATAACAATAATAATTTCATTTTTTATAATACTAATAACGCTTGTAATTAATATATTATCAAAATCTGAATATCAATTTCAGTTGTAAACAAAAACGAAACGATACTAATTATTTAAACGTTTTTTTCATCGAAATGTCCACTTTTGTTTGCTATAACTATTTTACAAATTCGAAGCATTTGTGCTACAAGTTTCTCTAAAGTTTCTGCACTTATTTTTTTCCACTCATTTTCTAAAATATTCCAAAGATCCTTCTGGGAAGTAGGTCCTACCTTCCTTACAGCTCTATCTAGATCATCCCACAACAGTTCGATAGGGTTAAGATCAGGAGAGTGCGGTGGCCATTCCATCACAACTAATTTTTTTTTCTTCTCCAATTGAGCAAGATAACTTTTACATAACTTTGAAGTATGCTTTGGGTCGTTATCTTGATGGAACGTAAATTTGCGACCAATTATTCTTGTTCCGGAAGATACAACATTTTTTTCAAGAATTTTTTTGTAACCTTCTTTTTTCAACTTGCCATCAATTTTAAGAAGGTCACCAACCTTAGAACCACCAAAACAACCCCATACCATTACTAAGCCGCCACCATGTTTAACCGAAGCACACATATTTTTTTCTAAATGTTTTTGCTTATTTTTTCTCCGCACAAAACATCTGCGTTTACTACCAAAAACCTCGAATTTGCTCTCATCAGACCACAAAACTTTTTTCCAATCATCAATGGTCCAAATTTTATGTTTTCTGGCCCAAGCCAATTGTTTTTTTTTATTAATCGGTTTTAGTAAAGGCTTTTTAATTGCTATTCGACCGTATAGTCCATCTTCATGAAGTTGTCTCTTTATCGTAGTAACACTAAGTTTAACATCATACGCTTTTTGAGTTTCAACAGCAAGTTCGGGTGCCGTGAGTCTTGGATTATGTGTACTTGTACTACAAATATGTTTATCAATAGCGCTCGTAGTTTTCCTAGGCCTTCCTGAAATTTTTTTGTTTTTGATATTTCCTTGAGTTATGAATTTTTTAATGTTATAATCAACTGTTCTTTTTGGAATATTCAAAATTTTGGAAATTTCAATATTACTTTTATTCACTTTATGCAAGGCTACTATCTCAGATCGCTCTTCAATGCTTAAGTTTCTTTTTTTCGTCATTTTTAATGAACAAAAAATACATGCATAATTTACTGATTAGATTGGACACATTAATATTTCACTCATTAAAGCTGATAAAAGACTGAATTTCCATACGTATTCTCTGCTATATGTATACATTCATGAAAGTCAAGTAAATCAAACCACGTAAACACTCAGTGATTATCACAGTGATTATCGGTGAGCACAATACTGTAGAAAGTAATTAAAAATGAAAACAATGCAAATTCCTCTGTTACAAACGTCGAATACAATAAATGTATCTTGTTATCATTGCTTGTAAGCCCATTCAGTTATAAATACTAGTTACTTACTAATTTTATTAAATATATGTAATTTCAGTTTTTTTTCTAGAAAAATTTCAATTCTAAAAAACGTGAGAAAAAAAATTTTTTTTTAAATTCTGAGTGGCGCATTTGATAGCTCTTGCAAAATACTACATTTTTTCTTCTGAGAGTTTTTTCTTTAGAGTTGAAAATAAAAAAAATACAGCCCATTTTTTGAAAATCTTTGTTTTTGGCATAAAACACCATATAGCTCATAAAAAATAAAGGTAAAAAAATTTTCCGGATATGGATTTTGTAGCTTTTCGAAAGCTCTATCAAATGGCTCATACAATTTTTCCATCGTAGAATCCGTTATATAAATAAATCTGTGTCGAAGTTGATGTGAAAAAATTAAAAAAAAAACAATTTGTTTATGACGTCACAAGTTGTACAAAAAACAAATAAAATCAATTATGTTTTACAACATTTGAAAGGTCTTGGCAAGACCTTTCAAATGAGACCCCGCAGGATTTTCTAGCTCTTATAGAAACTGAGCCATAAAACTCTAAAGTTTTGATGATTTCAGCAAGGGGATGGCAAATCTTTATGGACGGTAGTGTATGCGTAACTTTGATAATTTATTTTCTTAAACTTATGCCTTTGAATCACGGATACCCAAACTTATGATGTACGTTCGAAAACACGCCGAGCGCGCCTAGGAACAATGTACGACTGCATCTCTGAATATCACCTGAAATAAAATGAACATCCGACGATGACTGGCGAATACATAAATGTTTGTCTTAAGTATCTGTAGGCCCTCTCGAAAAATAATAAAAGATGGATTCGCTTCATTTTTGACTAGATTGAGTGACGAATGTATCGAGCGTTGTACCGAAATCACGAACATGAGAAAATGCGACTTCAAAAATATTCTATGCCTTTATTAATTCATAAGAAATATTGTAAATGAGCGATGCTAGATCTATAAGCTTTTATACTTAAGATTAATAATAACTTGCAATTTCTGAGCAAGTTATAAATATGAAAACGTTGATGTGCTTACGAAAGATCAAGCTGCAAGTGTGGAATGGATTAAGAGTAAATTTGTGTAATACACGGTGACACGAGTTGAATTTAACTTATCGAATGTTAAACCAAACGAAACGTTGAGTTTCTCGAAATTTATAGATGCGAAAATCAAATGGATTGAACTGCACAAACAAGCGAAGGTTGCTTTCCATAATGTGTACAATTATTCATACAATTATTTATTTCATTACATTCATTTCATTATATTTTTTTAAAAGATTATACTTAAAAGGTAAAAAGAAAAGTAAAAAGAAAACATAGATTAAAAGATACATAATTGATAGTTTTTGGGACAGGGTAGCAAAGGCACTGACGAATAAATGTGTAGATTAATCGAACAAAGAAACCTTTATTAGAATGCTTCAGCGAAGTCACGTCTTAGCAGCACGAGAGTCGGCAAGTGAGAGGCGACGCAGCGCCGCCGACTTGAGTAGGTGCGCACGCAGGCTCACGCATACGCAACACATACACGAGTCGAACTCACACGCACTTATAGCCTATACTTGTCACTCCCTCACGAGAGTGTATGTTTGCATCAAACATATAAATAAATATATATATTTTATATAAATAAAAATAAAATAAAATCTTACTCCTACAATCTTTTAAATAAAACAGTCTTCTTTTCTCTTATTCAGTTTTCTTAGGTACTAGAGGTAGTAGGCACGTGCAAATTTCATATCTATTTATAGATCAATCTTTCCTTTCGTTATGCCAAGCTGGTGCATAATTATTTCGCTGATTACTTTCATAGACGGTCTCCTCCGTATATTCTACTCTTTCCGTTACTTCCAACAAGTCACGTTCATGTGTTCCTGTAATCATTCAAAAATCAACATTAAGCATTAAGCTTGCAAGTTTCTTATGGACTAAGAACGACAAAGGCTTGGTAAATATGTCCGCTAGCTGATCCTTTGATTGGACCCATTATTAATATTTATCCATCCCTCTCTCACACATTGCTTTACGTAATTTTCTCTAATCGTACGCAGATGCCTCAACTTTATTCCCCCTTGCACTAAACCTAGCAGCATTATTATCGCAATACAATGCGACGGAACTTATTGACCTTTAAGTCAAGCTTTCTATTGAGTCTGACAATGCCGATATTTCTAAGCACGCTTCACTCATTGCTACATACTCTGCTTCACATGTCGAGAGTGAAACACTTTTCTGCTTTTTCGTTCTCCACGCTATTGGATCTCCATACAGCCTGAGTACATATCCGCAAGTGGTTAACCAGTCTCTGCTGTCACTCCAACTTGCGTCTGAATATGCATCAAACTTCTCACCCTTTCCTCTATAGGTGAGCGCGATGTCTTTAGTCGCAGCAAGGTATCTGAAAACTCTTTCAATTCTTTTCCAATCACTTTGCATCGAATTTGACTGATGCCTACTCAAAATATTGACCGCATAAGTTATATCCGGTCTCGTGGTATTTGATAAATATAATAAAGAACCCACAGCTTCGCGGTATCTAGTTGTATCTATCGTTTCATCGCTTTCTTTATCATTTTCTCTTTCGCGTCTTTCTCTATTCTGCACTTGGTTAGTTGACATGGGAGTTCTTTGTCCCTTAATGTCTTCATAACCAAAGCGTTTCAACATTTTACCGATAAACTTAGTTTGGTTCAATCGTAGAACTTTCTCCGTTATGTTTCTAATCAATTTAATTCCCAAATATTCGACCGGCTCACCGAGATCTTTCATTTTAAAACTTTTTAGCAATTTCTCCTTTATGTTGTCAAGTAAGTTTTTATCGTTACCGGCTAAAATTATGTCGTCGACATACTACTGTGGGCAAAAAGTAAGGTGAATTTTCAATTTAAACTTCGCGGGCTTAACATTTCGGGCTAGTTCTTTTTTTCTTGAGTTGGTAGGACTGCGAATGACATCTGGGACAAATTTCATGTCAATGTCATCATCAGTAATATATTTACGCTTGTGTTTACCAAACGACCAAGAGTGCATGTTTCGATTTTTACAATGTCTGATTTAATTGAGCAAAGAAGTGCCATCAAATTTTGTTTGCGGAATGAAATTTCGGCTGCGGAAACGTTGAGGATGTTGCGGAAGGCCTTTGGTGATTCTACCATGTCGCAGAAAAATGTTTATAAGTGGTACAAAGACTTCAAAGAGGGTCGAGAACGTGTTGATGACTTGGAGCGCTCCGGACGACCATCGACGTCAACAGATGACCAACACGTCAATAAAGTGAAGGAATTAGTGCTCGAAAATCGTCGGTTGACTGTTAGAGACCTTACTGATATGATCGGAATATCAGAAGGATCTGTGAAAACAATTTTGAAAGACCATTTGGGCCTACGAAAAGTCAAATCTCGTTTGGTACCGAAAACGCTCAATTTCTTGCAAAAAATTCGCCAAAAATTCGACGCATATCGTTCCGCAACCACCGTATTCGCCTGATTTGGCTCCGTGTGACTTCTGGCTATTCCCAAAACTCAAGAGACCACTCCGGGGAACGCGTTTCGAGTCGATTGAGGAGATAAGAGCTGAATCGAAGAAGGCGCTGATGGCTATACCGGAAAGGGACTATTTGGCATGTTTCGAGGATTGGAAAAAACGTTGGCATAAGTGTATTTTATCGGGAGAGGATTACTTCGAAGGGGATGACATTGATGTAGAAGAATAAATAAAGATTTTTCATTTTACAAACAAATTCACCTTACTTTTTGCCCACAGTAGTATAGAACGGCGATAACAATACTCTGTTCAATAACGAGTACGAATAAACATGGGTCATTATCATTTGTCACAAAACCGAGATCTTTCATTCTTTTCGCGAACGTCTCGTACCAATTTCTAGGACTCGTTTTCAAGCCATACAATGACTTCCACAAACGCAGAATTTTCTTTCTCTTATCATTAATCAGATCATCCATACCGTCAGGTATTTCCATGTATATTTCTTCTTTCACAGGGCTATTTAAGAACGCAGTTTTAACATCTAATTGATACATTATCAAGTCATGCTTCTTTGCATAGGCGAGTACTATTCTTATCAATGGCAGTCTTGTCACAGGCGCATACGTTTCTCTTAATTCATAGTAATTTTTATCTTGCAAACCCCTCACTACTATGCGCGCCTTTTTAAGCTCAGTTCCATCGGAGTTTAACTTTGTTTTTAATACCCATCGCGAGGTTAAGATGTTTGGTTTATTACCTTTGGTATCTTTAATCGGTCTTTCTACAATTTCGTATACTTCATTTAATCTCAACGCGTCCAATTCGATATCGATAGCTTCTTTCCATTTTTTCCAATCTCCCCTCGTCATAGCTTCGCGATACGATATTGGATCGCCATTCACTGTCGCAATCAGTGTGTATACTTCTTCATCACTTATGTCACTGATGTTTGTATTTTCCCCGGTCGCACAAAATGCGCACGGCACTTCCCTTCTAGGTTTATTTTTCAGCGGTCTGCCCCTTTTTCTTTTGGGTGGACTTTCCACTTCACTTTCCCTTTCTCCCTCATTTTCGGTTATCTCCTTTTCGATTGTTAATTCGCTCTCTGCACTATTTTCAAAATCTATCTCTGATACTCCCTCATTCGCGAATACGTCTTTATACGCTAATCTTTCAACGAACTTTACCTCTTTACTTTCTGTGAACTTTTTACTTACTGGATCATACAGTTTATAGCCGTCTCTTGTATAGCCAGCTAACACGCGTTTGTTCGCAACCGTATCGAATTTAGTATTTGCATCCTTTAGTTCATAGGCCACGCAGCCAAAACGCCTCAGTTGATTTATGTCATATCTATAATTTGGTGCTAAAATGCCTAACGGCGCTTTCATGTTTAACGTCGCATGCGGGCTTACGTTGTACGTATACACGGCTACTTCCAACGCGATATTCCACATACTTCCAGGTAAACCTGAGTCTAACAAAAGTGATTTTATCTTTCTTTGCAATGTTTGATTTATTCTTTCCGCCACACCATTGTGAGGTGGTGTGTTGGGACAAACAGTCAGCAATTCCGCATTGAATTCATTCAGAATTTCTATCGTTCTTTTACCAGTAAACTCGGTTCCTTTATCGCTCGACAAGTATCCTATCTTAACGTCTTTGCCTATTATGTTTCTAGTCGATATTATATACTCTCTTAGTTTTTCGGGCACTTCAGTTTTGTGTTTTAGCGCGTAAGCGTTTGCGTAACGCGAAAAGCTATCCGTGAAGACTACAATAAAACTGTGTCCTCCTGGAAATGTTCTAGGTTTAATTGGACCCATTACGTCAGCATGTATACGCAATAATGGTGACTCCGCTATTTCTCTAACCTTACTAAATGGTATTCTTTTCAACTTTGCCATTATACAAACTTCACATTCATTCAAGCTCTCGTCAAAATCGTTTCTGTCAAAGTTTTTGATGACCGGATATAATTTTTTCAGTTCGTTCATGTATTTAACCGACATATGTCCCAAACGCACATGCCATAGTTTAATTGTATTTAATCTACCTAGATTCTTTTCATTTAAAATTCCACTACCTGGTGTGTTTAGAGCGTTACTTTCGGTCTTATTACTTTCAACTTCACCGATCTTATCTGATTCGCTCTGTTTCTTATCTTTCTTGTTACTTTGCACAGTATCCAGACGTTTAATGATTTTTCCACTTCTCGTCGCTAGATTCAACATAATTGAATTTTTCTTAATTTTGTTATCGCGCGCGTTTGTGTCTTTACGGCTAACCTCGATTTCCCAAAATGGCCTTTTGTATAAGCCCGTTAGTACTGATTCTCTAGAGATAGGGTCATATATATTTATACGTTTATTATCTAAATAGATTTTCATTCCTTTATCCGCGAACTTTCTTAATGACAACAAGTTTCTTGACAGATCTTTTGCGTAAATTACATCATCTAACGTTATCAATTTACCGTTTTGTGACTTTAACTCTACAGTACCGCTTCCGTCGTATGATAGATTTGCCTTTTTGTTTTTATTCGCGCAATTTATTGAACCTATAGCCTTTGGATCTAGCGATTTTAATACAAGTCATGAAGTAGCAACATGATGAGTTGTTCCCGAATCACCCAAGAACTTATCTACTTGCGTTTCGTTCTCGTCATTTTCGGAATAGTCTTCCTCGTTATCTAAGGAATCCCCCTCTAATAAATAACATTTCTTTCCTTTAACAAATTTCTTTCTCTTATCTCCTTGAAAATTAGACGCGTTACGTCCCGTTCCCCTTCTTTCCTGGTTTTGGTCGTTGCGACCGCGAGCGTAGTTTCTACCGCCATTCCCTTGTTTGTTGTTTCTTTGATCATTTGTAAATCTTAGTCTCTTGCCTGAATCACCGTGGTCGTCTTCCTCGTCACGTTGCCTTTTCTGTCCAACTTGATTGTGATAAGAGGACATGTGACTCGGTGACTTACATACGTAGCACAACTTCTTATCTTTCAGAGGGCAGTCACCTTTCCAATGTCCACTCTTGTGACAATGGTGACATTCGTCCCTTGTGGCAGCAGGGTTCCGATTCTTTGCTTTTATCATACCTTAAATTAACTAATTTTTTAAACGCGATATGCTCGTCTATTCCCATTTGGGCTTGTTTTACTTTCTTGATTTCTTTCAATATTTCAACGGGACTTTCTAAATGAGCAAATTTATTGTTATATGACGCGCTTAAGTGATTTAATAATATGTCTTTGACTTTATTCTCATCGAGTTTGAGTTTCTCTTCATCAACAAAGTCGCGCTTGTCACTTTCAAAAATATAATACAATCTTCTCGATTTTAGTTCAGTGAAGAACAAGTTTTGAAAGGTTTCAAACCTAATGTCTTTATCTAGTACGTATCGTCTATTCACATTACTTTCAACTTGCGATACTTCAATGTTTACTTTACTTCCGTTATTCGATGCAGTAAGATTGCTAATTGAGCTATCCTTCGAAACTAACCTTTTAAATTCATTAAAAATCGCGCGAGATATATTATTCACTTCATTTTCCAGTCTATAACCTACGCGTCGAGAGGGACTATGTATTAGACCAGAATTGTTTACCTGTTCTGTCGGAGTCGACGAAGCCCAGGTCTGAGGTCCTTGTTGCCTAGTTTGTCTAGGGTTCTCACTTGCTCTTTCTTGCAGATTTGTGACTGTGTGATCAGTGTTTACTTGCATCGTCTCCATCACCTCACTCTCTTGTCTCTTGCTCCAATTGTCAGACATGTCGATATCAAGGTCATCCAGCGTCATGCTTTCCAAGTCCCAGCGTCCAGGGACGCCAAGATCAGGGACGATGGAAAACTCATAACTCCTTCCAGTGTTTCTCTTTGGTGGACAAACAGTTGGTCCAGAGAAACCTTTAGTCATCGTCAAATTTCGCGATTGACGCGTTCTTTCCATAGAGTCCTCGTAGATTTGAGACTCAGCTGTTCTATCGACTGTTACAAAAGCATCGCTGCTTGTTGACTGTTGAGTCTCATCTCTCAACTCATCTTGCGGGTCTTGGTTATTGCGTGGGTTGGTCTGCGTTGACATTGACCTGTTAGTGTTTCTCGGTGGAGTTGTCTGAGTTGTTGAATTTAGCGAGTCTTTTTAGTTGTTGCTTGCACTTGAACTCAAACCCTTCAAAGCATCCAGTACTTGTGTATGATTGAAGTCGAACTTGGCACTGATTGCACTGAAACGGCTGTCAGTTTCCCTCTTATTCTCTGCAACCTGCTTCTTAAGCTCCTCCACTACCTTTTCCAACTGTTTAGGTTGCTGCATAGTGGTGGTGGTCTTAGCCCTGATACAGATGCCCTTTTTCTTATGAGGGGCACTGACAGTCATTCCGTAGAATCTTCTCTGCAACCAGCCCAACTGCCCATCCGTTAGCACGTTACTTTCTGAAAAGAACACAATAACCGTTTAAGTTAGTTAGTTTTTTTTTTTTTTTTTTGTATACTCATACAGTCATAATCTTTCTTTGGTGTTGAGTTGATCAGGCTCAACACCAATGACTTTCATTCAAGACTTAACAACTTTACCAGCAAAAATTGCTGACTTGCTCTTATCGTCAACTTTCACACACTTTCATTTGTGTTTTACACACACACTTTCCTTCTGCGTGTGTTGGCCAGACACAGCATTACAAGTGCGCATAGGAATAACGCTTCAGTGATAAATAAATCACTCTGATACAGTGTAAACACGGTGTATAACTTCAGCAATTAATTCTTCTGTGCACTTTAACCTCTTTCACTGATCACATTTTATAAATGAATAAAAGCTTACCTATATCAATATGATAGCCATTTGTAAAGGCTAGGCAAAAACCGGTGTCATTTGACGTTCTTTCCACCAGATAGATTCCTTCTTGCGGGTTAGATTCGTCGAGCTTATACTTTCTCCAAAGCGTGTCTTTAATTTCTTTCATTGTTCCTGTTGAAGAAAAAGAATTAAATTCATGTATAGCCACTTCCATTGGGTGTCATATTGTACGTGTATCTCCGCTGAACCTCGTAGCGGTTCGTGTGTGTGCGCGCAAGTCTCCCTCAAGCAAGTTACAGCTTGCCGCGCGACACTTTCTCTCTCTCTCTCTCTGTTCGTAGTCGGCGTGTGCGCGCGCAAGTCTTCCTCGAACAAGTCGCTGCTTGCCGCGCGACTCTTTCTCTCTCTCTCTCACTTCACCGGAATCTCGCCATGCTCACTTCGCGCAACACGTGGTTGCACGTTTGGCAGCCATTTTTGCCGCGCTTTCCTCTCTTTCTCAATTTTTTTTATTTAAAAAAGGAAAAACGTTGAATTCTATACGATTTGCGTGACATAGAATCGTCTTACTTCCGCATATGAGAAAAGTGAATAGCTTAACACTCGCGTACGCGTTTTTATTTTAATATACGTAAAAAATCTTACCTGTATATACACAGCCTCCTCTTTCAGCGCTTTCAACCAGGCCAGCACCCTCTCCGGTGCCTTGCACATGAGGTGATGTTCCTTCCATCTTTTTCTTTTGTTTCACAGAAAAACAACCAAAACTTTCACTTTTCCTTAGCTTTTCTTATCACTTATTGCGCAGTGGAAGGGTGCTGGGCCCATAACCTGATAGTTTTTGGGACAGGGTAGCAAAGGCACTGACGAATAAATATGTAGATTAATCGAACAAAGAAACCTTTATTAGAATGCTTCAGCGAAGTCACGTCTTAGCAGCACGAGAGTCGGCAAGCGAGAGGCGACGCAGCGCCGCCGACTTGAGTAGGTGCGCACGCAGGCTCACGCATACGCAACACATACACGAGTCGAACTAATATTATAGCCTATACTTGTCAATAATTAAAAAAATAAAAAATTTTACATTATATTATTCGTCATTTAGTTTTTTCATATTTATAATTTTTGATAAATTTAGTGAGCAAGTTATGTTTTTAAAGAATGGATTAATTAAGATATTTTTTTCTTTTCATTCACAACTAATTCTGTTTTTGTTTTTTCAATGACGCTTTTCTTTACTTCGTTCAATTTTTTAGTTATCTGAGTTTTTTGTGTATTTTCTATTTCTTCCACTTCATTTCTTTTCCTTCAACGGATATTTTTGGTATCCTGATTCAACGAATTTTTACCGGTCTTTTTACCGGTTAACGAACTTTATATCCATCTGTTTCCAATTCATTTTTATCAATTATAACTAAATTTAAAGGTAGAACGATAATTTCGATAAAGTCTACAATATTTTATTTATTTGATGTACCTGCAATCTTTAATGTAAGCAATGGTGGTGAAGTCCAGTTTATTTTTTCTACAAATGTTGAATCAAATCTTTAATTGTTGCTGGTATATTTAACATCTAAACTTTATGATCTAATATTTTCTTTTTTACATTTATCGATTCTTCAGCCTCTTTTTTTAACTTTATAATATGATTTTTTCTCTTTTTTTAATTTTGAGTTTTCTTTTTCATCTATTCTTTAAAAATGTAATTGTTTTATTGTAAAATTTTATTATTAATCAGATTCCTGTTCTATTAAAAATTAAAAAATTATTTTCATTTAAAAATACTTTTAATTAAAAAAATGGATATTAATTAAACAAATAATATTGTTACTATTAGAATAATCAACTCTAATCTAATATCTGTTGGTATGTTTTTAATTTAATAAAATCTGTCTTTAATTTGTGTTATTCGTAAGTAAACCAATGTTATTTGTAACAGCTTTACAAAAAGTGGTGTAATTTCGTTTCACTATAAAAACAAAAAATTATTATTCTCTCTCACTCATATACTCGCTCTCGTTTTCTATGTTTCTATCAAATATATCTTATATACACCTATCGGCAATGAATTACGTACGAACGATTTGAATTTGACTACTCAAGTTAAAATAAATACAAGTTCCAAAGTTATAAACAAAGTTTCTATCGTTGATAATGGCTTATCAATGGTTGATCGAAAAACTAATAAAATTTCATATTTATGAATTACATTTATTTATTTGCAAAGTAAAGTTTAATGCAGTTCATGAAATGAATTTATAATATTTTACGCACAGTGGCGGGAAGTCGTTGATTCCCGCACAGATTTTTAACGTGCAGGAATATTGTGTCATCGGTCAATGCCCGGTAGCCTGCAGTAAAAATCGTAGGGAGCGTGTGGGAAATTCAATGTTACTGTACATAGTCTTTATGAAAAAATATTAAAAATGATAATTTCACAATGACTACATTAATTTTAGAAAACGAACTAACGATATACATTTATAGTTGAATTTTATCAGTTTTTTTCCATATCTTTTTCTGTAATCAGAAAAATAATAAATTTACTGGAAAAAGTTTTAGATAAAATTTGTTCTTTAATAAATTATCTATAAATAAGTCATCGAACGTTAAACTCTAAATGCATTAATTTTTTATATAAATTAAGAAAAAGTACGAAATTTTCAGTAACATTTTATTTTATATTTAATTTACGAATAACTTAATGATTTTAGAGTAGTGTTTCCACTATTTTTTTTATAGATAATTTATTAAGTGTGGCGGGAAACTTCGAGGGGTCACAACCGCGCACTCGAAGTACTTCCGCCACAAGGCCTGATTGGACCGTTTTCCCCCAACTAATAATAAGGGCGTCAGACCGCTGTTCCTAATTTACGGCCATTGTCGGGGATAGGGTCGGAAAATCGCGTCGTAGGTCTATTTGCCCACTGAACGACTGCGCAGAATGGGTAGGTTGACGTCTTCACGGTGATCTCGTCTTCCCCAGGCCGATGGTACCAACCAATTGTCGACCTTCTACGTCTTCTCGCATCCTGGAAGTGCCGGCAGCTCAGAATACAACTCCACGTCTCGGATCGGAGATTCGTTCGATTTAGCGTGTAGGTCACCTAATGCAGAGATTAGTAGGGAGATTGCTGACGGCAATGCTTCCGAGCGTGTCCGACAAATGTTACTGGTTCGAGCGCCCCGTAGTGGCCAAAGCACCGAAGCTGACGCACATTTTCGTTCGGCGCGAGAGGGGAATACCAAACGTGCGTCTAATATACAGAAGAGAAGAGAATGTGCGTCTGACCAATCACGTTAGCCGATGGGCGGGGCGAAGCAAGAGTGCGAGTTTGAGCACTCGAAGAGAATTTCGTCTCGGTAAATCTTTTCTCTTCGACCAGAATAGAGGCTTCGATTCCCACTTGATGCAATTTTTATTTTTTATACTATAGATACCATAGATAAAAATTTTTTTTCTCACATTAACTCACAATTAATTTGTATAATGACGAGATTAATAAAAAGTACAATCATAAGTTTTCTTATTATTTGCCATTTATCCCGTTTCAATTGAAATTTATAATTTCAATATAAATTCTAACTTCATTAAGTATGAAGATAGACCGACGTCTCGAGTTGGGTTCAATTCCTACTTAATGTTATGTTTTTCCTTTGGTTTTAACTTTTTTTAGATATAATTTATAAAGGTTCTTTCAGAAAATAACTCATGTCTATTTATACAGCTCTTATTAATTATCTGGGTATGAGGATGCAGTTCCTTTTGACAAGGTATTATCACACAAAAGTGTAAATTTATACTACCGACTGATCTTTTTCAGGTACATAATAGCAATGAGAAATAATATTTATTTCTTGAACGATTATAATATTTTGATTGGATAGAAAAGTGCGCGGGATTTTCCTAACTACTAAGCCCATTTATATCTATAAAAATTGAATCAACATGCTACATAGATTCAGTTTCTACTGATCTCGGAATGTTCAATTTAAAAAATTTTTTTTTATGAACAAAAACTAAAATGCGCGTAATTGTTAATAAGTTTTATTGGTCTTTCACAATCATGTGCAGTTTTTAAATAATTTTTCTACGTTAATTTTCATCGATTTTCCCCTCAGTTCCTTCATCCACACTTAGAATTTTTTTTCTTTTTTAAATATACGTGACTTTAACATTTATATATTTTCACGATAAAAATAGAATTCTATTTGCCAAAATAATGATAGAGTGCATAGCATTGCCTAATTTATTTCTTCACAAGTGGCTTGATAAAAGGCAACGTTTAAAAAAAAAGACTACTAATAAGTATTTGTGTATATATATATTGCAACGATCGCCGAGAATCGTTTTGACTCGCGTAGGTTACTGAGCGGCTGAGCGTAACAGCCGCGATCGGTTTGAGAGAGAGAGGGCGCGTAGGGGCAATGACCGGGAGGGGAGTGTTTGCTAGCCAGTATGACTGTGACATTCAGTCCGGCTGCATCATAGCGATCTAGAGAGAACAGAGTGTTTTATCCTTTTTCGAGCGCGATCCAGAGAGTACATAGAGTGCGAGTGTGGAGCGCGAGTGCGGGCACTGAGTAACGTGCGTGACCTCTACTACAGCGAGTGCAACCTAATTGCCTCCTGCCGCTGAGCAATCGCAACAGCAACAGCAGAATCGCAGCAGCAGATCAGCAACCACAGAGGCGGCAGATTCGAAGCGAATGCGTCGGATACAGTTGGCCACCGTATCCCCATCAATTCCGCGGTAGGTGCCCAGCCATATTAATCGTAATTAGCGTGCGCGGCGATATTGTTAAAAGCGTGCGAGCGATTAGTCCGCGGCGATCGCGATTTTCACTCTCTCTCTCCCCGTTAGTGTTGTCATTCGGAAGTGCGTGCGAAAGTCTCTCGGCTAATCCCCCTCTTGTATTAACTTTGAGTAAATAAAGCGGTCAGTGGTTTTTACGGAACGATCGTGTTGTTTTGTCTTCCCTTTGTCCGAGAACCGTGTTATTGTTTACATTCAATTCGAACGCGCCAGTAGCAAGGCACGAATCGTGTAGGCAACTTAAGAAGCGGCTCGCCAACCGAGTTATCAGCAGCGGTCGACGGAGCGCTGCTAAGCAAGCGCGCCAGCGCCTCCAAGCGGAGAGTTCGAGAACCCAACTTCGATCGGTAAGGGAACTCTGCGCAGGCGCACTCCCGGACAAGGTGAGTTAATGTGCTTCTAGCACATAGATAACAAGGCGTCGTTTAGCCAATCGAATAGGTATATTCAAGAGGGATTACAGGTTAAACGGCAGCCTGTTACAATATATCATTTAGAAAATGTTTCCTAATACAAATCGAACGTTTGCTCGTCCTCAAATAATCGACAGAAACTTGTAATTATTACTCTTAAAAATACGAGCTCTCTAAGTATATATTCGTATATGTTTGTTTTTTCAAGTTGGAGCCGTAATTCACTACAGTTTCGTATTCTGGTTGCGTTAAGTGTGATATAACCGTCTAATAATTATTCTAATTTCGGGAAGAAGATGGTGTTAAATATATTAATGTTTATAAAATAAACTTTTAGGCGTCTTTTACATGAATGTATTTTCATCAGACCTTATTTAGTCGAGAATACTTTTAGAAAAGATTTTCTTATCACTTTAGAGCAATCAATAAATCGTACTTAAACTTCAGAGTTGATTTTATGTCCAGAGAACACATTGGTACACGTGTTTTGACTTCAAATTTCGAACGTAGAAAGCATCTGACATTGACGTTAATATTATAAAGATCACACGTCTTTTTATAGTCAATAGCGTTTCGATAATTACTAGAATTGATACTTTCCAAATCGAGCATTTTTCTGTTAATCTGCATGCTTTAACATAATACACGCGTTAATATTAATGATTTAATAAACAAATCAATTTAATAAGCAACTTCATAAATTATAGCTTTTATAGTATACATATAAAGTTAAGCTTAATAAATTGTAGCTTTTATAGTATACATATACAGATGTTACATCCAAATAATATAAATGGGTAACGTAGATATATTAATATACTTTTGTTTATATAGAAAACTAAATAACACTATCGCATAACAGTTAACAGCCATTGCCTTATTTCACGTATACGCCACTCCTATAAATTATTTTCTCCTTTAGTTAATAATATTACTTCGATTATTTACGTAATTATGTAAAAAAACGAAAAAATTCCATTATATCCGTCTTGTAGATTTTACAAAATTAAAAGACACGTATTTTTTCTTTTTTCGATTAATAGAAAATTGACTGAGTTACGGCGTGCAAAATGTACCCACGATTATTCGGATACATACGAGTACATATGCAAATGCTGTTATCGTGACGTTACGGAAAGCTTTATCGCGCTCTTTCTCGGCCAGTTTTTGATTGATCAAATAAACAAAAAATACGTGTCTTTTATTTTTTAAACATCTACAAGACGGTGTTATGTCGCGACTACGTAGCCGTGACGTGTAGTTTTAAAATATGTCACGGTGCGCTGGAAGTGCCTTTGAATCGAAGGTGAAGAGCACATCCAATTTTATTGCATAAATAGATTCTACGGTACTTACTGAGTAACTCTCTGCAAAAATTAAAATAATTCCCAGGGCCGTTTTTATTTTTTTTTAGTTTTAAGCTTAGAAAATCAAATATTGAGACGTACACAAAAATTTGACGGAGCGTGGTCGGTGAAATAATTCGATGATGTAGAAAAAATCGTATAACATTTTATTAACTTGTAACGGAATTATTTAAGCCGACTATTCAAGGGAATATTTTGCTCGCGGCCGTCCGCACAGTATTTATCAAAAGGAGGGCTCGGGAGGCACGAATGCTCCCACGACTGAATGGCACACCGAGCGTGTGTGCCAATCGCGCACGAATTAAAGGAAAGTCGGAAAACGAACGGGTTGACGCAGTAACATATGACACATGTATATATAACAAAATTTATTAATACAACACAATAAAAGAAAATAAAAGGAAAAAAAAACACAAATTAATAAATAGACGGAGCACGCACGCTCCGTCTCACAAATCGGCCTAACACAAAATTCGTTAATCCGCTTAATCCGCTCAATCGGATTATCGGCAATCACTGCCCGATAATCCGACTAAGCCTATTCGCTCGCGAACGCACCCGCGACCTCAAACCCCGGCAACGGGGGCCGGCATCACTGCCCGACCTGCACCGTTGCACCCGCGAACACCCCCGGACATGCAAGAGAGCGAGAGAAGGAGAGGGAGAGAGAGAAAAAACCGGCACCGACTTCGCCGACGGAGACTGTAACAAAAATGGCCGCGCCCGGCCACCGGCTACTGCTCGCTACTGCTACTACCGCTGCTACTCGCTGTTGTTGCTGTTGTTGGCAACCGGCTGCTGCTACCACTAGTTGTTGCTGCTGTCGACCGTTGTTGCCAACCGGCCGCTGCTGCTCGCTGCTGCCGCTGCCGTCGGCTGTTCCCCAGCCGCTCGCCGAACGCGCGCGCGCCGGCGGTACGGGCTTCGCCGTTACCCGCGCACACCGGTGCTGGGCGGCAAGGCTTGGCTGGGCGCGACCCAGCCACTCACTCCACGCACGAGAAACAAAACCACCGATGCGCGCCCACACACCGGGTGCGCATCCACAAACAAAACGACGACGAAGTACCGCACCGCTTCCAAAACCAACGGAAAACCAACAAAATCGGCGACGAACGATAACAACGCGCGCACGCGATCGGCCAGCCCAAACGATACTGCCGATTTTCCCCCCCGGCCGCGCACGCGTCGGATGCGTGCGCAGCCCGTGCTCTCTCCATCCCGCTCGCCCTCCCGCATGACGATCCTGGCAACGGATCATCGCCTCGTCGGCCGCCTCCAGCTCCGCCAATGCCCGTTCACCGCACCTCAAACAAAGAAAATGCAGGCATGAGAGTGTATACAAACACACTCTCAGCCCGGGCGCAACGAACGGACGAGAGAGAGACAAAGGAGAAGCCGGCAAACCGAAATTCTCTGTCACAAACTGAATAATTAACATCTGCGGACTGTATGTGCACATCTATATCAAATCTATACATATATACATATGTGTGTATATTTGAAATATATACATTAAATATCCAATAACAAACTATAACAAAAAAAGAATAACGAACTATATATGTTGACTATTATATTCTTGCACCGCTTTGAGTAAATTTGCAGCATAATTTTCGTGGGATTTATTCAACTTATATTTCTTCCAAGTGTTTTCAAATCCCACGAAAATTATGCTGCAAATTTACTCAAAGCGGTGCAAGAATATAATAGTCAACATATATAGTTCGTTATTCTTTTTTTGTTATAGTTTGTTATTGGATATTTAATGTATATATTTCAAATATACACACATATGTATATATGTATAGATTTGATATAGATGTGCACATACAGTCCGCAGATGTTAATTATTCAGTTAATAAAATGTTATACGATTTTTTCTACATCATCGAATTATTTCACCGACCACGCTCCGTCAAATTTTTGTGTACGTCTCAATATTTGATTTTCTAAGCTTAAAACTAAAAAAAAATAAAAACGGCCCTGGGGATTATTTTAATTTTTGCAGAGAGTTACTCAGTAAGTACCGTAGAATCTATTTATGCAATAAAATTGGATGTGCTCTTCACCTTCGATTCAAAGGCACTTCCAGCACACCGTGATGTATGATCATTCATTTATTAGTAAATATTATAGTGACAGGAACTTATCTGGGTTATTATTTCGAGTTAAGTTGGCTATTTAGCTTTATCTTGATAAAGTATATATAAGGTCGGTCGGTAATGATGCACGAACACTTGATTTAAGTAATTATTTATTTATTCAATGACAGAAATGGTTTCTCAAAAATAACAGTAGGTGAATTATACGTTGTTCGGCTGTCGCGCGTCGCGAATCAGCCCGTAAGAACTTTAACAAATTTTAATGTTATTGAGTAGTCGCGCGTCGCGAATCAACTGCCGAATAGTCGAGTCTTCTGTTTTTATATTGACTCTTCGGCTCATATTAATGTGTTGAGTAATCAAAAAATCAAAATGTCGGGCGCCCCAAATTTTCGGACTACTCATCTTTTAATTTCGCTGAGTTTGTATTTTGTAAAAATGCCGTTCGTTGTTTATACATTATTTCGTTTTTCAATTGATTGCTGATGAAATCAAAATGAAGAAATAGTTACGTCTCGGGACGTAACACCTCCGTGGCTAGATCGTTGTATATCGGTGTGATATCAACGCAAAATAAACAGAGAGAAATGAGAGAGAGAAAAAAAAAATAAATAAATAAATAAATAAGTAAATAAATGTGCGTTACTCTTAGTTATTCGGCAATCGATTGAATACGCTTTAATTTTACCTTAATAGTACTTTTAATGTTACGCGGACAATAATACTCCGTATCACGGTATAGTAGAGCTTCATTTCAGGGTTCGATATGTATATATATAACAGATTTGTGTTCTTAACTAATGTGATTCTAATGTGAAAATTGGGATATGTTGCTTCTTTCTGGTGGAAATTTCTTTAGGAGTAGGGACGGGGGATGTGGTGTTTAAGGTCTGATTCGTGAATGGGGTTATTGCTTGTGGGTTCTCATTTTTTTGTTTGTCTATTACTATTTCATCCAATGCATATTCTTCCTCTTTTGACGGAGTTTGGTTTCTCTGTTTGAGCAGCGGTTTGTTCAGTGCCACCTGTAATTGTGTTATTGAACTAAATATGGCTCCTAGCAAGTATGCAGAAATTCCATATATAGAGTGTAGAGTATAGCCTCTGATTATTACATTGATTAGACTTTTACCGCATTGAAATATAATGGCGGTCATTATGATGGCAGAACTTATAGAACCAAATTTAGTTAGTTTGGTGATGAACTTATTCCATGTGCTTCCAGCGATGTTGGTTAATGTTTGTTCTGTCAGTATTAGGTTTGATACTAATCCTCCCTCTACACTTTCGTCGCCTCGCATACTTCTCGCGATTACGTTGAGGAGTGATGCTTTCTCCATGGGAAAGAGGATGTGATTTTGTAGTTTTTGTAGGTCTTCTTGGGAGTAGATCCCACTGGTTGCCAATGATTCTAGTTCCGTCGGTTTCCATGTTATTTTGGTGGTCGGTTTCAAGGTTAGAACTGCGTTGGTTGTTCTTCTCGGAGTTGGTGTCAAATTTATCCATTCGTTTCCTATTTTGTAGTATTGAGGAATGATTGTGTTGCAGTTTATTTCTGTTCCTGTTTTCATTAAGATGTGTGTTTTTGGTGTGAGGTAAAATGTTTCGTTTCTTGAAATGACTGGAAGTTGCGAGAAACATTTGTCTGTATGAAGTAGTTGAACTTCTGTAGGCGTACATTGTATAATATGTACGGCTTCCCCTGCCAGGCGAGCTATGTACCCGGGCTTCTCCATGATGTTGTACGCAAATTCATCTGGTGAGAGGGATGCCAGGGATAAGGAGTTATATAGGACTTTCCTTTCCAATTCACATTTTTGTTGCAATATATCTATATAGAGGCTTTTTATTTCGACCCTGAAATGCTTTTCTACATACACAAATTTGCTATTGAAGTACGTGAATAGATCATAGCTAAGTATCCCTTGCTTCGTTTGAATATCATTGTCGTACAAAATATTGAATTGGGTTCGTTCATATATAAAAAGTTTTGGATGTTCAGTTGTTATTAAGATTCTGTTGCAAAAACTCATGTTCCCTCTAGTTGACTATGCAAAGGATACTTCGTTCGTACTTATGCTAAAAATGGTTTCATGATCGGGTGAGCTTATTTTAGTGACCGTTCCCCTATACAGTATATCGTATTGATTTTTAAAACAGTCTTCGTGCGGTAGTAATGACCAAAAGGTGTAACCTCCTTCCATATCGATACAATGTTGGTCCGAAAACTTACATACTGTACCCGAATTTAATCTTAATCTATCATTATTTAATTCGACTGCTGCATAGCTTTCTAACAAGGTTATTTTTATAAGTCCCTGTACGAGAACATCGCTCCACGTACCAAATCGGTCGGCGTAGGTTGCCTCTGAACAAGTTTTACCCTTAACGTTTCCTGCTAGATCTAAACCTACACTTTTTGTCGAGTTAATCTTTAGGTCGGCTATTGTGTGTGCGTTATCATATTTAAAAATACCCGTATCATGTATAGCTTTACAGTTGTCGTGTGATATTTCGTAAATGTATTCTTGGATTGCATTTTCGGTTGGGCCTAAATGACTAAACATACCGCAATGAAAAATTTTTTGCCTTATTTCTATTTTACATTGTATGATTTTCATTGATTTGAATTCCGTTTTTTGTAATAGTTCGATAGTGGCTTGTGTGTTATTTACTTGAATTTCTTGAAAATTGCATTCCCCTGCATCCAAGAGTGAGTATGTTGTAATGGTAGGGTTCGTTGAGCCGCAATTGAAGCCAATAAGTCCTTTGCTTGTTGAAAAGAAGGTGATTATGATTAAGATAGTCATTGATTGTTGCGCCATTGTGTTTCCTGGAAATAGAATAAGATTACTATGCTTGTTTTGCTACGCTTAATTTATTGGCATGAATTGTTTTTGGTTTTCCATTGTAATTGATTACAACACTGCCTTTTTCAGTTATTTTTAATACTTCAAAAGGTCCTAAATATTTATTTTTCTCTAATTTCCCCGGTTTTGGTTCTTTCATGAACCATACTTTATCTCCAATTTTAAAATTTACTGGATTTGTAAATCGGTCATAATAATTTTTTGATTTTTGTTTTGAGATTATTAGATTTTCTCTAGCCATGTGTAATATTATATTCATGTTTTGTATTAAATTCTCTAGGTATCCATTAAAAGTTGGTAATTGTTCGGATTTTTTTAATGGTACGCTAGATGGTAATTTAGCTGGAAAAGCAAAAACTAATTCATGTGGTGTGAAATTGTGACTAGTGTGTATGCTGGTGTTGTAATTGAATTGGGCCAACTCTAGGAGTTCGTCCCAATCACATTTTTTTGATGTAAATTGTTTGATGTATTCGCAAAGCGGATGGTTAGCCCTTTCGACAGATCCATTAGATTAAGGTGAAAATGACGTTGTTTCAATTTTTTCGAAATGAAATCTTTTGGCAATTTGCTTTAACATTTTGCTTCTGAAGTTTTGTGCTCTGTCCGTTAGTACTATTTTTGGAGTTCCGAAAGTACAAATAAACCTTTTTATAAAAGCTTCGCTTACAGCTTCCGCTGTTTGGTCTTTTAATGCTACTAATGTGATAAATTTTGAAAGTTGGTCTTGAATTGAAAGTATGTACCGATTATTACTTTTTGTAATATCGAATGGCCCCATTATATCCATGGCAACTTTATCAAAAGTTTTGAAAGGTGTATCTGTTATAATCATTGGTTGTCGTGTAGGTTTACGTTTTAATTTGTTTCTTTGACATTCTATACACATGGAAATTCTTTTTTGTATGTCGTTCTTTAGGTTTTCCCAACAGTATTTATCTTTAATTCAATTGTAAGTTCGATTCACTCCCGAATGACCTCCTAATCTCGAAGAATGATATATTTCAAAAATTTTATTTCTCTGGTCTAACTCACATATATATTCAACATGATTTATACAAACAATAGTCTTGATGTTAGTTCCTATGAAAGTATCATTTATGATTTCTTCTATTTCTGACCATTGTATGTTTCTTATGTCAATATTTTTTGAAATACTCAGCATAGAGATCTTATTTTGTAATAGAAGTCTTTTCAAATTTTTGAACAATTCGGCTAAATCTTGTTTTACTGTTTCCGTCGCTGCGGCAGTGTTCAGGCACAAAATAAATATTTTTCGTTTACCGTAGTTTAATGTTTCTAAATTATTACTGGATAAATTTTTGTTTATTTTCAAATTTTTCTCTGCAAGTATGTTACTCGTATTTTTGTCTAGCCCTTCATGTTTTTCAGAGATTAAATGGATAATGTTATCATTACGAAGTTGTATGGAACTTTTGCTATAAATGACATGACCTCTATTATAATCATTATTAATGCTACTATTTTTTATACATTTTTTATCTATATTGTTGGATTTGTATGTATGTTTCTGTTTGCTCTTTTTTTGAATGCATGCGTGATTTGTAATTTGTTCCTTTTTGTCAACATTTAATGATTTTGTCTGTACTACCTCCTCTAAGTTCTCGGTTCTTTTTCTTTGTGCTCGTGTCATAACACAAATTTTTGGTTCTACCGCAATCTGCGATAAACAGTCAGCTGGACCGTTTTCTTTGCCTGGACGATAAATTATTCCAAAGTCGTAATCAACTAGTTTTAGTCGCCATTTTTGTACTCTACTATTATTATCAGCCGACTTTAATGAAAGTAAAGGTTTGTGGTCTGTTACTACCGTAAATTTATTTCCGAATAAGTATGTTCTAAATGTTTTAATAGCGAAAATTATTGCAAGAGCCTCTCTTTCATAAGTCATATAGTTTTGTTCTGTTTTGTTCAAAACCCTTGAAGCGTATGCGATGGGTCTATCGTACCCTAATTCTCCCTGGGAAAGGACCGCGCCCAAACTATGATTCGACGCGTCTGTTCTAACGATGTAAGGTTTGTTAAATTGTGGATATTGTAGGATAGGTGCTTCGCATAGTAGTTTTTTTAATTTATTTAAAGCTTCCTGTTGTTCATTGTTCCAGAAAAATTTTGTGTTTTTATGTAAGAGTATAGTTAATGGTTTTGTTACTTCTGCAAAATTTGTAATAAAACGTCTATAATAATTGCATAGCCCTAAGAACTCTCTAACGTTTTTCGTAATTGTCGGTTTTGGAAAAGCTTCAACAGCTTGTACTTTTTTTTATCTTGTTTAATCCCATATTCACTGATAATATGTCCCAAAAAGGATACTTCTGTTTTGAGCCAATCGCATTTTTGAGGTTCAAGTTTTAGGTTAGCTTCTCTTAGTTTTTGAGCTATTTCAGAAAAACGTTTATTGACCTCATCCACTGTTTCTCCAAAGATGATTATATCGTCAATAAAAACAAAGCATGTATTGGCGATTAAGTCCCCCAAAATTGTATTAAGAATTCTTTGAAATGTTCTAGGCGAGTTTACTAATCCGAATGGTAAAACGAGAAATTCAAATCTTCCTAATGGATGTATGCTAAATGCTGTTTTGAAGATATCTTTCGGGTGCATTGCTACCTGATGGAAATCGGATTTTAGATCGACAACATGATAAAATTTGGCTTTCCCGAGTTGATCAAATATTTCTATTATGTTTGGAATTAGATATGGGTCAGGAACAGTTTTTTCATTCAATTTCCTGTAGTCAATTACTAATCGCCATCTAGCTTTCCCGTCTGCTAAGCTCGTTTTCTTCACTACCCATGTTGGTGCATTGACAGCACTTTTCGATTTCCTTATTAAATTATTAGATATCAATGATTTTACTTCTTCAATAGCAATGTCCCGTAATTTGTGTGCAAGGGAAATTGTTTGACGTAAACCGGTTTGTTGTCTGTTAAATTAATTTCATGTTGTTCTATATTACATGTACCTAATCTGTCGCCATCGGCCCAAAATACATCTTCGTTTTCCTCAATAAGTTCTTTCATTATCTTATAGTTGTTTCCGACTAAATCTCTCAAATTTATTTTTTCTAATACTTTTTCCTTGTGGCTTAATTGATTTCCTTCAATTTTTTCTTGTTCCTCTCCTAAAAAATTTATGCTCCCCGCGTATACAATTTCATTTTCATTGACGTTGAAATCTATATTTTCCGTTAGTTCAATACTGTTTGGAAAGTTTTCTAAATCGAAAGATAAATATTGATATGTTTGGATTTCTTCTGAAACAGTATTTTCCGAAGGGAATTCTATTCCTATATTTTCTTTTATAACCGATATAAATTGTTTATAATCGTAATTTTCTGCATAATCATCCTTTGTGTTAGTCATTTCATCAGTACTCATTGCTACATTTATATCGGTAATCATGTGCTCTATTTTGGAAGGGTCTTTCTCTAATTCAGCTTCCAAGTTCGTTATTCCGTTGGAAGAAAAAGGTATTAGTAATGAGTTTTTACAATTTTCGATCTCGCGTTCTACTTTTAAATCTTTTGCAGTCATTGTTTCATTATTTATTTTATCCGTTATTGGTGTGCAAGGAAATGTAACAGATTCCGGGTCCTCTAGTATATTTTCTCTTTCTAGTGGATGAAATTTGTTATTTTCCTCAAAGATTTTCGATTCTTCGTAGTGTTTTTCTTTTTCGTTTTTTGTTTTATTTTCCTTATTAATGCCATGTAAAATTTTACTTAAAAATCCCTTTTGTTCTTCTGCTATCCTTGATTCCTCTTTCTTTTTGTTTTCGGTAAAAACGATTGAGTTCATTTGAGTTAACGGTATTGATACAAGTTTTATTTTCCTACTATTTATTTCCAAATAACCTTCATCTAATCTTAACTTATTTTCTTTCAGAACAGGTATTCCAAGAATGCCATCATAAGGGATTGAAAATTCTCTTGGTACAATATGAAAATCAATTAACAACCCATTAATTGTTATTTTTATCAAACCTAATGTTTGAATTGTTTTATCAGTAATACCGGATAATGAAATTTTTTCTGAGTCCAAAATAGCGTTTGATGGTATACAATCGCTTTTTATGATATTGATTTGAGCTCCGCTATCTATAAGTAAATTAAAATTAACACCCGAAAACGGATTCGGTACCTGTATGTATTGTAACAAATTTTTTAACTTCAGGAAATACATTGGCATTTTAGTTTCAATAATACTTGTAAGTTCTATATTGCCATTACATTCATTATAGAGTTTCTTTTGTTTGTCATTTCGGAGGCATACTTTATTATTTTTTTCCGTTTTGGTTTGCGACTCATATTTTCTTGTTAAATTCAATGCGTGAGTTTCATTTTGATCATCAATGTCCATTTTTCGTGTTGTCGTTATTTCGTCTCTTAATTCTGCAGCGAGTGACTTTTTATTTGTTTCCTCCGTGCACTCATGTTCGGAAAAATCTATTCGTTTCCCTGATTATTTCGTCTGAAACAAGTCGACTCTGTAAGATCGGTACGTTTACAAATTGTACAAAATTTTTCTTGGTTATTTTCTAGTGATTTTATAATTGGACATGGTTCGACTTTATGACCTGATTCCTTGCAATAAGTACAAATACTAGTGGTTTTTGCGTTTCTTTCTAAAGCTCTCAATTTCAAACAATTGTCAATTACATGATTATTCATGTGGCAATAATCACACTTAGTGTCATTATTTCTTTTCCCAAAATTATTGAATCGTGAAGGTCCGTTATCGTGATTAAAATTTCCATTTCTGCGTTTATTGTCACTAGAATTTGTATTTGAACTGATTTTATTATCGTTACTTCTATTGTTCTTACTATAGTTAACCAGGATTCTTGCCAATTCACAATTATTTGCTTCATGATCTTTTTCTTTACAGATTGTACATATTGCAAATCTACGTTCTTTCGTTTCGTCCGCGTTTGGGCAATATTTTACTGAGTGACCGATTTCATTGCAACGTCTGCATGTCACATTTGGGCAATTGCGTATCGTATGGTCGCTGCTATCGCAAACAGCGCAAAAGTTCGTTGATTTGAAAGATTTTGAACAGTTGTGCGGGGCGTGTCCGCTTTCCTTACATTTCCAACATACTTCAAATTCTATAATAAATGGGCATTGTGTAACTGTATGACCCATCACCTGACAATATTGACAATGATTTCCTTTAACTTTGTTAAATTTGCAACCGTCTATAGAATGCCCCTGAGCATTACAGAATTTACATATCAATTCGATCTTTTTATTTACAATTTCACAATTGTTTGACAGGTGATCTTTGTTCTTACAATATACACAAGCTCCTTTGTAACAAAATAAAGCTTCATGGTTATAGTCCTGACAAATTTGACAATTATATATGTGAGTAACATTTGTTGAAGCAGTAACCGAGTCTACATTACTATGAAAGGGACTAGCGATATCACCCCTCAATAATCTTTGTTTTTTTAAATTTGTTTCAATTTCAATAGCGTCCTGTAAAGCAGTGCCCAAATTAATGTGATTTCCTAATTCCAGACGAATGTCTTGTTGTAAACCTTGTTTAAAAATTTTTAACGCGTCAGCATTTAATACTGTTTCATACGTTTTGAACTCTTTGTATGTTACCTCGCAATCACCAATAGGTTTTGAAGGTTGTCGAAGAATAACATTTTACCCGTTGGCCCGGGGAAAAGACTAACACCGGCAACATTCAAAATGAAATAAATACAACTCAAATAATTTCTTTCGTTTTGATCTCAATGTAGTTATATCTTTCAAGAGTTGCTAACTGATTATTGGTGATTGCGCGGAGATAAGCTCGCTGTATTAATTTAGATATTAACCAACACAGACACGCTAACAAACAGTTAGTGCGCCTGATAGGCAGGATTATTATATTGCGCAATAGCGAGCAAAAGAGTTTTTCGGCTAGCGCAATAGTAAAATAACTTGCATGGAGCCTTTCGTTGACTAGTAGAAACTAAATTTTTGTTTATGAAACATTGAATGTAGCACTCGCACTTGCACTGTCCTTCAAGGAATTGTATAATTTATTAATAAAATTAATCGCGGCTATTATAAAACAAAGCGCGATATTGCAAATAAATAACATTGGACAGCACTCAGAAAGAAATTGAAAACTGGGTATTGTCACTCCAAGACGAGGAAATCAACGAATACCTCGAACAATTAGAGCTAAGGAAAAACGGGAGTAAGCTCTCGCGAGCAGGGCGATTGCAAAATTGGTTGTTAGGCGACTATTAAGCAGCAGATTTTGTCGAAGTTGGTTACCAAAACAGCAACCCAGCAAGAAGGGCAGCCCTACGCTCAAAGCTGATATCACTCATCTGCGCTAAGCATACAGCATCTGAAGAAAAAGGAGAGCACCCGTTAACTCAGTTGATGCAAAACGCAGAGGTTATATCGCAGGTACAAGAAACAGCGATAAATGTTGCAGATGTATTAGACAATGGGGGAAACATTAATAGTAATAAAAATATTACAATAATCAAACAATAATAAAAACAAATAATAAAAAAGCAGCTAACGATAGCAACCAGTTTCAACTTCCGCTTACGTTCGCCGTAATGATTCAGGGCCTCATTTTCTGCTCCCGAGAGAATGAGGGGAAGCTCGAGCTGCTAGTCTCGCTAAGCGACAACATACCAAGTCTAACAAAGGTGTTAGACAATATACGAGGTGTGTTCAAAAAATAACGAGAATTTTCGTTTTATGAAAAAAATATTTATTTATTCATCTACATTAATGTTGTCGCCTTCAAAGTAGTCCCCTTCGGATACAATACACTTATGCCAACGCTTTTTCCAATCCTCGAAACACTTTTCAAAATCGATCTTTGTAATAGCTTTTAGCTCTTTCAGCGATTCGCTTTTAATGTCATCTATGCTTGTAAAACGACGGCCTTTTAATGTTCTCTTTATTTTTGGAAATAGAAAAAAGTCACATGGAGCCATATCTGGCGAATATGGAGGCTGAGGTATCGTTACAGTTTCGTTTTTGGCCAAAAATTCACGAACAAGCAATGAAGTGTGAGCAGGCGCATTATCGTGGTGCAAAAGCCATGAATTGTTTTGCCACAAATCCGGGCGTTTTTTTCGGATTGCTTCACGCAAACGACGTTGAACTTGTAGGTAGTACTGCTTATTGATTGTTTGATCTTGTGGCAAGAATTCATAATGCACTATGCCATTAAAATCGAAGAACACAGTGAGCATAACCTTCACATTCGACCGCACTTGTCGAGCCTTTTTCGGTCTTGGCGATCCAGAATGCCTCCACTGGGACGATTGAGCCTTAGTTTCGACATCATATCCGTAAACCCATGTTTCGTCACCTGTTATAACACGTTTTAGTAGTTCTGCATCGTTATTGACTTCATTTAGCGACTCCTGAGCAACTTCCATTCGCCGCTGTTTTTGTTCGAAATTCAACAATTTTGGAACGAATTTTGCTGCCACACGTTTCATACCCAAAACATTCGAAAAAATTTGATGGCATGAGCCAACTGATATGCCAACATCATCAGCGACTTCTCTGATTGTGATTCGGCGATCGTTCATAACCATTTCTTTCACTTTTTTCACGTTTTCATCGGTTGTTGATGTGCTTGAGCGTCCGGGTCGTTCGTCATCTTCAACGTTTTCGTGGCCATCTTGGAAACGCTTATACCACTCATAAATCCTTGCTTTACTCATAGCAGACTCACTATATGCCTTTGTTAACATTTGACAAACTTTACTACACTTTATTTCATTTTTTACGCAAAATTGAATACAAATTCTTTGATACATTTTTTTTCACAAACGAAAATCGCCGAGCTCGAAAAATACGTCTAACGTTAGCGGCTGCCACTTAAAAAGTAAGCAATGAATATTGCTGAAAATTTTATCGTACTTCAGGGCCATGTGTACCAACATAATAAAAAAAAATTTTATACAAGCGGACTCTCCAAACCCGCGAAATTTAAAAATTCTCGTTACTTTTTGAACACACCTCGTATATAGTAATAGCAGCAATGTTAAGAGCCAGCTAGATGACTTATCCGCTAGAATAAGTATATTAGAAATTGCCGAAAATAGGAATGCACAGCAAAATGATACGAGCCATTCAAGTGATTAAGGCAACAAGAAAACGCACGTAGGAGCGTTGCGTTTCAAGATACCTTCACCTACCATGATGTCACGCGATTACCTCAAAGTACTCCTGCTGGACCCGGACAGAGGCCCATGGGGGGCCACCGGCAGGACCCCCGTTGGACGCTCCCTTTCGGAGAGGGTGGACAGCATCAACTTAATGGGGTTAATGTTGAATTGGATAACCACACGCCCAGCACGTAAATCGATAGTGAGCATGCAAACGAGTTACGTTAACGAACAATTGTAAACGAAATAGCGGTGCATTAGATTGTCGCGCACATCGTATAAGCGTAGATGCGTGGGCCAAATGCGTTGTAGATCACGTAGAAAATAAATAAGTCTGTGCATGATTGAAATGTTAATTTACTGTTGTCTTTGCTATTAGTAAGTTTGTTGACTGATACCTGTCCTTCCCCACTCCTCGGTTAGTTAACAAAAATTGATTATTTCGATCTCGCCGAGAGCATTCCGGTACGACTGCGCATCCGGTGAGACAAAGAAATTAAAACGGAATTAACAACCCGTTACAGTATTAAAATATGAAATGTTTAATTATGCATATAGTAGAACTTGAATTTTCGATATATACAGGGTGGACCATTTTAATCGAAGCACCCAGAAATCTTTTTCCAGGTAAGGATGAGTGAAACATGTTTCAGACAAAAGTTGCTGGACTCCGAGGGGGGCATAATCGGGTGACCTTGACTCTGACCTTGAGGGTCATTTTAATGGTCATCCGAAGGTCAACTTTGTGTTTTTAAATAGAAACCCCCATTTTCGACCTCGGATTCAGAAAGAGCGGGAAATTTTACGTTCAGATGACCTATTATACGTGGGGTCTGGGTGACCACCAAGGTCGCCCCCAACATCACGTAAAGTTCTATGTTTTTTTTTTCTTAATCTTTCCACCTAAGTGACCTAATATCGGTATGGTTTAGAGAAAAATGATGTAGACAAAAGTTATTGCATTTTGAGAGAGGCATCTTGTGGTGACCTTAACTTCGACCTTGAGGGTCATTTTCGAGGTCATTTAAAGGTCAACTTTCTGTTTCTCGGAATAGCCTACTTTTTTATCACGGATTCGGAAACAACAAAGAATTCGACGTTCTTGAAACATAACACATGTATTATCTAGGTGACCCTTCCTGTAAGGGTTTTTTTGTTGTAAGCTTTTTCATAAACCCGTTCGTAATTCTAACTTGAGTAACATTATTTTGAAACGACATTTATTGTAATTATTAAGATTTCTTCACAAGCTTTGTGATTCCTGATTAATTATTAATAAAAAAGATAATAAATATGATAATTTTTTCATGATAAATAAGATCAATTTGTGTACTGTACACTCTGGTGTGATTTATTTACCCTATCCAAGACACTCCCAAAACAAGTATTGTAGAAATTACTACTACTGTTACTACTAATAGAAAAGTAGAAACAAATTTGACCTTTAAATGACCTCGAAAATGACCCTCGAGGTCGAAGTTAAGGTCACCACAAGATGCCTCTCTCAAAATGCAATAACTTTTGTCTACATCATTTTTCTCTAAACCATACCGATCTTCAGTCACTTAGGTGGAAAGATTAAGAAAAAAAAAACATTGAACTTTACGTGATGTTGGGGGCGACCTTGGTGGTCACCCAGACCCCACGTATAATAGGTCATCTGAACGTAAAATTTCCCGCTCTTTCTGAATCCGAGGTCGAAAATGGGGGTTTCTATTTAAAAACACAAAGTTGACCTTCGGATGACCATTAAAATGACCCTCAAGGTCAGAGTCAAGGTCACCCGATTATGCCCCCCTCGGAGTCCAGCAACTTTTGTCTGAAACATGTTTCACTCATCCTTACCTGGAAAAAGATTTCTGGGTGCTTCGATTAAAATGGTCCACCCGGTATTGTTTGAGAAATTTCATGTTTTAATATATAATATGTAATTTTTTATTTTCATTGTTATTATTATTTTTTTTATTTTTAAATAAATATATTATTAATTCATGTAACGATTAATCAATTTCTTAAACTCTATTTTCCTTTATTTCACAAACGAATTGATTATAATTAATAAGTATGACATTTTATTTTTTTTCGAATAACCATTTATAACACATTATCAAAAATGGAAATTTATCTGTAACTTCGGAACTTATATTTATATTAACTTTAGTAATCACATTCAAAACGTTCATACCGAATTCATCCATGGTAAGTGTACGAGGTGTGATCAAAAAGTAAGGTGAATTTTTACTTTTCTCAAAAAATATTTATTTATTCATCAATTTTTATTTTATCTCCTTCAAAGTAATCCCCCTCGGATATAATGCACTTGTGCCAACGCTTTTTCCAATCCTCAAAGCATTTCAAAAAATCATTTTTTGTGATCTTGTTTAGTTCATCCTTCGATGCCGTCTTTATCTCCTCGATCGTGGCAAAACGCCGTCCTTTCATGGGCCTCTTCAGTTTTAGGAACAAGAAGAAGTCACAGGGGGCCAGATCTGGGGAATACGGTGCCTGTGGCATCGTTACTGTGTTGGTTTTAGCCAAAAATTCGCGCACAAGCAACGATGTGTGAGCAGGGGCGTTATCATGGTGCAAAAGCCAATTTTTATTTTTCCACAAATTCGGACGTTTCTGGCGGATTGCTTCGCGCAAATTGCGCATAACTTGCAGGTAATATTCCTTATTTACTGTTCTACCCTGTGGCAAGAACTCATGATGCACCACGCCCCTGCAGTCAAAGAAAACTGTAAGCAAAACCTTTACATTTGATAGAACTTGGTGTGCTTTTTTTGGTCTTGGTGATCCAGAATGCCTCCACTGGGACGATTGAGTCTTAGTCTCGACGTCATAACCGTATACCCATGTTTCGTCACCTGTTATAACCCTGTTGAGTAAATCTGGATCATCGTTGACGTCATTCAGTAGCTCTTGGGCGATGCTCATGCGACGTTTCTTTTGGTCGAAATTGAGTAATTTCGGAACAAACTTCGCTGACACACGTCTCATGTCTAAAACACTCGTCAAAATTGATTGGCACGAACCAAATGAGATGCCAATATCATCAGCAATTTCTCTAATGGTAATTCGACGATTTCCCAACACTATTTTCTTCACTTCTTCAACATTCTCATCAGTTGTTGATGTGCTGGGGCGTCCAGAACGAGGTTCGTCGTCGGTGTCTTCTCGGCCTTCTTGGAAGAGTTTATACCACTTGTAAACATTTTTTTGGCTTAAAGTAGACTCACCGTATGGCACTTTCAGCATTTCAAGTGTTTTGGAACATTTGATTCCATTTTTCACACAAAATTTAATGCAAACTCTTTGATCCATGTTTTTAGACAGCAGCAAATCGTGGAGCACGCAAAACACTTCTAACCTTGACGCCTCTCACAAACAAACCAAACATACTACAAAGCTGAAATTTGGAACGTATGTTCTAGACGAGTGTACCGACATAACCAAATAAAAACGTCGAAGATCGAACGGACGTAGCCCGCTAAATTTCAAAATTCACTTTACTTTTTGATCACACCTCGTATATACAATAACTCTTTCTCTTTTAATAATTAGAATCATGAATCTACATATCTTTATTTTTGTTAATATGATAAAATAAAACTGATAAAAAATACTGATAAAACAACACAAAAATTACTGTGACGTAGTAAAGTTTATATAAGATGAACAAACACAAAGTTAATGTGGTACAGATAAATTACTTTCAGCAGAATACTGAATACAAATAACTCGAGCGAATTGATCTTCGTAGAACAAGTCTTCAAATGAAGAATATTAATTTTAGTCTTGCGTAAAAGTGTAGCCAGATGCTGTCAGTTGCTTCTTCTTGAAACAAAAAACTTCCTCCTGATGAATAAAAATACTAGACATCCTTCTCAACCAATGAAAATTTTACTACTTCGAAAGAACCGTCCTCCTTTGATACATTCTTTTTTTTACATTTTCAGTCAACTCTAAATAACAAGTAAATCTAAGTAAGTAGAAAAAGATTTACGATACGTTAATTTTATCTCCAAATACTAAGAATGATTAAAAACAATCGACTCTAAGATTTTATTAGAAATCATACTTGTTGTAAAAGTATTTCTATGTACCTATTAGAATAGACCTTCCTAAACATATTTAAGATAAGAAAGATATCTATATCGATGTACTAATAACAGAAAAAAAAGATAATTTATGATGCACTCCCAAACACACATTATGAATTTGTAATGGAATAAACATGTTGGTATAAAAAGATTTTTTCTACGCAAAACGGAAGACGATTTTGAGCAAATAGTCGTATTGCATTTACGTAAAAAAGGAAACGCTATCGTTAAACAAAATGTATTCCCTCTAACTCACTGGTAGTATTAGCTTTATAGATTGAATATGACCGAAGATGAGATTATTGATTCTTATAAAATTCTTATAAAATCGTGTAAAGTTCAAATGCAAGTAGTAGAAGTTGAAAACGATATCATATTGATACAGACGAATTTCACCAGTAAGCTTATCAGATGTTGATGGATTAGATCACGATTACAAATCAAGAATTGTTCAAATTAATTTCGGAAAGTTATATCAATAATACATATAAAACGCTGGCTAAAAGCTTTATGTAGCGGTAGAGCTCATAAGGAAAAAATTGATAAAATTAGTTTGTTTGTGTTTGAAAATTTCAAAATTGCTTTTGATATTGTAAATATTATTTATGATCTAGATTTACAAAAATGGTTTTACAAGCTTAAAAAGATATTAGATATGAAGATTTTCATTTTAAAGCATCAAAGCATTGAATAAGAGATTTTACAAGAACCCAAAGAGCTATTGGAAGCGAAATTAATAAATTATTTACTAAAAAAATAGTATATGAAATAAGCTAATTATTATCGAATTTATTATTGAAGTAAAAATGTCATTCTACAAAAGAATATTGAAATTTTTTTAAATTCTGATCAAAATTGATTTTAACAAGAAATACATATGCATTATTAGTTGAAAGAGGAAAATAAGTAAGATGTTTAATACAATTTGCCGGTTCTACAACCCACAGCTATATAATCCAACTAACGATAACCTATGATATTCGATTTATTTTCTATCCTTTAATTGTTATCAAATAAAAAATTAGAGAATTCGGACCAGGCAAACCAGTTTAAAGAGTAGTTTAAATAAGTGCCGCTACCGAGAAGCAAACAAAGGCCCGGTAATGCACGTAACTGAGGGCTGATTGCTGATACTGCTGCTACTTTTTTGCATTCTCTCTACTCCAGGCGTTCCAGGTAACGTCCTCTGAAAGACGGCAATAATAATTGCATCTTTAGAAATGCCAAGCGATCAAATCTTTGCAGTCGCTCGATCTTTCAAGACTCATCTCGTAAGACTTGTTCACCAAAAACGTCAAACACTGAAACTTAGGAACAAACAATAAGGTTTTATAGTCACGCCGGCTTTTTAGTTGTTAGGCCTAACTGTACTCTCGCTCCCTTCTACTTTTTTATTCCTTGTCACTGGCTGGCACTTGCCTATACGCAACTATTAACAAATTTTTATTTATTATAATAACTAATGTTTTCTAGCACACTAGGTTTCACTATCAAGCGCAAAATTAAAAAAAACTATGTAATATCGGTTTTTTACCTGTAATTCGGTAATTGTACATTGGCACCAATTTTTTTCTGTTGAAAGCCTTTTATTCTTATTCAATCCAAAGTTACGTCCCAAGCAAGTCAAATCCACTGGACGCTGAAATGTTGCCAAAACAGTATTTTGTGTGCGACTTTCAGTCTTTCTCATGCAAACGGCTAATTGCGCGGTTCTTCGCTCTTAGCAGTTTCGATACAGATCGACCTTCAGATAAACTGTGCATGTAGGTCGATGCCATTTCCCGCGGAGAGTGAGAGATACATATAATCTTCCGCCTAATATGCGCTTTTGGCAAAAGCAGATCGCGAGAGTGGGAGAGAGACAGTCCACCTCTTTTACGATCTTGCAAGAGTTGCTGAATAGGATAAGGAACGACTCGCGAAGCTGAATGAGCAATTAGTCCATTGGCCGGTGACAATAGTTATCACGCCAGTGGGCGGGCCATTGCTGGTCTTTTCTTCGATTGCGGAGAGGACTGGACACACACTCCGCGACTTTGAGAAAACCGTGACGAGCTACGTGAAACGTTTTACTCTCTTTTAAGATTAACAGTGTAATAGTAATAAAGAAATCGATACCATCAAAAATCAGTAAAGTTACAACTCGAACCGAAACATTCTCTCGACTTATGAAGTGTGACTGGCTTTGAACGGTGCTTTAGGTACATTCCACTATTCTCGTCGACGCCAGACTGCAGTTCATGAATACAAGTTAAAGATGATAAATGGTAACCTATCACGACAGATTTTTTCTTTCGTTAATTCTGCCTAACATCGCTCACTCTAGATCAATTTTCCCAGTAAATTTCAGAGATACTCGAGATCAGAATGGGAAAGTAAATATTTTGTAAATTCCGGACGTAACACCAATATTCCCCATATTTCCACGTAATTTTCTGCGATTATAATTTATATTAATATTTTACTAATTCATCTTGGAGTATTATTCGATAATAATATGTTTAAAGTTTCTGCTTTTTGACATTCATAGAATAAGTATATATCAGATTTAGAAACTTGATAATTTTTGCTGAAATTTCGATTATAAAGCTCTTCTAAGTATGTTAAATCGAAATATTCTTTCCATTGAAATGACAAGAATAAGTTATATGTTCTGATTTCAAATTCCCCTTCTTTGAACAAATAATATTCTTATAATAAACTTTAATATTTTGAATTTATTTTATTATTCAGGGCGAAAAGAAACAAACAAACTACCATAGAACGATGTTATCTGAATTAATAAAAGGTATTATACCAGCTGGATGGAGAAGATACACCGTACCACGAGGATGTACAGTCATTCAATGGATAACAGATTTTAGTCACAGAGTATCGCAGTTACAAGAAGTTTCCAGAGTAGTTTCTCAAAGTGGAGCTAACGAAATAAAGGTAAATTCCAACAATATTATTGTTTCTTAAATTTATAAATTTTCTTCCCTTTCATTTTCAGTATACTATATTAACATTTAAGTTGATTTATTCATATCTATCACTCAATCTTATTCAGATATTATTTTGATATTTCTATATCAATGTTGTCAAATTTCGAATGCTATTACTTTTTTTTATAAAAAATAATAGCATTAAGTCAGGACGAATGAGGTTATGGTAATGATATTCGAAGAAAATATTTTATACTTATGTAATTTGTGAATTTACCATTGAAACTAAATTAAGATGATGGGACATGAATATACAGTTTAGGGTTTGTAAATTTCATGAGTCTCGTATTTTGACTATTCGAACATAACTGCCATAGCACAACTAAACTAATTCCTAGATATTGTAATGAAAGCTCCTTGATGCTTAGACTTATAATTAGAATATAAAGTATGCATCTGTATATTACACTTTATATTATCTCATATTGAAGAAATACAGACGTGATTATCTAAATTTATTCTATTCATTCAATAAGAATAACGTTTAATTAGTCTTAGGGTATGAGACTAAGGGGGAAAGAGTAAAAACTACAGATGAGAATATTAGATCAAATGATTGCAACCATTCTGTACACTTTTTTTGTCAGTCATCTTAATTACTTCTAGCACCATATAGTCACTCACAAGACACAAGACCGTAAATAAATAAAGCCAGTCGATTAAAATGTAAACATACTCGTAGTATAGATCTTAAAATGACGATTATAGATGGTAAAATGATGATCTCATGAATATATACAAAATTTTTTATTTTTTATGATATAAGGACGTTATTTGAATTAAAAGTCATTGGCTGATCTATGGCTATAATGTAGTGTGTATTGAGAAATAGGTTCTTCTTGTCGATTCCGCTGTTACTTTCTATTTTTGCTACTATTACGATACACGTGTACGAGGTGTGATCAAAAAGTAAGGTGAATTTTTACTTTTCTCAAAAAATATTTATTTATTCATCAATTTTTATTTTATCTCCTTCAAAGTAATCCCCCTCGGATATAATGCACTTGTGCCAACGCTTTTTCCAATCCTCAAAGCATTTCAAAAAATCATTTTTTGTGATCTTGTTTAGTTCATCCTTCGATGCCGTCTTTATCTCCTCGATCGTGGCAAAACGCCGTCCTTTCATGGGCCTCTTCAGTTTTAGGAACAAGAAGAAGTCACAGGGGGCCAGATCTGGGGAATACGGTGCCTGTGGCATCGTTACTGTGTTGGTTTTAGCCAAAAATTCGCGCACAAGCAACGATGTGTGAGCAGGGGCGTTATCATGGTGCAAAAGCCAATTTTTATTTTTCCACAAATTCGGACGTTTCTGGCGGATTGCTTCGCGCAAATTGCGCATAACTTGCAGGTAATATTCCTTATTTACTGTTCTACCCTGTGGCAAGAACTCATGATGCACCACGCCCCTGCAGTCAAAGAAAACTGTAAGCAAAACCTTTACATTTGATAGAACTTGGTGTGCTTTTTTTGGTCTTGGTGATCCAGAATGCCTCCACTGGGACGATTGAGTCTTAGTCTCGACGTCATAACCGTATACCCATGTTTCGTCACCTGTTATAACCCTGTTGAGTAAATCTGGATCATCGTTGACGTCATTCAGGAGCTCTTGGGCAATGCTCATGCGACGTTTCTTTTGGTCGAAATTGAGCAATTTCGGAACAAACTTCGCTGACACACGTCTCATGTCTAAAACACTCGTCAAAATTGATTGGCACGAACCAAATGAGATGCCAATATCATCAGCAATTTCTCTAATGGTAATTCGACGATTTCCCAACACTATTTTCTTCACTTCTTCAACATTCTCATCAGTTGTTGATGTGCTGGGGCGTCCAGAACGAGGTTCGTCGTCGGTGTTTTCTCGGCCTTCTTGGAAGAGTTTATACCACTTGTAAACATTTTTTTGGCTTAAAGTAGACTCACCGAATGCCACTTTCAGCATTTCAAGTGTTTTGGTTTATTTGATTCCATTTTTCACACAAAATTTAATGCAAACTCTTTGATCCATGTTTTTAGACAGCAGCAAATCGTGGAGCACGCAAAACACTTCTAACCTTGATGCCTCTCGCAAACAAACCAAACATACTACAAAGCTGAAATTTGGAACGTATGTTCTAGACGAGTGTACCAACATAACCAAATAAAAAAGTCGAAGATCGAACGGACGTAGCCCGCTAAATTTCAAAATTCACCTTACTTTTTGATCACACCGCGTATTTTGTTGCCGGGCTAACGAGAAGAAATCTTCCATAAAATCCTCATAGGGAGTGTTTCCTATAGAAAATATGGCAATTCCAATACACTAAACCTACTCATCCCCTGCCCTTCTTTAATTTACCCTTTGGACTTCTAGCACCCACCGGTACTCGTTTTCTTTATTAGTTCGGTAGGATCTATTCTTATTAGGCTGCATTTACTTAATCTAACCTCTCTTCGTTTCTTCCTTTCTTTTTTTTTCCTTCTTTTTTTCTTTGGTCCCAAAGATGGCTGCTTCTCTGATTAAGTTGACAATCAGGTCCCATCTTTCTTACATCGCTACAAGATTTTTTTTTGGTAACCTAGTCATTATAGTTCTACTGTCAGATTTATTCTCCCGCATTCGTATGCGGAGCACTCAAATAGTGTATGCTTCACATCATCCTTCTCTTTGCCGCGAAAGCGGCAATTGCAATTAGGTCTCTGCTCACTCTTGACTAGGTATATAGTTTATTTAAATCATAATATGTAATATTACCGTTTGGTAATTACAATATTAACAATACATAATAGATAAAGATCTTCAGAATTATCCCCTTAATATATCCCACCGATAAATTCATAACTAACCTGCCACTTTTGGTCACTATCACTAGTTTCCTGTCCTTCAGTTAGCTGTCTCAAATCTTTGACAGGTAATAGCGCATCCTTTTCTCTTTATCAAGGGATTGATAGATGCGCTCCCAACTAATAGAATTAAATACATTTTTAACGTCCAATGGTATAATAGTACAATATCCTTCTCAGTCAAGCAAAGCCCAAAGCGTGCTTCCATGATTCGTTGTTGCACTATCTGTAATTTGTTGTGAGTTAAAAGACCCTGACGAAAGGTATACTAATTTAGAAAGATTATCTCATTCTCTTCTCCTTAGATCAACTGCTCCATCCTGTTCAGGATTAATTGTTCGAATAGCTTTTTCATCGATTCTATACGATGTGGTCTATACAATGAGAGACAATCCACAGAGCCTGCTTCTTCCTTGAGTATCAGTACCAGCTTTGTCTTTTTCACTTAGTTAGAAAGATGCCTTTCCCTAGGCATCTATTGAAAACGCTTACAATTAGTTGTATCTGGAGATTCTTTAGTGTTATCAGTCCTAAAATCTTATTAAGAATGCCGTCCAGTCATGAACTTTTCTTGGAACTCACTCGCTGCGGTGTAAAGAGTTCTTTTGATCAGTCATTTTCTTTGCTTGGAAAGCTAGTCTAGAGTTTCTCTGTTGGAAATATGCTTCTACGATTTTCCGGAAGATTTAGCACGTTCACGTCTTGTGCCTTGCGCAATTTGTCCATCACTATCTTGTAAGATAAGTCCTATGGGAACTGAATAATTCAACGAGATCTTTCCTGCTTTTGTTCTTGCTTGACTAATCGTAGGTTTCTTCTGACTAGTTAGTAAGCTCTTTAACCTCTACCGCATTAAGTCGATTTGCTTTTCTCGCTCACTGCTTGAGGCGATACTTATTGCATTCTTTTCTTAATTCAGCTAGCTCTTCATTTCTATGATATCTTACTGACCTGTATAACATCAACACAGTGCACGTTTCTGTTACAATATGCTTAAGGATCTCTACTGCCTCTTCTGCTATCCGTCCCTTTCAGTCAACTGCTCTACTAATTCTTTACAGGAAAGTTTTTCGGTCTTTTTTTGGAAGGTACCAACTGCTTCTTATCTGCTATTTTTTTCTTGTGTGTTGTTTCCCTATAATGTTTACCAAGATGTATCGATGATCATTAAACGACTCCTTTTTTAACACTTTCCACAGTGAGATGGTACACTTCCGGTATATTCACAGTCATTTATTCTAGAAAATTACCTCTGTAATCTTGAGGCCCTCTTGTCCACGATCTAGCTCTGGAATTAAATCAGCTACCACTATGATTGATCCCTTTGTGTGTGTGTTCATGCCGCGTGTGAATGCCGCGCATTTTACGTATTTTTCAGCAAATTTTACAAGACTTGGTGAGCGGAGAACGTCAAAGAAGGACAAAGATTGATTTTATCTGCGAAGTTATATGGATCAACATCAACATGTCACCGTCGTCACAAATGTCCTGACAACTACCAGCTGCAAGCAACCATACCTTCCCAGCTGAATGTCTCGTTCCATTTCATGTAACATTGAGCTATAAACGTCACCGCTTCTGTAGTTCAGCCATAGAATTTTAACTGATCGAAAGAGCCTCATAGTTGGTTAACTACCGCTGAAGGTATTATCCGAGATCTCAACCTTTCTCACGGCTGTGTAAGCTGGATAGCCTATGTTATGGTCGTCCATTACGCCCAGCCTCGATGTGCCGTCTCTCCTCTGGATAAATTACGATGGGTAGATAGCCTATGCCATGGTCCATCTTTGCAATTTTGAGTGACCCCTTACCGATTCTACCCTTCATTTCACGTCCTCAATCGCACCTAAATGATGGCTGTATATGCTATGTACGAGGGTGGATTGATAAGTTTCTGGCCTGACCAAGAAAAACAATGTTTTTAAGAATTTTTTTTTTATTTCTCAACATAATCTCCTCCAAGGCTGATACATTTATCATAGCGGTGTTCTAGTCTAGTAATGCCATCTCTATAGACTGATTCGTCAAGCTCCTCAAAATACCCATTTATAGCTTCGATTACTTTTTTATTGTCAGCAAATCTCTTACCGCCAAGCCATTTTTTAAGGTTAGGAAACAGATAATAGTCACTCGGGGCTATGTCTGGAGAGTAGGGAGGGTGCGGCATCAATTCAAACTTCAGATCGTTGATTTTAGCCATCGCAACGATTGACTTGTGCGCTGGTGCGTTATCGTGATGAAACAAGGTTCTTTTCTTCGCCAGATGAGGTCGTTTAATTTTCACCTCGTGGCTCAAACGTTGCAATAAATCTGCGTAGTATTGATCAGTGATAGTTTTACCCTTTTCAAGGTAATCAATGTATATAATACCTCCTACATCCCAAAAAACAGTAGCCATAACCTTGTTCGCCGAAAAATTGTTTTTGCCTTCTTTGGAGTTGGTTCCCCTAGTCCAATCCACTGTTTAGACTATTCTTTGGTTTCAGGAGTGTAGTGGTGGACACAAGTTTCGTCAACGGTTACGAATCGACGCAAAAATTCGCTTGGATACAACGCCAAATTGGCGGTAGAAATGTTTTTTCGAATCAATTTTTTGTCGACTATTAGGAAACACGGCACCCATCTTGCACAGAGCTTTTCCATATGCAAATGTGGGTGCAAAATATTTTGCACACGTTCATGACATCTTACAGGTCTCAGCTATCTCACGCACTTTTAATCTGCGGTCTTCCAGCACTATTTGATGGATTTTTTCGATCATATCTGAAGTTGTGACCCCAACAGGGCGTCCTGAACGTGGCTCATCAGAGGTGCTCACATGACCCTTTTTAAACTGGGAAACCCACTGTTTAATGGGTGAATATGATGAGGAGGATGTCCCCAGTGTTGAGTCCATCTCTTCTTTGATTTCCTTCAGCTTTAACCCCTTCAAATAGAAGTATTTGATCACAGCACGATTTTTCAGCTCTTCCATTTTTAAGAAAAACACAGAGGCGTCTTGTTCAGTGTGCTCTCAAACCTAAACTAACATGGTGATCGGGGTGAAACTATAGCTACAAGCTATCTAAGGATGGTACTATAGAACGCCACCTCAAGGTAGGCCAAGTGGCGCCATCTCTTGGTCAGGCCGGAAACTTATCAATCCACCCTCGTAAATTAAGTAGTCAATGCTATGGTCATGCGTTCTAATTGAAGTTCTACCCTCAAAAGAGAAGGCCTATAGGATGGATTATCCAAATAATTAGTAACATAGCGTTGTATTCATTACGACTTACTGTAGCCTGGTCTAAAATAGTTGTAGAACAATCCGCGGGAGATCATTTTGAAGGATAAAGTAATAATTTTCATATGTCGTCGGTTATTTTCGATTGAAGATTGAATTTTTGAAATTATTTATTTTTTTTTTAATTTTTACCGCGAAAAATCGGTTATAATTTTTGAACGACGCAGCAGATTTTAAAAAACTTAAATGTAAATTTGCATATTTGTATCCTCTTTAAAATCAGCCAAACAGGATCCATTTTTTACTTATAAAAAATTTATTACTCGATAAAAATTATAATGGTTATTATAAAAAAATTCTTTTTTTTCATCTTGGATCATCTCCAATTATGCTGTAAAAAACTCTAAAGCAAATATTATTAAAATGCTATTTTTGAACAAAAAAATTTCTTTTTTATTTTTATTATGGGTATCATTATTGAATTATTTTTAATCAATCGTAATAAAATTTACTAAATTAAACTTGAATAATATTTTGCTTTAATAGACTTATATTCATAAAAATATTATTATGAATATTACTATAAATTATTATGAAAATCTGAGGCAAACTCGTGGAAAGTGCGCCACCCATCAAAGTTATTCGCCAGTCAGAGGATCACATCCAGTGTTGGGTGTACCTTGAGGTATGGAAGGCTGTATATCCGTACAAAGCACTACAGTTTCTCCAAGAAGCGCTCTGCTTCCGGCCCAATGGATCCATTAAACTTGATATTCCAGGCTCACAAAGTTGTCACTGTATCGGCAAGCCTGTCCTTCAATCGACCGCGCGTCTCTTTTCGGCGTATTATCCGAAGGATCGCTTCTGTGTTTCTGCACTGGTGGTGGTAACGTTGGTGGCATACTCTCTCGTCTTTACTCGTGCCGACACCATTAAACCCGTGTCCAAAAACCAAACGAAAACCATCAAACATAAAAACAGCAAATAAATAAGTATAAAAGCAGCAAATAGATGATTATAAGAGCCAAGAGACGAATCAGCTAAGTCGTGATTCACCGTTACAAGAATGATAATATTGTTTTTCGAAGTTTTTCTGATAATCAATTCTGTTTTTCTTGTTTATCTTGATCTTAATGTACTATAGATTGAATCATTTGCCTGCGAGTTATCTTTGTTTCTTCCCTTTCTTTTGAAGCAGCTATTCTACAAACAAGAATCCGTTGTCTACCCTGGGAAAACAAGTAAGTGTAGAGCATCGATAAAGTTTGACGAGGCATTGCTCCGTAATACTCCAAAAATTAAACAAATAATTTCCATTAGTGTCTGATGCCCTAATATAAGTTTAATTGCCGCTACGTGCGATGTTTAAGTTCCCGAATACAACATTCTACGATATATTAATATATATTATATTGATACATATTTACATTATGCTTATAAATAAAATAATAATAATTAGAGATTTGTACAAAAAATAATCTACATTAACAGTCAGCGTTCAATCCTTTTGAAGAGTAAATGCGTTTGCATTACTCTCTACTCAAAAAGCTAAACTCTAAGCCCGTTAAGTAAAATGATTTGAATTTATCCTTTAACAAAATAAAAATAAAGTTACCCTTAAAATGGCCACCCAGATATAGGACACAATGTTTATTCCTACACAAAACAATGCAAAAAAGTGGAAAACTCTGAGCAGTAAAAAATAGCAAATTAGTCCAGAAGATCAAATATAAAATAAGGACTATCAGGCCTAATTCTAAGGTTACTTACTTGAATCCACTAAAAAGTACGAGGTTCTTCAGTATAATCAAAATAAGAAAATACATAAAATGAACAATGAAGTAATATATCAAAAAATAAATTTACAATTTTTGTTTATGTTACGATATGACTGTAATAGATGCACGTAATTAAATGAACCTAGTTTGTGACGAGAGCAAGCAGTACGCTTGCTCCTCGTCTGCCCTCCTTCTCTCTCTCCCTCTTATCGCTCGGCATGGCGACGTGGTCAGCGTTCGGCGCATATATTTATTGCGCCTAACCACTGGCCTTTATGTTTTTCCAGCCGCCGAAGATTGCCGAGCAAGGTTGAGAGCGCCCGAAGAAGCAAGAGCGCAGCGACTATGAGACAGAGAGAGACAGAGAGAGAGAGAGAGAGAAAGTTAGCGAGCATGCTAGAGTGCACGTCTATGCACGCACTATGCAGGTTTGGGCCGGCGTGTGACGCGCGACCAATTAGCGCTTTTGTCGCACGCCGCCTAATGAGTGGGCTTGGTGGGAGAGCCCGGCGAGAGCGCGAACTCTGACCATGCATCAAGTCGCGTGATCTAGTTCCCGGAAGAAAGCTAAGGAGAGAAGTTGGAAGTAGCAGCGCAAAGAGAGAAAAAGAAGTACACGTGCAGCAGTGACCAGACCAGGGCGAGACGAGGCAACGTGTGGCAACAACACCTGCAGCAGGACATTCAGTGTCGCCCTCGCCACCAAGCACGGCATGACTTCCAGTGGGTTCACCACGGGCTACGCCGAGGAAGACGTCCAGCCAGCGGCCAGGTCAACTCCCCATTGCCGGCTCATCGCCAAGGACAAAGGTCAGGTTATCTCTCTCTCCCGGTATTTCTCTCTCTCATGGTGATGCGCGGCCGCGTAGGAACGATAGGTAGCCAGGCGATCACTTGCCGGCTACGCTCATCGTAATGCGGTAGAGAGGTTTCGACGTATTCTTTCCTTTGTATGGAGGCAAATGGTCAAGGCGATTTAGTCGCCGGGCCATTCATACTCCCGCGTTAGTTTAAGTTGTTCTGTACATGTGCGCGTCATGCAAACTTTATTATAACCGATTTTGTATTTGTTTGTCTGAATAGATTTAAGTTGTATGTTCTAATTAAGGAAAATTATTTATTCGTTCAACCTATCCTCTCGTTCCTCGATTGTTAAAGAGCGAAAGAGCCTCTCTTACTCTCCCCTTAATAAATTGGTGACGTCAGTACCGAATAAGGCGCTGCCCTCGTTACAAGTTGTTTAGATTTCATATTTTTATTTAAAACGAATTTGTTAAAACTGGACTCAGAAACAGGGCGCGTAGGTTTCAGTCAGAAGATTCTTTAATACAGCATGAGTCAATGTGTAGTAAGAAAGAAGACGCTCCTTATATTTTGACAATTTATAATGTAAAATATATACGTCCGTTAGACGATCTGCTCAACGTAATAACTGAAGACAATTATACTCTCAAAGTACTAGGGTAAAATAAAAGAAAAATATAATCAACAAGGTTAGAAAAATATTTACCGATAGTTAGTGCACTAAAGGAAAAAAATACGCTTTTTTATTACTATTCTGAAGTAGATAAGTATTTTAAAGTAATTTTAAGAATGTAACTCTCAGATAACATAAATGATTTGAAAACTACTATAGATGAACACGGACACTTGGTAAAAAAACATCCGGAATATTCTGTATTATATGACAAGGATACTGCTTCCCCATATACCATAGAATTCGAATACGATTACAAAAGCCAAGATATATAAAGTGAACAGATTATTAAATACTGTAAATTAAATTTGAACCACTTCATGTTAAAAGAGAATGTCATAACTGACAAGAATATGGGAATACAAAATATACTAAAATACAAGTGCTGTTTAAGTAAAGTATAAATAAGAAAAACACACAACTCAAGACTATCTGATCAAAGAAAAAATTAAAGAATAGCGAATTGTTTGAGAACTATATACGTAGTAACATTTTTAATGATGTCCAATTTGTAAACAGTTAGAATAAAAATTATTTTTCAGAATAATCCATTTACGTTTAAAATCATAGATTTTTTACCTATTTTTAACCCTTTTTGCCAAAGCGAAAAATGGTACTGTTTATGAGTTTCATTCATCAAAAACATTAAATATCTTTTTTTTTTTTCAAATGAATAAAACATATTTGTTCATTTAAAACTGTCGACAAAAGTCTAAAAAAGAGCTGTAGTTTATGAAAAAAAATTTTTGTCTTGCTCCATCGGTTTACTTTTATTAAAAAGGCAAAAAATTACGAAAATGTGGGAAATATGTGTTCCTTCGCGTCATTTCTATGATAATTAGATAATAAACGGAACTTTATTGATGAAACTATCAATAATTGCTTGACAAAACATGCATAGATCTTTTCCAGTATATTAATGACCTTATTATATATAATGGCTAACTCAATATAGTGTTTGGAGATCTTAAGAAATACCGAGATTTTTCAGAAGTATTATTGATGAAAATTTAGAAAATTAAATTTAAATTTTCTAAGTTTTTTGGCACATTATATTAAAATTGATGACAAAATTAGAAATTTTAAGCCGGTGGATCCAATATATCAGATTGAATAATGAAAATTTAATTATATTCTATGAAAAAAACATTTTTTATGTTAAAATTATTTTAAATTTAAATTAATTTAAATTAAATAAATTAATTTAATTATTTTAAAAAAATATTTTTTATGTTAAAAAAAATAATTTGATTGAGAACATTGATTCTCCAGAAAAAATTCGTGAAGCTTCGAATTTGATTTTCACAAACATTTTCAACAATCGATACGTTGGCATTATGTGATATCATTTGAAGTTTGCTTTATCTTCAGTACTAAAAACGTTACTTTACTATAAAAGACATGAAATAGATTTTATTATATAGAATGTAACAGGCTGCCGTTTAGTCTAAAATATCTCTTAAACGTACCTATATAACGACTAAACGACGCCTAGTTATCTATGTGCTCAAAGCACATCAACCTACCTTGTCTCGGAGTGCGCCTGCGCAGAGTCTCTTCACTATTCCGAGTTGGGTTCCCCCAACTCGCCGCTTGGCGGCGCTGTCGCCCTTGCTTAGTGGCGCTGGCGCGACCGCTGTTGGAAACTCCGTTGACGATTCCCGCCTACCGGTATCCGCGTGATCCGTGCTACGCTACCGGCGAATTCGAATCGAATGTAAACAAATATAGACGCGACCTCCGGACAAAGGAAAGACACAATAACGACTACTTGATTTAAAGATGACGATTAACTGATTTATTCAACAAAATCAAATACACGGGGGATCTGCCGAGAGTCTTGCGCACGCTTGCCCGAATGACAATACACGCCGTATGAGAGAGAGAGAGAGAAAACCGCGATCACCGCGAACTAACCGCTCGCACGCAACAATTAATTTCCTCGCGCACGCTGCGCGGGATCGCACGCTATTAACAATAATAGAAAGGGGAAGGTGCACCTACCGCGAGAACGATGAGGATACGGTGGCCAACCGTACCCGAACAACAAACTGCTGAAACGCCGCTTCGCTGCTCGCCGCACCGCCGCGATTACTGTTGCTGCTGTTGTTGTTGCTGCTGTCGCTGCTACCGCTGTTGCTGCTATTGCTGCTGCTGCTATTACTGCTGCTACTATTGCTGCTGCTGCTATTACTGCTGCTACTATTGCTGGTGCTGCTGCACCCAGCACACCGCACCAAAGTTCGCACTGTTCGCCTTAGCACCACCACACGAAAACTTAGAACGGCTCGGGAACAGGTTAGCTGCACGATACAGGCGGACTGAGTGACACAGTCATACTGCCTGTTCAACGCTCCCCTCCCGGTCATTGCCCCTACGCGTTCTCTCTCTCTCGCGAACCGATCGCGGCTTCTCTCGTTTAGCCGCTCATTAACCTCGCGCGAGTCGAAGGATTTTCGGTAATCGTTGCAGCCCCCTCCTAGCTTCGGACTACCGGACCGAACTACTTCACCGACTCGCGACCCTAACGACAGGATTGGGAAAGGGAAAAAACTAACACAATCCATCCTCATTTACATAATGCTTTATTTGCCCATCCCGGGCCACCACTCCCCAACATCACCTACCGGAGCCTCCTGGCGCCTTATGCCTGGGATAGCGCCAGTGCTCCGACTTGTTGGGGCACTTGGATGTTGTGGTTATCCCGGGATGGTCGCATATGTAGCAGCCCTTCTTCGGCCGCCCACTGGGGCCAGGCTCCGCTCCATGGCCCTGGCTCCCTGCTGGTGGATGGGGCGGTGGGGCTGCTGCTACCAGGGCGGCGATAAACGTAACGCCGCCCACCGTGGCGGATGTGCGCCCCCCTTGGGTGCGCACCACCACAGTAGGGTCGGAAACCGACCCGTCCACGCGGACCGTGAACTCCTGTCCGGCGCCGGGGGCCCCCGAGACTCTCTTGACCTGAGTCTGCGTCGGGGGCCTGGCCGGAGTCCTGGCCGCGGCCCTATCAGCTGATGCCGTCGGTGGTAACACCGCCGGCGGGCCCGCGGTCGCTGGGGACTCCGGTCCCCGGTCTACGCGCAGCAGGGTCTCGCCATATGCCCTCTGCCGCCGGACCACAGGAGCCCACTCCCCCAGCATCTCTTGGGCGCCGCGGAAGTCGAGGAACTCCCCCAGGTGTGCGTGCACCCGGCGCTGAAGTTCCCCGACGAATTCCCAAGCGTTTTCTAATTCCTGGAGGCCCAACCTCACGTGCCTCCAGGATTTTTCAAGCCTAACCTGCTGGGGGACCCGGGGGTGGTTGCAGACCCACTGCCCCTGGCCACAGGCCTCTTTCGGCCTGGGGCACTGTGTTGAGCCGTCAGCCGTCGTCGGCTGGTTCGGCTCTGGGGTCTGCACCCCCTGGTCCGTCGTGGACTTAGACCGACGGCCCTCTTCGGACGGGCCGTCGGTCTGGGTGGACGCTTCCCGGGTCTCAGGCCTCCTGGTCTGAGCCCGCATACCTTCCCGGAGGAAGTCGTCCACCCGCTGGTGCGAGCGGCCCTCTCTGGCGGCCACCTCGACCTGGGCCCGGACAAATCTTCTGATATCGCCGATGAGCCGATCGGCGTCCGGACCCATCCTTAGGTCGAGTAACATCTGAGTGGCCGTCTCGAAGGCCTCTTCGCTCACTACCAGCTTCCTCTTCATCTGTAAAAGAAGAAGAGGGGAGTTAAGGGATGTCTCAGGTTTAGCCCTTAACCTAACCGTCGCTGCGTCACGCTCGACGCTATTGTTTACGAGGACGTCCCGGTCCCCTGCGATTTCCTCGCAAATGCGGCCCATTTGCGGGGGTAGCTGGCAGGACCACCTTCCGCACGTGCTGAGTGGTTCTACGGGGCCTGCCTCTTCCCCTTGCCGCATTGCCATTCAGGTCATCACCACCTGGTTCCTGAGATTCGCACGCAGGGTTCTTGCGCGGCCTACCACGGCCTCGCTTAGCCGCCGCCTCGGTCAGTATCTTTGGAGCCATCACGGATTCCTCACACTCGTTCGCGGGGGCTGCATTCGCGACGCGCTCGCATATCGGATCCTCGCTGGATTCCTCAACCTTCGCTGGCGGGTCGCCTACGCCCTCCTCTTCCTCCAACGGTGTTGAGTCCCCTCTTCCTGGCTCCTCGTCGTCCTGATCCGAGAATGGGCCGAAATAGGGCTTGAGATCCTTGGCGTGGATCAGCTCGGGCAACTCTTCCTGCTGGTTACCGAGGCGGTAGGTATTAGTCCCACATACCTCCTGAATTACATATGGACCAGCATACTTCGGCGCCAACTTCGCCGAAACGCCCTGAGCAGCGGAAGACAAGATGCGGTTCCGCTTCCACACCCAGTCCCCAACCCTAAAATCGGCCTGACATCTCCTCCGATTGTAGTAGACCGCCTGACGGTCCGCCTCCTCCCTGGACTTAGAGCCAGCGCGTTCCCATAAATTGGGTAACTAGCGCATGTGCTCGCCCCATTCGGTCAGTTCTTGGCCCTCGGAAGCTTCCCGAGCCAACTGATCCTGGACTCTCCTAAAAGTCGAGGGGGGAGTGGGCTGTCTACCGAAGACCAGCATAGCCGGGCTATAACCTGTCGCGCTATGAGTTGCCGAGTTCAACGCGAACTTGAACTCTGGCAGGTGCTCATCCCAGCTCTTATGGTCCCGCTCCACATGCGACATGAGCATGGCCTTGAGGGTTTTGTTCACTCGCTCTGTGGGGTTTGCTTGTGGGTGGTAAACTGGAGTAAGAGCGCGCCGGATGCCGTTCCTCGATAAGTAGGCATCGACCTCCTGATTTTTAAATTCGGTCCCATTGTCCGACAGGAATATCTCGGGCGCTCCGAACCTGGTTACCACCCTTTCGTGTAATTTCCGTACTATGGTCCTTCCATTGGCCTTACGTACGGGTACACACTCTACCCACCGAGTGATCAGGTCTAAGAAGACCAAAATATACTCGAACCCTCTCGAGCTCTTGGGGAAAGGGCCAGTAATGTCACTGGCCACCACCTGCCAGGGTCGCGAGACCTCTCGACGACCCATCAGCCCGCAAGGCGGCCTTTGTTCCGCCTTGCACTGCTGACATACCGGGCAACTCCTCACGTACTCTCTGACCTGCTCGTACATCTTTGGCCAGAAATACAGGTGCCTAGCCCGGGAGAACGTTCGTTCTCTCCCCTGGTGTCCCGCTGCTGGCGCATCGTGTACCTCCTCGAGTACCTGATGCCTCTTCTCGGCAGGAACCACTAGCTTCCAGGCTTCCTCGTTGTCGATGGACCCTTCGCTCTCCTCAGTCGGATTGTAGTGATACAATCTCCCTCCAACCACCTTCCAGGTAGGTTGAGAATGTGGATCCTGGCATACTTTTCTATACTTTTGAAGGTACCAGGTATCGGCAGTTTCCGGCTGATGAGTCATGGCACCCACTTCTACCAACCCCTCCTCATAGGCCCTAGATAAAGCGTCTGGCACCACGTTGAGGTCTCCCTTTCGATAGTCTATATCGAAAACATGCCCTTGTAGTGCTAACGCCCAACGCGCTAGCCTTCCTGTAGGATTCCTCATACTGTGGAGCCACCTAAGGCAACTATGATCGGTGATGACTTTGAAGTGGTGCCCCTCAACATAAGGCCGGAACTTCCCGATAGCCCATACTACTGCCAGGCACTCTCGTTCGGAGACTGTATAGTTCCTTTCCGCACTGTTTAGGGAGCGACTGGCGTACTCAATTACGCGCTCCTGTCCATCGATTTCTTGCGTCAGCACCGCGCCTATCCCACTATCGCTCGCGTCCGTTTGTAACATGAACTGCGCGCTGGGATCTGGCGACTGCAAGATTGGTGCCGAGACCATTGCGTCTCGCAACCGTTCGAAAGCCTGCTCCTGTTCCTGCTGCCACGCAAACGGGATGCTCTTCTTCGTCAGGCGGTTTATCGGCTCAGCGATGGTCGCGAAGTCGGGTACAATGCGACGATACCACGACATCATCCCCATGAATCGCTTCACCTGTCTGATCGTCCGTGGTACTGGGTACTCCATGATGGGCTTGATCTTCTCTGGATCTGGCCTTACCCCTTCACGGTTCACTAGGACCCCTAGGTACTTGACTTCCGACTTACAGAAGTGGCTTTTGGTCTTGTTCACAGTGAGGCCCGCACCCAGGATTCGTTGTAAAACCAATCCTAGGTGTCGCTTATGCTCCTCAAAGGACGGCGAGATAATAATCACGTCGTCGAGGTAAGCAAAAGCAAAAGGATTTAAATCCGGGCCAATCACTCTGTCCATCAACCTCTGGAAGGTCGCGCCGGCGTAGGACAATCCGAAGGGCATTCTCTTGAACTGAAAATGCCCCAGGCCGGGGACTGTGAACGCCGTAATGGGGCGCGACTCCTTTTTAAGAGGTATCTGGTGGTACGCGCTACTCAAGTCCAGTGTCGAGATGAACTTAGCATCCCTGATTCTTCGCAGGATGTCGCTCATGAAGGGTAATGGATAGGCGTCCGGCTTGGTTACTGCGTTTACCTTCTGGTAATTTACGCAGAACCGATATTTGCCATCTGCCTTCTTAACCATCACCACTGGACTTGACCACCCGCTGGTTGCTGGTTCAATGACGTCGTTGTCCAGCATGGCCTTGACCAGCGCGTGCATTTAATCTCGCACCCTGTCGGAGACCGGGTAGTATTTTTGTTTACAGGGTCGAGCGTCTCCGATGTCTATCTCATGCTCGACCCCCACAGCACAGCCTAAACACTCGCCTCCGTCTGGAATTAATCCGTCGACGAGGCTAGCCACTTCTTGACGCTGTGCTTCCGTGGCTTCTACCAGGCCTACGGGTGCGAGGCACGACGTACCAGTGACGCTTGCCACTTCCAACGGTACCGCCACTTTGGCTTTCGCCAAGTACAGCTGGTCCGTATCAGGGTTCAGGTTGGCGCTGAATTCCCTCACGAAATTCGCGCCGACATAGCAGTCATCAGACAGCAGTGGCGTTATAGCGACCCTTACATCTTTTGTGTTTCCCCCTACCGTGAAGGGGAAAATCACATGACCCAAGATGGGACATGGGCGACCGTCGACGAGCTTCGCTTCTCCCGCACGCGTGACGTCCAGGCCCAGCCCCATGTCTGATGCCAATCTAAGCCCGAGTTGACCCATTACCGTCGATGAGACCTCGGTATCGTAGAGTGCCCTCAACTTGTAGGCACCTATCCCCACCTGAAGCCACCATCTGGTCTCATCCTTGGGTCTCAACCTACGGGGAGCTTTTTCCGTCCCTCTCTCCTCTGTGGACGAGAGGCTTTCGCGGCTTTTCTTGCCCTGGGCAGCCGCTACTCGCGTCGACCCCTGCTCCACCACCTGAATCCGGCCTCCGTACCTTTCGAGGATACAAAACGCCCGGTTACCCAGATCAGGCATCTGCTCGGTCGCTGTCGCTTCCGCCGCCACTGCACTGCCAGGTCTCGTGGGATCCGATCGTGGGGTCTGACGGGCCCCTGCCACGTTCAAGCGACCCGTGACGAGAGGTCACCTTTACTGGGGACGCGGAGGGGACCTCCGTCCTCCGTTTCCCTGCCCGTTTCCCTTGTTGCAATTCGGGCAGTACCTCCTGGTAAAGCCCAGTTTGCCACAAGACGAGCACTTGATTGGTTGGGAGAAATCTATTTTTCTCCGCTGACCCTCTCGTCGCTGGCCAGGAGACCCGGGGGGGGGGGGGGGGGGGGGTTTATTCCTCCCCTTTTCTTGCGGCCGACCCCTCGGCCGCCTGGGAGAGTTAGCCTTCCTCTCTTTGAAGTACCGGTCCATTTCGTGTCGCAGGGTCGCAATCTGCGACGACAGATCTTCAATGCGGTCTGTCGCCTGCGTTGCAGCGATCGTGGGCCGGTCCTCGGGTTTCCTGGCCTGGGCTTTAACCGGTGACTCGGGTTGCAGCTGTTCCTTACCCCGAGGCTTGTTGGACATGGCCGCCGTTCGGGGTCCTGCCCGGGGCGGTGGTGCTTTTGCTGACACCCCCATGTGCTCGGGGTATAACGTGGACGTAGGCTCCAGCCTGGTCCTCGGGCGCTCGTCGTCCCGCAAGGCGGTCTAGATCTCAGTCGCCTGGGCGTGGAATTCGTCCACGTTGGAGAACGCATTCCTCCGCAGCTGCATTCGGATGGCGGGTAGGAGATTTGCGTACAACAAATCTAACTGCCGCTGCTCTGGTAACGGCGGGCGTAGTTGGGCTAACATGAAGAGGAGGTGGCAGGCATATTCTCGCACCAGCTCTCCTTTCTCCTGGTACCGGGCTTGGGCCTCTTGCAGCAATCTTTGTTGCTGCAGCTCACTCGACCCAAACCAACGTCGAGCGCCAGCCACGAAGTCGGCGTAACTCCTCCACTTGAACTTGTTAAGCTCGTACCAGGTCCTCGCAACACCTTCGAGGAGCTCTGATACCGAGCAAGATTTCGCCGTCGGTTAGCCTGGAGCCCGCGCGTAGATCCTCCAGTCTTGACAAGAAGGTGTCTACGCACTCTGAAGCCGTGCCAGAGTATCGCAGCTTCCATCCTCGGACTATCCTACCCGCGTCCCGAGTCGCATAGTACCCTGACGCCGCATTGGCGTCATACCAGGCGGATCCTTCCGGGATCGCCTGCTCATCGCCCATGTCGGCGTCTCTTGGTCCTCTTCTTGGTGGCTGTTCCGTCCGTAAAGGCACCTGCCTTTGGGGAGCCTCCCGAGGTTCGCCAGGGGTCGGTCGCTGGGGTTCCGGGGTACTACCTGGTACCCTTGGGTCGTAGTGACTCGTATACGTGGATTGGAAGTCCACGGTTCTCCTGGGCCGCTCTGGTATGATCGTTCGTCGATTGGTGAGGTCCCTGTTCCTTAACTGCTGGACCTCCACCTGCAGGGCGGTCACCTGGTCGCTCCACCGCGCGCATACCTGATCGTACCTTTCCAGCATCTCAAGTATGCGGTTAATCCCGACACGGTTGCGCTCGATCTCTTCTTTTAATCGTTCTGTCACGCACCGTTCCTCTTCTTCTTCTTGAGGTTGTAGCTCCTCATTCTCGAAGCGTCGAGCTCTTCGCCTATCTGGCGATCCGGTGGAGCCCTTGTGCTCACTACTGACCCCCTCCGCGGGCCTCTTGACCTCGCCGGTCACCCCTTCCTCTGCGGGCTCTCGCTCCCCCGTCTCGCTCTGGGTCTCCTCCTCTAAGTTGTCGTAGACCGCGAGAGTCCGCGTCAGGTTCGCCTCTACCACCTCATCCCTATATAGCAGCATGAGTGGGTGGGCGACAAGATCCTCAGCATCAGCTGCTTCTAATTCTTGTCGCCTGGACTCCAGCCACCTTTGTCGGCTCCTTCGCCTGCGTTGTGTCGCCTCCCTATCCAACGCCGCTCCTTGGAAGTCTAGGTCGATATATTCGCCTAACAACCAATATGCTAGTCGAACTGCCTGCATCAGCTTGGGACCGTCTGTACGCAACTCCAGTTGCGTCAGGTATCTATCCAGCTGTGTCGAAGGCAGTTCCGAAGCCCACCGGGTTATCGCGTCGGCGGTATCCTCCATTTCGCTTACGCTGGGGCGTAGGTGACGGTTGAGGTTAATTTCCCTAGTCGACCACTACCGCCTCCTATCGCCCAAGGCGCGAGCGGGGTGTTGCGACTTTTATCGGCAACTACCCGAATACGCCTTTAACTCCAAGGCAACAATACACGTGGCTTGTGGGTGTGTGCAGGTGCCGCGTACTCTAAGGAAGTACGAACTTCCACTTCGCAACTACCTGCCTATAGGTGGAGGCTAACTGTTTGCTAGCTCCACCGGGCTAGTAAATCTAACCCTACACACACCCCAATTGCGCGCTCTGCAGGTACTGTCGCTCGGTGACTAACCCCCACTTAAATACTTTAAGGTGTATATAACCACCTAAAAAGCAAAAAGTAAACCAAAATACAATTTGTCACCTCTTTTATTCGCGTTAGAGCGACTCCGGACGTCTCTTCGACCCCTGGGGTTAGTGTGCTCTCGGCTCACAAAAGCAGGTGTTATTGGGTCGGAGAGGCGTCTTTTCCCTACCGCAGAGCACGTACCGAACGAGCCACGCGTTATTTTACCCGCTCGCACCTTATTACGCACGCGCGCAAACGTCTCTCTCTCCCGCGCATCGCTCTCTCTTTTTGTGCAAATTCCCCTGTGTGTGAGTCCTAATTTTAGTTGGGCGCCATGTAACAGGCTGCCGTTTAGTCTAAAATATCTCTTAAACGTACCTATATAACGACTAAACGACGCCTAGTTATCTATGTGCTCAAAGCACATCAACCTACCTTGTCTCGGAGTGCGCCTGCGCAGAGTCTCTTCACTATTCTGAGTTGGGTTCCCCCAACTCGCCGCTTGGCGGCGCTGTCGCCCTTGCTTAGTGGCGCTCGCGCGGCCGCTGCTGGAAACTCCGTTGACGATTCCCGCCTACCGGTATCCGCGTGATCCGTGCTACGCTACCGGCGAATTCGAATCGAATGTAAACAAATATAGACGCGATCTCCGGACAAAGGAAAGACACAATAACGACTACTTGATTTAAAGATAACGATTAACTGATTTATTCAACAAAATCAAATACACGGGGGATCTGCCGAGAGTCTTGCGCACGCTTGCGCGAATGACAATACACGCCGTATGAGAGAGAGAGAGAAAACCGCGATCACCGCGAACTAACCGCTCGCACGCAACAATTAATTTTTTCGCGCACGCTGCGCGGGATCGCACGCTATTAACAATAATAGAAAGGGGAAGGTGCACCTACCGCGAGAACGATGAGGATACGGTGGCCAACCGTACCCGAACAACAAACTGCTGTAACGCCGCTTCGCTGCTCGCCGCACCGCCGCGATTACTGTTGCTGCTGTTGTTGTTGCTGCTGTCGCTGCTACCGCTGTTGCTGCTATTGCTGCTGCTGCTATTACTGCTGCTACTATTGCTGCTGCTGCTATTACTGCTGCTACTATTGCTGGTGCTGCTGCACCCAGCACACCGCACCAAAGTTCGCACTGTTCGCCTTAGCACCACCACACGAAAACTTAGAACGGCTCGGGAACAGGTTAGCTGCACGATACAGGCGGACTGAGTGACACAGTCATACTGCCTGTTCAACGCTCCCCTCCCGGTCATTGCCCCTACGCGCTCTCTCTCTCTCGCGAACCGATCGCGGCTTCTCTCGTTTAGCCGCTCATTAACCTCGCGCGAGTCGAACGATTTTCGGTAATCGTTGCATGAATTATATCTCCCGTTCACCGTTTTTTGTAAACGTTTCTCAACTTTCATCACGTAAAGATGAGCGGTCAAGAATCTTTTTTTAGTTATTTCTGTAATTTTTAAAATATAAATTTTTTAATTCTCTTTTGCAACGGTAGTCGATTCGATTAATCGATCCGTTCGTGATTCGGTACACTCGCGATGCTTGAATGAACGACTAAGAGAGAGAGAGAGAGAGAGGGCGCGCGAGGGTTTGAAAATTCAGTTAAGCATTAGCTGTTACTGGAATAGTACCGCCAAATTTAGTTTCACACAGTTTTTCGCCATTTCGCTGATAAAAAGTTGTTTTTTGATTTTAGAACGTGCGCGAGTGATTATAAGTAGCATCACAGCAGCAGCATCACAGCAGCGGGAGTTCAGCAGCAGCATTTGTTGGAGTGAGCAGCAATTGTTCAGCGAGCGAGGCAGCGCAGCTGATTTGAGGAGCACCGTTGATTCTCTTCAACAATTACGGCTGATCACTGTAATTGCACCGCAGGCTAGGTGCACCTCCCTTTTATTGCGCGACAAAATACTAGCTAGAGTATTTTGTTTATCGCGAGCGTTATTTTTTTTTTAACGAGTTTGGCATCACTCGTTCAGGTTGAAATTATTTATCATGGTTCTACAATAACAAATTAAGCTCTGACAAAAAAGTGTTATAGAGGTTTCTTTCGTAATTTTTCCCGTAGAATCGATCGTCGCTATTAGTTTTTCGAAATCAAAATATTTTTGATAATTTATTTAAATAATTTTTAATAAACAATTGTGATCCCTAAAAGAAAAAACACAAGTAACTTTTTTTTACTTACGCCTTGGATGCAATAGTAAGTTTGGGGCTATCTCGGCTAGATTCGGCTTGGGTAATGGATTAAGATCGTTAACTCGAACATTTAAAGAGATAATACTTTATGAATTTTTACAAAAAATATTTGTATTCTGATATTTGCTAGAGAACATACATAGTGGCTAACAGATATAAACAGGCTACCAGATTCGGTAGACTTTACAATCGTAAAAGGTATAAACATAAATATTTTGAAGTATTCTCATACGTTGACTTAACATCAAACCACTTAGCAGTATTAATTACTCTATACTCTCGAATACTCAAAATGGTAACCAACTATATACGGATTACTTATTATGGTAATTCACTACTCGACTTTAAAAATAAATCAATTACATTCATACTATCAATAAGAAAATTTTTCGGGAAATAGGCTAGATGTGACGAGAAAAAAATGTACCATACGATCATCTATGTAATCACTCAACAACAATAAGAAACATTACTAGAAAACTTCTACATTCAAGACATCACCCCAATCAAATTGATCAAAATAAAGGAAGTATTACAAATAAATTAATAATATTTATTACAAAAAAGTCTGTGGATTTGGCAATATTATAGAAAAACAATCAGAAAGTTACTGCAATAACAATAAAATACATAACAATTATTTTGAACAAAGACTTGCCTCAATGTTACTTTTCCATTTACATCAATGCACTTAATACAGTTTACTAGTGGTTGTTCAGCATTATTCTAGTTGTAAGAGAGGCACGCAGATACTCGATAGTCGGAAGACCACTCGTCTTGATCCAGTGAAACAACGCGAGTCAGCGCGGGCTTTCACTTTGGATAGCACAATTGAAGTCAGATTATCACATTAAATTTACTTTAAGCGTGATAGACATGCACATAAGGTGTTGATAGTAAACCATCTTGTAGTTTCAATCACTTTTATGCTTTAATGAAAACTTTAAATCTTTCTACAGATAATGGAAGTAAATTACAAAATGAACTGTATGATCAAAAATAAATATTTGGCAAGAGACAACTAATGGAAATGGACCGTTCCTTGCTTGGCACGATAATCTCTCTCTCTCTCTCTCTCGACACCACCTCGCTCCAGTAATCTATATCATTGGGGCGGTGTATTAGCTTATGTATTATATTATATTATATTATGTATTATATTAGCTCGCATGAGCTCGCATCCGTGTTTGTTCTTCTTCCTCCTTCTTCTCTCCGAGGAGGTGTAGGGTGGCGTGCACGACTCCCTCGATGGCGGGACCTAGGTTCAGCCTCATGAGGGCGGCTATCGCTTCTTCGAATTGATCGAAGGTGATCTTCATCCTGTAACAGTCACACATGTCAGAATCTATAACCCTTTTCTCATGTATCGAAGGTAGGCGCCAATTCGGCTGCTCAGGGTCTTCGTCGCCGGGATTGAAAGTGGGGTCCTTTGCGTCGGTCTCCCAGGTCTTTCGTTCGCAGGGTCTCATGCATCCACGGTCGGTGTTCTCGGCGGTCTACCTCTCTTCCTTTTCCCGACAACGGGATGGGAGATACGTTAATTCTATCGATACGTTGTAGTTTGGGCGGTTAGCGCGTTCTTGCGAAGTCTCCCTCGTGGGCGCTTTGTTATATTAGTTGGAGGGGTGGTTATCAGGATGTTATCGGAAGGATCGGAAGGGGCGTGACGAGGTTGGCACGAAGTTGTCGCGCTATCATTTCGGATTGCGTTGTCCGTAGTAACGGCGCGCCCGCTTCCGCGTGTTGTCGTATCACTCACAGTAGGCGGGATGCTCGTCGCCTCGGTTCCCTCGCGATGTTCGATCTCGAAGACATGGCCTTGGAGTTGCAAGGCCCATCGGGCTAGGCGTCTTATCGGGTTCTTCAGATCGTATAGCCATTTTAGACTGTTATGGTCCGTTACCACCTTGAATTGGTACGCCTCTATGTGTGCGCGGAACTTCTGTATGGCCCATACGACCGCCAAGCACTCGTGCTCCGTGGCAGAGTAATTTTGCTCCGCTGGGTTAAAGACTCTGCTAGCGTACTCGATAATCCGGTCTCCGTCTCCTACTCTTTGAATCAGGATGGCACCGATTCCCGTAGCGCTAGCATCTGTCTCCAGCACGTACTGCCCGTCGGGTTCCGGTAACCCGAGGCATGGTGCGGATATCATGAGTGTCTTAAGTTTAGCGAAGGCTTGTTCTTGATCCGATCCCCACACGTATTCGCACTTCTTCCCCGTTAGTTTCGTTAACGGTTGAGCGTGTGTGGCGAAGTCACTCAAGAACCGGCGGTACCAGGAAGCAACCCCTAGGAAAGTACGTAGCTGTCGGACGTTTCCTGGTCGGGGGTACTCCACGATAGAGCGCACCTGTTCAGGGTCAGGCCTGATACCTTCGCGGTTAATCAACAAACCTAGATATCTGGCCTCCGGCTTGCAGAAGACGCTCTTCTCTCGATTAATCGAGAGGCCGGCTCGACATAACCTATCCAACACGGTTTTAAGATATTGCAGGTGATCTTCGTATTTGGATGATACTACGATGATGTCATCCAAATCACCAAGCTCAGGTCCGATCACGCTATCAATTAACCGTTGGAAGGTGGCGCCGGCTTACGAGAGACCGAATGGCATTCCGAATGCCCCAATCCGGGCACGGTAAAGGCCGTGATAGGTCGAGATTCGGGTTTGAGCGGTATTTGACGATACGCGCTACTGAGGTCGAGTGTGGAGATATAGCGCGCGTTTCGTATGCGTGTCAATATATCTTGCATAAACGGTAGGGGATACGCGTTTGGCTCGGTGACCTTGTTGACCTTCCTGAAGTCTATACAGAATCGATACGAGTCATCCTTCTTGCGTATCATAACCACTGGGCTCGACCAGCCGCTATCCGCTGGCTCGATCACCACTTGATCTAACATCTCCCTTATCAATCTATGCATTTCTCATGTTCAATGTTTGCCGCACACTCCAGTCCCACGGGGGCCTGCGATAAGGCCTCGCCGATGGTCCTCTGCAATATCGCCTGTTGAGAGGCTGTCACCTTGGCTAGTGCGATCGTAGATAATCTCGGACCAGCCTCCAAGCTAGCTAGCTCTAGCTTCATCTTGGTTTGTGATTTCTTGAACAGCAACGTATTATCGTCGGGGTCAAGTACCACCCTAAACAATTTAACAAAATTCACTCTTAGGATACATTCGTCGACGAGGGTTGGGAGGATAGCTACCCTCGTCGGCATCGTCACGTCCCCCACGGTGAACGGCAACATGGCGTGACCAACGATCGTTAACTTACGACCATCTGGTAGTCCTGCCGTACCCGCGTCGGTGGTATCTAACCAGATGCCTAGCACAGATGCTATCTGCAGAGCATTACTACCCATTGCTGTGGTGGAAGCCCCCGGATCATAGAGAGCCCGTAACTGGAAGTCTCCTATTTTCACCGGCAGCCACCAGCGCGTTTCCTGTTCCGGGAAATATAGCGAAACAGATTCGGCGGCTCCACAGCCTTGCTCTTTGCACACCATAGCGTTAGCCACTGTGCTTTCGCGTGGTAAAGTGATGCCACTTGTCGTTCGAACCACCTTGGTTCGGACGATCGGAGTTACCATGGGGTTACCCTTCGACGGTTTATCTGCCGTTACCCGAGCCCCCGAGGGCGTGTGCGATCCATTCACCACCATCTCGGCCGGTCCAGGGTCTTGGGCTTTACTAACGTCGATACCCTCTCTCTCCGCGTTCACTATACCGCCACGTTCATCATTGGCGTCACCAGGGGAGTTCTCACTCTCGTCGCTCAACACGCTCGCGACTATCGGTGCTGACTGTGTTGGCGAAGGCCACGAGATCTTGTTTACGGGGTTTATCTTAGATGATGAAGGAGTGGGGTCAACCCCACCTAACCACTCCTTTCCTCGTTTCCCTTGTTGCATTGGGGACAGTACTTTTTGCTGTACCCCAGTAACCCGCACTCGATGCACTTGAGTGGCTTGGAGAAGTCTCTCTCCCGTCTTCGAGGAGCTTCCGGCTTCCTAGTGCGGTCTTCCGAGATCAAGTTTTTTTCCAACGAGGTTGTGCTTGCTTCATCCCTTCAGATATCTCCTTGAGAGATAACAGCACTTGGCTTAGTAGATCGGCGGGTGGAGCCTTTTTTTCGCCATCAACTGCCTCTAGGCTCGGACTAGGTGTCGCCCCCGAGGGCGTCGGTATGTAGACGACCTGGTGCATCACCTTCTCGAGCACTTTCTCCATCCGGTCCAACCGGTCGCTGACCTCCGGCTTATCGCTGGACATTTATGCCACTTTGCCCTTGCGGCACTTGCTTCCATCGGTGCGAGGGTGGTACGCTAACTCCGGGTACAGAGTTGATTGTGGATACGGTACCACCCGTTCTGCCTTTCTCTGGTGCAAGCTGTTCTGTGCCGCCGTGGCCAGCGCATTCAGGGTTCGTATGGCCCTGAATGTCCGGGAGAAGGTTGGCGTACAGCAGGTCCAATTGACAATCTCGAATTTGGCGTAGGAAAACCATTCCTCCTTCGTCGCCTCGTACCAGGTGAAGGCGGGACCGACGAGTAGCTCCGATACCGTTAGGAGAATCTCGTCTTCCGTGAGTCCCGCGTCATTCCTTAAGTTGTCCAGCCTAGACAGGAAGGTGTCAATGCTCGCGTTGCCCTCTCCTGAAAACTTCAGTTTCCATCCTCGGACAACGCGACCAACATCCCTTGTAGTCGACCAAGGGTTCGTTGTCTGCTGAGATAACCACGTGCTCGGCGGGTGGTTATTCACTTCAGCATTAACTCCACTGAGTTAATGCTGTCCACCCTCTCCGAAAGGGAGCGTCCGGCGGGGGATCCTGCCGGTGGCCCCCGTGGGCCTCTGTCCGGGTCCAGCTGGAGTACTGTGGGGTAACCTGGTGTCGTGATGATAGGTGAAGGTATCTTGGAACGCTACGCTCCTACGCGTATTTTCTTATTGTCGTATTTCGCCGGAATTATTCGCATTATTTTGCTGTACATTCCTGTTTTCGGCATTTTCCAATGCGCTCATTCTGGCGGATAGGTCGTCCAGTTGGCTCTTGACATTGCTGCAGTTGTTGTATATCTGGTCTAATAGCTTCGTTAGACTCTACACGTTTACTCTTAACGAGTCTAGCAGCTCGAGCTTCTTCTCATTTTCTCTGGACCGGAAAATGAGGTCTTGGATCATTACTGCAAATGCCGGATGGAGTTGAAACTGGCTACCATCATTAGCCGTTGTAGTAATATACTTATTACTGCTCGTACTCTCGCCCTCGTCCAGTACGTTTGTAATGTTTATCGCTGTTTCTTGAATACGCGATATCACCTCTGCACTTTGCATTAGCTGGGCTAGCGAGTGTTCACCTTCTTGTTCGGACGCTATGTGTTCCGCGCATAAGAATACTATGAGCTTCGAGCGTAGGGCTGCCCTTCTTGCTGGATTGCCGTGTTGGTTGTCGACTTCCGCGAAATCCGCCGCAGAGTAGTCACCTAATAACCAATTTAGAAGTCGTCCAGCTCTCGAGAGCTTATTCCCGCTTGTCTTGAGCTCCAAGTGTTCAAGGTATTCGTTTATTTCCTCGTCTTGGAGCGTCAAAACCCAGTCTTCGACCTCTTTTTGAGTGCAGTCCATTGTCATTCGTTAGTTATACCGCTATTAATTATTAATTAATAATTAATAATTAATTATTAATAATAAATAAATATTAATAGTTAGTTATTAATTTTTCGCTCAAATTTACACGCTTGTTTGACGGATGATGCGTGTGCGAGTGCTATATTTAATATTTATAAGCAAACGCGCAAAAATTCAGACTTTACTGGCCGACAATAGGCTCAACAAAGGGCATTTAACGTTGTTTTTACCGAAAGACTCTTTGCTCGCTATTGCGCAATATAATGATCCTGCCTATCAGGCGCACTAACTGTTTGTTAGCGCGGCTGTGTTGGTTAGTATCTAAAATATTATAGCGAGCGTCTATGTGCGTAGTCACCAATAACCATAGCTAGCAATATTTAAAGAAAATACATTTACGTTAAGACAATACTATATCAAATAAAACTATCAATTTGTGTTTATTTTGTTTGAATGTTGCCGGTGTTAGTTTTCCTCGGGCCAACGGGTACAATATTATTGATTTGCGGCAACTTTCAAAACCTATTAGTGTTTACGCTTTGGTTAAAGAGGCTCAGTTCCTTATCTTTTTATCTCTGCACTCCGAAAAAACTCGGGAAAAACTCTGGTCCTTCTTAACAGTAGCTGGGTGTGCGGGTTCTAATCTTCCACTCTGTCAGGCGGTATCGATAGCTAATCCTCGACTAGTTCATTTTCATACGTGCGCGTTCCGTCTCGTCCGAATTCCCTCGTCACCTTTGCATTAACCGGTAGGTGCTGCCCTCGCAGGCAGCCTCATGGTTGGGCTGTTAGCGCTAATAAGACGTTTACCGTTACAAGATGTTCATGAATAAATAAATAATTTTTGAAAACATACAAAATTCGCGATACTTTTTGAACAGATCTCGTACATATATATATATATATATATGGTATTATTTTTGACTGTCACCTACCCTACTTGCCCATTTTTTTCTAACTTGGAAATTTTTTTAAATATGTAAATTTTATAAAAAAAATTAATCTTTTCGACTAGTATATTGACCATGAAGGTTTAATTTCAAAATCATTTCAAGGTCAACTTTGTTTTTTAACTAACAACCCTTATTTATTTATCACGGATTCAGAGTAGTCGGAAAATCCTACGTTCAGATAAGGTATCATATGTGGAGTCCATTTAACCTCCCAAGGTCGTCTGAAGGTGAATCATCCTCTTTATTTTTTTCACCCAGCTAAGTCACCTACGGCATGTTTTAGCAAATATCATTTCGATCACAGGCATCATTTATAAATTCATTTATAAATAATAAAAATGTTTCAGAGGATTGGCGTTAGAAAAACAACAGCCCACGTAGTCATTTTTGTTGTATAATATACTTATCTTCAATTATATAATGACATGTATTATCACGAACACAATAAGCACATGTTTATAAATTATACATGTTAAAAAAAATGTTTAAATTAATAGAAAAATAGGCAGTGGAGGTAACGTTTAGGAAGAATGCCTTGTATTATATATACACGGTGGCCAATTTTAATTTTCTGGATTGGTGAATGTTTTGTCCAAAATAGTTTCAGATAAAAGTTACTCCATTTTTGGGGGGGGGGGGGGGGATCACGTTTTGGTAACCTTGGATTTAACCTTGAACATGATCAAGGCCATTTCAGAAATGAAATAGATGAGAATATTATATTCGCAAACTCTTAAAGTGTCCTTTCAACAGTAGTTTTTTCACCTTTTTTCAAAAGAGTTGTGTGTGTGTGTGTGTAATGTAGTAATACATTCGCCAGACAAGCTTGCGAATATAATGAAATACAAATACCTAAAGGCTTCTGACAAAAAATTCAAAAAGGCAAACTCTGTTTTGACCAATCCTATAAAAACAATGCTAAGTTATGATTCCAAAGCAAAAAGATACATCGTCTACCTCAATTATCTTCAAACTAATCACTGATCGTTCAATAAAAGCATATACTTGTAACAAATAATCATTTTCTCTAAATGCGCTTCTGGCTACCGAGAACAAGACTGAAAAAAATGAACACTACGATTATGTGTTAAAAGTCTTCAACAAATATATCCACTTATCAAGAATATTAAGAAAAAACAAGTAATAATAGTCACCAGATCGAACGCCATCAAATACATCAAAGCAGAAGCCGAGAAGAAAAATAAAGAAAAGAGGTTACAATCTCTCTGGCTTTCTCACATGAATTAGATCCTCAGACCATTATATCCTCTGACGGTCGAGCATTAATACCGTTCATGAGCATTAATAACACTTGGCGACTCAGGTGTTACCCTGATAATTTATGGCATTGACCTCACTGGTTACGCACCATTTTTTATAAGTACAGAGAGATAACATTTTATTACGCAAATTTTATTACAAAGTTATTACTCAATTTACGAAAAATTACTAAATTTAAATGTTCAATCAGAACGGTTCCCTGAGTTTGTTTTTACGAGAGAAAAAATACATTTATAAAATCAATATATTTATACAATAGTACAAACAAAAAAATTTTACAATAAATTTAACTTTTGCTATTTATCGAAACCTCGTTCATTTCATAAAATAATCGAAATCTCTTTCAAGTCATTTTTAAATATATTATTAAGAAAATGCAGATGTCAAAAATATGAAGGCTTGTCAATCTGTTATATGTTTAATAATATAAGATACTGTTATAATAATAATATTTACATAACCCTTAATTTATGCGTAATTTATAAATAATACTTTCAAGAATTAATTATGAAAAATAAAACTTTAAATACTTTTTCTGTTTACAATTCTGTTTTATTATGGTTTAAATATGCTTACAATTTTTTTTCAGAACTTCCCAGTCTGGCTTGGTGGCTTATTTAATCCAGAAGCATATATTACAGCAACACGACAATGTGTGGCACAAGCGAATAATTGGTCTTTAGAAGAATTGCAGTTAGATGTTTTCGTATGTAACAGCGATAATACGGTGGCAGATGATTACTGTTTTGCAGTAACTGGATTAAAATTACAAGGAGCACAGTGTAAAAATAATATGCTGTATTTAACATCAACAATAATGACTGATTTGCATGTGACTATATTAAAATGGGTGAAACGTTCTACTACGGATACAGTAGAATATAAGCTAGCTCTACCAGTTTATTTGAATAGCACTCGTACAGAATTGTTATTTAATGTTGATTTACAAATAGCACCTAGTCAAGATTCACATAGTTTTTATGAAAGAGGGGTCGCTATTTTAATATCTACTGCTTTAAATTGATTCACATTAGATTAATTATTTTATCGTCTGTAAATCATAAATAGTCTTTTTTCTAATATAAATGTAATTGTCAAAATATATAACTAAATTTTGAAGGATTTACTGTTATTCGCTTCAAATTTTTAACATACTTTACGATTATAACTAAAATTTCATTTTTAAAGAGAAAAATAATATAATTAACCATATTATCACTATCAATTATATTAAATCTTGCGAAATTATAGAGCAAAACAATAAGAGAGTGACACCTAAATACTATAAGTAAAAACTATCTCCACTCAATTTATAATGAGGCTAGAAGATAAATCAGTGAAACCTTGTTAAAAATAAATTAAGTGGAGATAGTTAGTTATTTATAGTATTTGAGTATCACTCTCTTATTTCTTTGCTCTATAATTTCCCAAGAAAAATAATATAACAAAGATAATAAGGTAAGTCAGTGGAGCATCAGTCACAGATGTCAAAGGTGAAGGTTTGATTCCCTGGTCTTTAGTTAACGAAAGTGTGTGTACTAGAACCGCCACGCACAGATCTAAGTTAGAGAAGATCAAATCTTTATGAATACCCTAACTACATGTTATTGACTTTTATTCTCCAGTTTTATTCATAGTACATAATAAGTGTACTACTATATTTTTATGTTATTTGATTATACTAAAAATAATAAAAACCATATCAGATATATGCAATAAATGAAAAAATGTTAGACAACCAAAGTTGTATTCACGAGTTTCCTTTCTAGCACAATTATGTAGATTGCATCATAGTTTTTTCTTGATATATAACCTTTTTATGGCTATTAATTAGAGCTACTTCCTCGATTCAACCATAAGCGACTTTGCTTCACTAGCTTATTAAAAGGACGTTTTTAAGTCTTTTGTTTGTGATGGGTGTGGCAATCGTTGAGATGGCTTGCCCTGTTCACCTCTCTCTTCCGCGGGTCTTCTCCTTTGCCGCTGCCATATCGATGTCTTGATAGTTCGAACCAAGTATCGACGCTCGATGTGGCTTTGTTTTAGGTCTAATTACTGATCGGCGTCGGTAGTCGAAGCGGCGGAAGGCAATAGGTGAGAAGGGGAGAGAAGGAGAGGATAAGAGAGAAAGAGCAATAATGTTGCCGACGTAATCCGCACATATGTGCGTAGCCGGCGACGTTTAGCCAATTTTGAGTATTAAAAGGAGAGGCAAGAATACAGCGAAAAGCGAGAGAGCGTGTGTAGTACTGGCCAGACCAGCGTTGCGACATTGGTAAACTTTCTGCTATTTTGTTTTAATCTTTACTCATCCTCCCTTACAGGGCGATATTTATGATACTTATGAATCCTATGTAGCTTTCTACCGTTTCCGTCTTTAAAATTTTATGTTAATAATGTATATATTAGACTATTTATTATTGTTACATAAGCTTAAATCTTACATCTTACATTATACGCAAGCCAAATCAGAGCAACCCTGAGCTTACGCGTACTCCAAGCGTACCTGAGAGTGATCTAGACATAATATTATTATTTGACTGAAGAGTACAAAAAGATAAATATATATACTATATATGTATATATATAATAATTTATTGCTCAATGTATAGCCTTTACGGCCTTTTACATAATGTTCCACTTTTACATCTATACTTACAACTAACACTTAAATACTACTTCTGCTACTTCTATAATAATATAGTGTTATTGTTATAATCTCAAGATTCGCGCTCGCATACTTTCCCTCTCTCCTACCCTCCCTTTCAAAAGCTCGCTTCTAGTCTTACTCAGGATACCCCTCATCTCCCCTCGATTTGGCCAACTTCTCGAACATGTAAATATAGTTGCATATTGCTCTATTCGGGCTTCCCTTTAGAGCTCTAATTAGTTTATTCTCTTTCTCTTCTCTCCTGCCAGTAATTTTCTGATTTTCTAACTCCCTCATCCACCTTCCCCCTATTTCCTCTTTTGCCTTACTACATTCAATCATATGCTCTAGGTTTTCTTCCTTTTCTCCGCAGATTCTACACTTACTATCTTTATACCCTTTCGCCTGCTCTCTGCCCACATTCCCACACCTTATTCTCGCCCATTGCTCTTTTACCCGAAAACAATCATAAAATTCAAGTGCCCGACATATCGGAAAGCGTAGCTTTAATCAAAAGAACACGCCTCAGCGTAAGACCACAAAGACGTCCCGCTGCCGTTGCGACGTACACCGAGGCATCTTCTTTTGATTAAAACTACGCCTTCCGATATGTCGGGCACTTGAATTTTATGATTGTTTTCGATAGCGAAAATCCTCAGGAACACGCAGGACCAAGAATTTTTCAAAAAAAAATATACTTTTTTAAAAATTAGCAATTGTTTAAACAAAAAGTTAATAACTTTCGAAACAAATTTTTTATTGTTTATTGTGTAATTATTTCGAAATTCTAAGGCATTATGAGTATTTTCAAAAAAATCCGACTTCGATATCTTTATTAGTTTTTAAAATACAGCTGTTTGAAAATTTTTTATCATTTTTCTTTAATTGTTAATAACTTTTGATATAATTAATGTATCGTCTTCAAAATTTGGGAAAAAACTCAATTTTATGTGTAAAATAATTGTGCCAAATTAAAAAAAAATCCGTAACCTAAGAGTTACAAGTCAATCGAAATAGCCAAGAATTACCCATGTATCTGTGTTATCTTTTCTAAGCATACTATAATAATCGCAATCTATCGCGTGGAAAATGCCATATAGTTAGTTAGTTAGTTTATTTATTTACAATTTATATGTTACATTTGGTTTACATTTCTTATATAGCTATTTGTGTCTCGTATCCAGTTTGTGTAGTTGATTATGTATGTGTTTTGTGTGTGTGTGTGTGTGTGTGTGTAAGTGCGCGCGTGCGTGTGTGTGTGTGTGTGTAAGTGCGCGCGTGCGCGTGTGTGTGTGTGTGTTGTATAAATATGTGCATTTGTAGGTGTGTCTGCAACTCTTGTATCCCTGTCTTCTGCGCCTGTCTGTTCCTCTTTTCTTCTCATTTTTCTTCTGATTAATCTTTTCTTCCTCTTTCTCTCTCCAAGATCTGCCTTTTCCGCTCTTCTGTTTTTTTTTCTCTTTCTTGCATATTTTCTTTTCAGCTTTTCCTTTATTACTTTCTTTTGCCTTTTCACCTTTGCCTTTCCTTTGCTTTTGCTCTCCTTCTTGCTAATCATTTCATCTATCTTTCTCCTTATGAAGGCTTTGACACCTTTTTCTTGTTATTGCTCCCTCTGCCTTTCCTTTCCTCAACCTCACTTATTTTTCCTTAGTATCTTATGCTTTGTCTTCTAGTTTACCTTTTTCTTTCTCTTCTTCGATTCTTCTTCTTTTCCATTTTGCTCCATCATCCAATACCTGTGTGTGTGTGCATGTGTATGTTTATGTTTGCGCGTATGTTCGTGTTTTGTGTGTATGTGTGTGTATATATGTGTGTGTAGATGTGTCTGCGAGTCTTGCTTCTCTGTCTTCTGTTTCTGTCTCTCCTTAGGGTCTTGCAGCTTCGTCTTCTTGCTTTTCTTTTTCTTTCTTCTCTTCGTTTCTTCTTCTTTTCCATTTTATCTCCGTCATCCACGCTATCTTTTCTTTGCTTCCTATTATTATTTTTTCCCATTCTTCCCCTTCCTTTCTGCTTTTTTCACATTTTTCTACCATGTGCTTCCAATTTTCTTCCTCTTTCATACACATTCTGCATCTCTTATTTTCTTCTTTTTCCCAATACCTGCTTCCTCTCGTTTCATTACCTAACCTAAACCTTTCCCTTATTTGCAGGCCTTTTATTCTTCCCTCTCCTTGAATTTCCTTTAACCTATACCTTTTCATTTCTTCTTTCAGCTCTTTCCACTCGTTTATGTATCTTGATTTTTCTAGTTTTTCTTCTAGTTCTTTTTCATCTTTTTTCTTTAGCTCATCTCTTATTTCTTCCCAAAACTCTTCTCTCTTTTCATCTCCCTCTTCCCTCTCTCTGTATATTTTACTTTTCTCCAGCCTTTCCTCTCTCTCCTCTTTCTTACCCTTTTTATCTTTTTCATTTCTTTCCCTTTTCTTTAATTCTCTCCATGCTTCTTTTTTTATTGAGCCATCTCTTTCTTCTCTTATTTTGTTTTCATACTTCAATGCTCTTTCTAATGCTGTTTCTTTCATTTCTTGTCTTCCTGTTTCCCATCGTATTAGATAACTTGGCGTGTTTCTATCTAATCCTAATATCCACTTTATGTATTTTAGTTGTAGTTTCTCTATTTCCTCATATCTTTTCCATCCCCAGATTTCTGCTCCATACATAATCACGCTTTTCGCCAGAGCATCGAACAGGTTCATCCGTAGCTCCCAGTTTTCTCTAAATAGCTTTTCTCCTAGCCCCCATAGTCTTCCGAGTCCCATATTTATTTTCCCTTCTACCTTCTTTATCTGCTTTTTATTTCCGTTATTTCTGTTTATCACATATCCCAAGTAGTTGTACTCTTTCACCATCTCTATCTTCTCACCTTCCCATTCGAATTCTTCTTCCTTCCCCCTTTCTCCTCCTCTCCTGCATTTCATCTTCTTTGATTTTCCTACATTTAACTCTAATCCCCTTTCTTCCAGGTATCTTTTTAATTTTTTCAGCATTGCTTTCATTCCACTTTCACTCTTTGCTATCATCACTATATCATCTGCATATCCTAATGTCCATATTTTCTTCCTTCCTATCACTACCCCTCCTTCCTGCACCTGCTTGATCTTCACTTCCAGGTCGGCGAAGGCAAGATTAAATAGCGTGGTGCTCAAAGGGCACCCTTGCCTTACGCCTTTGTAAGTCTCACACTCCCCAATTATTTCTCCTCCAACTTTTACCTTACTCCCTGTTTTCTTGTATATTTCTTCTATTCTTTTCCTAATTTTTCTATTTATCCCTTTCTCATTCATTGTATCCCATATTTTCTTCCTCTTTATTTTATCAAAAGCGGCCTTCATGTCTGCAAAGAATACGAACAGTTTTCCTCCTTTTTCCTTTATTTCCTTCCCTATTATTGTTTTTAATATATATATATATATATATATATTGTGTCCATTGTTCCTCTTTTCTTCCTAAATCCCATCTGCGTATCACTTAGCGTTTCTTTAGCTTCTAGTTCTCTTTCCAGCTTTTTCCTCAGTATTTCCGCATATATTTTATATCCCGTATCCATCAGCGTTATTCCTCTATAGTTTCCTACTTCTTCTTTCCTCCCTTTCTTATATATTGGTACTATTATTCCCTTCCTCCATTCTTCCGGATATCTTTCTCCGTTTCATATTCCGTTTAAGCATTTTGTCATGCCTTTATCAAGCCTTCCGTGCCTTCCACCCACGCTTCATTTGCTATACCATCTTCTCCTGTCGCCTTTTTCTTTTTCATTTTTCTTATTACCTCTTTTACTTCTCTTTCTTTGATTTCTTCGCCTTCCTCTCCTTCACTGTCTTCGGTTTCTTCCCCTTTGCTTTCTTCCTTTTCTTTCTCTCCCAATTGTTCCTTGAAGTGTTTTATCCATTCTTCTTTTCCTATATTTTCATCTAATCCAATTCTTTTCTTCCTATTGCCATTCACTTTATCCCAGAATTTTCTTCTCGTCTTATCTTTTCTTATTTCTTCTGCCACTCTTTTCCCCTCATCTTCTTTTACTTTTCTTATTTCCTCTCTGTATTCTCTCTTTGCTTCTAAGTATTTGCCTCTGTCTCCTTCCCCTTTTCTTACCTTATTTAACTCTGCCATCACCCTATCCCTTTTTGCCTTACATTCTTTTCTCCACCAGCTTTTTTTTGATCCTGTTTTTTTCCTTATCTTCTTTTTTATAACTGCGTTCTTCACTCTATTTTTTATATCTTTCCATTTTTCTGTTTCCTCTATTGCGTCTATCCATCTCTGATACTCCCTTATACCTTCTTCGCTCCAGTCGTCTATCATTCTATCTTCCTCTTCTTTTCTTTCTTCCGCTATTTTGTCTCCCAATTCCACCTCTATTGGTAAGTGGTCCGACTTTACCCTCTCTTTTCTTTAAACCCTTTTGATCGCCTCATCACCTTCCTCGTTACCTACTACATAGTCTATCGTTGACATTCCTCTCGCTCCTATATATGTTATTTCTCCCTCTTCATCTCCTTTTTTTCTCCCATTCGTTATCACTAAGCCCATTTCTCCTAGCCATTTTATCATTTCTTCTCCCTCTGCGTTTAACACTTTATCCTTGGCCTTTATTTCTTCTAGATTTTCTTCTGTCTCCCATTCTCTTCCTTCGTTTCCTGTTTTTGCGTTGAAGTCTCCTCCTATAATTATTGTTTTTCCTCTGTTCTTCTCTATCTCTTCGCTTAGATATTCATAGTTTTCCTTCTTCTCATGTTGCATATACACCGATGCTATCATGTATTCCCTCCCTCCGATATTTATTTCTCCTACTATTACCTCACTTGTCCTTTCTTTCTTCCATTCAACCTTACTTATCCCTTTCCTCTTTCTTACCGCCATTATTCCTCCCCCTATTTCTCTCCCCCTTCTTCCTTCCCTTCTTGAGTCCCTCCACTCTATGCTGTACCCTTTCAGTTGCTTCTCTACACCAGTTCTAGCCCCTTGCCTCTTCACCCAGGTTTCCGTTAGCCCTATTATGTCGAATTCCCTAACATATTTCCAGTCGTCTTCCTCCATGCTCCTCATCCCCGCCACGTTCCAGAATAGTATTTTGACTTCCTTTCTCCCCTCTCTCTCCTTTCTCTCCTCTCTCTCTCTTTTATCCCTATTGTTTTCGAAACCCTTCCACCCCCTTTCCTACCATTTTTCCCTCTCTCTCGCTCCACCACCATTCTTCTTCCTCTGACTTCATCCCGTTATGCTACATCTTTACCTCTTTACCTTTACTTTTTATTTCTTTCGTTTTCCTTCTTACTTCCTCTCTTATCCTTCTCTGCTTCCACGTCCAGTCCTGATCTATGTATATATTTTTCTGTGCCAGATTCTTTTTCTTCTTCATAATTCCTTCTTTTTGTTCCCATGAAGCGCATCTAATTTGCCACATGTTTTTTCTTCTCTCTCTCCGATCATCCCTCTCCGCTGTTCCTCCTATTCTTCTCATATTCACTATCTCTCCTTTCATTTCTAGTACCTCCCTTAACCAGACCTCTGCCTCTCCCTTCTTTTCCCATCTTAACTCACCCTCTAAGTCTGTCACTATTATATTTTTTATCCTACTTTCTCTATCCATTTTTTCTCTCATATGCTCTAATTCTTCCTTATTGCCTACTTCTGTTCCTCTTTGCTTCTTGTTTCCTCCTTCTATGCTTTCTTTTAGTTTCACGCACTCCTCTTCCAACTGGTCCATCCTCTTTCCCCATTTTTCCTGCAGTTTCTTTTCTGTACGTTCTGCTATTTCCCTTTCTTCTTTCGTCTCTTTCTTTCTTCTCTCTCTCTCTCTCTTGTTTTTTCATAACTTTTCCTATTTCCTTCTCCCATCTTTCTTCTCTTGTTTTTCCCTCTGCCTCCATTCTTTCCATTTTTCCCATTATTTCTTTAAACATTTCTGTCCATTCTTTCCTTTCCTCCTCCCATACGTCTCTTAATTCCTTTATATCTGTCCGTACCTTTTCCATTATATCTTCTGTACCACTACTTTTTCCCACTTCTCTTATCGTGTTATCCAATCCTTCTCCCCCCTCTCCATCGATCTCGCTTCCCTCACTCTCACTCTTGCATCTCTTTGCCTCTCTCATTTCTCCTCTATTATTCTCCCTCAGCCCCTCCCCGCTCTCTCTCCCCATCACCACCTTTACTCTTTTCTTCTTTTCCTCCTCTGGGCCTTTCTTATCCAACCTTCCACCTTTTTCTCTTAATTTTTCTGTTGTCACAAATCTTTCCATCCTATCCCGTACGCCTTAATTCGACTCTCTATATCTACCCGTGATCCCACCTTTATTCCCTGTCTTACCTTTTCTGTCTCTGCCTTTACTTCTTACCACCCCTCCTCTCTGCCTGCCTTTCCCGCTTTCTAATTTTTTCTCTTAACCTCAACTTTTATTTTTTTCTTTATTCCTTTCTCTCTGCTTTTTCCTGCTCTTCTCCAGGCCTCTCTCTCTCTTCTCCACCTCCACGCTCTTTTCACCTCTATTTCTCTCCTCAAACACTTTTCCTCTTTGACTTTCTCACCAAAACTCGCGCTCACATCCAAGACACGTCCACACTCCCCTCGAGTGAAATCTAACCGGAGAATGCCATATATTACGCTGTAATATTTACAGTTTTAATTTTTTTTTTCTTGGCATATCTTTTTTTATTTTAATATTTTTGATATCACTTGTAAAGAATTGTAGGATCAATAATTTTTTAAGGTAATAAACATCGAATTCTTCGTAAAATTTTTGAATTACAATAATTTCTGCAAATTCTTTCTGTTTGTGCCCAACTACCCAATTTACTATTAATAATATTTTGTAAAGTCCATACGATTGGAGATACGGGGATATGAATTTGTAATATATAGTTGTAATATAGTTGTAATAAATCACCGAAAAGAATAATATTTATTTTGCCGAACCACCCATCTTCCACTTTAGATGTATTTTTAATTTCTTGTAGTTGCAAATTTATGTTCATAAACAGAACGTCAGATAACATCGATATTTCACTCTGTGATAATTAAATTTACATTTTCAAGACTGTAGCATTTTTTTTTCTTGCAGCTTTCAAAAGTTCTTTGTATTTCGAAATTCTCTTGGGTTCAACAGGCAATTGCAAAGCTTTATAGATTGTAAAACCGTTCACGTTATAAGCAGAAATCCCTTATGGAGCAAGTATTAACGTTTTCTTTTTTTGTTCCAATTTATTTAGTACAACAATTCTGTGTATTAAATAACTCTTTCCAGTATCTCCCGATTCAAAAATAACTAATCGCAATGGTTTATCTGAATAAAATATGTCATGTTTTACTTTATTAAAAACTCTACTTTGATCAGAATTGAATATACTTATGTTATCATTGAACTATGTCTAATTCCATCGGAACACATACATCAGGTAAATTATCTTAACTTGTACTTTTATCTGGACTTATCTAATAAAATTTGTTTTTCCACTAGTTGGTTCATATTCTCTATTGTATTACGAATAATTTCATACTTTTCATTATACGCCATAACTTCTTTTAGAGCTTCTTTTTTTCATAAAAGCATCAAAATAAGTAGCTTCTGATCCTTTTATTTCTTCAAGATCTCTCCATGGTAAAAAAGCGATAACAAAAAATGATAATAAGCCTCTGGTTGAGCTATTGAATTATAATTGCAATGGTTCGAGATACATAGCTTTTTTATTCTTTTGCAATGTAAGTCCTTACCTATTTAATGGAATTCGCATTTAGAGTTCGATTTTATTTTTCATATATCAAACCATCTTTCGAAATCATACAAAGAGAGGTTTCGTAATTTTTCATGGTTGATAAGATAATAACAGTCGACGAAATTATTATAAAAAATATCTGTTAGTCAGAAAAAAGTTGTTTAATTTCTTGGAAAGATTTTATTTTTTTACTCCGGGCGATGTTTGTATTCAACAGTATTACTATCAGTGACATGGAGTGGATGTGCTAAAAGTGTATCAGTAGCTTTACTCCACATTCTCTGTGATTTATCATACGCATGCGAATAGAGCATAGACGACTGCACAGTGATTTATTGTTTTTTATTTCTGATAAATCGAAATCCATTTTGCTTTTTTCACCTTTCGTACCAGAAGAACATACATATTTTCTCAATATATAAGATTATTCTTCAATATATTGAACATCTATATTTCCTTCCCATAATACCACCAAATTAGGTATATAATTATAAATATTTTGATCCTCTGGTTTTCTGGGTAAAATTAACTTGTATTTTGAAGATTTTTTTTATTTGCTATAGTCACATCTACACTACAAAAAATTAGATCTTTTGTTACAGTATGTGGCAATCCAATTAGCATGCACTTATGAAACTAGTTTTTGTTTTTTTCTTTTTCATGCAGTAACTGTTTGTTATGCTCATGTTGTTGATACTCAATTACTCGTCTATAAAGTTCAGGAGATTGATATTTATCAGGTATTGCACAAGTAATATATTTTATAATAAATTCATTACCTTTTTGTTTGAAGATTTTCCAAACGCCGGCGGATCTTTAATCTAGAATAAGCAATGAAACTGTGGCATACCTCTACCTTGAGACTCTCTCGTGTAATAATATTAAACAACTTCACTCATCGGATTGGCAACGAAGTTTATATATTTCAACAAAGCCTGAAATTTATTTTCAATAAATCGTGTAGAAAGTGTTGGATCTTTAACAATTAAAGAACTCGTATCACCTTGAATTTTGTTGTCGTTTACTTTGCGTATGTATTCACCGAGATTTGACCACGAAAAATATTGCTGGTCCATACTCTCTTACAATGCAATTGAATTTATTTTGAGGCTATATCCAATACACTTCGGTATTTCCTAGATACGAAAAAATACTAGTGATATTGGATTCTACTGTATCTTCTTTTGAATGCTGTAGTAAATCTTCAGCTGTCTATTTAAAATATGGATTTATTATTTTCAATTTATGAAATATTCCCGTATCAATTTGTCTGCAGTTATGATTAAACAATAAAAAGAAGAGGTATTGATTATTTAATCGAAATCGCGAGTGCTAAAAAGTCAATTTACTTTCGATAAAATCAGACTCCCTTCGATTAGGATTGCGATTCTCGTGCTGACAATACCTTTGAGTTAAATACTACTGTGGGCAAAAAGTAAGGTGAATTTTCAATTTAAACTTCGCGGGCTTAACATTTCGGGCTAGTTCTTTTTTTCTTGAGCTGGTAGGACTGCGAATGACATCTGGGACAAATTTCATGTCAATGTCATCATCAGTAATATATTTACGCTTGTGTTTACCAAACGACCAAGAGTGCATGTTTCGATTTTTACAATGTCTGATTTAATTGAGCAAAGAAGTGCCATCAAATTTTGTTTGCGGAATGAAATTTCGGCTGCGGAAACGTTGAGGATGTTGCGGAAGGCCTTTGGTGATTCTACCATGTCGCAGAAAAATGTTTATAAGTGGTACAAAGACTTCAAAGAGGGTCGAGAACGTGTTGATGACTTGGAGCGCTCCGGACGACCATCGACGTCAACAGATGACCAACACGTCAATAAAGTGAAGGAATTAGTGCTCGAAAATCGTCGGTTGACTGTTAGAGACCTTATTGATATGATCGGAATATCAGAAGGATCTGTGAAAACAATTTTGAAAGACCATTTGGGCCTACGAAAAGTCAAATCTCGTTTGGTACCGAAAACGCTCAATTTCTTGCAAAAAAGTCGCCGCGTTGATGTGTGTGAAACAATGCTCTCTGACTATCAGGACAAGCTCAAATGCATGATTACGGGAGATGAGACTTGGATTTATGCTTACGACCCTGAAACAACCGACCAATCAAGCGAATATCGTGCTAAAGGCGAGGCCAGACCGAAAAGAGCACGTCAAAGTCGTTCAAAAATCAAGGTCATGATGACAGTTTTCTTCGATTTTCGTGGTGTGGTGCACTATGAATTCCTTCCACCCGGCCAAACTATTAATAAGGAATATTATTTGAGCGTTATGCGTCGTTTGCGTGAAGCAATTCGTCTAAAAAGACCAGAATTATGGGCCAACAACTCTTGGTTTTTGCATCACGATAATGCACCATCTCACACTGCACTCGTTCTTCGTGACCATTTCGCCAAAAATTCGACGCATATCGTTCCGCAACCACCGTATTCGCCTGATTTGGCTCCGTGTGACTTCTGGCTATTCCCAAAACTCAAGAGACCACTCCGGGGAACGCGTTTCGAGTCGATTGAGGAGATAAGAGCTGAATCGAAGAAGGCGCTGATGGCTATACCGGAAAGGGACTATTTGGCATGTTTCGAGGATTGGAAAAAACGTTGGCATAAGTGTATTTTATCGGGAGGGGATTACTTCGAAGGGGATGACATTGATGTAGAAGAATAAATAAAGATTTTTCATTTTACAAACAAATTCACCTTACTTTTTGCCCACAGTAGTATCTGGAAAATATAATAAATTTAATTCTTTTGTTCGGCTTTCTATAACAGCAGCGTAAACATCTAATATTTGATACGTTACTGTGTTAGAGATATCTGGTGACTGATTTTATAGGGGATATATCGTATATGAATTGTAATAAGTGTCTGATTTGGATTTTTGAGTCAACAAAGCTTGTGGTTTCATATATTCAGGAATTTTATTATTCATTTGATTTTTGATAAAAAAATCGCTATTACATTGCTCCATGGCAACAGTTTTAGTAGAATCGTCAGTCATTCTTTATTATTGTTGTCACTCACTTGTACGTTAACGGATTTATCTGTTCAGATATTATCATTATTTTGATTATTAAAAAAATAATCATTATTTTTTTGGTTCTCAGCAGCATTTCTACCGGAATTATCAATCGGATCTTCGTTCTCGTTGACATTCTGTTCTCGTTGATTTTCTGTAAGATTATGCAACAAATTGGCTGGATCATTCGGAAGATAAATTTTTTCGTATAGTGGATTATTTACTTTCAACCAATTCAAAGCACTTTATACTTTACGAATATCAACATAATTTTCCTGTATAAATATGTTTATTCTTTGTTGGGTTACCTCTTTCTAATATACGAGTATACATCTCTTGATCTTTCAACAAAGCATCAGTTTTAAAACATTCTTTTCAATGTTTCATCAATTGGGAGCGGTAAATGAAAATGAAAGGCCCCCCAACAACTTTATCAATTTTGACGTAATGTGGTATTTGTTTCTTCATAACAGTATTCTTTACAACAGTTTGAAAAGCTTTTGTTCGTTGTATTAATAGTTTTTCAAAATCATTGAGAATGGTAATTTCACTTTGTGCTCCCAATAGAAATGATATAACATTGCCTCCGTCTGTACATTTTTTAATGAAGTTCACATCTGTCTTAAACACAGAAGTCTCTCACATGAAATACATGGAGTAGAAGGAGGATCTCTGTCAATTTTGAAAAACTCAATAATACCTTCTTCGTGTGTTTTTTTAATTTCAACTTCATCTAAATATGTCACGTTTTCTGCACAGTTAAGCTTCATACGTGACTCATTATATGATTGTGATATTATTTTCAATTCTTCTACAGGGTGTCCCATTTTAAGGAACCACCCCGTAATTTTCTACGATTGGCGTTCTACAAAAAAATTGTTCAGACAAAAGTTGTTTGGGACAATGAGGTACACCTTCCCACAAATCGGATTTGACCTTGAGATATATTTTCAAGGCCATTTAAAGATCAAAATCATTTTTTGAATAGACACCTATAATTTTGATCCCGTAGTATTGGCAATGGTTGATTTGGATAATCATATCTCTTTGCGTGAAATTCAGATACGTACTGGAATCCCAAGAACAACAGCCAGTAGAATTTTGCGGCTTCATAGATTTCATCCGTATCACATAACTTTGACTGCTCAGTCATCTGTCAGGCAGCCGTCCGCATTCTTACGTCTCAGTATAGTTTCTGTATAGGTAGCGACTAAGCGCCACCATTCGGGTTTACGCAGCATCAGAGCCACGATGTTATCGGGGGTGATGCTGCCGACCGTTTCTTCCAGTTCCTGTCTGAGACTTGTCCAGCGGTCACACGCGAAAAACGTGTGTTCCGTGTCATCTCGTTCGTGTCCACAGTACTTACAGTCGGGTGTTCGTGTCTGTTCATATTGTAAAGGTACTGTCGGAAGTACCCGTGGCCCGTCAAGAGCTGGGTGACGTAGAAATTTACATCACCAAATTTCTTTCCGAACCACAACCTCAAGTCCCGTATCAATCGTCTCGTCTAGTTACCACCTCGCTCCTCTGTCCATCGGCCTTGCCAAATGTCAATTGTCCTGTCGCGCTCAACAATTGCCGCGTTCTTTCGTCCTATGTCCGCGCTGCTCCCGTAGATCCTTTTGCGTTCAAAGGCCAGAAGATCCACGGGTATTACGCCAGCCACCACCAAAACAGCCTGCGCAGAGACTGTTCGGTAGGAGCAAGCGATTCGCAGTGCGCCCTCTCTCTGTATCATCATCATCGACTTACAGTATTTCTTTGTCTTCAGGGAGTCTGTCCATATTTCCGCGCCATATAGAAGGATCGACTAAGCTGTCGCCATTAACAGTTGTTGTTTTCTCGATCTCGGTCCCGTCGTATTTGCCATCAGGCGACTCAAGGATGCTATCCTCTCTGCCGCTTTCCGGGTTGTTTTCTGTATGAGGCCAGAAGGTCATCTTCGTATCGAGGGTTACCCCAAGGTACTTGACTTCCCTCTTGGTCTCCATCTCGCATGTCCCCACCCTCATGTGCAGTATCGTCTGTATGCGTCTTCTCGTGAGAAACATCAGTTCCATTGTTTCCGTTGCGAGTTGTAGTCCGTGGTCTGTCATCCATTGTCCGACTTGTCTCATGGTCTGGTTCAATGTCATTTGCGCCAGCTCGGGGGACCTCTCCTTAATCACCGCCGCCTCGTCATCAGCGTAGGCGACGAGGGTCACTCCGAGCGGCATCCCAAGCCGAAGCAAGCTATCGTATAAGCCATTCCAGAAGTCAGATTCCAGTATCGACGCCTGTGCCACCCCAGCGGTGACCTGTCTCGTTACTTGTCCTTCGATCGTTTCGTACGTTATCCGTCTGTTTTTTAGGTAATCCTCTACAACCCGAAGCAAATATGGCTGGATCCCGAAGTTGCTTTTCAGCGCCTCCAAAATATCCTTCCACCTAGCCGAATTGAAAGCATTCCTAATGTCGAGCGTCGCCAGCAACACTATAGGTCGCGCAGCGTGGGAGTGTCTGTATAGTTCCAGGAAAGAATCGACCACCTTTTGGATCGCTCCAATCGTCGATCGACCCCTCCTGAAACCGAACTGCAAATCTGATAAACCTCCTCCAGTCTGTATCGTATCCATCAGTCTCGGTCTCAGTAGTTGTTCAAAGAGTTTACCAGTCGTGTCAAGTAAACTCAACGGTCGGTAAGCCGAAGGCGTGCCAGGATCGCCCCTACCTTTTGGGATAAGAACGAGCCTTGCCACCTTCTACCGGTTGCTGAATGTTCCTGTCTTCAAACACGTGTTGTACAGGTCGAGGAGTATCTCCGGCCGTAGACGAGCCACAAGCCGGAGGATCTCGGATGGTACTCCATCCGGTCCCGGTGCCTTACCCATCTTCATCGCATTCGTTGCTCTGATGAGCTCCTCAGCGGCAAAAACGGGGGGCATTTGTGCGTCCACGTCATCCATCACGTTTGTCCTAATCGGGTGCGACGGAAAAAATCCGTCAACAATCCGCTGTTTTGGCATCTTTAAGTTCCGGTGAGATTCAGGCTCCTAGTTTCCCGGTCACAATCTTGTAGCCGGTTCTCCAGGGATCCTCGTTCACCTCCTCGCAGAGCTTCCTCCAGCATTGCGTCTTGCTGTCCCGTATTGCTTTCGTCAGCGTCTTCCGTGCTGTTTTGTATATGGCTTGGAGGTTTTCCCTTTCGGGTCCGCCCCCTGCCCTTGTCATTCGTCACCGATTTGTCAGGCATATCCTGCGTAACTCAGCTATTTCGTTCGTCCACCAATATTGTGGTTGTCTTTGTTGTATCTGTCGACTTTTCGGCATTGTGCCTCTGCACAAGCTATCTATTAATTTGGCTGTCTCGTCTGTCAGTCTTTCCACTCTTAGCCGGCCCGTCAGTTCTGGGGAATTCTCTCCCCTGGAGCCGGTGCAGTAATTAGCTCTTTCGAAAATTTTCGTCCGTCAAGTTTACGTTGGTTCCACCGCGGGGGTTAATGGGTTCTCGTTCGTCTCGTTCCCGTTCGATCCACCACTTCAAAGACGATGTATTGGTGATCGCTGGCTATAGTCTTCGATCACCCGCCATCCTCTCAGCCGTGGCAGCATTATGTCCGATGTTATCGTGACGTCGGGGATAGAGTCACTAACACCTGGCCATCTATACGTCAGCGTATGTCCCGTATTTACCAATGCTAAATCGAACCTTGAAGCCATTTCCAGCAGTAGTCGTCCGCGTCGATTTGTTTCGTTCATTCCCCACTCGGTCGCCCTCACGTTAAAATCCCCCGCAACGATGTCGTCCCCGGGCAGGTCCCTGATCCCGTCTTCTAGGAGTGCCATCTTCCTTTCGAACTCCATCGCAGTGCAATAGGGTGTCAGGTAGACGCTGAGATAAGTGACAGCGCCAACTGTGACCCAGAAGTAGTCGTCCTCGACACCGCGATTGGAGACTCTAAATTGGGTGCCGCCCCGTACCCAGATAGCAGTGGTCTCTGTCTCGTTTGTAATGTATGTCTGGGTCGTCCTTCTCCTGTATGGTTCACTCAGAATCAGGATGTCCGCGTCATATTCATCGGCCATCTAAGGTAGGAGCATGTCTGCAGTCCTACTTCGATTCAGGTTTCCCTGAATTATTTTGTCCGTCCTCTGATCCGCCCCCTGTACTCCTCCAGCGCGGCCCGGAACACGGCACACCTGCCGCCTCCGGCGAGGTGGGCGACGTCCCCGTGCCCGGCCTCGAAGCACAGTGGGCAGACCGGCTTGTTTTGGCATTTCGTCGCGTAGTGTCCGGATGTGCCACACTTGCGGCAGCATTTCGTCCTGTCCTTGCCTGTGCATTCAGCTTTTATGTGGCCGAAGCCCAGGCATCTGTAACATTTTGTCACCGTCAGTCGTTTCCGAACGCGGCAATGCACTCAGCCAATTCCGATCCGACCACGCCGAAGCAATGCATTGACTTCGCGGATTCTAATTCGCAGACCGCCATATACTGCTCAGCGCGGTTTGGACCGAAAATGTGGACTCGAAAGTCCGTGTCTCGTCCCGTCTCTCGTCTGAGCGCGTCCGTCACGTCTTTCGGAGTCGCAACGCAGTCCAGATCCATGATCTCCAATTGGACCTTGGAGGTCATGGCCCTGACACTGCCCGCTTCCCCGATCGTGTCTTGGATCTGTCGTTTAAACATCTCACGTCCGTTCGGCTTGTCTGCGTCTACCTGTAGCTTCAGAAGACATAAGCCGTTCTTCGTCTTCCTCAGGGTTGTCACCTGCACGTGGCTCTCCTTCGGGTCGATTGTCGTCCGTATTTTCCGTACTATGTCAGAGTACGTCGTGTCCGTGCCCGGCCTGATCAGGACAGCCAGACCCCTTTTCCGGTGGGCTGGTCCTCCTCTGTCAGGCCGATTCTTTACGTCCGTTTTCTTTTTTGTCTTGTCTGATCGTTTTCGTGTTACCGTCTGCCACTCCTTGGTCGGTTCGATCGTCGGTGGCTTCTTTTGTGAGGGCTCCGGCGTGGTTCCAACCGGCGAATGTTTTCGTTTCGTCCGTGGCGTTTCTTCGTTATTCGCCGCTGTCTTGTCTGTATTGTTGTTGTCTTGGAAACGTCTTACCGAAACTGTGTCCGATCGCTTGTGCAGCGCGATGTCCACAGTCTCAAGAATTGTCTTAATTCCCGTCTTCACTATCATGTTTATGTTCTTTTGTATGTTTGCAGCCTTGGCCATTTTCGTCGCCGTCTCTTGTATGAGCCACAGCAGTTCCGTCATGTCTCGTGTATCGTTTGTTATTATCGGTGTTCGTCCTGTCGTTGGTTCTTGGCTGTCAGCGGCAGAGGCGTAGCTCACCCCGCTGCCGCCGCTTGACACACTGTCCGTCCTCTGTCGTCTAGGTAAGTTCAGTAGGTTCGTGTCGTTTTTTCGTGTCTTTCTCCCCATTCCCGTGCACAAAGTGCGGCCCTCAAAATCAGTGCCGCTGCCCGTGGCCACTGGGGTTTTCAACCGATCGGAACCCGGGGTGGATTCCTTCTGAGAAGGAGTCACCACTTGAGGTACATTAGTGTTTTCATTGTGCATATTCATATTTATTGTTTTGTCCTGTTGTGCTGAAGGTCCCTCGTGGTCGCGACTCCACGAACCGCGGTGGGACAACGCACGGCCCCTGAGGTCCCCCCCCCTGTATGTTTACCCTGTGTGTTCAGTGTTCCCCCCTGTGGTGTGTGTGTGTATGTAAGTGCCCATAGGCAAACCCGGGCTTTGTTCACGGGGAGAGCCCGTTTAGAGAGATCCCCTTCACTCGCTTTCGGGCGGCTCCGTTTATAGGAGTCCCCTACCATTCGCTTTTCGGTAAGACCCGTTGATAGGGTCGCCGAGCATTCACTTCCCCGGTTTGCCAGAAGGCGTGTGTGTGTGAGTAGTGTGTGTGTGTGTGAGTGTTTGCGTAGTGTGTGTGTGTGTGTGTGTATAAGTGATTAATGGTTGGACACATCGGCAGAATACCATTATCTTTTGCGTCATTTGTGAGCCATATCTTCCTCTTGGCCGTGTCCGTTATGGCGTTGCTGCTCAGAGCATTGACGCGACGGACAACGTTTCCACCGGGCACGTCGTGGACGTTGGAAGCTAGCATTTGCCCAGTGAGGTGTTACCACTCACTGGACCAGCCCGGCAATATTATTATTATTATTATTATTATTATTATTATTATTATTTTTTTATGGTGGTAAAAAAATAGGATAAATCCTCATGGACCATAACGGTTGGAGTGTGACGGCAGTTCACCGAAGCTACCCACCTACACTCTCCCACCCGCCGTGTGACGTGACTCGCTGATCCTCTCAGACCGGGCTGTTTCAAGCGATCTATCAATCGAGCGCAAGGAGCCTCCGGGTCGTTGAAGACCAGCTGACCGCCCAAATCCCGCTTCTCTTCAACCGGAGGGTAAACCGTCCGAGGAAGAGTAGTAAAGTCCACCTACACCATTCTCCAGCGGGGAACCGCGTAAGCATTACTTCCCGCTGGAGAACCGCGTCAAATCCTCTCGTTGTCCACGGGTCCTGTATCGTTTCGTTACGTCCGTTTATTCACATTCATTCATTTGTTCATACCATTTACTCTCGCATTCTTCTCGTCTAACACTCGACTTCCAGGCAACCGTCCGCCTTTTTCTCTCGTAGGATAGTCTCAACGTACGTTGCCGTTACCGTCCAGTAGTCTTGTCTTGTAGCATCTTTGCCACAATGTTGTTGGGCGTGAGGTTTCCAAGTGTCGTCTCCAGTCTTTGCCTTTCGTCGTTCCAGTGTGAGCATTTAAAAATGTATGCTCTGCGTCATCACATTTGTGTCCACAGTATTTACAGTCGGCGCTGTTAACTTTGTCTCTGTCAAACAGATATTTCCTGAAGTACCCGTGGCCGGTAAGAAACTGGGTCAGGTAAAAATTCACTTCCCCAAATTGCCTCTCCGTCCACGGTCTCAGGTCGTCGATGAGTCGTCTAGTCCATGCTCCGTTCGTGCTCATCCTCCATTGTTTGTTCCAGTCCGTCATCGTCCTAGTTCTTTCGTCCTGGGCGGCTTCCGTTCTGGTCATGTCACTGTTTCGTTCGTACACGCGTTTCCGCTCTCTGGCGAGCATGTTTATCGGGATAACCCCCGCCACCACCAGGACAACCTCAGCCGAGACTGTCCTGTAGGCGCAGGCTATCCTCAGTGCTCCCTGTCTTTGTACGTTTGTCAGTCGTTTGCAGTATTTCTTGACCCCCAACGCGTCGGCCCACACCTCCGCCCCGTAGAGCATGATCGAGTGGGTCGTTGTCATCAGTAGTCGTCTCTTCCATTGTCTCGGTCCAAATGTATTTGCCATAAGACGACTGAGAGCGGAAGTCCTCTCTGCCGTCTTCCTCGCTGTCTGTTGTATGTGCGGCCAGAAGGTCATCTTCGTATCTAGGGTCACCCCCAGATACTCGACCGCCCTACTGGTCCGCAGCGATACCTCTCCGACTGTCATGGGAATCAGGGTATTAATCCTGCTTCCCGTCAGAAGGATGAGTTCTGTCTTGGCCAGGGCAAGGCTAAGTCCGCGTTCAGTCATCCATCTATTGATTCGTAACATCGTGCGGTTCAGAAGCATTTGCGCCAGCTCCGGGGTACGGGCTATTATCACCACAGCCACATCATAGGCGTAGGCAACCAGCTCCACCCCCGGTGGCATCGGTAGTCTTAGTAGTGCGTCGTACAGTATGTTCCAGAAGTCGGGTCCAAGGATTGAACCTTGGGCGACTCCTGCTGTGATTCGTCTGGTCACTGTTCTGTCGGTCGTCTCGTATCGAATCCATCTGTCGTGTAGGTACTCCCTCATCACCCGCATCAGGTATTCGGGAACCCTGAAAGTTTGTAGGGCCTCCAGAATATCCCCCCACCGAGCGGAGTTGAAGGCATTCCTGACATCAAGAGTCGCGAGAAGTACTATTGGCCTCGCTCCGTAGCACACGAACCTCGTCCGCCGAAAGGCGTCGGTCACTTGTCGAATCGCCCCTATAGTTGAGCAGCCCGTCTGAATCCGTACTGGTTTCCTGCAAGTCCTCCGTTTGCAGTTACCGCCTTCGTCAGTCTTGGTTTCAATAACGCTTCGTAAAGTTTACCCGCTGTGTCTAGAAGACTCAGGGGCCTATAGGAAGACGGACTATTCGGCTATCCTTTTCCTTTATGCAGGAGAACCAGTCTAGCAGTCTTCCATCATTATTATTATTATTATTATTATTATTATTATTATTATTAACCTCAACCTTGCCTCGGTGGGATAGGAGAGGGGGGTTGAACGCGCCCCACACACAACAGCTTACCTAAACGTAGAATTTCCCGCTCTTTCTGAATCTATGATAAAAAAATGGGGGTTCTTATTAAAAAAATCACTTAGTTATTTGGTTATTGGGGTTGGTTTACTGGGTTATTGGGTTATTTAAGTTTTTGGGTTATTAAAACTAATCTTACCCTTGCCCGATCATCCCTGTGCATAGATGAAGAAAATAATAAATTTGACCTTATCTAAACGTAGAATTTCTCACTTTTTCCGAATCCGGGATCAAAATTATAGGTTCCTATTCAAAAAACAAGTTTGACCTTCAAATGACCTTGAAAATAAATCTTAAGGTCAAATCCGATTTCTGGGAAATATGTCCCTCATTGTCCCAAACAACTTTTGTCTGAATAATTTTTTTGTAGAATGCCAACCGTCGAAAATTTCGAGGTGGTTCCTTTAAAATGAGTCACCCTGTATATTACATAAATTTACAGCACTAGAAATTTGAGAAATGTTACGATAAGAAATTCCGATTTTATAAATAAATTTTTTTGATTATTCTGTGATACACGTACCGAGTAGATAAATAATATAATTTAAAAAATGTGAAAATGCACGAAAGTGGTTTATCATATCAAATTTTGAAATGTCCCATTTTATTCATATAGTATTTCGTGATTCATAGGAACATAAGTCGATGTCTCGATAAAACTTAAAATCATCAATATATGATACCTTCAGTCTATCTTTAAAAAAATCATTCAAGATTTTTAATATATCTGTGTCAAGAGTTTTACAATTTTTGTTACAAAATCAAGTATTTTATGAATTTAATGGAAATATATTCTTTGACTGACTTACTGTATTAAGAACAAAATATTCTGTTAATTTTTAAATGCGTATGCAACATTATATGGCGTTTCGGCAATGTATCCTTCTGTTTTTGAACTATGCATTGCTAATCCACATAGAGCAGTTGCAGAAAATACCTCATTCCCACTAATATTTTCTTTGCCTAAACGAGGTAAAGAAACTTTATTTTTCTTTTAGCAAACTTGGATCAAACGTCTAAATGAACAGATATCCGGATCTCTTCCATTTATATCATATGTGTCTATTTTTTCAGCTTCTATACAGGGTAATTCAAAAACATATGTAAGTATGGATACTGTTGGATTCGTCTTAAAAAGTTATTCAAGACGCTATTATTAGTTTTTTTTTTCCAATAATTAAGTAATTAGATAATTAACTTAAGTGATCGACCAACCAGCGCACCGTTTTAAAAGCCAGGGCGAGCGCGGAGCGGCTAGGGAGACTAGCCAGCGCGCGCAGCGGCTATATGGAAGCTGTGCACAACCTTGATGCGCGACATGAACTCCCCAAGCCGATAGACTCATATTCATTTTATAGATCGAGTCCTATCGATTAATCGACAATAATATAAAATTATGAGGACGCATAATTAATTAACAAAATCAATAATATAATTATAATTATTTCATAGACCATGTAAATAATATAGCATCACATACGCTTTAATCCATGCGAAAAGCAGCGCCCAAAAGTCAGATTGTTAAATGATAAATTCGTCAACGTGATTATTCGCACCAAGATTATGGTAATTACAAGACTGCAATCATGTAATTACGTCACTTGTAGAGTGGTGTTCTTGGGGTTGGGTTCTGAGTGTCAGGTTAATTTTTCCACTAGCCTAGAGTCTTAAGTGACAATATTGAATTGCAATTAAGTACTGCGACAAACACCTATTTGCTGAAATTAATTAATAATTTTTGCACAAGCAAACCATACATGGTTTCCCGAAGAATTTGTGGCGCTGAAACCGAATCCGGCCTCAGAATTTCTCCAACTCTTAAGGATTTTGAGATATCCTAACCTAAAAGGGCGAAAATAGCGATTTTTGCCTATATTTGATGTTATGTAGCACTACGACATTCTCTATACGAAGTGTGTTCAAAAAGTACCCAGAATTATCGTTTTTCCAAAAAAATATTTATTTATTCGTTTACATCAATGTGGTCCCCTTCAAAGTAATCCCCCCCAGATATAACAAACTTATGCCAGCGTTTTTTCCAATCTTCGAAGCACTCTTGATATTCACTTTTTGGTATATCCTTGAGCACTCTCAGCGATTCGGCCTTTATTTCTTCAATCGAGGAAAACCGCCGTCCTTTCATGAGTCTCTTCAACTTTGGGAACAGGAAAAAATCACACGGAGCCATATCTAGTGAATATGGAGGTTAGTTAGTTAGACTACAGTATTGTTTTTGGCCAAAAAATTACGAACAAGCAACGACGAGTGAGCAGGTGCGTTATCGTGATGCAAAAGCCATGAATTGTTTTTCCATAAATCGGGGCGTTTTTTTCGGATTGCTTCACGCAAACGTCGCATAACTTCAAGGTAATACTCCTTATTAACCGTACGACCTTGTGATAAGAACTCATGATGCACCACGCCCCTGCAGTTAACGAAAACTGTAAGCAAAACCTTCACATTTGATCGAACTTGACGTGCTTTTTTCGCTCTTAGTGACGTTGAATGCTTCCAGGTGGACGATTGTGCTTTGGTTTCGACATCATAACCGTACACCCATGTTACATCACCAGTTACAACCCTTTCAAGCAAACTTGGATCGTCGTTGACGTCGTTTAACAGCTCCTGAGCGATGTTCATGCGATGGTTTTTTTGGTCAAAGTTCAGCAGTTTTGGAATGAATTTTGCTGCCACCCGTTTCATGCCCAAAACATTTGAAAAAATGTTATGACATGAGCCAATTGATATGCCAACTTCATCAGCAATTTCTCTAATTGTGATTCGGCGATCATTCAAAACCACTTTTTCCACTTTTTTCACATTTTCATCGATTGTTGACGTGCTAGGTCGACCGGAGCGTTCGTCATCTTCAACGTCTTTGCGGCCATCTTAGAAACGCTTATACCACTCGTAAACACTTGTTTTTTTCATAGCAGACTCACCATAGGCTTTTTGTAACATTTCACACACTTTGTTACACTTTATTTTATTTTTTACGCAAAATTTAATACATATTCTTTTATCCATTTCTTTTAAAAAACGAAAATCGCCGAGCTCATAAAAACACGTCAAACCTTAGCGACTACCGCAGACAAAGTAAACAGTGAATATAGCTGAAAATTTTATCATACTTCAGGGGCATGTATACCAACACAATAAAAAAAAATGTTGACAATCGAACTCTCCAGACCCGCGAAATTCAAAAATTCCGGGTATTTTTTGAACACACCTCGTATACAAAAAACTATAAATGACATCTTAAAGTAGCAGCCTAGCCCTTTCAAATGCCGTTGAGTTTGTTCAAATAGCTTATTTTTTCTTTGAGACATTGTATTTTAAAGTTTTTCGATTTCATAAATATTGTACCTTTCAGAACATATAGCTTTGAACGTTTCGACGTCGAATTTTATGTCAAACGACTTCAATCAACTACTGTTCTGCAAGAAAATTAAGATATATACCATAGACAGGCTAACCTACCTTTAACCTAAATTATATCATTCCCACAAATCCTTACAGCCCTTAAAAACCACCCCTGTCAACCCTCAAACAGGCTAATTTACCTACGATAAATCTGGGTTTAATCGACTGCTTTTCTATGAGGAACCTAAGATCTCAACCACAGATAGGCTTATCTGTTTTCTCCTTGACGTACTCTATCTCCAGATACCCTTACAACCCTCATAAACCGCCCTACGAACCCCCAAGCAGGCTAACCTACCTAACGCTGGTTAGAACGAGTTTAATCAATTGCTTTTCTATGAGGAACGTAAAATCTCAACCAGATAGGCTTACCTGTTCTCTCCTTGATGTACTCTATCCTTAAAAAACCCTACAACCCTCAGAAACCCCCTCTACCAACCCCCAAGCAAACTAACCCACCTAACTGGTAGAGCGAGTTTAATCAATTGCTTTTCTGTAAAAAAATGAATATCTCATTGACATTGTCTCTGATATACCCCTCCTCAGGTAGGGGTGGTTTATAAGGGCTGTAAGGGTTCGTGGGGATGACGTAATTTAGGTTGAAGTTGGGTTAGCCTGTCCATGGTATATATCTTAATTTTGTTGTAGAATAGTAATTGATTGAAGACGCTTGACACAAAATTCGACGTCGAAACGTTCAAAGCTATAGTATATGTTCTGAAAAGTACAATATTCATGAAATGAAAAATTTAAAATTTAATATCTCAAAGAAAAAATAAGCAAACTGAGCAAACTCAACGGCATTTAAAAGGACTAGACAGCTTCTTTAATATGTCGTTTGTAGTTTTTTACGTGTAGATAATGTCGTGGTGCTACATAACCTCAAATATAGGTAAAAATCGCTATTTTCACACTTTTCGATTAAGATATCTTAAAATCCTGAAGTGCTGGAGCAATTCTGAGGCTGGATTTGGTTTCAGCGCCAAAAATTCTTTGGGAAAACATATATGGTTTGCTTGTGCAAAAAATTAAGGTATTTTTGTAGGACTGTGTAATTATTGATAATAAGAGTACTTTTTCCAGGACTTTTTCGACGATTTTTTTAGGGCTTTTTTGAGGACTGATTTAAGGACTTTTTCGAGGACTTTTTTGAGGACTTTTTTGAAGACTGTTTTAAGGATTTTTTCGAGGACTTTTTTGAGGACTTTTTCATTTTGAAATATGATATTTATTTTTAAAATTAATTTCGAGCATCATTTTGAAATTTTTTAATAACTATACTTTTATTATTTTATTGTCAAAATTAAATACTTATTATATTGTTAAACTTTTTATAGCTAGTTATTTTTATTTCGGTTACGTAAGTTATTACACATTTTGGTGAGTAATTTTCTGTAACCTTCACCACGTGGATATGGATTAAGAGGGCCAGCTGGGATCTCGGAGCGGAAAAGTAAGCATATTTTAAATCAATAAACGCGCGAGAATTAAATAATCACGTCTCAGCTGGAAATCGGTACGCTGCTATGCCTTTTCGTGCAAAAGTTCTCCAACACAATCCGTAATTGTTGAGTGGACCGTGATTGTGAAGGTACTCAATCGATTCTTATTATTAATTTCTATTAATTAATTAGGTTTAAAAAAACCCTCGACGAAGTCCTCAATAAAGTCCTTGAAAAAGTCCTCAAAACAGTCCTCAAAAAAGTCCTAAAAAAATCGTTGAAAAGGTCCTGGAAAAAGTCCTCTTATTATCAATAATTATTAATTAATTTCAGCAAATAGGTATTTGTCGCAGTACTTAATTGCAATTCAACATTGTTACTTAAGACTAGGGAATCAATAATAAATTTATATGACGCAAAAGTACAGAAATCTTATGATTAATTATTTGTGAACTCGTCTGATTTATTATGAAACTACTATAGCTGCTAAAACACTATTTAGTTATTTTTTTATAATATTAATTACAATATTTGTTTAGTTTTAAATACTATGATTTGATTCGGAGCTTAAAATGAATATTATTTTATTCATTTAACATTATTTTAATAGACTCATCTAAACGGCCGTAAAACGAAAATAGAAATTTTCTAGTATTTCGGGGAGAAAGTTTCTCGGGAAAACTTACGCAACTCTAGGCTAGTGGAAAAATTAACCTGACACTCAGAACCCAACCCCAAGAACACCACTCTACAAGTGACGTAATTACATGATTGCAGTCTTGTAATTACCATAATCTTGGTGCGAATAATCACATTGACGAATTTATCATTTAACAATCTGACTTTTGGGCGCTGCTTTTCGCATGGATTAAAGCGTATGTGATGCTATATTATTTACATGGTCTATGAAATAATTATTGATTTTGTCAATTAATCGTGGGTCCTCATAATTTTATATTATTGTCGATCAATCCATAGGACTCGATCTATGAAATGAATATGAGTCTATCGGCTTGGGGAGCTCATGTCGTGCATCAAGGTTGAGCACCGCTTCCATATAGCCGCGGCGCGCGCTGGCTAGTCCCCCTAGCCGCTCCGCGCTCGCCCTGGCTTTTAAAGCCGTGTGCTGATCGGTCGATCATTCAAGTTAATTATCTAATTACCTAATTATCGGAAAAAAAAACTAATAATGGCGTCTTGAATAACTTTTCAAGACGAATCCAATGGTATCCATACTTACATATGTTTTTGAATCACTCTGTACATCCCGTTAATAACTGGTTATCCCTCTTAATTATAATATTCCTTAGTGGAAACTCTTGGGAGAAATCGTGTAACAGGGTGTAATTAAAATTCCACGACTCCTTTACTCTATATCTAAAACTACTCAAAAAAAAACTTTACAATTTTTCGGAGTCAAATTCGGAATCCGCGCGACAAAGGAGCATCTGTTTTGATTTTGAAACTTTAACTTTTTTTCAGCTGCTGAATGCTCTCCTTATTTTTATTTTCGAATTAAAATCTAAGTCACATATTAAACGCACACAATAAAAAATTTTCGTTAATTAAACGGGCCGACGTTACACCTTTCAAAGGAAAGGCAGCTGATCTAATGGGGAATGTTTAAACAAATTTTCATTTTACAATGTTATTTTCTAATGTAAGCTCATATTTTTGTAGATTTTCAACTTTCAAGTCAAGTGGTAATAATTATAAAATAATTTTTTCCAGAAAAAGAACGTATGTACCTTCGTGTTGAGGGAGCTTAGCACTTTTTGAAACAATTAAATAGTCAGTGACAATCCAATAGTTAGATTGACGAAAGATATTAGTGTAATGGCCAGATTCAATACCAGAACCGTGATGTATTATTGCACTTTTTACTTTATACGTTTGTCTCGAGATGTGTATTATTTCGTTTTCGAAGGAATGGAATTGGAAGTCATTGATTTTTTCACGAATACCTTCCAAGTTATATCTATATATTAATAATTACACAACCAAAATATTATTCGTGCTATGAATAGAGTATTCTATTTCCCTTATACCGCTACAAGGCAATTTGCAAGATGAATTTAAATTAGTCCAATGCTCCAAATGGTAATCAATAATTTCTTATAAATTAACATACGTTCTTATTTTGGGAAATGGACAATAGTAATATACAATTCGAATTTGTAATTTTCTGCTTGTATGATTGCAATACTTACAGGAAAACTCTGTGATATAATCATAACATAAACTTTTCAATATATTGCTAGATTTGAAAGTAAGTTCCGTAATGAAATCTGCAGCATCTTTTTGCTCGATTCAAATAAATACGTCTCCAGCAAAGGCTCTTACATCTTTTATTTGAACATTACGCCCAGAAGAATATGCTTGTAAAACAAATTGTAATACATTGTTTTATGAGTTATTTAAAAAATTATATCTCACCGGAAAACAATGAAATAAAATCTACAACTTGAATTAGCATAATAAGAAACTTTCGTTCCATTTTCTATTGGGTTTGCAATACCGATTATATTTCACGAAGCATCAAAACATAATACCTCAAGTTTAGAAATAACCGTTTTATTTTCAAGCTGTGTATGAGTATATTTCACTTTTTTACTTGGTATGAAATCAATAGAATATTCAATAGTTTTCAAATCATTTCTTTGTATAAATTTTAGTTACAGCTAGGTCATCTAATTTTTTTTTGCATTCATTAACAGATACCCATTATCTATATTTCTATACAGTTTATTGCTATTATTATTAGGATTACACATTAACTGAGTTTGAAATGTTTTAATTAATTTTTGTTCAGAGTTATCGTTGCTACAATTCCATTTAATTGTTGAATCTATGAGGTTATTATTTATGATAGGACAGCCGGATCAGCACAGATTCGTAGTATTGGCTAAAGAACGCGAAAGTCGAAAATTCAAGAGCGGTCGTCGGCGCGAAAAGGCTGGACGTTCGAAGAAAGCGGCGGGATACGATTAAATTAGAATGCTTATGGTGAACAATATCTTTAATCAAAAAAGTTAACAAAAGCGGTCGGAAGGAGGGAGAGAGGAGGGAGAGAATGGGTATAGAGAGAGAGAGAGAGAGTAAACCATCTAACCGGTACTTACAATGCTGGTGTTCGACCTCTAGATACGCCGACGATTTACACAATTTGTGTTGACGCGGATGCACGAATATAAGGGCACCATGTGCACTATGCAGCTCGGTTTCTCTCTTGACGATAATGCTTCGCGCTACGATGTTCTGCACTATTAGATGCAGCCCACGTGTGCAGATCCTCTGCAAAGCCAGGCGACGTCGCAATTCTTCTCTAGATGAGGACACACACTCCAAGATCGAAGGAAAGAGGTGTCAGGTCACAATTAAAATTTAAGCAAGGAAAACCGTCAGAACAAAGAACTCTGTCCGCTCGCTCGCGAGTCTACACAGCTACTCTCGTGCGTGCCGCCGGCTCAACTACAAAATTTCGTCCTAATGAGTCAATCAGTGTGCGCGGTCACTCGCTAAGGCGCGACTATGTTTCTCTCTCTCTCTCTCTCTTTCTCCGCGTCTCGCTATCGCGCACGGAAGTATCCCTGCGTACACGCATCTCTCTCTCACCTCTGTTCGCGTCATTTGCGCTTCGAGAATAAGAGAGACAGAGAAAAAGAGAAAATGACCGGTAACAGAATACAAGGAACGACGCACGGGCAATAAACCATCGACGTCAGCGTTCGGTCACGTTTACAGACGGGAATACGCGCGCGTCTGTTGTTTATTGCATGTCGTCAATTGCAGCGCGCATTTTCCACATCTGCGCACCACATGTCCCAATGTAGTCATTAGGCCCTTCTCGGAGGGCCTCAAGAGTAGGGAGAATTTTTCCGCCTATTCTTCTCGCGTCTTCGAATGACGAACGACGAAGAGTTAGTTACTTCCGGAAACCCGACAGCTACGGTCGACACTCTCTGCTCTCTATCGTGTATTCCGTATATCTCGAAAGGTTGTACGCGACGCGTCCTCTTTTCATCTACGGCAAGTGCGTGTCCGGGACACCGAGCCAAAAGAAACTGTGCGTGCTTAACTGTGTGAGAGTGTTAGTGTGCGACTGACTCGCCAGTGTCTCGTGATCCCAGTGACGCATTTCAAGGGGACTGACTACGTCAGTGGAGGACGCTCTCACGTCTCCGGGGTGCTACCAGGTCTTTCCTGCCTATCAGTCGGCAAACCAGGTGGTATCGCAGCTTTGTGTGCCCAAGACGTTGGGGCTGCGGTGCGCCGATGTATGTATGTGTGTGTGGTAGCACCTTCCCTCCCTCTACCTATGTTGGCGTCGACTGGTAAGCGAACACACGTTCTTGCTTTGAATGGCCATTCAACCGTGCGAATTGTACAGGCTCAGCGATCCTCAGGTAACTTATTGTGAGCGCATCCAATATTTCTCTCTCTATTTTTGTATTAGTATTGTAGTTTTTCTATTTTATGATTCAGTTCCACATTATTTATAGGAAATAATAACTGGAAAAGCTCTGTAATTATTATCTCGGAACTCGATGGCTTTTCCCCCACTTACGACTGGGGTTTTTATGCCGGATGAGTATCCCTTTCTTTAATAATCTCATTAAAGTCATATTTGTGTATTTTCATTAATTAAGACTTATCATTTGTAACACGCAATCATCCATTCCTAATTCCGAAATTATTTAGTGCCACTTATTATCTCCTCGGCACCTTCAGCTTACCCGTCCGGAGTATAATACATTGTTAATAATAATAATATTCGTAACATTAAATTATAGTTTAATCAACCTCACTTACCTTATATCAGAACAAAAGTGTAATTACATATGCAAATATAGGTAATAAATGAATATAAATATAATAAATTCATAAGTACATAGGATAGGTTCGGAGGAATATGTTACATTTACTTATCGTTACTAGGGAGAGAGAGATATAACGAGTCTGCAATTTCACTCGTTATAGTATTAACTGATAGAGATTGTCATAAAAATTTATCTAAAAAAAATGATGCACCATCCTGCTGTGGCAGTTTAGAACAAAGAAAACATTTAAGTCATCAACTATTTTCCAATGACTTGACTAACGAATAATATTATTCTAGTGACAAAATGGAAGACTAACAACGTAAAATATTACATATCTCACTCTATAAAATGTTCTAGAAATTGAAAATTTTCAAATAAATCCAGTTCAAATTTGGTTTTCCAGTGTTTACATTCTCTATCATATTTATATATCAATAAGTTTAAAATTAAAACATCATTATCAATTTGAATAGATTGCTTTTTTATACTTTTTTAAGAACCGCGTTGAGCGTGACAAGGCACATTAACTTCAATCCAGTTATTGAGAAAACGCTCTATAATTTTTGAAAAATTGATTGATTCCACATTGATTGGAAGAAGCAAATATTGTACGTAACTAATATTTGATGTTGATTGACGTACCATATTGCAATTAGTACAACCTATCTCCATAATAATCTTAAAGCTTAGACTTGACCGTAAATTTTTAGATTTCTGGCAAAGTTCTGTAATAAAATCAACGACATCTCTATGATCTCTAGAGACAATTTTATTTCCTGCAAATATTGTTACATCCATTATTTCTACTTTATCGCCAGAAGCATATGCCTGGAAAGCCTGTTGCAATGCATTATCTTCCGGGTTTTCTAAAAATGTTAGTCTAATAGAGGGACAATGAAACAAGCTTTGTAAACTTGAACTAGCATAACAAGAAACTCTGTCCTTCTTTTTGATACCAATAATTTTCCATGAATCGGAACACTGTATTTTGGAATTTATTCGAAAAATTGTGGATCCACTTTTTTTGTTAAGCCTAAGCCTGTTTCAAATACTTAAACTATCAGGAAAATCAAATGACGAAAACGGCGAATAAATTTAACAGATTTTAATTCATAAAAAATCACTACAGTCTTTGTAGGGCCGAAAGACTGACGCACGAAAATAGGATTTCACAATTTAATTATGATCGGTGAGAAGGAGAGAGAGAGAGAGAGTAGATTTGAATTCTACCGCGAACTAACGCACGACGTGATTACAAAAAAAGTAACGCAATCACGAATAAACAAAATATCGAATATATTTTGTATCGCTTAATATGACGAGAGGTGCACCTACCATGTGGTGCAATCACAGTGATCAGCCGTAATTGTTATTGTAAAATTTCAACTGCCACTGCCCCTGCAATTATCAGCTGCTCCGCCTTGTACTTCCTCTATCAGCTGTTATCTGCTGCTTCTATAACACTGCTTGCTGCTGCAATATCGTCGTTGCACACCCGCACGTATTTGACCCAGAGAAAACTTTTTTATTCGGCGAAAACAAAGTGCGAAAACAAATCGGCGGTAACTCGCGTTCACAGCTGAGGCGTAACTGCTTATTCAAATGATCGCGCGCCCCCTCTCTCTCTCAATAGTTCGAACTAACGCGCGAGAAGCAGAATCGCGAACGGTTCGATTAATTAAATCGACTACCGTTGCAACACGTATTTTTTACAAATTTTAGAAACTAGAACATCTGGTCAACCACATTGCAAAAAATTATAGATTTCATCAATTTAAATATTCTTTTTTTATAGGCTTTATATTATTGATCCACTCTTCAGTATCTAAAACTAGACAAAAGTTAATCTAAATCTTTCTTTTTAATTCTTTCTTGCTTTTCGACAATGTATTTAAATGATCGCTTTAAACACTTTCACCACTAACTTTTTTTTTTACAATATGCTTTTTTTTACGATATTATTACACTTTGTTCATCACATATATTCGTGTTCAAATTTTTATTCCTTCTGTATTTTTTGACAGAGTATTGTTCCTGTCATATTTAACTTGGATATATGCATTTAAAGGATTAATTCTATTATCTATAGATATAGCAACTTCTTTTCACACACTATTATTTTGAGATTTTAATGTACGAGGTGTGTTCATAAAATAAGGTGAATTTTTCAATTGGGCGGGCTACGTAAATTCAATCCTTGATATTTATTCTTATTATGTCGGTATACGAGGTGTGATCAAAAAGTAAGGTGAATTTTGAAATTTAGCGGGCTACGTCCGTTCGATCTTCGACTTTTTTATTTGGTTATGTCGGTACACTCGTCTAGAACATACGTTCCAAATTTCAGCTTTGTAGTATGTTTGGTTTGTTTGTGAGAGGCATCAAGGTTAGAAGTATTTTGCGTGCTCCACGATTTGCTGCTGTCTAAAAACATGGATCAAAGAGTTTGCATTAAATTTTGTGTGAAAAATGAAATCAAATGTTCCAAAACACTTGAAATGCTGAAAGTGGCATACGGTGAATCTACTTTAAGCCAAAAAAATGTTTACAAGTGGTATAAACTCTTCCAAGAAGGCCGAGAAGACACCGACGACGAACCTCGTTCTGGACGCCCCAGCACATCAACAACTGATGAGAATGTTGAAGAAGTGAAGAAAATAGTGTTGGGAAATCGTCGAATTACCATTAGAGAAATTGCTGATGATATTGGCATCTCATTTGGTTCGTGCCAATCAATTTTGACGAGTGTTTTAGACATGAGACGTGTGTCAGCGAAGTTCGTTCCGAAATTGCTCAATTTCGACCAAAAGAAACGTCGCATGAGCATCGCCCAAGAGCTACTGAATGACGTCAACGATGATCCAGATTTACTCAACAGGGTTATAACAGGTGACGAAACATGGGTATACGGTTATGACGTCGAGACTAAGACTCAATCGTCCCAGTGGAGGCATTCTGGATCACCAAGACCAAAAAAAGCACGCCAAGTTCGATCAAATGTAAAGGTTTTGCTTACAGTTTTCTTTGACTGCAGGGGCGTGGTGCATCATGAATTCTTGCCACAGTGTAGAACAGTAAATAAGGAATATTACCTGCAAGTTATGCGCAATTTGCGCGAAGCAATTCACCAGAAACGTCCGAATTTGTGGAAAAATAAAAATTGGCTTTTGCACCATGATAACGCCCCTGCTCACACATCGTTGCTTGTGCGCGAATTTTTGGCTAAAACCAACACAGTAACGATGCCACAGGCACCGTATTCCCCAGATCTGTCCCCCTGTGACTTCTTCTTGTTCGTAAAACTGAAGAGGCCCATGAAAGGACGGCGTTTTGCCACGATTGAGGAGATAAAGACGGCATCGAAGGATGAACTAAACAAGATCACAAAAAATGATTTTTTGAAATGCTTTGAGGATTGGAAAAAGCGTTGGCACAAGTGCATTATATCCGAGGGGGATTACTTTGAAGGAGATAAAATAAAAATTGATGAATAAATAAATATTTTTTGAGAAAAATAAAAATTCACCTTACTTTTTGATCATACCTCGTACATGTCCCTCACATACACCCCCGCCCAATAATCTTTGACCATCCGAGAACAAAACGATTCTAAATTTCAAACTCCAAATCTCGGCTGAAAATAAATCTACAAAGCTCTGCAGGGGCTCATTTGAAAGATCTTTTCACGCACTTTTGAATGGTCTATATTAAAATTATGCTAACATATTTCCCTTGTGTATAGGGGGGCTAATGTCAAAACAAAAATTACGAAATTTTTATCGCTTCTTTAACCGCTAGCCATTTCGAGAAAAAAAATTGTAGAAAAAATCTAAAAAAAGTTTTTCGTAGCTCATTTATTATACTATCCAAAACACTCACTCAAAAATGTTGTTGATCTAAATTCATCGATTATATGAGCATTTCATTCACAAACAGCGTCTATATTCATTGCTCTTTATCTCGAAAAATTCGAATCGTAGAAAAAAAATTTACTTGAAAGAAAATTTATAAGGAGAATTTTAGAAGGAGAATGCGAAAAGGAAATTTCATAGTCATATGAAAACATTTTTCTTTTGGTCGTAATATCAAGTAGCCTAATTTTTTCAATATTTTTTTTTTCTTCACTTTGGAAGAATAAAAAATATTATTTATATGTGAAGCTATTCTATTTACTATAGACAAATTTTAACTATATGCATATCTCGATCAACGAAAAATCTGAGTCAGTGTAACGAATATTAAGAAACAGTCTTAATGCGATATAGGTTTGTTGAAACTCAACAGTCATGAAAATAATATTTGATTTGGAATGAAAACATTTTTGTTGCTCTTTTTTGTCTCAACGTAAGTAGAAAAATTAATCTAATCTATTAAAACTAATCATAACGAATGATTAGAAAAAAAAATAAAAAATAAATGTTCATGTAACCTTCGTTTTTTATTTTTTACCATAGTAATATATTGTTGAAGTATTATTGAAGTGTGGCACCACGAAATTTGGGTAAACCTTATCAAGTTATTTTATTACACATAAATGGTAAAAGTAATCGTCTGATTGCTAATATTCTCAATATTCCCCGTCGAACCGTAAATTATAATGTAAATAAATTTAAATGTAGCGGTAATGTTGAAGACAAGAGACGCTCTGGTACACCACGAAAAACAAAAAAGTCTGATGACGCATTTATAAAAAATATATGTTTGCGTAACAGACGTCTTATTGCTAGAGAAATCACTGCTGATGTAAATCGGCATCTAAGAAAATCAGTGAGTTACATAACCGTCAAGCGTAGACTAAATAAGGACGGATTTTTTTGGAAGAATTGCTGTAAAAAAACCATTTCTGGGAAAGAACAATATCACTAAAAGATCAAAATATGCTAAAGAACATAAAAAATGGACTGAAGCAGATTGGAATAACGTATTATGGACCGACGAGTCTAAATTTCAGATTTTTGGACCTAAGGATCAATTACTATTCCAAGACGTGTCGGAGAAAAATATTCAAAAAGTTGTATTGTGCCAACGGTAAAATACGGTGGAGCATCTATTATGGTTTGGGGCTGTTTTAGAGGATTCAACGTAGGAGATATTATAAAAATTGATGGAATTTTGAACAAAGAAAAATACAAACAAGTTATTCAAAGACATGTTATTCCTTCAGGCTCACACTTAATTGGTCCTGGATTTATTTTTCAGCAAGATAATGATCCCAAACATTCTTCCAATATTAGCAAAAATTATATTACGAATTTAGAAAGACAAAAGAAATTAAAAATGATGGAGTAGCCACCTCAATCGCCGGATCTCAATCCAATTGAGTTATTATGGGAAGAACTAGATAGAGCCGTGCGAAAAAACCTCCAACTTCTGCAAAAGATCTATAGGAAATAATACAAGAGAATGGCAGATTTCATCAACGATCTTGGAGAAACTGATCAAGAGAATGCCCAGACTTTGTAAAACTGTTATAAAAAGTAAAGGCCACCATTTCGACGACAAGAAGGTTTAATGCATCTGCAAAAAGCTTTATCTAAATATTATTTTTTCTTCTTTCCAAATTCAAGTTTATCAAAATTAAATTTATAAAATTGTTCATGTGTAACGACGGCCCGATTAATATTAGCGAAAATGTTTTTTTTGTGTGTGCGTTTGATGTGTGATTTAGATTTTAATTCTGGGAATGAGAATAAGGAGAGCATTCAACTGAAGCGAAAAAAAACGTCAAAACAGGTGTCTCTTTGTCTCGCGCTTTCCTAAATTTACTCCGAAAAATCGTAAAGTTTTTTTGAGTAGGTTTAGATGTAGAGTAAAAGAGCTGCGGGATTTTAACTACATCCTGTTACACAATTTCTCCCAAAAGTTTCTACTTTTAGAAGCTTGAAATTTTATCATAGGAAAGAAAATTCAATAATAATTTTTACAGAACTGAGTTAAGAAAATAACGGAATGATAGGAAAAATTCGCAGCTCCCTGAAACCTCCCACACGTTTTTTGATCAAAGACATAATTTCCGCACAATTAACGAAAATATCCGAAAGTTTTGAAACTATTTTTACTAAATAAGATAGAATGTTTAATAAATATTAAAAAAAAAACATAAATAAATGATAGTATATTAGTCCATTATGCGACACAAATTGAAATCGTATTTGTAGAAAACAAAATTGATTTCAATAAACAAAATAATAAAAATAACCTTTTAACAATTTAACTTTTGTATTCAAGTCTTAAGAAAAAATTTAATTATGTAGAAATTAAATTAATCAAAGGGCCAACTAAACTCGAAAAAAATAATCTCCAAAATTATAAATTAATTAATAATATGTTAAGTTTCATATAAACGACTTTATTACAACCCATAAATAATGCACGATTTCTCCCTTCTCATTCCAGATTATTTAAACAACAAATTTAGTTAATTATTTAAGTTACAAATTATAAACACGTAGAATTAAAAATTTTCGAATAAAATATGTTGTGACGGTAAACGTCAAATTAGCGCTGATAATCTAACTTAATTGCTGCATCTGAGGGCAGCACCTGCCGGGGAGACGAAAAACGTGACAAAGGAATTCGGCACGTGAGCAGACGGAACGCGCGCGATTGAATTCGAACCAGTGAAGCACTGGCCATCATTACGTTCGCTCGCCTTTGTTTCGCTAACGCCGATTTACGTGCCGCCGATACCGAAAGTCTACAAAAGCACGTGCCAGTGGTCCAGAGAAGTGCCAGGATAGCAACTGCAGTTGACGTGGTGCCACACACCCGCAGAGAGAAGGAGCACGAGTCGCTGAAGGAGAGTGTGTGTGGTTTCGCCATCGAGGGCGAAACCGTGTGAGCGCGCTTTCGCGACCGGCAAAGACATACAAAAACAATTCCGCGCAGTGTGTGACTGTCGTTTTCTCCGTACGCCTGCAGTAACAAGGTAAGCTGGCCAGCTTAATCTCGCGATCGCGGTTACATGATTAACAAATAAAGTGTCGTTTCCGAAGCGTGCATGTAATAGCGATATTGACAAAGCGCAGCGAGCGTCCCGACACTGTACGTTGTCGATGAGCGAGCATCGATGTAAACAAACGCGCGGGCCGACTTTGTGTAGTATTTGAGGAATAATAAAAGGTTTAGTCCGCATTACTAACAAGTGTTTTTCCGACTCGCTCACACATTACAGCTTCCACTCAATTGATTATAGGTTATTAAGAATTATTGGTTGACTGGCGCCTGTCTTCACATGCTCTCCGGACTGCATTTTGAGCATTGATAATTACATTCGCCCCTTCGATTTAATTACGCGAATAAAATATAACTAAACGGTTTTACCCCGTTACAATGTTTCAGATAGTATGTAAGTTGCGGTATTGTTAAAAAAGATTCATAAAATTTTTGTAATAAATCAATTAATAATTGTAAGTCAAAATTGTAATGGAAGTGGTACTTGGAGAGCCATCTAACGAGATAGGACCCATACCCTTGAGTACACGCTCCCGATTTCCACCACGCCCCTGAACCAATTAGGGCCCGAAAGCCGAAAGGAAAAAGTGAGAAAATCTCAATCATCCAATTAAAAACTGCTGTCATTTCCACTCTTCCAAAATTTTAAGGGGTTGAGAGAGGGGTTTTTCCCCCCAACCACTCCCAGGCTATAAAAGGGCATGCTCACGAAATGGCGAGAGGTTAAAGAAACAATAAAAATTTCGTGATTTTTGTTTTGACATTTGTCACCCTATAGACAAGGGAAATATGTCAGCATAATTTTAAAACAGACCATTCAAAAGTTCCTGAAAAGACCTTTCAAATCAAATCAAGAGCCGTCGCAAAGCTCTGTCAGTTCATTTCCAGCCGAGATATGGAGTTTCAAAGTTAGATTCGTTTTGTTCTCGGGTGGGCAAAGATTATTGGGCAGAAGTGTATGTATATTTACTTTTTTTTGCAAGACAGAAACGTTATAGGTGTTTTTTGTGCTCGGCGATTTTCTGATATCAAAAACAATGGATCGCATAGAGCTTGCATAAAATTTTGTGTAAAAAATGGAAGCTCGTGCCATGCAATTTTTTACAAAGGTTCGGGTATGAAACGTGTAGCAGCAAAATTTTTTTCCAAAACTACTTAATTTTAAACAAAAGGACCGTCGAAGGTCATCACTCAAGAGCTGTTAAACGACATCAGTGATGATCCTGATATGCTCAAAAGAGTCATAACTGGTGACGAATTATGGATTTACAGTTATGTCGTCGAAACTAAAGCCCAATTGTCCCAATAGAAGACTCAAGAAGAGCCAAGACCGAAAAAAGCACGTCAAGTTCAATCAAATGTCAAGGTTTTACTCACTGTTTTCTTTGATTGTCGTGGCGGAGTACATCAAGAGTTCTTACCACAAGATCGTACTGTCAGTAAAGAGTATTACCTTGAAGTTATGTACCGTTTGCGAGAAGCAATACGAAAAAACGTTCGGAATTGTGAGAAAACAATTCATAGATTTTGCATCACGATAATGCACCTGCTCACTCATCATTGCTTGTGTCGAACTTTTTTATCAATATCAAAACCACAATCATGCCTCAGGCACCATATTCACCGGATATGGCCTCTTGCGACTATTTTCTGTTCAAGAAATCCAGGAAAGTACGGAGGTTTGGAACGATTGAAGAGATAAAGAAATAATCGCTGGAAGAACTCAAGCCTATACCAGAAAGTGCTTACTAGAAATGCTTCGAGGATTGAAGAAAACGTTGGCACGAGTATATTACATCTGAGGTGTATTAGTTTGAAGCAAACAACATCAATATTGATGAATAAACAAATATTTTTTCATAAAAATAAAAATTCACCTTACTTTTTGAACACACCTCATATTATTTTGATAAATAGAAAATTTTATTAAAGTTTCCAATAAATATAATCATTTCTGAACATTAACAAGCTAGAACTACGAGTGTGTACATACTTATCGATACAAATCTTTCCAACTCAAGGTACCAAAACTTGTGGCAGTCGCATAATAGTTTGTAAGGCAGTTTACTTTTCCATTGATGTACTGGTTTGATTCCGTAATCTTTGACTATAATTTCTTGAGAAACGTCAGATAAATATTTTAACTAGGGAATTATATTTATATGAGTAATTCTTTAAAATAATTTACCTGTTTTGACGTAAGACTTCCTATATATCAATTGCGGTATGCAAACAATTTTATTTTGTTTAAGAAGTGTTAGAATGTTAGAGAGGTTGAGAAGAGGTTAAAACATTTATTAACGCGCACTTATGGCAAAAAGCTTTCAAGGCATAGAAATCCAATTTATGTAGAAAATTGAATAAAAGAGTATATCAATTGAAAATGAACAAAACAAAGGTTAGCCGCAACGACGACGCACAAAATGACACACGAATACGCGCAACAAAAGTTAAGATAAAAAAGAAACAACGAGCTAATGATTTCAACGTATTTTTTTGATCGATCGCACACACATACACACACATCCACTCACTTTACAGCTAGATAGCCCAATGACTTCGTTATTTGAATGCTGTTGACTATCAGTGGCAGATAGCTCGGTCAGCGTGGTTGACTACGAAGTTGTTACATTGTTACATATCAACCGCTGGAATACGGTGTTTGTCGGTTAGCCACGGGAATATGACTAGCTGTTTATTAATGAACTGCATAATACGTTGGTTTGCGTCTTTGTAGTTAAGTTAAATTTCACTGAAATGATTATTGCAGGCGTGCGGCTGCTCTCGACCGCGTTTACAGTCGTACTACTTTGTTCCCTCCAAAAAAAACGACCTCGTTGACACTTGCTTCGATAAAGAGAGCGACAACAAAAGTACAAGAAAAAAGATGGCACTGCCGGCCTTTCCGTCGTTTTCATGTAAATTACAACACGCGTACATAGAAACAATGTTACGACGGAACATACTTGTAAAGACTAGATTATCCATATTTACAGTTACAGTATATGATTTAATTAATCGAACGCCAAAGTTGTAATATTAGTGGAAGAACCAGAGATGAAGGACAGTTCTCTTATGTAGAAAAATAAAATTTACAGGGAGTTTGTTTTGATATATCGAGTTTAAATGCTTCATAGACCTCACTTGAGTATAGATGAGGAGGCGAACCAACAGGCTGCCCACCAACACAGACGCCACAAACACGCTCGTTCCCCGACCCGACTACTAACTGTCGTTGCCGAGGAGGAAGCTGAAACGACTACTCAATCATATTTTATTTAACAAATTTTAATAAATTTCCATGTATGTGAAAAGAATGAACTGTTTGATCACATTTATCCTAATAACTTTGAATCCACTTCAATAAACTCATGATGTTAGAATTTTCAATAATATTTTGTTGAGTACTGTTTTATAAGATTCAATGCGTTTTAATAGAACTTTCTAATTTATCACACACTTAATGAATTTGATTACGTTTGCCGAGAATTAATTATTTAATTACATTTAATTTAAAAACTTTGAATATAATCCAACATATGAAATGAATTATCCGATCACATCAGATATATATTCCAATATGTTTCAAAGTTCTCGTAGTTGATGAACATAACCCAATCGATTTCAAACAGCAATAAACAACTGAAATAATGCCATATTAAAAAATAATGCTCCAATTCAATCTTTGAATTGAACAATATTATGACTTCTTTCGAAAGTAAATATTACTGCGCAAATACCACTAGTTTTGAAGAATCATTATTCTTATAAAAATTTTCCGTTGATAATTACGAAAATTGATTAAATGTTAATCGAATCCAATTACTTTTAATTGTTATTAGACTTGGAAATTTTTCAAAATTTGAAATAAGTAATGAAAAATATTATGGTAAGCAAAAGATGACATTTAATATGTGCAAGCTTAGAGATATTATACAATAAAATGTGTTGGAAAATTCTAATGCTGACTATTTATTAAACTATATTAAAAGTTATTAGATTAAATGATTGGAAAGTCTTTTCTTTGAAATTATTGAAATATATAGAAAATGAGAAAATAAAATGATTGAATAGCTAATTAACTATAAATCATTAGAAATTATTTGAATCTATACAACTGAATATGATTGAACAGTGTGTTCTATCAAAAAGTAATGAAATATATTTCAAAGTATTTGGTAAAATATGATTAACTGATAATTTTTAAAAGTTCTATAAAAAGTGATTTATGATTAAAATTAATTCTACTTTTTCATATTGATTGCGATTCCCATAAGATGTGATTGATTATGATTCAATTTTAATCTGTGTTCATTGAAAATCATGAAATTACTAAAAGTTATTGGATTCTATTAAAATTTAATAAACTTTAATAACACAGGCCAACAAATCTCAGAACCTGAGACCGGACCTAGTGTACCCGAAGTATTTTGGTGCGCTGAAAACGAATCCGAGCTCAGAATTTAGCCTATACGTCTGAGTTGCGAGATATCCTAACCTAAAAGTGCAAAAAACACCGTTTTTTGCTATTTTTGAGGTTACATAGCATCTTGAATAAATTTTTTTTTCCAAAACGAGTAGAAGCATCACAAAGGAGCACTCTTGTCCTTTGAAATCCATTTTTCAGATTCAAGATGGCTTTTTTTTTCGTCGAGATATCATTGATTGAAGTTAAATATATTCGGAGTTTTGTAACAACGTTAAAACAGCCTATGTAGCATATGTGAGGCTATAAGCCCAATTTATAAGTGATCGTATTCGATCGAAAAAATCTATATATGGGTTTTTGAGGTTGCTGTTAAAGAATATAAGGACAGATTTTGAAAATTCAAAATGGCGGATCCAATATGGCGCACGTTTTGAATTTTCAAAATCTGTCCTTATATTCTTTAACAGCAACCTCAAAAACCCATATATAGATTTTTTCGATCGAATACGATCACTTATAAATTGGGCTTATAGCCTCACATATGCTACATAGGCTGTTTCAACGTTGTTACAAAACTGCGAAAATATTTAACTTCAATCAATGATATCTCGATGAAAAAAAAAGCCATCTTGAATCTAAAAAATGGATTTCAAAGGACAAGAGTGCTCCTTTGTGATGCTTTTCCTCGTTTTGGAAAAAAAAATTTATTCAAGATGCTATGTAACCTCAAAATGAGCAAAAAACGGTATTTTTTGCACTTTTAGGTTAGAATATCTCGGAACTCAGACGTATAGGCTAAATTCTGAGCTCAGATTCGTTTTCAGCGCAACAAAATACTTCGGGTACACTAGGTCCGGTCTCAGGTTCTGGAGTTTGGTCAAATTTTGTCGGCCTGTGTAATCATCAATGGAACTTTTTAGCAGAGATCCGCAATAATATTTACTTTCGAAAAAAGTCACAATATTGTTCAATTAAAAGATTGAAACTGTCATCTCACCTCACCTCTCCCTCTCCCCTTACTAAGCCGATGTCCGTATATTTCACTGTCGACTCATCTCCCCCCTTTACTGAGGTGATGCCCGTGCGGTCTATGCAATCCCCTCTCCTCCTTCCCCTACTAAGCTGATGTGCTCTGATGTCCGTGCATTCTATGAACTTCCCCCTCCCCAACTGAGCTGATATGCTCTTGATGCCCGTGCGTTCTGTGTTACATGCTTTGATTTTATTGTGTGTTTATGTGTGTGTGTGTGTGTGTGTGTTAAATTTGTAGACGTAAAACAAGGTAAATCTTATCGGAAAAAAACGGACGGACAGGTCGGGGGATTGAACGCGCGTCCTCTGGATCCGCAGGCCGATGCTCTACCGCTAGAGCCACTGCCGCTAGTACCTCGGACAGTTCTTATCGTGTATATATTATTTATTTATTTTGGTGATTCTAATATCATTCTCCTAAATAATTTTATTATAATTTGTGCGCGCGCGTATGTGTGTGTGTGTGTGTGTGTGTCTCATCTACCGATGATGGTTTATTAGAAAAAAGTGCAAGTATCTATGAAAACAAAGATGAAAAAAATGCAACACAAAATCCTGCTTACTTTTTTTTATTTGTAGCCTTTGTGTTTGTAAGCTACTATAAATAGTACAGTGTAAGAATTATCGAATCACTCATCAACCAGTTTTCCAATAAAATGGATCGCTACTCTAAAGTAAAGTACTCTCGTCTTCCACGGGAAGACCCGGACGAAATGAAAAACAAAGAATCATCGACATGAAAACAAAGTATTTCCAAATTTTCGAGCAATACTAATAATTTTCCTGGACAAAAAGGCTATCAGCAGTTCAATAACGAAAAGAAGGACTAATAAACATATACACATGTCATCATTGTACATCACCTCAACTACAATAAATAAACATTTTTTTTCATCTAAAGTCTATGTTGTATAAATTTTTTTGTTGTAGTTAAGTGGAAGTATCGCTAACTCTTTCACAGCATAATTTTTGCCAGGCATCATGAAGCCTTGCATATCCACTACGATAGAAAGCTACTACTGAGCTGCTTAAGGAAAGAGTCAATTCTTTAATACCCTTCCCCTCTCTCCTAAATAAGTTTCTTCATATATCCATTTATCGGATTATACTGAATGATGCGATCGTGTAGAATAAGACAATACGCTGTAGTTCCATCGGGAATATTTTCTCTGGTTTCGAACTCCAAGCGCACATCTACTGGAGCAGTCTTTAATGATTCGTTTTGTTTCGAACAGTCAATCACTACGAGTGGCATGTAATTTTTATATTCGAGTATTTTGAGCATCGGTTCGGCATCTTTACCGTAGTATACGTTTTGAAAATTGGCATACATATCATACAACATTGCGAACTGGTTTTTACTGAAATCAATGTTGAGATTACCGAATGGATAGCACTGAGAGTTGAAGTACAGTTTTACATTTGTCATGTTACAATGATCAAATATACTAGCACTAGAGTTTGGTTCATTTTTTCGATTGGTTTGGAAGGCTAAGATGACGTAGCGTGGTTTCTCCAACTGATTTGTCGTTTTAAATGTCCAGATGTGATTTGTGTTTACAGGCAGCGCTGGATATTCGTACAGTTCCCAACTACGAAAACTCATTGAAATACTTCGTTCGCTTTTTAGAAAGTCGAGTAGACGTATTTTCTTTGCATTCAATGCAGTCACATACGGCATAAGCCATTCAAGACGTGTTACATCAATCTTGAATTCTTCGTAAGCTTCAACGTCGTTGACGGTATTCTTCGTTTGGTAAAGTGCATTTACATCGATACTCGATCTTATGAAAATTAATTCATGTTTCATATTCACCAGCACTTTGCGATAATCCTCAGCGAATCCAAGTATGAATCTCAGAGGAATCAAAATATCAAAATCGCCATTTGAATTAGTTATTTTACGGTCCTCTTGTTCTATATTTATCCATCCGGCATTTTCGGCAATCAAGGTTTGACTTGGAGTGAGAGATAACCAGTTCTTCATAACTACTGAGAGACCAACGTTCTTACATTTATCTATTTCTATAGCGTTCAGCTCATACCTAATTTCTTCAAAAATGTGAAAAATGGCATTATTAACAAAATCAGTATTCGTTAACAAAGAGTTATTGTTGCTACATAATTGTCCACAAATGTGTAACGAGCTGCTAGATGATAAAAGGCACAAGTCTTAATATTGAATTAATATACGAATCTTGTCACTATTTTTGAACGATGAATTGGTGTAAGGATGATGTACGCCGATCTCGTAATGAGCCAAAGATTTATCGAAGATGACAGGTGACTGTATTTCTAGAATGTTCTCCATTGTTTCTCCATGTGAAAAATCCAACAATCGTCCGATAGAATTCTGTGGACGAAAATCGAAAGGTTCAGAACACTAGATTGTACAATGCAAGGTGTTGTTGTTTGGTTTCAAATATAATGTTATATTATTATTAATATCAGTGCGGAGACGCTGCACAGCTTTGCGAAGAAATTTATCAATATCGTCCATCTCGTAGGTCCAGACAGGTAAGTCGATAATTTGATTTGCGACGTAAAATTTATTATTATGTACATTGATATTAAGTATCGAGTTGAACGTTTGGAACTCGACTAAGCCCAACTTGTAATGTTTATGCTGTGATAGTTCGATTGGTGGGAAATAGTGCGCTTCCAACAGTGAAAAATTACGCGATATAGTCAGAGTTAACGAATCCTCCATGAGTGTCTGAACATGACTACCAATAATTTCACTTTGCCTTTACTTTTATACCCTTGCACAAAAACTGTAAGCAAAGATGACCGCATATGTGAGAATTGAAATCTTGATATCTTTTCGAAAATTTCTTTGCGAAAATTTGGTATATTCAAAATTTTTGCATACTTCATTAAGTCGGTGTTTGTGAGGGCTCTATCGGTAGATTTATTTCGAACTTTTTTTTTTGAAACCTGATCCCAGATAAGGTGTGAGATAAAGTCTATAGCCTTTTTTATAAGGTTTGAGATACAAGCCTTTTCCCTGTGTAATAGCCTCCATCGTTTTATTGTCTCTTGTTCTTCTCCAATTACTGTTTTGCAGACTTTGCATCATTCACGGCTTTTGCGATTGCACTCAAGAGATTACATTTGAGAGCCAGTTGCATTCAAGCCTGCAAAAAGTGGTATAAAGGAGGGCAAAGCTCCACCCATCTTAGTTGATATTGGCAGAATTCGTGGAACGTTGATGTTTGCTTTTCCACCAGCTTTTTTAACGGTTGTACGAGCTTTTTTCAAAGCAGAACCGATGACTTTGTGCGCACATTTACCCTTGGACCATTTGAATGTGGCCGATTTGATCACGCTTTTCAAATTAACTAACTTTTTAGTTTTCTTCCGTCCTTTCGACTTGGTTTTTTTTCTTCTCTTCGTGAGGCCCATACCAAACTTTGATTTTAATTTCATGGCGTTTGATACACCGTAAGTAACTGCTTTCTCACCAAAACTAGAATCCTTAGCGAAGACTCTATTGAACGCCTTTTCAGCTAAAATTTTGTCTGCGATATTTCTAGCTTATATATTTTCTCGATTTTTCGAGTACGCTATATCGTATTGCTTGCAAGCTGCGTCGAGAGGATTGATTCCTGGATCACCGCGAGCTAAACGTGTCTGTAACTTAGTTCCTGGTCCGCAATATTGATAGCCTGGAATGTAGAGTTCAAATGGAAGTTTAGTTATGATATCGTTAACCAATCCTCGTCCTTTCTTTGTTCTTTGACGTTTGCATATGATCATCACTCGATCAAGTCCAACACGCGACTAACGTTTGCAACAATAAAAACAGACATACATATAGCCATGCGATCAGTTATCGTTTGAACTCTGTCTCGTGAGTATGAATTTCAAAGAATAAACTGTGAAATTTCTCGTAAAAACTTTTGACGTCATCGTGCGGAAGGATAAGCAACCAAAGCATTACGGAGATTTACTGCCGAAGAGCATCAGAGCTATTTTTTGTGGTCCGTCGAACTGTGGTAAGATCAACAGTCTTTTGGCGTTTATCACTCATCCCAATGGCGTTAGATTCGAACATTTTTACGTGTACTCGAAATCTCTTGATCAGCCAAAGTATAAATTATTGGAAGAGATGTTAAAGCCGATAGACGGAGTGAAGTATTTTCCGTTCAAGAAGCACGAATCCGTGATCGATCCCGAGCATGCATTGCCTAATTCAATTATGATATTTGACGACATCGCCTGTGAGAAACAGGACAACGTTTACGCTTTATTTTGTATGGGCAGACATAGAAGCATCGACTGTTTCTATCTCTCGCAAACGTACGCGCATATTCTTAAGCATCTCGTGAGAGATAACGTCGATTTATTGGCAATTTTTCGACAAGACGAAGCTAATATGAAACATATACGACGATCATGTGAATTCAAATATGACTTACAATCAATTTAAAGAACATTGTGCAAAATACTGGTTGGATGATAAATATGGGTTTTCAGTGATCGACAAAGATAGAGTTATAAACTGTAGAAGATATCGAAAGGGCTTTGATAGTTTTGTTATAAATATATCAGTATAGTAATGCAGTATACAGTCTCTCGACAATCGTTGAAGCGCCAACATGGCTGATTATCAACAGGAAGAATATGTGCTTTCTCAACACGTAAAAGCGCAAGACGCAATAAGACAAAAATATAATTTGTTGAAGCATAGCCGTGATTATAGTGACGAAGTCTTGAATAAGACATTCAAACCAATAGTCGATCCTCTTAAAGCCATAATAAGCGAACTGGATCCAATTAAAAATTTAATAAGTGAGAAGGAAAAAAATTTTCCCGAAGCTCCTGTTACAGTTAAAAAGCCGAAATTTCTAAACAAAAAAAAAGTCAAAATACGAAATGAATTATTCTGCTGATAACGTCGACAAGTATGACACCGCTTAGTTTAGTGGCGAAGATAGCGATGCTACTGTCACGCACAATACTATACAGCTTTATAACAGTTTATCCGAGCGAGGATGAGCATTTAGCTGGCGACAAGTACACGAATGCATTGAATAAAAGTGATTCGAATTTTGTGGACTTGATTTATAGAGTACGTAAAGAAAGAAATAGATCACACACGCTTGATAAATCTACGGTGATTTTTGACAAAAATAACGTAGACGTCGATGGTTTGAAGTATCCATAAACACAGGGTTTAATGGAGTTATTGGTAGTAAAGCCACCTAATCAAAGTTTCATCAGTTCCAATGATCTCAAGAGCTGCAAAGAAATCTTGGAGATATCTGGTATTCATAGGAAGAAAAATAATCCAAACGAGGCTATACGAACGCACAATAGTAACAAAGTCAATAACATAATTGGTCCGTTATTCAGTTTGACTAGAAATACAAAAGGAGGCGAGGGGCTACAAACTAATACGTCTTTGTCTATCAACAAGGTGGCGCGAAATAATACTTATACGTATGGATTACGTATACTGGGATGATCCGAATGAGCTCGTTGATCGTTTTCGATTGTTAGTGATTGAGCAATCAGTTGGTAACAATAATCACATCAATGAAATTCATTCGATAATCGAAGAATTACGCGAGGGTGGATATATATATATACTAAGAGCACACCTATCGTTTGAGCATTATCAAAATGAACGTCGACATTTTCGGACGTAAAGAGCAAGAAGTGAGTACCATACGATTTAGAAAATAAAAGAGTGGAAAATCTTGCTACGCGACAGGTTAAAGACGCTATAAATTAGAAAACTGTGGAAAACTTCGTTCAGATGGCAATCAAATCTACGAAAGACGTGATAGCACGATTGAGGAGTAATCTTGAGGATTTGGATGCAATTATCAAAGAAGAATTACCACGAATAAAGTCAAGTGTTCAATATTTAGAAAACAGTTGATTAGATGGAATAGGTGGTGGAAGTTGCACAAACCAACGAGACGTAATTTTCCAACACGAAAGTACGACGTTCGAGGTATAGATGAGACGTGACAAGCTGATCTTGTCGATATGCAAGCCTATTCTAGACAAAATCACGGCTACAATTGACTTATCACGATAATTGACCATTTTTCCAAGCACGCGTGGACTGTGCCACTAAAAAGGAAAACTGGTCGCGATGTGACAGCGGCCATGAAATCTATTTTAGTGAAAGGCAGACGGCCAAAGAATCTTCATACGGATAGTGGCAAGGAATTCTACAATGCAGATTTTCAAGCTCTCGTGAAAAAATATAACATCAATCTGTACTCTACCTATAGTTCGCCAAAGTTTTGATACACAAACGATTTAATCGCACGTTGAAGAATGCTATGTGGAAAAAGTTTAATCTCCGTGGGAACTACAAATGGTTCGACGTATTACCGGAGCCCACAGCTACTTACAATAATTGCAAACACAAAACTATTGGTATGAAACCTATCCAAGTTAAAGCGGCGAATCAAGCTCAAGTATTAAAAAATTTTATACAAGACGTTAGAAGAAGAAAAAGCAAGTCAAAATTCAAAGTTGGTGACAAAATTAGAATGAGCAAAGCGAAGCAAATATTTGAAAAAAGATATATATCAAATTGGTCAACCGAAGTATTTACAATTGTGTACGTGGCACCAACAAATCCAACTACTTATAATTTGAAAGTTTATCAAAATAATCCTATCCTATGTGGCTTCTATGAACAGGAACTTCAAATAACGAAGTATCCTGACATCTATCTAGTAGAAAAGGTTATTAAGAGGCGTGGTAATCAAATTTTGGTAAAGTGATTAGGATTGATGATTCGCATAATAGTTGGAGAAATAGAACCGAATTGTAAAAACATACTATATAGATTGAAGAATTAATAAATAAACACACATATTTTGATTTGAAAAAATATAAAGAAAGTTTATTTTTTTCTTTTTTTATATAAGTACATTGATATATATGTATATATACATATATATAATTGTTTATGCAGTAGTAAATTATATACAACCATCACCTTTATGGACATCGTTTAAGTTTATTAGCGTAATCTGCCATAAGTGGAACATAAATATCAGTTATAGTAATCGCCCAAGGCGATTAGTATCAACTAGCAGTAGTACTCCCCCAAGAAGAAGGCCGTCTGCGTCACTCGATCTCAATGCCTCAGAGTACGCACTAATTTCCATCTCTGAAACTAACAAGCAAATAGGAAACAAATTAATCAGACATATCAATATACCAATATACAAACATACATTGTAAAACACTTACATCTATTCTCACATATTTTCGGGTCCCGGGCTTAGGCGCGACTGGTATAGGCAAGCCCTCCCGTCTGGCTTTCTTTGCCGCACGGGAATACTGCCAATCCGCAAACTAGAATAAAGAAATATAATGATAATAATAACAACGAATAAGAAATCAATTTGTAAAATACTTACGCAGACCATCGAATGACGCTTCCTTGGAAATCCAAACATTGTAAAAATTGAACTGTACAAAGTCGAGCAACCGCGCTCCTCATATACTAAATAAATGCACACACCGCAAAAATTTCTGTATAAACTGCTAGTAGCTTTGAATTGCAAACATTGCAATATCTTAGGCCCTGGGGTGTTACGTCTTACGACGCATCCTTTTTATAAAATGCACATTCGCGAAATTCAAAGCTACTAAACTATTCGCACGTCAGCAAAAAGCTAACTAAACGCGAGGTAAATGACTCTCCGAAATTAAGCCTTACGACGCATCCTTTTTGTAACATATGCACATTCAAAACTGCTAAGCTATTCACACGACAGCAAAAAGCTGTCGAAACACACTCCGAAACTAAGTCACCAAAACGCAAGAATTTATAATCAGCGAAAACAAAATGTCACACAATATTGCAATACTGACCTGAAAAGAGCTATAAAAGATATAAAAAGCAATGAACAAATTACTCTCAGCAGTTGATCAGTAGTCCGTCAGTCAGTCAATAAGTACCTGTAAGACTCAACTCCGTACACACCGGTCCGACAATTGGTGATCATTTTACTTAATAAACTCGCGACTGTTACAAAGTAATATCGTGCAAGTATTATTCAACAACCTATCCTATTCAATTCAACAAGCAGTTAGAGCCTGCTACAATTATTCAATTCAACAAGCAGTTAGAGCCTGCTACACTCATACAATCCAACAAGCAGTTAGAGCCTGCTACATTTTATCAACAATTAAAAGCTACGATTATCAAGGTAGTACAATTATCAGACATACATTTCCATATACATTTATTATAAGTGAGACATATCCAACCACTAGTCAACATATTAGAACGTCTCATTCATTAGCTATTCGTAGTTGATGCACGAGACGTAACAATGGAATTACTTATTTTGATTACTATTCAGTTATAACAATTTTGCAACCGTCTGTCTTTGTTGAAATTCATCTGGATTGGTGCCTTTTGAAGTGTCCTTGAATGTTGAATTGAGTTTTGATAAAATTAGGATTTTGCTGATATTGTTCTTATCATGCTGCAGTTCGCAAAAGATGCTGGCGATATCGCTGATGAAATCTACGAACTTTATATTAACCCATTAAGGCCTATGCCAAACCTGGGAAAGATAGCGCCAAACTAACTATGCCAATCGTATCTAAATCGAAAAAAAAAATACCCGTATTTTTTTCTTTTGCCATTTTCAATTGTTTATAAAAAATTATTTAAACAAATTATCAAAAAGTTATTATTTTTAAAAAACTGATAGCGGCAGTCGATTCTACGAGAAAAAACATGAAAGAAATGTATATAACGTTTTTTTGTCAGACGTCAATTTCTTAGTGTAAAACGGCTATAAACAATTGCAAGTCTGTCAGGTACATGTGTATACGCCAAATCCCAAGCAAAATCTATTGCCGATAGCGCCAAACTAACTATGCCAATCGTAGCTAAATCGAAAAAAAAAATACCCGTGTTTTTTCTTTTGCCATTTTCAATTGTTGATAAAAAATTATTTAAACAAATTATCAAAAAGTTATTATTTTCAAAAAACTGATAGCGGCAATCGATTCTACGGGAAAAAACATGAAAGAAATGTATATAACGTTTTTTTGTCAGACGTCAATTTGTTTCAAAAACAAATAACTGTAAAATGGCGATTTTCTATAATACATTCAAATTTCTATGAAGCTTCATCCATGTGGTCATTTTTGTGATCATTGCATACAACTTTAGAACATTGTTCACAGTACAGCTGAGTTCTTTTTTTACACGATGAAACCTCACAATGTAGGTACTTACCTATTTTTATTTTGTGTTCGTTCGATGAACTATCACTATGTCTTTTTTGTCTGACAGGGCGGTCCCTTGAAAACTTAGCGAGATAATATTGGCAAACTTCTTGCACAAGGTCTTTTGTTCCCTTTGGTAATTCTGGATGAAGCTTATTATAGATGACGGTAGAATTTGTCAAGGCTGCCTGAATAAGGCTCACAAAGAGACACCACATCCATTTCTTACTTTTAATTGTAGGCGTCAATGCATTGCAATGTTGATCATGCAGATCAACTCCACCCATGTATCGATTATACATTGCAAACGCTCGAGGGAAGAGAATTGACTTCTTAGATGACTCGTGCCATCTCTGTACTTCAACTTTTGGCTCATCACCATATTTCGTTGAAAGAACTGATACAGGTTTTGAGTACATAACAGTGATATAATTCAAATTTGAATTACTATCGTGCAAAGCCATAGTTGTATCCCTTTCTGCTTTTTTTGGCATCTCAACTTTTTCTTTGACTCGGTTTTGTCTAACAGTCCCAGTTGCTGATAATCCTAGTTTATCTAAATGAACCATCAGATCTGGACTTGTGAAAAAATTATCAAAATATATATGATATTTACGAAGATCATCTTTGTCAGTTACTTCTAATAGAGGTGAAAGTAACTTCATGACGACTCTAGATCCCAAACCGACGGCAACTAAAGGATTTCTTTCATCAATTCCAGCTTTTCCCGTATAAATATCAAGTTCATATATATATCCATCTGAGGAGCAAAGTGCCCACACCTTGAACCCGAATCGGATTGGTTTATTTCGTATACATTGTTTTATTCCGAATCTGCCATAATATTTGACCATTATCTCGTCTATTGATAGATTATAGTCAAAAAAGCCAAATTGTATACAATTTTCACGAAAATAATCATACAGTGTTCTTACTTTCCAAACTTTGTCGTTTTTATTCTCATCCTTCTTTTTATAAAATTTAATATTTCTTTTGATTTCAACAAATCTATTCCTTGTCATGAGATTAGATATGACTGGACACTGTAAAATTAATTTACTTGACCAATAGTCACGAAGATTCTTCCTAGAATTTATTATAGTAATCATTAAGATTACCATAAATTTTTCTAGGTCGATCATACTAAGTTCAAAATTATTTTCCGCTGTAGCTTCAATTATATACTTTTTCATTGAATCTGAAAAATATATTTCAAATAACTCTACAGAGTTCTTAGAAAATAAAGACGAAATCGACTGAATACTGAAGTTATCATCAGTATCCATAATTGTAGAGTGGCTTGGAGCCTCTTCTTGCCATTTATAGATATGATTATGTTCCAATAATTTTTGCGTACTAGTGTAAGTATTTTTGACATCTTTATAAGAGCCGGTGGGAATTATTTGAGATGAAATATCTTCATCAAGATTGCAATCAGAATCTCCATCTGAGCTCTCATGATCTTCCGGTATAAAAGTTATATCTACATATTGACAATCATCGATATCATCCTCCTCAACTAATTCTGCTAAATCTTTTACTCTACGCCTTGGCATCTTCACTTATCAATTATAAACAAAAAATTATATTGGGACTACAAAAATCAGATCACTACCCAACACGACAACTTTTACTAGAAATATTTGTAATGAAAACTGAATCTGTAAGATTACATGAAACCGTTAGCCCGCCACTCAAACGTGATCTCTAACACGGTTTCAATAGAAAAATATTTTGCCAACTCAGTAACCCAAAAATTAGCCTATGTTAGTCAAATTTATAAATGTACTAGAAATGTCCAAATATACTAAAAACTTTTGTAATGAAAACTGAATCCATAATATTACATAAAACCGTTAGCCCGCCACTCAAACGTGATCTCTAACACGGTTTCAATAGAAAAAAAATTTTGCAAACTCTTTGCAACTTCGTAACCCAACAATTACTATGTTAGTCAAATTTCCAAATGTACAATTTGTGAAAATTCAAAGCTTTCTGTCCTATTTTCTTAAACAAATTGACGTCTGACACAAAAACGTTATATACATTTCTGTCATGTTTTTTCCCGTAGAATCGATTGCCGCTATCAGTTTTTTAAAAATAATACCTTTTTGATAATTTGTTTAAATAATTTCTTATAAACAATTGCAAACGGCAAAAGAAAAAACAGGGGTATTTTTTTTCGATTTAGCTACGATTGGCATAGTTAGTTTGGCGCTATCGGCAATAGATTTTGCTTGGGATTTGGCGTATACACATGTACCTGACAGACTTGCAATTGTTTATAGCCGTTTTACACTAACAAATTGACGTCTGACAAAAAAACGTTATATACATTTCTTTCATGTTTTTTCCCGTAGAATCGACTGCCGCTATCAGTTTTTTGAAAATAATAACTTTATGATAATTTGTTTAAATAATTTTTTATAAACAATTGCAAACGGTAAAAGAAAAAACAGGGGTATTTTTTTTTTCGATTTAGCTACGATTGGCATAGTTAGTTTGGCGCTATCGGCAATAGATTTTGCTTGGGATTTGGCGTATACACAGGTACCTGACAGACTTGCAATTGTTTATAGCCATTTTACACTAACAAATTGACGCCCGACAAAAAAACGTTATATACATTTCTTTCATGTTTTTTTCCATAGAATCGATTGCCGCTATCAGTTTTTTGAAAATAATAACTTTTTGATAATTTGTTTAAATAATTTTTTATAAACAATTGAAAATGGCAAAAGAAAAAACACGGGTATTTTTTTTTACGATTTAGCTACGATTGGCATAGTTAGTTTGGCGCTATCTTTCTCACGTTTGGCCTGGGCCTTAATGGGTTAACGTCCCGATTAATTTCGATAGCGTTGCTTAAGGTTGGAGAGATGTTGGTAACAGAGGTTTCAGACCTCTGTTAATGCCGCCCTCATACTCTCAATGTCGCCCATTCGCATAAAAGTGTCGCCAAGCATTCCCACGTATTGTGTGTGCTCGGCTTCAAGGGCAATGTTTATGGCGGTTACGGATGACAAATAAGCGATTGTATTTTTTGACGATTCTATAAGATAATGACTTTTGGTGAAGTAGCTTTCATGGCTTTGCAATAGCTGGCCGTCACGACGGCGCGCGAAGCTGAAGCTACATTGTCGGCAGTTACGACAATGGCTGCGACCTTGATCGCGATAATTCTTTCGATTACTTCTATGATTTGATCCATGATTTGATCGAATTAAGTCTGTGGAACAGCCACATGAGTAGTCATCCGATGAAAAATGCATTCCTGTGCAAGCGAAGCGAAAGTATGTCTTCATAATTTTTGTTAGAGATGACTATCTCGACTGCCAAATTACTAAAGAAATGTATAACGGGGGCAGCGCCTTATTCGGCACTGACGTCACTAATTTATTAAGGGGAGAGTAAGAGAGGCACTTTCGCTCTTTAACAATCGGGGAACGAGAGGATAGGTCGAACGAATAAATAATTTTCTTTGCTTGGAACGTACAACTTAAATCTATTCAGACAAACAAATACAAAATCAGTTACAATAACGTTTACATCACGCGCACATATACAAAACAACTTAAACTAACGCGGGAGGACGAATGGCCCGGCGACTAAATCGCCTTGGCCATTTACCTCCTTACAAAGGAAAGAATACGTTGAAACCTCTCTACCGCATTACGATGAGCGTAGCCGGCAAGTGATCGCCTGGCTACGTATCGTTCCTACGCGGCCGCGCATCACCATGAGAGAGAGAAATACCGGGTGAGAGAGATAACCTGACCTTTGTCCTTGGCGATGAGCCGGCAACGGGGAGTTGACCTGGCCGCAGGCTGGACGTCTTCCTTGGCGTAGCACGTGGTGGACCCCCTGGAAGTCATGCCGTGCATGGCGGCGAGGGCGACACTGAATGCCCTGCTGCAGGTGTTGCCTCCACACGTTGCCTCGGCTCGCCCTGGTCTGGTCACTGCTGCACGTGTACTTCTTCTCTCATTGCGCTGTTACTTCCAACTTCTCTCCTCAACTTTCTTTCGGGAACTGCCTCACTCTAGTAAGGCTCGGCTGCGACTCTCTCACACACTAATTCTTGCGCGCATCTTGCAGTCGCTCAGCGGCGCTCGCTCTTTTCCCTACCTTGACCTATTAGTTAGGCGGCATGCGACGCGTCGCTTATCGGTCACGCGTTGCGCGCCTGCCAATCCCTGCATAGGCCTAATACTCTCTCTCTCTCTCTCTTTCTCACTCTCTCTCCGTCTCTCTCTACCTCATAGTCGCTGCGCTCTTGTTTCATCGGGCGCTCTCAATCTTGCTCGGCAATCTTCGGCGGCTGGAAAAACATAAAGGCCAGTGGTTAGGCGCAATAAATATATGCGCCGAACGCTGACCACGTCGCCATGCCGAGTGATAAGAGGGAGAGAGAGAAGAAGGGCAGACGAGGAGCAAGCGTACTGCTTGCTCTCGTCACACCCCCTCCCAAGGCCAAAGCTCACTGCGGCCTGACTCTCTTCCTCCTTCTCCTCTCTCGACCGGCAACTTGCAGCCAGCGCTAAACGCTAAACAAAATAATAACCTTAATTAATTTCTTAATCATAACTTATTCTATAACTTAAATTTATTCTGATAACACGCAGATAGAACCAAGGGCAAACTCTTCATCCCCAAAATCAAAACCCTTACAACAAAGTAAACAAACTTCTCTCACCGAAGAATCGACCAACCCCGCACGCCATCATAGCAATCCAACTCTAAAATAATAAATATTCGTAAAAAAAATTACGCGTTTACTTTCCGTGGCGAATCTCCGAAACATGTACTCTAGTGGTGCAATGTTTTTGCTATTCGTGGCCAATTCATAAATCTCGGGCGAAATTACCAGAACGATTTTAAACGGATTGTCATTTTTCGGATCAAGTTTCGCGTTCTTGCCCGCCGCTGCATTCGAAAGCATATGCACTTCGCGCCAAACCAAATCGCCCACTTGGAAAAGAGCTCGTCGCCTACCTTTATCGTAGTACTTCTTTTACTTTTCCTGTGCTTCGTCAATATGCTTGGCTACTAAATCGCGCAACGCATTCAAACGTAATAGCCTATCTTCCATGCCTTCGTATCCAACTTAACTATCTGCTTTACCTTATCACCATCCGGACGCAAGCCCTCACAGTCTAACCTGTACCCAATCGCTTCAAAACCTTTTCTAACCAGAACATATGGCTCTCAAAATCTGCACTAACCACCAACAGATCATCAAGATACCAGAAAACATGCGACTCATACTCTGGACCGAAAAGTGCGTCCATGAGGCGCGTGAAAGTAGCCGGCGCATTTACCAAACCAAACAGCATTCGCTCAAACTCCCATAAACCAAGACCTGGGACCGCGAACGCCGTATATTGTTTGCTATTCTCTGAAAGCGGAATTTGCCAAAACGCCGCTCGCAGATTTATTTTCGACAGGTAGACTGCTCCGCGCAACCTATCTAAAATAGCGTCAATGCTAGGCATCGGATACGCGTCTACTTTCGTCACCTTATTTACAGGTCTAAAATCGAGGCAAAACCTATAATCACCGTCTTGTTTACGCACGATCACCGGCGCGTTACACCATTGACTATTCGATGGCCTAATTATTTTCGCTTTCCATAGCCGCATGGTTTCTTTCTGCGTAAATGCTAATATTGGAGGCGACATTCGGCGCATCGGCGTCTTTATCGGGCGCGCATCGCCTACGTCGATAATGTGCTCGATAACCCTGGTGACCGCTGGTGATTCGCCAGGTTCCGGGACAATCCGGCGAACGAGCGCCATGATTGTCTCTTTCTGAGCCTTCTCGTATTTACTCAAACCCGCGCATTCGGCGTAAACATCTACTTCTCTACTATCCTACTCTGCTAACTAAAACCAATCGCCTTGGTCATCTGCCCGCCAAGCGCGATTACCGTAGTTGATATTAATATCCCATTTATTCCAAAAAATCTACACCTAAAATCAAGTCGTGCCTAAGTGTAGATACTACCGTCGCAATCAACCAATCAGTCCTGCCACCAATTTCCATACTTAGCTTTAAGTCCCCCCACGTTCGCGGTTTCTCACCTGAGATACCCTGTACGAATATCGTAGGCGGCCTTAACCGGTCCTTAAACCGTAAGCCAAGATTCGGCCCTACCACTGATACCTGTGCACCTGAATCTAGCAGCGCTGTATAGACTTGCCCGCCTATGTCGACCTTAATAAAGAGCCTATTCTCTACTACTGCGACTAACGCTGCATCTGATTCATCTGCCATTTTCTTCGGGATTTCTGAGTTCCACTCAGACCCTCCCCTCACTAAAACGGAAGGTGCGTCGGCACCGACGACCGAACGTCCAAATAACAAAACCCTGCTATCAACAAGCCCACTTCTATCGCGCATGACCATGACCTTTGTCGCAGCCCGCTCCGACGGGAGCGCAGCGCCTGAGCTCGTTTCCTTACCAACAGATTCTTTCACAGGTTCACCCTGATTTCCTAAAGCAACGGCCTTTTCCGAAGCCTGCCCAACCGTGGGCGAAATACTTGAACCTGTCTCTCTCGCGTTCATGCGCAGCGACGGCAACTCACTTTGCCTCGCTAGGCACTTCTCGAGCGAACTACCCGCCAAAGAATTTCTACCATGCTCGATCGCATCTCGCGCATTTGTGTCTGGTAAAACTTTCTGTCTTTTAGCATTTTGACAAATGCAGAAACCTTCTGCGCGTTCCTGTATCGAGTCGCGAGAATTTACCTGTTCGGGACCATTGCTGGTCTTACTGGGGAAATCCACGGCTACGCTACTCTGCGCCCGGTTCCTCTCTAAAGTCAAACTCGGCAGCTCACTCTCAAACGCAACTTTCCCTACTCTATTTCGCAAACCTCTCGAATCTACAATCTCATTTCTATCCTCTGCTAAACTCTTACCTTCTACTCTAGATACACACTTGACTTTCACATCCTCATTTTCACGCTTATCGAAAATGCTATCCGAGAAAAGATGCGAAGAACTAGCAATTTTTGCCTTGTTCTCGCCTTCCTTTCTCGCCTCAACCACGGTACCCTTGCCTCTTGCGTAAAGCACTCTCTCTACCTGAAGGGCAATCTCTAAAAACGAAACCAACCGTACCACAGACCTAACACGCGGGCGCGCGCTCAGTTGATCGAGTCGGGCAACTATTGGCATAATGTCCCTGTTGCCGACATTTGTAACAGACAACCAGTGGGTTGACTCGAGCCACCGGGCATTGCGCCCTTCTGTGTCCTATCGCGTTGCAATTAAAACATGCCCCTGTGAATGGTCTATCAGAAATATTCCTAAACGCGCCATTATTCCGATCGCGTTGTTGTGGAATCAAGCTAGGAGCTGCATTTGCAGTAGAGGCTAACGAAGCCAGCGCGCTCAATTGGTCCGGCGCGGCTTCTTTTGCAGGTTGGCTTGCCGCCGGCGACCGCTGCCCATCGGCCGCGGCCGCGGCAACTTCGCCTTCCCAATTTTCCACCCACGAATTTATCCTTGGCGCTTGGTACCTTGTGCTCACTGATTTGCTTAAATCAGTGCTCATAAGCGTACTACCTGCTCTATTAAACGATGCGCTCGCATGTGCCGATTGCTCAGTTCCAGCCGCGGGCACGTTTAGCGCCGCACGGTTGCCGGTCGGCCTGGCCTAAGACGGCATTGAAGCCTGCTGCTCGGCCTGGACCGACCTACTGTGCATCGCTTCTCTTTCGACCCTAAAAACTGCATTCGCACCATCCGTGATGCCCTGTCTAACCTCGCGCCTAAAAATCCAACGCGGAACAGCAGTTAAAGCTCCCCAGATTTAGCTTAGCGCCCCAGTGCTACATTCGCCCCGATCTCTGGCTTCTTGCTCGCGAGCGCGTCCGGTCGCGCTAACCGACGGCAGGCATGTCGCCGGTGGCAACGCGTTTTGTTAACCGGCGCGGCTGCGCTCTCGCCCGGCAACTGAACCCGCTCGCGAGGAGCGGCAACACAAGCAGTTACCTGCGTCGCCTGCTTTCTCGCGCGCGTTAATTCAGTCGCCAAGGGCGTCACAGCCGTCGCGAGCTCATCGCCAAGATCTGCGCTCTGTGCCCTGTCTGCCGCTACTTCTTACTGCTCGTCGCATAGCAAGTCCGGGATTTGGCCCGACGCGAAATCATTAGAATGCAACGGCGGCCGCAAATCTGTTCGTTCTTTCAACATAAATCGAAAATACCGGTCCCGTAATTCTTCTAAATCGCCGCGCAAAGTCAATCCGCGATAGCGCATCAACTCTAACAGAACGGCCGGCTCTGTTGAGTCAATTTTACGTTTTAACCTTTTCGCATGCGTATCGCGTAATATTCTACGTAAGACGATTCTGTCTCTACACGCTAATGACATTTTGCGTCTAAAAAAAAAATTTTTTAAGAGACTGAAATGCGAGCTATAAGAACGAACGTGTCTCAACCACGATCCATGTAATTCGACACTACTGCCAAATAATAAGACCGATTCTTTCTAGGCTCTGAGCCGGCAAGGAATCGCCTTGCATAAGCCAAAGAAAGAAACCGTAAATATATACATGTGTCCACTTACTAGAAAATATCACAAAACAAAACAAAACAGCAAGGCAAAGTTTTACTTTCTAAGAAATAGGAAACTTAAAATGTGTCGAACTCTAGCGCTCGAACGGCTCAATGACGCACGCGCGGCTACCCGATTCCCCGATAAGAAAAGGTCGCCGGTAGGCCCAAAACAAAACAATCCGAGAGAACAACGACGAAATTCCTTCTACAAAAAAAAAAATTTCATAGCACGCGCGTTTTGCCCTTAGCTAACAAATTATTTTTCCCTTCTTAAAAAAAAATACCATTACCGCTTGACCATCTCTCTCTATTATTACCCGATTGTTAATCTCCCCACAAGGGAGGTAAGATGTAACGGGGGCAGCGCCTTATTCGGCACTGACGTTACTAATTTATTAAGGGGAGAGTAAGAAAGGCACTTTCGCTCTTTAACAATCGGGGAACGAGAGGATAGGTCGAACGAATAAATAATTTTCTTTGCTTGGAACGTACAACTTAAATCTATTCAGACAAACAAATACAAAATCAGTTACAATAACGTTTACATCACGCGCACATATACAGAACAACTTAAACTAACGCGGGAGGACGAATGGCCCGGCGACTAAATCGCCTTGGCCATTTACCTCCTTACAAAGGAAAGAATACGTTGAAACCTCTCTACCGCATTACGATGAGCGTAGCCGGCAAGTGATCGCCTGGCTACGTATCGTTCCTACGCGGCCGCGCATCACCATGAGAGAGAGAAATACCGGGTGAGAGAGATAACCTGACCTTTGTCCTTGGCGATGAGCCGGCAACGGGGAGTTGACCTGGCCGCAGGCTGGACGTCTTCCTTGGCGTAGCACGTGGTGGACCCCCTGGAAGTCATGCCGTGCATGGCGGCGAGGGCGACACTGAATGCCCTGCTGCAGGTGTTGCCTCCACACGTTGCCTCGGCTCGCCCTGGTCTGGTCACTGCTGCACGTGTACTTCTTCTCTCATTGCGCCGTTACTTCCAACTTCTCTCCTCAACTTTCTTTCGGGAACTGCCTCACTCTAGTAAGGCTCGGCTGCGACTCTCTCACACACTAATTCTTGCGCGCATCTTGCAGTCGCTCAGCGGCGCTCGCTCTTTTCCCTACCTTGACCTATTAGTTAGGCGGCATGCGACGCGTCGCTTATCGGTCACGCGTTGCGCGCCTGCCAATCCCTGCATAGGCCTAATACTCTCTCTCTCTCTCTCTTTCTCACTCTCTCTCCGTCTCTCTCTACCTCATAGTCGCTGCGCTCTTGTTTCATCGGGCGCTCTCAATCTTGCTCGGCAATCTTCGGCGGCTGGAAAAACATAAAGGCCAGTGGTTAGGCGCAATAAATATATGCGCCGAACGCTGACCACGTCGCCATGCCGAGTGATAAGAGGGAGAGAGAGAAGAAGGGCAGACGAGGAGCAAGCGTACTGCTTGCTCTCGTCACAAATGTAATAACATCATCAATTGAAAGATAATATTTTTGTGTTTTAGATGTAAATTTTTCGGAGCATGTTAACACTCGCGAGAAAGTAATAACTTTTGTATAATGACCACTTTGGATGCGAATAATAATTCGCGCTATATGTTTGCTAAAGTAATAACTAATTTTTATATCACCCGATATAACTAGGAAGATATTTACTTTCAAGTTGTTATCTGACACAAACAAGTGCTAATTTTTTTTTTTTAAAGAAGTTATATACTTACGGTGTCTAACTCGTTTCTCTTTTTTTTTCTATCAAGTGAGTTTATCACTTCCTCTCGAATCAGATATTGGGTTTTCTCTTTTAGCTGATCACAATTATTGTCGGCACCACTGTATTTTTTCTTCTCTCTTGACATGGTGACTTGGGAGATGTTATTACATTGGCAGAAAGAAAAGGAGTAAGAACTATGAAGCAAGGACCGGTGCTGATCACGCGAGGGCGCGAGCCAAACAAAAAACTTTTTCGTGAAACTTGTGATTAATATGGCTAAATTAAAGAGAACTACCAATTAATCATGAGGAAGAGGCGCAAAATATAGTGTGTAATATGCAATGTGTAATATGCAATAATATATAATAATTACTGCATTATAATTAAACGTGCCTACTATACTTATTGTGTAGTACAATGTAGTTTTAGAAATTAAAATTATATAGTGTCATATTTTATATATTGTAATGAGTATTCTTGCCGTTTTTATTTAAAAATGTAAACAAACTTTAATTTCGTTGTCAGTCTACTTTAAACCCTAGAGTATATTTAGATTTCTTATTTTCTTCTCAATCTAGTTTGTACGACACCTTTGTACTTTAAACGTTAGAATTAAAATTTGCTTCATTTATACTTTATTAAATTGTATATAACTGCCTTATTCAAACAAATAATAGTTAAATTAATAGAAAAAAATTTAAGTCAATTGGTTAATCAATTTAACAAATAATAACAAATAAAAGTGATAAAAAGTAGATTTTACAGAGTGGATGCCGTTTGAAATTGTATTTTTTATATGAAACAAAGAAAAAAGTTTTTTTAGGTAATAATGAATACTTTGGAAAATTTGATAAGTAAATATATGACGTATGATATAAACGATGACCCATTGCTTAATAAGCAATGTGATACAGTCGCGATGTCGCCGTCAAGCGGTGTGGAAGTGCAATCGCCTGACGCATCTTCGCTACATAAGCATTTCAAGTGTCATCCAAATACAAAAGTAGGAGCAGTTGTGTGTTTAGTATGTGGAAATTTCTATCATACGAGTGAAATAGTAGCAAAAATCAATGCAGGAAATGCAATCAAACTAATAAACAGCTCATTCATAATATGCCAGGAGCATCCAAATTTTGCACTAACATCAAACTTGCCATATGGAGACTTAAGTAAACAAGCTAGTGCTTTCATAACACAATTCAAACTTGTAAGCAGAGAGGAAATAAAACAAGAAATACTAAATGAGCTTGTGCATGAGAAACAAATAATGAATGAAAACGATGAACATATGGATTCAACACAAGTAAGTGAATTAGATGAAATACAACAACTAAAAGCTGAAAATAACTTATTGAAAGAACTCTACAAAGAAACAAAGGAAAAAAATGAATTACTAAATGAATTACTCATCAAAGAAAAGCAAAATAGGAATGAGTTATTAGCAAAAGAAAAGAAAAATAAACCAAATAACATATTTAAAAATTCATATGCAGAAACATTGAGTTTACCAAAGCCTAAGCCAAAAAAGGTACCAAGACTTATTATCAAACGAACTAATAAAAATGATACCACTAATTTAGAAAATACCGTAGCTCATTATCTTATCAAAGATAAAACAATACAAACAAAAAAAATTAAAACAGTAAATAACGATACTGTCATAATTAACTGCATGAATGAAGAGAGTATTAACACTATAGAGAAAACATTACACAAAAAAATACACACGTTTGCTAAAATTGAAAAAGAGCAAATTAGGAAACCAACAGTTAAAGTTACTGGCATCAGCAAATCTTTCACACAAAATATGCGAGACATTGAGTCAGATATAAACCAAAGAAATTTCCACAATTATGATGACAAAGGTAAAGTAATACACACATACACTAATGAGAAATTGCAAACTATGACAGTTATAATGGAGGTATCAGCTAATTTGTACAAACACATTAGAGAGAATAAAAGCAGACTTTTTGTTGGTTGCCAAAACTGCAAAGTCTATAACATTATAAATACAAGCCCTTGTTATAACTGTGCTAGGTTTGGACATAGTGGGAGCAAATGTAAAAATGAAGCCACGTGTAACAAATGCGGCGGTAATCACACTAGTAGTCAATGCAACAATAAAACACAAACATGTCCTAATTGCACATACCACAATACTAAATACAAAACTAAATTTGATACTAAACACAGTGTAATTGACAGCCAATCTTGTGAAATTTTAAAAGCAAAAATAAACAAATACATTGAAATGACGGACTACCCGATAATGCCAACACACCAACGCTACTTCGGAAAAATAGAACACCCGGCTGCAGAAAAACCAACAATTAACGCGCGTCCTGCTCTATCAAGCGGCGCATCATTAGCGTCATTAGCCTCCATATCCTAGCTCAACTTACATGGTAACAATAATACGAAATACAAATAAAAATGCATCCCATCGATGAAAATATTAGCAACGAAATTATTATTAATAACACTGATGAATTAAATGAGCACATAATAACAGAAAAGGAAATTATTATCTGTGTTAATATCAGAAGTTTGAATGCCAATTACACCAAACTTCTAACATTTATAAACAACCTACAAAAAAAACCAAGTGTTATAATATGTACTGAAACATGGAATTTACAACATTTCCTAGTCTTCAATATTGAAGGATACAGTATGTACTATAATAACAGTAGTATTAATAAGGCTGATGGCGTGGTGACCTATATCAGAGACGACATAATTGAATCAACAGAAATAATTCAAATACAAAATTTAAAAATTTTACAAACTACAATACAGTTAGAAAATGAAAAAACTATACTGTTAGCAGCTATATACAGATCACATGACCTACACAAACCACAATTCATACAATCGATCAAAACATACATAACTCAACACATAAAGAAAAAAAATTCAATATTAATAGGCGATTTCAACTGCGACATTTTAAGCCAAGATCCTTGGGATCAAGAATTCTTGCAAATGTTAATGGAAAAAGGACACCATCCAGGATTTAATACGATTACCAGACCTTCGCTGGACAACAACAACAGTGGAACATGCATTGATAATTTTTTTATAAAAATGGAAAATAACGCATACAAAACTTTCAACGTCAACACCCCGTTCAATTACCAATATGCATTAATAATGGCGTTGCAGAACCAAACAAAAAGCATAAATCACTCACATAATAAAAAACAAATTAATTACCGAAAACTTCAACATATAGCTCAAACTATAAATTGGAATGAAAATAGTGAAACTAATGATACAAATCAATCTATCAATAACTTAATCATGAAAATACAATATTGCCTTAAACAGGCAGAAAAGAAAAATGTCACAATCAAAACTATTAAAGCATGAAGCCAAGAAAAAAATGGATCACCAAAGGCATAATAAACTCATGTAAAACTAAAGAAAACCTATATATTGAATGGAAATATAATCCTCACGATACAACAACAAAAAATAACTATAAAAATTTTATCAAAATTTTAGATAAGATAATTGCAATAGCAAAAGAAAATTACGATAAAAAAATCATAGAAATGGTGCAACATGATCCTAAAAAATTATGGTCAGTTGTCAACAACAAACTAGGGAGAAATACTCAAAATAATAAAACTATTGATTACATCACGGACAAAAATAATAGAATCACCAATCCAGAAGAAATTGCAAACAAAATGAACACATTTTTTTGTGAAATCAGAACGGAACTTAGCAATAATATAATACAACCGCAAAATGCAACGCTCAACCTCCCAAAAATAAACCCGAAAACAATATTTTTAAATTTTACAAATGAACAAGAAGTAAAGAAAATAATTGGCAGACTAAAAAACAAAAAAGGAGGAGTTGATGGAATTAATTCATTATTATTAAAATCATTAATCCACTACGTATCTGAACCACTTGCACTTGCTATAAATAAGTGCATTATTAATGAAACTTGGCCTGATGCTTTAAAAGAAGCGAATATTATACCAATTCACAAATCAAAAGAAAAACATTTAGCAAATAACTACAGACCTATTTCTCTAATCTCCAACATAGCTAAAATCTTTGAAAAAATAATACATAGAAGAATTCAATCTTTCATTGACAACTGTAATTTGCTTTCCACAAATCAATTTGGCTTTCGAAAAAACAGAAGCACAAAACATGCACTAAATTATATTTCAAACAACATTTATGAACAATTAGATGCAAGTAAACCTATAGCAATAACTTTTCTGGATCTTGCCAAAGCCTTCGACACAGTTGACCACAAGATACTGTTACAAAAATTATACAACTATGGTATTAGGGGTAGTGCCTATAACCTTATCAAAAGCTATCTAACAAATAGAAAACAATGTGTGAAGGTAAATAATGCAAGTAGCGATAAACAAATAGTAAAAATGGGTGTTCCACAAGGAACTATATTGGGTCCGCTACTTTTCCTACTATACATAAATGATCTACTAACGATACTACCAGAAAAATCCATACTATCTTTTGCAGACGATACAGCAATCATAGCAAAAGGTAAGAATTGGAAAGAAGCTGAAACTAATATGAACAGTTATCTAAAAATAGTGGGAATTTGGCTTGCTCTTAATAAACTATCTTTGAATATAGACAAGACAACGTACATGGAATTTGGAAATTATCATGACAGTACGCCAAAAAACCTGAAAATTGAAATCTTAGGACATCCAATACACCGAGTTGAAAACACAAAATATCTTGGAGTTACTTTTGATAGTAATATGAAATGGTATTTACATCTACAAATCCTATACCAAAAAACAAAATATCTAACATTTGTCCTATATAAGCTATCAAAAATAATGAATACCACTACATTAAAAATGATCTACTACGCACTCTTTCACAGCATAATGACCCATGAAATTATAGCTTGGGGAGGAGCGTACACAGGTCGAATTAAAGTAATACAAAACTTGCAAAACAGACTACTAAAAATAATCTATAAAAACCAATTTGTGACACATGAATACCCACTTAACTTAGATCAATGCTTTTCATTGGAATCTCTATTATTCCACTACGATACTTTTAAGGACAAATATATTGGAAAAGAAAGAAAAACAAGATTCGCCTCAATCCAACACCCAAAAAGAACACTAACTATCAGCATAAAAAACAGTTATGTAAGAGCAATTACGTTATACAATAAACTACCAAATGACTTGGAAACAATTAACAACACGACAACTAGGAAAAACAAACTTAAAAAATGGATCAAAGGAAACCCAATATGGCAAATAGATTAAACTGCAAAAATATAAAACAATTAATTGATCTCTATAGTACTCTGTATCCGACATCGGAAGTCCATGAGGATGCAGTAGACCACAACAAATTAATACTAGATATTAGAACATTTATTTGTGCAAATAACAATTGCAATTTATCTCCAGCAAGATTAACAAACTTAGAACGTATCATCTACAAAAGAACCATGAATGCAACAACAGGATATTTCACTACAGCCAGACAGATGCTAAATAGAACATGTGATTAAAATAACAAATCACGAATATCTTTATACAAATTATTAATTAGTTTTAAGTATTAGTATTAGTTTATTAAACATGCCAGACCAGCGCACAGGAAGAAATTCCTCTGCTGGATTACATGTAATGTAATGTAATTGTATATTATTAATCATTATTAATGTATATTTACTCTGGACTTAAATAAATAAATAAATAAAATAAATATGTGAAGATTGTAGGAAAAAGTTTTACATAAACGAAAAATTTCCTGATCTGTATACTATTAGTATGCCTAATTATTAAAAACTTGAATTAACATTCAATACTCCAACTACTTCTGAAAAACCATGTGTATGTGAGTTGTCTAACATAGTTAGAGATCAACGTGCAATTAATCTGCAAAAAATCTTCTATTGAAATTAATAAAAAGAATGCTCCAACAAAAAAGATAGCTACGAACTATAGACGTACAGATTGTCTATAGGTGATTGGATAAAGTAAAGCAAACAACTATACTCAAAAACTGTCTTTACTTAACTCGAATTTAGTACATCAAAAATAGAAAGAATAATTTGCCGTTTAACGGTGAAATCGGCCGTTCCCGTCTGGGTAGCTCACGGCCGTCCGCACAAATTATTTATTTTGGGATTCGGGAAGCAAAAGACGTTCCCACGACTGAATAACGCGTCGAGCAAAACCTTCTTAAACGCACGGATTCGAAATCGGGGTGAGGAGTGATACAGCGGCGAATAAACAGAACACCGGATTAACACACTAATCCTTTACTTGTCAACAATCGACTACAAGACGACGATCTCACGCCGATATACTACGAGCGGCACAATAACAAACGCAAACGCGAAGGTGTATCGGTGGCTGGTCAGCCTGCCGATTCCCTTTTTAAAACTAATTATTACAAGGAATGCCCGATAAACAATTTTTGCCGTTATTTCATCGACGGGGTTGCCGGCAGATCTGCCATATTACCTACTCATCAGCTGTTGCCCAAACATGCAAAAGAGTGACAAGAGAAATACACCGGCCTTGAGGTTCAGCCTCCAACGGCTACAACGCTTTGCAGTCTGACTTCACTGATGCGCTCCTTTTCGCTGACCACCTCGCTGCTTATTGTCATTGCTATGTTATTTTCGCTGCTGTTTATTCTCTTGCTCGTTCTCTCGTTTGCTCTACCAAGATTGCTGCCTGAACCTGTTGTTATACTCGATTTTATTGTTGTTGTTGCCTCCGTTGCAGTTGCCGTTGTTTCTGCTGTACTTCGATAGCTCGGTGTCTGCAGCAGCGACGAAGTCCATTCACGCGCGTATCCGCGCACCTCGCCGATTACCCACACGCACCGGTGCCGGGTATCCTTCGGGACACAGCTGGGCGTAACCCAGCCACAACACTCTAATTCTCGTCCGCAAACCGGGTATGTCTCCGAAAACGAATGTTGACGAGGTCGTGGGGACAACTCCGGAAAACCGTTGACTTTGGTTTAATCCGCGCGCGTGACTTTCTCTGCTAAAACCCAGCAGACTCTCTCAAATTTTCGCAGTGATCCGCAACTAGAGCACTTTCTCTCTCTCTCTCTTCGTCTTCCGCGCCATTTCGATCGTTTCAGCCGTCAGCTCAGCCCGTACACAGCACCTCAAAACAAAATCCAAGCATAAGTGTGCGTACCACACGCACACACTCTCAGCTTGGCGCCGCGCACGGATATTGACGAGAGCTAAACGGATGAAATCGGACTAGCCGAGATTCTCCGTTACAGGATTATTCTGATGAGAGGACGGAAAAGGTAATGAACATCTCTAAAATGAACTCGTTCTCAGTTGGTAATTAATATTGCTTTGTTAACAAATCAATAAGGTTTCAACTAATTGTTGAGGAACTACTTGCAAATGGAGTAAAATAAGGCAAGCTTAGCTTCATTAATTTTATCTCGCAGTCTGTCTTAAGAAACTGCACTCTTTTACTAGGTCGAAGCAGCTTATAAAGGCTAAGTGAGGGCGCTGTCAGCAAAGTGAGGTGCTGCCAGAAAAATAAGGGCACTGCCAACAAAGTAAGGGCGCTGCTTAGTGATGAGAATCCGATGACGCTGCAAAAAATTTTATTTTCATGAAGTTGTATTGTATCTATATTGTTCATATAACTATGATCAAAATTCACAGTCGGCATTCCCATAGCATATTGGTCGTAGCTGTATAAACGATATAGATGTGATACGATTTCGTGAAAATGAAATTTTTTGTAGCGTCATCGGATTCTCATCACTGGCGCTGCAAACAAAGTGAAGGCGCTGCTAGCAAAATGAGGGTGTTGCAAACAATACTATCAGCTTTGTAGGTAGCATATGGAAAGGATAGCTAAAATGAAAGAGTAGGGATGTGACAAGAATCACTCTTCCTTTGTCACCAATTATTTTGCGGGGTAAGTGAGGCGCTTTCGCTCAAGGCAATTGAGGGAGAAATGAGAGGATAGGTCATAAATAAATTATACAATGACATGAATCAAATTAAACTTACAACCTATTATTATTAATCATTATTCACACTAAACATACGCGCGCATAACATCGTCTAAATTACTGACCAACTAACTACAAAATAGAATAGTAAACTACTTATAATATTCACAAATAAATATTTCGCATTTCATCCTAATACCTAATCGCGCTAATTTTCATCCTAATACCTATTACAAAGTTACTTTAAAACTACGCGAACCAATACCGGATAAATTGCCCGGCACGTGGGCGCCTGGACAATTCGCCGGTCGCAACTTACACTACTATAAATTAAACTTAAGCGCGAATACTAAGAAAACTACTTCAAGAAAACTTAAATTTAGAGCCTACTCAAGCAATATCAAATAATCTGAAATATAGAAATATAATTAGGGCATTATTATACATAAATACGGGTAAAGGATTGGACGTGAGTTGTAGTGTAAATTATTTGAGTAGATTCCAAAACTGTTATAATGACACTCACTAAAAATATGCATTAAGAATTCTGAAGTATCTTTATTTAACAAAATACCTTAAATTGACTAATACAAGAAATTAAGTGTAGAAGAAATGGATTGTTTTGTTGATGCTGACTGAGCTGAAGATAGGAACGACAGAAAATCAACGATTGGATATGTAACTAGAATATTTGGAAATGTTGTATATTGAAAATCTAGAAAACAAAGTAGCCTTATTAAGTTGTCAACAGCTGCAAAATATGTAGCTTTATCAGTTAGTGAAGTCAAACTTATTAAAAATTTATTGACATTATATATTCAGAGTGAATATAGAAAAACCGATAAATATTTTTGAAAACAACTCTGGTGCTATTGCTATAGCCAAATTCGGAAACTTGACTAAAAATTCAAAATATACAGAAATACATTACCATTTTGTAAATGAATACTATAAATCATTAATATTTTCATATTATAAAATAATATGAACATATTACGTGTGCTCTGCTAACATAAACGCGCTCATACATACATACACATCGAAAAGACTCCGGTAGAATAAAACCTCTAACATTTGGCTACGCTTTCAAAATATATTTAACAATAAGTTTTCCTCAACAATTCTAGGGGATGTTTTAAAGCGTTATCGTTAGTTTCCTTATACATAAGAATGTGTGTGTGGGGGGGGGTGTACATGTATATGTATATACGAGGGTGGTCCGATAAGTACTTAGCTTACAAAAGAAAAACGAAAATTTTGGAAAAGTGGCGTTTTATTTTTCAACATAGTCTCCTTTTAGTTCGATACACTTGGCCCAGCGATGCTCCGACTTCTTTAACCCGTCTGAAAAGTACGTTTCCTCGAGGTCTGAAAAGTAGGCTTCCGTGGCAGCGATTACCTCCTCATTCGACTCAAATTTCTGCCCGGCGAGTGACTTTTTCAAGTTTGGAAACAAAAAGAAGTTGCACGGGGCTAAATCTGGAGAATACGGTGGATAGGGCAGCAGTTCGTAGCTTAATTCGATCAATTTGGCCATGGCGACGGCGGAGGTGTGAGCCGGTGCGTTGTCATGATGGAAGAGCACTTTTTTCTTCGCCAAATGGGGCCATTGTTTCTGCAATTCGACGTCGAATCATCCCAATAATTCGGCATTGTACAGCCCTGTGACTGTTTTGTCCCTCTCCAGGTAGTCGATGTAGATCACACCTTGTGAATCCCAGAAAACGGTGGCCATCATCTTTCCGACCGATGAGGCAGTCTTCGCCTTCTTCGGAGCACTTTCGCCGGGTAAAGTCCACTGTTTCGACTGTTCCTTGGTCTCTGGTATATACCAGTGGATCCATGTTTCGTCGACTGTCACGAAACGACGCAGAAACTCCTTCGGATTGCGCTTAAACAGCGTCAGACATTGCTCTGAAGTTGTCTCACGGTTGCGCTTGTTGTCCGGAGTGAGCAAACGCGGCACCCATCGCGCCGACAGCTTTTTCATGCCCAAAATTTCATGCAGGACATGACCCACGCGGTATTTTGAGATGCCTACGATCTTAACTATCTCGCGCACCTTCAATCGTCGATCTGCCAATACGAGATCGTGAATTTTTGTCACGTTATCCTCCGTGGTAGCCGTTTTTGGAGCACCTGGATGTGGCTCTTCAAAAATCGACATGCGACCACGTTGAAACTCGTTAAACCAATTTTTGACAGTCGACATCGAAGGAAAAGAGTCACCGTACACAGCATCCAAGCGCTTTTTGATTTCGCTGTGCCATTTCCCTTCCAAAAACAAGAATCCAATCACCGACCGATACTGCTCTTTTTCCATGTTTCAAAAATCAACGGACACACTTGCTTTCACACACTGTCAAAAATAAACTACAACTCTGATCCGGCTGAAATCTTGACAGTAACCATCGAGAAGGTTGTACTACGTGATAGAATATTTCTTATGCGAGAATGGCACCATCGGTCGGTGAGGCTAAGTACTTATCGGACCACCGTCGTAACACTACGTAAAATATTATTGTTTGGTTTTAAAATAATTGATATTTCATTAAGCATTAACGTTTCTTGTAGAAAACGTTCAATATCTTCTATCTCATAGCTACCTGTCGGTAAAACGATTTCACCAACGCAAAATTTATTATTGCCTACGTCAATATTTTGTATTGAATTAAATGTTAATAGCTCCACTAAGCTTAGTACATATTTTTTATTAGGCGACAGCACTATTGACGCAAAATAATTTGCATCAAGAACTAATGAATTACCTGACAAACTCAACGTTAGTGTTTTCTCCATCATAGTTTTTTATTAAATAACTGTTTTCTCATTCATTACATCTACTTATAGTTTATTCGAAAGAAATTTTAGGCAAAGATTTCCGTAGTTATAGGTATTGAAATCTTGATATCTCACATTGCTATATGTGAATCTTTTGACTTTGAGATAGAGTAATAAATCTATAGGAGTTTGAAGATCACAAAAACTATCAAAGCATGTAACTTCATCACCTTTTTTTTTTGATGCCACCCAGTGCATACCTGGTTCATTTTTGTCATCCAAATTGATAACAGCTGATTCTTGATAGTAAGATTCGTCGAATAGTAAATCGCTACGCAAGAAAACACCTCGAAAATTTGCAATTTTTAGTATTATAGCACGTTTTTTTATATCTAAATCAGTCAGAGCGCATTTATGAAAAACTATTATAAAGTTTTTTTTTTTCTTAAACCTTATCCGCTCACATGTGGTTTGAGGTGGAAACCATAACTTTTACTATGAGGCTTTAGATAAAGACATTGACCTATAGCAATAGCTTCCATAGTTTTGTTATATCTTTGAGCCCCTTTCAGCTCACTTTAAGCAGCTTTAGCGCTGTTCACAGCTTTCGCTATTGAAGCTGCTCCTCCGTTCAAAGCTCCAGTGGCTCTTCAAGCAGTAAATGATACAGTGCCGCTCACGCACTTTTACCCCCCCACGGGCAAAATCAGTCTAACTTCAAAGTTTTATATCTCTGGTAGAAATTAACGTACAGAGACGCGCGTGGGTGCGTTTGAAAGGTCTTTCGGAGAGCTTTCAAATGATATGATTCACGGTTGCCATCGATTGTTTTTTTAAATTTTGCAACAATTATGCAAAATTGAAAATTCTGAAATTTTTTTATTATTTTTGACAATTAGCCAATTTTGGAAAAAAAATCGTACGAAAATTTGAAGTACACCATTTTTTAGCTATTACCAAGCCCTATCTGAATCACTCATCAAAAATTTATTTTCGTCAAATATGACGCGCGCACGGACATTTTTTCCTGGAAGTGACAGTTTTTTTCAACATTTTTTATCTCCGTCAAATTGTAACAATCGAAAAAAATTTATAGGAGAAAAAATGTTTGTTGTTTCACGTAGAATACTGCAATAATTTTTTTTTTTGGTTTTTCGAAAAATTTTTTTTTTCGGTTTAAATTACTTTTCAAGGTCGAAAAAAAAAAGATTTTTTTTTTTATGTAATTTACGATACTTGTTATGTAGTATTATTGAATGGGTGGAAAAAAATTTTTTTTTGTGGTTTCTCATCTTTTTAGCGTACCGACTGTGAGAAAAAAAAATTGAAAAAAACCGAACAAAAAAATTTTTCGAAAAACCAAAAAAAAAATTATTGCAGTATTCTACGTGAAAAAACAAACATTTTTTCTCCTATAAATTTTTTTCGATTGTTACAATTTGATGGAGATAAAAAATGTTGAAAAAAACTGTCACTTCCAGGAAAAAATGCCCGTGCGCGCGTCATATTTGACGAAAATAAATTTTTGATGAGTGATTCAGATAGGGCTTGGTAATAGCTAAAAAATGGTGTACTTCAAATTTTCATACTATTTTTTTTCCAAAATTGGCTAATTGTCAAAAATAATAAAAAAATTTCAGAATTTTCAATTTTGCATAATTGTTGCAAAATTTAAAAAAACAATCGATGGCAACCGTGAATCATATCATTTGAAAGCTCTCCGAAAGACCTTTCAAACGCACCCACGCGCGTCTCTGTACGTTAATTTCTACCAGGGATATAAAACTTTGAAGTTAGACTGATTTTGCCCGTGGGGGGGTAAAAGTGCGTAAGCGGCACTGTAGATTTAAAAAAGGAAGCGCTCCACAAACTTTACCGGGAATAGGTAAAATACATGGTATATTTATTTTACTCCTACCGTCGGCCTTTTTCATAATTAAAGAAAACAGTGAGCAAAACCTTGACATTTGATCGAACTTGACGTGCCTTTTTCGATCTTGGCTCTTCAGGAGTCTTTCATTGGGATGATGGGGTTTAGTTTCGACGTCATAACTATAAACCCATGATTCGTCACTAGTTACAACTCTTTTAAGCATATCAGGATCATCATTGACGTAATTTAACAACTCTTGAGCGATGTTCTTACGACGGTCCTTTTGTTCAATATAAAGCAATTTCGGAACAAATTTTGCTGCTAAACGTTTCATGCCCAAAACGTCAGAAAAAATTTAATGACACGAGCCAATTAGAGATGCCGACGTCTTCAGTTATTTCTTTAATAGTGATTCGACAATTTTTTAACACTATTTGTTTCATTTCTTCAATACTTTCACTTTATTGAAGTGCTGGAGCGTCCAGAGCGAGATTCGTCGTCGGTGCCTTCTCGGCCATCTTAAAAGAGCTTATATCACTTGTAAACATTTTTTGACTTAAAGTTGACTCACCGTATGCCACTGTTAACAATTCAAGTGTTTTGGAGCATTTAATTCCATTTTTTAGACAAAATTTTATGTAAACTCTTTGATCCATTATTTTCGACAGCAGAAAATCGCCGAGCACAAAAAACATGTCTAACGTTTCTGTCTCGCAAAAAAAAATAAACATTCAAACTGGCTGAAATTGTGAGCATATATGAGAGACATACGAGGTGTGCTCAAAAAGTAAGGTGACATTTCAAATTTGTTTTGTTATGTTGGTACACTCTTCCCGAACATCTGTACCAAGTTTCAAGTGTATAGCATTTTTTGTTTGGTTGTGAGAGGCGTAAAGGTTATAAGTGTTTTGCGTGTTCGGCGATTTCTTTCTATCGAAAAATATGGATCAAAGGATTTGCATCAAATTTTGTGTAAAAAATAAAATAAAGTGCTCCGAAACACTTGAAATGTTGACGGTGGCATACGGTGAAACTGTTCTGAGTAAAAAAAATGTTTACAAGTGGTACAAACTCTTCCAAGATGGCCGGGAAGATGCCAATGACGAGCCTCGCTCTGGACGCCCAAGCACGTCAACAACTGATGAAAACGTTGAAGCAGTGAAGAAAATTGTTCTGGAAAATCGTCGAATCACTATCAGAGAAGTTGCTGAGGATGTTGGTATATCGCTTGGCTCGTGCCGTGAAATTTTTTTTAACGTTTTGGGCATGAGACGTGTGTCAGCGAAGTTTGTTCCGAAATTGCTAAATTTTGACCAAAAGAACCGTCGCATGAGCATCGCTCAAGAACTGTTGAATGACGTCAACGACGACCCAGATGTACTCAAAAGGGTCATAACTGGTGACGAATCATGATTATGATATCGAAACCAAAGTCCAATCATCCCAATGGAATAACCCAGATGAGCCAAGACCGAAAAAAGCACGCCAAGTTCGATCAAATGTCAAAGTTTTGCTCACTGTTTTCTTCGATTACCATGGCGTGGTGCATCAGGAGTTCTTACCATATGGACGTACGGTTAATAAACAGTATTATCTTGAAGTAATGCGCCGTTTGCGATAAGCAATACGAAGAAAACACCCATAATTTTGGAAAAACATTTCATGGCTTTTGCATCACGATAATGCCCCTGCTCACTCATCTTTGCTTGTGAGAGATTTTTTGGCCAAAAACAACACCACAATCATGCCTCAGCCATCATATTCACCGGATTTGGCCCCGTGTGACTTTTTCTTGTTCCCTAAACTAAAGAGACCTATGAAAGGACGGAGATTTGCAACGATTGAAGAGATAAAGACTGCATCGCTGGAAGAGCTCAAGGCTATACCGAAAAGTGCTTATGAGAAGTGCTTTGAGGATTGGAAAAACCGTTGGCATAAGTGTATTGTATCTGAGGGGGATTACTTTGAAGGGGACAACATAAATATTGATAAATAAATAAATATTTTTTCTTAAAAATACAAAGTCACCTTACTTTTTGAACACACCTCGTATACAGAAGAGGAGGAGACAAATTAGAGTCATTTACAGATTCAAGCTTCAGAGATCAAACAGACTCTACCTCCACAGGTGGATACATAATCAAATTATATGGAAATACAGTAGCATGGAGAAGCTACAAACAAAATTATGTATCACTTTCCACCTGTCAAGCAGAATATCTGACGATGAGTGAAGCATGTCAAGAAATAATATCACTTGACAAAGCCATAAGAGACATGACTGGAAAAACATACTTTCCAGCCACCATCTGGTGTGACAATGACTCAGCTGGAAAATGCACTCAGAAATATGGATCTCACAAGTTGAAAAACTTTGATGGTGAAGTTCCAGAAATTCAGAGAAAATTCAGAGAACAGACCGGAAGCAAGATTCACATGGCAGTAACTCACGAAGATTATGTTAAGAAGTTTGCCTTAGAAAACAGAATAGTGGTCAAATGGGTAGAAAGTAAAGAGAACATAGCTGACATTATGACGAAACCTCTACCAGCACCACAACACATATACTTAAGAGACAAAATAATTAATTCAGAGTCTACACAAATAAGTTAATAAAATTTTATATGTATCTATTTTACGGAATCCCCTAACAAGGAAAATCCAGAGTAAGGCTCACGACGGGAGGGAGTGAGAATGTACGTCGTGACCACCACTGGAGGCGCCACCTTCCAGCGGCTTGGTTTTGGCGCGGCTCGGAGGGAGAGAGTAAAATGCTCTCTCTCACTCTCTGCTTAACGCTGATTACGAAAGCAACGTTTAGTTTTTGAGAAAACTTTTAAGAGTTTCTTCTTGTTCAATTGTAACTTAGCAGTGTGGGCAGTGTTTCTTTAGCCTATATTTATATTTAAGAGTTAATAAAGAGCTCAGTTAATAATCTTGTGTTCATTAAATATATATATATATATATATATATATATATATATATATATATATATATATATATATATATAAGTGCCTATATATAAATAAAGCGAGCTCCTCTAACAATAAGAATAATAAACAATTTTTGTTTTATTTTTTAATGGTAAGAGCCCCAACTATCGCTCTCACCTGTGAGGTACTTCCATTTGAGTATCATCACTTGTGAGTCCATTAGAACAAGTCGAAACCTGCTTTAGTAGAAATACCTGTAACTTCTTTACCTCTTCACAATATATTATATAATAAATTTATTGTACAAGCTTAATTGAAATAAAGATACCCTAGTAAAAAAATCCTTAATGAATCTGCTCTGAAATCAGTTCTGATTTTTCTCTGATTATGTTCTGAATAAGTTCTGATAGTGTTTTGAAACTGCTCTGATGTTGTTCTGATTTTGTCCGAAATCGCAGCTCTGAATCAGAGCACAATCGGAGCAAAATCAGAGCAAAATTAGAGCACTATCAAAACTTATTCAGATCATTATCAGAGCTGAAAACAATATTTGGAAACTATGAATAAGGTATCCAATTTATTATTTATAAAATAAACAATTATTTATTATTATTTCCATTGTTGTTAATCCAATCAACATTTTTTATTAAACATTATTATGTTTGAAAAAAATAAGAAAAAATAATTTAGGTACGAAATAAAATACACATTATTTTATTTTCCATCGTGTAGAAATTTATTTAAATATTTATATTCAAGACTTAGATTACTACAATAACTGTAATTGGATGTACTGTCCGTTTTGTTTATGAAATAAATAAATAAATAAATAAATAAATAATGTTTCTTAACTGACGAAAACTTAAAAAATTAAACTTTACCATGTTGTCTGTAAAATAGAAGACTGGATGTTTTTGAATTCTTATTAAACATACAAAAATCAATTAAACATCCTTCCAAGTCTTTCTCTTTTTTTTTCTTTTCTGTTTAGTTGATTCCGCTCCTCGTATTGGCGAAGTTGATACTGAATTTCTTCCGCCATGTAATGGTCTAAGCTATGCAGTATGCCCTTCAAATCTCGCTCGTACAACCAATATTCATGGAAAATTAAAATCCAATATTTTAAACATTCTACAAGTAAAAAAAATTATGTACAGTAGAAGCCAGGTAAACTTTTGTGAAATAATTGTGTAATTCATTTTAAAATATTGGAAAATACTTACGATAAATAGATTTCATTTTCGTGGGAGTCATTGGCGTTCTTTTTCTACCGGTGACAGATTTCATGAAATTATCCTTCACTTCAGTAGCCCTATCTATAATTTCCTCTCCCCAAAGAGCTCGAGATAAATTTTTTGCAAAGAGACTTGGATTTTTCGATTTTTTAATATTCCTCCAAGACTTTCGGGCAATTGAATGATTCCACCCAGTGTGGATCATTTTAGTTACCTGAAAAAAGTATTTACATTATTATAAAACAAGACTAAACACAGGAATATCCTCATTTCAAATTACGTAGAAATATAATTTTTGTCACACTTACATTGTCGTCCTCGTCACAATCTGACCACTCTTCAAATACTTTTAATTCTGTTTCTCCTATGTCAGAATCAGATAAATAATTACTGTAAAATTCCTCTTCATCTGGTCGCTGAACTCGATGTCTGTCTCGATTCACGGGATATTTACGTTTCAAGGAGAAGCGATTCTTTCGCGATTGCGTCCTGGTTCCTTGGTTTTGTCCATTGGCAGACTGATGTGAAAATTTTCGTCCTACCATTAGGCTGTTGTTCATTTTGTGCTTGTGAGTATGACTTGGTTCTCGTTCGTCTGTAATAATTTAATTATTACTAGAAATAAAAAATACAATGTGCATATATTGTTTTCATATTGCAATCAACATTACCAATATCAAATAAATTTTTTCTAATAGTCGAGCAAGAAACTGTAGGAGCACGTTTGGGCGACACCGGTATATCTTTATTCTGATTACTTTTTTGCGCATTTTAGATTCGAGCTCTTAATGCTTCCGTGTCTTCATACAGTTCATTATCACCTTCATTGTCAGATTCGCCAATGTCACTCCCACCATTATAGCCAGAATCGTTATTAACTATTTCAGAATTTTGTGTCATCATTGTCAACGCTGAAATTTAACATGTTATTCTTTTTTAGAATGTCAATTCGCTTAACGAAAGGTTTATGAGTTTGAGCAGTTTTAACAATTTTCCGATTTGTAGAAGACTAGAAAAAAAATCAATGTAGTCTTCATCGTTAACAGGTCAGCTATTATTGAAAAAAAACTTACTGTTGTAATTAAACGTACCTCCTTTTTATTGATGGTCTTAACACCATGCAGAGAACTGTTACTGTTTTGTAAAGTTGATTCTTTCGTTTTCAAATCGCTATTATTAAATTTAGTTTTATTAAAACGTTTGGATTTATGTAGACATTCAAAAATCAGTGTTTTCTTATCTGAAAAATTCATAAATACGAATTATAAAATACCATTATGCGAAAATTCATGTTTAAGAAATGCGTACATACAACCAATTGCATAAATTTCAATGGCGGTTCGTTTATGGTTACGTTGATCAATTAATGTGTATGGTATCTTTGGTTCAAAGTCTTCCTCTTTTTCTGGAGGAGATTCTAAGAATTCACTAATCTGATCGACTTGCACAATCAATTGTTTCTCATGTCGAATATCCCTGACAAGAGCATGAGTCATATTCATAAACTATTGCAGCAGACGGTTGCAATTATCTAACACTATAAAAATATAAGTTAGTATTAATTGATGAATAAATGTTCTCATCAAATTGAAAAATAAAAAAAAGTTTCTTGAATTGAACATATAAATATACATACGTCCTACTGCAAAAATTTGTATATCTCTTTAACAGTCCCTCAGAATCGTAAGATTCGTAAATAGCGTATTGGTCAAAATCCAGTGAGTGATTAAAGAGCCATAGTTTATTTACAACATCATTCAACGATAAAATAACAATGCTCCCAGTATCGATGTATCTTATTACGGCATGTGTGGGAGACTCTAATAATGATCTATACAGACTCTCCATCTCGCCTTCATCTACAAAAATTATAAAATCGTGATAAAAACGAAATTTACAAAATTTTTAAATGTTGAGAAGAGTGCCAAACAGCAGTCAATATTTCAAGTATTATACAAGCTTAGTTTATGAAGCCAAAAAATATTGAAATGTAGAATGAAAAATATTTACCACCAAACGCCTGTATGTACACTTCCTCAAAAGAATTATTATTGCTAGAATTATTGTTGCTACATTTCACACAATACGATTTTGAAGAATCAAATCTCGTAGGATATAAGGGCACAAAAGATTTAAATTCTTCAATATCATAGATTTTAATAACTTGAAACGTTTGGTTATACATCCATTGTACCACAGCATGAGTTAGTTTAGAACCAGCAGTCACATTCATAATAACATTCATCATTTTATAATCTGAAAAAAACAATGTACAAGTTTAGTATATTAACTTAAATACATGTAAACAAAACATGAATCGAGTACCTCCAACAGCAACAATTTCTACTTCATCAATTTTTCTGCCTTTTTGTATAATATACGGTGTGTAGACATCAAAATCTCTGTAAGTCTTTGGTGCAAAATGCTTAATATCACTGATTTTTGCAATCTCCAATTCTTCTGACTCGATGTTAAATACACAATCATATGTGATTTCAGCCATTATTAATAATTCTATAAAACATAAATTCTGTTGAAAAAATAATATATTAGTGAATACTTCTTTTAAAAAAATCTACTATGCTAGACAGACTTTAAGCCTATCTTACTTTACTTCTTCACAATTTATTTTGATTTTATTATCATTAAAGATCTTATATTTTCTTTTTGCTCGATAAAATATTTACTTGCAAAGCCAAGTATCTGACTATACAAGGTATGAACATACGTACATTACAGATAACATTTGTATTGAAATAAGTAAATATTATATTTAAATAATCTTGTTATAAATTATTTAAATATCATTATGATTTTTTACCAAATTCAATAAAAAAATGAAGCTGTATTCTAACCTTATCCTACTTGTTGAAACAGTTCTTCTTCCAAATTTTGCAACAATTGCACTCAGTCTCTCGACTTAGTAGCCTCTCGAGTCACATCGTATGATCTTTATAATAATTTTCACTGAAAAATATATGAAAATTAAAAACCTTATGTCAAGCAATGAAGACATACATTTTGCTGTGGTCAATTATACCACTGTAAATGTCAAATTTGATATTTTGTAGTGAATTTCATTATGGCAGATACTGAACATCAGAATATTATAAATTAATGCTTATTTATAGATAAAACTTGTCAAAAGGAAGAATTGTTTTCAATTGCTGATTATTCTACTCACATGATGATGAATATTGATCCTTTATTTAGTCAATTGTGTAGCAATATACTCCAAGCATAAATTGAGATACACAATCATATTTTTATTAATTGTCTTTATGGAAGTAAAAAGCAATAATGCACTCGATCAAAACTTTACGCATTTTAAGAAAGTCACACAAGCAAAGGCAAATGCCGCGTGTGTACACAGCGTTCAGCAGCATTTATTCTTGAGACCCGAATGCACATAAACTGAGCGAGTGTGCAGTCCGTTTGAACCAGAATGATGCCTATGATTGGTTGATCTCAAAGCATTTGGCCAATCACAAGCGCAGAGACAACGTCAATTTTGTCGTTGTCGCTGCTGCGCCGTGAAAACGGTTACAAGGCTCTTTAGTAATTCTTCAAGCGGTTGGAACAGAAATGAAGATAGGCGTGAACTGGGTAGAATTACAATATTTATTATTAGGGATTTCCAACAGGACGGAGCACAAAATCAAAGTCGAAAACGAGCGGAATTACAAAACTGAATTGCCACGAGGCAATTGTAATAATCGACCCGACTGCGTGCGCGAGAGCGAGAGTTCGCTGGTCGGCGTCCGGAAGGAGAAGGGAAGGTTTGCTCCGATCAGCCTCATGAGCTGCTGTCTTCTCCTCCAGCACCTGAGCGCCACCACAGCCATTTCCCCGCTGCGTGGATGTTAGCACTGCTGAAGGCACAGGCGTCCGAGTGGTGTCAGTAGCGACCTCGCGTGGGACACCACAGCTCCCACTACAAAATAAGCTGTTGCTTAGCCGAGTGCCGACGCGCGTGAGATGTGTGTGTAAAGCAAAATGGCGGAACGAAACTGACGCTGATACATCACAGTCACAAGTCACATTTGTTAAGTTTTTGTTTTGTACACAAAATGATGTTGGAACGGTTTGAAGTAAAAACAAAATAAAATAAAATCATTTACAATGGCATTGCTATTATTGAAATAATCAACCAGGTAAGATATAACTTTATATACGTTTTTGCTTTATAAAAAATGAAAATGATGACTGTTGTCTTGTACAACAGGAGAGAAAAAGTATTGTTAACTGCTACATTAAATTCTTTTTATTAGATTCTACGTTAATTTTGTAGCAAGTAACCTTGTTATCAATATTACAACTCTTTCGTAATTCCTGTCTCCAAATATTTATGATTGTCATGTAAAAAGTTCTTTCTAATTCATGTTTTGGCAAGAGTAAAACATTCATAAGATACTTTTTATCTATATTGTACCTATTCATATTGATCTTGAATTTTGAATGTAATTTATTAATTGCAGATGGACACAGAAAATTGAACCATCTGCTGTGGTTTATTAATGCAGTACAACTCTGTGCGTTACACTAAATGTAAGAAAAGAGTGACTAAATAATTGAGATGAAACATGTAGAATCGCTGTAGGAAACTGAAGTACCTGTTACTTATATTCTTTATATGGTTGCAAATCAATATCGAATAAGCCTTTCATTCATGGAAACGTAATGGTAAGTCATGTAAAAATTATGTTCTAATAGATTAATTAATACATTTCCTGTGATATTTATTACTATATTTCCTGTTTTCAGGTTATCTATGTTCAGTAATTTGTAATATTTTGAGAAAGGAGAGTTATACTTATAAAATAAATAAAATGAATGGTAAGAGAAGACAAAGCAAGCAAACAACGAGGCGCAAGAATCTTTTCTACCTCTTGGCAGGTATAAAATATACATAGAAAAAGGAATAAGTCCTTTGAGATCTACAAAACATGATCAGCACAAATATGAAATTTCTGATAGCGATATGAGTATCGACGATGAAAAGGTGTTTATAGAACTATTTATGTAGCTTGTTCGTATTAACCTATTAAAATATTATACTATGTCAATTATGTTATGTTATAACATCATTAATATTATGTGATTTTATTGTATTTACTACTGTAATTGTTATATATTTTATTTCTATTACAGGAATTTTATAACATTATCATTCCTGTGGCAAACACTTCACTGGCAAAACATCTTGAATGGAAAATTGATTATCGTAGTCAATCAAATCACTGCAGTCCTATTATACCAAAGGACAAACGTGAACAAATCTCAAAGGAAGAAGAAATACTCAAAACTTTGTAGGAATTTGACCAGGAGCATTGTCTATTGAAAGATTATTTAGTAGATGATGAATATGATACTGAGAATTATGAAACTCCTTTTTCTACAGCTATGCGATGGAATGAAGAAGATGTGAGTAATTATTGATCAATATGTTTGTTGTTGGCTATAACTATTTGATTTTATCTATTATTTCTGCATTATTGTATACAATACAATGCAATACAGAATTTATTCATTCATTGTTAAAGCTAGGAGCACATACTTTTAATAAGATTTTTCTTGTTAAGTTGGAATAATGATTCAAACAAATTATTTTTCAGGTTAATAGGTTAGGGGAAACTTATTGTTACGATAACGAAAGCGATGATTCAGAATATGAAGATTTTTGGTCAAGCGGAACCCCAGAAGATGATTCCAAGCTTCAAAGTAAATTAAGTGAAGGGAATCTAGATAATGTAATTAATGCAATTGAAAACAAATCGTTCGAAAAACTGTTTCGCGTTAACTAAACATAGATATTTTATTAAATTGGTAAAATTTGTAGTCGATGAAAAAAAAAAATGGAATTTGCGTTATATAACCATATACATACAAAAATATCGTTCAAGAATTGTTTTAACATTGTGAAAATTACTAATATTGAAAAAATAGAAAAAGTAATTGAAACTAATCATATAATATGCATTCCTATACTTGTAAATACGCCGTCTGGTATGTATCTTAGTGCAGTGCCTAATGATCTTCATTATTAATGTAACTTTTTTAAGAAAATGAAGAAACAAAAATATACCATTAATGTATTATTTAGATCGCGAATTATCGTATTATGTAACACTTTCATTATCAAAATTTACTGCTTTGTGGATTTGCGGTTAACTATGCATATGTTTTTTCGTCGATTATCATCTATTATTTATATTATTGTATATTAGAACTACGTTCAACACAAATATGATAGTTTTTATTGATATTTGTGATAGTATGTAAATACACTTATTCAACGTAATGTCACTGTAATAATATTTAGTTTTAATAAATTTTGTACAATCATGTTTATTGGTGCTCCTCAATTATCAGCTGCGCTGCCTTACTTGCTTCCAAATTTACTGCTGCTTTGCTGCCGCTTTATTTGCTGCTGCTTCTAATAACTCATGCATGTCCAAAATCCCAGTAAACTTTTTATGGAAAAAACGGTGAAACACCGTGAAAAACTAATTTGGCGGTACTCTACTAAGTAACGGCTGAGACTTAACTGAAACTGAGACTTAACCTCTCGCCCGCCCTCTCACTCTCTTAGTCGTTCGCTCTAGCATCGCGAGTGCTACAGAATCGCGAACGGATCGATTTATCGAATCGACTACCGTTGCAGTAGCTAATATACACAATAAGCATGCTTTAGGTACATGTGGCATTGGCTCTAGTGGTAGAGCGCTAGCCTGTCAAACAGGGTACGCCGTTTCGATTCTCCGATCTCTCTCTTCATTTTTTTCATTTAACCCTTTCTATTCATTTCCAATTCAACAATTAAATTATTAAAAATATTTATAATTATTTAAATTACATTTCAATAAATAAGACATGAAGTACTGGGATCCCTATGGATTAGGAGCCCTAGAAACCTTCCTCAATATAAAATCCTTCTTCAAAAAGTATAAATAATTATTAACATTAATAATAATTAACATGAAAGGGTTAAGCCAAGGAACCAAAGAGTTAAGCCCCGCAGATATTGTTAATAATAATTATTAATAGTAATAATTATTAATGTTAATAATTATTATTAACAATAAAGGTTAGTCCGGGGGACCAAAGGGTTACGGATCCCCCGCAGAGCGGCTTGAAACATAAATTGCTATACTACTTTAACCCAATCATAAAATCGTCTTAAGAGTTTGCTTCCCTTATTTTTGAGACGGTAGAATCATATTTTCTCAAGTAAATTTTCGCGATAAAAATTCAAAAGTTAACTTAAAATAATTGAAAAAAATTATTTTCATAATCTTAGAAAGAAAATTTATTCTTATTTATTTTTATTTATAGTTATTAAATCTAAATGAAATCTATTAAATTAAAATTTGTTGATTTTCTATTGGATTAGTCTGTAGAGTTAATAGTATAAGAATAATGGTGGGTGCTCTATTGTGTGGATCACACCCAAAGAGAAACATCAATATCTCGTCGATGCTGTCTGCAGCAGCGCTATAATAGAGATGGCTAACGGAAGCACCGGCTACAGCCGCCAATAGTGGTAGACAGTAAGACTGTACACAACCACTCATCAGACAATACCTACACATCTGATTGATTGTTCAAAAATTCTATGGGAGCATGAATGAGGGGCCCTATAAACGGGTATTGCCTACGAATGAGATGGAACCCTATAAACGGGTATTTTTTCCAAGCGGGTTATGAATGACGGGGCTCTATAAACGGGCATCTCCAGAATGGATGTGAAACCAGAGGAATGACGGATTAGTCGATCAGATACAAAGCAAAACTTTACCAGACGGTGGCGAGAGCAATCACGACAGAGTTTACCCTAGATTGTGTGCCGACTCTGGAGGGTACAATCGTAAAACCAGTCTCGCACTTGTGTGCCGCCAGTAGTTGGAGGGGATCAGACCCAGCTTAGCCAGCATGGGAGGCTCACCCTACATAATGGTAAAGCGCTTAATTAGCGCCAAATTTCGCTCTCTCTAGTAATGCCGATTGGCGATCGGAAAGGCCTTGCTGCAGGAAGGGGGGGAAGAACGGTCGTGGCCACCGGACTCTAGGCACGCTCGGTCAGGGGGTCTACTCAGGAAATGTTGCAGGACCCACTATACCTGCTAATTAGTTCTGATCACTAACACGTAAAACACATAGTCGAATGAAGGAGATGAAAAGGAGATGAAAGTTAAAGAAAATTTTGCAGGTACTAGAATGCCGCCTGCTCCTATCGACTCAGGAGAGTTATTGGAGCTGCCCGGCTCCCCCGTTACACCAGTAGGAAACCTGGCTGGTGGAAAATAAAATTGCGACAGAAAAAAAGGACAGAGTCGACGTCGCCAGAATCCTGGAACGCTGTAGAGAGTAAGGTGCGAGAGCAACTGCTCACCATACACAGCGTCTTAGGACAAATGACGGAGAAGACGAACATCTAAAAAAACGTGAGTCGCGTGATTATGAACGGTATGGCTGAGATATATGAGGTTGTAGAAGTTTGTATGTATGAAGTGAAGCGACTGCGACAGATCAGACAAAAGACGATCGTAACGGAAAGACGAGCGAATGTAATGGAGGAAACTTCAGGACATAAAAGGCGACGGCTAAAACAGACCCCAAGCCTAGACCAGGTAGATGTCGAAAGATAGAGAACGCTTCTAGACGTTGCTGCTACACAGCAAACGCCGGGGGTGAATGCCGGAAACCGACAGACACCTGACGAGAAGGACACCACGCATACCACTCAACAAACTCCTTCGGAGGATGTTGAGATGATAGCGGAGGTGTCAGAGGACTGAGCCACCGTCGTAAAAAAGAACAAAAAAAGGAACAAAAAAAAGACCAACAAGGAGATGGTACAAAAGACGACAGACGGACACAGAAGCCGAGGATCGGAGTGTCCCAACCTGAAAACCAGGCGTGCGACCATTCTGATCAAGCCGCCGGAAGGACAACTGAACGCCGATGTCTTGCGGACTATCTGACATAAGGTAGACCCCAAGACAGAGAAAGTAGACATTTGGACGATTAGAAAAACCAAGGACGGTGCTGTATTGATGCGGCTGGAAAAGTCGCAAGGACAGGGTTTCCAAAGGACACTTCAGAACGTATTAGGACAGACTGCGACAGTAAAAGACTTAACTTCCAGGGTGACGCTGGAGTTTGTTGACTTGGACTGCATCACGACGGTACAGGGCATCGCGAACGCAATAAATCGTGAACTAAATACGGACTCGGAACGGAAAGTGCATCTCTTTGCGCCAAACGCATATGGGAATGCGCGAGCCGTTTGCGAGTTCGACACAACGGAGAGCAACGAGACTGATAGGCAAAGAACGCATCAAAATAGGATGGATGAATTGTCGAGTTCGACTCCTCGTATTCATCCTCAAAGATGCTTCAACTGCCTCGGGTATAGACATACGCGGAGGAAATGGAAAGGGCCGGACAGAAAGAACTGCTGCATGAAATGCGGACAGACGGGTCACGTGGGCAAAGTGTAAAAACACTTTTGACTGCTTCCTCTGTAAGGGGATAGAAGGATAGAACCTGGCCGACGTTCGTGGATCAGGCGGGTGCGCCATATACAGAGCACTAGACGGCTTTCAGATGCCCGCCTACCTTCTAAGAGTCTTGAAGTATTACTTAAAGGACCGAAGACTGACGTATAAAATGACGGAAGGGCAGAAGTATCGGGAAATTACAGCGGTGGTGGCACAAGGATCCATACTGGGTCTCGACCTCTGGAACGTACTGTACGACGGACTAATAAAACTTGACATGCCCCCGAACACGTTTCTTGTCGTCTACGCTGACGACGTAGCAGCCGTAATAACGACCCGAGGCACACATTTAACTCAGCTCAAACTGAGCCAGGTGATAAGGCATTTGAACGGGTGGATGATGGACCACGGACTGAGCCTGGCTCTTTTTAAGACAGGCTTACTGATACTGACAAGACAGAGAATACACACGATAATACCGATGGCCATAGGAACGGAACGACTGGAGACCAAAAGTGAGGTAAAGTACCTGGAGGTGACTTTACGAGTAGATAGGAAACTGAACTTTTGGCCCCACATACGAGACGCGACCGCCAGAGCCAGCGAAACGACCAAGGCCTTGAGCAGGCTGATGGCAAACACGAAAGGACCGAGACCGAGTATACGAAGACTGCTGATGGGCGTAACCCACTCCATCATGCTTTATGGTGCAGAGGTATGGGCCGACTTGTTACGGGTACGGAGACGTGCAAAGACTATGACGAGCGTACAAAGAACGGGAGCGCTAAGAATCGCGTGCACGTACCGAACAGTTTCGGAAAACGCGATATTCGTGATCGCGGGCGTTATCCCAACCTACCTCTTGACAGGCGAGAGGAGACGTATTTACAACCGAAGTGCGACCGTAGGGAGGGCCGACGCTGCAACAGAGGAACAAATGAAAACGACAGAACAATGGCAGACAAGATGGACGACAGACGTTCAAGGTCGATGGACCCACAGACTATATACCAGACGTTGGTCCGTGGAAAGACAGAAAACACGGGGAGGTGGATTTCTATCTCATCCAGTTTCTATCCGGACACGGATACTCCCGAAAGTACCTGCTCAGAATGGATAAGATAACTTCCCCAGACTGTGTATACTGTAGGAGGACTTGGGACGACGCGGAGCACACGTTTTTCGAGTGCGACCGTTGGGCCGAGCAAAGATTGAGACTAGAGACAGAATTAGAGCCGATTACGCCAGAAAACGTTACGAATGTAATGTTGGCAACAACCGACGCATGGCGTAAGATCGCGCTGTACGCTACGAATATGTTACGAAACAACAAGACGGATGGATACTTGGAAAATTGAATGAATGAGAAAATATTAGAGCCTATTTGCGAATGAATGAGTAAAACGGATGAATATGTGCTTGAACACGCAATGACAACCGCCCAGTTTGAAGTAATGTGATAAAGAGTTCCGGGCTGGTTGCGGTGCGAACAAGGAGAGATATGTTTGGTGGGTATTGGTGGCCTAAGCTACTGAGTCCCACATTTGGCGGGTTTTCGTCAGTTATCCGTAAATGGATTCAGACTCTCCTCAAAAAAAAAGTATAAGATTATTAGTATACACAAAAGATAATAATAAATAATGAAATCGTAATGTATTTTTAATGAATTTTAATTTTTTGTTTTCAGTAGGGATTATAAACTATCTAGAAAATAATAAAAGTTATGTTTTGATAAAATAACAATTTTTCAATAATTTGTTTTAAAAAAAAATTAATTTTTATTTTACTAAAATATTAGAAATTTAATCTTTTTAAAATAATTCAAAAATTTAAATTTGTATTTAAAATATTTTTAATTTATGCTATAAATAACCAAAATGTAAACTATCATTTATATTTATTTATTTATTTTGTAACAAGTAGGCTCGTTAAGGGATAGATGAGCGAGATTTGAAGTAGCGCGCCATGCGCAAAAGACCCGCGCAGCGAGAGAGAAAGAGAGAGAGACAACTAAGACACGCGGATTAGAGAGAACACGTGAAACCGGCGAGCAGATAGCACGCGTCCGAAGACCCATTATCCTTTTTTTCTGGTTTTTGTGTGTGAAGCAATTGAATGAGGTGGAACAGTTGTCGAAAAGAGGAAGCGCTGTGATTGAGGTTGGTGTTCTGCGGCGGCTAACGTGTCAGGGCGACCGAATTGGAAGACACCATCCGAGCGAGGGGACCCGGCTCGTCGCCCACAATACACGGGAAACGAATCGTAGTTCTTCCGGCCTCGACGATCCTGGGCGACGACCTTCGGACAATCAGGCCCGAATTATAAGGCGAAGCTGTCTGCAGCAGCGTTCGTCTGAGTAAGTCCATCTAGATGTAATAATATTTGCGTGCGGAAGACTGCGCAGGCTACGCGCCACCCGAAATTGTATCGTCCGTCTCTCTCTCACGCGTACGTTTGAGTAGGCCGTGCGTCGCGAATCTCTCGGTCAACGTGGGACGTACGTTATTATAGAAACAAATAACGAATAAAATCCGCTGTGATTGCCTTGAATAAGCCTGTGAATTAATTTGATAATACCAGATTTTCTCTACGTTCCCTTCTCCTTCGCAACGTTTTCTGAGAACCTACAACCATCGCTCTTCTTTGTTGTTTCGTGCTTTCGCGCTCGTTTTCAGGCTGCGCGTCCAGCACAGAGCTAGCCAAAAGAGGGAAATAGCGGTGACAGAAATTTTGTTAACGGACGGCTATTCATCTACGAAGAAATCAACAACCGTTACAATTTATATTTATTTATTTATATTTATTTATTTATTTATTTATTTTTATTTATTTTTATTTATTTATTGTAACGGGGTGAGAATCCGTTTTATTTCTTTGTTTCGCTCGACGCGCAATCGTACCGGAATGCGCTCGACGAAATCGAAATATTCATGTTAGCTAACCGGAGAGCAGGAGGGAATGGGAATCAGTCAACCAACTTACTACTAGTGATAACAATAAATTTTTTATTTCAATTAAACATGGACTAGTTTATTTTCTATAAACTCTACAATACGCTTGGCCCGCGTGTTTATGTTTATACGGCGCGCGCGACAATATCATGCATCACCAGTTCGTTTACAAATCTTTGTTCGCAACGTTCGTTTGCATGCACGCTACCGATTTTCTTATGATCGCCGATACGAGGGGAGAGCAATTAAGCGCCGTCGTTTGTCTAAAATCGCGATGTAAAGCTGACCAGTTTACCTTAAATATACGGTCGCTCTATCAGGGGGGAAACAAATCAGTATCACCTCTGGTATCTCAGGTTGCCGCTTTCTATCTCGAGTAAGTGTTCGTTTTGGTGGGTGGAAGAGTTCCACGACCTCGTGGTTGGCTTACGATGGCACGGTTACTTCCCACTTCAAACGACAATAACAACGGCAATTAACTGTCTACTCGCTTCCGCACTCTTTTGAAAACATTCGTAATTGATTCTGGCTCTTCTCTGCTTCCTGATGCTCGGATGGCTAATCCTCGACTGGTTCTTTCACCTTCCCGCGCGTTCCGTCCCGTATCGTACCGAGTTCCCGTTTTCCCCGGCCGGTAGGTGTTACCCTCGTAGGCAGCCGGGTGATCGAGACGATAGCGCAAACAAGACGTTTACCGTCACATTATTTCTATTTATTTATTTTTTTTTTTTTCGCATGATTTATATCTTTTTATATTTATTTTATGTTATTTTGTAATTGTAAACAGGGATACCGCAATTGATCATATCGTTTTCTTTCCTGAGTGGTCGGATGTGTAACGTTTGAGTGTTTCTCGCGTTATGAAAATAAAAGTTCGGACTCTTTACAGTAAATTCGCAATAACGTTTCCGAAAAAAGCAAGAATTTGACACGCGCGCAATCTAAATGATCAAAAGAAAGTCTTTCGAGTGGGAAACCACGAGGCTTCCCAACTCGATGAGTTGTTTTCGAGATGCGATTGAGAGCAATTGCATTTATCGGGGAAAGGCCCGACAGCGCCGCAATTACTGCTCAATCTGATCTCTCAACAGCAAGTATATTTCAGAAGGGAAGATCTCTAAGGCTGCTTTTTTCTCATGAGAGAGATGGTCTCATGAGTTGAGCGCTTAGAGATCTGTAGGATGGGAGTTTAACAGGCTAACCACTGATCAAGAAATTCGTTTCAGAAGATAGCTGAGGCTTTATTTCAACAACAGTGCTCGCGCTGCTAAGCAAGGTAGGAAGGTGAGTCCTTTTGCCGCAGCGACGAGCGAATTTATACATGCGAAATGGGCTCCTTTCTACGCTTGGTAGCCCCTACAACGCTATTTTTGTCTTTGACGCAAATTTTGTACACGTTTTATTGCAAAATGGCTCGATCGAATTTACAATTATGCGATTTAAAAAATTAAACTGGAAAAGATGAATTTTTTAATATAAATTGCATCTCTGGGAAAAATCGCCTCTTAAAGTTATAAGCTATACAATTTAATAATCAAATTATGCCATTTTTACAATAAAATTATGGAAAATTTTTACATGGAAAAATCGCTTGTGGTTAGAAGATTGTTATCTATATAAAAGATGATTAATGTTGCTCTCTAATTTTGAATAATAATTAAAAAACAGATTTGCAATTTTCTTGTTTAGCGGTTTAAAAATCAGCAAATTAGTAACAATCATAATCATCAATTTTACAGATACTTATGATCGATTTTCTATCTAACCGTGTCATTTTAATTGTTTAAAAAAATTATAAATTGTTTATTTATTGATAACTCAGTTAATAATGGGTTATCAAAGTGTCAAATTCTTGCTTTTCTGTTTTAATTTGTCGAGATTGTATTCGCATACTTGAAATAACAATATCGTTGTTTACTGCAAAATAACTAACAATGTTAACTTGTAAATTAGATTTGACTAACAAATATCGATTTGAGAGTTAAATTAACATGAAATTCAGGATCAGCACATCAAATTTAACTAAGAAATACTTTTGTTCGTTCAAAAAACTTTATAATTAACGATTTTCTGTTGTAAACAATAAGTTTTCTTACGGTCGTGACGTCACGCTCCTTATATGGTAATGTTTTCGCAGAGTTGCCCTAACACATTTGCATATACGTGTGAAAAGCGCCTACGCTCAATTACCGATTTTCTCTAATTGTCTCGTGTGTGACGGGTTGCCGTTTTGCAGAGGAAAATAGGAGACAAATCAGACAGGACCGTTACAGACGTAAAATCGCCATAGCAAAACACTGTGATGTATTTTTTACTTATAAATATGTGGTAATTTATCATGCTTATAAAATTGTCTTTCATTCGAAATCAGAATAAATTTAGTTTATACATGTGTATCATAAAACATATATATGTGTGTATATATATATATATATATATATATATATATATATATATATATATATATATATATATATATATAAGAGTCTTATAAAAGGCCCAGTTCAGTTTGAAATTTCAATTCTATCACATAGGCAAAGGTATTGTCAATTTATTGTTAATACATTGCTCTTATACGCATGATTCATATTTTTTACTTTGAAATTTATATTATAAATTTTTTTTTATATTAAAAAGAGCTATAAATTAAATATATATTTCTTTAGTTGTTCTTAGTGTAACTTGTTTGCACAGAGTTATATCGTATAGTAATATGTATACATAATAAGTAATAAGTAAAATAATACAATGCCTGTCAGTGCGACCATAGTAATAACATTATTATCAAAAGCCTTCGATCCGAACCATGATCGAGAGATTAAGTTTACAGTTAATAAAAAAGCAAGATCGTTACATGATAAACTGTCAGAAATAATAACGCAATGTATAATAAATAGATAAACTAGGGAGGCCACAAATCAGGGGCGCCTCAGATCATGGGGGGGGGAGGGGCCTCAAATCAGTGATCTGAAGTACATGATCTATGAGATCAACATTCTTAGATCAGGCGCCCCCCTCTCCTCCTAAGATCTACAGCACTCTTACAAGGAAAGTACGCGAGGTGTCCCTCTCCGATTTCAATAATATTGAGATATGTATAGTGCATCAAAAAATAAAAGAAACTTATTTTTTTTTATAGGCGGATATGCACATTAAAGGGGTGAAAACCACCCCCGAAAGTCACCCTCCAAATCACATTTTTTCAATATCTTCAGTTCTGTTCAATATTTCTGTTCAAAATTAGGTGAATTTCGATCTCTCACTATTTCCCGTCTTTTCATCACTACAAAATTTATCATTTAAAAAACTATAAGGGAATCAAGACAGTATGTTATGTTTAGAAAACAGCCTTCGATTAGATAACGGCTGCAAAGAAAACAGAACTATTAATAAAGCCTGAAGAGGTCAGCAAATGTGCTGACGAAACGTTGCTGAATATAATTAAAATTAAGTGAATTTCCATCTCTCACTATTTCCCTTCTTTCCAACATTACAAAATTTATCATCTAATTCTCCATCACCTGATATTAGAGGCTGTATTGCATAACTATGTCTTGTAGACGAAACTAATTGTACAACACACTGCACTTGTTTTTCTCCTTCAACAGCTAATGTTCTACTAGAATATATGTCTAACTGGAATCCGCTTTAATCAGAGTTGAATACATTTTTCATTCCTTCCTCTTCTGCACATTATTTAACATCAGTTACAAGCTCATTTGCATGTTTTTCTAACTCTGCGGCACTTTCTAAAGTTTTTCTGGTTACGAATTTATTAATTTTTCTTGATACTATTCTGTGTGTTTTCTTGAAACTATTAAGCCAGTGATTCGAAGCTTTAAATCTAACATCTTCATAGACTAACATCTTCTTTTGAGCTTGTAAAGCCCATTTGCATAAATCTGAATCATGAACAACCAATCGCGCTTCAATTGCAGCTTTAAAATTTTCCAATGTAAATTGACATATTCTAGAAATTTTCTCTCTATATGTCCCTCCTTTATTCAAAGCATGAGCCCAACGTCGCAACTGCCTTATAGAACTTCCTTTCTTAAACTTTTGTTCCACTGATTCAAGACTCAAATTTTTTTTTTGTTTACTGCTTCTCCAGTATTCCACTGCTTTTAATTTATAATCATATGATATATCTTCTTCATTTTTAGTACATTCATTTGTTGGTGAAAAAGGACGATCTGGAAAGTGATGCAAGATTTCATCTTCAACAATTTCAGCTTTCATATCTGGTTCTTGGAAATCTAATGTTTCATTTGTTATTATTTCCACTTCATTAAAATCGTTCATTACATCTAATAAAATCGTTTCAATTTAATTTGCTACCTCAATTTCTTTAAAGTTAACTGGACTTTCAGGAATATTTAAAGATTGAAAAGCCGTAAGAACAACACTGATCACATTTATTGGATTTATTTTCATATTGAATTCTATAAAATTAATTAATTACTTCTAATAAAATTAAAATTAAAGTCTATTTTTCAATAAGTAGCTATAAGTATTCGAATATAATATATATAATCAAATAAGAATTATATCTAAAAAAAAATTTGTAATTAAATTATTAAATTTATATGTATATTTATTAGACTTACCTTTATAGTAATAATAAAAATGAAATCACCAATTTAAATTCATATACGACAATTATCTTCTAATAACAACACAAAATAATTTTTTCAAACAATGTATTTAAAAGAAATATTAGAAATGTAAGCATTTAAATCTACCAAGCACGAAAAGTAGACTGAACGATTTCAAGACGTATAAAATATTTAAAATATCATCGAAGTAATTTATTTACTCAGTCATCTGTCAGGCAGCCGTACGCGTTCTTACGTCTTAGTATAGTTTCCGTATAGGTAGCGATTGTGCGCCACCATTCGGGTTCACGCAGCATCAGAGCCACGATGTTATTGGGGGTGATGCTGCCGACCTTTTTTTCCAGTTCCTGTCTGAGTCTTGTCCAGCGGTCACACGCGAAAAACGTGTGTTCCGCGTCGTCTCATTCATGTCCACAGTACTTACAGTCGGGTGTTTGTAGTCTGTTCATATTGTAAAGGTACCGTCGGAAATACCCGTGGCCCGTCAAGAGCTGGGTGACGTAGAAATTTACATCAACAAATTTCCTTCCGAGCCACAGCCTCCCGTATCAATCGTCTCGTCCAGTTAGCACCTCGTTCCTCTGTCCACCGGCCTTGCCAAATGTGAATTGTCCTGTCTCGCTCAGCGATTGCCGCGTTCTTTCGTCCTATGTCCGCGCTGCTCCCGTAGATCCTTTTGCGTTCAAAGGCCAGAAGATCCACAGGTATTACGCCAGCCACCACCGAAACAGCCTGCGCAGAGACTGTTCGGTAAGAGCAAGCGATTCGCAGTGCGCCCTGTCTCTGTACCATCATCATCGACTTACAGTATTTCATTGTCTGCCCATATTTCCGCGCCGTATAGAAGGATCAAGTGAGCTGTCGCCATTAACAGTCGTCGTTTTCCCGATCTCAGTCCCGTCGTATTTCCCATCAGGCGTCTCAAGGATGTTATCCTCTCTGCTGCTTTCCGGATTGTTTTCTGTATATGAGGCCGAAAGGTCATCTTCGTATCGAGGGTTACCCCAAGGTACTTGACTTCCCTCTTGGTCTCCATCTCGCATGTCCCCACCCTCATGTGCAGTATCGTTTGTATACATCTTCTCGTGAGAAACATATGTTCCGTTTTTTCTGTTGCGAGTTGTAGTCCGTGGTCTGTCATCCATCGTCCGACTCGTCTCATAGTCTGGTTCAACGACAGCTGCGCCAGCTCGGGGAACCTCTCCGTAATTACCGCCGCCACGTCATCAGCGTAGAGGACGAGGGTCACTCTGAGCGGCATCCCAAGCCGAAGCAAGCTATCATATAAGCCATTCCAGAAGTCAGGTCCCAGTATCAACCCCTGTGCCACCCCAGCGGTGACCTGTCTCGTTACTTGCCCTTCGATCGTCTCGTACATTATCCGTCTGTTTTTTAGGTAATACTCCACAACCCGAAGCAGGTATGGCGGGATCCCGAAGTTGCTTTTCAGCGCCTCCAAGATACTCGTATTCTTCCACCTGGCCGAGTTGAAAGCATTCCTAATGTCGAGCATCGCCAGCAACACTATAGGTCGCGCTGCGTGGCAGTGTCTGTCTAGTTCCAGGAAAGAATCGACCACCTTTTGGTTCGCTACAATTGTCAATCGATCTCTCCTGAAACCAAACTGCAAATCTGATAAACCCCCTCCGGTCTGTATCGCATCCATCAGTCTCGGTCTCAGTAGTTGTTCAAAGAGTTTACCTGTCGTGTCAAGTAAACTCAACGATCGGTAAGCCGAAGGCGTACCAGGATCCCTCCTACCTTTTGGGATAAGAACGAGCCTTGCCACCTTCCACCGGTCGCTGAACGTTCCTGTCGTAGTATTGTACAGGTCGACGAGTATCTCCGGCCATAGACGAGCCACAAGCCAGAGCATCTCGGATGATACTCCGTCCGATCCCGGTGCCTTACTCGTTTTCATCGCATTTGTTGCTCTAATGAGCTCCTCAGCGACAAAGGCGGGGGGGGGCATTTGTGCTTCCACGTCATCCATCACGTTTGTCGTAATCGGGTGCGTCGGAATCAATCCGTCAACAATCCGTCCTGCTGTTTCGGCATCTTTAAGTTCCGGTGAGACTCAGGCCCCTAGTTTCCCGGTCACGATTTTGTAGCCGGTTCCCCAGAGATCCTCGTTCACCTCCTCGCAGAGCTTCCTCCAGTATCACGTCTTGCTGTCCAGTATTGCTTTCGTCAGCGTCTTCCGTGCTGTTTTGTATATGGCTTGGAGGTTTTCCCTTTCGGGACCGCCCCCTGCCCTTGTCAGTCGTCGCCGATTTGTCAAGCATATCCTGCATAGCTCGGCTATCTCGTTCGTCCACCAATATTGTGGTTGTCTTGGTTGTACCTGTCGACGTTTCGGCATTGCACAAGCTGTCTATTAATTTGGCCGTCTCGTCTGTCAGTCTTTCCGCTCTTTGCCGGACCGTTTGTTCGGGGTGAATTCTCTCTCCTGGAGCCGGTGCTGCCGTAAATTTTCGTCCGTCGAGTTTACGTAGATTCCACCGCGGGGGTTGGTGGGTTCTCGTTCGTCTTGTTCCCGTCCGTCCCACCACTTCAAATACGATGTACTAGTGATCGCTGGCTGTGTAGTCTTCGATCACCCGCCATCCCCTCAGCCGTGGCAGGATTCTGTCCGATGTCACCGTGACGTCGGGGATAGAGTCTCTGACACCTGACCGTCTATACGTCGGCGTATGTCCCGTATTTACCACTGCTAGATCGAGCCTTGCGGTCATTTCCAGCAGAAGTCGTCCGCATCGATTCGTTTCGTTCATTCCCCACTCGGTCGCCCTCGCGTTAAAAGGGCAGGTCACTGATCCAGTCTTCTAGGAGTGCCGCCTTTCTTTCGAACTCCATCGCGGTGCAGTTTGGTGTCAGGTAGACGCTGAGGTAAGTGACAGTGCCAACTGTGACCCAGACGTAGTCTTCTCCGACGCCGCGATTGGAGACTCTAGATTGGGTGCCACCTCGTACTCAGATAGCAGTGGTCCCTGTCTCGTTTTTAATGTATGTCAGGGTCGTCCTTCTCCTGTATGGTTCTCTCAGGATCAGAATGTCCGCGTCATATTCGTCGGCTATCTGAAGTATGAGCATGTCTGCAGTCCTACTTTCATTCAGATTTCCCTGAATTATTCTGTCCGTCCTCAGGCCCGTCCCCTGCACTCCTCCAGCGCAGCCCGGAACACGGCACACCTACCGCTTGCGGCGAGGTGGGCGACGTTCCCGTGCCCGGCCTCGGAGCACAGTGGGCAGACCGGCTTGTTTTTACATTCCGTCGCGTAGTGTCCGGATGTGCCACACTTGCGGCAGCATTTCATTCTTTCCTTACCTGTGCATTCAGCTTTCACATGGCCGAAGCCCAGGCATCTGTACCATTTTGTCACCGTCAGTCGTTTCCGAAAGCGGCAATGCACCCAGCCAATTTCGATCCGACCACGCTAAAGCAATGCGTCGGCTTCCCGCAATTCCAATTCGCAGACTGCCATATACTACTCAGCGCGGTTTGAACCGAAAATGTGGACTTGGAAGTCCGTGTCTCGTTCCGTCTCTCATCTGAGCGCGTCCGTCACGTCTTTCGGAGTCGGAACGCAGTCCAGATCCATGATCTCCAATTAGACCTTGGAGGTCATGGCCCTGACACTGCCCGCTTCTCGATCGCATCTTGGATCTGTCGTCCAAACATCTCACGTCCGTCCGGCTTGTCTTCTTCGTCTTCCTCAAGGTTGTCAACTGCACGTGGCTCTCCTTCGGGTCGATCGTCGTCCGTATTTTCCGTACTATATCGGAGTACGTCGTGTCCGTGTTCGGCCTGATCAGGACAGCCAGACCCCTTTTCCGGTGGGCCGGTACGCTTATGTCAGACCGATTCTTCGCGTATGTTTTCTTTTTTGTTTTGTCTGATCTTTTTCGTGTTACCGTCTGCCAGTCATTGGTCAGTTCCGTCGTCGTTGGCCCTTTTGTGAGGGCTCCAGTGTGGTTCCGACCGGCGAACGTTTTCGTTTCGTCCGTGGCGTTTCTTCGTTATTCTCCGCTGTCGTGTTTATATTGTTGTTGTCTTGGGAACGTCTGCTCGAAACTGTGTCCGAACGCTTATGCAGCGCGATGTCCATAGTCTCGAGAATTGTCTTAACTCCCATCTTCACTGTCATGTTCATGTTCTTTTGTACGTTTGCTGCTTTGGCCGTTTTCGTCGCCGTTTCTTGAATGAGCCACAGCAGTTCCATCACGTCTCGTGTGTCGTTTGATATTGTGGGTGTTCGTCCTGTTGTAGGTTCTTGGCTGTCAGTGGCAGAGACGTAGCTCAACTCGCTACCGCCGCTTGACACACTGTCCGTCCTCTGTCATCTTGGTAAGTTCAGTAGGTTCGTGTCGTTTTTTCGTGTCGTCCTCCTCATCCCCGTGCACAAAGCGCGGCCCTCAAAATCCGTGCCGCTGCCCGTGATCTCCGGAGCTTTCACCCGATCGGAACCCGGGGTGGATTCCCTGAAGGAGTTACTACTTGAGGTATATCTATGATTTTTTTGTGCATATTCATATTTTTTGTTTTGTCCCGTTGTGCTAAAGGTCCCTCGTGGTCGCGACGCCACGAACCGCGCTGGAACAACGCATGGCCCCTGAGGTCCCCCCTTCTCTACCCTGTGTGTTCAGTGTTCCCCCCCTGTAGAGTGTGCGTGACCAATTTCTGCAAAAAATCGGTAGATTTTGTTGGTGCACTATCAATCAACGTAAGTGCATAATTTCTTTGTGAAAAATTATCAGTATCCTTTGATTATTTATTTTTTAAGGAGTGTACATTGTCCAGTGCACACCTGTGTCTCTTAATTAATAGCCTTGACGATTGTGTGCATAATATTATCGAAATAGATTATTCATTGAAATTCTGGTGCACAATCAATTTATTCTTGTGTAAGAAATAAAATACGGATTTGTTTGTGTACAATCATTAAGACTTTATACGTATGAAAGAATAAAGACGTTTATGTAAAGTAACTTTTATTCAAATAAATATCATAATAATAATAAATAATTTTTGTTTTATTTTAATGGTAAGAGCCTCAACCTTCGCTCTCACCTGTGAGGTACTTCCATTTGAGCATCATCACTTGTGAGTCCATTAGAACAAGTTGAAACCTGCTTTAGTAGAAACACCTGTGACTCATTTACCTCACCACAATATATTTTATAATAAATTTATTGTACATACTTTATTGAAATAAAGATACATTTTTGTTACATTAAATAATAAATTGAAATCTGCCAGAGCTATGATATTCAATCTGTAAACAATATTTTTGTACACGATCTGAAAGTAATATATAAAGATCATAATGTTTCATGATGGCTGTTGAAATTCGATCTGATAAAATAAGTTGGGATTCAGCATCGAGCTCGAGAATGATTCGATTGTTATCTTCTTCCTTAAAGTTTGTTACTAAATAACAATGATTTTCTTCAAGTTCATAATGATTTTTCTCCGGTAGTGGATCAAAGGGCTTCATAGCTATTTTATTTAACATTTCTAAGTCCATCTTGCTATCGAAGACTTGAGAATAGTGGAGAAGGAAGTGAATACTACTGGTGATGATTCTTCTAACAGAATGACGTTTTCCGAGCTCTTCTCTCTCAAGCTTCATTGCTAGTCGTGAGCGACATCTAATAACTATCGAAGGAGTAGAATTCCCTCGTTCGTGCTGCCCTCTAGAATCATTTATGCCAATTCTCGATCTTTTCGCATTACTGTTTTCTTCAATCACTTCGTCTTCTTCTCTATGCCTCTTACTTTGTAGCTGTACAACTCTTTCTTTCATTTTAGCAACTTCGAAAGTTTTATAATGCCCCCATGGAAGTGTGTCCGGATTATTATCAAAAATACAACGTTTATTATCATGAGGGCTTAGTGCTATCTTTTCCTCTCTATCTGTTATTAATTGATGTAATTTAGATCGAATATTACATTGGGTACATTTAATAATTTCTATTTCGTTTAAACACTTTCGATAATCTGAGTAAGTGATTGTATTTTTTACTGTATGTTTTTTCACTCCTTTTGCCTTTTTCAAGTGCATTATTATTTCGATTATTATTTATTATTTCGATATTGTATAGTTTACTTCGTAACCCAATGTACTCTCTCATAATAGTAGCATTACACTCATCCTTCATAACACCGAAAACTTTATTGTTAGCTAGCGGCATTCCAAATTGATTATCAGCAGGATAGTCCGATGTGTCAAATTTATCAATGTCTACTTTCATGATCTCATACATATCGATATCTTGAATTTCATAAATGAGGCTTTCAGAATCAGTATATAGTGATTAACATTTTTCACCAATTCGTTGTTTCATGTATCCATAATGGAAGTCATAGACTAATGTTTTTGAAAAATCTCATACACATAGACTGATGTATATAGGTTTTCTAATACTGATAGTTGTCCAGGATAATTGAATAGCAGCTAAATTTTCATGAAAGATGGAACTACTATGGAAATTTGGTTGGGCAATTCGAGCTTCAGCGCCATATCTACCACCCCATTGATTGATCAGTTTGACATCTTTTCATTTTTTTTCGTCGTCCATCGTCGTCCATTTTCCATATACTGCATTAATCATAAGCTTGTAAAATAATTTTTCAAACTCATTTGTAGCTTTCTTTCTTTTTTTAGTATTTAAATTAACATATTGTTTCAGCCATAGTTTTTGTTTGAATTCTAGCGCTCCATATATCATTTTGAGTTTTAGTCCATATTTGACAGCTTGTTTTAACGCTCTATAATGAATAACGTATCGTTCTTTATCATAAAGCGTTGTCGACAGTTTTTTCTGTTTTGATCGAGGTGGGATATTTGGGACAAATAGATAGGTCTTTATGATCATCATGTAGCTCTTGTGGATTCTCTAGACCTACTTCTAAAATATAGCCTACGTTGCTATCATCAGAGACATTAAAAAAATTTAACATATCTACATTTGAAACCCATTTGAAGCCCTCAAATGGTAGTGATTGAGTCATAGCCCAAACATAAAGGTTGTTTACGTCATAATACATTAAAATTTTGTTTGGCTCATCCTTATTGAATTCTTCACCCATATATTTATTGTTTGCTTTTGAAAATCTATTGCAGTATTGACTAATACCTCCACGAATACTTTTTTGAATGAATAAAACCATATCTATATCTATTAATAGTTCAAGCTTCATATTTGTATATTTTAACATCGCATCCCATGTTAATCTAGGGGTAGTGTAATAATGAGCAGGATCGAGATCATATTCATTCTTACAGGTTGATCGAAAATTTTCAAAAATATGAGCTAGTACATCAGTTTTCAAATAGAGATCAGAATACGTTAGACTTATATGCTAGATCGCGATACTTTTTGTAACTATCGAAGTGTCGATAACATGAGTATAGACTCTGACAAAACTTCCGGAACACAATCCTTAACAGACGTAACTGACCACTCACACGATAATCAGCGACATTCAAACATTTACTTACGACCTTCAAAAATGGATGCTTTTAATAAATTCACGAAGAAAATACGCTCAAGCGAAGATATCACCGAATCAGATAAAGAATCACAGCTGAGGGAGGAGCTTTTGTTACAACGTGAAATAAATGAATAACAGCAGGTGCAAATTGACAATCTATCGAAACAACTCAACGAGCTTATGCAAAGTATACGGAAAGATGAGGTAATAACACCGGCAGCGCGAAGACAGCAGGGAAATTTAGCAGCTGAGCCGCCTTTGCCTCCAAATAATATTTCTACGGGACAAGATACGTCCACGCGACTACATGTTTAAACAGGAATGCTTCGACGGGAAGATCATCAATTTATTCGTGAATTGTTGACTGAAATAAGGGAGTACGACGGATCGACTGACGTATCTGCATTTATAGATCAAATTATAAGAACAAGTAGGCAATTAGACTCTGATCCAGCAATTTCTGCACTAATTAGGAAAGTTTGTGCATCAAAATTAAAAGGAAGAGCCCAGCAGGTAGTAGAAAGACACCAGGTAACCACTGCCGTGTAACTGAAAGAATGCTTAGAAACACACTTTGGCAAGTCAGAGCTTGAATACGATCAACTGTCTGAAATTAGAAATGCTATGAGGGAAAAATCCGGCGAGCCTGTAAAAAATTATGTATATCGCTATAATAATATAAACATGCGAATACAAGTTGCGATAGACGGAGAAGGTGGCGATTATAAAGAAATGCATCGCGTTTATGAGTCCAACAAAGCGATAGAAAAATTTGTACGCGGATTATACTCAGAGGGATTACGACTCGCCGTCCAACAACAAAATCCGCACACTCTTCCTATAGCATATCAACAAACCATGTATGAAGAACAACGGAGAAATGAAGATGATAGGCTACGCGCTAAAAATCGTATCGATGCTACGTACGAATACGCCGATCAAAGAAAAGAGCGAGAGAAAAGAGAAAGTCGACCTAAAGACAGGTATGCGCGCCCAAATAAACACTACTTCAAGGATAGATACGATTCAGCACCAAGGAAAAGATATTATAGTGACAAAAGAGAAGATAATCATCATAATAGCTCACGAGAACAGTCAACAGACCGCTACCAATCTCGCGATAGAACGCCCCCAAAGGTTACGTTCGAGAAACAAGATAGCTCCGAAGCCCACGTGCTCGCATTGTGGAGTATATGGCCATGATAAATCTAATTGTTATAGATTAAAAAATGTACAAGGCAAAAATTTTCCGAGACCAGCCTCAAGTCAACATTTGATGAAAGAAGAAAACGCCTTATGGACCGAGGACGACCCGCCACAATGCTTTTGGAACAACATGCAGACGCAATATATCCCTCAAATGGACGACACTGGCACCTATGGCTTAAGCCAACAGGCACAAGAAAACGAATATTAAAATTTTTAGTAGACACCGGAGCAGGCCTCTCAATAATCAAAGACTCAGTACTGGATAAAAAAACATGTAATCCCATTAAACAGCCGATGCATGAGAGAAAAATAATTCAAATAGTGAATGGACCACATACAATGTACGGCCAATGCAAACTCAAAACTTTCGGAAAGGACTTTATTTACAATGTAGCTGCAGACTCATTTCCGCTTGACGCCGACGGACTTTTAGGCAGAGATTGGCTCAAAAACTATCAGGCTATAATAAATACTACAGATGAAATAATAGAAATCAAAGACGAACACAAAAACATATTAAGTTTCAAGTTTAATAAAGAACTCACACCGCTTCAGCCTGGAATAAATATTCTTACTGTCAAAATTAATGAGCTGGACGGAGATTATATCATTATGGATCAAAAAAACACAGTGACGCCTGCAATTTATAACGTAAGGGATGGAAAAACGAAATTAAGTTGCATAAATCATTCAAAGAAACAAGTCAATATATACACTGACCTACACATAGAACAATTCAAAGAAAACATTTCAAAATTAAACAATAACATTCCTAACGACCAGAGGAAAGCGCTTCTACAACAGTTCTATTCTCAAGAAAGTAATATCTATGCAACGCAGGATAGGGACAAACTTATTACTGAGAATACACGGGTTTCACACCTACCGCAAGAACAAGCCAATGCTATCTTAACGTTAGAGCTTTCTCGGATATATTTTAACTTGAAGGAGATGCCGCCCCTTCACTCGATGACGTATATCACCGAATAGATTTAACTACAGCTCAGCCTATCAGTTCAAAACTATATCGACACCTGATGGCATTGCATAAAGAAATTGATAAACAAATAACGGACCTTGAAGAAAGAGGAGTAATAGTTAAGTCAAATTCGCCCTTCCTTTCGCCCGTATGGTGTGTACCTAAGAAAATGGATGCTTCAGGGGTACAGAAATATAGAGTAGTAATTCACTTTCGGAAATTAAATGAATATACACTCCACGACAACTATCCGCTACCCTCATTAGATGAAATTTTAGATCAATTAGGAGAAATAAGGTACTTTAGCGCGTTTGACCTTTTTAGCGGTTTTTATCAGGTCCCTGTATTACCAGAGCACGGCGAACGAACAGCTTTCAGCACCCACAAAGGACATTGGAAATTTAAACAGATGCCAATGGGACTCAAAAATGCGACCGCGACCTTTCAGCGCATAATGAATTTAAAATTGCAAGGATTGATTGGCACAATATGCTTTGTATATCTAGACGATATCATAGTATATTCAAAAACATTTGAAGAGCACCTGCAAAATTTACAAACTTTATGTCAACGACTGAGGAAGACAAAATTAAAACTACAACCAGATAAATGCGAATACGTAAAGGCAGAATTAGAATACCTTGGACACTTAATTACAAAAGAAGGAGTTTTACCGAACCCAAGTAAGATAGACTGTATAAGGAACTACAAACAACCCGTTAATCAAAAGGAAATACGCCAGATATTAGGTCTATGCGGATATTATAGAAAATTCATCAAAAACTACGGTAAAATAATCGTACCTTTAAATAAGCTCATGTGTAAGGACCAAAAGTTTGAATTTACTCATGAATGCCAAGAAGCCTTCAAAACATTGAAAGAAAAATTAACCTCAGCGCCTATATTACGTTACCCAAACCTCGAACAATTATTTATACTCACAACCGATGCAAGTAACGAAGGACTCGGAGCAATATTAAGTCAAGGAGATTACAAAAAGGGAAAAGATTTACCTTGTGGATACGCATCACGAGCACTTAATAGCGCAGAGAAAAACTATTCGATCACTGAGAAAGAATTGCTCGGAGCCGTCTGGGCTATAAGGCATTTTAGACACTTTTTATATGGAAAGCCATTTATTCTCATAACCGACCATGCACCTTTGGCCGGACTAATCAAGACAAAGTCACCTGAAATCGGATCGAGAATATTTAAACTACTTCTTAAAATAGCTGACTTTCAGCCAATGGTTGAATATAAAAAGGGTAGATTAAATACGAATGCCGACGCACTTAGCGGAGCATTTTGCACTGAAACTCTTTGCAGCATTATATGGACGCGAGACAGTTACCCTGCTCTCACTATCACAAAGGACAAATGGCAATCGATGCCAGTAACAAAATTATTGAAGGAGTCGACCGAAAAGGGGACTAAAGCGTTAGAATTTAGTGCAGATTTTACACTACAAGAAGTTGAGAATTCGATCAGCCTCCTAAGAATGGTAGCAACATCAAACGGCATTAATCGGCTCTACATAAAAAGAAAACATCGTTATGAAAAACCAGTTGATGCAAACAAAACTATCAAATCTGCTCCCCTAGCTGATCCGGATATAGCTAGTGAGCAACCTAAAACTACGGCAAGACCATTATCGCCAATAACAAACGATGTTGAAGATTCAGATCTGCCTTTAAAACAACGACTACCTCGCCAACGAGGAAGGCCAAAAATAAAGTCGCAAGTTATTATGAATAATAAATGTAAAGGAGACGTAATTTTGGAACCTTCTGAAGAGCTTATAACTAATCCACTGCCCGTAGTAATAGACATTCTTAATAATCTCAAAGCTGATGAAATTCTAGAATTTAGAAATTCGATCACAGTACATCTAAAAAATTAATTCAGAAATTTGCTGAAATGGCCAGGAAAATGAGGCGGCCAACTCTCTACATTAAAAGCACAGAGCAGCAACACGTAAATAATAAAGCTACACAAAAAACGCTACTAGGTAGGGCACACGGTGAAACACACTGGAAGCAAGATAAAATGACAATTGAACTTAGAAAATACTGTTGGGAAACAAAAACAGAGGATATAAGAAATTGGATCGATTCGTGTGAACACTGTCGTAACGAGGAGATAAAGAAACGATTCCGAGCGCCAGGCACACTCATTGAAGCACCCTCAGATATCAACGAAATCTGGTACATAGACCATGCGCAACCAAAGAAATATTTATATTTATTTGTAATCGAAGCACTATCAAGATATGTAAAGGTCATAATTCTAAATAGTTTCGATGAAACTACAGATGCCCTTAAAAACCTATTCTGCGAATGGGGGACGCCTAAAAAGATAATATCCGATAACAGCTCAACATTTCATTCAAAGTCATTTCAAAAGCTATTAGAACAATATGGAGTAAGCCACTATCCAATTACGCCTCTACACCCTCAATCGAATAGAATTTGCGAGAGAGTTATTGGCACACTCAAAAATAAAGTTACTCGAGCAGTAGAAAACAACCGATCACACATACCTACAGTAATGAGCTACAACAATACAATACACCCAAGCACAGGATTTTCACCTTACGAACTCTTTTATGCCCGTGCATCACGTGAAATGATAACCGGTCCTCTGCTACGAGATATTATCGAAGGAAGATTCGACAAAGCCAATCGAGATAAAATCACCGCAAAAGTAAAGATCGATAAAAATAAACAGACAAATAAAAAATTAGTGGACTCACGACAAGCATTAAAATTCAAACCAGAATTACAGCAACAAGTGATGTTCAAGTTAGGGAACGAATATCAAGGGCCGGGAACAATACTTACAATAAATCGAAATGCTAATACCACACAGATATTATATAATAATGCTTTATTTAGACGACATTTTAATCAATTAAAGCCATTGCCTGACGTTTTTATTTCAGATGAGGGAATTCTTAGTGCTACTCATCATATTCATTAATGTACAAGGAAAAATCAGTATAACACATTAATCTGTACCATTACTGAGACAGAATTTCGGCACTGCTTTTCTTTACGAAGATACTTGGACCATAGTCAATCATATTAACTTGACTGTACTCCTACTTAACGGAAGAGAAATTGAACAGCATTTAGATCTCATAACTACCACGTGTAGTGGCTATAAGTGTCAAGCTAAAGATTTCATTGCACACCAGAAACGCCGATTGCGCAGTCTAACGCAGAAGTTATCGCTTTTTCAGCTACACCCTGTAGAAGCCAAAAACAGAAAAAAAAGAGGCTTATTTAACTTTGTCGGATCATTCAACAAATTTCTTTTTGGTACATTGGATGCAAATGACGCAGAGTACTATAATCAAGAAATCGACAAACTATATAACCATACAGGGAAAGCCCTGATAGCAGTAAGAAATCAAACAATATTTATGCAGGATACTTTTAACGAATTTTCAAAAGAATTTCATACATTCAAAAATAACGAGCAGGAATTGTTAAATTGGAGTAGGAAAATGAAATCTGTATTTACAGACTATCAGGCAAACACAATGATACATCTATCACTTGAAGAAATCGACGTAGCGATTGAAGAATACGATAATTATATTACAGAGTTATTTACGGATATAAACATTGCTCGAAACGGCTTATTATCACCAGCACTTATAAAGCCAGAAACACTCATACAAGGTCTACGTGAAGCATATGAACAAAATGTATATATCGACATACTTCTACCACCTCACATAAATAATTATTTCTCTATTATACAGTCCATGACATTTTCATCATACATATCCAAAGCAGGACTTACAATAGTTACTAAATACCCAATTGCACATGCAGATCCTTATGAAATTTTAAAGTTACGAGCACTACCTTTTGAAAGTCGCTTAAACGTACTTGGATTATTCGATATAACACAGCAATACATACTCGTATCAAAGGATAACACTAAATACACGACTATTGATGACGTTAACACATGCTCACGCAATGATCAAGGAAGACTATGCCCAATTCAGTTCTTTCCAAAACACCTGCAGTCACTAGATAATTGTGAAAGACTTCTCTTTGACGATGTAACGAAATGCCCGCCAAAGTACTTTGCATTATCGCAACCCTTCATACAAAGATTAAACAACACCAGCTTCTACATACTACCTACCGCTGTGATGCAGTTTAGTCTCTTCTGTCGTTCTTACATAAAGGATTTGCAAATAGAGCAACCAACTGTTGTACAACTATCTGATGGATGTTTTCTTACTAATGTTGATTACAGACTCGAAATCACACATGACGTACGTACTCATACTGAAAGCTACCCAAAAATAGACATTCCATCACTTCCACAAAATACCTCATCCGTGATTCCTACATTAACCTTACAAACGCATCACTTAGAGAATTTACACACAAAAGCGTCAAATTTAAAACAAATAGAGGAGGAGCTTGAATTATTATCAAGAGAACAACGTCATCACTCTTATATCGCTACCGCCGTAGATTACCTGCACTACGCTGGATACATTGTGCTCGCACTTATAGCAATTTATATCAGTCATAAGATAGGGTTGTTTAGTGCCATAGCTGTATTTTTACGATATATTTTTAGACGTCTTACAGGACATTGTTGTTGTCATAATCGTGCATCCACTTCAGATATAGTTACCTACACTCGTTGCTCTAACGTTAAAGTTGTTGTCGATCCGATTAATAATGATATTGTCTGTAACTCTTTTATGTTGCACAAAGTGCCACCACAGGTTGCGAACATATTGTGAGATTCTTGAGGACAAGAATCAGCTTAAGGAAGGGATTGTCATGCGAACTAATAATAAAATAATATAGTTATCTCCTGTAGCTATAAGAACATATGTCATACACGTGTATTCATTGCACACGCGGGCCGACTGAAGTAGATGACATAAGATAGGCCGAAACAAACAAACTGTACGCGGTAAATACATGATAGACCAGAAATCTCTCTGGAGCTCTGTCACTTTATAATAAAAAGTATTATTATATAACTGCCGACTTCTAGGCCTAGATTCCTGCAAGTACCCACACGCGCCTTATAACTCGATGATCGCTACCGCAGTGTGTAAACCTTGCCGTGACAATCATCAAAATTGGATGACAATCACCTCCTCGTTTGAATAAAATCTTTTTCCCGCCAACCATTTTTTCATATTAGTCCAACGGAGCCAAGTCTGGAGAATAGGGGGGAAGTAAAACGAGTTGGAACGCTATCTCCATCAGTTTTACGGCCATAACTGCTGAGGCGTGAGCTGGCGCATAGTCGTGACGGAAGAGAACTTTTTTGTGGGCCAATCGTGGACGTTTCTCTAGCAACTCGGTTTTCAAACGATCCAATAACGATGAATAATATTCGCCTGTAATGGTTTTACCTTTTTCCAGACAATCGATGAAGATTATTCCTTGCGAATCCCAAAAGGCAGTCGCCATAACCTTCCCGGCCGAAGGATTTGTCTTCGCCTTTTTCGGAGCAGATTCCCCCTTGGTAACCCATTGTTTAGACTATTCTTTGATCTCAGGAGTGTAGTGATATATCCATGTTTCATCTACAGTGATGAAACGACGCTTAAAGTCTTGCGGATTTTGCTGGAACAGCTGCAAACCATTCTTGCAACACTTCACACGATCTCGTTTTTGGTCAATCGTGAGCAATCGCGGCACCTATCTAGCGGATAGCTTTTTCATGTCCAAATGTTGGTGCAAAATATTATACAGGGTGTCAATTAAGTCCCGGGACGCCTGAATATTTTCTGAAGTACTTCAGTTTTGAAAAAGGTCAAGATCATTCCTACAGTAACTTTGAACAAGGAATCCGATGGTGACCTTGGATTTGACCTTGAACATCAATTTGGAGGTTATTTTCAGGTCAACCTCATTTTATTAAATAGGAACCCCTATTTTTTATTGCGGAATCGGAAAGAGCGGGAAATTTTACGTCCAGATATGTATTGAGGTTAGAGGTTGAGGTTGAGGTTTAACCCCTAGAGGTCAAATAGACGTCAAATAATGATATTTTAAGAATCTCGCGAGTCCAGAGGTAACAAAAAACAAACAAAGGTCATACCCTAGGTAAGTCTTGACGAGGAACCCAACGGTGACCTTGGATTTGATCTTGAACCTCATTTTCAAGGTCATCTGAAGGTCAACCTCATTTCTTCTAACAAAAAAACTTATTTTTGATACCGGATTCCAAAGAAGCCAAAAATTTAACGTCCAAATATGTATTGAGGTATGAGGTTGAGGTTACTCCTAGAGGTCAAATAGAGGTCAAATAATGAATTCTTAAAAATTTCGCGAGTTCAGAGGTAAAAAAACAAATAAAGGTCATACCATTGGTAAGTCTTAACGAGGAACTCAACGGTGACTTCGAATTTGACCTTGAACCTCATTTTTAAGGTCATTTGAAGGTCAACCTCATTTTTTCTAATGGAAACCCCTGTTTTTGATAGCGGATTCGAAAGGAGCCCAAAGTTTTACGTATCGATGTGTCGAAGAAGGAATCCAATTGTGACCTTCAATTTGACCTCGGACTTGACCTTACAGGTTATTTGAAGGTTAACTTATTTTTTTAATAGGAACCCTTATTTTTGACACCGAAAATCTATAGAGCGGGAAATTTTACGCTCAGGTATGTACTTAGGTCGTAGAAAAAGTTTGACATTGGGGTTTACTCCATGGTCATTTACCCACAACGGTTCAATCTCCACTTGACATTTAAGGTCATTTCAAGGTCAACTAGTTTTTTTGATTGGAAATCCCAGTTTTAGTACCAGGAATCGATAGAGGGGGAAATTTTTCATTCAGACAGCATTTTTTAAAATTATGACCTTACTATCGTCCTTATTCTTACTCTTTGCGTTACCCAGAAACAACGACGTGGACGTAGTAAGATCTGTTTCCTTTGGGGTGCTTGATTAGCGTGAGTCCCCTTGCCTCTCACGATGGGGTGGTTGATTAGCGTGAGTCCCCTTGCCTCTTACTTAAAGGTTGAAAGTTTAATGGCAATGCCATTTTAGATTTGAGAAAATCTAAATTTTGTCAGTAGATTCGAACTCAGTGACCCCCAAAACTCCCGAGTACTGATTTCCAGCCAAAAATGTGTTATTTGCCCCCCATGATCTGAGGCCGCCCTGATCTGTGGCCTCCCTAGTTCATCTACTATAATAAATTTTGATGTTGATGTAGAAAAAGAAACAATGTTATATTTTTACGATGACAATGAAGTTATTGCAGAAGGCGTTGAATACGTAGAAAATGAAAAGACTGAAAATATTCCTGAAGTATTGAATTTTTCATATGAGCAGAAAAATGTAGACTTTAAATATAAATAAGAAGCAGTTAAGTACTGCTTGAGTGGGAGAAGTGAGACTTACTCATTAAATACTGTATGGAACAGTTATAGACTAATAAGTAGTAAAAAACAATTGCGACGATAGAAACAGTAAGTTGAAGTCGGGGGGCAACAGATATGAAAAATTACTCAAAATTTCGGAATACGTTTTAAATAATTTAAAAGAAACCATTGCTTCAAAACTAACTATTTATTATATTGATTTGATAAGATAAACTTTACAAAAGAATGCTGAAATAGATATGCATTCATTCAAAGCATTACATTGGTGGATTCAGAAATTAAAAAAAAAACACAATATCATATCTCGAAAAGTTACTAAATTTTTTATAAAAACGTCATTGATGAAAATTAATGAAATAGAAAACAAGTGTGAATCTTTTATAACTGAAATCCGGCAGGCGCTTACAAAATACTGGGCAGAATACGTATTTAATTCTGATCAAAGTGGATTTAATTTGGAATTTCGCACTGGTAGACCATTGACTCTTAAAGGAATTAAGGAGGTATAAAACATAGCACAATCACTATCATCGTTAACACACAGCTATACTATTCAGCCTATATCAGTAGAGAGTAAGTTGCTTTCGCCTTTCTTTTTAGTATTGAAAGAAGCAAATGGAGATTTTGAACCCCAGGTTAGACAAACCCTATTTACTCTAGAAAATATATTACGAGCTTCGAGATCTGGAAAGCTTTCTAAGGTACTTTTTCAGACGTGGATGAGAGAAGTATTTTTGAAAAGTACTAAAAATTCATCTGTGTTACTTTTGGACTTCTGGGCTGGTCAATGCCAAAGTACTGTACAAGAAGTTATACCAAAAGAATTAAAGTAATGACGATACCGGGTACGACTGGTAAAATTCAGCCCCTAGATGTTTATAAGATTTCGCTTCTGGAAAAACTTGTGAGAAAATTATTAGATATAATTATATTTTAATGGATTATGATGTCAGTTTACCCGAAAGAAATAATATCATCAAGATGCAATCTCTCGTGCATAATCAGTTATTATCTCTAAGATTCTATAATACTTTTAAATATTCATGGTTTAAAAGTGAATACTTAATTGACAGACCTCCGGAATTTTATAATCCTGTTGAATTTTACTCCAATACAACAATAGATCCTGTACGTAGCTTTTGGGTCAGTAAAATATTATTGTACACACTTGTTTAACATAACCATTTATTCCAAGTGATTACAACTTGCGTCATGTACAGACGAACGCTACAAAGAAAGATGGAGGTTCGTTTCGCGTGACATAAAGATTTGTCTTAGTAGAGAGGCTGGGAGCCGGTGATGCTCATTTAGCCACAGGTGAATACTTTCTGGCCGAAATCATTATGCCACAGTGCACGCGGGTAAGAATTTTTCCCGAAAGTTTTATTTTGAGTTTGCCAGGAGAGTATTGGAGAAAAATAGGTGTACGCAATTAGCGAGGCTTGGCCGAAAAAGAGAGTTCCGGTTTGATGACCGACTGAGGTTCGACGACGCTTGCCCGAAAAATTTAGTCGGAACCATTCGGTTTTTATAACTACGAACTACGCACAAAAAATGAAAACTCGCGGGTTGGCAGGGAAACATTTGGTAGATATGTGGGGTGTAGATTTATAAAGTATCCTACTCCACATAGCTATCAGGATAATATTGGAATTATAACTTGTGGTTGGTGTAAACAGCAATTGTGCTTAAATCTTTTTTTTGCAAAGTATCATTATTGTAGAAGTTATAAACCATAGGAATAATATAAAAAATAGCTGTGACTATCAACAATTTCAAATATTCAATTCATAGAAAAAATTTTACTCTATGAAAATTATTGTACTATGTAACAGGCCTGTTATTCGGGGAGCTGGAATGTTGTGACATAGGCGACCGCGAGTCCGTGGCTCGGCCCGAAGAGCGCGGTGCTCGCGTATAATATCGCGCGCGCGAGGTGAATGTTGGCTCCTCGCTCTGCAGCTTCGCTGGCTATGCGTCTTGGCAACGACGTCCGAAGTTGCTGCTGGCCAATTGAATGCTCTCTCGACAAGAGGAGTCGAGGAGTTGATGCTATTCAAGCGCTAGAAGGGGGAGAGATCGCGAAAATTTTCACATAGCTGGCATGTGTTTCGTATATGTCAACTCATAGAATACACTTTTAAATTTGAATATAAATCTAAAAAAGGAATTTTCAAAGATATGGATGGGTTTACACATGGTTTCTATGATATCTCATAATCTTGTAATAATCTTTTACCTACTTAATATTCTGATAATCCATCAGAACATCGCTCTCCATTAATAATAATAATTAATACTTCTGTCTGCTATTTGTTCATGTTCTTTATAGTGCTAGACCATTTATTTATACTTCCTCCAAGCTGGGTTCCATCTATCGCTTAGATATATTCGAGATTATCTATCTTTTTTTTCTCCATAATGGAGTCTATTCTCGTACATCAGCCTTGGTCAAAACGTGAGGGATCGTTACTTCTTCACTCCTATTCCTCAGATTTCTGGCTAAACCAATCTTTGGAATAGGCCAGCCTTCCGTTACCGCCTGTTGCTTCAAAATCTTTCTCTTCTGGATCCCTCTTAGGTGTCAGTTCAAGCCCGACCCTTCATGTTTTTCACCTTTTTGTGATCATTTTTAGTCCCACGAGTAGTGCAGATCCAAAAAGTCCGTCCGACTGGTCTGCTACACCGGGTAAGGCTTGATACAACAAGGTTTCGCCCGATGCCCCGAGGGAACCATTTACAATACAGCCCTCCCCCTATATCACGCATCCTTCGGCAAGATATCTAACATCTTAGATTCAGGGTGGTATATACCCAACCATATCCACCATTCCAATTGAGAGGTTGATCCCTCCCGGCTTGCAGAGCATCCCTGTTCCATACCTGAGAGTGTTCCAGAAGCCCGAGTCTCCTCGTGACTAATCACAACCAGTCAAACAGCCCGTTTATAGGGATTCGGCCGACCTCACGTGATCCATCCCGGTTACCAATGGCCCGAGTTTTATGCCCCCCGCTTAAGAGGTATGCCTCCCCACTAGCCTTTCCAAGCACACATCAACAAGACTTTGAACAAGATCACTCTCAATTAATCAAAACAATTATAATAAAATATTTTCCAATCAGATTTAAAAAATGTGAAGCCATGAAGCAAAGTAGAAAAAAGAGCGTTGGAAGGCAATTAACAAAATCAATTTTACAATGTTATGATTAAGATGGATAAAATTCCGTTATAATTATAAGGAATATATGCCTATATTTTGTTTTACATTATCATTGTGTTGCATAAGTGTTGCAGTTATAACTGTTGATAATAGTAAAAAAAAGGTTTTTATTATTGAAACATTGATATTAACAACAATTAGATCATGCATTTATTTTTTCAAATTTTTTACATAATTCCGATTAACTTTCTCCTCATAAAATGGAATTTATACGAGTGTGACGTCGGTTGACAAGACATTTTTCAGGCGCACTTTTTGGTCTATCCTTTCGGACAATAACCGAGATGTGCGTTGCCACTATAGCGGTAAATTCTCTTTTCGGCGACGGAGGATTGAAGCTTCACTATACCACATGCTTGGCAATATAATTATGCTTCGTGTTATTTTACCACACTCTTGGCAATAAAATAACGTAACAGGGAGCCTATCTAATATGCACTCGACCACACGCTTGGCAATCGAGTGTAACTATCTAAAGTAAAAAAAAACCATACGCGAAACTAGGAAAGAAAAGAATAAGGAAAGAAATGAACCGAAAGTTAGAGAAAAATTAAATGAAAGAAATTAGAGTTTTAGTTTCTTTATTTAAATTAGTACAAAAAGTAAGTAAAAGAAACTTACTTTTTGTACTAATTTCCCATACTCACGGAGGTCCTTTTTATAAAATATTAAACTGAACAAACTGAACGAACTGAACGAACTGAACGAACTGAACGAACTGAAAAAACTGAAAAAAACTGAAAAAACTGAACGAATTGAACGAACTGGAAAAAAACTGAAAAAACTGCCTAATTTTATTCAAGAGCTTCCTTTTATGTTTTTCGCAAGAGACTTCCACCCTAAATTCCTTGTCATTTTTGGGCAGGAAGAACTCAAATTTTCCTGATTTAATTGGTTGGAAAATTTGGGGAGTGTCTCAAGCGTAAGCGAAATTCGAACCCTAATTGGTCGGTGGCGGAGTGTGTGGGAGTGGCCTCATTCAAATGTTTTGGGCCCTCTTCACACAGATGGCCCTTTATGTACTATTTTCATCTTTAATTATTTAAATTAATTTTATCTAAATGCAATAGTGTGTGTGGTACTCTAATTTTACTAATACAAAAATATTATTTAATCTATAATAAAACTAAAGTACAGAACAAAAGTTAAGAATTAGTTAACTTTAAGTTAAGTTATATTTATCTGAAAACAAACAAGATTTTAATAGTTTTACCTATTAATTAATTACCAAAAACCCATAAGAAATACTAAAAAATCGGAGTTAATTATTATGAATATAATCATTAACTTTCGTTCAAGCCATTCTTAAATTTTCTAACGCAAAGTTGAGTGAATTCAAGGATTAAACACACAAAATTCACAATAAAAATCTTAATTAATACGGAAATATATAATGAATTATTTGTATATTTCTATATTTATATTTATATATAAAACTAAAGCTATTCGAGCAATAAACAAAAACTACACAGGACCACAAATGGGAACCGGAAAAAGTCCTTCGGCAAAATTGATACCCTATATGTATTTCGACGCGCTGATTCCAAATCCGAGGTCCACATAACCCCAGCACGTCGTGTTCAAGGACATTTGAAGGTCAAACGCATTTACTACGGGAAAACATAAAATCTGACCACGGATTCGGAAAGAGCGGGAAATTTTACGTCCAAATATGTATTTTCTATTTTTTCCAACATGACCCTCCAAGGTCATCTGAGGGTCAAATGACTCACCGATAGATCAAATTTGTATTTCCCACATACATCATCACAACTAAAGACATGCGTACAAATGAGTCAGGTATCTTTAGGTTTCTCGATGCGCTGAATCCAAATCCGAGGTCCACATAACCCCAGCACGTCGTGTTCAAGGACATTTGAAGGCCAAACGCATTTACTACGGGAAAACATAAAATCTGACCACGGATTCGGAAAGAGCGGGAAATTTTACGTCCAAATATGTATTTTCTATTTTTTCCAACATGACCCTCCAAGGTCATCTGAGGGTCAAATGACTCACCGATCGATAAAATTCATGTATTCCATATACATCATTACACTACAGATTTTTAACTATAATTTGGTCACGTATCTTTAGGTATTTCGACGCGCTAAATCAAAATCTGAGGATCCTCGGTCTCAAATTCAAATATGAGATACGATGAAAACTTAGTTCATGGTTGTGTTAGCTCTCTTTATGGTTTTCTCGCGCGGATATTGCCAATCGATTCCAGCAATTAAAATTCACCTAGCTTGATATATAGACTTGATTTCAGATAGTGATGTCGATCAAAAAGATTTACGAATGACGCGTTCTTTTATTAGCAAACGATCTGCGGAGCGCTTTTCTTTTGTGTGGAGTAGTAGTGTCTCTTTTAAGAGACCAACAATAGTCTGACATCATGTTCGCATCCCAATAGCCTTGATATCTTCTTTCAATGTCTTTGAAGTCTTGGTGGAATCTCTCTCCTTGCTCCTCGCTAAAGTCTCCTAAATTTTCAGGAAAGTAATCAAGATGAGAATGAAGAAAATGAATTTTCAAATTCATCAAGCAACCCATTATTTTGTAATTACCCAACATCTCATTTACTATATCTTCGTAATCGTCGTCTTTATTATTTCCTAAAAATTTATGCTGAACTTCTCTAAAGCTTTGCCACGCGTTGCGTTCCTTTATCGTCATTCTTCTTTCAAATTCTTCATCTCGTAATAGTTCTCTTATTTGTGGACCATCAAAGACTCCTTCGTTGATCTTTGCTTCCGAAAGTTTTGGAAATTTCTCGAAGAGATACATAAAAGCGTTGCTTTCGTCTTGTGAATTTTTCATTGCTTTAATGAACTGTTTGACCAAACCAAGCTTAATATGCAAGGGTGGGAGGATGACTTTATTTGCAGGTATAAGACTTTCGTGTAAAACATTTTTATTACCTGGGGTCAAATTTTGTCGAAGTGGCCATTCTTTTCTCACATAGTGTTGATCTCGGGCACGGCTATCCCATTCACAAATGAAACATTGATATTTCGTGAAGCCACTTTGTTGACCCAACAAAATTGTTGTTATTTTCAAATCTCCAACCAACTGCCACCCGTGAGTATCATAATGCAATTTCTGTAGCAGTAAATCGAGATTACTATATTCCTCTTTCAAGACAATGGAATGACCAATTGGTATAGGGGCGTATATGTTACCGTTATGGAGTAAAACTGCTTTCAAGCTTCTCGTAGAAGAATCAATAAACAGACGCCAATCAATAGCTTCATACTCTACGTTTCCAAATTCATTTATCAGTCCTGCAACGTCGTTGCAATAAACTAAATCGCATTCTTTCGAAAAAAATTTTCTAAATTGTTGATCACGATTTCGGTAAAATGTGATGGAAGTACCAGGAGCCAGACAATTTTTTTCTTTCAATCTAGATGCTAATAGTTCCGAAAGTTCTTTTGAAAGTCCCGTGTCTCGAACTAAATCATTCAGCTCTTCTTGATTAAACCCATTAAATGTCTGGTCTTGCTCATCATCTTCTGTATCTTCCATTTTATCAGTGCAACCTTTTCTACTTGAACCCTCTCCCATTGATTCTTCTGTTTGCATTTCTAAAATCTCAGGTTCTTCAGCATCCAAGGTGGCGAGAACAGGAAGAGTTACAGACGTAACGAATGGATAACGTAATTGGGATACATTTTTACGATTATATCCACGTGTATCAGTCAAACAGAAGTAACAGTCTGTATTATGATCTGTCGGATTACGCCAAATCATTGGCGAGATGTATTGCGATATTTTCTGGTGCAGTTGTATCTTACGTTTTAAACATATAGTTTTTGGAGTCCAACAGTTGTTTATTTGTTCAGTGATTAAAGGGAAAACTATTTTATAATTTTCTAGCAGTTTATCAGTGAAAGATTCTCTTTGAGTTTTAAAACAAAATTTACCACAAACAACACAGAAGTTGTCAATACGCTCTTTGCATGGTGCCAATTCTATTCTTGTAGCAGTAGATCCTACACAGGCCAAGTTATCCACCAGTGTAGAACTGGAACTACGGTCGCATGATGACGACGATTGCGGGCCCGCTTGCTCACCCCGACCAACCGCCGATACTGGGCATCCGAAACCCTGCATCGTACTCTTTCGTGTGCCGACCATGACGGCATAATGCCTTCACCCCAGGGCTTTGCCGGAAAACAAAAAAGACAAAAAAAGCCGTTACCCGCCGCCACCACGAGGAGGTGCCCTGGGTTTCGGCACACGAATACAATGTCCTCGCCACCTTGGATGCTAAAGAACCTGAGATTTCGATCAGTAGAAATGTGTCCGATGTAGGTGCTGAGAATATAGAAATGCAAACAGAAGAATCAACGAGAGAGGGGCCAAGTAGAAGAGGTTGCACTGATGGAATGGAAGATATAGAAGATGATGAGCAAGACCAGACATTTCATGGGTTTAATCATTCTTAGTTCGAGACACAGGACTTTCAAAAGAACTTTCGGAACTATTAGCATCAAGATTGAAAGAAAAAAATTGTCTGGCTCCTGGTACTTCCATCACATTTTACCGAAATCGTGATCAACAATTTAGAAAATTTTTTTCGAAAGAATGCGATTTAGTTTATTGCAACGACGTTGCAGGACTGATAAATGAATTTGGAAACGTAGAGTATGAAGCTATTGATTGGCGCCTGTTTATTGATTCTTCTACGAGAAGCTTGAAAGCAGTTTTACTCCATAACGGTAACATATACGCCCCTATACCAATTGGTCATTCCATTGTCTTGAAAGAGGAATATAGTAATCTCGATTTACTGCTACAGAAATTGCATTATGATACTCACGGGTGGCAGTTGGTTGGAGATTTGAAAATAACAACAATTTTGTTGGGTCAACAAAGTGGCTTCACGAAATATCAATGTTTCATTTGTGAATGGGATAGCCGTGCCCGAGATCAACACTATGTGAGAAAAGAATGGCCACTTCGACAAAATTTGACCCCAGGTAATAAAAATGTTTTACACGAAAGTCTTATACCTGCAAATAAAGTCATCCTCCCACCCTTGCATATTAAGCTTGGTTTGGTCAAACAGTTCATTAAAGCAATGAAAAATTCACAAGACGAAAGCAACGCTTTTATGTATCTCTTCGAGAAATTTCCAAAACTTTCGGAAGCAAAGATCAACGAAGGAGTCTTTGATGGTCCACAAATAAGAGAACTATTACGAGATGAAGAATTTGAAAGAAGAATGACGATAAAGGAACGCAACGCGTGGCAAAGCTTTAGAGAAGTTCAGCATAAATTTTTAGGAAATAATAAAGACGACGATTACGAAGATATAGTAAATGAGATGTTGGGTAATTACAAAATAATGGGTTGCTTGATGAATTTGAAAATTCATTTTCTTCATTCTCATCTTGATTACTTTCCTGAAAATTTAGGAGACTTTAGCGAGGAGCAAGGAGAGAGATTCCACCAAGACTTCAAAGACATCAAAAGAAGATATCAAGGCTATTGGGATGTGAACATGATGTCAGACTATTGTTGGTCTCTTAAAAGAGACACTACTACTCCACACAAAAGAAAAGCGCTCCGCAGATCGTTTGCTAATAAAAGAACGCGTCATTCGTAAATCTTTTTGATCGACATCACTATCTGAAATCAAGTCTATATATCAAGCTAGGTGAATTTTAATTGCCGGAATCGATTGGCAATATCCGCGCGAGAAAACCATAAAGAAAGCTAACACAACCATGAACTAAGTTCTCACCGTATCTCATATTTGAATTTGAGACCGAGGATCCTCAGATTTTGATTTAGCGCGTCGAAATACCTAAAGATACGTGACCAAATTATAGTTAAAAATCTGTAGTGTAATGATGTATATGGAATACATGAATTTTATCGATCGGTGAGTCATTTGACCCTCAGATGACCTTGGAGGGTCATGTTGGAAAAAATAGAAAATACATATTTGGACGTAAAATTTCCCGCTCTTTCCGAATCCGTGGTCAGATTTTATGTTTTTCCGTAGTAAATGCGTTTGACCTTCAAATGTCCTTGAACACGACGTGCTGGGGTTATGTGGACCTCGGATTTGGATTCAGCGCATCGAGAAACCTAAAGATACCTGACTCATTTGTACGCATGTCTTTAGTTGTGATGATGTATGTGGGAAATACGAATTTGATCTATCGGTGAGTCATTTGACCCTCAGATGACCTTGGAGGGTCATGTTGGAAAAAATAGAAAATACATATTTGGACGTAAAATTTCCCGCTCTTTCCGAATCCGTGGTCAGATTTTATGTTTTCCCGTAGTAAATGCGTTTGGCCTTCAAATGTCCTTGAACACGACGTGCTGGGGTTATGTGGACCTCGGATTTGGATTCAGCGCATCGAGAAACCTAAAGATACCTGACTCATTTGTACGCATGTCTTTAGTTGTGATGATGTATGTGGGAAATACAAATTTGATCTATCGGTGAGTCATTTGACCCTCAGATGACCTTGGAGGGTCATGTTGGAAAAAATAGAAAATACATATTTGGACGTAAAATTTCCCGCTCTTTCCGAATCCGTGGTCAGATTTTATGTTTTCCCGTAGTAAATGCGTTTGACCTTCAAATGTCCTTGAACACGACGTGCTGGGGTTATGTGGACCTCGGATTTGGAATCAGCGCGTCGAAATACATATAGGGTATCAATTTTGCCGAAGGACTTTTTCCGGTTCCCATTTGTGGTCCTGTGCTATTAATCAAAATAGTCCTTGTTAATTACTTGAATACTACTTGAAACAGACAAGTCTCGCATATTTTTGAGAGATCTGCAAGCAAATGTACTCTTTTAATTTAAAAGAAATTAATAAAATTGAGAATAAATTAATTAAAATAAAATAATGATATTATGGATAGGATGGACATGTGCGCTGCAGCTCTCTATTTTTCTGAGATGTTCTCAATCTGGCTATTCCAGATGCCGCGGTGCGGTTGTAAACTGGCTCTGATTATTATGGTACCAAAAATTACCAGATGCGCGAGACGAAAACTGTCGTTCACGAAGAAAATTTTCTTTTCTCAGCTGTACACGATTTATAATCCTAATTTACGAGCGAAGTGTGTGGCTTATTTTTTTATGGTCTCTTTTTATGTCGAGTCGCCGTTATATGAGCATTAAAGAAGAACGTTTGAATTGAGCGCATTGAAAATGGTAGGGAGCGTAGACTGTTAATCACCGTGCAGAGCGAGAGAGATAGCATATAGACCCGATTCGCTATCTCTTTCTATGGTTGATAATGGTCAGCAACCCTCCGGGCTACCTCCAGTAGTATATGCTCGAAGATCGCAATTGAACGAAGGATAAATCGTCAATCACTGGCCATTACAAATCCAACCCAGTTCAGCAAATAAGAGACATTTCCCTTTGTTTGATTGCGCGTATCACCAAGCATTCTTTTGATCACTTATGTAAAACAACGAACTAACTGTAATTACCTTTTCACTAGATGTCTCTCTCTGCTGTTTGGCTTAATCACTTTCTTGCTGATAGCCTTTAAGCTTTTGTAATTTTTTGTTTTTTTATTGAATATGAACGATACAATTTAAACTACGTATAATCATTTGCTTGCGCCTATTCCTTCCCTAACTTTATTCAATCTCCCTGTCTACTTCTGTATCGCGATTGCCCTTGTTTTCTTTCATGGATTTCAGCTACTGTATGGATACAGGATGCCCTTTGCAGAAGTAACGAATAAGTATTTCACCACATAGCCTATTGGAGATATCGGGCCAGGTTTCGCTATAACCTCAGCGTGGCTCGTATGGTGTCTTCATCATTCCCTCTTTTGCAACCAGTAATTTATATAACAAACAGCTCACAGAATTGATTTTCTCGAAAAGAAGCCCCGTTACAACAGAAAGTATCTCCATTTCTCTGTTTTTTTAATATTTTGATGCAAGAGTCAATTAAATCACCTTGAGTGTCACAGAACTGGTAGATTTTTTAATACTTCCTGGCTTATAATTTCATTAGTGTTTCTAATTTTGTACAATTTTTTACCATGTATCCGAAATTTTTGTAATAATTGCAAAACTTTTTGTGAAACTTGTCAAAAATGATATTATTCGTGTTTGATTGTAAACATTTTCAAGTAATATAATAATAATAATTCTTGTTATCTCTGGATGAGTTTGTATTGACATTAAACTAATATCAGAATCTCACTTTACAAAAAAGAATTACACAGATATACAAATAATAGGTAATTTTCTATATCTCAAGCGATCTATAGTATTCCTGAAGAATTTTGGTACGCTGAATGTAAATCTGGCTTCAGAATTGTTCTATCACATCAGATGTTTTAGATATCCTAACCTAAGATTATGTAGCATCGTAAATAAATATTTCCACAGAAAATTATTCAAAGCATCTTAAAGTACAAATCTTCACCTTTCAAATGCAGTTGAGTTTGCTTAAATATTTTTTTTTCGCCAGGATATCGCATTTTGAAATATTTATATTTATAAATTTCTCAAAATTCAAAAATCTATTAATCCTTGGACATATACACTTTTCTATTAGTTTCTTCTGCATGAAGAATTTTACTCGAGAATTTTTGAGATCGTTGAATGTAAACCTGTAACAGAATTTCGTTTTTTCAAAATCCAAGATGGCGAATTCAAAATGACCAAATGAAAAATTTTTCAGATCATAAATTGTGTTCTAGAAATATGAATTTTAGAAAGATGAAAAAATTATCTGTTTACTTGTTAATCATTTCAAAAACCATGCTGAAAACTAGATATCTGTTAATTTACAAGATTAAAAATACATTTTTAGGAAGCTCTGTACGAGTTATTCTAAAGAAATAATTAAATTGACTATACTTTACTCGTACGTAAATAATAATAACACACAGACTGAATAGTAAATATATGTACTTAATTTTGAATAAAGAATTTCATTTTCTATTTATTTCAGCAATAAACAATATTGCAATCAATATTGCATACTTCAACATCGTGAAGTAGTGTATACAATTCAAACCTGCTCTCGCTATAATAAAATGCGACGTTGCCAAACCGTCGACTTGTGATTGTCTGTATTTTTGGTGTCGAAACGGGTTAATCGCAATATTTGACGAATATAAGTTTTTTATAACACGGTCGATACTTTTCGAACAAAAGTATGTTATTTGCTAGTATATCAATTGTTTTTTTCTATCTCTGCAACTGTTTCTCGAATACAGCTTGTAAAGTATAAAATATTAATATTCTAAAATATTAATATTATAAAAAATTTATATTATATTAATAATATTATATTTCCAAGGGATCGCATATTACTCCTATTTATAGGAGCAATCAAAGGACCAAACTTTAATTGCGTATATCTCCGAATCGAAACAAAGAATCACTTCCAGTTTTAAAACACGCATTCACTACTACTTCAATTCAATATTTTACGTAAAGTATCAAATTATTCTCCACTAAAATGCATTCCTTCAGATAGAAATTGATAAGATAAAATAATCGTACACATTTAGGATTGTTGTCAGTGAGTAGCGGAGTGGAAGATAACCTAAAAAATATCCTTCTAACAGACACTCACTAGGCTTGTATCATACTATCACCCAGAATAAGCAATCATGACATTATAAATACTGTGACGGTAAACGTCTTATTAGCGCTGACAGCCCAACCATGCGGCTGCCTGTGGGGGCAGCACCTATCGGTTAGGGAAAGATGTGACGAGGGAATTCGGCATGCGACGAGACGGAACGCGCGCGTATGAAAATAAACCAGTCGAGGATTAGCTATCGATATCGCCTGAGAGTCGAGGATTAGCTACCGATACCTCCAGCCGCAATCAACCAATAAAGAGAGTTTTTCCCGAGTTTTCTTGGAGTGCTAAGAGGATTAGCTATCGATATCACCTGGCAGAGAGTCAACTGATAAGGATCGAGAGGAGCTGAGCCTGACCCAGACCAGAACGAGTGCGTGCTAGTGTGCGTGAGTGAGCAGTTTCGCCATCGAGGGCAAAACTGAAAACGCGAGATACCTCGCAGCAAAGACTGACTTTTCCGCAACTAGGGTGCGAACGTTTGCTCTCATGCTACCGTACAACTGCTAATAAGGTAAGCTGGCCAGCTTAATTTCGCGATCGCTACATAATTGACGATAACTAATCTCTCGTACATCATAAGAAGCATGCATGTATTAACTCGGCGAACAAAGAGCGGCGAGCGATCCGACTCTGCATGTTATTGTCGCGCGCGCTCTTTGTAAACATAAACACGCGGGCCGAACACAGTGTAGAATTAAGAGGCAATAAATGATCTCGCTTGTGATATTGATCGTAATTCTGATGTAGTTATTTCTCACTGGTAAATAGTTGGTTGACTGACACCCATTCCCTCCTGCTCTCCGATTTTCGAATTTGAACGTGTAGATAATCCCGTGCGCTCTTCGATGCGATCGCGCGCATAATTAAATAAACGGATAGCTACCCCGTTACATAACGAAAGACCTTATTATAATTATAAAAAAAATATTTCATAGAAAATTGAATTATTTGAGTATTAATTTATCCAAATATTACAATAAACGAAGTTTGGTATAAACTTTTAAGAAATTGTAATTATTTTTTAACTCTCCATTTTTTTGCATTAAAACACGGCAACATCGCAGAAATGCTTGTTAATTTTAAGTGCGTGATGTGGCCAGATCAAAATAACGTAATGCGGCGAATAAAATCAAGATCGTTTATCACTAAAAAACTACAGTGTTCGTTGGGACGAAAGACTTGCGCACGCGAATAGGATTTACAAGTTTTTCATAATACTGGGAGAGAGAGAGAGAGAGAGAGAGAGAATTCAAAATTCTATTGCGAAAACTAACGCTTGGCGCTTGCACAAACAGTCGCGATTGATAAAATACTATCGTAAGTATTTTGTCGCGCAGAAAAAGGGAGGTGCACCTACCCTTCAGTACACCTCCCTTTTACGGTATATGAGCCGTAATTGTTAATCTGCAAAACAAAAGGTGCTCCTGGAGAACTTACTGCGCTGCCTCGGTCACGAAGATCGGTGATTGCTGCACTTAATGCTGCTGTTCGCTGCTGTTGTGATTTGCTGCGGCTTCTCTACTGCACCTCGTTGCCACTTACGCACGTACAAATCCAGAGAAAGGATTAGTATCAATATTCAATGTTTGGTGTCTTGATTATATATCAATGAATGAAGTATACAGCGGTTCCATATATAAAACCGCGAATGAAAAAAAATTTATTTGACTATTATGTGACGAGCCATGTACATATATATACAGGGTGGTGAAAAAGTATGGAAACACCTGAAAATCTCAGAGGTTTGGTCATAAAAATAAAATTCTTAAGGTCAGGTCCTATATAACTTTCAACGAGGAATCCAGTGATGACCTTGAATTTGACCTTGGACCTTACCTTCAAGGTCATTTCAAGGTCAACCGCATTTTTACAAATGAGAACCCCTATTTTTGATGCCGGAATCAAAATGAGCGGGAAATTTTACGTCCGGATACGTGGTTAGGTATGAGGTTAAAGTAACCTCTGGAGGTCAAATAGAGGTCAATGTCGGAAAAAGTATGGAAACCCCTGAAAATCTGAGCGTTGGTCGTAAAAATAAAATTGTTAACGTCAGGTCTTATGTAACTTTCAACGATGAATCCAGTGATGACCTTGAATTTGACCTTGGACCTCACCTTCAAGGTCATTTCTAGGTCAAATTTCTTTTGTTAAATGGGAACCCACACTTTTGACATCGGCAATTGAAAGAGAGTCAAATTTTACGTTAAAATATGTCTTGAGGTCCAAGGTCGACGTGACCTCTGGAGGTCAAATAAAGATTAACAGTATATTTATATCGAAACTCCAAAAATGTGTCTATTTTGATTATTAAACAAGAAAACTAGTTTCTCAATCCAGAATCCTTCTTTTAGCGCTATCCAGGAACAACGACGTGGACGTAGAAGGAATCTGTTCCCTTTGGGGGGCTTTTTTAGAGTAAGTTCCTCTTGCCTTTCACTTGGGGTGCTTTGTTGAATAGGTTTTAGTATCACTGATCTCGATCACGCTACCCTGAACCTGAATCGGGATACACGGCTACACGGAAACACGGCGATTTCCAAAATTACTGAATAAGTTGGCTACAATAAGAAAACAATTTAGAAAATCAGATATGTAGTTTGTAATAATTTGCAAAAACGATTCACTTGGAGAAATTTGCAAAAACTATTCATTTACGAAAATTTGCTAAAATGATTCATTTGCATAAATTTGGTAAAACGTTTCATTTGCAAAAAATTTCTAAATCGTAGCCTTTCAAACAAATAGCGAAAACGAAGTTGGATCCCGCAAAAATTCGTTTCTATTTTCATTAACATTCATTTACCATTCAAACCGTTACATTAAAAAAGTATTACTAAGTTTAAATTAGACAAGAAAAAATTAATTTCGTTACGCCCGCTTCTACAAGAAAGAAAGAAAAGAAAGAAAGCCAACGTATCCACATTTTCAAATGAAAATCCGACGTGTCCACTTTGCAAGAGATAAAATTTGACAAAATCACCAAATATTTTTGTTGTAAATTAGTTTTGTAAGAAGAAGTCATTTTGAAACCAAAATGTTTCGATTGTCCGAAAGAGAACGGATATCACTTTTGATGATGAGAGGTTGGGGTGATATGCATAGGTCATATACACAGGTAACTAATCTGTTTAATGCAACATTTCGAAACGATGGTACTCCTATATCAAGAGGAACTGTTTCAAAAACAATAAGACGTTTTGATGACACGGGATCTGTTCGAAATCGTCCTGTTGCTGGTAGACCATCGACAGCAACAAACGAAGAAAAATCTTTACATGTTTTACAGTCTTTTGTAGAAAATCCTTATGAGACTCTTCGATCTGCAGCTTTACAACACGACATCCATCACACATCTGTTCTTCAAATTTTGAACAGAAACAAATTGCATCCCTTCAAAATTAAACTCGTGCAAGAATTAAATGAAGATGATCCTGATCGTCGCACTAAATTTTGTGAGACGATGATGGAAATGATAACTGACAATCCACAATTTTTAGGAAATATTGTCTTTTCAGATGAAGCAACGTTTCAGTTAAACGGTAATGTCAATCGACATAACTTTCGATATTGGTCTGATACAAATCCTCACTGGATGGACGCAACTCACGCTCAATATCCTCAAAAACTAAATGTCTGAGCAGGAATTGTAGACGACACAATAATAGGTCCCTTTTTTATCGAAGGAAATTTAAATGCACAAAATTATGAACAGCTATTGCGAAACCAAATTGTTCCAGCAATACAAGCTGTAAAAGGAGACGATTTCGAAAACACATGGTTCCAGCAAGACGGTGCAGCACCATATTTTGCAGTTAATGTTAGAGGATTCTTGAATGAAACATTCTTCGAAAGATGGATAGGTAGACGAGGTAGCATAGAGTGGCCTCCAAGATCTCCAGACTTAACACCATTGGATTTTTTCTTATGGGGTTATTTAAAAGATCGCGTTTACAGAACAAATCCAGAAAATCTTGATGAATTAAGACGTAGAATTATTGAGGAAACTGCTCTCATTACAAGAGATATGATTCGACATGCAGTTCAGTCATTTTACATCAGGATTGGTTACTGTCAAGAAAAAAAAATGGAGAACAATTTGAGCATCTGTTAGAAATTTACTCATCTACTATAATAATTCATAAAAACGCCCTAAGTGAGAGGCAAGGGGAACTGACGATAATCCAGCACCCCGACGTGAGAGGCAAGGGGAACTCACGATAATCCAGCACCCCGACGTGAGAGGCAAGGGGAACTCACGATAATCCAGCACCCCGACGTGAGAAGCAAGGGGAACTCACGATAATTCAGCACCCCAAAGGGAACAGAATCCTTCTACGTCCACGTCGTTGTTCCTGGATAGCGCTAAAAGAAGGATTCTGGATTGAGAAACTAGTTTCCTTGTTTAATAATCAAAATAGACACATTTTTGGAGTTTCGATATAAATATACTGTTAATCTTTATTTGACCTCCAGAGGTCACGTCGACCTTGGACCTCAAGGCTTATTTTAACGTAAAATTTGACTCTCTTTCAATTGCCGATGTCAAAAGTGTGGGTTCCCATTTAACAAAAGAAATTTGACCTTGAAATGACCTTGAAGGTGAGGTCCAAGGTCAAATTCAAGGTCATCACTGGATTCATCGTTGAAAGTTACATAAGACCTGACGTTAACAATTTTATTTTTACGACCAACGCTCAGATTTTCAGGGGTTTCCATACTTTTTCCGACATTGACCTCTATTTGACCTCCAGAGGTTACTTTAACCTAATACCTAACCGCGTATCCGGACATAAAATTTCCCGCTCATTTTGATTCCGGCATCAAAAATAGGGGTTCTCATTTGAAAAAATGAGGTTGACCTTGAAATGACCTTGAAGGTAAGGTCCAAGGTCAAATTCAAGGTCAACACTGGATTCCTCGTTGAAAGTTATATAGGATCTGACCTTAAGAATTTTATTTTTATGACCAAACCTCTGAGATTTTCAGGTGTTCCCATACTTTTTCACCACCCTGTATATATATATATATATATATATGTGGCTGGCGGAACGACCGTTGAGTTCGCTCGCCCTGTTTGCCTCTCTCTCTTCCGCGTGCCTTCCACTTCGCCGCTGCCACATCGGTCTTAGTTGATTCGCACTGAGTATCGACGCACGATGTGGCTCTGTTTCAGGTATGATTCCTGACCGGCGTGGATGTTTGGCACGAGAGGGACGGAAGGAGAGCGGGAAACGAAAGAAGAAGAGAGAGCGAAATAGCGTCGCCAGCATGAGTCGCACATGTGTGCGTAGCCGCCGGCGCTCGGCCGTTTAAGTATCTGTAGGGAAGGGCGCGAAAGACGCCGTGGAAAGCGCGAGATTGCGAGGGCAGTAAGGCTTTGACCAGCGACGTGCTTATTAGCTGAATTAGCCACGCGACAAAGTGAGAGTATGGAAGACGCGCGATGAGTTGCTCTTATAAGAACTACGCCAGACATTGGAGGAGAGGACCAACTGCGCCGTGACCAACCAATCCACCTTCACCCATGGGAACTCGCGGGATAATATTGTAAGGCGACGCTTTGTCTCTGCTGCGTTAATTCGCACGGGACAGACTAGCCCGGACTTTGCCCGACGCACAAGTTAAAACGTGCCGGATGTACATAGTGAAATTTGAATAAAAGTGTAATTGACTATAAAGAAATGATTTGATATAACCTATCTCCTCTTATAGTTAGATAAATCGCGACTATTGAGATTGCCGGGTGACTAAAGCCCCTCATTAATTTTTCGCGACGAAGCGATTACGCCTTCCGGACCTTTCCCCTTATAATAATTTGTGACGCGACGTTACTTGGGCTTATTTCCGACACGAAAACTGGAAAATAGAAACGAACGTGTTACATATATATATATATATATATATATATATATATATATATATATATATATAAACATAAGTTACATTCACGTGTTTGCGTACGATGTGACGATTATTAGTTGATACGGATCCTGTTCTTTTAGAATATTAAATTGATAATTCCTTATTTATGTGTATTAACGACAAGAAATAAAACAACAATTTTAGATATATCCATATGTGTTTATCCGATCACCGTGCGTGTACTCGAATTCTCTCTCGGCGAGTAACTTTGACGGTCACTGTTTAGCTAATAGTTAATAATAACATTGAAGTGCTTAGATCGCGATGTCGTGCAGTTGCCTTAGAACCAAATATTCCACAATTAAAGCATGTGCGCGAGCCGGGGTGTCCGTAGAGCTTTGCAACCGCCCGAGTCTGAGACCGCTTGGCTATTAAAAGGGCCTGCACTTTACGAGGCGAATTTGTACTTAACAGCTACTATAATAATAATAATAATGATTTTGAGATAGATTTGTCTATTCACTTTTATGTTGTAAAAGTTAGAATAAATGTTTGGGATAATGGATAATACTGACAGTTTATTGTAATTTAAGGGAGTTATGCACCTACTCGCTTAGTCAAAAAAGTTAAATATTTAGGTTGACTACAACGGTAGTCGATCTTGCAACGTTGCGTCTTCTTTCTTTGTGTGCGCGCATGTGTGTACGTTGCTAATCATCAATGTGGTTGTTCACAACAAGTTGTTCGTATACGCTTACTATATTTATTTATTACACGAATAAATATGAATAATTATATATTAGACTTTATTTAAAACAACTTGATTTCTCAAATAAATTCTAATTATCGAACAGTACGAACTATTGAAAAGGTAGAATTCATTCGTATCAAAGGGTCTAGCCAGGTAAGATAGTGAAATCTGCCTTTGAACGGTGAGGGAAACGGAATATACCCTTTCATTCCTCATGTATAGAAACCCCTTTTCCCAAATTTTCAGACCCCTAGACCCCAGGGGGGCCGGCTGAGACGTGACTATACGCTTTTCAGTTTTTTAACGATGTCTCGGTCAATTTTGAAGCAAGAAAAAAAACAGAAAAACCAAATTGTAGGATTTTTTGAGCCCCACAAACCTATGTGACTCAAAAAATTTTTAGCGGGAAATTCAAATTTTCACAGCCTTTTGAAAACTTTAAAAATTCGTATTAAAAAAACAAAGACCGACTCACCGCTGAAAAAAATATATCTTACGTATTTTTTGCACAAAAATGCCTGTGATTTTTTTCAGATTTTTAAAAGTGGTGGAACGACCTTGAAAAAAATAAAAATCTCTAAAAAACACCTTTTTTCGACTCTAGCTCTTTATAAATCAATTCTATGCTGAAATCGACTACGCCATCGTATTCTTACCAGAAATTATTGTTTTCATTCAATTATAAGCGTGATAATGTTTCTGTCTATTTTTGTGAGAGATAAATAGAACTGTATTTGTTTAATAGGTATAGAAACCTGTGGTTATCGCCGAAGAGGTATACGTTCTTTCTTTCTGGGTCTTAGGTTCCCAGCTGATTCATTTTTTTTTTTCAAAAAAAAAAAAAAAATTAATAAGCTACCCAGTCGAAGACCATATGGGTTTGGTCAAAAAATAAATTTTCCGTGGACTTGGAACATAAGTTTGACAACCAAAAACAAGTATTTTCCACTGGTAAAACTTGCCCCACTGATCTCTTTAGACTTTCCGTCTGTATCACACTCATTATTCAATATCACATGGATTACCCGAGTACATTATTAGCATAACATACACTGCTAATTTAGTAACCGACCACAACAGAATCATAATTGAAGCCCTCCATCATGTTGAACTAAATTAATATTTGGACGTAACTTTGATAAATAAATTCAATATATTGACATTCTAAATGCTTCTGTGATAATCAACAAATAATACCAACCTGTGAGCCAGCTGATCCAAATGTATTTTTCATTCTTTATCCTTTTAATCTACTCTATATTATAATACTTAATACATAATATGTATATATATATGTGTGTGTGTGTGTGTGTGTATTAATCATTAATTGGATAATTGATAAAGTCGTTTATTCCAGGTCCAGACTATACCATGTCTACATCAAGTGTTAATGATAAATGTCCGAACTGCGGTTTATCGAAGAAGAAGATGGTCGGGAAAAAGACAAGAGTTGATACAGAGGATGAAGCTATTGCTCTGTCCGATTATTTTGCTACGACAGTCGTAGTTGGAGATACTTTATGTCAGAAATGTGGAGGCGCCGCTCGTTTTGCAAAGTCAAAACAACGAAAAGTCGAAGAAGCGCCAGCCAAAGAAAATACTCCGCAATCCAGCAGTCAAGAATCAACTGCATCTGAGTCATCGCAACAAAGCAAAATTGATCCAAGGTATAGCCCAATTAAGAAAGAAGTTATTGAACAAGAATTTATTCAGTTACCTTTGAAAAGAGTAGTTTCCACTCATGATTATTGTTGCTTATGTTCACTTAAATCAGGACTTATTGTTGTTCCTTTCGAAGCTCGGCGGCAGGCCCTTACTGAAAGAGAGATATTTATCCCAGAGGGTAACCGCTGTTGTCGTAAGCACTTGATAATGAAAAAGTTTTATAATGATGAGTTACTGAATTTGAAACCGATATCCCACTCGAACAATGTAACAGTTGCAGATGTAGCCAAGCTATTCAAAGCTCTAAGTGTAACATCCGACAGAGAATTACACGATAGAATCGGTGATTTTACTATCTCTGAAGATAGAATTAAAACCTTTACTGGACTCAATTGGGAACAAATCATAGAATTGCGCGAAATGGCAGTTTCCCTGAGGAATACTGATAATCGGACAGTTACGCAGACACTCGTTGTTTTTTTATTTAGATTGAGAACTGGAAATTCCAATGAAATGATTTGCTCTGTCCTTGGCCTTGATCGTCATCAACAAGTCTCGGAATTTTCAAAATCTGTTTTGAGTTCTTTTGAAAGAGACATATTGCCTTCACGTTTTGGTTTGAGAAGCATCGACAGAGATGATTTGATTAAAAATCATTCGACAGTCCTACTTTAAAATCTTCAAGATGTTAGTGATGATAACCTTGGGCCAGTTGCCGATGAAACTTATTGGAAGCACCAGAAAAGCTCAAATAACGAATACCAACGAAGATCATTTTCAGGGCATAAAAAAGTTCCTCTGTGCAAGCCGTTCACTATATGTACGACGGATGGTTATATCGTAGATGTACTAGGACCCTTTTATGCTAAAGAAAATGATGCAAAAATTCTGGAAAAAATTTTAAACGCGAATGACAGCGATTTGAAGAAGCCGATGTGCAAAAAGGATGATGTTTTTATTCTCGATCGCGTCTTTCGTGACATAGTATCGCAATTAGAAAGTGATGGGTACAGGGTTCTCATGCCAGCGTTGAAAGATAGAAATCTTAAACAACTATCCGCGGAAGATTCGAATAAATCTCGACTTGTAACGATGCTTCGATGGGTTGTGGAAGCTGTTCATGGTAATGTAGCTTAGAAGTACAAGTTCTTTCATCAGCAATTGGACAACCGTTACTTACCCGAAGCTGATCTCTATTGCAGAATAGTTTGCTTTTTAATAAATCAATTTGGTAAACGACTTATCTCAAGAGCTGCTACAGATGACGAAGTACTGAATTATATACTTAACAGAAATTCCAATGAAAATAGCCTAGCCACAGAAGTGATTTTAGAAAAGTATAATCGAAGGAAAAGCTTATTCCAAAAGTTGACGTCTGCTGACTTACAAGATTTTCCTGAAATGACGGAGCAGGATTTAGTAAAACTATACAGTGGAACGTATCAACTCAAACAAGCCATATCCTACTTAGCTGAAATGCTGGGCGAGAATAATGAGATAAATGTTAGTTATTTCAAAGAATCTGCTGATCTTCTGAAAGTACGAGTTAGATCGAGACACATCGAAAGTAAGACGTATAACTGCTACATCCAGTACAAACCCAATACTATTGGCTGTTCCGGTATAGTCCGTTTTTGCTGTGAGTGTGCTAATGGAATGAGAACAATCGGTTGCTGCTCTCACGTGGCTGCCGTTATTTATTATTTGGCGTATGCTAGATTTCAATCCTGCATTGTTAAACCTGCTGAACATCTCACAAGGATTTATGAACAAGATCATGTGGTTACTTCTATCGAAGAAGATAGCGATGATGATTAACATTCGAAGCGTGGTCGCAGATTATATATAATTATATAGCTAATTTTATTTTTTTTAAATATTATATTATTGAATAATAATTTATTCGTTCCTACTTTATTCATCCTCTTATTATTTATTGAGTACACACAAACATGAACTTCAAATATAGTAAAAAAAATATGATGACGCAAACGGATTCATAGTAAAATCTCTCTACAAAGCGTCAGCGGCCAAATACATAATTTTTTTACTTCCAATGTTTTCTGGGTAAGTTCAACGATAGAACAAATTGCTCCATCGTATTCCATGTAAAAAGGAACAGTATAAGTATATATTACTTTTTTTTTAAATTACATTCTAAGCTAACAATAATTTCAAACATTGCGAGCCGGTCCGATCAACTTTACTTGGCGAATTATTGAAGGGATGCAAAAATCCTAGAAAAAAAAATATATATACGTTTCCGATGTATTTTTTTGCGTAGAATACGATGGCGTAGTCGATTTCAGCATAGAATTGATATATAAGGAGCTAGAGTCGAAAAAAGGTGTTTTTTAGAGATTTTTATTTTTTTCAAGGTCGTTCCACCACTTTTAAAAATCTGAAAAAAATCACAGACATTTTTGTGCAAAAAATACGTAAGATATATTTTTTTCAACGGTGAGTCGGTCTTTGTTTTTTTAATACGAATTTTTAAAGTTTTCAAAAGGCTGTGAAAATTTGAATTTCCCGCTAAAAATTTTTTGAGTCGCATAGGTTTGTGGGGCTCAAAAAATCCTACAATTTGGTTTTTCTGTTTTTTTTCTAGCTTCAAAATTGACCGAGACATCGTTAAAAAACTGAAAAGCGTATAGTCACGTCTCAGCCGGCCCCCCTGGGGTCTAGGGGTCTGAAAATTTGGGAAAAGGGGTTTCTATACATGAGGAATGAAAGGGTATATTCCGTTTCCCTCACCGTTCAAAGGCAGATTTCACTATCTTACCTGGCTAGACCCTTTGGCGCACATAGCCTACGTATGCGACGTTGCTACATGTGTAACCATAGACACAAAAAACAGCTGTTTGCTGATTTTATCATTTTTTTATTATTGCTAGAGCCAACCTTTGTATGTTATTGAAGTTGAAAAATATTTCCGGATATGTTATCTATAAGATGATATAATTTCATTATAATCTGTTCGTCAATTGAAAAGATATCAACGATAATTTACGATCAACTCCATGATTCTCCATAAGACCATGTGTTAATTTGTTCGTAGCAATGTAAAATAGAAATTGGAATATCTCCTGTAAAATCCAACGGTAACCCACGAAAATTGATTTACGTGAATAATTCATCACTAATTGACGCTCTGTGAAGTTTGGAAATTTTCTGTTCGTTAATTCTTCCAGGTATATAACTCTTTTAATACAGTAAAGAATATAATCGATTTCTCATAAGAATCTATTTATTAACGAAAATAATGAGATGTTAATATCACCTATTATTTATTATTTTATTCGTACTCTCGTAGTCTGTCACATTAATGAGTAAGAATTTGTTTCAACTTTGAAAATTGCTGATGAATATTAAGTTTGAAATAAAATTATAAATGAATATCTATGATTATATGAATTGGATTTAAGGAAAGATAGACTTTACCCTGGTTTCTTATGGTACGAAGTGTCCCATAAGCAGAGCTTAAATCTCGAGATTGTTGAAAAAAGGATGTGATTCAGCCCAAGTTTCTCATAGCGCGAAATGTTCTATGAGTCGAGCGTAAATTACAAAAGGAAAGGAAAGAATTGCTTAGTTAATCACTTGAGAGAAAGAACTTAGGTATAAGCCAAGTTTATTCGATCTCGAGAGCTCTCTTTGCAAGGCTAGGAGAGAATGTTAGCCTGTGCCAAAATCAGCGTATTTATACACAGATTTTCCCGCCTCTTTTCGCAGGACAGCCCTCTTCAAGCTGTTTACACAAGTGTGTAAAATCATTTTTCCTTGTTTACAAGAGAATAGACAGCAATAACGAAATTTTAAAGCATGTAAAATTAACAGAATTAGATATGCATTATTTAAGTATAATTTACATTTATCGCAAAGAGTATAGTCAAATGTTATCAACAAATAAAGTTATTTAATATAGTAATGCAATATTTGCAATATAAAAATAATAAAATTTTACATATATCAATAGTTTATCGCTTGTAAAAGTAATTCCGTAAAAGAACCACTTAAATTAGTTAATTACATTTGATTTATAATTAATTTTCGTATTTTTGCAAAATTTTATAATGCAAATAATAAATCAGTTAATTAAAATTAATTAATTATAAAAATATCGTTGTTATGTACAAAATTAACGTTTTTGATTCATATGTAATTATTTGTTTAAATAAATTATTAATTGTCTATTTATTGATAACAGTAATAACTCATGTTTCTTATACAGTCATCTTGAATTTAGAGTACCCGCTTTATTATAATAATTAACATTTACAACGTAATAAACAAATTAAATTTACATATTAAAATTTAATATGATTTAGTAGTTAAAACTAATTAAAAATATTATAATTTTAATCTTTGCCCTAAAATCTATATAAAAATTGCTTTGTTACATTGAAATTACTCTTAATTAATGCATTTTAATTGAAAAATAAAAACTATTATATCTATATCTATAAGTAGAGTGACGTCACGCTCCTTATATGGTCATAAAATTTGACTCTAGCACTTATATGATCATATAATATGAGAGATAGCGCCGTTTCATATTCTAATTAATGTAAGTAGATTGACGGGTTTAGCGGGTTGCGGTAATCCAGTGGAAATAAGAGAAGAGCTCATAGACAGGACCGCTACAATAAGGTGAATAAATATCTCTATGTGAATCTAGCTCTAAAAATGAAGATACGTCACAATTTTCAAATGTATATAATAATACAGTTGTTATAATACTTATATGTTATAATACTGATAGATATTACTGTTACGTCTCACGTAACGGCCGCGAATTGACAAGAATTACTCAATCGCGACTGTCTCTTTTTGGACAACGCGTAAGCGCTTTACCACGGGTGCGAGACTCAAATGAAAGCAGAGCGGCAACGTATCTAAAGTACTGAGTGAAAAAGTAATAATTAAACAATTTACCTGCAGTTTAACTGGACCAGAAACTCGTACCTTAGAAGCCAGAGATGTAACGTGGATTAGGTATAACTCACAAATAACATATTATAGAAATAGATTTATAATATTTATTGATCAAATTACAGAAGCTACGTAGTGTTACAGAGTAGAATACAGAGTGTATGTTACAATTGTTTTGCGTCGTATTTTATAGCATAAAATACATAAAAACTGATCAATAAAAGGTTAATCCCAGAAGGGGTAAGTGCGTCACCGAGATGAAAGTCAGCTATTAAATGATTATTGCTTTTAATTAAGAGAACACCCCTTCCATAAAAAATTCAAATTTTACCGCTATAAAATAGCCTGACTCGTCCTCGACGTAACACGCCCGCCCCTAGAGACCAGCGACGCAGGGCGCTTGCAAGTTGCACCTGCTTATTTGAAATTGCGTACATCAAGATAATATATTTATACCTTGCACATAATGAAGTTACAATAAACACTAGGTACTAAACACCCAGTGATTTTATACATATATATGTTTGAAAGAGAAAAACTTCGAAGCATTATAAAGTCTCTAATTTTCAAAAGGCAAGAAACCACCACTCCACACTACATTTAATCTTCTTAAAAATATTTCTTCTCTTATAGTGCCAGGTTTACATATACGGCCCTTTCTCCAGGTTGAAGGACATTCTCATGGGCAGTTGACCAGCACTCTCAACAGATGAGGAAAATATTTTTTGGTCCGTGGCTTAAGTATTTCAAAACGCACAGCTTACAAAAACGCCACACCGGTAGAGGCCGGGAGCACTGTACATAGTTGTCAAAGGTTAGTAGGTCCGCAAAACGTGTACCTCCATAAGGCAAATGTATAAATTCGGCGTATGTTCTTCCGCGTTCTATTCTTTCTCCATGAAAATATGCTACAAGATAGTCTATCCATACTTGCATATCTTCTCTCGTACATTCATCCGGTGGCCGAGGAACATACTCTACATATTGTAACTGATCATTTTCGTATCTTAACTGCCACCTTTTCATGATGATTCGAAGCTGCTTATTCGTTATATCTGGTCCGAGTACTATCGGTAGGATTAGGACGTATTCCATCATACGAGCACAATCCTTCGATGCTTTTCGGTAGTCTTCGCAGCTCTCATAGCAAATCTGCCCTAAGACTTGGGCCTGATTTGTAGGGTTACCCGCTCTGTATGGTCGCCCCATTTTCACTGTCTCACTGTTTAACCACAAGATGATTCCTCGTCGATACATTTCCGGTAAAACCACGTTGTCGTATGGTTCCGGACTGTTGAACAAGTTTAAGGGATCACTTTTCATTCCTTCTGTGATCACAAATCCGTGGTTTTCTTCATAAACTTCTTCCAACTTTTGCAAGACCCTATTTACGAATATGTTATACAATTACTTATAGAGACACAGACACAAAACTAGTTGACACTATGCTGTCTTACTGGCAACTAAGTCCCCTTTATTTTATTCTACCTTTCAAACCGAGGGCTTAATCACTAGTCTAGCTATAAAATTTTAATTTTTATTTCTTTCCTACTGCTAGATACTACTTAATTTATTCGAACGCCAGGTGTCGAATTTAGTGTACTCTATGTCAACTATTTTTGGAGGAGCCTTACCAGGAAATTGCAGTATAAATTCATTCTACTAATAATTTATTTATTTATTTCTATTTTTATATAAAAATAGCCCCCAAAAAAATTTATTCACTAAAATTTAGCCAATAGTTACTGTTTTCTGAAAATAGTTGGTCTACTTGCGTACTCTACGCCTGAATTAATTCATTACCTCCTTGATGGAACCGGCACCTTTCGTCATCATTTTCTAATGTTCTGCAAAGGGGCATTCCAAAATTTGCATTAACACATCCTTATACTGTTTGCTTAAACGTAACGCCCTGCAGTAACGACAATTACGTACTGCTAATAATGGTACTTGACACACTGCACAATATCCAAACGTAAGGCGGTTATCTGTATTAAGACTACCATAATCTATCTTAAACAGATGCTGAATAAAGATATCAGTACTTTCACTCACGGTTCGAAATAGCAAATTTTGGCTCCTGAATAAATTATCTTTTGGTATTGTAAGATATTCAGGATATTGAAATATCTCATTATTGCTTCTTAATGTAAAACGTATGCCTCTGGCTTGTTGTTGTGCCACTGTGAGTCCTTGTATTATTGGACCTAGCAGTGAATACCCCATCTTTGTTACACTTTTCTTGCATATTTCTTGAAATTCTGATGAGTTATTATATATTATTTCCCCGATTAATTCATACGTGTTGGTTGGCTGGAAAGTCCAAACTTTGTATCCGTATTCACTTGCTGTTTTGTTCAACCAGCGGCAAGCTCCCCAGCGATAAATATAGAACGGTTTGGGTGTCCAACAGTAGTTTTAACTAGTTTCGAACAGTCCTAGAGGGTCTCGTTGCATAACACCTTCCTCGTTAAAGAGAAAACCGTGGCAAAATCCTCTTTCACTTATGAGTTTGATGGAAACACAGTGAACGTACATTTTTCACTGGACTGTATTAATTGCTTGTTCTGGTGTTTTCTATAGACTAATTAATTTCCTCTTACTTCATTCGTTTTAATAGTGATTTTTTTCTAATTCCCTACTTCTTTCTTTCTACTTTTATGTTCCTGGATGATTACCATTTTACAATCCATGACCTACTCTAGTCACACTAGGAAGGCTTTATTACCCACACCTGGCCTAATACTACGAATAACGTTCCCTCGGAAAGCTAAATATTTCATATGAATGCTAAAACTGCAACTAGGCGGCTGACTCCCTTAATAACAGGTATACTTATTTATTCTTTGATATTTATTGGTTCTGAGCTTTCGATTCCTATTTGTTCTGACGAGTCCTTCTTTAATTCTTCATCCTGGGTTGATTCTAATAGAGTTGGTAACATATTTTCATAGTCATGAACCTTTTTAGGAGGTATACTATACTTTTTAGGGTATCTCGTAAAACGGTGGCCCCGTAAAATCGTATCTAAATCCGGTATCTAATTTCGACATTGGTACATATGTTTCACTTACTGTAATGCCTCTTCTACTTTGTTTTTTGTTGACATAACGATATACTATTAACATAATTAGAGAGCTTATAATTAAACATAAAATTGCAATGCTGATACAAATAAGGTTCCAAGTTGACAAGTTCATTGTTTTTGATTATACTTTTGTTGTTAGGGTATTGATCGGTTTTATCTAAATTTTAGTTGTACTATCCAACCGCTGGTCTATATTCAAAAGGGTTAGTCGAAAAGGCGGAATAATTAGATTTTTTATTACTGTATTGCCGGTCGCACCTGTATATGGGTAATTCTTGGCTATTTCGATTGACTTGTAACCCTTAGGTTGCGGATTTTTTTTTAATTTGGCACAATTGTTCTACATATAAAAGTGAGATTTTTCCCCAAATTTTGAAGACGATACATTAATTATATCAAAAGTTATTAACAATTCAAGAAAAATGATAAAAAATTTTCAAACGGCTATATTTTAAAAACTAATAAAGATATCGAAGTCGGATTTTTTAAAAAATACTTATAATGCTTTAAAATATCGAAATAATTACAACAATAAACAATAAAAAGTTTTTTTCGAAAGTTATTAACTTTTTGTTTAAACAATTGCTAATATCTCAAAAATTATATATTTTTTTTAAATTCTTGCTCCTGCATGTTCCTGAGAATTTTTGTTATCGAAATCAATCATAAAATTCAAGGGCCCGACATATCGGAAAGCGTAGCCCTAATCTATTAAATTCGAACCAATCTTCAAACTTATTTGTAAAAACTTTTAAATATTCGTTTAATGAGGAGTGTTGTCTTTCTTTTAATCCATTTGATTCAGGATGAAAAGCGCTTGAGCGAAATTGTTTAATACGAAATCTTTTTGTAACTTATAACGGGGTTTTGGCTGACCCGCCGTTACATTCGAGAGGATGGATTAGTTGACAGCTCGGCTTAATAAATAACTAATGCCACCAGGCTAGTGCACTGGCACCTGTGTGGCCAAGCCTTTTAACCAGCCACGATATCAAGTAGCCTCGTGGCCAGCGTAGAGCGTCGCAGGTAGCAGTGGCTGAAAAACGCGAAAAGTAGTGACGAGCGCAGAGAATTCGCCAAGGAATGGAGGTGAGAGTCGGGCGCAAAGTCAAAGAAACGCAGGGAATAAGAAGGATAAGAATAATTTATATAAAGCATCAAAGAGAAAGCGTACAGAGTAGTAAATCGGTAAAGAGAGAGAGAGAAGCGAGCAATCAAGCAAGAGAGAGCTAAACGAGTCGGTACTTACAATGAGGCGACAATGGCCAGGCCCTTCGTACAATAAACGCTCGCTCGCTGAACAGCGCTCCCGGACGCCGGTTGCAGTGGTGACGAAGTGTGGGGCAACCTAGCGTTATGTCCTTGCACACACACACACACACTGTCTTGTGAAAATGCCGCACCACTGCACGCACTCGCGGATAAGTTAAGGCGACGCCAGATCGAAAGTCCGAGTACGTAAAAAAAAAGACCAAGGATCGCTGAACAACGGCAACGGCCGAAGCAAAAAAAAACCTATTCAGCGCGCGCTCCAAAACACGTGTCGCCCGCGTTACGTCCGCCAGTCAATTCGCCTCCGAGGCGTCCCCACTCTTTCGTCACGCTTTTCGGCAGCGCGATCACACACACATACACGCGAACGCGACTCTCTCTCTGCCTATAGGCTCGTTAATAGACATAACGCGCTCTCTCTCTTATCTTTTACTTCGCCGTTGTCGGCTGCTGCAGGCTGCTGTATAATATAATATGAATCTGAATATAGTATAAGTATAAGAATTATGTATATGCATGTATGGGAAGAGAGAGACATAACGAATGAATTAAATTCGTTATATGCCCCTCCCCCAGACGTTGGTAGCGGGAGCGGTACCAACTCGAAAAGTAGTCTCTCTCTCGATAAAAAGGGGAAACTATAATTGTGAAGAAAAATAACATTTTATTTTATAAAGTCTATAGAAAAATAAAAAAAATTAGTACATGAATATGTTGCTCTCTCTCTCTTTTTACAAGAGCAATTTTAAACTAAAGTATAGTTTATACGCACAACGGCGCGGGGAAAAACATAAGAGTGCAAAACACAAAAGAAAAGGGACTAAATAGGCACGGCCATAAACAAAAACGAGCGCAGAAGGCGCAATCTTATCCTTCTTCTTTTGATTAAGGCAGGGCCGTGTCAAAGTCTAGGCGCCGAAGACGCAATCTTCTTTCTTCCTTCTTGACGACAGAGAGAAGACGGCGGTGGAATGGCCTTAGCGAGGAGCGCCTCGAGGTCCTAGCTCGGCGGAGTAATCGTACTTCTGCTCCAGACCCTGCTCGAATTTCCAATGTTGAAAGAAATTCGGGCAGTTGTCTGACCTCGACACTGAAGTCAGATTATATCCGGAGCAGAAGCGTACTCCGTATTTTGTGGGAGTTGGGCCTTCGAATTTGCCGCAAGGCTGTTCTTCGAAACGATACAGCATGGCGAAGTACTGTGGAACCAGGTTTCCATTGGCCGCGCAGTACGTCCGGCGGTCGTCTTGGGCCGCCCTGGCCGCTTCCAGGCGCTGCTCCTTGGTCCATGGTCCGTTGCCCTGAGCAGCTGATCCTGCTGCATTCGGGGCAGTACCAGAAGGGCGGGCGGTCCTCTGTGAGGCCGAGCCGAAAGAGGACCGTCGGTCGCTAGAGGCAGGGTCAATGGAGGGGCGAGCCCTGGTCAAGGCAGTGCCAGAAGGACCAGGGGCACCTAGTAAGGCCGAGGCCTGTAGGTTGAGGGCCTCGATCCTCTCTTGAAGGACCAAAAGCTCTTGACGCTTTTGCTCCTGTTCGGCCGCAAGGCGAGCGCTCTCATCTCGGGCCCTTCTTGCCTCTACCCATCGAGTGGCTGTCTCTGCCAAGAAGGCCTTCTTCTCTAATTCTCTTTCGACCTTCCTGATAAAATCCGAGGAGGCGCAGGCTCTGACGCGTGCGTCAGGATGTTCTGTGAAGTTCAGAACGTCCTGAAATGCCAGGCACTCGGCCTGCTCGGCGGCTAGCCTCGCTCGGCGGGCACTGCGGGCAGCAGCCTCCACGGCGGCCCAGCGCTCCGGCCAGCTGATGTTTTCTTCATCCTGGACTCCCTGGGCCAATGCCTCTGGAGTCGAGGAGGAGGCAGTGTTGCCCATCAGCATACGCCCTTCGACTGGGGCTGCTGCGGGAGTATTGTTGCCCGCAGGTTGGCCTTGCCTTTGTGTCCAGCACTGCAGAAGGTCGCTGATGCTGGGGACTCCGTGTGCGGGAGCGTCTTGGGGATCGCCCAACGACAAGAGCTGCTGGGCGACCCAGTTCTGGAGCCTCAGCATCGCTTCCATTGGTCCCTCCAAGGTGAAGGTGACTCTCTCCTGGTTCTTCTTGACAGGCAGCATCCTCTGCAAAGCGTTGGAATGATGGAGCGATATAGGGCATAATAAAAAAAAATAGTGGCAAGGTCAAACGAGCAGAAGCAGCAGGAAGCATAAGCTGTGAGAAGGGTTAAAGGCAGAAGCAAGAGTAGCCGGGAGCGGCTTGAAAAAAAAACATAGCTTAAGCGTCGCGCTTGTTTCTTGCGCGTAAGCGTCGGGGCGAAGCCATGACAGGTGGCGGAGCCGCCTTTTTCGAGCCAAGTGGCCGTCCCCGCTTGCGCGGAACGGCTACTATCGGATCTGGCAAGGCCTGGCTCTTATTAAGCTGAATTGAGGTGTCAGCCGATGGAGAAGGTGAAGGGGCCACTACTGATTCATTGGCCTTAGACTGCTCAGCAGCCTGGTCATTCAAGAACTTTTCGGTTCCACTCTCAGAGGCGTCTCCGCTGTCAATTGTCTCATTTGTAGGGAACTGCTCGTCATCGAAGCAAGGCTTTAAGTCGCATACGGCCACCTTTCTGATATCAACCCCATTTTCCGTTTGGAGTTGATACGAGTTCATGCCGAGGCGAGTCGTTACAACAAAAGGCCCTGCGTATTTAGGACAAAGCTTAGCAGCTATGGCCTTGGCAGCCGAAGAGAGCACGCGATTTCTCGCCCATACTTTATCGTCCACGCCATAATCGATGTCGCGATGTTTCTGGTTATAGTACTTCTCCTGCCTGGCTTGAGCAGTCTTAGAGTTTTCGAGCGCGTTTGCTCGAAAATCGTCGAGTTTGCTCATGCGGGAGTGCCAGTCGGCTCGAGCGGCAGCCTCGAGCTGTTCGACAGCTGCGCGCTCCTCCGCGCGTCGAGCATTACTTGGCGGCTCTGGGTGCCGCCCGTAGTTAAGAAAAGCCGGGCTAGAGCGTGTAGCTTCATGAATGGCCGTGTTATAAGCAAACGCGTGCTCGTCAATCAGCTCATACCATCGAGTGTGATTCTCGATGATTGCAGCAATCATGGTTTTGACTGTGCGATTGACCCGCTCTGTCGAGTTTGATTTTGGTGAATACGGAGCGCAGGTCCCATGAACAACTCTATGAGCCCCTAAAAACGAATCAACCATCGTGTTTTTAAAAGGCGTGCCATTGTCAGACAGGAATCGTTCCGGAATCCCGAAACGTAAGAAAATACGATGGTTAATTTCCTTTTTAATTGTCTTGGCATTGGCCGTACGCACCGGGATGCATTCTATCCACCTAGTGAAAACATCTATGAAAATCAATAGATGTTCATGACCTTGAGGCGAACGAGGGAAAGGGCCCATCAGATCGCCGCAGACAACCTCCCATGGACGGGTGACAATATGTTTGCCCATAAGTCCAGCGGGCGGCTTTCGCTCAACTTTCATTTGCTGGAAAACTTGACAGTTGCGTACGAAATGTGCAACGTCTTTGTAAAGGGCCGGCCAATAATAGCGGAGCACTGCCCTTTGGTGAGTCTTATAGCGGCCGAGATGCCCGGCCGTAGGCTCATCATGGCATTCCGCGAGAACTTGCTCGCGCTGTTCCCGCGGAAGCACTAACTTCCACGCTTCCTCGTCGTGGCCCATCAAGTCGTCGACGATGAGGTCCGGCCGGTAAACAAATAAGCGGCTGTCGACGATTTTCCAATAGGGATGAGCCCGCGGCTCGTCGGCTACTTGCTTGAACTTACGCAAATACCACTTATCTTTAGTGGGCTCGTCGACATTGAGGGACGCGAGGGAAGTTTCGACGTCCTCGTCAGTCTCGTACATACGAGACAGTGCATCAGGGACGACATTGTCTTTGCCCTTTCGATGCACGATGTCAAAGTCGTAGGCTTGCAGGCGCAACGACCATCGGCCTAGCTTGCCGTTTGGGCTTCTCAAATTTTGCAGCCAGACGAGGCTATGGTGATCGGTCACGACGGTGAAGTGATAGCCTTCAATATATGGTCGAAATTTTTCTATCGCCCAAATAACTGCGAGGCATTCACGTTCCGTCACCGATAGCCTTCGTTCAGTGGCTGTGAGGACACGACTAGCAAAACAAAGAGGACGTTCTTCTCCGCTAATTTTCTGGAGAAGAACACTGCCAAGGCCGGTATCACTGGCGTCGCACTCCACGATGAACGGCGCGTTGAAATCGGGCCTGGCCAAAACGGGTGCCGACGCAAGTAAGGCTTTTACTTGTTTGAAAGCCGCCTAGTGCTCGTCAGTCCACACATAAGTAGAATCTTTTCGGGTAAGTGAAGTAAGAGGCTCGGCCAAGGTCGTAAAATCTCCTAGGAATTTGCGATACCAAGAGGCCATGCCAAGAAAACGACGTAAATGTCGCAAATTCCTCGGCGCAGGGTAGTCTAAAATGGACTGTACCCTTTCAGGATCAGGGCGACAGCCGTCACGATTAACTAGCACGCCGAGATAGCGAATCTCGGACATGCAAATCTTTGACTTCTTACGATTTATCGTAAGGCCTGCCTCGTTGAGTCTTTTTAAAATCAACGTGAGCCACTTCACATGGTCGGCAAATGTCTCGGTGGCGATGATCAAGTCATCTAAATATGCAAAAGCAAAAGGTTCCATTTCTGGCGTGATAATTTTATCCGCCAGCATTTGAAAAGTGGCAGGGCCACCGGCCAAGCCATATGGCATTCGCACGAACTCAAACAGGCCCATGCCAGGAACTGTGAAGGCCGTAATCGGTACCGACCTCTCCGTGAGAGGTATTTGCCTAAAGGCTCCAGAGCAGTCTAGAGCGCTGATGTACTTTGCGTGTTGGATTTTACGCAAAATAATATCCATAAAGGGCAAAGGGTAGGCCGAAATTTTCGACACTGCATTGACTTTTCTGTAGTCAATGCAGAATCGATACGAGCCATCGGGCTTAAGAGTCATAACGACTGGACTTGACCACTCGCTCGTGGATTTCCGGATGATTCCCATCCTTAACATTTTGTGCACTTGAGCGTGCATCTCGTCCGCTATTTTCTTAGATACTGGGTAGTACTTTTGTTTTATAGGGCGCGTGCTGGTCAGGTCTATGTCATGCGCGATCCATCCTGTGCAGCCTAACTGTTCACAGGAGGGCTCCGAGAGCAACTCGTGCATGACTTTTTCTATCTCTGCTCTCTGCTCGTCCGTGAGATCTTCGATCCCCAGCGAAGCTAAGGCCATTGCCTCCTCAGATTTCTCCGACGAGAGAACTGCGGGCACGCCTTCTTCGCAGCCATCAAATATCAACTTATTTGTTTTTGGACACAAATAAGCCGAAAAGGCACGTTTGAAGTCGGCGCCAAGGGTGCACTCTGTGTCGACTTCTTTTAGAATGAGAGCATCGATAATATGAGTCACCCCTCCGATCGTGAAGGGTAACTTTACGCCACCAACAATGGGCACGTAATGATCATCTACCGCTCTTGTCCCAGGGCCCACGTACCGATGTATACGCCTATTTAAGGCTGCAGCCATCGAAATGGCACTCGGGCCGAGGACAGTACGGGAAGCTCCGGTATCCCAGAGACCTCTAAACTTATAATCGCCAACATTTACTGTCAGCCACCACCTAGGTGACTTATCGATCAGGGCGCTTGAGACAGTACCTCCATCGCTTGCTGGCTGCACGTCGGAAGGTCTAACCGGGGCTAGCATTGGGTCACCCACCGTGTCGCACAGCGCCTGCGCTACTCCTGTCACGCCACTGACTTCAAAGGTCCGGGTGATAGGGGGAGTCGTCTGGACCTCACTTACTGGCTCCCGCTGGCGTTTTTTGGTTCTTCTTGGTTTATCTGCTTGAGCGAGCATTCGAGACAGGTAAACTTGGTGTAGCCTGGCCAACTGCACTCCCAGCAGAAAACCTTGTCGGCGTCAGGACCAGATTCCTTATTTTTATTTTTATCTGATTTGGGGGCGACCTTCAGAGCACGGCTGCCCGATGGTCGTCCCTCGCCTCCCCAGCCGCCTCGGCCACGGCCGCGGTAATTGCCTCGAGAAGAGTTACCATTTAAACCGTTCCGCAATTTCTTTGTCGCCGCCTCTGATTTTTCACCAGAGTTCTTGTAATTTGCCTATCGAGGCCAAATTCCTTGGCTTTCTTATCAAAAAATTTTGACATTAGCTTCTCCAGCTCGGCTTTGTAAGCTGGGGAAGCCCTGTCGTTCAAAGACGACAGATTCACTGGCTTAGCCTTAGCAGATTTGGTCCGTGGCTTATAAGACGCTTCGGGCCACATACTTTGGTCTGCCGCAGGCGGTGGCTTCCACTGTCCCTGTTCATCGTCTCCGGCCTCTTGGGCTCGGGTCAGTAGCAGCTGCACATCAGTGAGATTGTCCCTGAAGTATTTTAACTTCTTCTTGAGTGGAGGAAGCGTATTATCAATAATGAGATTGATTTGATCCCGAATGTCCCAAGGCGGATCTATCCTTCTTAGTATGGTGAGTAGCGAGACTGCGTATTCCAGTACAGGCTCATCGGCGCCTTGGGTGCGCAAGTGAGCCTCCACTGTCATAGTCCTTTTATTTCTCTTGGACTTGCTGTAAGCGATGATAGCCGCTCCCTTGAAATCGGCGAATGTGGACCACGCAGGCCTCATGGCACGGTACCAAAAGAGAGCTGACTTCTCAAATAAAGGGGTCATAGAATCGAGTAACTCCTCGTCCGCTACTTTATCTAATCGTTTGTTGTCCTCAATCCTCTCTAAGAACTCCTCAATACTAAGGCCTTCGCCTCCGGAAAATTTAATTTTCCATTCTCTGACTGTTTTTCCTAGATGTTTGCTAGAAGAAAGCGAGACGAAGAGTTAAATGTCGTGACCTCTGTGCCATTAGCAGGCGTGCCTCTTGGCCCTTGCTGTGTCGGCGGCACTGGTGTAGCGCTGGGTAAGTCCCCCCTCTCCCAGCACGAGCTTGCGGGAGTGAGCGAGCTTGCGTAAGAGGGCCCAGGGACGCTAGAAGGGGCCGACGAAAAGTTTGGCGACGGCTGTGATTCAGTCGCCGATGAAGGTTTAGTCGTCGAATGAAAAATCGGCGCTTGAGGATCGAGAGACAACGGCATGTTATATCTCTCCGAGCCGTCGAGCTGGTTTGATACATCGTAATAATTTAATTCGAATGTATCCGCGAACTGAACATTTTTATTTTGGTTAGCGTCTAATCTAGCCTGCTCTGCAGCTTGTTGTCGGATTGTGGCCACTACTTGTTTTAACTGCTCTTGCAGCTCTTTATTGAGTGCAACTTCACTCTCTTTTTCTTTTTGTAGCGTGACCAGGTTAGCTTGTAACCCGGCGGCTAAATTTTTGTAGTAAGTGGTCAACGCCTTTAAATTCTCTCTTTCTATATCCTGAGCTTCTATATGCCTCTTGGCCTCAGCTTCTTTCCGCCAAGTTCTGTTTAACTCGCTCGCAATGGCCGGGGAGGCATATTCTACTGCACCGTTTGGCAAGCCTATTCGTACTGTCTTGCTGTGTTCGGTTGTAGCTGTCGTCGTTGCATGTGTGTAAGTAGACACATATGTCGAAGCCGGCGCGCCTGTCATAAAAATCACTTTTTGCGCGCGGTGTGATGTTGCGATTTCCGGGTCGGCCGAAACATCGCGCTCATACAGGCCGATAGTCTGTGGTATCGTTGATTCTTGTTGCTGAATTGTATCTGTTACGTTGCGCGTCGCATCCGCGCCTAACGTAAGTGACATATCGTCTTGTGTGCCTGTCGGCGAACTCGTCTGAATATTCTTTCGAGCGCTATTGCCCGTCTCGAGCTTTGAATTTTCAAAAGACTCGAGAAGTTCATCTGCCTCCATGGCCGCGCGCAAGTCCGCGCGAACTTCTTTTGGCAGGGCCTCTGACTCGAAGAATATACGGGTGAGGTCTTCGCGTCTTTCGTACGCCATATTTTCGTCCTGGTTTTCAATCGCTACAAAATCTTCTGCAGTATAATCGCCGTTCAATCTACGATACAAGCGGTTCACGCGTTCGAATAGTGTACCGTTCGTGTGTAGTTCCAGCTGAGTTAGCATACAATCCACGTCTGTACTAGTAAGGTCTTTTATCCACTTGCAAATTTTTTCGTCAATTTGTTCTTTAAATATTGTTAATTCGCTCAGCGACCAATTGGAAGCCATTATTATAGAATAGAGCTATGCTATTTGCAAAAATAAAATAAAATAGAAGAAGAAAGAAGAAAAAAAAAGAGAAGGAACAAAAAAGGCAATGCCAAAATAACGTGGATTCTATAAGACAACTAGACTACACGGTACAGTCAGTGTAACACGAAAAACTAACGCGCAGGAAAATTTTATACTTGAACGCACCCGTAACAACAACAAAAATAGAGAACGAAGGAGAGGTAAAAAAAGAAAATGGCAACAAGTTACTTTTAAAAAGAAGAGAAAAAAAATTTCTAACTGTTGTAAAAGCTGAGCGCTGCAACTTACAAACTATACCTGTTATGTGTGTATACGCATATATATATATATATATGTACACACATAACCGTGCGCACGCCGCATGAATTGACTGGCCGGCGAACGGAACTCGGTAGAGTCGATTATCGTACTCTACTCGTAATTCGCCAAGCCTTAAGGACGTACAACTGAAATTTTCAGTATATAAAATTTTGTTTCTAAATGCCTCAAGGCCAAGCTCGGAGCTTATAAGTATAGCGCAGCGTATACTTCGCTGCGTATATACTACTTTGCGCGGCCTGACTCTTGCGCGTAAACAAAAGGGGGGAAGGCGCGCACGTTGTTGTTGTCCGCGTCGAGTTTCGTATTCCATAGGCGCTGGAATTCTCGAAAAACGTCCGCGCTCACGAAGATTTCCTCTCGTCGCACTATCTGCCACACAAAGAAAAATTGCCAAATCAGAGGTTGGGCGCCAATATAACGGTAGTTTGGCTGACCCGCCGTTACATTCGAGAGGATGGATTAGTTGACAGCTCGGCTTAATAAATAACTAATGCCACCAGGCTAGTGCACTGGCACCTGTGTGGCCAAGCCTTTTAACCAGCCACGATATCAAGTAGCCTCGTGGCCAGCGTAGAGCGTCGCAGGTAGCAGTGGCTGAAAAACGCGAAAAGTAGTGACGAGCGCAGAGAATTCACCAAGGAATGGAGGTGAGAGTCGGGCGCAAAGTCAAAGAAACGCAGGGAATAAGAAGGATAAGAATAATTTATATAAAGCATCAAAGAGAAAGCGTACAGAGTAGTAAATCGGTAAAGAGAGAGAGAGAGAGAGAAGCGAGCAAGCAAGCAAGAGAGAGCTAAACGAGTCGGTACTTACAATGAGGCGACAATGGCCAGGCCCTCCGTACAATTAACGCTCGCTCGCTGAGCAGCGCTCCCGGACGCCGGTTGCAGTGGTGACGAAGTGTGGGGCTACCTAGCGTTATGTCCTTGCACACACACACACTGTCTTGTGAAAATGCCCAACCACTGCACGCACTCGCGGATAAGTTAAGGCGACGCCAGATCGAAAGTCCGAGTACGCAAAAAAAAAAGACGAAGGATCGCTGAACAACGGCAACGGCCGAAGCAAAAAAAAAACATATTCAGCGCGCGCCCCAAAACACGTGTCGCCCGCGTTACGTCCGCCAGTCAATTCGCCTCCGAGGCGTCCCCACTCTTTCGTCACGCTTTTCGGCAGCGCGACCACACACATATACACGCGAACGCGACTCTCTCTCTGCCTATAGGCTCGTTAATAGACATAGCGCGCTCTCTCTCTTATCTTATACTTTGGCGTTGTCGGCTGCTGCAGGCTGCTGTATAATATAATATGAATCTGAATATAGTATAAGTATAAGAATTATGTATATGCATCTGTGGGAAGAGAGAGACATAACGAATGAATTAAATTCGTTATAAACTCTTTTCATTAATTTTAACAACAAATTTTGCCCGCAATCGGTAAGCAAGCCATTTGGTGCTCCGAATACACAGACTATACGTTTAATAAAAGCATTTGCTATAGTAATAGCCGTTTGATCAGGTATTGGAATACCTATAGCGTAACGTGTAAACATGCAATGAAATGTTAAACAATAACGATTATTTAGTTTGATCGTTGGCATCGGTCCCATAATGTCCATTGCAGTTTTGAAAAATGGTACTGACGGAGAATCTGTGACGACCATCTTCTGTTTAGTTTTTTCACGTACTAATTTTTTAAACAAAAAAGGAATAACTTTCAAAAAAAATTTTTTATTGTTTATTGTTGTAATTATTTCGAAATTTCAAGACATAAGTAATTTGAAAAAAGTCCGACTACGATAACTTTATTAGTTTTTTAGATTAAAGCTAAAGTGCCTTTCGACGGTGAGTCCGATGGAGCGCTACCGCAGCCTTACGCCGAGGCGTCTTCTTTTGATTAAGGCTACGCTTTCCGATATGTCGGGCCCTTGAATTTTATGATTGATTTCGATAACAAAAATCCTCAGGAACACGTAGGAGCAAGAATTTTTCAAAAAAAAGATATACTTGTTGAGATATTAGCAATTGTTTAAACAAGAAGTTAATAACTTTCGAAAAAAATTTTTTATTGTTTATTGTTGTAATTATTGCGAAATTTGAAGGCATTATAAGTATCTTCCAAAAAATCCGACTTCGATATCTTTATTAGTTTTTATAATACAGCCGTTTGAAATTTTTTTATAATTTTTCTTTAATTGTTAATAACTTTTGATATATTTAATGTATCGTCTTAAAAATTTGGGAAAAATCTCACTTTTATGTGTACAACAATTAAACAAATTCCGTAACCTAAGGGTTGCAAGTCAATCGAAATATCTAACAAGGAAACCCCCCCAACCCGACCTCACCGATTTCAATAATCTTTTGATATGTTATAGTTCATCAAAAAATAAGACATACGTATTTTTTTTATCGGCGGAAAAACACTTTGATGGGGTGAAAACAACCCTCAAAGTTCACCCCCAAAAATAGATTTTCCAATGTATCTCAGCATCTAATTGATATTTTACGACCAGACAAATTTCATATCACTTCTCATGTGAAAAGCAAACTAGCACATGCAATTCCGACCACAAGGGATGCAACCCTTATTTTTTTTATTTAAAATACTATCTATTTCATGGCTATTTTTATGAAAAAAATTAAAATAACCCGAAAAAAATTGGAAAAAATATTATTCTACATAAAATACAAAAATAAAGTTAATCTAGTCAAGCTTTTTTTCAAATTACCCCCTTAAAGTTGAAAAACCACCCCCAATAAATTGTTTCCAATACATTACAGGTAGTGTTGATATTTTACTGTAAAATACGTTGCGTATCATTTATAATGTACAAACACAACTATCTCGTGCAGTTTCAACCACAAGGGTTGCAACCCCTAATTTCTGTCATCGAAATTTGTACCTTCTTTATTCCTATTTTTGAAAAAAAGTTCATAATGAGCTTAAAAAAATTGGAAAAAATATTACCGTGGATAGAATAAGAATAAAAAATTTACCTGTTCAAACTTATTTTCAAAACCACTCTCAATGTTGAAAAACCATCCTAAAAAAAGTTTCTGACATATCGTTGCAATCTCTTCTAAATCAAATAAGCTATGATTCCATAGCTATTTTGTTGCTCTCTTTTAAATTTTTTACGTTCTATCGTTTATTAATTCTATCAAAAAATAAATAACTTTTATTATATAAAAAAACAAGTCAAGAATAATATAATATTATAAGTATACCTAGAAGATAAGTATAGTTTCTCGGATGCGCAAAAATTTTGGTGTATGAATGATAGTATTATCAGAATTTTATTTACGTCCTACTATCAGCGTCTCTGACGATTGTCTGTTATTTTCATGATTGATAAATATGAGTAAGTAATTCTTCATCAGTAGCCAACACAACTTTCTTGTTGTTGGACGTATTGTATCGACTATTGAACTAACAGCATAATAAATAGTAATAAGAATATAAGATTATAAGTACAAATAATAATAAGATACTATTCCGTTAATTCGTATTTCGTAGTACCTGCTACGTAAGTATAACTATAAAATTATTTTTTATATGCAAGTAATTTTACGGCTTTTTAATATTTGTTATTAAAAAAATTGAAATTACACTGATTATGAGGATTTATTAATTAATGATGTTTATAATTATTGTTTACTTATTGATTTGTTTATTATTATTGTTTATTAATTAATATGTTTACTTTTTAATTTATTAATTAATTTTTTTCATGAATGTTTTCTATAAGTTTGTTTATCATTATTGTTTACTTATCAATTTGTTTATTTATTTGTTTTTATCCTAATTTGTTTATTTGTTATTCAGTTTATTTCTTATTCCCCAGCGATATCAGGAGAGACCTATACAGAGGAAAAATAAGGAAAAAAAGGGGACGGATGGATGGACGGACGCACGGAGAATTTCGCGCCTTCTGTTTAATATAATAGAAGATATATAAGATATATATATATATTTTTTTTTTTATTTCAGATTAAAAAATGAAAATTAACGCTCTGAACGTTTTAAATTTATTATTAGCTTACTTTCAAACTCTACAAATACCTGAAAGTGAGACAAATTATAAAGAGATTCAATTGTCGGAAAGAATTAAAAGCATTTTAATAGATTCCGTGAATGATTTCAATGAAGTAGATATGATCGTTGAAGATACATTAGATTTTCAAGAAGATTACAAAGATCATGCTGCAAAAATAGTAGAAGATGAAGTTCAACACCATTTTCCTGACGGTTTCGAAGCACCCACCGACCATTGTACCAAAGACAATGAAGATGTCAGTTTTGAATATAAGCAAAGAGCTGTAGAATACTGGAGAAGTGGCAAAAAAAAAAATTTAAGTGTTGAAAGTGTACGTCAAAAATTTAAGAAAGTTTCATCTGTGAGTCAGTTGAAACGTTGGGCTCATACAGTCAACAAAGGTGGTACTTATAGAGAAAAAATTGCAAGAATTTGTCAGTACACTTTTGATAATTTTAAAGCAGCAGTAGACGCTGGTTACATCATTCATGATCGTGACATACGTAGATGGGCATTGCAAGCTCAAAAGATTATAGGATCAGAAGATGTAAGATTCAAAGCTTCGGATAACTGGCTTTGTAAATTCAAGAAAGCTCATAGAATAGTATCCCGGAAAATAAATAAGTTTATAACCAAGAAAACACTAGAAAGTAATTCAGAACTAACGATTAAAGCAAATACTTTTATTGCTGATGTTAAAGCAGGCATAAGAATAATTGGAATTCATAATGTGTTTAATTCTGATCAGAGCGGATTCCAACTGGAAATGCACTCCGGAAGAACGCTAGCGGTTGAAGGAGAAAAGCAGGTACAGTGTTTAGTACAGTCAGTTTCTTCAACAACCCACAGTTATACTATACAGCCACTCATATCAGCCCCAGGAGAATTACCACTCTTTTTAGTTTTGAAGGAATCTAGCGGTGAGTTTGGACCCATTGTTGAAACCACTTTATTTAGACCCGAAAATGTTTACGTAGAAGCATTTAAATCTGGAAAGTTGACTACAGGTATACATAATCCCATCTAGTTACAATTAATGTCATTATAAATGATTTTACAAATAAGATTTTTGATTTTAGATCTCTTTAAAATATGGCTGCAAAAAGTATATTTCCCTAATGTAGGTTCCAATACGATGCTGTTGCTTGACTCCTGGAGCGGTCATTGTGACAGTGCCATAGAAACTGTAACTCCACGTGATAAAATTATAAATTTTAAAAAAATACCGACTGGCACAACGGGAAAAATTCAGCCACTTGATGTTTTTGGATTTCGCATATGGAAGAACTTTGTCCGCCAATTTTCAGATACCGTAATTTTGATGAATTATGATTTGGATTTACATAAAAGAAACAACATTATTAAACTTCAGTCGTTAGTCCACAATCAATTATCTTCACCAAGATATACTAATCTTTTTAAATATTCCTGGTTCAAGAGTGGTTACCTCACTAAAAAACCAGAAAATTTTGACAATCCTGTTGCTTACAGTTTTGGAGATTTCTGCAATACACATTGTGACATAGAAGGATGCAAAAATGTGGCTATTATACGTTGCGGTTGGTGCAAAAAATCATTATGTTTCGAGCACTTCTATGAAGAATATTATTATTGTAAGAAGTATGAACAATAAATCCGTCCTAATTTTTTTGATTGTTTTTAATTGGTAACTGAATGAATTATAGTAACGCATATAAAAATCAATTAAATATATATTACTTGGCAGTTTACAATTTTAGTCACAAGAAAGGAGAAAAACTCAACCAACAAAAACAATGGCAATGCTATCAACCCTCCTAATCACCGAATGGCGATGGTAATAAACCTCCCCCTAATAACCCTCCTAATATCCCCCAATGGCATTGCTTATAACCCCCCATTAACCTCCTAATAACTCCCCCCCCCCAATAAGACCCTCCCCCTAATAACCCCAGTAGTTAGCAGGGTTGATAACGTTGCCATTATGTTATTCGGTGGGTTGCAAGCATTGTCATAAGGTTGCAAGGGGGCTCAGCTATGTCTTCGGGCTATTAGTGGGGGGCTAACGGCATTTTCATTGGAGGTTTTTAGGGGGTTATTAGGGGGGGTTGTAAGCATTCTGATAGTGCGGGTTAGTGCGGGAAATTGCCATTGGGATATAAGGGGAGTTTTAGAAATTGCTACTGGGTGATGGATCATTTTTCCGGACAGATTCGGAATCGGCGCAACAAAATACTTTGGAAAAACGTTGTCCCAGTTCTGGATCTTGTTGGGTGATATAATCTTGAACTGGTACATATTTTTCGTATTCTATCCACGATAATAATTTTTCGAATTTTTTAAGCTCATTATGAACTTTTTTTCAAAAATAGGAATGGAGAAGGTAAAAATTTCGATGACATAAATTAGGGGTTGCAACCCTCGTGGTCGAAACTGCACGAGATAAATGTGTTTGTACATTATAAGTGATGAGCAACGTATTTTACAGTAAATTATCAACACCACCTGTAATGTATTGGAAACAATTTTTTGGGGGTGGTTTTTCAACATAAGGGGTGGTTTTGTGACGGTGTAGGCTGGTCATAGCCTACACCGTGTATGCCTGCGTCATCTCTCCCGGGCGAAGGCACACGGCTGGCATCAAACGCACGTTAAATTTCACGTGCCTGATGCCTCTTTCTTTATTCCAGCAACACCCGAGAGCAGAAGGCGAGGCCAGAGGCAACAACGCTCGAGTATTGAGAGTGTGAGAGAGAGAGAGAGAGAGAAAGAGAGAAGTAGTATGCAGTTCGGTGGTTGGGCTTGGCGCGCGGCACTAGTCGTGACCGGCGTTGCCGCGTGCCGCCGATTAGTAAATGAGTGGTGGGAGAAGGCGTGAGAAGCCGGCTCTCACGCACTCGCAACAGTGATGCGACGCACGCATTAGCAATCGGCCGCATTGACAAAAGAGAGTTTAGTGACCGTAGTCGCACAGCCGTCTCTCCTCGTGCAGCTAAGCAGCCAGCAGCCAGGCAAGAGTTGGGCCGGTTTCGTTGTCGGCATATAGCTGCAACTCCCTCGACGAACCACCAGCAACGCAGCCAACGAGGATTTCTGCGAAGCCATCTGTAGAACCGCCAGCAACAGCAATACTCATCAGCAACGGTCAGGTTATTGTTCTCTCTCTCTAGTTCTCTCTTTTCCTCGGCGATTGGTCTTGGTTCGTGCTGCTGCGCCAGGCTCCCCCTTGAGCCGGCGCACTCTTTAGTTCGATATAATTGTTGTTCGAGCCGGTTAACGAGGTGATATGGCGCTAACGTGCCGGTCATCTCGTTTAACATAAGTGCGCGTGTTAGTAGTGATAAGTGATTTGTACTTGTACTCTCGTCGACATTCAAGGAATTGTTTTGTAATAAACGGGTTTGTTAATGAGATTGAGTGTGTGTGTGAAGTTATTTGCCTGTTGTTCTCCTTCCTGCTTTGTCTGGAGCGACACACCGCCTCCCTTACCTTCCCCCTTATAAATAATTGGTAATAGTGGTGGGTTTATCGGCATTGCACGCCGACGCTATTACATGGCATCCCTTGTGGGGAAGGGCAAAGCAGAAGTGAGAGGAGTGATTGTGTGTGTACGTGAGTGATTAGAAGCGAAATTTGTATTTATTAAATTCGGCAGTGAGTGAAGTTGTGCAAGTGATTCGTCGCGTTCTTTTCTTAGCAAGGGCAAAGCGCATCGAAACGTCGCGTCTTTGTCGAGAAAAAAAAATAATAGAAAATAGAAAACGCATAAAAATTGAAAGCATTAGTGTATCGGGTTGCGGCGCGGAAAGGTCGCTCGCGCTAACACGTGTTCGCCATAGAGAATTCGAGCGCCCGAGTTTGTTTACACTCGAGCGCTGCATTCCTTTGTCGTTCTAGGCTAGGCGATAACTTGGCAGCCTAGTTCAGTGAAGGAACAAAATTCTCTTTCGATTTTGGTTTTCCTTTTTTTTTTTTTTTTTTCTCTCTCTCAATTAGTTTTTTTTTCTCTTTCATGCTGTGGCGTGTTCTTGTTGTGGAATTCGGCTAGTTGAGGTGTTCATTTACGCCCGCGTGACGCATTCCTTGGTGGTCTCGTGCGAGGCGATAACTTGCCAGCATATGACTCAAGGAAGGCGCGGCTAGTTCGGGTTGCTTAGTTTACTCTCATAAATTTTTGTTTTGTTTTGGTGTGTTATTGAATTCCTAGCGTGTTAGTTACCGCGTTCCGCGCGTTTGCTTGACTGTTCGTTGCTATTGCATCTGCGCCGTCGAAAGAAAAAGAATTTTTTTTTTTTTAGACAACATGCCGCTCGCGTGCAAGGATCGGCTTGCGATGCGTAGGTTGCTTCGCGATGTCCGCGTTAAGGAAGTCAAGCGCCGCATCGATTCAACGGAGCCAGTTTCCCTACTCGAATTAATGCGTTACCGCGGGTTAGCGTTGCACGGCGATATGGACGAACTTAGGGAAAGGTACTTGCGTTTCACGATTGCGTCGGAGAGGCCAGAACTTGGGTCGCCCTTACAGCCGAGTGATTTTGCGTCGGGTCGCATGCCTGATAGATCGCGCGACGAGCCGATGCATACGGCAATTAATAGCGACGAGAGCGAGAATAGGACGGTCGAATCGGTTAGGATTGCGCCGCCGAAGGCGGCAGAATGGCGATCACCAGGACAGGCGACGCGATCACCTGAACGTGTTGCCGTCCTGCCTGAGCCCATTCGGCCGCCGGGTGAAAGGGCTATCTCTCCCATACCAGAGGAAGAAGTTTTACCGTCGCCGCTGGTGCGGTGGCACCGGAGGCGGGCGTACGCACATCGACCGCGCCTGAGTTGGAAAGACGTAGCAACGGTACCTTTAGTCAGGTTTGGGACGCGATAACAGCAGTCCCGCGATGGATTTACCGACGGGAAGTGCAGCAAGGTATCACCGATGGTACCAATGCATTGTACAGGGTAGAGAGAGAAGCAGTGCAGGGTGGAACGGATCAGGCTGCGCAACAGGCTCAACGGCCGTTGCAGGCCGATCCGTCGGCCGGCCGCGCGGCGCTTAATGTGCCAGCGGCCGCCGGCCCCGTCTATCAGATTCACCCAGGCGTTCCTCCGTGTGGAGAAATGCCGGTGAATCAGATATTCTTTCCAAACAGCTCTCGCGAAGCTATTTATAAATCGCCCCCGCAACCTGACACTGAGACGTGGATTCGTGAATGGGAAAGGGCTGTACGCGCACCTTGTAGTGAACGCGCGCACGCGTCAAAGTTAGAGAAAGTAGGCTCGGGCTCGGAGTCTAGAGCTTCGACGAGAGTGTCAAAGAGCAGGCCGGTCAAGGCAAAAACAAAAATTTTGCCGGACCATGGCAGCACGGTTGACCTCTCGAGCTCCTCCGAGTCAGAGGTTGAGGATCGTAAGAATAGCATGTCGCGTCATGGCGACAGGTCGGTTAAAGTTGAAGGAAGAGGGAAGAGCCCGAAACGCGTTAAGTATATCAATGGCGTGCCGGCCGATGGTGTTAGTGCGCTGACCGCATGGTCACTTCGTTTCTCTGGCGACGATGACATGAGCGCGATGAGCTATTTGTCAGGACTAGAGGATTGTCAGCGCTACTATGGCATTTCGGATAAAGAAATGCTGAATGCTATTGGCACTACTTTTCGTGGCAAGGCGCGTTCTTGGTACGAACTTAATCGTAAACAATGGGAAAATCTTACAGAATTTAGAAGAAGTTTTTCAGCTAACTTTTGTCGTCGGTTTAGTCGCGAACAGCTGTACAGAGAGCTGAGGCAGAGATCGCAAGGAGAGCGCGAGCGTATATCGGATTATGTAGCTGCTTTTCAATCAATTTTAAGACGCTTCGACCCTCCGGTAACCGATAGGAGACAAGTAGCTATCATTGTGGAAGGGCTACACCCGCAGTACAAGCGTTTTCTAGAGACTAAAAGCTTTAAAAATTTAAGTCAATTCAAGGAAGCAGGGTTAGCTCTAGAAGACCGCATGGCGGTCTGAAAAAGGTGGCAGCGACCACCTAGTGCAGACGTTACGCTCGTGCCGGAATCTGCTTATACCGAGCCTAAGAAGCTAGCTGAAAAAAAGGCAGTCGCGGCGGTAGAACAGGTCGCGGGCGAATCAGATGAGGTTTTAGCAGTAGAACCGGCTAAAGATACGCGCTCTAACAGAAAAAAGGCAAAGGCCAAGGGCAAAGGGCCGAAGAGCGAAGTTGCCGCGGCTAATGCCCAAGGCACGAAGCCGCAGGCGACGAACCGCTCTTCGCAGCAGGCTACGCAACCGAATGTTGCAGCGCAACCGAATGTTGCAGCTCAGCAGAACGTTGCGGCGCAGCCGCCGACCGCTCAGGTGCCGATGTTTTCTGCGCCGAGTTTGATTCCACAACAGCGTGGACAAGCTAATGGCGCTCAAACAGGTGCCGCGAGAGGACTACGTCCTTTTGCAGGCGCGTGTTTCGCGTGTGGTCTGGTTGGCCATCAGAGGTCTCAGTGCCCGGCTGCGCAGAATTCGCAGCCGATTGTTTGCTATAAGTGCCGACAACCGGGGCACTATGCGAACAATTGCCCACTGAGACCGACGGAGGCCAAGCCGGAGTGCCAGGTTTGTGGGACCGTTGGATTTGTCTTCCGAAATTGTCCGACTTGTAGTCAAGTAAGACAGGGAAACTCGGGTGCAGGAGCCGCCGACCGCTCAGCGACTCCTGCTTAAAGCAAATCGAACGGGCGGTTTGGATAGACGAGCTGCTAAAAAGGAAGAGCAACTCGGTTGTTGCGTCGGAAATAAGGAATTCCGATCGCATCATTAATGTCAGGTTAGAAGTAGTGTCGGATACAGGTGAAAGAAAACAAGTCGTCTGTAGGCCGGTTGTGTTAGATGTAGGTGAGAAGTTAGAATCGGATGCAAATGAAAGTAAGCATGTCGTTTGTAGGCCGATAGTATTAGGTGTAGATGAGAGGTTGGAATCGGGTGCAAACGAAAGAAAGCAAGTCGTTTGTAGGCCGGGTAGTGAAGTCGTTTACGATGTAGCTAACGAGAAGCCGGAGAGGCCAGATCTCGTAGTTAGTGGAGAGTTTATTTCCTCGGCGTTGGACGGGCCCCTAAAGCCAGAGAACCAAAAATCGAGCATTTCGCACGGCGAAAAAGTCTCGGTTCAACGTGTTAGTGCTAGGGTCGGTCATGAACAGCGGGACGAGGCGACAAGCAGAACATTGCTTAAGTACGATGCGAGGGATGCGGTCGGAACGAACAAAGTTCAGCTGAACGTGGACTCTTCCACATCTAACGACGCGGCGGGCTCAACAAATTCGCGCATAGATAATGCACACGTATTTAACGAACCCGCTAACACTGTAGCTTTAGGCAAGCGTCCGGTTGTCTGTACAGACGCACCGTCCGTTTCGGTGAGGGGGGAGACTGAGGATAGCTCAGTACCTTTGCTTAGAACGGAAGAGTCGGATCAAGCGTTAGTAGCCGTGACAGAAAATAGGTTTTTCTTGAAGGTGAAGATAGGCAATGAAGTCTATAACGCGCTGCTGGACTCAGGTGCTCAAGTATCAGTTATAGGACCGAAGCTTGCACAAAGGTTTGAGGAACGTTTAAGGCCGCCTACGATATTTATTCAAGGTATTTCAGGTGAAAAGCCGCGAATATTAGGCGACCTTAGACTGTGTTTCGAAATCGGTGGTAGATTCGCCTGGCTAACCGTGACGGCCGTGTCAACTTTGAAACACGACCTGATATTAGGCGCGGATTTCTGTAAGAACTGGCAAATCAACATTGATTTCGGGAATCGTGCCTGGCGGTCAGGTGATCAGAGCGATTGGTGTCAATTTACCGACGAAGGTAGTGAGGCAGTTGACGTGTTTGTTGAATGCGCAGGTTTGAATACGTACGAGGAGACTCAGCGCGAGACGATCATGGCGCTTGTTCGTCGGATCGTCCCCGAGTCTGGTGATTCACCGGCAGTCACTAACGTCATCGAACATATTATCGATGTAGGTGACGCGCGCCCGATTAAAACGCCAATGCGTCGAATGTCGCCGAAAATCTTGGCCTTCCTGCAGGAAGAAACGATGCGCCTGTGGAAGGCAAAGATAATCAGGCCGTCGAACAGTCAATGGTGTAGCGCGCCGGTAGTCGTACGTAAGCAAGACGGCGGTTATAGATTTTGTCTAGATTTTAGGCCGGTTAACAAAGTGACAAAGATTGATGCTTATCCAATGCCAAGCATGGACTCAATCTTAGATAGGTTGCGCGGCGCGGTTCATCTCTCTAAAATCGATTTAAAATCAGCGTTCTGGCAAATTCCGCTCTCGGATACAAGTAAGCAATATACTGCTTTTGCAGTACCGGGACTAGGTTTGTGGGAGTTTGAAAGAATGCCTTTCGGTTTGGTAAACGCGCCAGCAACGTTCATGAGAGTCATGGACGCGCTTTTCGGGCCTGAATACGAACTGCATGTTTTCTGGTATCTTGACGATTTACTAGTGGTTAGCGCAGACTTTGAAATTCACGTCTATTGGTTAGAAAAAGTGTTGAAAAGGCTAGTTAGCGTGGGTCTAGAAATCAATCTCGAGAAATCAGATTTCTTCTGCACAGAAGTGACGTACTTAGGCTATCGCTTAGACAGTGAGGGTTTGCGACCGGACGACAATAAGGTGCAGCCGATCGTAGATTATCCGGCTCCGAGCAACGTAGCTCAGTTGCGTCGCTTTCTCGGGATGGTAGGCTGGTACGCTAGGTTTATCAAACACGAAAGTGATATCAAAGTCCCTCTGACTAAATTGATTCGGAAAGATCAACCATGGGAATGGGGTGAGGTTCAGCAAGTTGCATTTGAAAGGTTGAAGCGCGCATTGACTGAGGCGCCTGTTCTTGCGCGCCCGGACTTCGCGCGCCCTTTCTACTTGCACTGCGACGGTTCTTCTTTTGCGGTAGGCGCGTCTTTAGTTCAAATATTCGACGATGGCGAGCATCCGATATGTTATGCCAGCCGAATGCTTAACGCTCATGAGCGTAACTACACGGTTAGTGAGATAGAGTTTTTAGCCGTTCTATTCGCGGTAAAGAAATTTAGACCGTACATAGAGGGGTCGCACTTTATTGTAGTTACTGATCATAGCGCGCTTACAAAAATTTTGAATAAAAGAGAACTTACAGGTCGGTTAGAAAGATGGGTACTCGAATTTCAGCAGCACGACTGTGAAATAATACACAGAAAAGGGGCATTACACCATGTGCCAGACGCGTTATCTAGAGAATTCGAGGACGAATGCGAAGTATGCGCGTTTGAGGATACGAGCGATAAATGGTACCTGCAACGGATACAGGACGTTTTGTCTAGGCCAAAAAAGCATAGAACGTGGAGAGTAGAAGGTAGCACGCTCTATAAATTTATGCAGAACCATTTGCTCGATCCGATTACGAACAGGGAACAGTGTTGGCGTATGGTAGTGCCGGTTGAACATAGGGAACGTGTGTTACGCGATGCTCATTGCGAGCCTTCTTCAGGACATTTAGGCCGGGAAAAGACTTACGATAGAGTAATACGTGAGTACTACTGGCCGGGCGTTTGGTACGACGTTAGTACCTTCATTGCCGAGTGTAAAAAGTGCCAGGAGTACAAAACTGTACAACAGGCGCCGCTCGGCTTAATGGGAAAACGTGCAGTAGAACGCCCATGGGCCATAGTAGCCACGGACGTAGTCGAGCTACCACGCAGCAAGAATAGGTTCCGGTACACGGTTGTGTTTCAAGATCTATTCACCAAGTGGGTAGAACTGAAACCGCTTAGGTCGGCAGACGGGCCTGCTCTGGCCGCTGCCTTGGAGGAATTAATTTTATTTAGATGGGAAACGCCAGAGTACTTGATAAGTGATAATGCGAAAGCATACAAGAGCGTGGTCTTCCAAGGTATGTTGCGAGAGCATGGCATCGAGCATGTGTTGTGCCCTGCCTATCATCAGCAGAGCGATCCGGTTGAACGCGTCAATAAGACGCTGAAAACTATGATTGCTATGTTTGTTGATAAAGACCACAGAAGCTGGGATCGTTATTTGCACGAGTTTAGGCACGCATTAAATACCGCGACACAATCGACAACCAAGGTATCGCCGGCATTCCTAAATTTTGGTAGGGATCCTCGGCCGGTTAAGAGTCTTAGGAGAGAGTTAGAGAAGAAATTGCCTATTACAAAAATTGATACGCAAGCGTGGACGGATCGGTTAACGCGATTGAATGCGCTTCGAGACCTAGTGGCGAAACATATTGAAGAAGCTCAAGAAAAGCAAAAGCGTCAATATGATAAGGGTAGAAAGCAAGTACTTTTCCAAGTAGGCGATCTAGTCTGGCGAAAAGTCCATACGCTTTCTAACGCTGCCGCGGGTAAGAACGCGAAATTAGATCCGAAATTTGATGGTCCGTTTAAGATAATTAGCGTCGTCTCACCTGAAATTTACGAATTGCAAACAGATAGCAAACACCGCAGTACGAGAGTTCATGTATCGGAATTAAAACGATACATTCCACCTCGTAAAGCTAAAGGTTTGATTTAAAAGTGCATCTAATTTGATTTTAGTTGTCTAACGAACGCGCTATGTTTTACTTTGTTTATAGGTTTTTGTCATAAGTCTTTGATGGAGGGTACCCCGATGGAGTTGGGAGCAGCCGCACCCACAGAGCCTGATCGCCTTGCGCAATCCGTTGCCGCGATCGAGCCTAGAGCTACGCTTTGCGTCGAACAGCCGATGGTGTTGGAGCTCGTGGAATCGAGCCCGGCTGAGAGACTTGCCGCTCCTCCTTTGCGGGAAGAGCAGGCGACCTCTCAAGTCGAGGCTCAACCATTGTCTCCAAGTGCCTCGGCTGCACCGCATTTTGGTGCCGTTCCGGGTCGTGTCCTGCCGACTCCTCCCCCGTTGCCGATGGGACCGGTCCCAGCCGAGACGGTTAGTCTGGTGCGCCTTGTCGGAAAAAGCAAGGCTGCACTCACGACGATTCGTCTCGCTGCTCCGGTGAGAACTTGGTCGGAAGCAGTTAAGAAGTGCGCTTCGTTCCGCCTTGCGACTCTCGCGATACGCGAGGCCGCCGAGAGGTCTCGCGTCATTTCGGCCCGGAGCGGTTTGTTTCAGCCGTCGGCTGAGGTGGACTCCCGAGGTGGTTCGCCACCGGGTCAACGACGAGCTTCGATCGGTCGCGGCCCAAGGCCGGCTCTTGGGAGAGTTACCAGGACGCGCGCGAATTCGCGAGGACGAGTCGGCCGTATCTCGTTGCCACCCTCGCCAACGCGCTCCACGGGCACTAACGGGCTGCTCGAGATCTTGGACGATGATGGTAGTTCGGCCGAGAAGAGTGTGCGGGCCGCTGATGTGCCTAAGGTGGCGCCTCAGAGGCACGTGCACGAGCCTTTGCCGTGGAAGCCTCTCTGGCTTCAGAGGCTTGACCCGGCATACCAGTTCGTAAGGACTGGTCGCCCGGGAGGCTTTGCACCGGCGGGCTACTCGGCCGACGAGAGAAGGCGCGAACACGAAGAACAGATGAATGCTGGTCGGAGGCGAAATCGAGGTCGGCTCAACCTAACCTCGAGCAACATAGAGTCGCCGTTGCACTCTCGGAGCTCAGTGCCACCGCCCTCGGCTCGTTTGATCATGGACGTTGCGTCAATTGACCTCGACCAACGTGCCGGGGTTTCAGCGAGTCGAGCGGCGAGTCAAGTTTTGGCTCGGAGGCCTGGGCTCTGTGAGGGCGGCGTCGGCGCTATGGAGGTGGATGAGCCGTCGGTACCCTCGTCGTTGCCAGTCCTCCCCGTGCCGACTGTGGAGCGCGCCTCAACACCAGCCGAGGTGCGCCCACCAGTAAGGCGCGAGGAGGCGCGCGTAGACACGTCGGTACCCTCGCCGTTACCAGTCCTTCCCGTGCCGACTGTTGAGCGCGCCTCAACGTCAACCGAGGTGTGCCCACCAGTAAGGCGCGAGGAAGCGCGCGTACGTATGTCGGTGCCAGCGAGTATGCCGGCTAGAGCGAGTGCCTCGAATCCAGAGGTCAGGCTTGCGAGGGGAGTCTTCCTCTGCGGGTTGGCATCTGTGCCGTGGGACGATCAGCGAGATCTCCCACCGTACAGGTGTTTCAATTGTCGGACGGGCTCCCACCGTAGGTCTGACTGTACGAGGCCGCCGCTCAGACGCGACTTTTGTCGGAATTGTGGCCGGCTGGACACAATAGTAGACAACTGCCCGCGTTGTAGCCAGGCGTACTCGCTGGAGCAAGCGCAGCTTCGAGCGAGTCGGGACGCTCTGGCTCCAATCTCAAGTGAGCCGCAGGCGAACGTGGTCTGTGTCCCACAGGACAGGCCCACACCGCAGCAGGCTCCTCGAGAACCGGAGCCTCAAGTTTCGGTTTCACCGATAGCCGCGACAGCTACCCCGGAGGTAGCTCGTAAGAAGCGCCATCGCTCGGGAAAGGCGTACCGCGAAAGGTTGGCGCGTAAAAGTGCTCGGCAGCAGGCGAGCGGCGCTGAAACTCGGTCGCCCAACGGATCGGGTTCGCTCTCGGCGGAAGTTGCCCCGATGGAAACATCGGAGGCGACTCCGTCGGTAGCAGCTGACGCGGGCGGTCATCGGCTCAGTGGTGCTGGCGCCCCTACTCCCGTGGCAGAGGAATTGAGAGCTCTGCGCCTCAAATATTTGGAGAAAGAAAGATAGTCTCCAAATGAAAGGTATAGTATTCTTTAAGAGGTGAACACATGCATGCGGCGTCTTGATGCGCCGTTGATTCGATCGGGTTTCGCGTTAATTAAAGTTCTTTTACTGGATTCATTTTCTAGAGTAATTGTTTAGATCGCGCATTGCTCTTGTGTTTGATGTTGTAAGACTTAGTTTGTATAGTTCGGTCATTAATTCAAATCTTCGTTTAAATTATGAAACTTAGATTAAGCCAGTTTAAGTATTATAAGTTTATGTATAAGTGTATTCTAGTTAGTAGCGTTTGATCAAGCCGTGAGCCACTTGCCGGAAAAGAGAGAAAGGCTTAAAGAGAGGTGAGGCCTCGTCTCCAAGGAAGAGCTTCGGCCTTCGGAGGGGCTGTGACGGTGTAAGCTGGTCATAGCCTACACCGTGTATGCCTGCGTCATCTCTCCCGGGCGAAGGCACACGGCTGGCATCAAACGCACGTTAAATTTCATGTGCCTGATGCCTCTTTCTTTATTCCAGCAACACCCGAGAGCAGAAGGCGAGGCCAGAGGCAACAACGCTCGAGTATTGAGAGTGTGAGAGAGAGAGAGAGAGAGAAAGAGAGAAGTAGTATGCAGTTCGGTGGTTGGGCTTGGCGCGCGGCACTAGTCGTGAAATGATTAGTAAATGAGTGGTGGGAGAAGGCGTGAGAAGCCGGCTCTCACGCACTCGCGACAGTGATGCGACGCACGCATTAGCAATCGGCCGCATTGACAAAAGAGAGTTTAGTGACCGTAGTCGCACAGCCGTCTCTCCTCGTGCAGCTAAGCAGCCAGCAGCCAGGCAAGAGTTGGGCCGGTTTCGTTGTCGGCATATAGCTGCAACTCCCTCGACGAACCACCAGCAACGCAGCCAACGAGGATATCTGCGAAGCCATCTGTAGAACCGCCAGCAACAGCAATACTCATCAGCAACGGTCAGGTTATTGTTCTCTCTCTCTAGTTCTCTCTTTTCCTCGGCGATTGGTCTTGGTTCGTGCTGCTGCGCCAGGCTCCCCCTTGAGCCGGCGCACTCTTTAGTTCGATATAATTGTTGTTCGAGCCGGTTAACGAGGTGATATGGCGCTAACGTGCCGGTCATCTCGTTTAACATAAGTGCGCGTGTTAGTAGTGATAAGTGATTTGTACTTGTACTCTCGTCGACACTCAAGGAAGTGTTTTGTAATAAACGGGTTTGTTAATGAGATTGAGTGTGTGTGTGAAGTTATTTGCCTGTTGTTCTCCTTCCTGCTTTGTCTGGAGCGACACACCGCCTCCCTTACCTTCCCCCTTATAAATAATTGGTAATAGTGGTGGGTTTATCGGCATTGCACGCCGACGCTATTACAGTTTTAAAAATAAAAGGTAAATTTTTTTTCTTATTCTATACACGGTAATATTTTTACTAATTTTTTCAAGCTCATTATGAACTTTTTTTCAAAAATAGGTACAAAGAAGGTAAAAATTTCGATGACAGAAATTAGGGGTTGCAACCCTTGTGGTCGAAACTGCACGAGATAGTTGTGTTTGTACAGTATAAATGATGCTTAACGTATTTTACACTAAATTATCAACACCACCTGTAATGTATTGAAAACAATTTTTTAGGGGTGGTTTTTCAACTTTAAGGGGGTAGTTTCAAAAAAAACCTTGACTAGATTAACTTTATTTTTGTATTTTATGTAGGGTAATATTTTTTCCAATTTTTTTCGGATTATTTTAATTTTTTTCATTAAAATAGCCATGAAATAGATAGTATTTTAAATAAAAAAAATAAGGGTTGCATCCCTTGTGGTCGGAATTGCATGTGCTAGTTTGCTTTTCACATGAGAAGTAATATGAAATTTGTTTGGTCGTAAAATATCAATTAGATGCTGAGATACATTGGAAAATCTATTTTTGGGGGTGAACTTTGAGGGTTGTTTTCACCCCCTCAAAGTGTTTTTCCGCCGATAAAAAAAAATACGTATGTCTTATTTTTTGATGAACTATAACATATCAAAAGATTATTGAAATCGGTGAGGTCGGGTTGGGGGGGTTTCCTTGTAAGAGTTACCCATATATTTTTCCGTCGGTCCATATGTCACAAGACCTTGGGAGTTCAATTATGCCAGAAGAAAGCTTCGGAATATATTTCAATTTGTTAGCGCATTGAATTTTTAATGAATCATATTTTTGATTAGGAAATAATTTTCATCTTGACTTAATTTAACATTACATTCATATAAAGTTTTGATTTTTGGCTTTATTAGCGTGTTGAACTCACAAGATGCTTTGGTATTTTCTATTATTTTGACACTACATATTCTATAATATTTTACGATGTTACATAATTTAAAGGCTGTTTCACTCATAAAGAAATATGAATTATTAGTTTCTAATACAACAATGTAATCATTCCGCGGTTCAATGTATGCAGCGATTGACTTGTTTGTCTCAGATTGTTGAAAAACTGGAAAAGACATCATTTTGTACACAACAAACTGTACGGTATTTACGAGGTCTGTCCGGAAAGTACGTTTATATCTTCGCGCCATAGTGTTCGAGCGACCTCTACCGGACATAAACGTCAACAGTAAAGCCTCACGAATCTATTGGTTACTCACTGACACCTGCCTAGTCCCGACATAGCCCCTTGTGACTTTTGACTGTTTCCAAAACTAAAAAAACCACTCAAAGGTCACCGATTCAATGACAAAACAACGGTTGAAAACAATGCGACGAGTGTACTTAAGGCTATCCCTAAAAGTGAGTTCTAGGACTGTTTTGAAAAGTGGAAACATCGATGGAACCGTGTTATTCAATCAAGTGGAGATTACTTTGAAGGATGCCACCCACCAGATGATAAAGAATAACGCTAGCACGAAAATATAAAGGTAGGCCCGATACTTACCGAACAGACCTCATATGAACGGTAGTACTATTTCTACAATTAGTAATTTTTTATACATTATAAAATGTAACTGTGCTATGTCAGCAATATTTCCTGTATTAATACTATTAGGTTTAACAATGGATTTTAAAATTGATGTCTTCTCAATTTCATGTATTACTGTTTCTAAAGTGTGCATAGCTAATAAATATTCGTTATATTTAAACATTTCAATCATTAATAACATAATTTCTTTACTTTCATGATGAAGTTTTTAATGAGTGAAATTGCTTTGTGGAAATTAGTGGCCTGATTTTTGTCTGTTATGTTCGGGTTCTGTTTTAACAGTTACACACATCTTTTTAGATAGTCAGTTTTCAAGTTTACTGATCTAATTTGTTCATGCAGGCCATTATCAAAAAAATAAGTATTCGGTTCATCGTACATAATATAAGACAGATCGTTTATACGCATGTTAGTTGCTCTTTCTATAACTTTTTTAGTTTTATTCAATGCGTAACTGTTTTGAAAAGATAAAGCTTTTCCTCCCCCCTTAATTTTGTCAACATGCAAAGTGTTGACAAGACGATTTAGGGAATCGTCGACACGATTAATATCCCTCAAATGATCCATAACATGCTGTATAATCGAACTTGCTTCTATGTTGGATACATTATTTTGTATGAATATGTTATTTAAAGTAGTTATTTGATTAGTAAGTACCTCGTTCCAAATGAAAATGTGTTGCATGTCAATTGTTGTTAGTAAACTCCAATTTTCACGCGTAAAGACTATACGTTCAATTTTATGAAACGCAATCCCTGGATTGTCTTCAATCAGATGCACGATGGGGGTTTCTTCTCGTCCCCTAACTACCATAAATTCGAGAAGAAAATACAGGTAGGTCGCTGCTTTTTCATCTTGTTTGTTTTTTTTGTGTGTTCTGCAAACTGCAATTCGATATAGATTACAATTATTATTCGATAAATTATATTTTCTTTTATACAAGCTTATAGGACCATTAATGTCAAATACACGATTGTTAATCCATGCTTGAGTCAGGTCGTGTATTATCGTTATTACAATTTTTCTTAAATAATGCTATTCTACAAATTTTATCTAATGAATGAAATACATTATGTAATTAAAAAAAAAGATCTGTGAATGCCTTGATACTGATTAGCTGCTAAATCTGTTGCGTTGACAAATCTAATTTTAATACCAATTTTTTTTTTATTTATTCGTCCCTATCTGAACGAGCTCGTTTATTCCTTGGAGGAATTGATCGAATGTAAGGCTCTTGTAATACGGGATACAGTCTAGTATCTATTAATCTGTTTTCTACCTGTTGTGTGTTGGGTTTAAAGGTATACTGGATTACTTTCGCTTTCAATACTGGTGCGTCCGAGGAACTTTGAGCAGATGGGGAATTTAGAGGGGCGTTTATATAATAAACGCCCCTCTTGTTGGCCACTGATCCCAGCTCGATTTTATTTTGATTCTTATCTTGTTCCCGTTCTTTAGTAGGAGTCCTAGCTAAATGGACAAGTAAATTTGTAAGTGAATTCCACACTGCACCTATTATTTTGATAGACCATCCGAAAAGTGAATAGAGTGCGTATCCATGAATGATTGTATCGAGTATAAATTTAATCACGTGAAAAAGCATAATTACGGAAATAACGCCTGCGCTTCCCGAATCAAAACTCATAAATCTTCCCCATAATTTCGACCATATGGATTCGGCTAATTTCTCTAGCGCTTTTTCATCGAGTATATGATAAAATGATAATTCTGCTCCGGGACGTCCGTTCAAAGATACACTTTTTGCTACTTTAGTCAAAATTGTGGCTTGTTCGTTTGGAAACATGATATAGCTTTTTAATTTTTCAATATCTGACAAACTATAAATTCTGCTGTTAGCTATGTCAATGTGTGCTAGATATTTCCATGTTTGTTTTGTCTGAGGCTTTAAAACTCCTGGTCCGTCGCCAAAATAGGGCGGTCGTGGTAACATCTTAAACCATCCACTTCCCACCTTAAACATTACTGGTACTGTCTCATCATAGGCTGTTTCTGTACCGAAAAATTTTAATATGTGCGTGCGAGGTGTCATAAACATAGGTCTACCGTCGCGCTCTACAGGTAGTTCTTGATAGCACTCTGAAGAATTTCTTGTCCGTACGTCTACTGGTAAGCACTTAATTATGTGAATGACCTCGCCTACGAGTAGGCTCATGTAGCCTGGTCCGTCCATCAAATAATAGGCCAATAAATCCGGACTAATTGTTGCGATATTTAGTGCATTCATTATGACTTTCTTTTCTAACTGGCACTGTGGAAATAACACGTCATAATATAATTTTTGTAAGCTTTTTCTTACGTGTTTTTCAAAGAAAAGTATCTTTGCATTAAAATATGCAAATAAATCAATGTTGTTATCTTTTATTCCCGGGAAGATATGTTTATTTTCATCGTCTAGGATAAAAATTCTCGGATGTTCTGTTCTGGTTTAGACAAACCCGCATTTAGGTAATGCTCCTAGATCTTTAAATGCGAAGGACATCCCTTGTGTATCTAACACGTGTAGTAGTAGTCTTTTGCTACCCTGTTCCATGACTTTACCCTGCTAAAACAAGGACATTCAACCGGATTGAAAATCCAATCCGCTTTGAGTCTATTTCTGAATCCTATAAATGATAATTGAAATAAATTAAAGTAGAATGAATCTTAATTCACTTTAATGTTTTTTTATCCCGAAATTGATTTTACATATTATAATAATTAATTTCAGGATAGAAAAATATTAAAGGGGATTCAGATCGATTCCGGTTTGATAAATTTAAATTGTCATTTGTAGGATTCAGAAATAGACTCAAAGCGGATTGGATTTTCAATCCGGTTAAATGTCCTTGTTTTAGCAGGGTATCTACGTATCCAGTGTAAAGTTCTGTGAACTTATTTTCTTGGCACTCGCGCATGAGAATTGGGTCCCAGAAAGCGTAACCCAGAACGTTATCTATGCATTTATCGTCACTGAATTTACAAACCGTACCTGTTGATAATGTGATTTTATTATTATCTAGTGATATTGTTTCCCAGTGTCTTGCAACGAAATTTTAACATATCCTGTTACAAAAACGTCTTGAAATTCGCTATATGGGTCATTATAGTAGCCTGCATTACTGCATCTACCCGTACTACCAGCTGATCGTACGAAAGTTGTAGCGTGTACTACTGAATAATTCACTAGTAAGGATTGAAAGAGGCGATCTCCTATAGATATTGATCTGTGTACCTGCATTCTTTTCCATTCGTCTCTTGACGTTTCGCGTAGGTATTTTATTATTCCTGATCCAACTTCCATATTATGATTATTATAGCCGCATATCTTAGCGTCCCTATCTATTTCTATTTTGCTATTCCGCACTCGGACCGACGAATATTCATTGAGTTGCAATAGTAATACTTCGATCCGCGTAGAATTGACGATTGGTGGTGGCAATTCGCAGTCTGCAATATCTACTAAAGAAAAAGATGTAATATTTGCGAACTTCTGCGCACAATCATAAGCAATGAAGGCCGTTGCCTTGGTGACAAGTTCCAAGAGCAGTAGGCAAATTAGAAGATTCATCATCTCAAACAATAAATTTAAGTTATTCCTTAATAGATCTTAATCAGAACATGCAATCTATGCGATTGTTTATTAAATTTTGCGAAACGATTATTCGGCTGGCCTTATATGCGATATGCGTAAACGTATGTACAATTTTGCTGCGGTTTTTGCCGATCTCAGTTCGGACATTTCCGTTATGCCATACTTCCGATACCAGATATAGACCAGAATATTAGTTATCGAATTTTTTTGGTTCGGGGCTACTTAAAAGCTAAACATAATCGTTTACCTTAATTTCTCTGGGATCGATTTTTTTGTCGTAATAATGTTTTGACTTAATTTTTGCAAGTGTAATTTTTTCAGAAACAATTTGGTGCAAAGCATTCAAACGGTTAATTAGTTGTGACATATAGTCGGCATAAGTAGGCACAGGATCTTCCGGTTCTGGCGGAGTTGCTGATGGTACTCTTGCAACTCTTGCAAACATGAGTTCATATGGAGTATAATGCGTAGCCTCATGTCTGCTCGTGTTATAATTGAACATTGCCATTTCTACGAAAATTCTACTAAATTCATCCCAATCTTCAAACTTATTTGTAAAAACTTTTAAATATTCGTTTAATGGGGAGTGTTGTCTTTCTTTTAATCCATTTGATTCAGGATGAAAAGCACTTGTGCGAAATTGTTTAATACGAAATCTTTTTGCAACTCTTTTCATTAATTTTAACAACAAATTTTGCCCGCAATCGGTAAGCAAGCCATTTGGTGCTCCGAATACACAGACTATACGTTTAATAAAAGCATTTGCTATAGTAATAGCCGTTTGATCAGGTATTGGAATACCTATAGCGAAACGTGTAAACATGCAATGAAATGTTAAACAATAACGATTAATTAGTTTGGTCGTTGGCATCGGTCCCACAATGTCCATTGCAGTTTTGAAAATTGGTACTGGCGGAGAATCTGTGACGACCATCTTCTGTTTAGTTTTTTTACGTACTAATTTTTTTGTTTGGCAATCAACACATTGTTGTATGAAACTAGTACGTCTTCTTTATGATGTTCTCAGTTCGATTTGTGTCGAATACGATTAAATGTTTTATTAACTCCCGCGTGTCCTCCGACTGCTGAACAATGTGCTTCTTGTATAATCTCCGCTCTCTCGTTAGGTAGGGGATGTTTTATCTGTCCGGTGTATAATATGACCTTGACATCTAGTTTTCCAAGCTTATCTTAGTTTCGTTTGATTCGTATTTATCTTCTTCTTTATTAGTTTCTAAACTGATTTTTAATGGCACACCTGTCCCCTTGCTTTGTACGTCTGTTGCTTGGTTCTCGACTTGTTGCGTACATGGTGTGTTGCTATTAGTGTTTTCAGGGGTTTCTGACCTCTTGTCTTCCCCTTTTTGTTGTGTTGTTACCTTAGTGGCACTTTGGTCTCGTCTTTTTTTTTATTTACTAGGTTTCAGTGCGCTTATAGCTTCTTCGTATTTGGTGCTAGGCTTTCGTCCAGTGCGCGATCGTGTGATCATCCCTTCCGGTTCCTTCTTATTGGAAATCTGCTACCTTCAGTCTCATTCTAGTTACTCGTGCGTTGGGATCTTTGTGCGATCTTAATCCAACTAGAGGTTTATGATCAGTAATGACGGTAAATTTTTTTGCATATAAATACGGTCGAAATTTAAGAATTCCGAAAACAATTGCTAACATTTCTTTCTCGAAAGTGCTGTAACGTCTTTCTGCATCATTTAACGCTCATGATGCATAAGCTACTGGCTTATCAAAGTCATCCTCATCTTGTTTTTGAGATAAAACGCATCCTACACAGTATCTACTAGCATCTGTTGTTAAAATAAATGGTTTTTCAAAGTTTGAGTGAACCAATATAGGTGGTTCACATAATTTGCGTTTTAACAGTTCGAAGTCTTTTTGCTGCTCTTCTTTCCATATGAACTGCTGATCTTTTCTTAACAGTTTGTTTAAGAGTTGCGCGATGTCGGAAAATTTGTCAATGAATCGTCTGTAGTAACTACACAGGCCGATAAATTGTTTAATATTCCTTGGGTTTCTCGGCGTGGGAAATTGTTGGACGGCTGAAATTTTATCGTTGTGAGGTAGTAAACCCTCTTTCGAGATTACATAACCTAGGTATACTACCTATGATTTAAAATACTCGCTTTTTTCCGGATTTAATACTAAATTCGCTTTTCTTAGACGTTCCATTAATTCAGTAATACTGTCACAATGTTCCTCGATAGTTTTACTATGTACGCAAATATCATCGAAGAACGTTACTACTCCTTTCATTACTGTCGTTAAAAGGTGAATTAATGATAGAAAGACCGGCTCGCTTATTTTCAATCCAAAAGGCGACCTTGTAAATTGGAAAAGGCCTTGGTCGCATTGAAATGCTGTCACCTACCTGTCCTCCTTTTTATCTAGGCATTAATGATATCCTGAATAAAGGTCAAAGACCGCGTATATTGTAGGTCCTCCTAACGCATCTAACTGATCGTCTACATTTGGCACTGGAAAATTGTAATCCGGAATCAGTGTATTTACTGCCCGGAAGTCTATTACTGATCTTTTCTTGATTACGCCTTCAGCATTCCTTTTCTTGACTACGCAAAATATTGGAGACGAGTAAGAACTAAAAGACCTTTCAATTATACTTTCGTCGAGCATATTTAAAACTTGAGCATCAGTTTCTTTTTTTAGCTCCGGGGGTTGTCTAAAAGATTTTATGCGAATAGGTACTTTCGACGTTAATGGAATTTCGTGTTGGAGTAGATTATTACATCCTAATTTGTCTCCAGGTAAGTGATATCTGTTGTTGAATTTATTTATTATATCAACTATATGTTCCTTTTCATTTAATTTCAAATGATCTAGTTGTTACATGCCGATTATTCTTGATGCCCTATCATCCGTATTCTGATTCATACTTATTTTGACTATCCGCACGTGTTCGTTGATAGTAGGAGGAATTCGTGTCTTCCCCTTTAATAAAAACTTTACGGCTATCAAAAGTTGTAAAACTATTCGTTGTTTATTGGACCTTTGAAGGTGGCTTATAGTTATATACTTTTTGCTATTTGTGCCACTCCCTCTAATAATTCTTTAATGTATTCTTTATCTCTGATTTCGTCCAATGTTTCGAGGAGGGTGGTTGCAGAATTAATTACCGATAAAAAGTTACTCACCGAATATGGTTTATTACTTGTGTATGAATTCGTATTATTTACTACGTTAATACCTTTATTAACCCTTTCCAATAGGGTAGTTTCGTCAGCATTATCGTAACAATCTACATTTTTGTGATCGTTGCTACTACTTTCTCTAATTTTCGACTTATAATATGGCTGTATACTCAATTTATTTTCTCATCTACAAAATTGTATGAATGGGTGAATTTTATCATCTACAAAATTTTTATGGAGAGTGATTTCATTATGGCTTTGCTCAGCCCTACTTGTTATATTGTTCTGAATAAATAACGAATTAGCCTTCGCGAAACTTGGGCGTGCACTCCCGTATTCTTTGTTAGCTAATGCTAAATTACAAACTGACTACGTTCTTTGGTTTTTTCCAATTTCTGCTTTTTTACAATTTTCAACATTCAAATTTCTAATTTCGGATGTACAAATTTCAGGTTCACTAATTTTAACTTCGCTAGCTTTTTCCAGTCCAATTCGGAATTACAAATCTCAGATTTTTTGTGTGGCAACTTACAAATTTCGAATTTTCGCAATTTTACTCCAATTTTATTTGAACGATTGTCTTCGTAACCGCTCTGTCTAATTTTCTTAACATAGTTTTTATCTGGCTCAAAATTTATCTTTGATTCTTTATCGCTTTCCTTATTATTGAGAACTCTTCTCGCAAATCTGTCTAAATTGTTACAAATTTTTATTTGATTTTTTACTACTCCAGCATAAGTTTCGCAGTTTGCTATTGATTTTAAATAACTTCTATCATCTTGCGATGTTATATATTGATTGTCAGCAGTTGTATTGTTTGTGGATAAAGAAAATACTATATCAGCGATTTTTAAAATATTGTTTTTATAATCTATTTTTGCGTTGAACTTACGCAAACATTCACTGCCGATTAGTCCGTGTTCTTTAATAGGTAAATCATCGCGTAACATATGAAATTCGAATTCTAAATCTTTTATTGTGATATTTATTTTTCCTAATATTACTACACTGTTATATGTAATACCTCGCAACTCTAAAATATTCAATTTATCCAGATATGCTTCGTTTGGTTTCTTAAACCATTTCAGTAGAGATGGTCCAGCACCAGTATCTAGCATGATAGAAAGACTGATATTTTGATTTTTATCCTCTAAAATGAAAATTGGTGACTTACTATTCAAGTTTAACAATACCAGTCTATTCGTTACTTCTAATTTCTGTGTATTCTTACTTAAGCTCGGCGCTCCGTTTGGCTGGTCGTTTCCCCGGTCGCGCCTTTCACCTGGAAACCACCGGCGTTTCCCTGTTGTTGTTTCTTTTGTTCGTTAAAAATTCTTTTGTTACATCTTATTTTCCAGTGACCTTTAATACCGCAATAATTTTAAATAGTCGGATCTCTATTTAGATTTCCTGGTCCGCGATCATTAGAATTAAAATTTTCTTGGTATTGATTTTTTGATGCAGAGTTCTGATTTGCTTGGGGCGGAGCTACTTGGTGGTTCATTCTTTCTCTATTGGGTGAATTTTGATAATTCATTTGCTTTTGGCCTTCGTTACTATTGAATCTTTCATTTCTAAATTTTGTATTGCCGTTGTTACGGTATAAACAAGTATCCACTAAATGATTCGACAACTTACAAATTTGACATACTTGCGAGTTATCTGTTTTTACTACTTTTACACTTTTGATGTTTGCTAATTCTTTTTTTACTTTTGCAAGTACTTTTACTGTCTGGTTGAGATCGTTGGGTTCCTGTGTTGCGAAATCGCGTTCAATCTTTACCGATTTTGCTGTTGCTTCTTCGAGATTTTTTGCCTGTCCCATTCGCGCTTTAATCACCCAGTGTAAGCCGCGGATGAAAAACTTGACTTTATCCTTTTCTAATTGATTTAAGAATCCTATATTATATCTTTTTTCGCGCACTGCTGCGCTTACTAATTCTCGCGCTACCGTTTTAACTCTATTTGAGAATTTTACTACATTTTCTGAGGCTTTTTGCTTGAGCCATAGCCAGCTCACCTGATAATTGGTTGAAAGTTTTGTCTTATCCGAAAAGGTGATCTAAATACATTTCAATCTCACTAATTGTTTCAAAATGCTTTCCATGCATACTTTTTAATGCATCCCCGTATAATCTCATTTTAACTAATCTTGCTAGATTCGCTTCATTTCCTGGTGGAATAACATTATAAGCTTCCCAACAACCGTCTAGAAAATCATGTAACGGAATGCAATATCCATCGTATTTAGGAATGAAATCTACGATATCTTTCAAACCTACATTTTTTAAAGGGTTAATTGTGGAATTTTGTACTGTACGGGTTACTTCTTGTGGAGTTGATTGTGCTGGCAAATGATCTGCATGTTGACTTTGGCGTAAAGTATTCTGAATTGCTACTTTTCTCGTTTTGACTTTTTTCAGTAATTTTTGGTATTAAAAATTTAACGTTTTTATAATTTATAAGAGGAATTTCGTTTCTTACTTTGTCTATTTCGTTTTCGTTATCATTGTCAATTGTCAAGTTTGTTAAAGCTTGGAAATATTCCCTTGACTCGTCTTCCGTTATTTCCGCGTTTGATTCAATTATTGGTTCAAATTTATTTTCAAATTGTACTAGTTTGGAGTACGATTTACTGCTACTAAAATTTCTTTTGGACTTATATTACGTTTTGTTAATTCTTCTACAATGAGTAGTAAAAGTGGATCTTGACATGAATTCCTTATTAATTGTTCATTTATATAATGTTCTAAAATTTTTATTAATTTTTCTAGTTGTTGTTTTTTGCCTTCTAATTCGAAACCTAAATCCTGACGAACGTGCAGAATTTCTTATACATTCTAGTAATGTTGGTTCTGTACTAGTTATAAAATTCGGAGCTATTTTTCCTATGCAGTTTTTTAAAATTAATAGTGCTTCCTCATTTCGTTTGTCTCTCTAACGGCTCCCGTAGCCATGTTTGTAAAAAAAATATTTACTTTTGCCTAATCCTGCTTTTCGTTAAAAAAAAGTTTACCCGGAGGGGTCCCCAATTGTTAGGTATCATGTAACGGCCGCGAATTGACTAGAATTAATCAATCGTGACTATCTTTTTTCGGTCAACACGTAAGCGCTTTACCACGGTTGCGAGACTCAAACGAAAGCAGGGCGGCAACGTATCTAAAGTACCGAGTAAAAAAGTAATAATTAAACAATTTACCTGCAGTTTAACTGGTCCAGAAACTCGTACCTTAGAAGCCAGAGATGTAACGTGGATTAGGTATAACTCACAAATAACTTATTATAGAAATAGATTTATAATATTTATTGATTAAATTACAGAAGGTGCGTAGTGTCACAGAGTAGAATACAGAGTGTGTGTTACAATTGTCTTGCGTCGTCTTTTATAGCATAAAATACATAAGAACTGATCAATAAAGGGTTAATCCCAGAAGGGGTAAGTGCGTCACCGAGATTAAAGTCAGCTATTAAATGACTATTGCTTTTAATTACGGGAACTCCCCTTCCATAAAAAATTCAAATTTTACCGCTATAAAATAGTCTGTCTCGTCTTCGACGTAACATTACAAAAGAAAACACTTCTAGCAAAGAAGAGACTGCATGAATAGTTTTGTAATATTTTCATACTATTTTTATCTTTTAAAATCTCACTACTTTGATCCATAAGTAGTTATATGAAAATGATAAATTCTAAGATAACACAAGCTAACTATGTAATTTCTTTAAATAAATTTCCAACATTTTTCCGTTGCATGGATGAGTTTTCCCCGATATCGTTTTTCTGCTTTTCTTAATATTCTGGGGGGGGGAGTATAAATTCTGAAAATAACTGTTTTTTCCAGTGGTCGTAATTTTGGCGAAGTTGGTGATATTTTTCTTATGAGGAAATAAGTGTTTTTTCTGTCAAATTAATTTATAGTGTTTTTGCATGGAAAACACTGTAGTTCAAATTCTAGATGGATGAAAATTAATTCTTTTGATTGTACAAATGGTACAGATTAAAAAGGAGGCATTAATATTATTTTATAATATGGTTCCATGATTTTGCCGTAGGGAAGAGAGATTTTCGTGGAACACACGTGATCGGATTGTCGAACTAGACTACGTAAATCATTTTTTTCTTAATTTTTTAGGGGGTATAAATTTCAAAATAAAAAAGTGGTGGTATATTTATTTTTGAGGAAAAGATCCATAATTTTTCTATCAGAGTTATCTACTTTATTATCCGAGTAAACAGTTGTTTTTGTGGATGCAGAAGTTTAAGAAAGCACGTTAACATATAAGTTTGTATATTTATTTGTTTAATTAAATTTTGGATTGTAAGAAGTAATAATAAAATTATTTTCAGATGATACAAATTAAGAAGAAGCTAGAAGTATATATTTTTCTTAGGAAATAAGTGATTTTCTTGTAAAATTTATCAATATTATAATTGTACAAAAAATATTGTATTATTTAAATTCTACAGAGGTATAAATTAATTTTACGTATTTTTTAGATAATACAAATTAAATAGAAGCTATTTATTTTTTTTCTATCAAAATCGAATATTATTCTGCTGAAAAATAGATTTTCTATTGCGCATGCGCGTTAATACGTTATTTCAATTGCTGAACTACTCTAAGAAAATAATTTTTTTCTTTATATATAGCGGGGCACAAATTCCATAAAAGCAGTTTTTGCGGCTACATATTAAAATGAAGCTAGTGATATCTTATTTTTTTGAGGAAATCAATTATTTTTCGACCTCCCTTACCCCAGCCTGCAAAGTGTAATGGACAGTAAAAATAAAAAATCCCATTCGAAACATCTCTAATTGAACCCTCCAAAAATGCTCATGATTTTAATTGAACCCCTTCAGTTGTCCCAAAAAAAATTAAAAACTATGATAATTTTTTCGTTTTTTGTAACTGCGATATCTTTCGTAATACTTAATATTTTTGTAAAAGAAACAAGGCAAAAAATTGAACCTTTGCTCGTTTTAATTGCACCCCTCTCACTTTTTCAAAATTATTAATATATATGTCAAAAACAACAATCTAACTTTATTGTATGTTCTTTTCAATTAGATTATTGGGTTATTTGGAAAGAACATACAATAAAGTTAGATTGTTGTTTTTGACATATATATTAATAATTTTGAAAAAGTGAGAGGGGTGCAATTAAAACGAGCAAAGGTTCAATTTTTTGCCTTGTTTCTTTTGCAAAAATATTAAGTATTACTAAAGATATCGCAGTTGCAAAAAACGAAAAAATCATCATAGTTTTTAATTTTTTTTGGGACAATTGAAGGGGTTCAATTAAAATATTGAGCATTTTTGGAGGGTTCAATTAGAGATGTTTCGAATGGTATTTTTTTTTCACTGTCCATTACACTTTGCTGGCTAGGGTAAGGGGGGTTATTTTTCGTTAGACGTAATATTGGTTCACGAACTTATCTGAATTTTTCCGAAATCGAATCTAGATGCTGAAGCCTAGATTTTATATTTTATTTTATATTTTTAAGGAGTTTTTCAAAGGCGCACTAACAAATAATAGTGAAATAAATTATTGTCTTTGTGATGAACTATCTAATGAAGTAATTAGTTTGTCGATTATCTTAATAAAGCTGAATCTATGTGCTAAATTTCAAGACTTGTGGCAGATCCTCTTGTAAACACTTTCCAGCAACAGTTTCCCTAAAGTTGTATTTCTATATGTTTTCAAGGAAATATCTTTTATCATCAGTTATTAAAATTTATTTTGTTGTTATCAATTATTAAAAATTAATACTTTGTTAAAGTTCAATAGGAATTCTGTCTTACAACAGTTACTTAATAGAGATCTAATAACTTGTAACAGTTAATCGTTATGTCGACTAGACCAGAATATGCTGCACCTGCTGAATTAGTTGAGTCAATTTAATATTTGTAATATTTTACTAATAAATTTATGAATACTTTATAGTTTTGTATTGTGTTCATACTTTAATAAAGATAGGTCTTATTAAAAGTTGTTTTAATATTTTATTTTTAAATATGCAGAGGAAAGTTCATTTAATTACAAAGTTTAATTTATTATAAACAGAATACCTTATATTTGCCAATAATTGTTGAATTTATTTCTTTAATATATATATATATTTTTTTTTAATGAATTATGTAAAAAATATATTCAAAAGTTCATTTTGACTAATATAAAGGTACACGAGAAATACATTAATTTGTATAATTCCCTATAGTTATGAGAGACATACAGTTCCATTTATGTGAACCTTGGAAGGGGAATACAATAAAATATATATTAATCAACAAATACTCACAATATTGAGTTTTGTTAATAACCTAACAATCTATGGATGAACACAATTACTCTTCGCTATTAAAAAAAATTTATAGTATAATTAAAAATTAAAAATTTTACAGTTTTTCCAATAATATAAATGTGTTTATAAGGTCTTCCTTCTCATATGTTTTGAGCTGGTACTGAGTTTCTAATGATTGTATAAATAGAGTATATTAATAGTCATTAGATTTTTGAAATCAGCTCCAAGTGTACATATTAATAGCACCATTCATGAACAAATCATAATCATTATTTAACTCAATTAATTAATGAGGTTACTTAAATCTTTTACGAAGTCTATCCAATCAATTTGGTAATATATTTTTAGTTGGTCGTCTTATATAAAAAAAATCATGAAAATATTAAGGTATCTTCTTAAAACAGCCTGTATAATTTTGTTCAAAAATTGACATGGAGCCTTATATAATTTTTTACACAACTACTGCAAAATTTATTATCAAATTTGATACTTGAACCTTGATAATTTGAATAGCCATAGACCAACTGAGAAGTTAGAATTATCATAATGTTTGCATTGGTAAAGTTCCATATATTTATAACAATATTTATGTATTATAGAAAATCTCATTTTATTAATTAATCATATATTGTTTATTTGAATAATTTTCACAATAAGTCTTGGCTATCTCACTATCAGATTTTCTTTATGAGTTTGAAAGTTTGGAACGTTCATCTTAAACGAAAAAAACGAAATTTAGAAAAATGCCTTCTTATCAAAATTAATCGCTGAAATTCAATACAATAATGTTAAAATCCAAAACAAAACTATTGGAATTACCTACCACCCTCTAAAAACTACCCTTAAAAATTAAGACAAGGTCGAATATTGCTATATGTTATTTAGTACAAAATAATTAATTATTTTTAACAATAATTATTTATTCTTATGTAAAATTATGAGTGAACATTTTGAGCGCTTGGACGTCACCCAACCACCCCTAATCTCATTTAAACAGGTGAGTAAGAAAAATTGATATTTTTTAGCTCTAATTTGTTATTAGCCACTAAATTGTTTTATATTTTCGCATATAATTATTTATTGTCATGTAAGGAATTGGTGTACGAAGTTTGAGCCCGCGGAACGATATGGAACTACCCCTAAGTTTAATTAACAATATACGCGATCAAGGAAATTCGCTGTATTTACGCCCCCATTTGTTATTAGCCACTCCTTTTTTTAGTTTTTTTGTATAACATTATTGAATGTCATATAAAGAACTGGTGTACAAAGTTTGAGCGAGCGGAGAGATAGGCAATTACCCCTAAGTTAACAATATAATTTAACAATATACGCGATCAAAGAAATGTGGAGTTTCAATTCTCCTATTTGTTTTTAGCCACTTAATTTTTCACTTTTATTGTTTATAAATGTTGAATGTTATGTAAAGAAATGATGTATTGAAATTTGTTACATATAATAGTTGACTATCTTGCAAATAAGCAATGAGCAAAGTTTGATACTGGGAAAAAACATGAAATTGTCCTCAAATCCATTCAAGAAGATGAATATTTTTAATTTACACTAGTTCTGCTTCAATTTATTATGTGTATACATATGGGACGATCCATGTCAACCGGATCACTGCTGTGTCCAAAATTTGATGTGACCAAAAAAATCGTGCAACGACTCATTTTAAAGCTTAGGATATCTACTTTCTGATGCTGTGTGCGCCTTTGCAAAATCCAACATGGCGGCTGCAATATGGCGGCTACAAGAGACAAACTCGTAAACAAAAAATTTTATTTTTCAAATTTTTAGTAATAAATGTTAAAAAAATTAATATTTCATATTTTTTTATGAAAATCTGGCTCATTTCCTACAAAAAAGTAACAGAGACCATTTTCGCTAAAATGAAAAATAAAAAAGTTATAATTTTTTGAAAATTTTCAAAAATAAAAAACTGCGATTTTTTTACTCAGAAGGAAATGACTTTGGAAAAAAAATTTAAGGAACAAAATTGCTTGAAATTCATCAAAACAAGCGTGAATTTTTTCGAATTCCTTTGAGCGATTTTTTGCTTTTTGGATTTATCGGATTGTTTGAAAAATTAAAAAACTTCCCAAGATCTTCTACAAAAATTCAAAAAAATCGCTCAAAGGAATTCGAAAAAATTCACGCTTGTGTTTTGATGAATTTCAAGCAATTTTGTTCCTTAAATTTTTTTAACATTTATTACTAAAAATTTGAAAAATAAAATTTTCTGTTTACGAGTTTGTCTCTTGTAGCCGCCATATTGGAGCCGCCATGTTGCATTTTGCAAAGGCGCACATAGCATCAGAAAGTAGATATCCTAAGCTTTAAAATGAGTCGTTGCACGATTTTTTTGGTCACATCAAATTTTGGACACAGCAGTGATCCGGTTGACATGGATCGTCCCATATATATAATTCATAGTAGTTGATGGTGTAATATGTGGTGATATATATGTATATATATATACATTTAACTATTTATTTAATTATTGCGAACTTTTTAATACAATTATTAATTATAATTTGTAATATAACATTTGTAATTTAATATATTGTTAATAATTCTTATTTATGATTTTATTATAGAAAACCAATTTCCTCTCTGCATTCATAAGGGCTTGAGACCTTCATGTTAATAATGTTTTGGTTTATATTAACATGGCTGTATTAGAATCGGTTTATTTACTTCAGTTTTTTCACTGTGCTTAGTCTATCGACTTACGTAATACTCTTGTGTAGGTTTCCTGCATTTTTCTTATTAACTTTTACATCGATCATGCAGTATAATATATTTTAGTTAATTGTAGAACAAAATGCGGATTGTTTTACAACATAAATCTATAAATAATCAATCAATTCTTTATTTTCATGATTAATTTTTTCAATAATTATAATATTCAATAAATGTTAAAAGCAATAATTTGAATTAACTGAATTTTTTAGATTTATATCAATCTTAGTCCAGCGACTTACTGTTTTTACAACTTTTAATTCTCAGATATAAGTCTGATTTTGTAGCTGAAACTGAATAGACCATGAGTTTGATGATTATATAAGTACTTTGGAAGTTTTATTTGATTTTAAAATATCTCCTACAAAGTTTACAAATAAATAATTCGTTTTCTCCTGGTTCATTTTCAATTTTTCTTTTTTTAAACCACCTGCTAACTGTAACATATCTTCATCCGTATCAATACTTGTGTACTGCAAACATCTTTTTTCACATTTCCGTCTGCAATATTTGCATTGGATTGATTCCGATTTTATATTAGAAAAGCAACACATACATATATTTTCCATATTGTCTGATAGTAACAGAAGATTATGTGCTACTTTTAACCTGTACTTATCAGGATCAAATGTGAGGTTGAAATCTTTTGCATAACCTAAACACTTAAGATAATACATTACGTATGATCCACAACTGTGACCATCGTTACAATTTTGGTATGGACGATTATCAATCTTCCATTTTTTCCATTGGATCTTTTGTAACTGATTGAATGATGAGTTTGTATGTTAGATAAAGTTTTCAAATGCCTTTGTAGCTCGATCTTCATCGTCACCTTTACCGTAAGAATTTAAAACACATACTTTTTCTTCACTTATGTTTGCAACGAATAATTGCCAATGACTATTTAGTAAATAAGGCATTAGTAATAGGTTTTCAATAGGAAATGTAATTGTATTTATTCTTCGATCTGTGCATTTCCTCCTTCCGCTGTATTCTCCCAATATTATCGATGTATTATCTGTGGATATGTAAGTTACACCTTTCCATTCATCTATACAGGTAGCTACATAAGAATCTATAACCATACCAATTATCCATATTTTATTTTTTAGTGTATGAAATTCTTGAGCTCTTAATTCATGTGTTCATTATTACTAATTTCTGGCTTTTATATTTAGTTACAGCAACATTATAAGAACGAGAATTAAAGTAATAATTTGCATCTTTGACAACTTTACTTGGATACTTTTCTACAACTCTTCTTTCATCATTTTCATCGTGTTCCACGTATTCAGTACTGTTTTTTTTGTATATCTTCTTTCATCTGTTCTTCTGAATGATTATCAATATTCATATTATTAAGTTTTACATCTTGTGTTGGAATTGTCTCACACGTAATTTCTTTGTCTTTATTAGTAAGATCTATTATGTCAAGATTTTGACGATCATCTCCTTCGAAGTTTCTTTTGTTCGTTGATTTATCTAATTTCTTCTTTTTATCGGTCGCCGTAAGAGCACGTATTTGCAAATAATTTTCTGATATTTTCTGTGCCATCAACTCTATTTTCGCCGCAGTTATACTACTTTTACTTATTTTTCTTTCATTAATCTGCACTTTCTGTAACTCTTTTGTTTCCAAATCATTCTTTAAGTTTTCTTCTACTTTACGTAATTTTTTTGCTTCATGAATAATAGTTGATGCATTAAGATGGTTCTTTTTACCATGCTTATTGATATTCATCTTAGTGTCTGCTGATGACTTTCTATCCCACGTCTCTTTTAAGTACGGATTAGCAACAGTTGCTGGATATTTAGCTTTCTTATTCGATAATCTGGTTCTTTTTATACATGGGTTGAGTTTAATGAAAGCTGCCGTTTCTTGTCTGCTTTTATCTAGTACGCGTATTACATCACCAATACAAGACCTAGTATTTCCATTTAGAACTTTATTTTTCATAACTTTTGTGGAGCTTTCGATGTAAGCATTGCTTACTCTTGAGATAGTGTTATCTACTAAATCCAAATCTAATTCACTCCACATCACTATATACGGAATCCATTTTTTTATAACGTATTCAACAAATTCTGGAGCAAAGTATTTATTCGAAACTGTTTTTGGAATTTCCTCTTTGCATTGTATTTTACTACCATAGATTGCAATATATTTCTGGTAATAACGTTTATAAAATGGTGATTGTTTGTAGTGTAATCTTCACTAGTCACTATCTCAAAATCTTTATTTGTGTTGGAAACATCCCGTTCACTTTCTTTATAGTCGTCATCTTCATGTTTCGGGATTAAATCTGATTTTTTAATCAATAATGACTGCAATGCATTGATACTATCATTCGCATTTTTTTCTTCTGTAGTCAGTAAAACGTTACAAATGTGTTGAAATATTTCGTCAATTTCAACAAGATTTCTGCACAAGATTAATAAACAAATGCAATCTAACAAGAAACTATGTACGTTCTTTTTTTCTTTTTGGTCGTGCATTCTATTATGTACAAAACGTGAAAAATTGACTTTCAAGGATCGTGAAACTGCGTGTGCAAAGTGAGCTCAGCATATTTTTACAATAATAAATCCTTTAGGTGGTAATACACCTTCTGCACAGAAAGTATACAAAATGTCTATATACTTCGGTAATAGAATATTGTTCCATTTTAACAGCAATGAGTGAATGAATACCCATGACCAATCAGTAACTATACATCGTAAAATTGGCCATCTTTTTAACTTTTCCATTGCAAAATTTCTGTATTCTTTTAGCCATTTACTAATTGATGAAACGCCATGTTCAGATGTGATCATATGCGTTATTTTGACTATTGCTGCATCATGTCTTATTAATATATTATAGTAATAGATCTTCTTACAATTCAGGTCCTGTGGATTACGTACTACAGATCCCATCGCATCTATATGAAGTATTGCATTTTTTATTTCTGCTAATACATTCAACCCTTGTTCTACATGCATGATCGCAGTTAATGGTAGTTGTACTATTCGCAAAAAAGGATCTTTTAGTTTTGCATGTTCCATCCACAATTGAAAAAGATCGGATAAGTCCATTGACTCCAATTTACACCGATTTTTTGTTTTTAATTCAGATACGGCCTTGTAGACTGTTGACGTTTTTCTTAATTCTTGCGAGTGGCCGTCTTCGTACAGACCTGTGTCAATTTTAGTAATTATTTTATTCATATGATCTGAAATACCTCCTCTTCCACATATTTTAGCCCATTCTTTGCGCAGTTGTTTTCTCAATGATTTAAAACATCGTGTCATCGGATTAACTTGATGAACTACTTTCAGTTCTTCTGTACACGATACTTCTAAGACAGCTACGAGATCATCCGTGTGATGAAACCTGAATTTATACTGTGCGCTGTGTTGAGCTTGACCACACTTAGCATATGCAACTATGGCTCTTTGATTATAACGCACACCTCCATAAAATTATAATCTACATGTACATCTCATATCTTCGACTAGACATTGTTCAATGGCTACTCTGATTTTATCATCGTCAAAAATCCCTATATCATCTTTTAATGCTGCTGACGGTATTTGGACTGAACCTATATCATAAATAAATTTTTCTTTCTTCTTTGGTTTTATTTTAGAAATATCACTATTGACGCTTTCACATTCATCGAACTCAGATAATTCAAAATCGCTGTCTATACTTTCTGACTTACGAAAGAAATTTCTACGTGAAACTGGTTTTATTTCTCTCTTCCATTCTTTTGCCTTCATTTCACCAGTCGGGAATTTGACAACATTTTCTATATTAATCTTATTATTTTTATATACAAAGGAATAAGGATCATCAATTTCCTTTTCACTTGTATGTTTTTCTATTTGTGTATTGTGACGGCTAGCCGTAACTTAGTTTTTTTTATTTAATTATTAAATATGACGAACGGAGTGGGAACCTTCCTGATTTCCCACGATGAAAACGCATTCGAAATATAAACTTTGATAGTGGCCCGAGCCTGCGTACTCAAGCTTACAATCAACGCTCTATCCTGCTTTGTCCCACACGCATGTGTTGACAGGGGCCTACGATCATCGCGTATACATCGTGAAGTGTTATCACGCTGATAATGGAAGGGGACCATAAAAATGCAATCTATCTTTTTTTTCCCACCGATTTTTAAGAAAATATCCGTAATATTAAATAGATTTTCATCAATTTTGTAAGCCATTATAATGCGCATCTTTTTGTCACCGAATAACCAATAAATAGAACAATAATGTATTTTATAATAAATCGTAAAAGGTTTGATCATCATACAAAAGGTCAGATAAACATCTAAATAAACAATTTCCATCACCAATAATATTTTTTTGTCTGTAATGGTGCACGCCATCAGACTCAACGATATCTTCTAATTTATTTTCTATTTCATCACTTGAAACTTCACTATTTTTCATCACTTCACTTCTATCTTCAGCAAGCTCCTTATTAATATTATTAAATGAGTTAAGCTCATTATTAAATGAATACTGTAATTTACAGTTATCATCAAACTCTTTTTTATGGTCTTCAGTTACTCTACCGTCTTTATTTTTGTTTAAACAAACCGATTCTTTATTATTAACTGTATTACATTTACCTACCATAAGATGTTCGACCTCAGCACGTAGTTCTGAGTTTGGTTTTGTCCATAGATACTTAATTTTTTTCACAAACCCGCTGTCACCTTTCTTCTTTATACTCTTACAAATCTACAGAGAAACGAAATTTAATTAACATAAAAAATTTTTATGGACATCTACATTTAGCCGGATGTCTATCTACATAAAATTGTTTAATAAAAGAATTTGTAGTTATATTATAAAATTAATCACATATTGACTGGCTGTCGAGTATCTATAATTATATAGTAAGAATGTAGGAAGATATAATTAATGAAAATAATTTCGACAATTTTGTATCTATTAACGAGAACCTGAAGAAACAGAAATATGATACAAGCGTTTACTTCGTGGAAGGAAAATATATTGAGTAACGTTCATCATTCTAACTAAAAAACATATTTGAAATCTTAAATGATTTTGATTTGTGGATTGAGGGATCACGTGATGTGGTGACGTAGAATTAGCTTGATATTTAAAGTTTTTCATTAATATTTTTCAATTCCAATTTGAAGTACATTATTTTAATGTTAATTAGTACTATTAGTTGCTAATATTCTAATTATAATTATGTTACAGATAGAACATTACATGACAATGAAGATTGTCTAAATATACCATTACGTTATTTGCTTACAGTTTCAGCAATTATTATTAAAAATATTGTAGCACACTTATTCGTGAAAAAAAAAACATAATGACGTGAGTTAATGTGCGGTATTGTCAACTAAAAATATTGATTGATTAACCTGTTAATCGGGGAAATCCCTTTCTAATTACGCAACATATATGTTGCGTATTTATATATATGCCGTTATAACGGGCGCGTCCTTTTCCACTAAGACGTGTATGAATGACGTATTACCATAGTAGTAGTAAAATATACGTCCCGCCCGTTCCAAGGCGCAATATAAATATCGAGGACGTATTCATATGTCCTACCCGTACTTATTGTTCTTTACTTTGGACGTATTTATACGTCCCGCTCGGTTAACAGGTTAAGACATGAATTGATATAGGCGACATGAAAATAAAAAATACCAGTTTGTAGATATGACAAATGAGTGTTTATAATGTACAGTTGATGCTATATTAAATAAAATAATGGTGAAATATATGAACTTTGAATATTATTCCAGACGAATAATTTCCCGCTTCTTCCAAATCTGGTGTGAGAAATAGGGGTTTCCATTTAAAAATTAAGGTTAATCTTGAAATGACTTTGGGGGTGGGGTGGGGGTCATTTGGACCCCATAATTATTCGATCATCTGAACGTACAATTTCACGTAGAATACAAACCTGCGACGAAAAATGAGAAGTTCCATTTAAAAAATAAGGTTGACCTCGAAATGACTGGGGAGTGGGATGTGGGTCATTTGGACACCACGCATATTACATGATTTGAACGTAGAATTTAACGCAGAATCCAAATCCGGGATAAAAAATAGGGGTTTCCATTAAAAAAAAAAACAAAGTTGACCTTCAAATGACCTTGAAACTCAAGTTTAAAGTCAAGTTAGAGGTCACCATCGGCTGTCCCCCTCCAAACCCTAAAACTTTTATCCGAACTTTTTTATCCGCTATCATGCTTCCGAAACGAAATAATTGGCCACCTTAATTAAAATAGTTTACCCTGTATAACAATAATATCTACTTGCGCGGCAAGTTTCGTTTGTCGCACTCCCTAAGAACCACCCCTCCAGCTACTTCAAACGGCCATTCCCAGCGAATTTCAAAGTATTATTTATAGCATTTCCTAGCAACACAATTTTTTTTTCTAAAGATGGTTTTTCTAATAGATATTGGTTAGATCTATATGCATGCCAAGATTCGTTTGTCGTACGTCCTAATACTTACACCTACAGCCTTTAGAAATACTCATTCATAGCTAAATACATAGTTAATTATTTTAGAATTCCCCAGTAATACAATATCTCCTTATAAAAAAGTGATGGAAGCCATATTGAAGCATTTTATTTGTGACCTGATTAGCCCAAATGAAAAAAAAACGTGAGAATTTAAACTGATTTTAGTTGATTTTTTATTTTAGAATTAATTAAATTTGTTTTTAGCAAAAAAATAAAATATAAAAAATATAATCTTTCATTCATCATTTATAATCATAATGTAGTTCATTGTTTATCAGTTTTATCCCTTATAAAAAAGTGGTGGATGCCACGTTGGAGCATATAGTGATCTGATGGCTGAGATATAATTGCGTGATATACTTATGTGACGGAAAATAAGCATATAGGTGTGGTTTTGAGTTGAAATTTTACTAATAAAAATTCAAATCATCATAATTTATCATACAGATAATTTTGAAGATAAGGAAGTAAAAAAAGTAGACTATACTTTGAAATATTATTATTATTATATATCAAAGAGTGTAAGATTTCTATTTTAGTGATAAATTCAATTTATGAATAATTAACATGAATAATAAACTGCAAGAATAGAAATATGTTAGTAAATTGGTTTAAGAACATAATCGTTATGTTTTGAAATTATTTGTACAAATTGTTAATTTTATAACCATCTCTGATACTACAATCAATATCGTTGTGTTAAAATTTGGTAGAAAAAAAAGAGAATGAATAAAAATAATATAGAGACTACATATTTATCTTTTGTATATTTTAAATTAAAACGTATGCGAACAAAGGAAATTAATTATCAAAATATTAAACCCGTTAAATTAGAAGAATATTCATGGGTGTTTTCATAGTGGCAGCAAAAAGTACACGATGTTAAATGTATTACTTATACTAATATAAGATTGGAGCCATAATCACTACTATTGAATATGTAAGTTTAGTGCTGTATAATAGTATAATAGTACGAGGTGTGTTCAAAAAATACCCGGAATTTTTAAATTTCGCGGATCTGGACAGTCTGATTGTCAAAATTTTTTTTTATTGTGTTGATATACATGCCCCTGAAGTATGATAAAATTTTCAGCTATATTCACTGTTTACTTTGTCTCCGGTAGTCGCTAAGGTTTGACGTGTTTTTATGAGCTCGGCGATTTTCGTTTTTTGAAAGAAATGGATCAAAGAATTTGTATTAAATTTTGCGTAAAAAATGAAATAAAATGTAACAAAGTGTGTGAAAAAATTATGAATGGCTTCTATTTAATCTGTATTTTAAGCTGTACCATCTAAAAAATCAAAAAAATTAAGTTATGCCCTTGTAAAATTTGAGTTATACAATATTTTATGTGCAATTACAATATAGATAAATTTGACTGGAAGAGAGAGAGATTAGATTAGATTAGATTAGTTCGTTTATTGCGCCAATGAGGTGGAACCCCGTCTGGCAGTTTGGAAAATGTACAAATCAAAATAATAACAAAATTTAAACATGACAAAAGAAGAGATGCAAGGATAAATAGTAACGCATTTAACTATTTGAAGAAGATGAATTACGTGAAAATGCGTGAGTAGTATGTACGGTGAGCAGCGAATTTCCAATGGGATTAACAGTAAAACACTAAGAGTATATATGTAAAAATAAAAATAGAATAAAATATGTAAAAATAGTAAAATAAAATGTATAAAGAACAATATAAATGAGTTAACAGATATAACAACAAAATTAACAATAATAAAAGATGAAAAATAATACCAAATAATAAAGACAATAATAGTAATAAAGAATAATAAAAATAATAAGAACAACAAAAATACTTAAAGTAGTAAGAAATAATAAAAGTAGTAAGAGTAGTAAATACGCGAATGGCACCTGTTTTACAGAAGGACGGTCTGAAAAGAGGAAAGGTATAAAGGTGGATCGACGTGTATTTGGCTAGAAAACAACCATTCAATTAGCTATTTCATGAACCATAGGTCGATAGAGGGGTAAGTGTGGGACGATGGATAATTTTAGGAGAACGCGACTGGATTAACCCTGTTTGCTATGCGAGTGTAATCGGACAGTGCCGGCACTGGCATTGATTTTTCGCGAGTCGCCCTCTCAATCCATGCTCTAGCCTCATAATTTAAAAATAGATCACGAGTCCAATCCTTGAAGTCAGGGATCCGATCGATGGAGAACAGGGTCACGCTCAGTGAGTTGAGTATTCTCTGAGCAAGGATAGCAAAGGAATAGTTCCAGGCCTCAGTTCGAGGGGCCTTGTATTCAAACGCCGACGGCGGGTGGCGACCCGAGCGCCGGATAATGGCACCATCGAGCAGGACGGACAGATTTTTAGCCAGGTAGTGCGGTGATTTTCTGGACACAACAGAGTAGGCCAGAACGGCAAGGGCTCTATACCTATTTGGGGTAAGGGATAGCCAGCCCAGGGCTACTCTATGGTGCGTGATGTGGCTGTTTAAGGATAGAGTAGGTATAAAAGGGATCCATCCTACACAGTGTTCCTGAAGCATGCAAAAGTGGTCCAAAAATGGATCCAAAATCCGCTAACGCAGAAAGTTTCTACATATTTGTAGATGAAAAAAATGAAAAATTAAAAATCCTAAGTGATCGGTTTCGAAAGTTACGAACGTTTTTGTATTTACGCTATGCGCGCTCATGAAGTGCTATAAGTAGAGCTTTCGAGGCCACATGTGCAATCCGTTTTTTAATTATAAATCAAGTAAATTGAGCTTTTATTCAGTATTTATTGTTAATTATAGTATTTTTTCAACAATTTATTGTTATGTTAATAAATTATTAACTTGGCTTAGTGAACAATCTAAGACTTAAGTGTCAATCTTACGATGCATAAACATATTTTTTTAGATCAATTAATGTTTTACTATAAAAAAAATTGTTTTCGTTTTTAACAAACTTCGCAACAACAAATTGAGTAATTAAAAAATTGGCCAAAATAAATTTAGAAATAATAATTTCAGAATTAACGTACTGAACCCACTTTTAGCGCGACCCAGGATCAACGACGAAGACGTAGGGGTTACCTGATCCCTTTTTTGTTTTTTTTTTGTTTTTTTTTCTTTTTAATTTTTTTTTATATTTTGTATAAACATAAGTTGACAATAGAGCTTTTGATAATTTTTTCTTTAACAACAATGGAACGAGTAATAGAGTTTTCTTTAAATATTTGTAATTAATAGTTAAAGAGGCAGTGATGAAAATTTAACTACAGCTTTTAGTAGATTTGGTAAATAAGTTTCACGGTAATAACCATTTACTTTGTAACGTTCCCCAAACTTTAAGAAGTCACGATGAATTGACTCACCACTCTGCTCTGACCAAAAACCTAAGCCATTATTGTTTTCAATAAACTTGAAACCTTCTTTTACGTGTGAAAGAATAACATGAATTTTTAATGTCTCTGAAAGCTGTTCAATACTTTCCAAAGCTTGTTTTAATTTTTCAACATAATCATTAAGTGAAGATCCTACTTTTCCAGAGGTGAAACAACAGTTTACCACCTTGTCCATAGCTTTAAAAGCTGCAATAAAAGGTAAAATTTTAAAAATACCTAGCTCTCCACATATTTCAATATCTTTGAGTTTATCAGACTCTTTCACAAGCTTCCTACACGCATTGCCGTCAAAAGCATCGCCATGATAATTTTTTGAAATAAGATTGAGTTTGTGTGGCCATAATAAAGCTTTTTCTAAGCCTAAAAGGGAAACCAAACCTTGCCATAATAAGTGGTTTACGAAACCTTGCAGGACATGTAATTCAGGTATAACACATTTCTCCAAAACACAAACATCATCTTTTTCATCAAAAATGGGAGGATTAATTGTGCTGTGACACATCCTACTACATTCCTTTTCTTTTCCTTGATTTCTTAAAAGTTGATATCTATCGAAATCTCTTCTTAAATCGCCAAATGTTTTTAACTTCGTAGCATTTGCGACTTCCAGTGCAACAGATTCATTTGAAGTAGTGTTGCCATTCAAACTTGTATCTGGAGTCGATTTGCGTCTCAATTTATTTAGAGAGACGAAGCAGTACGGGCAAGGATATGACGAAGTTGCAGTTTATTGACCATTTACAATCAGCAAAAGCTTAAAGTCTGCAACAAATTTAAAGGGGATATCATTAAGTTTAGTCAAATTAAATAAAAGCTGAATATTTGCGTGAGTTTCTTTGATTCCAGGAACCACACACAACAATATCAACCTATTGACACTTGATAGCTTACCTTTTTTGCTTAAGCGACCTCCCTCAGAGTGCAGCGTTCTTTTTTTGGGACAATTGAAATCAACTGAATCTTCTGGATCACTTTCGTCATAACAATCTTCTTGCATGGAACTTTCTTCATTTTTAGGTGAATAACTAACAGGCATAATACATAAACTAATTTTGAAAAAATTTTGTTCACCATCAGCCATAGCTGTGATACAAAAATTGCGCACTACTCCTCTACTTTCTATAACTTTGTCTAAAAGTTCTTCTGCGTTGGCATAGACAACAGGGCATGATTGCTTTTCTGCGTCTGTTCCGCTTTCACACTCAAATTCATGTACACCTGATTTGTAAACATCTTTTAATTCTTTAGACTTTTTTGACATATGCTCTCTGTAGTTTTTTTGGAATAGACATTCTACCCATATTACACCTTATGAAATTTGTAATTTTTTTCATTTCTCTTTGTGAAGCTGTTAGTTGGACTCGAAAATTAGTTAATTTATCTTCATTGAAAAACACTGTCTTATCAATCTTATTTACTGTGATCCTTGTACGGTATAAATAGAAGCTGAAAATTGGCATATATTTAGAAAAAAAAACAAGAACTCTATCAAAATTAGCTGAAGTATTTTGAGATAAATGGAAGATTAAACCTTTCAAGTTTTGGATTGTTCATTAAGCCAAGTAAATAATTTATTAACATAACAATAAATTGTTGAAAAAATACTATAATTAACAATAAATACTGAATAAAAGCTTAAGTTACTTGATTTATAGTTAAAAAAAGGATTGCACATGTGGCCTTGAAAGCTCTACTTATAGCACTTCATGAGCGCGCATAGCGTAAATACAAAAACGTCCGTAACTTTCGAAACCGATCACTTAAGATTTTCAATTTTTCATTTTTTTCATCTACAAATGATGTAGAAACTTTCTGCGTTAGCGGATTTTGGATCCATTTTTGGCCCACTTTTGCATGCTTTAGGAACACTGTGCCTATTACGAAGCATACGCAGGCATTTTGTGCAACTTGAAGCTTAGACGAGCGCTCTCCATCAAGCTGAATACAAACCACTGAGAGGTAATCGAAATGTGGGAAAACGAGTTGCTCAACAAGAACTTTTCTGAGGGTAGTCGAGAGAGATTTCCTATGGAAACGAAGTGAAGCCAGACAGCTGTATGCCCTCCTCGTCACGCTTCTCACATGTTCGGACCAATTTAACGTGGGAGTTAGTGTCACACCCAGGTTACGAGCACTGGTAACATAGTCGAGTGGAACCTCGTTGATGGTGATCTTCACGATGTCATTCAAGTTGATAGCCCTAACGTACTGTTCGCTGCCTAGTATCATGACCTTGGTCTTGGTGAGGTTAAGGGAGATACCGTTTCCTAGTGCCCAATCTGCTATAGCCTGCACATCAAGCTGCACCCTCCCCAAAGCCTCCGCAAGGCTGCCGGGATGACAATGAAGATAGACCTGCGTGTCGTCGGCATAAAGCATGTAGTTCATGAAGGCGAGAACAGAGGGCAAGTCCGAGATAAAGATTGCAAATAGCAGTGGTCCTAGAATACTACCCTGCGGCACTCCAGTAACAACCCTAAGCCAATCCGACACCCTGCTATCCTCCCCCATAACAGCCTGAAACCTGTTAGTCAGATAGCTGAAGAACCATCCCAAGACAGTGTCAGACAGGCATAGGTCCCT